>NC_064769.1:37390741-38748052 GCF_011397635.1 Epinephelus fuscoguttatus | reverse complement strand
TGTCAATTCATTAAAAAAGTGATCAGACCCATATATCAGTTTGTTCTCAGTCTCCAGTTGTTTTAATTATGATAGATTAATTTATTAAAATGCTTTACAGGTGATCTGTAGTTTATGTTCATGGTTTATCCTCCATTTGAAATGAACTCTCCTGTAAATCAGCATCATATCAGTTTGACCTGTCCCCTCAACTACACAGGCTGAATAAACTGTGCTTGACTATAAGGTTCATATTTTATACAAAACAACAGCTTTCGTTAAAGATCAGTCAGATCCAGTCAGGGCTTCACATCTGATGTTATTTTAAGAATCCTCACAGCACTGACCACCAGTCTCTGTGTTGCTAAATACTTCAATAATTAAAACAGTCCAATGTTCAATCAATCAATCAATCAATTTTATTTATAAAGCCCAATATCACAAATCACAATTTGCCTCACAGGGCTTTACAGCATACGACATCCCTCTGATCCTCACAGCTGATCAGGAAAAACTCCCTAAAAAAACCCTTTAACAGGGAAAAAAACGGTAGAAACTTCAGGAAGAGCAACTGAGGAGGGATCCCTCTTCCAGGACGGACAGACGTGCAATAGATGTCGTACAGAACAGATCAGCATAACAGATTAACAGTAATCCACATGACACAATGAGACAGAGAGAGAGAGAGAGAGAGAGAGAGAGATGCAGGACAGACGGTAATGACAGTAGCTTACAACAACATTATTGAAAGTAATAATATTATAGTTATAGTTCTGGCTACTGTGGTACAATATGTTGAAAGTATGTATTAATATCTGGCAGTATACATGTGTGACAATAGTCATATGTGTATAATAACAGTAGAAGTATGACTAATGACTAATGATGGCAGCAGCAGCAGGAGGCATCTGGCAGGACCACGGCAGCAGCACAACCACACACGTCACGCTGTCCAGGCACCGCTGTGATATGAGTTAATCTGAGAGACAGTGGAGCACAAAGGCTCCGGAGAAGAAGCCGAGTTAGTGACATCCAGAATGGCCGAGTTAGCAAGATGCAGTAATAGAATACGAGAGAGAGAGAGAGAGAGAGAGAGAGAGGAGAGAAGGGGCCCGGTGTATTATAGGGGGGTCCTCCGGCAGACTAGGCCTAAGTCAGCCTAACTAGGGGCTGGTACAGGGCAAGCCTGAGCCAGCCCTAACTACAAGCTTTATCAAAGAGGAAAGTCTTAAGTCTAGTCTTAAATGTGGAGACGGTGTCTGCCTCCCGGACCGTAACAGGAAGATGATTCCACAGGAGAGGAGCCTGATAGCTGAAGGCTCTGGCTCCTGATCTACTTTTGGAGACTTTAGGGACCACGAGTAACCCTGCGTTCTCAGAGCGCAGTGTTCTGGTGGGATAATATGGCACTATGAGCTCTCTAAGATATGACGGAGCTTGGCCATTTAGAGCTTTATAAGTTAACAGTAGGATTTTAAATTCAATTCTGGATTTTACAGGGAGCCAGTGCAGAGAAGCTAAAACAGGAGAAATATGATCTCGTTTCTTAGTTCCTGTTAGTACACGTGCTGCTGCATTCTGAATTAGCTGGAGAGTTTTTAAGGACTTACTAGAGCTACCTGATAATAGAGAGTTACAGTAATCCAGCCTAGAGGTAACAAAAGCGTGGACCAATTTTTCTGCATCTTTTCGGGTCAGGATAGGCCTAATTTTCACAATATTACGCAGATGAAAAAATGCAGTCTGTGAGGTTTGTTTTAAACGAGAATTAAAAGACAAATCTTGATCAAATATTACTCCGAGGTTTCTTACGGTAGTGCTAGAGGCCAGAGCAATGCCATCTAGAGAAACTATGTCATCAGATAAAGAGTCTCTGAGTTGTTTGGGGCCAAGAACAATAACTTCAGTTTTGTCTGAATTTAACATATATTATATGTATTATATGTATATGTATATTAATATACAGTAGACTCTGTGTAGTTTATGATGAATGTATTCAGTCTGTGATGACTAAACTTCACCATCAGTCACACAACATGTTTTCTGTTCACAGAATAAACCTTCAGATCAGACAAATACAATCTTAATCTCTAGAATTCAACACAAATGAGTAGTTTATCTAAAACGTCATCTTGTTGAGTCGACATCTGAACCAATCAGCTGAGCCAGGCGGTGCAGTCGGTGGAGAGCAACTGCAGCGCCTGGCTCTAAAAACTGCGGCCGCCTCGCTCTCGCGGCTTTATCGCCATCCACTTTTGTAATATGTCAGAGCAAGTCGGGATGAAGTCGGACACAAAACTAACCGGCATGCATTGTGCGCCAATCGCCGGTGATCGAATCTGCGCAGGCCTGGCTCATCTCCAACAAACCTAAAGTGTGATGTCAGATGTAAACAGTCAGTTCCATGTGGCAAAAGGCACAGCGTGTTGAATGTTGACAGTTAACATTTGATGGCCCATTTTATTTGGGAGGTTTCCGTCGTGACTGAGCAGAGGCCTTTGTTTCCAGAAAATATTAAAATTGTTAATAAAAGTCACATCATGGGCCCTGCAGGCGGAAAGAAGCCAGTAATGAAGGGAGAGGACTCTACTGAAACGAACGTCGCAGCGAGAGAGCGGTGCAGTGGGGCCGGAGATGAAGATGGATTTGCCGGATTGTTTTAAAAAGTTTAGAAGGTGGATAAAATCGGCCTTGGTCACTTCAGACTGTTGGCGAGCAGTGTCGTTAATGCCCACATGGATGATGAGCCGTTTTATGGAGGTCGGGAGTGATGGCAGAATATTCTGGAGGTTTTTTTTAGGATGAAGGGGACAGTGGCACCAGGAAAACAGAGATTAAAAAACCGAACACTCCTAATTACTGAATAACCAATTATCAGTGTGGTGGGAGGAAAGAGTGGACAGGGAGATGAAGGCTTTGTGCTACCAGAAGGAGACGGCGCCCCTTCAGCAGGCGCAGAGCGGGCCGGATTCACCTGTTGAGGATGAGCAGGCTGGACTGGCGGGTGCTGTGGTGATGTGGAGCAGTCCGACACCGGGGGCTGTACACCACTGGACCGCAGGCAAGTCGAGCCGCTGGAGCGGCTGTTCACTGCCTCAATCAGCGGCCTGCGGCGGTGGGAGTAGGACTTCCCCGGCTGTTTGTTTTGCCGTCCCACGGTGGATCCAGCGGACCGGGTAGCCACGCGGTGAGCATCCACAACAGATGTCGTAGAGACAGCAGCAGCAGGCGGAGAGGAGGCAGGAGGGAGAGGCGCAACAGCGGCAGAAGGAGCGGTGCCACCGGCCACAGGTGAGGGAGACGCAGCAGCGGCAGGCGGAGCGTTGCCACCGGCCACAGGTGAGGGAGACGCAGCAGCGGCAGGCGGAGCGTTGCCGCCGGCCACAGGTGAGGGAGACGCAGCAGCGGCAGGCGGAGCGGTGTTGCTGGCAACCGATGGAGGAGATACAGCAGCATGACGGGCCGCAAGAGCCGGGACAGCAGGTGCATCGCCAGGATGAACCAGAGCCTCCTCCATCAGGATGGCGAAGCGGTTGGAGAGAGCCACAGGTGAGACTTGCCTCCCATCCGGATCTCCCTTTCGACCACGGGACGCCACTGCTGCTACACAGGGACCATGGGCCCATTTCTTGAGCCGACCTCCGGCCCAGCTGACGGCGGCATTGTGATGTCTTGGTCCGCGGCAGCAGCAGTGTTGGAAATGCCCGGTGTTCCTACATCCAGCAGTCCTTCGGAGGGGAGCCCACCAGTCTCAGCTGCTGCACCCTCTGGACGATCCGACGCAGCATCAGCATACAGCGAGGGCAGCCAGGGAAGGGTGGGTGCAAAAGCCGAGGCCATCACTGACACCGAGGAGATGGGTGAACGGGCCGCCGTCACAGCAAGATCGGATGACCGGAGAAAGGAGATCTGTTTTGACTGGGCAGCAGCCACAGCTATGTATCCCTCGATCATCCCGTTCTTTTTCCGAAGCTCTGATTTCAGCCTCTGGATGTCCTCCCATAACTGTGAGTACTGACGTATGCAATCTATGCACACAGACATTAAGATTGAGTTCAGTTCATAAATAAGTCATAAAACTGCACGATCGTTAAAATGGAAAACTTAAAACAGCAAATAAAAGTAATCCCACAGTCGGCAAAAGAATGGCGTTAGAAACAGGTTTTAGGAGGCCCGGGCCTATGTGCTCGCGCTTCCATGTTAGCACTTGCAGATGACAGGTCCATAAAATAACTTACAGTCTTCGTCCGATGGCTAAGATCTATGGGGTGCCGTTTGTAAAGTGTCTCACGCTGAAAATAACATCAACATTTTGCCACATTTAGCTTCAAACAATGTTTAAAAAAGTGTTGTGAATTTTTTAACGTCACCTTTTACCACATTTACAGCAATATTTGTTAACTTAGAAATATATTAAATAGTTAAATCTAAATATTAAATGTGGTACCTAAATGTTAAATGTTAAATCTAAATATTAAATATAAATGTTAAATCTAAATGCTAAATATAAATATAAATGTTAAATCTAAATGCTAAATATAAATCTAAATATAAATGTAAAATCTAAATATTAAATATAAATATAAATGTTAAATCTAAATGCTAAATATAAATATAAATGTAAAATCTAAATATTAAATATAAATATAAATGTTAAATCTAAATGCTAAATATAAATATAAATGTTAAATGTTAAATCTAAATGTTCTGGGTGAAACTAAATATTTAGCTAATATGCAAATTCACACTGCCGGTCACCGGAAGTACCAAAATAAAAGCTTGAAATGGTCAGACTGTGTTTATAGAATCAAATCACGAATTAAAACCAACTTATCGGGGGAAATGAACACTTGAACATACATTAGCGTGATAATAACTACCTAAAATAACAAGAAACGTGTTTGGAGAAATTTTATTTGATGTGTACTTTGAGTTGTTAGTGTCCCTTCGGAGGGAATCACCTTGTTGTTGACAAATACTTCCAGGTAGAAAACCAGCGGAGTTTAGCTACATATATATATATGCATATCTCACATTTTTCACATCACTATATCACCGTGTAGACTAATCTGGTGTTGGTAAAGTCTATAAACACAATGACTGAACAAACATTACTATCCCGTTCTGAAATTAATAACATGGTTATCGTAGATTAGCGGGGCTAACCGTTAGCTGTTAGCCCCGTTAGCGGTGTCTGTAATGACTCATTAACTCTAAATGGTCCGTGAAAAAATTTTTTTTTCCAGCGGATGTCTTAGTTACAACATGATTGAGCTAACTGGAGTAGTTTCATGTCGTATCCGACAACGGGAGGCTTTTAACAGATGACGTCCTGATGCTAGCTTTGCTGCTGCTGTTAGCTGTCCCTGTCAGCTGCAGCCACTGATGCTTTCTAGACATCGTGATTTCCCCAAACTGAATAAATACCACACATCGCAACACAAAACTGCTTTGCTAGCTCAATCATGTTGTAACTAAGACATCCGCTGGAAAAAATATTTTTTTCACGGACCATTTAAGAGTTAATGAGTCATTACAGACACTGCTAACGGGGCTAAGAGCTAACAGTTGTTAGCTTAGCTTAGGTTGTTAATCCCTCCGAAGGGACACTAACAACTCAAAGTACACGTCAAATAAAATTTCTCCAAACACGTTTCTTGTTATTTTAGGTAGTTATTATCACGCTAATGTATGTTCAAGTGTTCATTTCCCCCGATAAGTTGGTTTTAATTCGTTATTTGATTCTATAAACACAGTCTGACCATCTCGGGCTTTTATTTTGGTACTTCCGGTGACCGGCAGTGTGAATTTGCATATTAGCTAAATATTTAGTTTCACCCAGAACATTTAGATTTAACATTTAACATTTAGATTTAACATTTAGATTTAGATTCAGATTTAATATTTAGATTTAACATTTATATTTATATTTATATTTAGCATTTAGATTTAACATTTAGATTTAGATTTAGCATTTAGATTTAGATTTAATATTTAGATTTAGATTTAGATTTAATATTTAGATTTAACATTTAGATTTAGATTTAGATTTAATATTTAGATTTAACATTTAGTTTTAGATTTAGATTTAGCATTTAGATTTAGATTTAATATTTAGATTTAACATTTAGATTTAACTATTTAATACATTTCTAAGTTAACAAATATTGCTGTAAATGTGGTAAAAGGTGACATTAAAAAATTCACAACACTTTTTTAAACATTGTTTGAAGCTAAATGTGGAAAAATGTTGATGTTATTTTCAACGTGAGACACTTTACAAACGACACCCCATAAAGATCCGTCACCCAGTTACAGGATATGGATCAAAAAGCAATGATACAAACGTGTACCGACGGGATATGGGCAATATGTGAATGAAACTAGTTAAAAGTTAAAAAATCACAGAGCCTCCGATACGAGTTCAAGTGAACATGAAGTTTTTATGTCATGAAGGCACAACGTTAAGCTTAAGATTCACAAAACCAGCTTGAAAATGAAGGAAATCTGAAACGACTGCATTAGAGTCAATGGAGCACAGCTATGTTGCTGACAGTTGAAAAGAAGACAAGATCCAGATGAATCTAATTTAGGCTTTGCTTCTTTTTCCTTCTGTTGGTTTCTCTCTCGTCTTTCTTACTGCAGCTTCTATGTTTAAAAGACACGACTGCTCACTGGACCTGTAGATGCGCTCAGCTTTTCAATCTTGACAGATTTTGAACCTAAACTAACTACCAGATATCGTCTCATCTCGTCACATGGTCAAAGAGACTTGACATTAGGCAACATCAACATACGAATGTTACCCAGCAATCATCGCTGCATACCTGTACATGATCTCATGATCTTATCATCAAAGATCACAAGAAATTATTCATTTAACGGAATAGTTTTTAATATATATAATTTATTTAGAGTTTTATAGTTTATGTAGAATTAGCATTAAATTGTGATTTAAATGTGTGTGTGTGTGTGTGTGTGTGTGTGTGTGTGTTCACTGTGAACCTGTTTTGCTGTTATTCATTTGTTTATTTTATGTTACTTTTCGTGTTTTAATTAAGAGGACCTGAGTTTTTTGGAATTTGGCGACTCCTTCTGATGGCATAAAAAAATTTTATTTACTCGTGCAGTGCTCGTTGAAAACTGCTCAGAACAGGTTGATTGCTTGGAGCTTTCTAAACAGTTACAGATTCATTATGATGTTTAGATATGAAAAATATCTAATTATGTTGCTAGTCTGACTCACTGTACCCTGAAATAACAAACAAAAGGCTCTTAAAGCACCCAAAAAATTAGCTCTTGCATTTGTGTACTTCTTACTGAGTGCTTCTACTTCAGTTTCATGTCTGCTGGCTGCAGAGCTCTCGCTCAAAGCTGGACCAGTTTAAGGAAATGTTGTTCAAGTGAGAATTTAAAGGGATAGTGCACCCAAAAATGAAAATTCACCCAGTATCTACTAGGGTTGGGAATCTCTCTGTGATAGACGATTCGATACGTATCTAGATACACGGGTTACGTTATGATTCAAAAACGATATATTTGTAATATAGAACGATTCGATACGATTCGATACAGTGTAGAAACGATGCGATTCGATACGGTTCTACGGTTAACATTTGTTGACGTAGACATTCATCATACATTATAAAATAAAGAAGTCAATTCTATAAAAGTGACATTCTTACAGTATTTTCAAATTTGTAATGGTCCGGCTCTAAGACCATCACAAATCAGGAAACACATGGGGAGTTCCATAAAAATAAGTATTTTATTTTAACAAAAATTCAAGAATAAACAATATAACCAAGATAATGCAAAACTAAACTATACAAAAACTACGGAACTAAGTAAATACAATCAACGCAGCATGATGCCAGGGGGAAAAAGAAGAGACACCAAGTTCCCAGGAGGGTGGGTTTTAAAGAGCTGAAGACAGTGGCCAGCTGCTTCCAATCACCTTGACGAATCAAGCCACCAGCACTCTGAAACGAAAGAGCACAAACACCAACAACACCAAACCCTAGTGGAGGCCCTGGGGTCGTCACAGTAAAAGACCACATCCCCAAGCATTGTTGCTGTATGGCACTGGCAAAAATAAAATAAAAAGACAAACAACAACAAAGTCACATGTCAAATGTATATGTATTTGTAATGTATTTTTAGACATGGACCAAAAAAAGACTTGCTGAATGAACATCATTTTGTTGGATGGGATCAATACAAAAATGAGAAGAAGTTTTAAACTTTAAGTTAAGTTAACTTTAAGTAAAATGTAAGTGTTTTAAACCAACTTGTTGTGTTGTTTTTATTGTATTGTCTGTGTTTTTGTATGTATCTTATATGGACTTGAGGCTGGAATAAAGTTTATTGTATCACTGTACAATATAAACATAAAGCAGAATAAAATAATAACATGCAATGTAGGGGCAGAATCTGACATCTCCTGTTGTAGTGGCCGTTTTTAGTAAGGTCCAAGTTACTGTAGGCCACTTAATCTGCAGTAAGTTGTTTTAGTTCTGACTCGTGTCCAATTAATTAATCCACTCTTCTTGAGAAACCCAGTGTTACTCACAAGTAGTCCACAGGAGACAGGGAAAACGTTGATGTCGCTTTATTTGAAGACGCACAAAAAAACCTGGTCCAATACCAGTATAAAGCAGTCCAAAACTGTACATGTTGTCACCTGCTATCTGTACACGCTACTACACACGTTATACACGCACGTTATACACGGTCAAAAACTTATTTCAATCCACGCTTATGCAGATTCCTCTACATCCTAGCTGCACACATGGTTGTCCTCACTGCACACATGTGGCAAATTGCCCTAAAGCCCAATCAACTGTCGTAAAGCAACAAAACAATATACTTAAAACAATAATAATAATAAAACAATATAACACAAAAATTGCAAACCTTTAACTTATAAATCTTTAAGGATCTAGGAGCAGGAATTGTGAAAAAATAAACATGCATTTTAAGTGTTATCATGCTAATGGGTGATGAAGTGTTCTGAAACAAAAAGAATGAGCTCAGCCACAGATCTCTCTGTTGCCTTTAACAGGCTGGCTGGTGCATAATGTACTGCAATTCGGGGTCTGAATTTCCCGCGTAGCGGACGTGATGACATCAAATGACGCTGATGCGCGTTCTCGACTTGCTACAGGAAGGAGAAGCGGTGAATGGAAACTCATGTTTGAGTAGTAATGGATTCTGCTGCGGCCAGGAAACGACCCACAACGACACGAAGCCCTCTAAAAAGTCCAGCTAAGAAGAAGAAAAAGCAGGTTTTATCAGCGGCATCTCTGGAGTCTAAACGTAATTATGACCGAAGCCGTGCTGGAAAGCGAATCAACATTGGATACGCGTTTGTTACAGACGGCTCAGTCTGTAACTATCAAATGTTACACAGTGGTGGACTAAGTTTTCCACAGTCCGTTAGTCTGAAACTGAAGAGTCAGCGATACTGTATGTTATGTTATTATTAATATTATTATTATTATTATTATTATCATTATTATAGCCTATTGGACCTAAAGCCCAACCTGTTATCCGGGAGGTAACGTTAGCAGCTGGCTGGAGCCTCAGCTTAACGTTGTTGTTGTTTGTGGTCCGTGTAGTAATGTTTTGTTGACTTGTTTATGATACTGTTGTGGTGTAGCTTAATAAAAGGCAGTTTAGAGCTAAACGTGAATCGCACAATGGCACAGAAACATGCTCATGTGGTGCTATATAAATGTGTATGTAAATTGATATTGTGCATGTCTACCTGGCTAATAAAGTTGTTTTTTGTATGACGACCATGCTGGTAAAACGTTTGTGTGTGCGTGTGTGTGTGTGTGTGTGTGTGGGGGGGGGGTGAAAAGAGTCTCAACTCATCGATGTAGCTTTCAGCGTTTATTTTTCCAAATTTGACTTGTGTTGTATGCAAGAATATTCCAGACATTATACATTGTGTTGTGTAACAGAAGAAAAAATATTTGTAAAATTGACACAGAATTTCCGAATGGCTGAGACACGTATATTATATTATTATTGTTGCAGGCCATAATTATATCGCCATAGTTGCCCTGTCCAAACAGAAAAGAGACCAAAGTAGCAAAGTTACAGCCAGCTTGTTGACATAAACGGTCACTTTTCATCTCTAAATATCAAATGTTGGAATTATAACAATGTAATAATCTAATATTGTGTCTTTGTTTATTCAAGACCCAAAAAAAGGGAGATACAAGGACAAAGGTGTGCTTCAATCATTGGACATGTGGCATGTGGCCAAAAATTGGACAAAGAAACTTCATGCGGTAAAAAAAAAAAACTATAAGTGGATGTTACTGTTTTTACTTTTTGCGCATTACTGTACTTGAATGTCAGAATAACAGTGACAACTGATTTTTTTGTTGTCCTTTTTCTTTTTTTGGTTCACAGGCTGGGATCGTAAAGGGTCATTCCGTCCTACTTGTGTGGCTGAGGGACATCGTCAACCAGTTTTGGTATATTTGTCAGAAAGCTGAACATCGTGAGATCTTTAATGTAAGTACTGTTATTTCACAAGAGAATACAGTATCTGGGAAGTGCTTTCCATGTAGAAATAATTATTTTTCTGTTAGGACGATTGCTACCACACTTGCTTCGGTCACATGACAAATGTTTTTCTTCTCAAAATTGTATTTTGTTGTAGGATATGTGGCTGGGGGTGCTTCGTCATGTCACAGGGAAGCATGAATGGACCCGTGGCAAGTGTGACCATGGACCACTCGATGAGTCGACCTGTGATAAAGAGCTCATGGTACCAGGCTCTGCAACAGATGAGGCTCTTCAACAAGCCATGTTCAACAGACGCTGGTTGAAGGATGTCGCGAAGTATCTTACCTTTCGGTAAATTAATAACAGTCTTGTCTGTCAGAATTTTTACCATTCTTTTCAGTACTAGAACGTGGTATTAGTAATACAGCTAAATTATCAATATGAAACCTGATACATTACAACAGGCATTCATAAAAATGTATTGTTCAAAAGTTTTTGCTTTGCTCTGCATTACAGGTCAACTTCAGAACTTGAGAGTTTCCAGAATTGCATTCTCATGTATGCTGGAAAAAGTTATTTTGATTTGATTAATTCACTTTTCAATTATAATTACAAAGAAATTTTGAAATTATTACGTTATCCCAGTCACGTAGAAATGAAAAAATATGTTTCAAGTGAGCCAAAGAGAGAGAATGGAGTCCTTGCAGATTTCAAATAGTAAAAATCTTTTGCCTCTAATTGTCCCCCGCCCAGGTCTGCCTTATCTCCTCCTGTCTATGAATCAAGGTGCCTGCTTGCTGCATTAGACTACAACCATCACAACCACCAACCAGATTACATCAACCGGAATAATGAGAAATCGTAACTTTCACATTTTATTGATTGTCAGCGCAATCTTCAAGACAACTAAACATGATCTGTACTACAAAATAACTTGTAAAATGGGCTGACTTAGTTGAATCTGTCACTACATGAGTTATTTGGTAGGACTGTAGGTTGACAGGAACGGTATGGGGGAGAGAGGGGGACATGCAGTAATTTTGAAATTGTTGTCTTTTAGATACAAGAGACTCTACAGCAAGAAGACGTGCAATTATCATGTACAAACGGTAAAGGTTGCAAAAGATTACAGTTACATCCCAGAGCTGCAGCGTTGCATCCTGAAGTGGCGTCTAGATGGAGGGGCGCTCCTGAGAAAAGCTAAACACCGGCCAGGTGACCCAAGGCATCTTGGAAATCTGGCAGGAGTTGTGCCTCCACCAACGGCAGAACTGGTCCAGACACAAATTCGCAGAGGACAGGTATGTCAGTCTCCTGCATCCTACATTCATGTCTGATCAATTTCAAATGATATTTGTAATTCATGTTTTGCAGGTCAAGTCAAAACATCCTTCTCTGAAAAAAAAATATAATTTAGAAGTCAGTCACACAAGTCATTCCCTGTAAATGCCAGATGCACTAAGGTCCAATGTTGCAGGAAAGTTTATATCTTCTGCTCACTATCTCCAATCCTGTGCATTCTAAAAACTACTAATTCATTAGAAAATCAGGTACTTCTATTTGTAATGCTCAATAAATCAGCATCAAGCCATTAGTTATATCTGTTCTGCTGAGGTGGAGTTGAAAATAATAATGACCAGGTTTGATTATGGAGTATTGGTGTGTGTTCTAATGCTGCTGTTCTCTTCTCTCCCTAAAGGCCTCAGCTACATGATCCAAAGATGGGAACAAGGAAAGAGAGAAGACGAGACCGTCTTGTCACCACACATTTATTTATTTTTATAATGTTAAAAAAAAAGAAAAGAAAACTATGTACATAATGCACAATTTTAAAAAAAAATGCAACTTTGTAAAAATAAATGACAGACATAAATAGTTATTATTTGTTGATGAAAGAAGTGGGATCTTTTGCTACCAAATTGTTATTTGTTGAGGTTTGTTGGTTATAGGTACACAAAACAATAGAAATGTTTAGTTTGAAAATGTATTGTATATTGTACCATGCTGGCTGGCCTCTGTCTGGCACATGTGGACCTAGTGTCTGTTGCCGGAACTCCCAGATGTCCAGCATCACCCCTGGCAGGCGGGTCATCACTTTCATAATGATGTCATCCTTCTCCTCCAGGCTCGTAAACTCATCTAGAAATTGATCAAGGAAATGTGTTTACAATGGCTAGATTCATGTTTCAAGTCTGTGTGTTCTTTCACTCATATTATTCATAGAAGAAGATTTTTTTTAAACAAATAGCTATAACCAACCTGCATATCAGCTATAGTGGCAGCTCTATGCTCTGCGACCTGGACTCTGTCTTCCTCCCTGAGAGCTCCAGTACGATGCCTGCCCCGGCGCCCTGGTGCTCTGGAAGGAGCTCTGGACCGTGAACTGCTGCCTTCACCCCTTGAGCGTGTCCTTCCCCGACCTGCAGGGCAACCCTTTCCTTTCCCTTGTTTGCCTTTGCCTTTACCCCCTGGCCTCACACTTTCCCATGACTCATCAGAGTCTGGGTCAGGCTGAGGCACATATTCCTCCTCTGAAGTTTCCTCCATTAGTGCCACTCCTTCCAGAGTCAATTCCAAATCCTGAAACAAAAACAATGAGAGGAATGATCATGCTGTACATACTTTATAACTATTCATACTATATCATAGTCATACCCTGTTTATAGTCTGCACATACCTGTTGACATTAATATCATTATAGTTACTCTTACCGCCATAGCCTGTTTATAGTCTGTACAAACTGTAGCCATAGTCATTATATCATTTATTTATTATTTATTTATTTATATACATTAATCGCTGCTCATGCACTTCTGGTTAGATGCTATCTGCATTTCATTGCTGTGTACTTGTGACGTGCAATGAGGATAAAGTTGAATCTAATCTAATCTAATCTAATGATGTTATTTTTATTGTGATTCAACTATAACACCATATACAAACTGAGATAGTCTGTGTGCATACTAACTTTCACACCAAGTGCTCAAGATTGACAATTACACCTTGAAGTAGGCCTACTTGAAGAGTTTACCAACTAGTGTGTAAACAGTCTCACACCTCTTGTCAATCAGTATTTATGGTATCCTCTGGGGCGCATGCGCACGCAGCGACTCATCAGAGAGTTTGGCGTCCTCGTATTTTAATTTGTCTGTTGTTTTTAGTTGCTTGTAAGTTGTTTCATGTGCTGCTTTACACTCCTCGTGGAGTCTTGATAGACAGCGTGGCTAAAATGGACTTTCTTCGCCCTATGGTGTGTTTCTGGCTACTGTTTCTCCTGCTCGCCCTGAATGACAGCTGGACTGTTAGTGGTGATAGGCTGCAGTATAGCAGAAATGAACTGCTCCAACTTAAATACATAGTGCCGGCTGACGTGTCAGATATCACGGCACAGATTCCGGATCACATCCTTAAACTGCCTAACATAAGAACTGAAGGAGGAAGCGAGGAAAGAGAGGAGGTGTGCGGCTACGCATGAGGAAGCTGAGGCTCAACCGGGTTCCCCTGCCTTCGATGATCCTGGGGAACGCCCAGTCCCTCCGGAATAAGATGGACGAACTTCAGGGAAACGTCCGCTTTCTGAAGGATTTTAAAGACGGTGGGATTCTGACTTTTACAGAATCGTGGCTCACTGAACGTGATCGAGACGCGGACCTGCTCATTGATGGCTTCGGTGCGTCACTCCGTTTGGATAGAGACGCAGAGGTAACAGGGAAATCACAGGGAGGCAGAGTCTGTCTCTATGTAAATCAACGGTACTGTCATCCTAAATCTGTGACTGTCAGAGAGCGCATCTGTACTCCAGATGTTGAACTTTTATGTGTATCGTTGCGTCCTTTCTACGTGCCCCGTGAGTTCCCTCAACTGTTTATCACGACAGTTTATTTACATCCGAAAGCCAATGTCTCTTCTGCCTGCAGTGTCATCCATGATGTGGTGCAGAAACTGCAATCTGTCTCACCTGATGCACCGATCTTCGTACTGGGTGATTTCAACCATGTCTCCCTTAAAAAGACACTACCTGACTTTTATCAATATGTAACCTGTCCAACCAGACGGGATAAAACTATTGATCTTTGTTATGGGTCTGTTAAGGAGGCATATAAATCTCTCCCATTACCCCCCCTGGGCTCGGGGGATCACAACTGTGTGCATCTCCTGCCTACATACAGAACTGTGTTAAAGAGGGAAAAGGTCCATACAAGAGACATTAAGGACTGGACTGAGGAGGCTGTGCTTTGCTTGCAGGAGTGCTATGACTACACTGATTGGGACATGTTTAAAGAAGCCTGTGGTGATGATCTTGATGAACTTGCTGATGTCACTTGTTCATATGCCACCTTTTGCAGGGACATGATCATTCCCTGCAGGCGTGTAAAAGTATTTCCCAACAATAAGCCATGGGTCACTAGGTCAGTTAAGGCTTGTATACAGGCCAAGAGACTTGCTTTTAAACATGGAGCAGTCTCCGAGCTGCACACAGCCACTAAGGAGGTGAAAATTGGGATTTTAAAAGCAAAGCAGGACTACAAATGGAAGCTGGAGAACAAGATGGCTATGAATAATCTTGGATCTGCTTGGTCTAGCATGAAAGCCATTGCAGGCCTCCACTCTACACACTCTAAAACCGCAGTATCATCTCTTTTGATGGCTTTGAGTCAGACATTGAATTTGCAAATGCACTTAACTGTTTTTATACACGTTTTGATGCTTTTGATTTTAGTCAGGAAATACAGTAGGTGAGTCATAAAGTGAGTGACAATCAGCAATTTTTTATTTCCCAGAAGGACGTTGAAAAATCCTTCTGTTCCCTTAAACCAAATAAAAGCTATCGTCCTGATAACATTTGTGGCCGCTTGCTGAAATCTTGCGTGAAGGAGCTGAGCTCTATTTTTCAGCACATTTTCAATCAGTCTCTAAAGATGCAGCATGTGCCAAGAGTCTGGAAGGATGCTGTTGTTATCCCTGCCCCAAAAATCAGTTCTCCCAAAACCCTCAATGATTTCAGACCAATTGCACTGACATCGATTGTAATGAAATGTTTTGAGAAAATTGTTAGATCTGAAATTTTGAAGAAAACTGAGCATGACCTTGATCCCATGCAATTTGCTTATAGACCCAACAGAGGGGTAGAAGATGCTACAGTTACTTTATTAAATTTGCTTTTTAAACATCTGGAGGGGAAAGGAACACATGCAAGACTTTTATTTATTGATTTTTCATCTGCTTTTAATACAATCCAACCCCATGTTTTAGCCTTAAGGCTTTTAGAGCATTTTAACATAAGCAACAATCTTGTGGGTTGGATTTTGAACTTCTTAACTGACCGGACACAGAAAGTGTGAGTGAATGGAGCTGTCTCGGATCAGGTTACATCCTCCACTGGCTCCCCACAAGGATGTGTGCCAACGCCTGTTTTTTCTGAGAAAACTGTCCACTTTTAACATTGACAGGACCATGCTGACCTTGTTTTATCATGCTTTTATTGAATCAGTCTTATCTTTCTGTCTTGTTTCATGGTTTGGAAACGTGTCCTTAAAAAACAAAAACTGTTTAAACCAAATCGTGAAATGGTCTAGCAAGCTGATTGGAGAGTCTCAGCTTCACCCAGAATCCCTGTATGCTAAACAGCTACAGAGGATAGCTAACTCTATTGTAAGAGATGACTCCCACCCTCTTAATGGTGAGTTTCAGCTGCTCCCATCAGGTCGGAGGTTCACGGTACCTGCTTGTAAATCCAGACGCTACAAAAACAGCTTTGTACCAGCAGCCATCAGTGCTATTAACAAGTGAGAGAAACTGTAACATAACTTATGTATTTATTTCTTGTACTGTTTCTTTTATCTTGTTTTTATGAATGGCACATCTTTATCATTTGGCTTGGTTTGACACATTCTTAGGCCTTTTTATCTACTGATGTTCTAACTTATTTTGCTTTTTATCTTGGGGCCGTCCTCTTTGTTCTTTTAGCCTAAGCACTGCCGTCACTTTGTCTTGTCTTGTGGTGTTCTGTGTGTTCACAATATGAGATGACTCACTCACTGTAAACCGAATTTACCCAAGGGTACAATAAATATTCTGAAGTCTGAAGTCTGATTAGTAGTTATTACATATTGATTATTCAGTTTTTCTTTTATTTACTTTGTTATGGCGCAGTGCTATTCATACCATTCATATTGTATTCTAATGGAGATAGTGTCACAAATTGCACGTAACACTTGGCTTGAGACAATGAATCATACTATTGTTGTTAGCTAACGTTACATGATAATGACTGCACACTTACGTCAGCTTGTTAGCAGCTAATGTTATCAATGTTAGCTATGTTGATAATGAACACAGTCAGAAATTAGCTGCAGCCACAGCCAAGTCCAGTTGCAATAATGTGTGACATTGAATGCATGTTCCATCAATTTCATGTTAGAGCAGAAGACCAGGAGTATTTGAGATTTCTCTGGTGGGACAATGGGGATTTCCAATCTGAACCATCAGTCTACCGAATGAGAGTGCACCTGTTTGGGGCAGCCTCAACACCTGGCTGTGCAAACTACAGCCTCAAGCACATTGCCGCTCAAGGACAAGGTCGCTTCAGTGAAGCATCCATCCGCTTCATTGAAAGAAACTTTTATGTGGATGATGGTTTGATGAGTGTGGCAACAGAAGAGGAAGCGATTAAGTTAGTCAGGGAAGCACGGCAACTCTGCAGCACTGGTAAGCTACGAATCCACAAGTTTGTTTCTAACTGCCAGCGGGTACTTGAATCACTCCCTGAAGAAGAGTGTGTTGAAACCGCAAGAAATCACGACTTGGCCTTGGGTGAGCCGCAGATATAGAGAGACCTAGGTGTTAAATGGTGTGTCACTTCAGACCACTTCCAATTCAGAGTAGTTGTAAATGAACGTCCGCTCTCTAGAAGAGGAGTCTTGGCAACAGTAGTCTCCATCTTTGACTCTTTCGGCTTTGTAGCGCCTTTCATTCTACTCGGGAAGCAAATACTTCAACAACTGTGTCGTGACAAGATCGGATGGGATGAACCATTATCGGATGATATTCGTTCCCAGTGGGAGTCCTGGCTCTTGGATCTACAGAACCTAGCTGATGTCAAGATTCAGCGATGTTACCTACCAGCAGATTTCAGAGAAGTCCAAAGATATGAACTCCATCACTTCTCAGACGCAAGTGTCACAGGGTATGGAGAATGCACTTACCTGAGAGCAATCAGCGTATCAGGACAAATCCACTGTTCTCTAGTCATGGGCAAGGCCAGAGTGGCCCCCACGAAGGTCACTACAGTGCCACGACTTGAGCTGTCAGCAGCTGTTGTTGCAGTACGTACAAGTGACATGCTCAGAAAGGAGTTGGAGATAGACTATGCACAGGAACTTTTTTGGACGGACTCAAGGGTCGTTCTTGGATACGTCAACAACGAGGCCAGACGATTCCATGTATTTGTGGTAAATTGCATTCAGCGTATCAAGCAAAGTGCCAATCAAAGTCAATGGAGACATGTGACCTCTGAAGAAAACCCCGCCGATCATATGTCAAGAGGCCTTAAAGCGAAGGAGCTCATTATCTCCAACTGGTTCATGGGTCCAGACTTTCTCTGGCGTGACGAGCTTCCCAGCGGAGACATTAAGGTGGGAGACCCTGAAGTTCGTAAGGCCGTTGTGCACAAGACCTCAACAACAGGAAATTCACTGCTCGATCGCTTCCTTAAGTTCTCCAGCTGGACAAGGTTAGTCAAAGCCATTGCCAGACTCATGCGACGTGTCAAAGAGCTTAAAGGTTTGGCATCAAGAAACAATGAAGCCACAAGTCTCGAAGGGAGAAAGGATGCAGAACTTACTATCATAGGCATTGTTCAAAGGGAAGCCTTCTCTGAGGAGATCCAAAGTCTTCCACACAAGAGAGAGATAACCACCAAGGATAAAGCCAGCAGGCTGTACAGATTGAATCCTTTCTTGGACCCACAAGGCATCCTCAGGGTGGGAGGTCGACTAGAGCATGCTGCCTTGCACCCGCACATCAAGCACCCAGCACTCTTGCCAAGGACCAGCCACATATCCAAATTACTGATCCAGTACTATCACCAACAAGTGCAGCACCAAGGCCGTGGCATGACAGTGACATCTACATCTACAAGTGTGTCAAAGAAATGGCAGACTTACCACGTGAACGCATGGAGACAACTACTCCCTTTATGTATTGTGGGATGGACTGTTTCGGCTCATTCTATGTCAAGGAGGGAAGAAGAGAGCTGAAGCGTTATCGCCTGCTATTTACCTGTCTGTGTTCTCGTGCTGTGCACATAGAGCTGCTTGACAACATGACCACCAATGCCTTCCTCAATGCTTTTCATGCTTTCATTGCCCTACGAGGGAACGTTCGACAACTTCGATCTGACCAGGGAACTATGTTGGAGCAAGATGTGAGTTTGTGAAAGCTGTAAAAGAGATGGACCAAGAATGCCTAAAGCAACTAGGCTGTGAGTCTGTCATGAACCCTCCATCCGCCAGTCATATGGGCGGAACCTGGGAGAGGCAAATCAGGACAATAAGAAGTGTGTTGACATCCGTTTTGGATCAGTCATCTCGAAGACTCGGTGATTCCTCATTGCGAACTTACCTCTATGAAGTCATGGCAATCATAAACAGCAGACTTTTAACAGCACACTTACTCAATGATCCAGCTGGGCCACAGCCTCTTACGCCAAATCACATCTTAATGATGAAGTCGTCCATAGTCTTGCCACCACCTGGAGACTTTGTGAAGGAAGACCTTTATCTTCGCAAAAGATGGCGTAGAGTGCAATTTTTGGCCAACGAATTCTGTTCTAGATGGAAAAGGGAGTACCTGTTAAACCTGCAACAGAGACAAAAATGGCACAAGACACACCGAAATGCAAAGATCAACGATACCGTGATTGTACAAGACGACACTGCACCCCGAAATGAGTGGAAGCTAGCTAAGGTCACTGAAGTGTACCCTGGTCAAGATGGATGTGTGAGGAAGCTACGATTGTTGATCAGTGACTCTGCACTAGATGACCAAGGAAGGCGGCTCACTAAGTCAACCTACCTAGAGAGGCCTATCCACAAGACGGTTACCCTGCTTGAAGCTGAGTAATGCAGCCTTACTGTCTCTACCAATCCTTACACCAGGTCTCATAAATAGTTTGAGTTAGATTCTACATTATTAAGTTAATTAGGGGGAATCACCAGTGATTTGGTGGGAGTGTAGCTGCCATCAGAGGCAGTTATACAGTTTAAGTTCATTTAATATTTTTTTGAGATAAAAACGACTAATTTACGTTTTAGGAAAGAATATGATTTGTTAATAAATACAAATAAATAACTTGATAAACAATTGGGAACATAAAATCTGGTAACATACATCTTATATTTTCATAGAGGAACTAATGTTCTTTTGTTGCTGTGGGTTGGGTCGGTTTTGTTGCTACACCTGTATATGCATGCGGTGCCAGGAGGAGCAGAGCACCTGTGAGGCTCGACAGAGAGCACCTGTGATCTTTAAGTTTTCTTGGCTGTGCATTTTACCAAGATTTGGACTACAGACTTGTTAAGCCTGAAGTTTCTTTTCTAACTTCCCTTGAGTTAACGCGGCCAATGAGGTATGCAGAGTTATTTTATGTTTTAATTACGCTAATTAGATATGCTAATGAAGCTCACGCGATAGCTGCGTGATAGGTCACATTTTCGTTGGATGTATATGTAAACTGTATTTTCTGTATCTATTTGTTTTAATCATTCTCTGTGAGAATGCTCTGTACTACCTTTGACTCATTATGGTTTGTGTTTTTTATTTTATCTAGTTCTCACGGCATGTTGGATGTCATGTTGGACAGCATGTTTGATCGCATATTTGATATCATGGATGTGCAAATAAATGCCCGTTACTCCAAGAACGCTTTGAGCTCGTGCTTTCAACTGGAGGGGAATTATTCTGTCCATATACTGTTGTTTAACTGTTGCATGAACTTAAATATAGGCAGAACATATTGCATATACTTGACAAGAGAAACACTTTATCAAATATTACTTTGTGCCTAAGTGGCTCTCACACCTGTTATTAGTTGATATCATGGACTGTGATGACTAGCAGCTTATCACTGACAGCATGTCAGACTATTTCTCTGTGTTTGCTACACTCTGTGTTTGTCATTTATAAAAAGATAAATCACTTTTCTATAATACATCAATGATATTTCAATGGAATAAATTACTTATTGACTTATTCATACTTCAAAAACAGCATCAATAAGTGATTAATATAGGGGATCAAAATAAAATAAATAAATAAAATAAAAATCAACCAGCCACCCTCCTCCCCTGACAAGTAAAGAACAGTCCCTTCATAAGTAAAGAACAGTCCCTTCATAAGTAAAGAACAGTCCCTTCATAAGTAAAGAACAGTCCCTTCATAAGTAAAGAACAGTCCCTAAAGTGCGGTGAGGTTTGTGGAAATGTGAACAGCTCGTTTCTCCTCTGACACGTCACATACTGTGTGCTGCCACGGCTCGGCTGTTCAGGTACTACTGGGCAGTCATGACACCGATGAAGACTTCTTGGACCTGGAGCCGGGTTTGTCGGTCGCCGGTAAGCCGTTATCTTGCGCTGCGGAGCACTATGGCCACCGTATTTGACAGGAATACGTATTTCTGTCTGTGTCTGTGACCCCCCGTTCAACCCACAACTGACAGGATTCACCTTTCGTTTCTGCTGCTCCCTGGTTTATCCAACCAGCATTAGCTTCTGTTCCTCAGCTCCACCGGTCAAGCTGGCGCTGATGTTTACATCCATTATTGTTGTCAGTAATGCCTGCTACGGAGCATGCTGCCAGCTGTCGCGTTGTTTTAGAGATGCAAACTGTTAAAGCCAGTCAACCGATTGCTAGTCTCACGATACCCGATCCATGACTCTACAATCGATTCATCTAAGGATTCATATCTGATTGGAGTGGGCGCTGGGGCGCCCCTATTATCATGTTTCAACCACCAGCAGGAAGGAAATGCGAATCCTGGAGGTTGTGGGTTGAACGGGGGTCACAGACAGGAACACGGCGGAGGTTCATAGTGCTCTGCGGCGCAAGATAACGGCTTACTGGCCATCTCCAACTAAGTCCGACTCCAGGTCCAGTAATTTCCTCTTTCATTGGTGTCATGACTGCCCAGTAGTACCTGGACAACCGAGCCGTGGTGGCACACAGGTAGCCTATGTGGCGTGTCAGAGGAGAAACGAGCCGTTAACATTTCCACAAACCTCACCACACTTTAGGGATTGTTCTTTACTTGTCAGGGGAGGAGGGTGGCTGGTTGATTTTTATTTTATGTTGATCCCCCCTATGTTAATCACTTATTGATGCTGTTTTTGAAGTATGAATAAGTCAATAAGTAATTTATTCCATTGAAATATCATTGATGTATTATAGAAAAGTGATTTATCTTTTTATAAATGACAAAAGGCACATCTGCCTCATTTTTGCCGTGGTATCCTGATACTACTACTGCAGCCTTTGCCGCAAGCACCCGAAAGAAACACAGAAGACAGAGTTGGATTTTCCTAAAGTTGGATTTTCATACTAAAAACGTAAGGTAATTATTTTTTGTCAAATAAGGCACAATTTTTTTTTTTGGCTGGTGAAAAATATGTTTGGCCGGTAAATTTTTGGAGGTCACTAGCCAACGGCAGATGAGGTAAAATGTTAATTTTACACCCTGTATACACATCTATATATATATACAGTACAGGCCAAAAGTTTGGACACACCTTCTCATTCAATGCGTTTTCTTTATTTTCATGACTATTTACATTGTAGATTCTCACTGAAGGCATCAAAACTATGAATGAACACATGTGGAGTTATGTACTTAACAAAAAAAGGTGAAATAACTGAAAACATGTTTCATATTCTAGTTTCTTCAAAATAGCCACCCTTTGCTCTGATTACTGCTTTGCACACTCTTGGCATTCTCTCCATGAGCTTCAAGAGGTAGTCACCTGAAATGGTTTCCACTTCACAGGTGTGCCTTATCAGGGTTAATTAGTGGAATTTCTTGCTTTATCAATGGGGTTGGGACCATCAGTTGTGTTGTGCAGAAGTCAGGTTAATACACAGCCGACAGCCCTATTGGACAACTGTTAAAATTCATATTATGGCAAGAACCAATCAGCTAACTAAAGAAAACGAGTGGCCATCATTACTTTAAGAAATGAAGGTCAGTCAGTCGGGAAAATTGCAAAAACTTTAAATGTGTCCCCAAGTGGAGTCGCAAAAACCATCAAGCGCTACAACGAAACTGGCACACATGAGGACCGACCCAGGAAAGGAAGACCAAGAGTCACCTCTGCTTCTGAGGATAAGTTCATCCGAGTCACCAGCCTCAGAAATCGCAAGTTAACAGCAGCTCAGATCAGAGACCAGATGAATGCCACACAGAGTTCTAGCAGCAGACCCATCTCTAGAACAACTGTTAAGAGGAGACTGCGCGAATCAGGCCTTCATGGTCAAATAGCTGCTAGGAAACCACTGCTAAGGAGAGGCAACAAGCAGAAGAGATTTGTTTGGGCCAAGAAACACAAGGAATGGACATTAGACCAGTGGAAATCTGTGCTTTGGTCTGATGAGTCCAAATTTGAGATCTTTGGTTCCAACCGCCGTGTCTTTGTGAGACGCAGAAAAGGTGAACGGATGGATTCCACATGCCTGGTTCCCACTGTGAAGCATGGAGGAGGAGGTGTGATGGTGTGGGGGTGTTTTGCTGGTGACACTGTTGGGGATTTATTCAAAATTGAAGGCACACTGAACCAGCATGGCTACCACAGCATCCTGCAGCGACATGCCAACCCATCCGGTTTGCGTTTAGTTGGACGATCATTTATTTTTCAACAGGACAATGACCCCAAACACACCTCCAGGCTGTGTAAGGGCTATTTGACCAAGAAGGAGAGTGATGGAGTGCGGCAGATGACCTGGCCTCCACAGTCACCGGACCTGAACCCAATGGAGATGGTTTGGGGTGAGCTGGACCGCAGAGTGAAGGCAAAGGGGCCAACAAGTGCTAAACACCTCTGGGAACTCCTTCAAGACTGTTGGAAAACCATTTCAGGTGACTACCTCTTGAAGCTCATTGAGAGAATGCCAAGAGTGCAAAGCAGTAATCAGAGCAAAGGGTGGCTATTTTGAAGAAACTAGAATATAAAACATGTTTTCAGTTATTTCACCTTTTTTGTTAAGTACATAACTCCACATGTGTTCATTCATAGTTTTGATGCCTTCAGTGAGAATCTACAATGTAAATAGTCATGAAAATAAAGAAAACGCATTGAATGAGAAGGTGTGTCCAAACTTTTGGCCTGTACTGTATATATATATATATATATATATATATATATATATATATATATATAGATGTATATACATCTATATATATATATAGATGTATATACATCTATATATATACATATATATATATATATATATACATGCATATAAGCCTACATATCGTGTATATATACTGCGTATTGTTTTTCGGCACTACCTTGTTCTCTATAGCTGATGTAAGGTGAATTACTCCTGTGTGGGATCAATAAAGTTCTTATCTTAGCCATCTGAGGAGATCAAATACATTGTTTTTGGTGCCTAACTGTTTCCCAAGTATATTAGTGTGTGTGTGAATGAATAAACGAGAGGCATTAACATGAATTTCTTTGTAGAAAGGCGCTTTATGAAATTAAGTCCATTCACTTGTATTAGTTTACAGCGCAGCCTTGCCACATCCAATATGGCAGCGACGTTGACGTACAGCTCAGCGCTCAATGCGGTGTCTACGTATATATGTCTATGGTTCCCAACCCCATATCAAAGAGCATGGATACCAAGAGGCGAAGCTCAATAGAACGCCCCATAGCAACAGACTCGCCCATGGTTTCGTCCTACCGCCGCCATTTTGGACTGTCAGCAGACCGCAGCAGACCCGCTTGCATACAAAAACACACAGACAAACTGAAGTATATCGCTATTAATTATGCTTACAATGCTACTCACCTCGTGATAGCTTGGTCACAGCTGCTTTTTCACGTTTTTGTAAAGCAAAGTATATATATATATATGTGTATATATATGTGTGTGTGTGTGTGTGTGTGTGTATGTATATATATATATATATATATATATATATATTTTTTAAAGGCATGCTCTGCAGCGCAGGTGGCCGTGCCGGCTGGCAGAGAGCCTGCCCGCTGTCAGAAATGATAGGTGCTTGTCAGCATTTGTCACAACGAATGGTCAAAAAGGGTTTTTTTGTAGATTCAAGATGTGATTAGTTTGTTTCGCTTTCCGCCCGCACCAAATCAGCGCGCCTGTAAACTGAAAGCAGCTTGGTTGTGGAGAGTCAGGTGGAGCAGAGAGCAGAGGGTGTGTACGTGTGCCTGTGTGTGTAGACTGTGCAGTAGGAGCTCTGCAGCTCAGCAGTTCTGTTACAGTGGACCGCAAAAAGAGGAAAGGTGGAGCTGAACGGGAGAGAGATTTAAAAAAAAACACGGCCATTGAGGAGGAGGCAGCCAAATGTCATAAACTTACAGATATGTTCAGAGCCCCCCCAGCCCCCAGCAGCAGCGTGACGTCGTCAAATGATGATGCTGCAACAAGTAAGTTAACATAGAAAAGTAAGAAAACTGGTTATTCTCAACATGAGGTCCGGGGAGGATGGGGACCGAGCCGAGGCCAGATAAATGTTTGATGATAAGCTATAAGAGCCAAATTAACCCGTAAGGGTCCATTTGGTTCCATTTTGTACAGAGCAGCGCAGGCTGAAACAGTTTGGGGACCCCTCTTAAGGACAGGCTCTTACCTGTCTAAGTTCAAAAGTTTTCACTATCTATCTAATGTTACTGAAATAAGATCAGATAAGTTGAAGTTGCTGCTGACTTATATTTTTACTTGTTTTACTGTTGCATTGAATATGGGTGTTGCCATATTGATTATGATGAGCTGACATCAAAATGATTTGCTGACAAAATAATAGGCCTACAATCATGTTATTTAGTTCAGCATAATACCCATTCATATAGAAGTCCTGGTTTATTGAGGGGCACATTTGGTGAGGGTAGGGAAGACAAAAGCACTGGACTGGAGGACTATGAGTAGGGTTGCTGTTACAGTTGTGTTTAATAGAGTTGTTGTGTGACTGTCAGTCTGGAACAATGAGCTTTGGTGATTACTTAGCCCATATGTGTGTCCGTGTGCACGTGCACATGTGTGAGCATGTAATGTGTGGATTGGGTGGCCTGGGTGGATGTATGACTCCTGGCCTGAATTTTTGTCCCTGTCCGGCCCTGTATATATGTGTGTGTGTGTATATATATATATATATATATATATATATGTATATACAGTACAGGCCAAAAGTTTGGACACACCTTCTCATTCAATGCGTTTTCTTTATTTTCATGACTATTTACATTGTAGATTCTCACTGAAGGCATCAAAACTATGAATGAACACATGTGGAGTTATGTACTTAACAAAAAAGGTGAAATAACTGAAAACATGTTTTATATTCTAGTTTCTTCAAAATAGCCACCCTTTGCTCTGATTACTGCTTTGCACACTCTTGGCATTCTCTCCATGAGCTTCAAGAGGTAGTCACCTGAAATGGTTTCCACTTCACAGGTGTGCCTTATCAGGGTTAATTAGTGGAATTTCTTGCTTTATCAATGGGGTTGGGACCATCAGTTGTGTTGTGCAGAAGTCAGGTTAATACACAGCCGACAGCCCTATTGGACAACTGTTAAAATTCATATTATGGCAAGAACCAATCAGCTAACTAAAGAAAAACAAGTGGCCATCATTACTTTAAGAAATGAAGGTCAGTCAGTCCGAAAATTGCAAAAACTTTAAATGTGTCCCCAAGTGGAGTCGCAAAAACCATCAAGCGCTACAACGAAACTGGCACATGAGGACCGACCCAGGAAAGGAAGACCAAGAGTCACCTCTGCTTCTGAGGATAAGTTCATCCGAGTCACCAGCCTCAGAAATCGCAAGTTAACAGCAGCTCAGATCAGAGACCAGATGAATGCCACACAGAGTTCTAGCAGCAGACCCATCTCTAGAACAACTGTTAAGAGGAGACTGCGAATCAGGCCTTCATGGTCAAATAGCTGCTAGGAAACCACTGCTAAGGAGAGGCAACAAGCAGAAGAGATTTGTTTGGGCCAAGAAACACAAGGAATGGACATTAGACCAGTGGAAATCTGTGCTTTGGTCTGATGAGTCCAAATTTGAGATCTTTGGTTCCAACCGCCGTGTCTTTGTGAGACGCAGAAAAGGCGAACGGATGGATTCCACATGCCTGGTTCCCACTGTGAAGCATGGAGGAGGAGGTGTGATGGTGTGGGGGTGTTTTGCTGGTGACACTGTTGGGGATTTATTCAAAATTGAAGGCACACTGAACCAGCATGGCTACCACAGCATCCTGCAGCGACATGCCATCCCATCCGGTTTGCGTTTAGTTGGACGATCATTTATTTTTCAACAGGACAATGACCCCAAACACACCTCCAGGCTGTGTAAGGGCTATTTGACCAAGAAGGAGAGTGATGGAGTGCTGCGGCAGATGACCTGGCCTCCACAGTCACCGGACCTGAACCCAATGGAGATGGTTTGGGGTGAGCTGGACCGCAGAGTGAAGGCAAAGGGGCCAACAAGTGCTAAACACCTCTGGGAACTCCTTCAAGACTGTTGGAAAACCATTTCAGGTGACTACCTCTTGAAGCTCATGGAGAGAATGCCAAGAGTGTGCAAAGCAGTAATCAGAGCAAAGGGTGGCTATTTTGAAGAAACTAGAATATAAAACATGTTTTCAGTTATTTCACCTTTTTTTGTTAAGTACATAACTCCACGTGTTCATTCATAGTTTTGATGCCTTCAGTGAGAATGCAGAGATTGCATCACAAGGAGTAAAGTTGCGTCTTCTTTTCCTCGCAGATGGCGGTTCGGGTTCATTCTTTCCTGTTGCGTGGTAAGTGTGGTCCATTCGCAAACTTTATAACTAAAAAAACTTTTCACTACTCTCCATCGATGAACTACTAACACTCTCTGCTGTTTCCTCCTCCTTCTTCCTTCCTTCCGCTGTCTTCGTTGGTTCATTTATACACGCGAAACGCGTTCTCTGGCTGGCTGGATTGTCCACTCGGTCTGCCGTACATGGATGGCGGCGCAAGATGGCGACCTCTCTAAAGCAAGGCCCTTGATATATATATATATATATATATATATATATATATATATAAAGCATAATTATAAGGCTATGAAAACCAAACGAATTTTATTTTATAGCGATTATACACTTGTATACACATATTAATGGGTAGAATATTCAGATTCAGATTCAGATTTGATAAACTATGCCAAATATTACACACTGGCCCTTTAAGGTGCGGGGTTTTCCACTGATGGTTGTTGCAGTTAATTGCACTACACTGTTTTCTTTTACTTTTTTTCTCCTCTCTCCTTGACACCTTGCATGTTGTCTGGGCACAACAATCCAAAATGGCGGCAGCGCTACCGTAGCGCCCCTAGTGACTGTTGGCAAAAATTCAACAGAGCTTTGCCTCTTGGTATCCATGCTCTTTGCCCATATGCCGAGGGAGGCTCAGGTGATGTTTGCACGAGACTGTGAGACATGGGCACTGCGTTCATGTGTGTTCACGTGCTTTCGCTGGTCTCGCGCACAAGCGCACACATGTGAGCACGGTGCCCAGAGAGGCAGTCAGAGCTACAGGCTACAATGAGGCTAAAAACAGAGTTCAAATGAGGTTTTTCCAAACAACTTTTTATGTCGGGGCTTCAGGACACTTGGATCACTACGGACGAGCAGTATGGAGATATTTTGTGGTTTCAATTATGTGTTTTTGGACGTTTGAATCTGGGGCGCCGTCAGCCTCCATTAGGTGGAGTTGTGTTGCTACCTCCTCTCCCCTTGGATCTCTGCAAGTGATGTGAGGACTCTAAAACTTCACCTGAGCCTCCCTCGGCATATGGGTGAGTAGATAATGGCTGAATTTTCATTTTTGGGTGCACTATCCCTTTAATACAATAACATTTTAAAAATACTAAAATTACCCTTTAGCTCATCAAATTAAGTTAATTAGTAAATCAGTATACACTTCCCAGCATGCATTGCATTAAGATGAAAGCCACTCCCCGAGCTCTCGTCTCTGATCAGGTCGGGTCTGAACAGCAGCTCTGGAGCGTGGAACCTGGAGGTCACATGTCAGGGGGTGTACAAAACAAAGGCTCTCAGGTTAGCTCTGGTGCAGATGAAGAGATCCTGCTGGCAGGTTCAGCTGAGCTTCAGCTCCTTTAAATAAACTTCATGACCTGAGAACAGTGAGTGTATGTGTACATATGTATGATATCTTTTTGTATTATATGGGCTAATTAATGATCCACAGACGGCGTTAAAGTGACTTTGTATTTATTGTGTTCCTGCAGCCTGGTAACTCTTCCTCACACTGTATGTTTCCTGATCTCAGTCATGTCTGATGGGACTGCTGATTCTGCTGATCAACTATTTTATGTTCTCAGTATATTTATTGATCTCAGCACAGAGTAGATATAACTTGTTGATCTTTGTTGTAGTGAATTATTAGGACAAAACAAGGTGGTGTGTTGCCAGTGTTGTGTCAATAAAAATGATGATAGTGTTACAGACTGTGTGGTCCTCTTTATTATCAGAAGTACTGTAAATGTGAGTCTCTCACAGGCGCTGCCTGGCCATCTGCAAGTTTGGGGGTTTTCCTGGTGAGCCGGTCTTGTGGTTATGCATCAACAGCAGCCTGAGACACAACTGGTGCAATCTGCCATCACAACTGAAACTGAAAGGATGTGATATGACTCAGGCTGTGGCAGTTAGTATCCAGCACCCATTAACATAGACAGAGGGAGAAAATCAGCAGCAACAAAAGGACAAGGCTCTGCTGGCTGACGCCGTCAGTGTCCAAATACATTTCTTTAAAGGTCCAGTGTGGAGGATTCAGGGGGATACACTGTTGTTGTTACCTCAGAATGAGACGTTTGTATCTACACAGGCAGCAGGTCCTCCTCTACAGAGATCACCATGTTGCACTGCCATGTTTCTACAGTAGAGATACTGATGTTTTCACGTTGGCCAAAGTAGTTAGCAGCCCCTCTACAATGAGCCAAACAGCATTGGAAAACCACTGTTTTGTAACATTAAAGGTCCTTATTGAGTGTTTCTACTGGTGTAAATCAGCTGGTCTGTTTGTTCTGGAGAGGAAGAGACCTCTGTGGATAATTCAGCTCCTCATAGTGGCCATTAATGGTATTGCAGCTAAAAAATCCCCTGCAGCCCAAAAAGCACTTTCCCCATAGACCACCATGATAAAGAGATGTCTGTAAAATGGTTCACAGGACACCTCGCACTGCAAACAAGATCAATAATGACCCTCTCTATCGTAGTTATTTTTATCCATGGAAGTTTTATATCTGTGAAACTTTCCTCAAGCCGAAAAAAGAGAGACAGCGAGATCCTCCCAGTGGCATTGGCAGGTAGTGGCACCGCAGTGGCAATCTGTGGCAGTCTGTAGCAATCTGTGGCATCTCCTGACACCTGCTCAGCAGTTCAGAAACGCCTCCCTTGACTCGCTGCCAATAAGGGCGGGGCCACTTTTCCTGGGAAAACCCACTGGTCCGTGTTGTTGTTAAGACAGTCACTCTGCTTTCCACTTCCGCCATGGAGTCATGATGAATACAAAATAAAAATTAAGGGAAAAATCAGCTACTTGTTTACACATTTTAATGTACAAAGTTTTGCACAGTTTCTCTTTGTTTTGCACTTGTTAATATTATCTAAATATATATTAATATCTGTTCCACTGCGTAAATGTGAATGTAAAATACTGTACATATTGTACTATTCTTATTCTTATATTTAATATTTTATATTTACCTGTGCTTATATTGTTCTTATTTTCTATATTTCCTTGGTTGTATTACTTGTTTTACATATCTAATATGAAATACAGTTATGAAAATATCTTAACATAACAGTTGCTACGCAGTGCCAAAGCCTGCCACAACCTGCCACATGATGCCACAACCTGCCACATTAAGCGTTTGATAACCAGTCAGAACCAGTTTAAACTGGCTTTGGTAGCAGTGCAGCAGTTTGACTAATCAACACATTTTGCTTTAACACTGCAGCGTTACAGGATGCAGTTTATTGTTGGGAGGATCAGTTGTGTCTTTAGTCATCCAGGAATTATACTTTACTTAAGACACGTAAATACTCTTTACTGTTTTTTAAGTTTTAGCCAGGTTGTAGCTAACACCACTGGGTGAGCTACATGCTATGCTTCATGAGCGCAGCTAACGTTAGCTTAGTCGTGAAAGCAGTTGAAGTTAGCAGAGATTAAATGTCCGTATTTGTTACCAGAGTAGTAATACCACCTGGTTGAAGACTTACTGTGATCAGCAGAAGGTAAATATCGTGTTTTATTTTTTTAATATGGTACAAATTCGATTAGCGGCGTTAGCATGCTGATATGAGGCGTTAGCTTTCAGTGGTGTGGTAGCGGTCCACATTAGAGGTGCTGTGTTTGGTGTAGCGAACACCTGAAGCTAAAACTCCCTCTGTGTGATAAAGTATATGAGCTGTTGGTGGATTAAAGAGACTGAGGAGACATTTGTCCTCATGAGACAGAAGACCATGAAACTGTCCATGGACCCTGTGAGGAGTAGATGTCTCCTGCCTGTTACAGCTTCCTCATCAACTGTTGTCTCCATCCAGACCTCGGTGTTGGACTGTTGCAGCGTCCAGCTTCTCCTCAACATTCCTCGTCTGTCCTCCATCTTCCCCTCCAGGCTGCAGGTAACATCCACAGGCGTGAGAACACACTAACATCACGTGTGTGTTTTATTTTGCCAGCTTGCATTAGCTTGGTGCAGCATAAATTTGTTTTAGGCCTTTAGCTGTCAAGCCAGGGACGTGTCAAACTTAATTCATGGTGTCATCTTAGGGATCTCAGTGATTTTACTTTTTGGAGAAGTGGTCACATGCAAGGGTGTGTTAATGAGCCCGTTCAGGTGAGTGTAAAGGCCAAAACACACCAGTGGCAATCGCTGCAGATCTCTCGTCTCTCTTTCTCCCAGCAGTTCTTCTTTATCTGAGGAATTTTTCATCACCTGAAAACTGCTGTAGGTAGGACTGACTTTATACATATGTATACACACACACACACACACACACAGACATCCCTGCAACTTGTGGGTCAGGATGTTTTGAAAATGTTCATTACTGATTCCAAAAGAATATTTAATACATGTACTGATATCAGTTATTTTAACACCTCATGATTATTAATCACATGCACAAGTTAAAGCAACAGAAAACACAACGATTTACAGAAAGATCAACAAAACTAAAAACTGCTTTTCACTGTAAATAAAATGTTAAAGTGAGTTCACAAAACAAGGCATAATAATAGAAAACACAGAGGCATTTGATCAAATCCAGTCTATATTAAGAAATAAAATCTTCAGAAAACACATTAAACAGAAAATAAAATGACACTTCATGAAACTAAATAATCCCAAAACAAAACACAAACAAGACATTAAACAAACATTATTACACTAACAATCACAAACCCAAACTTTTACATGGAAAACACACAACATTCAATAAAAACAAATTCCTTTCACATTAAACACTATTGATATATTATTTATGACATATCACTTACTGCAAAAGGTAAGTACATATTGTTCTTCATTTTGTCATTTGAAATGTTGAAACACATGCTGCCTTCACTTGAAGCTTGTTTGAGTATTTTCAACTGTATATTTCATGCTCACTATGTGCATTTGAGGCGTTGAAGTAATGAGAAAACTGAACAAACTGGACAAAAAAGGACCAATGTAAAGGTAAGTTCACGCAGTGATTGTACTCCTGAAGCAGTATAGCTAGATGTTTGTATCCAGGTGTTGTTAGCTAGGAGAAATTGAACATTGAAATGAGGTAGTCAGGTGTTTAATATGTAGGAAGTAGTAGGATAATAAGCCAGGAGGAATTATCTGGGTGTTTAGACAAGGTCTTTAAAGTCAGGTGGGACTTGTTAGTTTGATATGGTGTCGATAAATTCAGACTAGCATTAAGATTCATTACTGTGATAAATATAGGCTGTCAGACAATAGACTTTGTTATTTATTTTATTTTATCCACTTTGCTTCAACCGATCACCACCAAAATGGTATCATCTGTTCCTTGTCCCATTATCCACCTTTCTTGAACATTTCATCAAAATCCGTTTCCTAACTTTTTGAGTTATTTTGCAGACAAACAGAGTTCAGACTAGCATTAAGATTCATTACTGTGATAAATATAGGCTAGTTAGCTAGGTTTAGCATGTATATCAAGCCAGAAGGAGTTGTTAACTGAACAACTTAACGTGCTAAGTGTTAGACAGGGTACTTAGATAAGAAAATGTAGTGGTAGTTTAATATATATATATTTTCTTTAATTACTGTGTCTTGTTAATTAGCCTAGTTAGTTAGAGGCACTTAGCTAGGTGTAATGATTTGGGTGTAGTTAGCTGAGTTTCATGGCTCAGTTCACTGAGGATAACATCTAATTTTTGAGGAATTTGGATAGTGGTAGTACTGACTGACACACACACAAACACACTCCTTGTTGCACTTCTCTCATTAGATGGCGACAGACTAACTTTGGAGTGAAACTGTTTCGTACTGATTCAAAAAGAATACCTGAACTTACCCTCTGATACTTAATATTTTAATACTTTTTGGTGGTAAACACATTAATATGTGAACATAACAGGAAACATAACATCTTAGAAAAAAATCAACCAATCAGAAAACTGTCTCTCACTAATGTCAACAAAATGTAAGGTTGATTTTACAAAACAAAATACAACACACATAAACACATTTGTTAGATTTGTTAAATCCGATCAATATAAAGAAACTTAACATAAAAAACATAGTAAAACAGGATATAAAAAAGCACATAAAACCAGATAACCCCAACAATCAGGACAAAACAGGAACAAGAAATTAAGCGTTATTACAAAGCAACCCCAACATTTTAGGAATGAAATCAACAAAACATAAGAAGGCACCGAAGAGGCACCAACCGCTCAGTGCCTGTCATGGGCAGCCCACTCTGACATCTCTCACTTAGTGCATATATAGGTGCTGTTTGTGCGTGTGTGTGTGTGTAATTGACAACAGAGTGAAATTGAATTTCCTTAGGGATTAATAAAGTGGCAGGCTGTGGCATCATGTGGCATGATGTGGCATCATGTGGCAGGCTGTGGCATCATGTGGTATCATGTGGCAGGCTGTGGCATCATGTGACAGGCTGTGGCATCATGTGACAGGTTGTGGCATGATGTGACAGGCTGTGGCATCATGTGACAGGCTGTGGCATCATGTGGCATCATGTGGCAGGCTGTGGCATCATGTGGCATGATGTGGCATCATGTGGCAGGCTGTGGCATCATGTGGCATGATGTGGCATCATGTGGCATCATGTGGCATCATGTGGCAGGCTGTGGCATCATGTGACAGGCTGTGGCAGGCTGTGGCAGGCTGTGGCATCATGTGGCATCATGTGGCAGGCTGTGGCATCATGTGACAGGCTGTGGCAGGCTGTGGCATCATGTGGCATGATGTGGCATCATGTGGCAGGCTGTGGCATCATGTGGTATCATGTGGCAGGCTGTGGCATCATGTGACAGGCTGTGGCAGGCTGTGGCAGGCTGTGGCATTATGTGACAGGCTGTGGCAGGCTGTGGCAGGCTGTGGCATTATGTGACAGGCTGTGGCATCATGTGGCAGGCTGTGGCATTATGTGACAGGCTGTGGCAGGCTGTGGCAGGCTGTGGCAGGCTGTGGCATTATGTGACAGGCTGTGGCATCATGTGACAGGCTGTGGCATCATGTGGCATCATGTGGCAGGCTGTGGCATCATGTGGCATGATGTGGCATCATGTGGCAGGCTGTGGCATCATGTGGCATGATGTGGCATCATGTGGCAGGCTGTGGCATCATGTGGTATCATGTGGCAGGCTGTGGCATCATGTGACAGGCTGTGGCAGGCTGTGGCATGATGTGGCATCATGTGGCAGGCTGTGGCATCATGTGGTATCATGTGGCAGGCTGTGGCATCATGTGACAGGCTGTGGCAGGCTGTGGCAGGCTGTGGCATTATGTGACAGGCTGTGGCATCATGTGGCAGGCTGTGGCATTATGTGACAGGCTGTGGCATTATGTGACAGGCTGTGACAGGCTGTGGCAGGCTGTGACAGGCTGTGACAGGCTGTGACAGGCTGTGGCATTATGTGACAGGCTGTGACAGGCTGTGGCAGGCTGTGGCATTATGTGACAGGCTGTGGCATTATGTGACAGGCTGTGGCATCATGTGACAGGCTGTGGCATCATGTGGCAGGCTGTGGCATTATGTGACAGGCTGTGGCATTATGTGACAGGCTGTGGCAGGCTGTGGCAGGCTGTGGCATTATGTGACAGGCTGTGGCATCATGTGGCAGGCTGTGGCATTATGTGACAGGCTGTGGCAGGCTGTGGCAGGCTGTGGCAGGCTGTGGCATTATGTGACAGGCTGTGGCAGGCTGTGGCAGGCTGTGGCATTATGTGACAGGCTGTGGCAGGCTGTGGCAGGCTGTGGCATTATGTGACAGGCTGTGGCATCATGTGGCAGGCTGTGGCATCATGTGGCAGGCTGTGGCATTATGTGACAGGCTGTGGCATCATGTGGCAGGCTGTGGCATCATGTGGCAGGCTGTGGCATCATGTGACAGGCTGTGGCATCATGTGGCATCATGTGGCAGGCTGTGGCATGATGTGGCAGGCTGTGGCATTATGTGACAGGCTGTGGCATCATGTGGCATCATGTGACAGGTTGTGGCATCATGTGGCATCATGTGGCAGGTTGTGGCATCATGTGGCATCATGTGGCATCATGTGACAGGTTGTGGCATCATGTGGCATCATGTGACAGGTTGTGGCATCATGTGGCAGGCTGTGGCATCATGTGGCATCATGTGGCATCATGTGGCATCATGTGGCAGGCTGTGGCATCATGTGGCAGGCTGTGGCATCATGTGGCAGGCTGTGGCATGATGTGGCACGCTGTGGCATTATGTGACAGGCTGTGGCATCATGTGGCATCATGTGACAGGCTGTGGCATCATGTGGCATCATGTGACAGGTTGTGGCATCATGTGGCATGATGTGGCAGGCTGTGGCATTATGTGACAGGTTGTGGCATCATGTGGCATGATGTGGCAGGCTGTGGCATCATGTGACAGGCTGTGGCATTATGTGACAGGCTGTGGCATCATGTGGCATCATGTGACAGGCTGTGGCATCATGTGGCATCATGTGACAGGTTGTGGCATCATGTGGCATGATGTGGCAGGCTGTGGCATTATGTGACAGGTTGTGGCATCATGTGGCATCATGTGGCAGGCTGTGGCATCATGTGGCAGGTTGTGGCAGGCTGTGGCATCATGTGGCAGGTTGTGGCATCATGTGGCATCATGTGGCAGGCTGTGGCATCATGTGGCATCATGTGGCAGGTTGTGGCAGGCTTTGGCACTGCGTAGCAACTGTTATGTTAAGATATTTTCATAATTGTATTTCATATTAGATATGTAAAACAAGTAATACAACCAAGGAAATATAGAAAATAAGAACAATATAAGCACAGGTAAATATAAAATATTAAATATAAGAATAAGAATAGTACAATATGTACAGTATTTTACATTCACATTTACGCAGTGGAACAGATATTAATATATATTTAGATAATATTAACAAGTGCAAAACAAAGAGAAACTGTGCAAAACTTTGTACATTAAAATGTGTAAACAAGTAGCTGATTTTTCCCTTAATTTTTATTTTGTATTCATCATGACTCCATGGCGGAAGTGGAAAGCAGAGTGACTGTCTTAACAACAACACGGACCAGTGGGTTTTCCCAGGAAAAGTGGCCCCGCCCTTATTGGCAGCGAGTCAAGGGAGGCGTTTCTGAACTTCCGAGTGGGTGCCAGGAGATGCCACAGATTGCCACAGACTGCCACAGATTGCCACTGCGGTGCCACTACCTGCCAATGCCACTGGGAGGATCTCGGCGCTGTTGCGAAAAAAGCGAGTCAAATATCTGTGACATCAAAACAATGTAAAGTCTACAAGCCCAGTGGGAAATCATGGGGAAACAGTAACTTGTATAATCAGTCATACTGTGGAAGTAAACTGGGAAGCTAGACATTTGATAACTATCACATAAAACCTGATAATCCCAAAACAAAACACAAACAAGACTTGTCTTGTCTCAGTGTGGCTGGGACCAGCAGACCATTCTGGTTACACTGGTTATTTAAATTATTGTGGTGTATTTATAATGAACACTGTCGATCTGAAGCTCGAGTCATTTTGTTTTGGTTTTCACTGGTTCATCACTACTAGAGATTCATCTGTAGCCAGTATCTCACTGTCACTATCCTCATTCAGATTTTAAGAAGCTACAATTTATATTCAGCCTCAAAAAAAGTCTGAAAAGCTGAGAGTCAGAATTTAAGTACAGATAGTTGTTGCTATAGAAACGATACACCATCTTGTCTTGTATTGGTGTAAACTGGCAGTTTTTCAGGATGTTGCAGATCAGTGTGTTGCAAGATTCAACTTGTCTGGTTGCAAATTTTTCATCTGAACTGCACGAAGACAAGAAGAGACCACATCAGTCCAGGTCCCAGGTCTTTGCTCTGGCTTCCTGTTTGTCACAGAATTGATTTTATACTATTGTTGGTTTACAAAGCACTGCATTTTTCCTGATCTGCTGTCGTGTTGTGAAGCATTCAGACATCTCAGATAGTCTGGATCAGGTCTGCTTTATGACCTCAGTGTCCGAACTGAAACTGGAGAAGCAGCATTCAGTTTTTATGCTCCACAAATCTGGTAAAAAGAAAAAACTCCCAGAAAAGCTGATATATTTATTGTGTATGTGTACACAATATTGTATTGTATATTTTAAGTGTCTTTTTTTTAACTTGTCTGGTGTTTTATACCTTTACTTAATGCATGTCTATCTTATGGAAGGCACATTGAATTACCTTGTTGTTGAAAAGTGTTTTCGGAGATCTTGTTGTCACGTGATTTCAGAGAAATGGTCTGACTTCAAACTGTCAGAAAAACAGGAAGTGAAGGGAGGGAGGAGAGATCTCAGAGTTTGATACTCATAATAGGATATAAAATACACGTTAACTGAACCCCAAAAGGAAATTCATGTATAGCTGCAGCAACTCAGTGAAGAAGATAAATGATTACAACATGTGATGTAGTATGCACTACATGCTGACACTGCTGACAATGAACCCTTCTGACAGAATACAAGAACATCTTTACTGATGCAAACGTGTTTGTTTCTGTCCTCGTAACTTCAGATGGATTTACACCCTCTAATATAATCAAATCTTAAACAATAAGTACAATTCATTGACACATCAGCACAGAGGAACAGTTTCTATTGTACTCAAGAGTTTACTGCAGTCAGTAGAGTATGAGACTGTTTCTGTGAAACCACAGGGTCTCCACCCCTCTGCTGATATAAAAGCTGAGCACCTGTTCTCTCTGCCTCCTCAGTATCCGGGACCATTAACACAGGTAAGAAGACTTTAAGACAGTAATTATGACATACTTTAAAATGTTAAGATCAGGAGTTAATACCAGATAAAAGATGCATAATTATACACTATCTTGATGCATTTTTATGCACATAACTGATAATTGAACATACTATCTGACATTCATAAGTCATTCATATCTTATGTTAGAATGACATTTAAATGATAAGAGCTTTGAATTAACTAAGATTTGTTTTCAGTTAAGGTTTAATTCATAATCAAATCATTCTGAGAGCATGAGAGAGACTGAAGCTTAATTTAACACACTGACCATAAATTCTTGATTTTGAGATGGATGTTTTTTCTACAAGACAGAAAGACAATATTTCAGCAGTAACTGCAGCAGATCTTTGGAACAATTTTCACTCTGAACTCCCACATGTCCTGAAAGCGTCTGGACGTGTTACGAGCCACGTCAAACTGCTTTGATGCCTTTACTTCCACTTTGTTTCAATTTTGCTTTGAGTGCATTTGGTGATTAAAACATTTCGTTTATGTCTGTGTCTGTGTAGGGTAAAAACAAAATTATTATTAAAAAATAAAAAACTTAAACTTAATGTGACCAATGAGCTGGTAAATATTTGGGTTATGAAACTGACTGTGGTTGATTTTAAACTGTGTGTAGGAGGTGGACACAGGCTGAAGAACTGTGTTTCCACTCTTTAATCATGTCAGTTATGATACAGTATCTTATGACAACAGTACAGCTGACAGGACGTGTACGTTACTGACTTATTTTTCTTTCATCCAGAGAACTCATATGAAGGTGCTCCATCCTTATCCTCCTGTGAAACTGTTACCATGGCAACGTGAGTAATACTACTGTCTCTAATGCTGCATTCACTCTTGGAGCAACACAGCAACAGGCTGCAAGTCATTTTCAATAGAAGCTGGTGACATAAAGATACAAACTGACGTCTGACACTGCTGACGGTTGTGACGCGCAACAAATTGAAGTTGGGTTGACCTCAACTTTTTCAGCTCTCCAATGATGCAGTGACGTGTCAACCAATCATATGGTTTGTTTCTAAATGTGGTGCTATGTTATTTAGCTGACACAATGCCAGCTGTATGTGCATTGCGCTGCACACAGGGATGCAATGTGGCTGCAAAATGTGATGTTAAAATGGAGCTCAGACACTGATCAAAAGCACAGATATGTTGCTGACCAAATACAACCTTCAGATGATGTTCAGTGGAGGTGCTTTGTGGCAGGTAGCAGACACACACAACATTATTTGGTGATGAGGCTGTAAGTTTTAAATGCTGGACTTATCAACCTAATATCAGATACTGTGTAACTGCTCGGCCTGTAGATGATTAGTTTGTATATACTGTATAGACTCATAGGCTAAAAGGCTTTTACTAAAAGATCCCAGCAAGTACAGTCATTTTACTTATTTAATTCTATGTTTAGTGTTTTTTTTACTGTGTCTTTACTTTTCTACAGGAAAGTCTCATCCAAATATGACCACATCACCTGCAAAGTTCTGATCCGACCAGGATCTCCAAATGTTTACAGGCTGAAACCAAAGAAAGAGAATATTGGAACTCTGACAAGAAAGACTCTCAGTGAAAAGGATCCAAGCAAGTTAAACAAAACCATCTTGCTTGTGGGTGAAACAGGAGCAGGAAAATCTACTCTGATCAACACTCTGGTCAACTACACCATGGGAGTGAAGTGGGAGGACGATGTCTGGTTTCAGATCGTAGAGGACGAGAAGAAAAGTCAATCAGAAAGTCAGACATCAGATGTGACTGACTTTGAGGGTGAGGAGAAAAGTCAGTGTGAAAGTCAGACAACAGATGTGATCGTGTACGAGATCTTTGGTTTTGAAGGTCAAACTCTGCCCTACTCTCTGACCATCATCGATACTCCTGGATATGGAGACACCAGAGGAACTGAACATGATGTCATCGTCAGTGAAAGGTTATTAGACTTGTTCCGCTCAGATGATGGAGTTCATGAGATTGATGCAGTGGGTCTGGTGATGAAAGCAAGTGAGAATCGACTGAGTGACCGACTGAGGTACATCTTTGATTCAGTGATGTCTCTATTTGGAAAAAACATGGAGAAGAACATTGTTGCCCTCATCACACACTCAAATGGTGTAACACCTGAAAATGTCTTCAAAGCTCTTGAGGCTGCAAACATTAAATGTGCCAAAGATGACGAGAATGAGCCAGTTCATTTTATGTTTGATAACTGCCAGAGCACACAGAAAACAAAGAAAAATAATGTTGCTCTGAAAAATGCATGGAGCTTAACAGAGGACCAAATGTGTCAATTTACTGATTTCCTGCAAAACACTTCACGTCAGAACCTGAGAACAACTGTTGAGGTGTTGAATAGACGCATCAGACTGACGGCCTGCATCCACAACCTGCAAGAGAGAATTGAGTTTATTGAACTGAAACAGAGTGAAATCCAGCAGACTCAGGAAGCTCTGAAGAAATATGAACAAGAGATGAAGAACAATGAAGAGTTCACTGTAGAAGTTTATGAGTCCTACAAAGATAAAGAACCTGTCAGTGAGAGGAGATGGTGGGCATTTGGGTTAAATTATGGAGGAGCTGTCTGCTGCACTGTCTGCAAGGAGAACTGTCACTATCCATGCACAGTGGCCTGGTATCCAAAACACTGTGAGGTCATGGAAAAAAAATGCACTGTATGTAAAGGCAAGTGTTCTCTATGGCTACGGCCATGGGCTCATGAGAAAAAATTATACTGCACTGTCTGTACCGGGAAATGTCCTGCATCAGTTCATGTGAAAGAAAAGTGGAAGTATGTGAGCAAGACAAGAAAAGTTCAGATGACCAAACAAGACATGAAAGATAAGTATGAAAAGGGTAAAGCAGGCTGTGAGGAGTCAACAAGCCTTCTGGAAACTCTTCAGAAGAACATCGAGGAACTTGAGAAAGGAAAAGATCAGTGGCTGGAAGAAGCGCTCCAGCATGTTGAGAGTCTGGAGCAGCTCGCCCTGAATGTGAAGTCACTGTCCACTTTTGTCTATTTGGACTTCCTGATTGAGAAGATGAAGGAGAAAGGAGACACAGAGAAGGTCACGAGACTGGAAAAGATGAAAGATGAAATGGATAAAAATGAAGGAATCAAAGCAGCGCTGTCGTACCGGTTTGGTAGATTAACAGCAGCTGGTAAAGCAGCAGTGAAGCAAGTTGTAGATGAACAGAAAGATAATGGGGGGTCAGCTGTGTAGAAAACACAGTATACAATATTGGTGAAATGTGTTTCATTCTGTATATATTAAGTGTGATGTTGATGTAATAACTACATAAGAACATTCAAATGTAATCACCTTTTAAATATCAGATGTGTAATTCCTCAAACAGCGCCCTCTGTGGTATTTAATGGCTGTTTTTTTTGTTCTTCCAGTTTAACTTCACTGTACAGATTAGAAAACTGTTTGGATCAACAGCTCTGGTTTTAAATGGAGTGAGGACGCCCCCTGCTGTTTGATGTTGAGTACAGCAGCTCCCCTCCTCTATCTTTAAACAAGACATTTATTTTTCTTTAGTTTCTTTGTGTAGGTTCATTGTTTTAAGGTTTTCTAATGTGTTTTTCAGTCAGTACAAGGCTGTGATTCATTCTGATGTTGACAGAAGTCTCATTAAACTGGTGGTGGGACAGTAACACAACACTGAGACATATATGATATAAACTGTACTGAACATATAAAGTAGTTAACCATGATGTTTCCTTCTCATGTTAATCAGTTTGTACAGAGGATGTCACAGAATTTAGACACAATGTCTGATGTATTTACATTTGATTTATATTCTGATCAATGTTATTATATACTATATATCCTGGTGTGTTGATGTGTATTCATGCACATCTATATATCCTGGTGTGTTGATGTGTATTCATGCTTGAGATGACTAGCTAAAATATTTCAGATGACACAGCTCATTTATGTTATACTGTGTCTTTAACAAGCCATATTATCAGTGATTGATATATATTCTGATGTTCTACATGAAATCGTCCTGACTGGAGCCGTTTTCTGTGAATCATTAATAAAACCTCTGCTTGATGAAGTCAGTTTGCTCTGAGTTTATTCTGTTTGATTATACGACTTAATTATATTGACCTGCTCCTTGCCTCAGTGACATAGATACAATCATGTGGTAAAACCAGAGACACTAGAAACACCCATAGTTTAAATCAAACACTTGTATTTTTGCTCCCATTTTTCACAGGTTAAAGTTAAAGATTTTTTTAATTCCCTCAATAGATATTTGTCTCTTAAACTGTGGTCACAAATGTATTAAAGTCTGTTTTCGTGAGCACGTCTCCTTTTCCAAGATAATCCATCCACCTGACAGGTGTAGCTTCTCAAGATGCTGATTAAACAGCATCATTACTACACAGGTGTGTCTTGGGATGGTCACAATAAAAGGACACTTTAAAATGTGACATTTGATCTTTACAAAAAGACATATATTAGTATTTCACAGGACTAGTGCTACAGAAATACATTTTTGGGTCCTAAAGAATCAGTCAGTGTCTGCTGTGACATCATTCTGCCTCACGCAGTGCGACACTTCTCCTTCACATAGAGCTGATCAGGTTGTTGATTGATTGTTGGTCCACTCCTCTTCAGTGGCTGTGTGAAGTTTCTGGATATTGGCAGGAAGTGGAACACGCTGTAGTACACGCTGATCCAGAGCATCCCAAACCTGCTCAATGGGTGGCGTCTGGTGAGTCTGCAGGACGTGTAGCAGGGTTAATGATGCCACTTGCCATTACTTGCTCCTGGTTGTCATCACCAGTAATTATATGGTTTTAATTATTTGATTTCTATCAGTCCTGGTTATTTCCATCTAATATCAGTTTTCCACTGGGACTAGTGTGAAGTTTTAAATGAGTGCCGTCTGCTGGGCCTCTGCACACTGGCAGGGTGAGCCCCACAGATTAGCCCCTGCAAACTGGAGCAGGACACCCCGCTTATTGTTGCCAGTCTGCAGTCTGACCCCATGGTGAGTCACATTTCTGATAAGCTCTCTGAAAATGCTTAGAACACTATGTTTTCAGGTTGAGCTGTCACAGTGTTTCAGAAGGCAGTGGTGTAAGGTAGTTAGGACAGGTCCCAGTGCACGCTAGCTACTAGTTACAAGGTGCACACACACACACCACTGGCAACTGTTTATACAAGATCCAGATGAATCTAATTCAGGCTTTGCTTCTTTTTCCTCCTGTTGGTTTCTCTCTCGTCTTTCTTACTGCAGCTTCTATGTTTAAAAGACACGACTGCTCACTGGACCTGTAGATGCGCTCAGCTTTTCAATCTTGACAGATTTTGCGCCTAAACTAACTACCAGATATCGTCTCATCTCGTCACATGATCAAAGAGACTTGACATTAGGCAACATCAACATACGAATGTTACCCAGCAATCATCACTGCATACCTGATATGATCTCATGATCTTAACATCAAAGATCACAAGAAATTATTCATTTAATTCAATAGTTTTTAATATATATAATTTAGTTAGAGTTTTTATAGTTCATGTAGAATTAGCATTAAATTCTGACATACTTCTACTATTGAACTCAAAGAAAGGAAAGAAAACTCATGATAGAGTTGGGCTTACATGAACATTGATCATCTTGTTACAATACAATGTTCTCCTGGGAAACTTTTGGTCCAGAAATTGATGAAGATGCCTCTTGATGTGCTCCACCCACCTGAACACCTCTGCAGGTGGAGTATCTCTCCTCATGGCAGCAGCACTCCCTGATGACACTTGTCTTTATCTGGACACATTTTCCCCACAAATACAACATGCTAACGTTATTAGCACAAGCCTATGGCATTTTACATTGTATAAATTAGCCTAGCAGCTAGCAGAGATTTCCTCTGCTCATATTTCAGTCAGGATAAATCACACACAGTGTGTGGAGGCTTTATTGTCTTCACAATTTATTGTTTCTTATCTGTGAAATTAAAGTAAATCAAAGCTTTGTTTCCACTGAGAGAAATGGTTTCAGCTTACAGAGACAGACAGGAGGTCTGCGTTACTGTGACGTGGCGTTTCATTTCTGGGGAGGTGCATGTCAGCCTACGGCGTAGGTACGGCGTCAATTTGACACAGAGGTATAAATACTGCTTAACTGATGCTGTTCAAATCGATCGCTGACTGATCGTCCTCTGCAGTCTCCAGTTTTGGTGTCTGAATTTCACAGATTCAATCTCGGCAAACAAGCAAAATTTGACTCTACTAAAAGAGAGACTCAACATCAGCGTAACCAAAACCACCAGGTATGTCACAGTGTGCTGACACACACTGGAGTACACTTAACATCACTGCAGCAAGGTGAGAAGTCAAACCACTGGAGGGCAGCAAAAACAAGATCTTCAGTTAAATTACTCTTTAAAGATTTTTTAAAGATTATTTTTTCGGGCTTTTTTGCCTTTAATGAATAGGACAGAGTGAAATGGGGTGAGAGAGAGAGAGCGGGGCGTGACATGCAGTAAATGGTCGCTAGCCAGAGTCAGCTCAATGATCATTGCATCGAGGCACGCTCTGTACATGGGGCGCCAGCACTACCCACTATGCTACCGACGCACCACTTTAAAGATTTTAATCAGAATTTGACACGTTGAATACAAACAACTTAATTATTTTTATTTGTGAACTCTATTAAATATCAACCACAGAGTGTAAATTCAGACAGATGGCTTTCAAAGTAAAACACATTAAGTTATATTTAAGTTTCAATATAAAGTATTTAGAAAGATTACAGTTTAACAACTATCAGTTGCCTCTTAGATTAAAATAGTTTGGTCATTGTTTGCCTCTAATTTAATTTGATTTCCTTTGTGTTTGAAAGTGATGTGATTATTATTTGTCTCATGTGCAGCTGTTGAGTCCTCAACGGTTTTTATTTCTGTTTTCTGTCCGAATGGTTCCAGATGTGCCATTTTTAAACCCTGTCACCTTGAAAATGTTTCTGTCACCCTCCATGAACTGTAAATATAAAACAAGACCAAGAGAAGTGACCTTTAAAGGACCATACCTGTGTTTTAGTTCAACTTTACATCACTGCTGAACTTTGTTTTAAAGTCAGAGAGTTTAAAAATGTCTTTGACCTTAAAGGAACAGTTCAACATTTAAATATATCTTCTTCTCATAGAGTCCGATGTTCAGATTGTCTCTACAGTAAATATGAAGCTACAGCAGCTGTTAGCCTAGCTTAGCATAAAGACTGGAAACAGATGGAAACAGTTAGCCTGGCTCTGTCCAAACGTACAGCCAGGAGCTGGTGGGTGGCCATGTGAGCACTGAGGTGTGCCTTTGAAAACCAGTCAGCACGTTTGAATCGTAGTAAATATGTTGAACTACATAAAACACAGGTCTGGCCGAGATCCTGCTGGCAGGTTCAGCTGAGCTTCAGCTCCTTTAAATAAACTTCATGACCTGAGAACAGTGAGTGTATGTGTACATATGTATGATATCTTTTTGTATTATATGGGCTAATTAATGATCCACAGACGGCGTTAAAGTGACTTTGTATTTATTGTGTTCCTGCAGCCTGGTAACTCTTCCTCACACTGTATGTTTCCTGATCTCAGTCATGTCTGATGGGACTGCTGATTCTGCTGATCAACTATTTTATGTTCTCAGTATATTTATTGATCTCAGCACAGAGTAGATATAACTTGTTGATCTTTGTTGTAGTGAATTATTAGGACAAAACAAGGTGGTGTGTTTGTTACTCTACTGCCTGTGTTGTGTCAATAAAAAGTGTAACAGACTGTGTGGTTCTGTGTGTTTTTGTTTTCCTTATCTTCAGTTACTCTCACTCACCATGCAAGTCATTTAAGTTTTGGAGGGTTAATGATTTACAGCTCAGGTGGACTCTGGAAACTATCAGGTGAGATCTGAGGAGGAGCACGTTCAGCATTCACTGAAGGCTCACCTTGTTAGGAGGCAGAGGTGGACTTTGGAGTCATGATTTCACAGTAATAGGGTCCCAACTCAGAAGCTGGGTTTAGCAGACAGTTCAGTCGTCCAGAGAAGGTAAACATCTCTCTGAGCGTCTGGAGTGGAGGTAATGTCGCTGACTTGCTATCATAGATTTACTTTGGAAATTCTGGTTTTGGAGGATTGAACAACTGTGGGACGCACAGAGGTGTAATTTTAGTGATCCTGCTTTGTTCAAAACCCACTTTGGAGTTCTGTGTGACTGAATTTTATCGCAGCATATGAGTCAATCTTGCACATGGACCTGAGCCTGATCAGACAGCTCGTGGATAGCTGTGGAGCTGCAGAGAGTTTGAACATTGAAGACTGAGTGTGCTCCAGCTCCTCCAGATAAACAGGTAAACATAAAACTAACAAAACAGGAAAATACTTTTCATCCAACAGAGAAGTCAAGTGAAAGAACACTTAAATCTGAGGCCAAAAACAATCCGCTGAAAACGGAATTGTTTCTCATTTTCGTTTTTAAAAAAAGTTCCGTTTTTAGACAGTAACATTTTGATACATGCCAGGCCAGTAGTTGGCAGTGTGACTTTGTAATGAAACACATGTGCTTCCTTCTACAGAGCGGCTAAAGTTTACCGTTTTGGGTTGAAATCGTTGTTGTATATGTAAAACAGACTGAGCCATGTTGACCGGCTGATCTGAGAGCAGGTCACTGAATTATTTTTAATGTCTTTGTTTATCTCCACAGGACTTGATGGACCACAGAATGTAAAACTTGTTCAACAGACCTTTAAAATGGCATCGAGAGTAAAAAGAAGAAGGTGGAGCATCGACCATCCTCCGGCTTTTTCAAATCTTACGAAAAAGTTTAAGTATGTATTGATTGATTCATTCATCAAAGTATTTGACAGAAAGAAACCAAGGATGAGAGGGATCGTATGTGGCCTTAAGAAGATCGCTGCTGAAGTTAAACGGATGAAGCAGAAACCGAAGAGTCTCAGAGTCACAGGCTTGGCCTCTGCAGCAGTTGGAGTTGTAGTAGTATCGGCTGCAGCTCTGTTCACTGGAACTTTCAGCTTCCCAATACTTGGAGCAGTAACAGTGTTTGTTGCTGCATGTGCTACTGCTGAAGTTTTCACCGAGAAACAGTTTACGCAACAGAAAAGAAGCAGAAAAATAGTGAAGGAGTTCCTGAAGATTGTTGAGTTACTGCGAAGTGAGCTGGAGGAAATAAAGAAGGCGTGTGAAGATCTGCAGAGGGAATCTGTCGGAGCTACAAAAGAAAAGATTGTGAGACTGAGAGACAACATTAACCAACTGTTGGATGATACTGCAAAACTCAGAACCTCTACAACCTCAGACTGTATTACAAGCATATCTGATCAGTTTAAGAAAACAGTTGGAGAGTTTGAAAAGATGAGGAGACAGCTAAAAGACATCAGAGAAAGTATAGACACTGAGAAATAAGTGGACTTGAATGATAAGAAATTTCTGTAATAGTCTGCTATAAATCCTCTGATACTTTGCAGCAACAAGATCCCGTTTATCTTTTGAATAAGACACCCTAATGAAGAACCAACATTGTTTTCCTCATGCCATTTTTTTTCATTTAGACGTGTGAGGTGAAGTTACTGATAATGGAGGATCAGAGTCTTCACTGTTAATGACTCCAGTTTGTAAAGAAAAACACTGAAACTCTGTATTCTACAAACTTGTGACTGACTTACAGCTGAAATCTGTGGATGTGATGTTTTTCAGACTTGTGTTACAGAGACATTAAGGTTTATATATGTTTTTATACAACAGTTAGTTCCGACCAAGCATTTTGATTGGACAGGAGGCACTCCATAGCCCCGTCTCCACCAAACCCTTTCAGTCCAGTCCCTCTGGAACCAGCAGTAAGCCTTCAGACATGGTACCTAGACCCTCGGTGTGTTCAGACAGTCCTCTTAAATGTGGGCGGGGTTGTTGTCACTCACTGCTCCGTCCAGCACTCGCTGTATTTCCTCATCAGCGGTGACACAGATGGAAGTCTGCACCTGGTTTATCTTCCACAGAGAAACATATTTCCACAAATAACATTTGAGTTTCATAATAGATGGTCAACAGAGGAGGACAAAGAAAAGTAGAGAAGCCTGAATACTTCATTGTAAATCTCCAGGCATGTTTATATGACATCAGAAGATGTCGCAACTTACTGATTAAGCTGTTAACTCATCATAATCACGCGTATGCCACCAAAGTGAGTGCGAACACACTCTTATTTCACTGGTTGCAAAACCAATTGAAACATACAGATAATGTACCTGATGCAAAGTAGGTGACCTGGGGTAACGTGTAGACCTACACAAGGTAGTGAGCTAATGTACAGGATGTTAGGATGTTATTCCTATGGTCAAAGACAGACTTCCTTCTCTGGTTTCTGGCTTTGAGAGAGCAGCTCATGTTCACAAATATTGATTGAACTTTCCTAGGCCATGGAAATAACACACTGGAATTCTTGATTTAGGTGGTGTTCCCCTTTAATGTGTTGTTGTAATCTGTGGTCACTTCTTACTGTTTAATAATAGATGGCACTTGTAGAACTGCGGTTGTCCTGAATATCAGCACTGTGATTATCTTCCTACAATCAAATCACAGCCATGCTGACATTAAGAACAACCACCCTCCCTCTTGTGTGAGATGCCTTTGCTTAAATTACATTATATATTTTATGAAGGCTTTCTACATTAACATGTCCCTTTAACTTGAAGGGGGAGTAAATGTCATTGTGAGTTTATTTAAAGGAACATGTATTTGGTGGAGTTATGTGCTTCATGTTTAACATCTGACAAATAACCTATAAAGTCAGTGACGTCTGATAAACAGTATGTTGGACTGCTGGAATCTGGTTTAATATTTGATCTAAGATGTTGGAGTGTGACACTCAAGTTATTTTATGGAGGCTAAAATTTCATGTTAACTCAACTCCAAAAATACAAGATGCAGCTTGTTTATTCTGAGTTTGTGACTCTCCTCTGCCTTCTGTCATGACACTCGTCGGTGAGCTGAAACTCAAATGTCAGTTTTAAGTGAAACCAGCAGTGATGTCTCCTGCTGGCCAGCAGGTGGCGTGAGCTGCATATTGTATTGTAATTATACTATTTCATTCAGTCTGAGGTGCAAAGATGCATAAGTGACATCAACACAGGAAGTGATGGACGCAGGGCTGAGCTTCTGTTGTTGTGCATGTTCCAGGTTTGGTTGTCGAGTCCAGTTAGTCCAGTGTTATGTATTATGAGTTGTGTTAATAAAGTTAACAAAAGTCAGCCCACGCCTCCTGATGATAAGTTTAAATAACACCACAGGAACAAGGGCGATACTAACTTCCACCTCGGCCTAAAAATCCCCATCATCCTTGGAGCATTCTTGACCCACTTCCACCTCAATAACCCATCAATGAAGAAGCAAACAACAACGAAACCTAAACTTTCTAAAAAAGTCGACAGACATAACAGAAACAGATGTTAAGTAGTACACCCACTAGGGCCCCAAAGAATGCCTTTCAGCCTTGCAGTAAAATTTTCCCAGTTGCTACTCGCAGTACTGCAGTGAAAAATTCCCAAAAAGCACTTTCCCCATAGACATTATTAAAAAAACAAGCAAAAACCATTTGTAAAATGGTTCACTGGACACCTCGCACTGCAAACAGGATCAATTGTGACTCTTTGTGACACTTTCCTCAAGCCGAGAAAAGTGATTTAAATATCAGTGTTGTACATTATTTAAAATGTAAGAAATGGAAATGAAAAGAGCTGTAAAATAAATGTGGTATCATGACATAAAGGTTCACTGAAATAAATAAAAGTAGTAATAATAAAAACATAATAAAAAACAACTTACAGCAACAAACTTATTTCTTTATTCAATAGGCATATTTGTGTATTTACATTAACTAAAATGGCCGTCCATAGTAAAAACCTGAGTTGACAAAAACTGACAGATTAAACGTTTATAACCAGACAGAACCAGTTTAAACTGGCTTTGGTAGCAGTGCAGCAGTTTGACTTATCAACACATTTTGCTTTAACACTGCAGCGTTACAGGACGCAGTTTATTGTTGGGAGGATCAGTTGTGTCTTTAGTCATCCAGGAATTATACTTTACTTAAAACACGTAAATAATCTTCACTACTTTTTAAGTTTTACCCAGGTTATAGCTAACACCACTGGGTGAGCTACATGCTAACTGACGCAGACGCAGCTAACGTTAGCTTAGTCGTGTGAAAACGGTTGAAGTTAGCAGAGAATTAATGTCCATAATTTCGGTTACCAGAGAGTAATACCACCTGGTTGAAGACTTATTGTCATCAGCAGAAGGTAAATATGTCGTGTTTTATTTTTAATACGGTACAAATTTGATGTAGTTTGTAAAAGTTGTGATGCTAATCGCGATTAGCGCGTTAGCATGTCAGTGTGGTAGCGGTCCACATTAGAGGTGCTGTGTTTGCTGTAGCTAACACCTGAAGCTAAAACTCCCTCTGTGTGATAAAGTATATGAGCTGTTGGTGGATTAAAGAGACTGAGGAGACATTTGTCCTCATGAGACAGAGAAGACCATGAAACTGTCCATGGACCCTGTGAGGAGTAGATGTCTCCTGCCTGTTACAGCTTCCTCATCAACTGTTGTCTCCATCCAGACCTCGGTGTTGGACTGTTGCAGCGCCCAGCTTCTCTTCAACATTCCTCGTCTGTCCTCCATCTTCCCCTCCAGGCTGCAGGTAACATCCCACAGACGTATGAGAACACACTAACATCACGTGTGTGTTTTATTTTGCTAGCTTGCATTAGCCGGTGCAGCATAAATTTGTTTTAGGCCTTTAGCTGTCAAGCCAGGACGTGTCCAAACTTAATTCATGGTGTCATCTTAGGGATCTCAGTGATTTTACTTTTTGGAGAAGTGGTCACATAGCAAGGGTGTGTTAATAGAGCCCGTTCAGGTGAGCGTAAAGGCCAAAACACACCAGTGGCAAACGCTGCAGATCTCTCGTCTCTCTTTCTCCCAGCAGTTCTTCTTTATCTGAGGAATTTTTCATCACCTGAAAACTGCTGTAGGTAGGACTGACTTTATACATATGTATACACACACACACACACACACACACACACAGACGTCCCTGCAACTTGTGGGTCAGGATGTTTTGAAAATGTTCATTACTGATTCCAAAAGAATATTTAATACATGTACTGATATCAGTTATTTTAACACCTCATGATTATTAATCACATGCACAAGTTAAAGCAACAGAAAACACAACGATTTACAGAAAGATCAACAAAACTAAAAACTGCTTTTCACTGTAAATAAAATGTTAAAGTGAGTTCACAAAACAAGGCATAATAATAGAAAACACAGAGGCATTTGATCAAATCCAGTCTATATTAAGAAATAAAATCATCAGAAAACACATTAAACAGAAAATAAAATGACACTTCACATGAAACTGGATAATCCCAAAACAAAACACAAACAAGACATTAAACAAACATTATTACACTAACAATCACAAACCCAAACTTTTACATGGAAAACACACAACATTCAATAAAAACAAATTCCTTTCACATTAAACACTATTGATATATTATTTATGACATATCACTTACTGCAAAAGGTAAGTACATATTGTTCTTCATTTTGTCATTTTGAAATGTTGAAACACATGCTGCCTTCACTTGAAGCTTGTTTGGTCGTATTTTCAACTGTGTATTTCATGCTCACTATGTGCATTTGAGACGTTGAAGTAATGAGAAAACTGATGGACAAAAAAAGGACCAATGTAAAGGTAAGTTCACGCAGTGATTGTGCTCCTGAAGCAGTATAGCTAGATGTTTGTATCCAGGTGTTGTTAGCTAGGAGAAATTGAACATTGAAATGAGGTAGTCAGGTGTTTAATATGTAGGAAGTAGTAGGATAATAAGCCAGGAGGAATTATCTGGGTGTTTAGACAAGGTCTTTAAAAGTCAGGTGGGACTTGTTAGTTTGATATGGTGTCGATAGAATTCAGACTAGCATTAAGATTCATTACTGTGATAAATATAGGCTGTCAGACAATAGACTTTATTTATTATTTTATCCACTTTGCTTCAACCGATCACCACCAAAATGGTATCATCTGTTCCTTGTCCCATTATCCACCTTTTTTGAACATTTCATCAAAATCCGTTCCTAACTTTTTGAGTTATTTTGCAGACAGAGTTCAGACTAGCATTAAGATTCATTACTGTGATAAATATAGGCTAGTTAGCTAGGTTTAGCATGTATATCAAGCCAGAAGGAGTTGTTAACTGAACAACTTAACGTGCTAAGTGTTAGACAGGGTACTTAGATAAGAAAATGTAGTGGTAGTTTAATATATATATATATATTTTCTTTAATTACTGTGTCTTGTTAATTAGCCCTAGTTAGTTAGAGGCACTTAGCTAGGTGTAATGATTTGGGTGTAGTTAGCTGAGTTTCATGGCTCAGTTCACTGAGGATAACATCTAATTTTTGGGGGGAATTTGGATAGTGGTAGTACTGACTACTGACACACACAAACACACACTCCTTATTGCACTTCTCTCATTAGATGACGACACAGACTAACTTTGGAGTGAAACTGTTTCCGTACTGATTCAAAAAGAATACCTGAACTTACCCTCTGATACTTAATATTTTAATACTTTTTGGTGGTAAACACATTAATATGTGAACATAACAGGAAACATAACATCTTAGAAAAAAATCAACCAATCAGAAAACTGTCTCTCACTAATGTCAACAAAATGTAAGGTTGATTTTACAAAACAAAATACAACACACATAAACACATTTGTTAGATTTGTTAAATCCGATCAATATAAAGAAACTTAACATAAAAAACATAGTAAAACAGGATATAAAAAAGCACATAAAACCAGATAACCCCAACAATCGGGACAAAACAGGAACAAGAAATTAAACGTTATTACAAAAGCAACCCCAACATTTTAGGAATGAAATCAACAAAACATAAGAAGGCACCGAAGAGGCACCGAACCCCACAACCGCTTAGAGTGCCTGTCATGGGCAGCCCACTCTGACATCTCTCCACTTAGTGCATATATAGGTGCTGTTTGTGCATGTGTGTGTTTGGACCTGTGTGTAATTGACAACAGAGTGAAATTGAATTTCCCCTTGGGGATTAATAAAGTATATAAAATAAATAAAGAAAAGTATTGATATACTATTTATGGCAAAAGGTGAGTACAAATTGTTCTCTATTTGTGTGATTTTGAAACATTGAAACACATGCTGCCTTCACTTGAAGTTTGTTTGGTCGTACTTTCAACATTGACTGTCAAGCACACTGGATTTACATTTGAGGGGTTGAAATTATGAGAACACTGATGCTGCACAGCTGGCAAGAAAGGAAAGAATCAAAGGTAAGTTGAGCATCAGCGTAAGTCACAGTTTGTGATCTGTTTTCTTTAACACAGTAACACTCCCACTTGGACCAGTACACCAGTTTGTTTGTATGTCTTTTGAATATTTAGCACGGCAGTTATTGTGCTCCGGAAGTAGTTAGCTAGATTAGCCCTAGTTAGCTAGAGGTACTTAGCCAGATGAAATTATTTGGATGTAGTTAGCACATGGGTCAGTTCACTGAGGAGAAGTAGCCTGGAAATCCAGACCCAAATCTAGAAAAATTTAGGGTCTGGCCATGAGTAATGCAAATGGCCCAACTCGAGGGGCGGCACCAAGCATGCATTTGTAAATATCACTGCACACAATTGGATAACACTACAACCAATCAGAACAATACATAGGGTGACGTATCCAGAGCTTAGCTACCAGTGGAGCTAACTGGTAGATTAGACTCTTAGCGTATCCGGTCAGCAAAACAGCAAAAACGTCCTTCTTGCAAAGGAAAGATTTGAGCGCCGTCTTCTGTTCCTCTTTTAGAGAAAAAGCCAAGTCTAACTCGTTCATTGTAGCGGCCAAAGCCGTTTCAAACAACTGGTGTTCATCCGTAGCCATCTTGCAATGTTTACTGACTGATTCGGACCCGTCGTCCACAGCGCTGTCGTCATCTGTTTAGCTCGCCTCTGGCCGCCTATATCACATACACTGATGATTGGTGCAGCTCGGTTTCATGGGCATAGGTAATGAGCATCATTACTGATTGGCAGAGTGACTTGCTGAGCAAATTCAAATTGTGCTCGCAAGAACTCTGGAATTCCAGGGTAGAGGAGAAGCACAAGTTTGTGTGAATTTGTAATGTTAAACACGCTGCCTTTACTTGACTTGTTTGGCCATATTTTCAACAATGAATATTGTGCACATCATTTGCATAATGATAGTTTATAAAGGATTCAAATTCCACATAAGTCATCAACCATCTATATGTGTTTACAATAGCTGCTGAAATTAGCAAGGATTCTTTTTTAATATTTTAGCCTTTAATTGCAAGACAGTTAAGCGTGAAAAGGGGAGAGAGACAGACATGCAGCGAAGGGCCACAGACCGAGTCGAACCGGACCGCTGCAGCAACAAGCTTGTACATGGGGTGCCTGCTCTAACCACTAATCCACCAACACCCCATTAACAAGAGTTCTGTTGGCTAAAGTTGACATGCGGTCTTGTCAAAGTGTTTGGTAACAGCTGATGTTCCCTGAGATGAGCTCTCATTGTTTTCCTTTTGTGCAACAGGTAATTTCATCCAGTAGGCTACAAAATCATATGATGAGATGACTTACTGTACACATGTGATAAGGCACCCCCGTCTTGTGTGTGCACCCTCTACTTGCTGCAGTCAGATCACTTGTATCCGACCCAGATACAGCAATGCTATTTTCTGATTGGCTGATAGGTAACTGTATGTTATTTATTGATTGGCTGATGGGTAGCTGTGTCTTATTTTTATTGGCTGAAGCGTGGTAAGTGCTTGTTGAGCTCTACAGTACCCACAGCGTCTTGAAACACATTCCACAGGGGTGTAACTTCGTGGGCGTTGTCATAACTTTTTTTTTTTTTTAAAGATTATTTTTTGGGCTTTTTGCCTTTAACTGACAGGACAGTGTGAAATGGGGAGAGAGAGAGAGAGAGAGTGGGGGGATGACATGCAGTAAAGGGTTGCAAGCTGGAATCTAACCTGCGACCGCTGCAACGAGGAATCGCCTCTGTACATGGGGCACCGGCACTATCCACTACGCTACCGACGCCCTGTCATAACAATTTTTTTATGCGTGAGAAATACCAGGTGTGGCGGGTGAGAGTGTGAAAAGGTTAATATGCGTGTGTCACACTCTCAAAGTGTGAGACTTGAGAGCCCTACAGTAAACACAGTCCCACTTGTACCAACACACTAGTTTGCCTGTATGTTTTGTAAGATTGCAGTGTTTGTGCTCATGAAATAGTTAGATGTATTTATCCAGATGTTAGCTAGGGGAAATTAAACATTGAATTGAGGTAGTAAGGTGTTTAATTAGTTAGGAAGTAGTAGGACAATAAGCTAGAAGAAACTACATGGATAAGGTCTTGTAAAGTAAGCCATAGCATGTTTCTTTTCCTGTCATTTACTACAAAAGGCAAGTATAAATTGTTCTCCACTTGTGTCATTTTGAAATGTTAAACACATGCTGCCTTTACTCGAAGCTTGTTGGGTCTTGGTTTGAATCTGAGTTCCTCAAGGCTTCATTCTAAGGCCTCTTCTGTTCAACATCTGTGTGCTCCCACATATTGCCAACAGCAATATATCTACACACAGATTTGTATAATGATCTCTATATATGGGACTATAATCCCATACAAGCTCTGAATAAATGCCTCAACAAATCAGTGAGTGGATGCTCCAAAGTGTCATCCAGTAAAATGAAGATAAAACAAAACAACTGTCTTTTGGACCAAAAGACAAATCAAAGAATAACTGTGCAGCGAGAGTCTGTGAAGGAGCGGGAGATGTGTGGACAGCTTGGCAGGTAGGTAGGTGTGGTAAAGAGGTGGGGTGAGTGGAAATTTACTGGGTGAGCTGAGAGAATGGCATGTCTGGCAGGTCAAAAATGCACACTGTGATAAAAGCAAACTCAGTGTGGCATTGTTTTCTTTGTTGTTGCCTGTTATAGATGACTGGGACACATGTCAGGGAGATAGAAATTACCCTTACTGTGCACAAAAGTAGTGTATTACTTGGGCTTCAAGAGCCCTTCTGGTGCTGACAGACACATACAAACTTCTTGGCAGGGCACACTTTCTGAGTGAAAACTTTTCCCCCCACATGTGTAAAGTTTGAATGGAAAAATATTTATGAAAGAGGTGCCCTTCTGTTCACTTGAGCACCTGTCCCACAAAATGTCTGTGCACAGCACTGTATGTCGGTCTCTGTCCTCGTGGCGCGTCGGTGTTACTCAGTCTGCAGAGAACTTGGCTGCGAGAGGTCTGTTATTATGAAATAGAATACACATGCCGATGTTTTGGTCTCTGTGGACTCATAACAGGAATAAACCTGGGTTTGACAAGACGTGCCAGTGTCCAGCGTTTGATTGTGCAGCAGAATACAATGCAGTGTAGCTGGGATCAGCAGACCATTCTGGCTACACTGGTTATTTAAATTATTGTGGTGTATTTATAATGAACACTGTCTATTTGAAGCTCGAGTCATTTTGTTTTGGTTTTCACTGGTTCATCACTACTAGAGATTCAGCTGTAGCCAGTATCTCACTGTCACTATCCTCATTCAGATTTTAAGAAGCTACAATTTATATTCAGCCTCAAAATAAGTCTGAAAAGCTGAAAGTCAGAATTTAAGTACAGAGAGTTGTTGCTATAGAAACGATACACCATCTTGTCTTGTATTGGTGTAAACTGGCAGTTTTTCAAAACGTTGCAGATCAGTGTGTTGCAAGATTCAACTTGTCTCAGTGGAAATGTTTCATTTGAACTGGACTTCACTAAGACAAGAAGAGACCATATCAGTCCAGGTCCCAGGTCTTTGCTCTGGCTTCCTGTTTGTCACAGAATTGATTTATACTGTTGTTGGTTTACAAAGCACTGTATTTTTTTCCTGATCTGCTGTCGTGTTGTGAAGCATTCAGACATCTCAGATAGTCTGGATCAGGTCAGGGTTTATGACCTCAGTGTCCGAACTGAAACTGGAGAAGCAGCATTCAGTTTTTATGCTCCACAAATCTGGTAAAAAGAAAAAACTCCCAGAAAAGCTGATAAATTTATTGTGTATGTGTACACAATATTGTATTGTGTATTTTAATGTTGTCTTTTTTAACTTGTCTGGTGTTTTATACCTTTACTTAATGCATGTCTATATGGAAGGCACATTGAATTACCTTGTTGTTGAAAAGTGTTTTCAGAGATCTTGTTGTCACGTGATTTCAGAGAAATGGTCTGACTTCAAACTGTCAGAAAAACAGGAAGTGAAGGGAGGGAGGAGAGATCTCAGAGTTTGATACTCATAATACGATATAAAATACATGTTAACTGAACCCCAAAAGGGAATTCATGTATAGCTGCAGCAACTCAGTGAAGAAGATAAATGATTACAACATGTGATGTAGTATGCACTACATGCTGACACTGCTGACAATGAACCCTTCTGACAGAATACAAGAACATCTTTACTGATGCAAATGTGTTTGTTTCTGTCCTCGTAACTTCAGATGGATTTACAGCCTCTAATATAATCAAATCTTAAACAATAAGTACAATTCATTGACAAATTAGCATAGAGGAACAGTTTCTATTGTACTCAAGAGTTTACTGCAGTCAGTAGAGTATGAGACTGTTTCTGTGAAACCACAGAGTCTCCACCCCTCTGCTGATATAAAAGCTGAGCATGTGTTCTCTCTGCCTCCTCAGTATCCGGGACCATCAACACAGGTAAGAACACTTTAAGACAGTAATTATGACATACTTGCAAATGTTAAGATCAGGAGTTAATACCAGATAAAAGATGCGTAATTATACATTATCTTGATGCATTTTTATGCACATAACTGATAACTGAACATACTATCTGACATTCTTAAGTCATTCATATCTTATATTAGAATGACATTTAAATGATAAGAGCTTTGAATGCACTAAGATTTGTTTTCAGTTAAGGTTTAATTCACAATCAAATCATTCTGAGAGCATGAGAGAGACTGAAGCTTAATTTAACACACTGACCATAAATTCTTGATTTTGAGATGGATGTTTTTTCTACAAGACAGAAAGACAATATTTCAGCAGTAACTGCAGCAGATCTTTGGAACAATTTTCACTCTGAACTCCCACATGTCCTGAAAGTGTCTGACGTGTTACGAGCCACGTCAAACTGCTTTGATGCCTTTACTTCCACTTTGTTTCAATTTGAGTGCATTTGGTGATTAAAACATTTTGTTTATGTCTGTGTCTGTGTAGGGTAAAAACAATATTATTATTAAAAAATAAAAAACTTCAACTTAATGTGACCAGTGAGCTGGTAAATATTTGGGTTACGAAACTGACTGTGGTTGATTTTAAACTGTGTGTAGGAGGTGGACACAGGCTGAAGAACTGTGTTTCCACTCTTTAATCATGTCAGTTATGATACAGTATCTTATGACAACAGTACAGCTGACAGGACGTGTACGTTACTGACTTATTTTTCTTTCATCCAGAGAACTCATAGGAAGGTGCTCCATCCTTATCCTCCTGTGAAACTGTTACCATGGCAACGTGAGTAATACTACTGTCTCTAATGCTGCATTCACTCTTGGAGCGACACAGCAACAGGCTACAAGTCATTTTCAATAGAAGCTGGTGACATAAAGATACAAACTGACGTCTGACACTGCTGACGGTTGTGATGCACAACAAATTGTTGGGTTGACCTCAACTTTTTTAGCTCTCCAATGATGCAGTGACGTGTCAGCCAATCATATGGTTTGTTTCTAAATGTGGTGCTATGTTATTTAGCTGACACAATGCCAGCTGTATGTGCATTGCGCTGCACACAGGGATGCAATGTGGCTGCAAAATGTGATGTTAAAATGGAGCTCAGACACTGATCAAAAGCACAGATATGTTGCTGACCAAATACAACCTTTAGATGATGTTCAGTGGAGGTGCTTTGTGGCAGGTAGCAGACACACACAACATTATTTGGTGATGAGGCTGTAAGTTTTAAATGCTGAACTTATCAACCTAATATCAGATACTGTGTAATTGCTCAGCCTGTAGATGATTAGTTTGTATATACTGGAAAGACTCATAGGCTAAAAGGCTTTTACTAAAAGATCCCAGCAAGTACAGTTATTTCATTTATTTAATTCCATGTTCAGTATTTCTTTTGTTTTTTTACCTCATATCTTTACTTCTCTACAGGAAAATCTCATCCAAATATGAGCACATTCCCTGCAAAGATTTGTTCCAAAAAGGATCTCCTAATGTTTACCAGCTGAATCCAAAGAAAGAGAATATTGGAACTCTGACAAGAATGACTCTGGGTGAAAAGGAACCAAGCAAGTTAAACAAAACCATCTTGCTTGTGGGTGAAACAGGAGCAGGAAAATCTACACTGATCAACGCTCTGGTCAACTACGCCATGGGAGTGAAGTGGGAGGACGATGTCTGGTTTCAGATTGTGGAGGACGAGAAGAAAAGTCAATCAGAAAGTCAGACAACAGATGAGACTGACTCTGAGGGTGAGGAGAAAAGTCAGTGTAAAAGTCAGACAACAGATGTGATCGTGTACGAGATCTTTGGTTTTGAAGGTCAAACTCTGCCCTACTCTCTGACCATCATCGATACTCCTGGATATGGGAGCACTGCAGGAACTGAACATGATGACATCATCAGTGAAAGGTTATTAGACTTGTTTCGCTCAGACGATGGAGTTCATGAGATCAGTGCAGTGGGTCTGGTGATGAAAGCGAGTGAGAATCGACTGGATGATCGACTGAGGTACATCTTTGATTCAGTGATGTCTCTGTTTGGAAAAAACATGGAGAAGAACATTGTTGCCCTCATCACACACTCAAATGGAATAACTCCTAAAAATGTTCTGAAAGCCATCAAGACTGCAGAGATTAGATGTGCCAAAAATGATAAGAATCAGCCTCTTCACTTCCTGTTTGATAACTGCCAGCATGAAGACAGGACAGAGGAGACAGAGGCTTTTCAACATGCAGATGAAAGAACAATGAAAGGACTGAGTCAGTTCACGAACTTCCTGGAAAAAACTGAATCTCAAAAGCTGAAGGAAACTGTGGAGGTTCTGAATGAGCGGATTAGACTAGCAGCCTGCATCCACAACCTGCAAGAGAGAATTGAGTTTATTGAACTGAAACAGAGTGCAATCAAGCAGAATCAGGAAGCTCTGAAGAAATGTGAACAAGAGATGAAGAACAATAAAGAGTTCACTGTAGAAGTTGAGGTGGTCTATAAAGTTAAACAACCTGTCAGTGAGAGGAGATGGTGGGCATTTGGGTTAAATTATGGAGGAGCTGTCTGCTGCACTGTCTGCAAGGAGAACTGTCACTATCCATGCACACTGGCCTTGTATCCAGAACACTGTGAGGTCATGAAAAAAAAATGCACTGTATGTAAGGATAAATGTTTTGTATCAGATCATGAGAAAGGCAAACCATGCACTGAATGTGAGGGAAAGTGTTGTGTATCATTTCATGTTAAAGGAAAACAATGTCCTGTATGTGAGGGTAAAATAAAGGAATCAGAACATGTGAAAGAAAAGTACTGCACTGTCTGTACTGGGAGATGTCCTGTATCAGATCATGTGAAAGATAAACAGTGCACTGTATGTGTGGACGGCTGTTGTGCATCAGATCATAAGGAAGGCAAGCAATGCCCTGTATGTGAGGGTGAAACAAAGAAATCAGATCATGTTAAAAAAATGTGGAAGTATGTGAGCAAGACAAGGCAAGTTCAGATGACCAAACAAGACATGAAAGACAAGTATGAAAAGGGTAAAGCAGGCTGTGAGGAGTCAACAAGCCTTCTGGAAACTCTTCAGAAGAACATAGAGAAACTTGAGAAAGAAAAAGATCAGTGGCTGGAAGAGTCGTTCCAGTGTGTTGAAAGTCTGGAGCAGCTCGCCCTGAATGTTAAGTCACTGTCCACTTTTGTCCATTTGGACTTCCTGATTGAGAAGATGAAGGAGAAAGGAGACACAGAGAAAGTCAAGAAACTGGAAGAGATGAAAGTTGAAATGGATAAAAATGAAGGAATCAAAGCAGCGCTGTCGTACGGGTTTGGTAGAGTAACAGCGGCTGGTAAAGTAGCTGGTAGAGCAGCTGGTAGAGCAGCTGGTAGAGCAATTAAAGCAGCAGTGAAGTAAGTTGTAGATGAACAGAAAGACAATGGGGGTCAACTGTGTAGAAAACACAGTCCACAGTGTTGGTGAAATGTGTTTCATTCTGTATATATTAAGTGTGATGTTGATGTAATAACTACATAAGAACATTCAAATGTAATCACCTTTTAAATATCAGATGTGTAATTCCTCAAACAGCGCCCTCTGTGGTATTTAATGGCTGTTTCTTTTTGTTCTTCCAGTTTAACTTCACTGTACAGATTAGAAAACTGTTTGGATCAACAGCTCTGGTTTTAAATGGAGTGAGGACTCCCCCTGCTGTTTGATGTTGAGTACAGCAACTCCCCTCCTCTATCTTTAAGCAAGACATTTATTTTTCTTTAGTTTCTTTGTGTAGGTTCATTGTTTTTAAGGTTTTCTAATGTGTTTTTCAGTCAGTACAAGGCTGTGATTCATTCTGATGTTGACAGAAGTCTCATTAAACTGGTGGTGGGACAGTAACACAACACTGAGACATATATGATATAAACTGTACTGAACATATAAAGTAGTTAACCATGATGTTTCCTTCTCATGTTAATCAGTTTGTACAGAGGATGTCACAGAATTTAGACACAATGTCTGATGTATTTACATTTGATTTATATTCTGATCAGTGTTATTATATACTATATATCCTGGTGTGTTGGTGTGTATTCATGCACATCTATATATCCTGGTGTATTGGTGTGTATTCATGCTTGAGATGACTAGTTAAAATATTTCAGATGACACAGCTCATTTATGTTATACTGTGTCTTTAACAAGCCATATTATCAGTGATTGATATATATTCTGATGTTCTACATGAAATCGTTCTGACTGGAGCCGTTTTCTGTGAATCATTAATAAAACCTCTGCTTGATGAAGTCAGTTTGCTCTGAGTGTCTTTACTGGATCATCAGCAGGTTTTTGAGTCTGAACTTTCCTCAATAAATGTCTGTTTCTCTTTGTTACTGAAACAGTTGCAGTTTAATTTGAGCAGCAAATCCAACAGAGAGTCAACAGAGAAACACACACCACCATCATAACTGACGGATCATCAAAGTGCACGTAGAATATGAGACAAACTCTGTTGTTGGTGATTTCTGCACTGACTGCTAGAGAGAGTCAACTCAGCTGCATCACTGAGGGGATTATGTGGACTGATGAGACTCTACTGAACTGAAACACACAAACCTGGCAACACTGCAGACGCTCTACAGGTTAACTTCATGTGGAGTTCACATGACCAGAGTTTACATTTCAATAAATATTGGTAGGGACAGACCTACAGTTGTTGGTCTCTAAATAATTTGTTCTCAGGTCTCTTTTGCAAAAGGCATCTTGAGTCCAGTGAGATTTCCTGAAATGAACTAACTTAAAGACAAAATTTAGTTTATTCTGTTTGATTATACGACTTGATTATATAGACCTGCTCCTTGCCTCAGTGACATAGATACTCTCATGTGGTAAAACCAGAGACACTAGAAACACCCATAGTTTAAATCAAACACTTGTATTTTTGCTCCCATTTTTCACAGGTTAAAGTTAAAGATTTTTTTAATTGCCTCAATAGATATTTGTCTCTTAAACTGTGGTCACAAATGTATTAAAGTCTGTGTTCGTGAGCACGTCTCCTTTTCCAAGATAATCCATCCACCTGACAGGTGTAGCTTATCAAGATGCTGATTAAACAGCATCATTACTACACAGGTGTGTCTTGGGATGGTCACAATAAAAGGACACTTTAAAATGTGACGTTTGATCTTTACAAAAAGACATATATTAGTATTTCACAGGACTAGTGCTACAGAAATACATTTTTGGGTCCTAAAGAATCAGTCAGTGTCTGCTGTGACATCATTCTGCCTCACGCAGTGCGACACTTCTCCTTCACATAGAGCTGATCAGGTTGTTGATTGTTGGTCCACTCCTCTTCAGTGGCTGTGTGAAGTTTTAAATGAGTGCCGTCTGCTGGGCCTCTGCACACTGGCAGGGTGAGCCCCACAGATCAGCCCCTGCAAACTGGAGCAGGACACCCCGCTTATTGTTGCCAGTCTGCAGTCTGACCCCATGGTGAGTCACATTTCTGATAAGCTCTCTGAAAATGCTTAGAACACTATGTTTTCAGGTTGAGCTGTCACAGTGTTTCAGAAGGCAGTGGTGTAAGGTAGTTAGGACAGGTCCCAGTGCACGCTAGCTACTAGTTACAAGGTGCACACACACACACACACCACTGGCAACTGTTTATACAAGATCCAGATGAATCTAATTCAGGCTTTGCTTCTTTTTCCTCCTGTTGGTTTCTCTCTCGTCTTTCTTACTGCAGCTTCTATGTTTAAAAGACACGACTGCTCACTGGACCTGTAGATGCGCTCAGCTTTTCAATCTTGACAGATTTTGCGCCTAAACTAACTACCAGATATCGTCTCATCTCGTCACATGATCAAAGAGACTTGACATTAGGCAACATCAACATACGAATGTTACCCAGCAATCATCACTGCATACCTGTGTATGATCTCATGATCTTAACGTCAAAGATCACAAGAAATTATTCATTTAACTGAATAGTTTTTAATATATATAATTTATTTAGAGTTTTTATAGTTCATGTAGAATTAGCATTAAATTCTGACATACTTCTACTATTGAACTCAAAGAAAGGAAAGAAAACTCATGATAGAGTTGGGCTTACATGAACATTGATCATCTTGTTACAAAACAATGTTCTCCTGGGAAACTTTTGGTCCAGAAATTGATGAAGATGCCTCTTGATGTGCTCCACCCACCTGAACACCTCTGCAGATGGAGTATCTCTCCTCATGGCAGCAGCACTCCCTGATGACACTTGTCTTTATCTGGACACATTTTCCCCACAAATACAACATGCTAACGTTATTAGCACAAGCCTATGGCGTTTTACATTGTATAAATTAGCCTAGCAGCTAGCAGAGATTTCCTCTGCTCATATTTCAGCCAGGATAAATCACACACAGTGTGTGGAGGCTTTATTGTCTTCACAATTTATTGTTTCTTTATCTGCGAAATTAAAGTAAATCAAAGCTTTGTTTCCACTGAGGGAAATGGTTTCAGCTCACAGAGACAGACAGGAGGTCTGTGTCTGTGTGTTACATTTCTGGGGAGGTGCACGTCAGGCTACAGCGTAGGTACGGTGTCAATTTGACACAGAGGTATAAATACTGCTTAACTGATGCTGTTCAAATCGATCGCTGACTGATCGTCCTCTGCAGTCTCCAGTTTTGGTGTCTGAATTTCACAGATTCAATCTCGGCAAACAAGCAAAATCTGACTCTACTAAAAGAGAGACTCAACATCAACGTAACCAAAACCACCAGGTATATCACAGTGTGCTGACACACACTGGAGTACACTTTACATCACTGCAGCAAGGTGAGAAGTCAAACCACTGGAGGGCAGCAAAAACAAGATCTTCAGTTAAATTACTCTTTAAAGATTTTTTAAAGATTTTTTTTGGGCTTTTTTGCCTTTAATGAATAGGACAGAGTGAAATGGGGTGAGAGAGAGAGCGGGGCGTGACATGCAGTAAATGGTCGCTAGCCAGAGTCGAGCCTGCGACCGCTGCATCGAGGCATCGCCTCTGTACATGGGCGCCAGCACTACCCACTATGCTACCGACGCACCACTCTTTAAAGATTTTAATCAGAATTTGACACGTTGAATACAAACAACTTAATTATTTTTATTTGTGAACTCTATTAAATATCAACCACAGAGTGTAAATTCAGACAGATGGCTTTCAAAGTAAAATACATCAAGTTATATTTAAGTTTCAATATAAAGTATGTAGAAAGATTATAGTTTAACAACTATCAGTTGCCTCTTAGATTAAAATAGTTTGGTCATTGTTTGCCTCTAATTTAATTTGATTTCCTTTGTGTTTGAAAGTGATGTGATTATTATTTGTCTCATGTGCAGCTGTTGAGTCCTCAACGGTTTTTATTTCTGTTTTCTGTTCGAATGGTTCCAGATGTGCCATTTTTAAACCCTGTCACCTTGAAAATGTTTCTGTCACCCCTCCATGAACTGTAAATATAAAACAAGACCAAGAGAAGTGACCTTTAAAGGACCATACCTGTGTTTTAGTTCAACTTTACATCACTGCTGAACTTTGTTTTAAAGTAGAGTTTAAAAATGTCTTTGACCTTAAAGGCAGTTCAACATTTAAATATATCTTCTTCTCATAGAGTCCGATGTTCAGATTATCTGTACAGTAATATGAAGCTACAGCAGCTGTTAGCCTAGCTTAGCATAAAGACTGGAAACAGATGGAAACAGTTAGCCTGGCTCTGTCAAACGTACAGCCAGGAGCTGGTGGGTGGCCATGTGAGCACTGAGGTGTGCCTTTGAAAACCAGTCAGCACGTTTGAATCGTAGTAAATATGTTGAACTACATCAAAACACAGGTCTGGCCCTTTAAATGTGTTTAGCATGTAGCGAGGTTAGCTCTGGTGCAGTGAATGAGTGTATGTGTACATATGTATGATATCTTTTTGTATTATATGGGCTAATTAATGATCCACAGACGGTGTTAAAGTGACTTTGTATTTATTGTGTTCCTGCAGCCTGGTAACTCTTCCTCACACTGTATGTTTCCTGATCTCAGTCATGTCTGATGGGACTGCTGATTCTGCTGATCAACTATTTTATGTTCTCAGTATATTTATTGATCTCAGCACAGAGTAGATATAACTTGTTGATCTTTGTTGTAGTGAATTATTAGGACAAAACAAGGTGGTGTGTTTGTTACTCTACTGCCTGTGTTGTGTCAATAAAAAGTGTAACAGACTGTGTGGTTCTGTGTGTTTTTGTTTTCCTTATCTTCAGTTACTCTCACTCACCTGGAAACTATCAGGTGAGATCTGAGGAGGAGCACGTTCAGCATTCACTGAAGGCTCACCTTGTTAGGAGGCAGAGGTGGACTTTGGAGTCATGATTTCACAGTAATAGGGTCCCAACTCAGAAGCTGGGTTTAGCAGACAGTTCAGTCGTCCAGAGAAGATAAACATCTCTCTGAGTGTCTGGAGTGGAGGTAATGTCGCTGACTTGCTATCATAGATTTACTTTGGAAATTCTGGTTTTGGAGAAACCAAACAACAACTGTTAACAACTGTGGGACGCACAGAGGTGTAATTTTAGTGATCCTGCTTTGTTCAAAACCCACTTTGGAGTTCTGTGTGACTGAATTTTATCGCAGCATATGAGTCAATCTTGCACATGGACCTGAGCCTGATCAGACAGCTCGTGGATGGCTGTGGAGCTGCAGAGAGTTTGAACATTGAAGACTGAGTGTGCTCCAGCTCCTCCAGATAAACAGGTAAACATAAAACTAACAAAACAGGAAAATACTTTTCATCCAACAGAGAAGTCAAGTTAAAAAAACACTTAAATCTGAGGCCAAAAACAATCCGCTGAAAACGGAATTGTTTCTCATTTTCGTTTTTAAAAAAAGTTCCGTTTTTAGACAGTAACGTTTTGATACATGCCAGGCCAGTAGTTGGCAGTGTGACTTTGTAATGAATCACATGTGCTTCCTTCTACAGAGCGGCTAAAGTTTACCGTTTTGGGTTGAAATCGTTGTTGTATATGTAAAACAGACTGAGCCATGTTGACCGGCTGATCTGAGAGCAGGTCACTGAATTATTTTTAATGTCTTTGTTTATCTCCACAGGACTTGATGGACCACAGAATGTAAAACTTGTTCAACAGACCTTTAAAATGGCATCGAGTAAAAAGAAGAAGGTGGAGCATCGACCATCCTCCGGCTTTTTCAAATCTTACGAAAAGTTTAAGTATGTATTGATTGATTCATTCATCAAAGTATTTGACAGAAAGAAACCAAGGATGAGAGGGATCGTATGTGGCCTTAAGAAGATCGCTGCTGAAGTTAAACGGATGAAGCAGAAACCAAAGAGTCTCAGAGTCACAGGCCTGGCCTCTGCAGCAGTTGGAGTTGTAGTAGTATCGGCTGCAGCTCTGTTCACTGGAACTTTCAGCTTCCCAATACTTGGAGCAGTAACAGTGTTTGTCGCTGCATGTGCTACTGCTGAAGTTTTCACCGAGAAACAGTTTACGCAACAGAAAAGAAGCAGAAAAATAGTGAAGGAGTTCCTGAAGATTGTTGAGTTACTGCGAAGTGAGCTGGAGGAAATAAAGAAGGCGTGTGAAGATCTGCAGAGGGAATCTGTCGGAGCTATAAAAGAAAAGATTGTGAGACTGAGAGACAACATTAACCAACTGTTGGATGATACTGCAAAACTCAGAACCTCTACAACCTCAGACTGTATTACAAGCATATCTGATCAGTTTAAGAAAACAGTTGGAGAGTTTGAAAAGATGAGGAGACAGCTAAAAGACATCAGAGAAAGTATAGACACTGAGAAATAAGTGGACTTGAATGATAAGAAATTTCTGTAATAGTCTGCTATAAATCCTCTGATACTTTGCAGCAACAAGATCCCATTTATCTTTTGAATAAGACATCCTAATGAAGAACCAACATTGTTTTCCTCATGCCATTTTTTTTCATTTAGACATGTGAGGTGAAGTTACTGATAATGGAGGATCAGAGTCTTCACTGTTAATGACTCAGTTTGTAAAGAAAAACACTGAAACTCTGTATTCTACAAACTTGTGTCTGACTTACAGCTGAAATCTGTGGATGTGATGTTTTTCAGACTTGTGTTACAGAGACATTAAGGGTTATGTATGTTTTTTATACAACAGTTAGTTCCAACCAAGCATTTTGATTGGACAGGAGGCACTCCATAGCCCTGTCTCCACCAAACCCTTTCAGTCCAGTCCCTTTAGAACCAGCAGTAAGCCTTCAGACATGGTACCTAGACCCTCGGTGTGTTCAGACAGTCCTCTTAAATGTGGGCGGGGTTGTTGTCACTCACTGCTCCGTCCAGCACTCGCTGTATTTTCTCATCAGCGGTGACACAGATGGAAGTCTGCACCTGGTTTATCGTCCACAGAACGAGGCTGCACGCCCACATTTTCACAACAAAATAGAACAGGCTGCAGTGAGAGTCTCTCTCCATGGGATATTTAAAAATAGCAGCTTTGTGCATTTAGTCCTTCTCAGGCAAGCTCAGGGGTTTAGTGTTGCTGTAGCCCACAGGAAGTGAGGATTAGAATATATGACCTTCACATAATCCGCTCCAAATGAATCTATATTTTTAAAGTCATTACTAAAAGTGTGTGTCATATAAAAACTAAAGTGATGGTCAAAGTTGTCACAGTGAAATTTAAGGTGTGCTGATGGATTCACGTCATCAACTCATGCATTGAGTAACATTACAAGTTAACGTTCCACCTTAAAAGTTGCCGGCAGTCGGCCCAGTGAATGAAGTGATTTTTTTCTCTTTCATTTTATAGTTGTAGTTTACTGATGTATGAACAGAGGTTACATAAAACCAGAGTGAGCGTCCTCTACTGACCAATCAGACTGCAGGGTTTCTAGCTCCACCTTTTAGTACCAGATCTGTGTGCTAGGTACCCCAACAGAGGGGGGACCAAACATGGGGACGCTAAGGAACGCTTCTGTTGGTACCATCCACAACTTTTCACTGTGGAGACATACTGAACCGTCTGGTGGAAACGGGGCTCATGAGTGCTGATGTTCAGTATAACAACACTGGGACTTTTAACTCTGCATGTATCACCCTGTTCTTAACCGTTAATAACGTTAACCGTTAATTAGTCGACATTAAAGGTCGTAACAAACTTTGCACTGCAAAGAGGAACATATTTCCACAAATAACATTTGAGTTTCATAATAGATGGTCAACAGAGGAGGACAAAGAAAAGTAGAGAAGCCTGAAGACTTATTTGTAAATCTCCAGGCATGTTTATATGACATCAGAAGATGACGCAACTTACTGATTAAGCTGTTAACTCATCATAATCATGCGTATGCCACCAAAGTGAGTGCGAACACACTCTTATTTCACTGGTTGCAAAACCAACTGAAACATACAGATAATGTACCTGATGCAAAGTAGGTGACCTGGGGTAACGTGTAGACCTACACAAGGTAGTGAGCTAATGTACAGGATGTTAGGATGTTATTCCTATGGTCAAAGACAGACTTCCTTCTCTGGTTTCTGGCTTTGAGAGAGCAGCTCATGTTCACAAATATTGATTGAACTTTCCTAGGCCATGGAAATAACACACTGGAATTCTTGATTTAGGTGGTGTTCCCCTTTAATGTGTTGTTGTAATCTGTGGTCACTTCTTACTGTTTAATAATAGATGGCACTTGTAGAACTGCGGTTGTCCTGAATATCAGCACTGTGATTATCTTCCTACAATCAAATCACAGCCATGCTGACATTAAGAACAACCACCCTCCCTCTTGTGTGAGAGGCCTTTGCTTAAATTACATTATATATTTTATGAAGGCTCTTCTTAAACTTTCTACATTAACATGTCCCTTTAACTTGAAGGGGGAGTAAATGTCATTGTGAGTTTATTTAAAGGAACATGCATTTGGTGGAGTTATGTGCTTCATGTTTAACATCTGACAAATAACCTATAAAGTCAGTGACGTCTGATAAACAGTATGTTGGACTGCTGGAATCTGGTTTAATATTTGATCTAAGATGTTGGAGTGTGACACTCAAGTTATTTTATGGAGGCTAAAATTTCATGTTAACTCAAAAAATACAAGGTGCAGCTTGTTTATTCTGAGTTTGTGACACTCCTCTGCCTTCTGTCATGACACTCGTCGGTGAGCTGAAACTCAAATGTCAGTTTTAAGTGAAACCAGCAGTGATGTCTCCTGCTGGCCAGCAGGTGGCGTGAGCTGCATATTGTATTGTAATTATACTATTTCATTCAGTCTGAGGTGCAAAGATGCATAAGTGACATCAACACAGGAAGTGATGGACGCAGGCTGAGCTTCTGTTGTTGTGCATGTTCCAGGTTTGCTTGTCGAGTCCAGTTAGTCCAGTGTTATGTATTATGAGTTGTGTTAATAAAGTTAACAAAAGTCAGCCCACGCCTCCTGATGATAAGTTTAAATAACACCACAGGAACAAGGGCGATACTAACTTCCACCTCGGCCTAAAAATCCCCATCATCCTTGGAGCATTCTTGACCCACTTCCACCTCAATAACCCATCAATGAACAAGCAAACAACAACGAAACCTAAACTTTCTAAAAAAGTTGACAGACATAACAGAAGCAGATGTTAAGTAGTACACCCACTAGGGCCCCAGAGAATGCCTCTCAGCCTTGCAGTAAAATTTTCCCAGTTGCTACTCGCAGTACTGCAGTGAAAAATTCCCAAAAAGCACTTTCCCCATAGACATTATTAAAAAAACAAGCAAAAACCATTTGTAAAATGGTTCACTGGACACCTCGCACTGCAAATAGGATCAATTGTGACTCTTTGTGACACTTTCCTCAAGCCGAGAAAAGTGATTTAAATATCAGTGATGTCAAAACAATATAAAGTCTACAAAGCCAGCGGAACACTTGGTGAAATAGTTACAGCCTGCATTCTGCAGAAGTAAACCAGGTAGCTAGAAATTTTTTGGGTAACCCTATTTGAATAAACAGGCGCCATCTTGGCGTCCAGTATCTCATTATCATTAAACTCTACACCCACTTCGTTCACAACCATTATACCACTGCCACCCCATTTATTTAAAATGTAAGAAATGGAAATGAAAAGAGCTGTAAAATAAATGTGGTATCATGACATAAAGGTTCACTGAAATAAATAAAAGTAGTAATAATAAAAACATAATAAAAAACAACTTACAGCAACAAACTTATTTCTTTATTCAATAGGCATATTTGTATATTTACATTAACTAAAATGGCCGTCCATAGTAAAAACCTGAGTTGACAAAAACTGACAGATTAAACGTTTATAACCAGACAGAACCAGTTTAAACTGGTTTTGATAGCAGTGCAGCAGTTTGACTTATCAACACATTTTGCTTTAACACTGCAGCGTTACAGGATGCAGTTTATTGTTGGGAGAATCAGTTGTGTCTTTAGTCATCCAGGAATTATACTTTACTTAAAACACGTAAATAATCTTCACTACTTTTTAAGTTTTACCCAGGTTGTAGCTAACACCACTGGGTGAGCTACATGCTAACTGACGCAGACGCAGCTAACGTTAGCTTAGTCGTGTGAAAACGGTTGAAGTTAGCAGAGAATTAATGTCCATAATTTCGGTTACCAGAGAGTAATACCACCTGGTTGAAGACTTATTGTCATCAGCAGAAGGTAAATATGTCGTGTTTTATTTTTAATACGGTACAAATTTGATGTAGTTTGTAAAAGTTGTGATGCTAATCGCGATTAGCGCGTTAGCATGTCAGTGTGGTAGCGGTCCACATTAGAGGTGCTGTGTTTGGTGTAGCGAACACCTGAAGCTAAAACTCCCTCTGTGTGATAAAGTATATGAGCTGTTGGTGGATTAAAGAGACTGAGGAGACATTTGTCCTCATGAGACAGAGAAGACCATGAAACTGTCCATGGACCCTGTGAGGAGTAGATGTCTCCTGCCTGTTACAGCTTCCTCATCAACTGTTGTCTCCATCCAGACCTCGGTGTTGGACTGTTGCAGCGTCCAGCTTCTCCTCAACATTCCTCGTCTGTCCTCCATCTTCCCCTCCAGGCTGCAGGTAACATCCCACAGACGTATGAGAACACACTAACATCACGTGTGTGTTTTATTTTGCTAGCTTGCATTAGCCGGTGCAGCATAAATTTGTTTTAGGCCTTTAGCTGTCAAGCCAGGACGTGTCCAAACTTAATTCATGGTGTCATCTTAGGGATCTCAGTGATTTTACTTTTTGGAGAAGTGGTCACATAGCAAGGGTGTGTTAATAGAGCCCGTTCAGGTGAGCGTAAAGGCCAAAACACACCAGTGGCAAACGCTGCAGATCTCTCGTCTCTCTTTCTCCCAGCAGTTCTTCTTTATCTGAGGAATTTTTCATCACCTGAAAACTGCTGTAGGTAGGACTGACTTTATACATATGTATACACACACACACACACACACACACACACACACACACAGACGTCCCTGCAACTTGTGGGTCAGGATGTTTTGAAAATGTTCATTACTGATTCCAAAAGAATATTTAATACATGTACTGATATCAGTTATTTTAACACCTCATGATTATTAATCACATGCACAAGTTAAAGCAACAGAAAACACAACGATTTACAGAAAGATCAACAAAACTAAAAACTGCTTTTCACTGTAAATAAAATGTTAAAGTGAGTTCACAAAACAAGGCATAATAATAGAAAACACAGAGGCATTTGATCAAATCCAGTCTATATTAAGAAATAAAATCATCAGAAAACACATTAAACAGAAAATAAAATGACACTTCACATGAAACTGGATAATCCCAAAACAAAACACAAACAAGACATTAAACAAACATTATTACACTAACAATCACAAACCCAAACTTTTACATGGAAAACACACAACATTCAATAAAAACAAATTCCTTTCACATTAAACACTATTGATATATTATTTATGACATATCACTTACTGCAAAAGGTAAGTACATATTGTTCTTCATTTTGTCATTTTGAAATGTTGAAACACATGCTGCCTTCACTTGAAGCTTGTTTGGTCGTATTTTCAACTGTGTATTTCATGCTCACTATGTGCATTTGAGACGTTGAAGTAATGAGAAAACTGATGGACAAAAAAAGGACCAATGTAAAGGTAAGTTCACGCAGTAATTGTGCTCCTGAAGCAGTATAGCTAGATGTTTGTATCCAGGTGTTGTTAGCTAGGAGAAATTGAACATTGAAATGAGGTAGTCAGGTGTTTAATATGTAGGAAGTAGTAGGATAATAAGCCAGGAGGAATTATCTGGGTGTTTAGACAAGGTCTTTAAAAGTCAGGTGGGACTTGTTAGTTTGATATGGTGTCGATAGAATTCAGACTAGCATTAAGATTCATTACTGTGATAAATATAGGCTGTCAGACAATAGACTTTATTTATTATTTTATCCACTTTGCTTCAACCGATCACCACCAAAATGGTATCATCTGTTCCTTGTCCCATTATCCACCTTTTTGAACATTTCATCAAAATCCGTTCCTAACTTTTGAGTTATTTTGCAGACAGAGTTCAGACTAGCATTAAGATTCATTACTGTGATAAATATAGGCTAGTTAGCTAGGTTTAGCATGTATATCAAGCCAGAAGGAGTTGTTAACTGAACAACTTAACGTGCTAAGTGTTAGACAGGGTACTTAGATAAGAAAATGTAGTGGTAGTTTAATATATATATATATATATTTTCTTTAATTACTGTGTCTTGTTAATTAGCCCTAGTTAGTTAGAGGCACTTAGCTAGGTGTAATGATTTGGGTGTAGTTAGCTGAGTTTCATGGCTCAGTTCACTGAGGATAACATCTAATTTTTGGGGGGAATTTGGATAGTGGTAGTACTGACTACTGACACACACAAACACACACTCATTGCACTTCTCTCATTAGATGACGACACAGACTAACTTTGGAGTGAAACTGTTTCCGTACTGATTCAAAAAGAATACCTGAACTTACCCTCTGATACTTAATATTTTAATACTTTTTGGTGGTAAACACATTAATATGTGAACATAACAGGAAACATAACATCTTAGAAAAAAATCAACCAATCAGAAAACTGTCTCTCACTAATGTCAACAAAATGTAAGGTTGATTTTACAAAACAAAATACAACACACATAAACACATTTGTTAGATTTGTTAAATCCGATCAATATAAAGAAACTTAACATAAAAAACATAGTAAAACAGGATATAAAAAAGCACATAAAACCAGATAACCCCAACAATCGGGACAAAACAGGAACAAGAAATTAAACGTTATTACAAAAGCAACCCCAACATTTTAGGAATGAAATCAACAAAACATAAGAAGGCACCGAAGAGGCACCGAACCCCACAACCGCTCAGAGTGCCTGTCATGGGCAGCCCACTCTGACATCTCTCCACTTAGTGCATATATAGGTGCTGTTTGTGCATGTGTGTGTTTGGACCTGTGTGTAATTGACAACAGAGTGAAATTGAATTTCCCCTTGGGGATTAATAAAGTATATAAAATAAATAAAGAAAAGTATTGATATACTATTTATGGCAAAGGTGAGTACAAATTGTTCTCTATTTGTGTGATTTTGAAACATTGAAACACATGCTGCCTTCACTTGAAGTTTGTTTGGTCGTACTTTCAACATTGACTGTCAAGCACACTGGATTTACATTTGAGGGGTTGAAATTATGAGAACACTGATGCTGCACAGCTGGCAAGAAAGGAAAGAATCAAAGGTAAGTTGAGCATCAGCGTAAGTCACAGTTTGTGATCTGTTTTCTTTAACACAGTAACACTCCCACTTGGACCAGTACACCAGTTTGTTTGTATGTCTTTTGAATATTTAGCACGGCAGTTATTGTGCTCCGGAAGTAGTTAGCTAGATTAGCCCTAGTTAGCTAGAGGTACTTAGCCAGATGAAATTATTTGGATGTAGTTAGCACATGGGTCAGTTCACTGAGGAGAAGTAGCCCCAAATCTAGAAAAATTTAGGGTCTGGCCATGAGTAATGCAAATGGCCCAACTCGAGGGGCGGCACCAAGCATGCATTTGTAAATATCACTGCACACAATTGGATAACACTACAACCAATCAGAACAATACATAGGGTGACGTATCCAGAGCTTAGCTACCAGTGGAGCTAACTGGTAGATTAGACTCTTAGCGTATCCGGTCAGCAAAACAGCAAAAACGTCCTTCTTGCAAAGGAAAGATTTGAGCGCCGTCTTCTGTTCCTCTTTTAGAGAAAAAGCCAAGTCTAACTCGTTCATTGTAGCGGCCAAAGCCGTTTCAAACAACTGGTGTTCATCCGTAGCCATCTTGCAATGTTTACTGACTGATTCCGGACTTCGTCGTCACAGCGCTGTCGTCATCTGTTTAGCTCGCCTCTGGCCCGCCTATATCACATACACTGATGATTGGTGCAGCTCGGTTTCATGGGCATAGGTAATGAGCATCATTACTGATTGGCAGAGTGACTTGCTGAGCAAATTCAAATTGTGCTCTCGCAAGAACTCTGGAATTCCAGGGTAGAGGAGAAGCACAAGTTTGTGTGAATTTGTAATGTTAAACACGCTGCCTTTACTTGACTTGTTTGGCCATATTTTCAACAATGAATATTGTGCACATCATTTGCATAATGATAGTTTATAAAGGATTCAAATTCCACATAAGTCATCAACCATCTATATGTGTTTACAATAGCTGCTGAAATTAGCAAGGATTCTTTTTTAATATTTTAGCCTTTAATTGCAAGACAGTTAAGCGTGAAAAGGGGAGAGAGACAGACATGCAGCGAAGGGCCACAGACCGGAGTCGAACCCGGACCGCTGCAGCAACAAGCTTGTACATGGGGTGCCTGCTCTAACCACTAATCCACCAACACCCCATTAACAAGAGTTCTGTTGGCTAAAGTTGACATGCGGTCTTGTCAAAGTGTTTGGTAACAGCTGATGTTCCCTGAGATGAGCTCTCATTGTTTTCCTTTTGTGCAACAGGTAATTTCATCCAGTAGGCTACAAAATCATATGATGAGATGACTTACTGTACACATGTGATAAGGCACCCGTCTTGTGTGTGCACCTCTACTTGCTGCAGTCAGATCACTTGTATCCGACCCAGATACAGCAATGCTATTTTCTGATTGGCTGATAGGTAACTGTATGTTATTTATTGATTGGCTGATGGGTAGCTGTGTCTTATTTTTATTGGCTGAAGCGTGGTAAGTGCTTGTTGAGCTCTACAGTACCCACAGCGTCTTGAAACACATTCCACAGGGGTGTAACTTCGTGGGCGTTGTCATAACTTTTTTTTTTTTTTAAAGATTATTTTTTGGGCTTTTTGCCTTTAACTGACAGGACAGTGTGAAATGGGGAGAGAGAGAGAGAGAGTGGGGGGATGACATGCAGTAAAGGGTTGCAAGCTGGAATCTAACCTGCGACCGCTGCAACGAGGAATCGCCTCTGTACATGGGGCACCGGCACTATCCACTACGCTACCGACGCCCTGTCATAACAATTTTTTTATGCGTGAGAAATACCAGGTGTGGCGGGTGAGAGTGTGAAAAGGTTAATATGCGTGTGTCACACTCTCAAAGTGTGAGACTTGAGAGCCCTACAGTAAACACAGTCCCACTTGTACCAACACACTAGTTTGCCTGTATGTTTTGTAAGATTGCAGTGTTTGTGCTCATGAAATAGTTAGATGTATTTATCCAGATGTTAGCTAGGGGAAATTAAACATTGAATTGAGGTAGTAAGGTGTTTAATTAGTTAGGAAGTAGTAGGACAATAAGCTAGAAGAAACTACATGGATAAGGTCTTGTAAAGTAAGCCATAGCATGTTTCTTTTCCTGTCATTTACTACAAAAGGCAAGTATAAATTGTTCTCCACTTGTGTCATTTTGAAATGTTAAACACATGCTGCCTTTACTCGAAGCTTGTTGGGTCTTGGTTTGAATCTGAGTTCCTCAAGGCTTCATTCTAAGGCCTCTTCTGTTCAACATCTGTGTGCTCCACATATTGCCAACAGCAATATATCTACACACAGATTTGTATAATGATCTCTATATATGGGACTATAATCCCATACAAGCTCTGAATAAATGCCTCAACAAATCAGTGAGTGGATGCTCCAAAGTGTCATCCAGTAAAATGAAGATGAAACAAAACAACTGTCTTTGGACTCAAAGACAAATCAAAGAATAACTGTGCAGCGAGAGTCTGTGAAGGAGCGGGAGATGTGTGGACAGCTTGGCAGGTAGGTAGGTGTGGTAAAGAGGTGGGGTGAGTGGAAATTTACTGCGTGAGCTGAGAGAATGACATGTCTGGCAGGTCAAAAATGCACACTGTGATAAAAGCAAACTCAATGTGGCATTGTTTTCTTTGTTGTTGCCTGTTATAGATGACTGGGACACATGTCAGCGAGATAGAAATTACCCTTACTGTGCACAAAAGTAGTGTATTACTTGGGCCTCAAGAGCCCTTCTGGTGCTGACAGACACATACAAACTTCGTGGCAGGGCACACTTTCTGAGTGCAAACTTTTCCCCCCACATGTGTAAAGTTTGAATGGAAAAATATTTATGAAAGAGGTGCCCTGTTGTTCACTTGAGCACCTGTCCCACAAAATGTCTGTGCACAGCACTGTATGTCGGTCTCTGTCCTCGTGGCGCGTCAGTGTTACTCAGTCTGCAGAGAACTTGGCTGCGAGAGGTCTGTTATTATGAAATAGAATACACATGCCGATGTTTTGGTCTCTGTGGACTCAAAACAGGAATAAACCTGGGTTTGACAAGACGTGCCAGTGTCCAGCGTTTGATTGTGCAGCAGAACACAATGCAGTGTAGCTGGGACCAGCAGACCATTCTGGCTACACTGGTTATTTAAATTATTGTGGCATACTTATAATGAACACTGTCTATTTGAAGCTCGAGTCATTTTGTTTTGGTTTTCACTGGTTCATCACTACTAGAGATTCAGCTGTAGCCAGTATCTCACTGTCACTATCCTCATTCAGATTTTAAGAAGCTACAATTTATATTCAGCCTCAAAATAAGTCTGAAAAGCTGAAAGTCAGAATTTAAGTACAGAGAGTTGTTGCTATAGAAACAATACACCATCTTGTCTTGTATTGGTGTAAACTGGCAGTTTTTCAAAACATTGCAGATCAGTGTGTTGTTGTTGTTGTTGTTGTTGCAAGATTCAACTTGTCTCAGTGGAAATGTTTCATTTGAACTGGACTTCACTAAGACAAGAAGAGACCACATCAGTCCAGGTCCCAGGTCTTTGCTCTGGCTTCCTGTTTGTCACAGAATTGATTTTATACTATTGTTGGTTTACAAAGCACTGCATTTTTTTCCTGATCTGCTGTCGTGTTGTGAAGCATTCAGTTACTCAGATAGTCTGGATCAGGTCTGCTTTATGACCTCAGTGTCCGAACTGAAACTGGAGAAGCAGCATTCAGTTTTTATGCTCCACAAATCTGGTAAAAAGAAAAAACTCCCAGAAAAGCTGATAAATTTATTGTGTATGTGTACACAATATTGTATTGTGTATTTTAATTGTCTTTTTTTAACTTGTCTGGTGTTTTATACCTTTACTTAATGTATTTCTGTCTTATTGAAGGCACATTGAATTACCTTGTTGAAAAGTGTTTTCGGAGATCTTGTTGTCACGTGATTTCAGAGAAATGGTCTGACTTCAAACTGTCAGAAAAACAGAACGTGACGGGAGGGAGGAGAGATCTCAGAGTTTGATACTCATAATACTATATAAAATACACGTTAACTGAACCCCAAAAGGAAATTCATGTATAGCTGCAGCAACTCAGTGAAGAAGATAAATGATTACAACATGTGATGTAGTATGCACTACATGCTGACACTGCTGACAATGAACCCTTCTGACAGAATACAAGAACATCTTTACTGATGCAAACGTGTTTGTTTCTGTCCTCGTAACTTCAGATGACTTGGTCAGTAGAGTGACTCAGCTGTTTTGAGACTGTTTCTGTGAAACCACAGGGTCTCCACCCCTCTGCTGATATAAAAGCTGAGCATCTGTTCTCTCTGCCTCTTCAGTATCTGGGACCATTAACACAGGTAAGAACACTTTAAGACAGTAATTATGACATACTTGCAAATGTTAAGATCAGGAGTTAATACCAGATAAAAAAATGCATAATTATACATTATCTTGATGCATTTTTATGCACATAACTGATAATTGAACATACTATCTGACATTCATAAGTCATTCATATCTTATGTTAGAATGACATTTAAATGATAAGAGCTTTGAATTAACTAAGATTTGTTTTCAGTTAAGGTTTAATTCATAATCAAATCATTCTGAGAGCATGAGAGAGACTGAAGCTTAATTTAACACACTGACCATAAATTCTTGATTTTGAGATGGATGTTTTTTCTACAAGACAGAAAGACAATATTTCAGCAGTAACTGCAGCAGATCTTTGGAACAATTTTCACTCTGAACTCCCACATGTCCTGAAAGTGTCTGACGTGTTACGAGCCACGTCAAACTGCTTTGATGCCTTTACTTCCACTTTGTTTCAATTTGAGTGCATTTGGTGATTAAAACATTTCGTTTATGTCTGTGTCTGTGTAGGGTAAAAACAATATTATTATTAAAAAATAAAAAACTTCAACTTAAAATCACCAGTGAGCTGGTAAATATTTGGGTTACGAAACTGACTGTGGTTGATTTTAAACTGTGTGTAGGAGGTGGACACAGGCTGAAGAACTGTGTTTCCACTCTTTAATCATGTCAGTTATGATACAGTATCTTATGACAACAGTACAGCTGACAGGACGTGTAAGTTACTGACTTATTTTTCTTTCATCCAGAGAACTCATAGGAAGGTGCTCCATCCTTATCCTCCTGTGAAACTGTTACCATGGCAACGTGAGTAATACTACTGTCTCTAATGCTGCATTCACTCTTGGAGCGACACAGCAACAGGCTACAAGTCATTTTCAATAGAAGCTGGTGACATAAAGATACAAACTGACGTCTGACACTGCTGACGGTTGTGATGCACAACAAATTGAAGTTGGGTTGACCTCAACTTTTTCAGCTCTCCAATGATGCAATGACGTGTCAGCCAATCATATGGTTTGTTTCTAAATGTGGTGCTATGTTATTTAGCTGACACAATGCTAGCTGTATGTGCATTGCGCTGCACACAGGGATGCAATGTGGCTGCAAAATGTGATGTTAAAATGGAGCTCAGACACTGATCAAAAGCACAGATATGTTGCTGACCAAATACAACCTTCAGATGATGTTCGGTGGAGGTGCTTTGTGGCAGGTAGCAGACACACACAACATTATTTGGTGATGAGGCTGTAAGTTTTAAATGCTGGACTTATCAACCTAATATCAGATACTGTGTAACTGCTCGGCCTGTAGATGATTAGTTTGTTTATACTGTATAGACTCATAGGCTAAAAGGCTTTTACTAAAAGATCCCAGCAAGTACAGTTATTTTATTTATTTAATTCTATGTTTAGCAGGGTTTTTTTTTAACTCATATCTTTACTTTTCTACAGGAAAACCTCATCCAAATATGACCACGTCACCTGCAAAGTTCTGATCCAACCAGGATCTCCTAATGTTTACAGGCTGAAACCAAAGAAAGAGAATATTGGAACTCTGACAAGAATGACTCTCGGTGAAAAGGATCCAAGCAAGTTAAAGAAAACCATCTTGCTTGTGGGTGAAACAGGAGCAGGAAAATCTACTCTGATCAACACTCTGGTCAACTACACCATGGGAGTGAAGTGGAAGGACGATATCTGGTTTCAGATCGTAGAGGACGAGAAGAAAAGTCAGTGTGAAAGTCAGACAACAGATGTGATCGTGTACGAGATCTTTGGTTTTGAAGGTCAAACTCTGCCCTACTCTCTGACCATCATTGATACTCCTGGAGTCAGACACACCAGAGGAACTGAACATAATGACATCATCAGACGAAGGTTATGGTCGAGGTTGTTCCGCTCAGATGATGGAGTTCTTGAGATCAGTGCAGTGGGTCTGGTGATGAAAGCAAGTGAGAATCGACTGGATGACCGACTGAGGTACATCTTAGATTCAGTAATGTCTCTGTTTGGAAAAAACATGGAGAAGAACATTGTTGCCCTCATCACACACTCAAATGGAATAACTCCTAAAAATGTTCTGAAAGCCATCAAGACTGCAGAGATTAGATGTGCCAAAGATGAGAAGAATCAGCCTGTTCACTTCCTGTTTGATAACTGCCAGCATGAAGACAGGACAGAGGAGACTGAAGCTCTTCAACAAGCAGATAAAACAACAATGAAAGGACTGAGTCAGTTCACAAATTTCCTGGAAAAAACTGAATCTCAAAAGCCGAAGGAAACTGTGAAGGTTCTGAAGGAGCAGAAGAGACTAAAAGCCTACATTGAAAACTTGCAAGAGAGAATTGAGTTTATTGAACTAAAACAGAGTGCAATCCGGCAGAATCAGAAAGCTCTGAAGAAATATGAACAAGAGATGAAGAACAATAAAGAGTTCACTGTAAAAGTTGATGAGGTCTACAAAGTTAAAATACCTATTGAAGGTGGGTGGTGGTGGTTTGTGTTTTCAGATGGAGCTGTCTGCTGCACTGTCTGCAAGGAGAACTGTCACTATCCATGCACACAGGCCTGGTATCCAGAACACTGTAAGGTCATGATGGAAAAATGCACTGTATGTAAAGATAAATGTTTTGTACCAGATCATGAGAAAGGCAAACCATGCACTAAATGTGAGGGAAAGTGTTGTGTATCATTTCATGTTAAAGGAAAACAATGTCCTGTATGTGAGGATAAGTATCATAAATCAGATCATGAGAAAAAATTATACTGCACTGTCTGTACCGGGAGGTGTCCTGCATCAGTTCATGTGAAAGAAAAACAATGTACTGCATGTGTAGATGACTGTTCTGTAGCATATCATCTAAAAACAATGTGGAAGTATGAGAGCAAGACAAGGACAGTTCGAATGACCAAACAAGACATGAAAGAGAAGTATGAAAAGGGTAAAGCAGGCTGTGAGGAGTCAACAAGCCTTCTGGAAACTCTTCAGAAGAAGATGGACGAACTTGAGAAAGAAAAAGATCAGTGGCTGGAAGAAGCGTTCCAGCATGTTGAAAGTCTGGAGCAGCTTGCCCAAAATTTCGATTCACTGTCCACTTTTGTCCATTTGGACTTCCTGATTGAGAAGATGAAGGAGAAAGGAGACACAGAGAAGGTCACGAGACTGGAAAAGATGAAAGGTCAAATGGATAAAAATGAAGAAATCAAAGCAGCGCTGTGGTACGGGTTTGGTAGAGTAACAGCAGCTGGTAGAGCAATTAAAACAGCAGTGAAGTACATTGTAGGTGGAAAGAAAGATAATGGGGGGTCAGCTGTGTAGAAAACACAGTATACAATGTTGGTGAAATGTGTTTCATTCTGTATATATTAAGTGTGATGTTGATGTAATAACTACATAAGAACATTCAAATGTAATCACCTTTTAAATATCAGATGTGTAATTCCTCAAACAGCGCCCTCTGTGGTATTTAATGGCTGTTTCTTTTTGTTCTTCCAGTTTAACTTCACTGTACAGATTAGAAAACTGTTTGGATCAACAGCTCTGATTTTTAATTGGAGTGAGGACGCCCCCTGCTGTTTGATGTTGAGTACAGCAGCTCCCCTCCTCTATCTTTAAGCAAGACATTTATTTTTCTTTAGTTTCTTTGTGTAGGTTCATTGTTTTTAAGGTTTTCTAATGTGTTTTTCAGTCAGTACAAGGCTGTGATTCATTCTGATGTTGACAGAAGTCTCATTAAACTGGTGGTGGGACAGTAACACAACACTGAGACATATATGATATAAACTGTACTGAACATAAAAAGTAGTTAACCATGATGCTTCCTTCTCATGTTAATCATTTTGTACAGAGGATGTCACAGAATTTAGACACAATGTCTGATGTATTTACATTTGATTTATATTCTGATCAATGTTATTATATACTATATATCCTGGTGTGTTGATGTGTATTCATGCACATCTATATATTCTGGTGTGTTGATGTGTATTCATGCACATCTATATATCCTGGTGTGTTGATGTGTATTCATGCTTGAGATGACTAGTTAAAATATTTCAGATGACACAGGTCATTTATGTTATACTGTGTCTTTAACAAGCCATATTATCAGTGATTGATATATATTCTGATGTTCTACATGAAATCGTTCTGACTGGAGCCGTTTTCTGTGAATCATTAATAAAACCTCTGCTTGATGAAGTCAGTTTGCTCTGAGTGTCTTTACTGGATCATCAGCAGGTTTTTGAGTCTGAACTTTCCTCAATAAATGTCTGTTTCTCTTTGTTACTGAAACAGTTGCAGTTTAATTTGAGCAGCAAATCCAACAGAGAGTCAACAGAGAAACACACCACCATCATAACTGACGGATCATCAAAGTGCACGTAGAATATGAGACTAACTCTGTTGTTGGTGATTTCTGCACTGACTGCTAGAGAGAGTCAACTCAGCTGCATCACTGAGGGGATTATGTGGACTGATGAGACTCTACTGAACTGAAACACACAAACCTGGCAACACTGCAGACGCTCTACAGGTTAACTTCATGTGGAGTTCACATGACCAGAGTTTACATTTCAATAAATATTGGTAGGGACAGACCTACAGTTGTTGGTCTCTAAATAATTTGTTCTCAGGTCTCTTTTGCAAAAGGCATCTTGAGTCCAGTGAGATTTCCTGAAATGAACTAACTTAAAGACAAAATTTAGTTTATTCTGTTTGATTATACGACTTGATTATATAGACCTGCTCCTTGCCTCAGTGACATAGATACACTCATGTGGTAAAACCAGAGACACTAGAAACACCCATAGTTTAAATCAAACACTTGTATTTTTGCTCCCATTTTTCACAGGTTAAAGTTAAAGATTTTTTTAATTGCCTCAATAGATATTTGTCTCTTAAACTGTGGTCACAAATGTATTAAAGTCTGTTTTCGTGAGCACGTCTCCTTTTCCAAGATAATCCATCCACCTGACAGGTGTAGCTTATCAAGATGCTGATTAAACAGCATCATTACTACACAGGTGTGTCTTGGGATGGTCACAATAAAAGGACACTTTAAAATGTGACGTTTGATCTTAACAAAAAGACATATATTAGTATTTCACAGGACTAGTGCTACAGAAATACATTTTTGGGTCCTAAAGAATCAGTCAGTGTCTGCTGTGACATCATTCTGCCTCACGCAGTGCGACACTTCTCCTTCACATAGAGCTGATCAGGTTGTTGATTGATTGTTGGTCCACTCCTCTTCAGTGGCTGTGTGAAGTTTCTGGATATTGGCAGGAAGTGGAACACGCTGTCGTACACGCTGATCCAGAGCATCCCAAACCTGCTCAATGGGTGGCGTCTGGTGAGTCTGCAGGACGTGTAGCAGGGTTAATGATGCCACTTGCCATTACTTGCTCCTGGTTGTCATCACCAGTAATTATATGGTTTTAATTATTTGATTTCTATCAGTCCTGGTTATTTCCATCTAATATCAGTTTTCCACTGGGACTAGTGTGAAGTTTTAAATGAGTGCCGTCTGCTGGGCCTCTGCACACTGGCAGGGTGAGCCCCACAGATTAGCCCCTGCAAACTGGAGCAGGACACCCCGCTTATTGTTGCCAGTCTGCAGTCTGACCCCATGGTGAGTCACATTTCTGATAAGCTCTCTGAAAATGCTTAGAACACTATGTTTTCAGGTTGAACTGTCACAGTGTTTCAGAAGGCAGTGGTGTAAGGTAGTTAGGACAGGTCCCAGTGCACGCTAGCTACTAGTTACAAGGTGCACACACACACACACCACTGGCAACTGTTTATACAAGATCCAGATGAATCTAATTCAGGCTTTGCTTCTTTTCCTCCTGTTGGTTTCTCTCGTCTTTCTTACTGCAGCTTCTATGTTTAAAAGACACGACTGCTCACTGGACCTGTAGATCCGCTCAGCTTTTCAATCTTGACAGATTTTGCGCCTAAACTAACTACCAGATATCGTCTCATCTCGTCACATGATCAAAGAGACTTGACATTAGGCAACATCAACATACGAATGTTACCCAGCAATCATCATTGCATACCTGTGTATGATCTCATCAAAGATCACAAGAAATTATTCATTTAACTGAATAGTTTTTAATATATATAATTTATTTAGAGTTTTTATAGTTCATGTAGAATTAGCATTAAATTGTGACATACTTCTACTATTGAACTCAAAGAAAGGAAAGAAAACTCATGATAGAGTTGGGCTTACATGAACATTGATCATCTTGTTACAATACAATGTTCTCCTGGGAAACTTTTGGTCCAGAAATTGATGAAGATGCCTCTTGATGTGCTCCACCCACCTGAACACCTCTGCAGGTGGAGTATCTCTCCTCATGGCAGCAGCACTCCCTGATGACACTTGTCTTTATCTGGACACATTTTCCCCACAAATACAACATGCTAACGTTATTAGCACAAGCCTATGGCATTTTACATTGTATAAATTAGCCTAGCAGCTAGCAGAGATTTCCTCTGCTCATATTTCAGTCAGGATGAATCACACACAGTGTGTGGAGGCTTTATTGTCTTCACAATTTATTGTTTCTTATCTGTGAAATTAAAGTAAATCAAAGCTTTGTTTCCACTGAGGGAAATGGTTTCAGCTCACAGAGACAGACAGGAGGTCTGTGTCTGTGTGTTACATTTCTGGGGAGGTGCATGTCAGGCTACAGCGTAGGTACGGTGTCAATTTGACACAGAGGTATAAATACTGCTTAACTGATGCTGTTCAAATCGATCGCTGACTGATCGTCCTCTGCAGTCTCCAGTTTTGGTGTCTGAATTTCACAGATTCAATCTCGGCAAACAAGCAAAATTTGACTCTACTAAAAGAGAGACTCAACATCAGCGTAATCAAAACCACCAGGTATGTCACAGTGTGCTGACACACCCTTGAGTACACTTAACATCACTGCAGCAAGGTGAGAAGTCAAACCACTGGAGGGCAGCAAAAACAAGATCTTCAGTTAAATTACTCTTTAAAGATTTTTTAAAGATTATTTTTTTCGGGCTTTTTTGCCTTTAATGAATAGGACAGAGTGAAATGGGGTGAGAGAGAGAGCGGGGCGTGACATGCAGTAAATGGTCGCTAGCCAGAGTCGAGCCTGCGACCGCTGCATCGAGGCATCGCCTCTGTACATGGGGCGCCAGCACTACCCACTATGCTACCGACGCACCACTCTTTAAAGATTTTAATCAGAATTTGACACGTTGAATACAAACAACTTAATTATTTTTATTTGTGAACTCTATTAAATATCAACCACAGAGTGTAAATTCAGACAGATGGCTTTCAAAGTAAAACACATTAAGTTATATTTAAGTTTCAATATAAAGTATGTAGAAAGATTATAGTTTAACAACTATCAGTTGCCTCTTAGATTAAAATAGTTTGGTCATTGTTTGCCTCTAATTTAATTTGATTTCCTTTGTGTTTGAAAGTGATGTGATTATTATTTGTCTCATGTGCAGCTGTTGAGTCCTCAACAGTTTTTATTTCTGTTTTCTGTTCGAATGGTTCCAGATGTGCCATTTTTAAACCCTGTCACCTTGAAAATGTTTCTGTCACCCCTCCATGAACTGTAAATATAAAACAAGACCAAGAGAAGTGACCTTTAAAGGACCATACCTGTGTTTTAGTTCAACTTTACATCACTGCTGAACTTTGTTTTAAAGCCGTAGAGTTTAAAAATGTCTTTGACCTTAAAGGAACGGTTCAACATTTAAATATATCTTCTTCTCATAGAGTCCAATGTTCAGATTGTCTCTACAGTAAATATGAAGCTACAGCAGCTGTTAGCCTAGCTTAGCATAAAGACTGGAAACAGATGGAAACAGTTAGCCTGGCTAGCCAGGAGCTGGTGGGTGGCCATGTGAGCACTGAGGTGTGCCTTTGAAAACCAGTCAGCATGTTTGAATCGTAGTAAATATGTTGAACTACATAAAAACACAGGTCTGGCCCTTTAAATGTGTTTAGCGAGGTTAGCTCTGGTGCAGATGAAGAGATCCTGCTGGCAGGTTCAGCTGAGCTTCAGCTCCTTTAAATAAACTTCATGACCTGAGAACAGTGAGTGTATGTGTACATATGTATGATATCTTTTTGTATTATATGGGCTAATTAATGATCCACGGACGGCGTTAAAGTGACTTTGTATTTATTGTGTTCCTGCAGCCTGGTAACTCTTCCTCACACTGTATGTTTCCTGATCTCAGTCATGTCTGATGGGACTGCTGATTCTGCTGATCAACTATTTTATGTTCTCAGTATATTTATTGATCTCAGCACAGAGTAGAAACAACTTGTTGATCTTTGTTGTAGTGAATTATTAGGACAAAACAAGGTGGTGTGTTGCCAGTGTTGTGTCAATAAAAAATGATGATAGTGTTACAGACTGTGTGGTTCTCTTTATTATCAGAAGTACTGTAAATGTGAGTCTCTCACAGGCGCGGCCTGGCCATCTGCAAGTTTGGTGATTTTCCTGGTGAGCCGGTCTTGTGGTTATGTATCAACAGCAGCCTGAGACACGACTGGTGCAATCTGCCATCACAACTGAAACTGAAAGGATGTGATATGACTCAGGCTGTGGCAGTTAGTATCCAGCACCCATTAACATGGACAGAGGGAGAAAACCAGCAGCAACAAAAGGGAAAGGCTCTGCTGGCTGACGCCGTCAGTGTCCAAATACATTTCTTTAAAGGTCCAGTGTGGAGGATTCAGGGGGATACACTGTTGTGGTTACCTCAGAATGAGACGTTTGTATCTACACAGGCAGCAGGTCCTCCTCTACAGAGATCACCATGTTGCACTGCCATGTTTCTACGATAGAGACACTGATGTTTTCACGTTGGCCAAAGTAGTTAGCAGCCCCTCTACAATGAGCCAAACAGCATTGGAAAACCACTGTTTTGTAACATTAAAGGTCCTTATTGAGTCTTTCTACTGGAGTAAATCAGCTGGTCTGTTTGCTTTGGAGAGGAAGAGACCTCTGTGGATAATTCAGCTCCTCATAGTGGCCATTAATGGTATTGCAGCTAAAAAATCCCCTGCGGCCCAAAAAGCACTTTCCCCATAGACCACCATGATAAAGAGATGTCTGTAAAATGGTTCACAGGACACCTCGCACTGCAAACAAGATCAATAATGACCCTCTCTATCGTGGTTATTTTTATCCATGGAAGTTTTATATTTGTGAAACTTTCCTCAAGCTGAGAAAAGCGAGTCAAATATCAGTGACATCAAAACAATGTAAAGTCCACAAGCCCAGTGGGAAATCATGGGGAAACAGTAACTTGCATAATCAGTCATACTGTGGAAGTAAACTGGGAAGCTAGAAATGTGATAACTATCACATAAAACCTGATAATCCCAAAACAAAATACAAACAAGACTTGTCTTGTCTCAGTGTGGCTGGGATCAGCAGACCATTCTGGTTACACTGGTTATTTGAATTACTGTGGCGTACTTATAATGAACACTGTCGATCTGAAGCTCGGGTCATTTTGTTTTGGTTTTCACTGATTCATCACTACTAGAGATTCATCTGTAGCCAGTATCTCACTGTCACTATCCTCATTCAGATTTTAAGAAGCTACAATTTATATTCAGCCTCAAAATAAGTCTGAAAAGCTGAAAGTCAGAATTTAAGTACAGATAGTTGTTGCTATAGAAACAATACACCATCTTGTCTTGTATTGGTGTAAACTGGCAGTTTTTCAAAACATTGCAGATCAGTGTGTTGTTGTTGCAAGATTCAACTTGTCTCAGCGGAAATGTTTCATCTGAACTGCACGAAGACAAGAAGAGACCACATCAGTCCAGGTCCCAGGTCTTTGCTCTGGCTTCCTGTTTGTCACAGAATTGATTTTATACTATTGTTGGTTTACAAAGCACTGCATTTTTTTCCTGATCTGCTGTCGTGTTGTGAAGCATTCAGACATCTCAGATAGTCTGGATCAGGTCTGCTTTATGACCTCAGTGTCCGAACTGAAACTGGAGAAGCAGCATTCAGTTTATATGCTCCACAAATCTGGTAAAAAGAAAAAACTCCCAGAAAAGCTGATATATTTATTGTGTATGTGTACACAATATTGTATTGTGTATTTTAATTGTCTTTTTTTTTAACTTGTCTGGTGTTTTATACCTTTACTTAATGTATTTCTGTCTTATTGAAGGCACATTGAATTACCTTGTTGTTGAAAAGTGTTTTCGGAGATCTTGTTGCCACGTGATTTCAGAGAAATGGTCTGACTTCAAACTGTCAGAAACAGAGAACGTGACGGGAGGGAGGAGAGATCTCAGAGTTTGATACTCATAATACGATATAAAATACACGTTAACTGAACCCCAAAAGGAAATTCATGTATAGCTGCAGCAACTCAGTGAAGAAGATAAATGATTACAACATGTGATGTAGTATGCACTACATGCTGACACTGCTGACAATGAACCCTTCTGACAGAATACAAGAACATCTTTACTGATGCAAACGTGTTTGTTTCTGTCCTCGTAACTTCAGATGACTTGGTCAGTAGAGTGACTCAGCTGTTTTGAGACTGTTTCTGTGAAACCACAGGGTCTCCACCCCTCTGCTGATATAAAAGCTGAGCATCTGTTCTCTCTGCCTCTTCAGTGTCCGGGACCATCAACACAGGTAAGAACACTTTAAGACAGTAATTATGACATACTTGCAAATGTTAAGATCAGGAGTTAATACCAGATAAAAAATGCATAATTATACATTATCTTGATGCATTTTTATGCACATAACTGATAACTGAACATACTATCTGACATTCATAAGTCATTCATATCTTATATTAGAATGACATTTAAATGATAAGAGCTTTGAATGCACTAAGATTTGTTTTCAGTTAAGGTTTAATTCATAATCAAATCATTCTGAGAGCATGAGAGAGACTGAAGCTTAATTTAACACACTGACCATAAATTCTTGATTTTGAGATGGATGTTTTTTCTACAAGACAGAAAGACAATATTTCAGCAGTAACTGCAGCAGATCTTTGGAGCAATTTTCACTCTGAACTCCCACATGTCCTGAAAGCGTCTGACGTGTTACGAGCCACGTCAAACTGCTTTGATGCCTTTACTTCCACTTTGTTTCAATTTTGCTTTGAGTGCATTTGGTGATTAAAACATTTCGTTTATGTCTGTGTCTGTGTAGGGTAAAAACAAAATTATTATTAAAAAATAAAAAACTTCAACTTAATGTGACCAGTGAGCTGGTAAATATTTGGGTTATGAAACTGACTGTGGCTGATTTTAAACTGTGTGTAGGAGGTGGACACAGGCTGAAGAACTGTGTTTCCACTCTTTAATCATGTCAGTTATGATACAGTATCTTATTACAACAGTACAGCTGACAGGACGTGTACGTTACTGACTTATTTTTCTTTCATCCAGAGAACTCATATGAAGGTGCTCCATCCTTATCCTCCTGTGAAACTGTTACCATGGCAACGTGAGTAATACTACTGTCTCTAATGCTGCATTCACTCTTGGAGCGACACAGCAACAGGCTACAAGTCATTTTCAATAGAAGCTGGTGACATAAAGATACAAACTGACGTCTGACACTGCTGACGGTTGTGACGCGCAATAAATTGAAGTTGGTTGACCTCAACTTTTCAGCTCTCAATGATGCAGTGACGTGTCAACCAATCATATGGTTTGTTTCTAAATGTGGTGCTATGTTATTTAGCTGACACAATGCCAGCTGTATGTGCATTGCGCTGCACACAGGGATGCAATGTGGCTGCAAAATGTGATGTTAAAATGGAGCTCAGACACTGATCAAAAGCACAGATATGTTGCTGACCAAATACAACCTTTAGATGATGTTCAGTGGAGGTGCTTTGTGGCAGGTAGCAGACACACACAACATTATTTGGTGATGAGGCTGTAAGTTTTAAATGCTGAACTTATCAACCTAATATCAGATACTGTGTAACTGCTCGGCCTGTAGATGATTAGTTTGTTTATACTGTATAGACTCATAGGCTAAAAGGCTTTTACTAAAAGATCCCAGCAAGTACAGTCATTTTATTTATTTAATTCCATGTTTAGCAGTTTTTTTACTGTGTCTTTACTTTTCTACAGGAAAATCTCATCCAAATATGACCACATCACTTGCAAAGTTCTGATCCAACCAGGATCTCCGAATGTTTACCAGCTGAAACCAAAGAAAGAGAATATTGGAACTCTCACAAGAAAGACTCTCAGTGAAAAGGATCCAAGCAAGTTAAACAAAACCATCTTGCTTGTGGGTGAAACAGGAGCAGGAAAATCTACTCTGATCAACGCTCTGGTCAACTACACCATGGGAGTGAAGTGGAAGGATGATGTCTGGTTTCAGATCGTAGAGGACGAGAAGAAAAGACAATCAGAAAGTCAGACAACAGATGTGACTGACTTTGAGGGTGAGGAGAAAAGTCAGTGTGAAAGTCAGACAACAGATGTGATCGTGTACGAGATCGTTGGTTTTGAAGGTCAAACTCTGCCCTACTCTCTGACCATCATCGATACTCCTGGATATGGGAGCACTGCAGGAACTGAACATGATGTCATCGTCAGTCAAAGGTTATTAGACTTGTTCCGCTCAGATGATGGAGTTCATGAGATTGATGCAGTGGGTCTGGTGATAAAAGCAAGTGAGAATCGACTGAGTGACCGACTGAGGTACATCTTTGATTCAGTTGTGTCTCTGTTTGGAAAAAACATGGAGAAGAACATTGTTGCCCTCATCACACACTCAAATGGTGTCACACCTGAAAATGTCTTCAAAGGTCTGGAGGCTGCAAACATTAAATGTGCCAGAGATGAGGAGAATGAGCCGGTTCATTTTGTGTTTGATAACTGCCAGAGCACACAGAAAACAAAGAAAAATAATGTTGCTCTGAAAAATGCATGGAGCTTATCAGAGGACCAAATGGGTCAGTTCACTGATTTCCTGCAAAACACTTCATCTAATGACCTGACAACAACTGTTGAGGTGTTGAATAGACGCACCAGACTGACGGCCTGCATCCACAACCTGCAAGAGAGAATTGAGTTTATTGAACTGAAACAGAGTGAAATCCAGCAGACTCAGGAAGCTCTGAAGAAATATGAACAAGAGATGAAGAACAATAAAGAGTTCACTGTAGAAGTTGAGGAGGTCTATAAAGTTAAAGAACCTGTCAGTGAGTGGAGAGTGTTGGCATTTGGGTTAAATTATGGAGGAGCTGTCTGCTGCACTGTCTGCAAGGAGAACTGTCACTATCCATGCACACTGGCCTGGTCTCCAGAACACTGTAAGGTCATGAAAAAAAAATGCACTGTATGTAAGGGCAAGTGTTTTGCATGGCCATGGGCTCATGAGAAAATAATATACTGCACTGTCTGTACCGGGAAGTGTCCTGCATCAGTTCATGTGAAAGATAAACAGTGCACTGTATGTGAGGATAAGTGTTGTGTATCAGAACATGAGAAAGGCAAACAATGCCCTGTATGTAAGGGTGAAAAAAAAGAATCAGATCATGTTAAAACAATGTGGAAGTATGTGAGCAAGACAAGGAAAGTTCAGAGGACCATACAAGACATGAAAGAGAAGTATGAAAAGAGTAAAGCAGGCTGTGAGGAGTCAACAAGCCTTCTGGAAACTCTTCAGAAGAACATAGAGGAACTTGAGAAAGAAAAAGATCAGTGGCTGGAAGAAGCGTTCCAGCATGTTGTGACTCTGGAGCAGCTCGCCCTGAATGTTAAGTCACTGTCCACTTTTGTCCATTTGGACTTCCTGATTGAGAAGATGAAGGAGAAAGGAGACACAGAGAAGGTCACGAGACTGGAAAAGATGAAAGATGAAATGGATAAAAATGAAGGAATCAAAGCAGCGCTGTGGTACGGGTTTGGTAGAGTAACAGCAGCTGGAAGAGCAATTAAAACAGCAGTGAAGTACATTGTAGGTGGAAAGAAAGATAATGGGGGGTCGGCTGCATAGAAAACACAGTCTACAATGTTGGTGAAATGTGTTTCATTCTGTATATATTAAGTGTGATGTTGATGTAATAACTACATAAGAACATTCAAATGTAATCACCTTTTAAATATCAGATGTGTAATTCCTCAAACAGCGCCCTCTGTGGTATTTAATGGCTGTTTCTTTTTGTTCTTCCAGTTTAACTTCACTGTACAGATTAGAAAACTGTTTGGATCAACAGCTCTGGATTTAAATGGAGTGAGGACGCCCCCTGCTGTTTGATGTTGAGTACAGCAGCTCCCCTCCTCTATCTTTAAACAAGACATTTATTTTTCTTTAGTTTCTTTGTGTAGGTTCATTGTTTTTAAGGTTTTCTAATGTGTTTTTCAGTCAGTACAAGGCTGTGATTCATTCTGATGTTGACAGAAGTCTCATTAAACTGGTGGTGGGACAGTAACACAACACTGAGACATATATGATATAAACTGTACTGAACATATAAAGTAGTTAACCATGATGCTTCCTTCTCATGTTAATCAGTTTGTACAGAGGATGTCACAGAATTTAGACACAATGTCTGATGTATTTACATTTGATTTATATTCTGATCAATGTTATTATATACTATATATCCTGGTGTGTTGATGTGTATTCATGCACATCTATATATCCTGGTGTGTTGATGTGTATTCATGCACATCTATATATCCTGGTGTGTTGATGTGTATTCATGCACATCTATATATCCTGGTGTATTGGTGTGTATTCATGCTTGAGATGACTAGTTAAAATATTTCAGATGACACAGCTCATTTATGTTATACTGTGTCTTTAACAAGCCATATTATCAGTGATTGATATATATTCTGATGTTCTACATGAAATCGTCCTGACTGGAGCCGTTTTCTGTGAATCATTAATAAAACCTCTGCTTGATGAAGTCAGTTTGCTCTGAGTGTCTTTACTGGATCATTAGCAGTTTTTTGAGTTTCTGTAGATGCGCTCAGCTTTTCAATCTTGATAGATTTTGCGCCTAAACTAACTACCAGATATCGTCTCATTTCGTTACATGATCAAAGAGACTTTACATTAGGCAACATCAACATGCGAATGTTACCCAGCAATCATCACTGCATACCTGTGTATGATCTCATCAAAGATCACAAGAAATTATTCATTTAACTGAATAGTTTTTAATATATATAATTTATTTATGTAGAATTAGCATTAAATTCTGATAGATTTCTACTATTTCACTCAAAGAAAAGAAAGAAAACTCATGATAGATTTGGGCTTACATTTTTAAGGGCTATAGCAAATGGCACCTTTGTTTTTTTTACCTTCACTGTTGTGTGTGTGTGTGTGTGTGTGTGTGTCTTAGAACCACTATCAGGTGAAGTGAACATGAACATTGGTCATCTTGTTACAATACAATGTTCTCCTGGAAAACTTTTGGTCGAGAAATTGATGAAGATGCCTCTTGATGTGCTCCACCCACCTGAACACCTCTGCAGATGGAGTATCTCTCCTTATGGCAGCAGCACTCCCTGATGGCCGTGGCCTCCCAGCAGGAAAGTGCCCCACACTACACTGCAGAAACTGTCAGTTGTGAGGTGGGGTACCAGCACATCCCAAGATGCTTAATCAGATTGGTGTGTGGGAGATTTGGAGGCCAGAACAGGTTGATTGCTTGGAGCTTTCTAAACAGTTACAGATTTATTAGGATGTTTAGATATGAAAAATATCTAATTATGTTGCTAGTCTGACTCACTGTACCCTGAAATAACAAACAAAAGGCTCTGAAAGCACCAAAAAATTAGCTCTTGAATTTGCGTACTTCTTACTGTGTGCTTCTACTTCAGTCTCATGTCTGCTGGCTGCAGAGCTCTCACTCAACGCTGGACCAGTTTGAGAAAATGATGTTCCAATGAGAACTTTAACACAATAACATACTAAAAATACTAAAATTACCCTTTAACTCATCAAATTAAGTTAATTAGATATCTATTTATATATTAAATCAGTATACACTTCCCAGCATGCACTGCATTAAGATAAAAGCCACTCCCCGAGCTCTCGTCTTCGATCAGGTCGGGTCTGAACAGCAGCTCTGGAGCGTGGAACCTGGAGGTCACATGTCAGGGGTGGTGTGGTCAGGAGGGTGAGGACGTTTTCACAGAGGAAAATATGGAAAAATTTAACTCACGTTTAAAGTGAAAAAATCCCCTGCAGCCCAAAAAGCACTTTCCCCATAGACCACCATTATAAAAGAAATGTCTGTAAAATGGTTCACAGGACACCTCGCACCCCAAACAAGATCAATAATGAGTCTTTCTATTGTGATTGTTTTTTAATCCATGGAAGTTTTATATTTGTGAAACTTTGCTCAAGCCGAAAAAAGTGATTGAAAATATCAGTGACGTCAAAACAATGTAAAGTCTACAAGCCCAGCGGGAAATCATGGGGAAACAGTAACTTGTATAATCAGTCATACTGTTTCAGTAAACCAGGAAGCTAGAAATTTTTTCGGTGTATGTGCCAGGGGAGCAACTCCATTAGAATAAACAGGCGCCATCTTGTGTCCAGTATCTAGTTATTATTAAATTCTGTACACCCACCCATCCACTGCTACTACACCACTGCCACCCCATTTATTTAAATGTAAGAAACGTAAATAAAAAGAGATTTAAAATAAATGTGGCATCATGACATCATTGAAATAAATTAAAGTAGTCATTTAAAAGACACAATAAAAAACTATTTAGATTTATTCCATACTTGCCAACATTCCCAATTCACGTGGGAGACTCCCGATTTTGAACCCTATCTCCCGCGATGCTCCAGGTCAGTAATTTCTCCCGCTAATCTCCCGATTTTACAGTGAAGGAAACAAGTATTATTGTGGGGGATATTTGTCGCAGTATCTGGCAACCCTGGCCTGCCTGCGTGTATGTGGTAAGCCGGTGACGAGACTCAGTCACTTGTGGTGGCAGTGATACATGGCGGGTGGACAGTGCCAATGCAAGTATTACCAGGAGAAGAAGCAACCTCCCCTTCCGTTGTTTTTCTTTTGAGCAGTTGCAGCATTGAAATTGCGCTGAATAGACTAGGCCTAAGCAGTGTAAAAAGAACAAGAAGCCAGCAAAACTCCTTCTGATATCTTTAATGCCTCACTGGTACAGGCTACTCACACAAACCGGTTTCGACGGTCAGTCTTCGACAGTGTGTCTAAGCTGTGCCATGGAGCTGTGCCGAAGAGACTGAGGAGACATTTGTCCTCATGAGACAGAGAAGACCATGAAACTGTCCATGGACCCTGTGAGGAGTAGATGTCTCCTGCCTGTTACAGCTTCCTCATCAACTGTTGTCTCCATCCAGACCTCGGCGTTGGACTGTTGCAGCGTCCAGCTTCTCTTCAACATTCCTCATCTGTCCTCCATCTTCCCCTCCAGGCTGCAGGTAACATCCCACAGACTTATGAGAACACACTACCATCACATGTGTGTTTTATTTTGCTAGCTTGCATTAGCCGGTGCAGCATAAATTTGTTTAAGCCTTTAGCTGTCAAGCCAGGACGTGTCCAAACTTAATTCATGGTGTCATCTTAGGAAATTGAGTGATTTTACTTTTTGGAGGAGAAGTGGTCACATAGCAAGAGTGTGTTAATAGAGCCTGTTCAGGTGAGTGTAAAGGCCAAAACACACCAATCAATCAATCAATCAATTTTATTTATAAAGCCCAATATCACAAATCACAATTTGCCTCACAGGGCTTTACAGCATACACCAATGGCAAACGCTGCGCATCTCTCGTCTCTCTTTCTCCCAGCAGTTCTTCTTTATCTGAGGATTTTTTCATCACCTGAAAACGCTGTACGTAGGACTGACTTTATACATATGTATACACACACACACACACACACACACACACACACACACACGTCCCCACAACTTGTGGGTCAGGATGTTTTGAAAATGTTCACTACTGATTCCAAAAGAATATTTAATACATGTACTGATATCAGTTATTTTAACACCTCATGATTATTAATCACATGCACAAGTTAAAGCAACAGAAAACACAACGATTTACAGAAAGATCAACAAAACTAAAAACTGCTTTTCACTGTAAATAAAATATTAAAGTGAGTTCACAAAACAAGGCATAATAATAGAAAACACAGAGGCATTTGATCAAATCCAGTCTGTATTAAGAAACAAAATCATCAGAAAACACATTAAACAGAAAATAAAATGACACTTCACATGAAACTGGATAATCCCAAAACAAAACACAAACAAGACAATAAACAAACATTATTACACTAACAATCACAAACCCAAACTTTTACATGGAAAACACACAACATTCAATAAAAACAAATTCCTTTCACAGTAAATACTATTGATATATTATTTATGACATATCACTTACTGCAAAAGATAAGTACATATTGTTCTTCATTTTGTCATTTTGAAATGTTGAAACACATGCTGCCTTCACTTGAAGCTTGTTTGGTCGTATTTTCAACTGTGTATTTCATGCTCACTATGTGCATTTGAGACGTTGAAGTAATGAGAAAACTGACGGACAAAAAAGGACCAATGTAAAGGTAAGGTCACGCAGTGATTGTGCTCCTGAAGCAGTATAGCTAGATGTTTGTATCCAGGTGTTGTTAGCTAGGAGAAATTAAACACTGAAATGAGGTAGTCAGGTGTTTAATATGTAGGAAGTAGTAGGATAATAAGCCAGGAGGAATTATCTGGGTGTTTAGACAAGGTCTTTAAAAGTCAGGTGGGACTTGTTAGTTTGATATGATGTCGATAGAATTCAGACTAGCATTAAGATTCATTACTGTGATAAATATAGACTAGTTAGCTAGGTTTAGCATGTATATCAAGCCAGAAGAAGTTTGTTAACTTAACAACTTACCAATTCAAAAAGAATACCTAAACTTACGCTCTGATACATAATATTTTAATACTTCTTGGTGATAAACACATTAATATGTGAACAGGAAACATAACATCTTAGAAAAAAATCAACCAATCAGAAAACTGTCTCTCACTAATGTCAACAAAATGTAAGGTTGATTTTTCAAAACAAAATACAACACACATAAACACATTTGTTAGATTTGTTAAATCCGATCAATATAAAGAAACTTAACTTAAAAAACATAGTAAAACAGGATATAAAAAAAATCACTGAACATAAAACCAGATAACCCCAACACTTAAAAAAACAAATAGACAAAACAGGAACAAGAAATTAAACGTTATTACAAAAGCAACCCCAACATTTTAGGAATGAAATCAACAAAACATAAGAAGGCACCGAAGAGGCACCGAACCCCCCAACCGCTCAGAGTGCCTGTCATGGGCAGCCCACTCTGACATCTCTCCACTTAGTGCATGTATAGGTCCTGTTTGTGCATGTGTGTGTTTGGACCTGTGTGTAATTGACAACAGAGTGAAAAATTGACTTTCCCCTCGGGGATTAATAAAGTATATAAAATAAATAAATAAAAGTATTGATATACTATTTATGGCAAAAGGTGAGTACAAATTGTTCTCTATTTGTGTGATTTTGAAACGTTGAAACACATGCTGCCTTCACTTGAAGTTTGTTTGGTCGTACTTTCAACGTTGACTGTCAAGCACACTGGATTTACATTTGAGGCGTTGAAATTATGAGAACACTGATGCTGCACAGCTGGCAAGAAAGGAATGAATCAAAGGTAAGTTGAGCATCAGCGTAAGTCACAGTTTGTGATCTGTTTTCTTTAACACAGTAACACTCCCACTTGGACCAGTACACCAGTTTGTTTGTATGTCTTTCGAATATTTAGCACTGCAGTGATTGTGCTCCGGAAGTAGTTAGCTAGATTAGCCCTAGTTGGCTAGAGGTACTTAGCTCGATGAAATTATTTGGATGTAATTAGCACAGGTAGCCTGGAAATCCAGACCCAAATCTAGATAGATTTAGGGTCTGGCCATGAGTAATGCAAATGGCCCAATTCGAGGGGCGGCACCAAGCATGCATTTGTAAATATCACTGCACACAATTGGATAACACTACAACCAATCAGAACAATACACAGGGTGACGTATCCAGAGCTTAGCTACCAGTGGAGCTAACTGGTAGATTAGACTCTTAGCGTATCCGGTCAGCAAAACAGCAAAACGTCCTTCTTGCAAAGGAAAGATTTGAGCGCCGTCTTCTGTTCCTCTTTTAGAGAAAAAGCCAAGTCTAACTCGTTCATTGTAGCGGCCAAAGCCGTTTCAAACAACTGGTGTTCATCCGTAGCCATCTTGCAATGTTTACTGACTGATTCTGGACTTTGTCGTTGCAGCGCTGTCGTCATCTGTTTAGCTCGCCTCTGGCCCGCCTATATCAGATACACCGATGTGATTGGTGCAGCTCGGTTTCATGGGCATAGGTAATGAGCATCATTACTGATTGGCAGAGTGACTTGCTGAGCAAATTCAAATTCTGCTCTCGCAAGAACTCTGGAATTCCAGGGTAGAGGAGAAGCACAAGTTTGTGTGAATTTGAAATGTTAAACACGCTGCCTTTACTTGACTTGTTTGGCCATATTTTCAACAATGAATATTGTGCACATCATTTGCATAATGATAGTTTATAAAGGATTCAAATTCCACATAAGTCATCAACCATCTATATGTGTTTACAATAGCTGCTGAAATTAGCAAGGATTCTTTTTTAATATTTTAGCCTTTAATTGCAAGATAGTTAAGCGTGAAAAGGGGAGAGAGACAGACATGCAGCGAAGGGCCACAGACCGGAGTCGAACCCAGACCGCTGCAGCAACAAGCTTGTACATGGGGTGCCTGCTCTAACCACTAATCCACCAACACCCCATTAACAAGAGTTCTGTTGGCTAAAGTTGACATGCGGTCTTGTCAAACTGTTTGGTAACAGCTGATGTTCCCTGAGATGAGCTCTCATTGTTTTCCTTTTGTGCAACAGGTAATTTCATCCAGTAGGCTACAAAATCATATGATGGGATGACTTACTGTACACATATGATAAGGCACCCCCGTCTTGTGTGTGCACCCTCTACTTGCTGCAGTCAGGTCACTTGTATCCTACCCGGATACAGCAATGCTATTTTCTGATTGGCTGATAGGTAACTGTATGTTATTTATTGATTGGCTGATGGGTAGCTGTGTCTTATTTTTACTGGCTGGAGCGTGGTAAGTGCTTGTTGAGCTCTACAGTACCCACAGCATCTTGAAACACATTCCACAGAGGTGTAACTTCGTGGGCGTTGTCGTAACTTTTTTTTTTTTTTAAAGATTATTTTTTTGGGCTTTTTGCCTTTAACTGACAGGACAGTGTGAAATTGGGAGGGAGAGAGAGAGAGTGGGGGGATGACATGCAGCAAAGGGTTGCAAGCTGGAATCTAACCTGCGACCGCTGCAACGAGGAATCGCCTCTGTACATGGGGCACCGGCACTATCCACTACGCTACCGACACCCTGTCATAACAATTTTTTTATGCGTGAGAAATACCAGGTGTGGCGGGTGAGAGTGTGAAAAGGTTAATATGCGTGTGTCACACTCTACAGTAAACACAGTCCCACTTGTACCAACACACTAGTTTGCCTGTATGTTTTGTAAGATTGCAGTGATTGTGCTCATGAAATAGTTAGGTGTTTTTATCCAGATGTTAGCTAGGGGAAATTAAACACTGAATTGAGGTAGTAAGGTGTTTAATTAGTTAGGAAGTAGTAGGACAATAAGCTAGAAGAAACTACATGGGTGTTTGGATAAGGTCTTGGAAAGTAAGCCATAGCATGTTTCTCTTCCTGTCATTTACTACAAAAGGCAAGTATAAATTGTTCTCCACTTGTGTCATTTTGAAATGTTAAACACATGCTGCCTTTACTCGAAGCTTGTTGGGTCTTGGTTTGAATCTGAGTTCCTCAAGGCTTCATTCTCAGGCCTCTTCTGTTCAACATCTGTGTGCTCCCACATATTGCCAACAGCAATATATCTACACACAGATTTGTATAATGATCTCTATATATGGACTATAATCCCATACAAGCTCTGAATAAATGCCTCAACAAAGTGTCATCCAGTAAAATGAAGATAAAACAAAACAACTGTCTTTGGACCCAAAGAAAAATCAAAGAATAACTGTGCAACGAAGGTCTGTGAAGGAGCGGGAGATGTGTGGACAGCTTGGCAGGTAGGTAGGTGTGGTGAAGAGGTGGGGTGAGTGGAAATTTACTGGGTGAGCTGAGAGAATGACATGTCTGGCAGGTCAAAAATGCACACTGTGATAAAAGCAAACTCAATGTGGCATTGTTTTCTTTGTTGTTGCCTGTTATAAATGAATGGGACACATGTCAGCGAGATAGAAATTACCCTTACTGTGCACAAAAGTAGTGTATGTACTTGGGCCTCAAGAGCCCTTCTGGTGCTGACAGACACATAGAAACTTTGTGGCAGGGCACACTTTCTGAGTGAAAACTTTTCCCCCCACATGTGTAAAGTTTGAATGGAAAAATATTTATGAAAGAGGTGCCCTTCTGTTCACTTGAGCACCTGTCCCACAAAATGTCTGTGCACAGCACTGTATGTCAGTCTTGGTCCTTGTAGTGCGTCGGTGTTACTCAGTCTGCAGAGAACTTGGCTGCGAGAGGTCTGTTATTATGAAATAGAATACACATGCCGATGTTTTGGTCTCTGTGGACTCAAAACAGGAATAAACCTGGGTTTGACAAGACGTGCCAGTGTCCAGTGTTTGATTGTGCAGCAGAACACAATGCAGTGTAGCTGGGATCAGCAGACCATTCTGGCTACACTGGTTATTTAAATTATTGTGGTGTATTTATAATAAACACTGTCAATCTGAAGCTTGAGTCATTTTGTTTTGGTTTTCACTGGTTCATCACTACTAGAGATTCAGCTGTAGCCAGTATCTCACTGTCACTATCCTCATGCAGATTTTAAGAAGCTACAATTTATATTCAGCCTCAAAAAAAGTCTGAAAAGCTGAGAGTCAGAATTTAAGTACAGATAGTTGTTGCTATAGAAACAATACACCATCTTGTCTTGTATTGGTGTAAACTGGCAGTTTTTCAAAACATTGCAGATCAGTGTGTTGTTGTTGTTGCAAGATTCAACTTGTCTCAGTGGAAATGTTTCATTTGAACTGGACTTCACTAAGACAAGAAGAGACCACATCAGTCCAGGTCCCAGGTCTTTGCTCTGGCTTCCTGTTTGTCACAGAATTGATTTTATACTATTGTTGGTTTACAAAGCACTGTATATTTTTCCTGATCTGCTGTCGTGTTGTGAAGCATTCAGTTACTCAGATAGTCTGGATCAGGTCAGGGTTTATGACCTCAGTGTCCGAACTGAAACTGGAGAAGCAGCATTCAGTTTTTATGCTCCACAAATCTGGTAAAAAGAAAAAACTCCCAGAAAAGCTGATAAATTTATTGTGTATGTGTACACAATATTGTATTGTGTATTTTAATTGTCTTTTTTTTAACTTGTCTGGTGTTTTATAAGTTTACTTAATGCATTTCTGTCTTATGGAAGGCACATTGAATTACCTTGTTGTTGAAAAGTGTTTTCGGCGATCTTGTCACGTGATTTCAGAGAAATGGTCTGACTCCAAACTGTCAGAAAAACAGAACGTGACGGGAGGGAGGAGAGATCTCAGAGTTTGATACTCATAATACGATATAAAATACACGTTAACTGAACCCCAAAAGGAAATTCATGTATAGCTGCAGCAACTCAGTGAAGAAGATAAATGATTACAACATGTGATGTAGTATGCACTACATGCTGACACTGCTGACATTGAACCCTTCTGACAGAATACAAGAACATCTTTACTGATGCAAATGTGTTTATTTCTGTCCTCGTAACTTCAGATCACTTGGTCAGTAGAGTGACTCAGCTGTTTTGAGACTGTTTCTGTGAAATCATGTGACCACAGGGTCTCCACCCCTCTGCTGATATAAAAGCTGAGCATCTGTTCTCTCTGCCTCTTCAGTATCCGGGACCATTAACACAGGTAAGAACACTTTAAGACAGTAATTATGACATACTTGCAAATGTTAAGATCAGGAGTTAATACCAGATAAAAAAAATGCATAATTATACATTATCTTGATGCATTTTTATGCACATAACTGATAATTGAACATACTATCTGACATTCATAAGTCATTCATATCTTATGTTAGAATGACATTTAAATGATAAGAGCTTTGAATGCACTAAGATTTGTTTTCAGTTAAGGTTTAATTCATAATCAAATCATTCTGAGAGCATGAGAGAGACTGAAGCTTAATTTAACACACTGACCATAAATTCTTGATTTTGAGATGGATGTTTTTTCTACAAGACAGAAAGACAATATTTCAGCAGTAACTGCAGCAGATCTTTGGAGCAATTTTCACTCTGAACTCCCACATGTCCTGAAAGTGTCTGACGTGTTACGAGCCACGTCAAACTGCTTTGATGCCTTTACTTCCACTTTGTTTCAATTTTGCTTTGAGTGCATTTGGTGATTAAAACATTTCGTTTATGTCTGTGTCTGTGTAGGGTAAAAACAAAATTATTATTAAAAAATAAAAAACTTAAACTTAATGTGACCAGTGAGCTGGTAAATATTTGGGTTATGAAACTGACTGTGGTTGATTTTAAACTGTGTGTAGGAGGTGGACACAGGCTGAAGAACTGTGTTTCCACTCTTTAATCATGTCAGTTATGATACAGTATCTTATGACAACAGTACAGCTGACAGGACGGTATGCGTTACTGACTTATTTTTCTTTCATCCAGAGAACTCATACGAAGGTGCTCCATCCTTATCCTCCTGTGAAACTGTTACCATGGCAACGTGAGTAATACTACTGTCTCTAATGCTGCATTCACTCTTGGAGCGACACAGCGACAGGCTACAAGTCATTTTCAATAGAAGCTGGTGACATAAAGATACAAACTGACGTCTGACACTGCTGACGGTTGTGACGCGCAACAAATTGAAGTTGGGTTGACCTCAACTTTTTCAGCTCTCCAATGATGCAGTGACGTGTCAGCCAATCATATGGTTTGTTTCTAAATGTGGTGCTATGTTATTTAGCTGACACAATGCCAGCTGTATGTGCATTGCGCTGCACACAGGGATGCAATGTGGCTGCAAAATGTGATGTTAAAATGGAGCTCAGACACTGATCAAAAGCACAGATATGTTGCTGACCAAATACAACCTTTAGATGATGTTCAGTGGAGGTGCTTTGTGGCAGGTAGCAGACACACACAACATTATTTGGTGATGAGGCTGTAAGTTTTAAATGCTGAACTTATCAACCTAATATCAGATACTGTGTAACTGCTCGGCCTGTAGATGATTAGTTTGTTTATACTGTATAGACTCATAGGCTAAAAGGCTTTTACTAAAAGATCCCAGCAAGTACAGTCATTTTATTTATTTAATTCTATGTTTAGCAGGGGTTTTTTTGAACTCATATCTTTACTTCTCTACAGGAAAATCTCATCCAAATATGACCACATCACCTGCGAAGTTCTGATCCGACCAGGATCTCCTAATGTTTACCAGCTGAAACCAAAGAAAGAGAATATTGGAACTCTCACAAGAAAGACTCTCAGTGAAAAGGATCCAAGCAAGTTAAAGAAAACCATCTTGCTTGTGGGTGAAACAGGAGCAGGAAAATCTGCTCTGATCAACGCTCTGGTCAACTACACCATGGGAGTGAAGTGGAAGGACGATGTCTGGTTTCAGATCATAGAGGACGAGAAGAAAAGTCAATCAGAAAGTCAGACAACAGATGTGACTGACTTTGAGGGTGAGGAGAAAAGTCAGTGTGAAAGTCAGACAACAGATGTGATCGTGTTCGAGATCGTTGGTTTTGAAGATCAAACTCTGCCCTACTCTCTGACCATCATCGATACTCCTGGATATGGAGACACCAGAGGAACTGAACATGATGTCATCATCAGTCAAAGGTTATTAGACTTGTTTCGCTCAGACGATGGAGTTTATGAGGTCAGTGTAGTGGGTCTGGTGATGAAAGCTTTAAAACATGCATGGAGCTTAACAGAGAACCAAATGGATCAATTCACTGATTTCCTGCAAAACACTTCATCTCAGAACCTGACAACAACTGTTGAAGTGTTGAATACGCGTATCAGACTGACCGGCTGCATCCACAACCTGCAAGAGAGAATTGAGTTTATTGAACAGAAACAGAGTGAAATCCAGCAGAATCAGGAAGCTCTGAAGAAATATGAACAAGAGATGAAGAACAATGAAGAGTTCACTGTAGAAGTTGATGAGGTCTACAAAGTTAAACAACGTGTCAGTGAGTGGAGAGTGTTGGCACTTGGGCGTAATTATGGAGGAGCTGTCTGCTGCACTGTCTGCAAGGAGAACTGTCACTATCCATGCACACTGGCCTTGTATCCGGACACCTGTAAGGTCATGAAAGAAAAATGCACTCTATGTAAGGGCAAGTGTTCTGTATCAGATCATGAAAAAAAATTATACTGCACTGTCTGTACGGGGAAGTGTCCTGCATCAGTTCATGTGAAAGATAAACAGTGCACTGTATGTGAGGATAAGTGTTGTGTATCAGAACATGAGGAAGGCAAACAATGCCCTGTATGTAAGGGTGAAAAAAAGGAATCAGATCATGTTAAAACAAGGTGGAAATATGTGAGCAAGACAAGGACAGTACAAAAGACCAAACAAGACATGAAAGAGAAGTATGAAAAGGGTAAAGCAGGCTGTGAGGAGTCAACAAGCCTTCTGGAAACTCTTCAGAAGAACATCGAGGAACTTGAGAAAGAAAAAGATCAGTGGCTGGAAGAAGCGCTCCAGCATGTTGTGACTCTGAAGCAGCTCGCCCTGAAAGTTAATTCACTGTCCACTTTGGTCTATTTGGACTTCCTGATCGAGATGATGAAGGAGAAAGGAGACACAGAGAAGGTCACGAGACTGGAAAAGATGAAAGATGAAATGGATAAAAATGAAGGAATCATAGCAGCGCTGTTGTACAGGTTTGGTAGAGTAACAGCAGCTGGTAGAGCAGCTGGTAGAGCAATTAAAGCAGCAGTGACGTACGTTGTAGATAGTGGGGGGTCAGCTGTGTAGAAAACACAGTATACAATGTTGGTGAAATGTGTTTCATTCTGTATATATTAAGTGTGATGTTGATGTAATAACTACATAAGAACATTCAAATGTAATCACCTTTTAAATATCAGATGTGTAATTCCTCAAACAGCGCCCTCTGTGGTATTTAATGGCTGTTTCTTTTTGTTCTTCCAGTTTAACTTCACTGTACAGATTAGAAAACTGTTTGGATCAACAGCTCTGATTTTAAATGGAGTGAGGACGCCCCCTGCTGTTTGATGTTGAGTACAGCAGCTCCCCTCCTCTGTCTTTAAACAAGACATTTATTTTTCTTTAGTTTCTTTGTGTAGGTTCATTGTTTTTAAGGTTTTCTAATGTGTTTTTCAGTCAGTACAAGGCTGTGATTCATTCTGATGTTGACAGAAGTCTCATTAAACTGGTGGTGGGACAGTAACATAACACTGAGACATATATGATATAAACTGTACTGAACATATAAAGTAGTTAACCATGATGCTTCCTTCTCATGTTAATCAGTTTGTACAGAGGATGTCACAGAATTTAGACACAATGTCTGATGTATTTACATTTGATTTATATTCTGATCAATGTTATTATATACTATATATCCTGGTGTGTTGATGTGTATTCATGCACATCTATATATCCTGGTGTGTTGGTGTGTATTCATGCACATCTATATATCCTGGTGTGTTGGTGTGTATTCATGCACATCTATATATCCTGGTGTGTTGATGTGTATTCATGCTTGAGATGACTAGTTAAAATATTTCAGATGACACAGCTCATTTATGTTATACTGTGTCTTTAACAAGCCATATTATCAGTGATTGATATATATTCTGATGTTCTACATGAAATCGTTCTGACTGGAGCCGTTTTCTGTGAATTATTAATAAAACCTCTGCTTGATGAAGTCAGTTTGCTCTGAGTGTCTTTACTGGATCATCAGCAGGTGTTTGAGTCTGAACTTTCCTCAATAAATGTCTTTTTCTCTTTGTTACTGAAACAGTTGCAGTTTAATTTGAGCAGCAAATCCAACAGAGAGTCAACAGAGAAACACACACCACCATCATAACTGACGGATCATCAAAGTGCACGTAGAATATGAGACAAACTCTGTTGTTGGTGATTTCTGCACTGACTGCTAGAGAGAGTCAACTCAGCTGCATCACTGAGGGGATTATGTGGACTGATGAGACTCTACTGAACTGAAACACACAAACCTGGCAACAGTGCAGACAGTCTACAGGTTAACTTCATGTGGAGTTCACATGACCAGAGTTTACATTTCAATAAATATTGGTAGGGACAGACCTACAGGTGTTCGTCTCTAAATAATTTGTTCTCAGGTCTCTTTTGCAAAAGGCAAAGAAAGTTAAAGATCTTTTTAATTCCCTCAATAGATATTTGTCTCTTAAACTGTGGTCACAAATGTATTAAAGTCTGTTTTCGTGAGCACGTCTCCTTTTCCAAGATAATCCATCCACCTGACAGGTGTAGCTTCTCAACATGCTAATTAAACAGCATCATTACTACACAGGTGTGTCTTGGGATGGTCACAATAAAAGGACACTTTAAAATGTGACGTTTGATCTTTACAAAAAGACATATATTAGTATTTCACAGGACTAGTGCTACAGAAATACATTTTTGGGTCCTAAAGAATCAGTCAGTGTCTGCTGTGACATCATTCTGCCTCACGCAGTGCGACACTTCTCCTTCACATAGAGCTGATCAGGTTGTTGATTGATTGTTGGTCCACTCCTCTTCAGTGGCTGTGTGAAGTTTCTGGATATTGGCAGGAAGTGGAACACGCTGTCGACACGCTGATCCAGAGCATCCCAAACCTGCTCAATGGGTGGCGTCTGGTGAGTCTGCAGGACGTAGCAGGGTTAATGATTCCACTTGCCATTACTTGCTCCTGGTTGTCATCACCAGTAATTATATGGTTTTAATTATTTGATTTCTATCAGTCCTGGTTATTTCCATCTAATATCAGTTTTCCACTGGGACTAGTGTGAAGTTTTAAATGAGTGCTGTCTGCTGGGCCTCTGCACACTGGCAGGGTGAGCCCCACAGATTAGCCCTGCAAACTGGAGCAGGACACCCGCTTATTGTTGCCAGTCTGCAGTCTGACCCCATGGTGAGTCACATTTCTGATAAGCTCTCTGAAAATGCTTAGAACACTATGTTTTCAGGTTGAGCTGTCACAGTGTTTCAGAAGGCAGTGGTGTAAGGTAGTTAGGACAGGTCCCAGTGCACGCTAGCTACTAGTTACAAGGTGCACACACACACCACTGGCAACTGTTTATACAAGATCCAGATGAATCTAATTCAGGCTTTGCTTCTTTTTCCTCCTGTTGGTTTCTCTCTCGTCTTTCTTACTGCAGCTTCTATGTTTAAAAGACACGACTGCTCACTGGACCTGTAGATGCGCTCAGCTTTTCAATCTTGACAGATTTTGCGCCTAAACTAACTATCAGCTATCGTCTCATCTCGTCACATGATCAAAGAGACTTGACATTAGGCAACATCAACATACGAATGTCACCCAGCAATCATCACTGCATACCTGTGTATGATCTCATCGAAGATCACAAAAAATTATTAATTTAATTCAATAGTTTTTAATATATATAATTTAGTTAGAGTTTTTATAGTTCATGTAGAATTAGCATTAAATTCTGACATACTTCTACTATTGAACTCAAGGAAAGTAAAGAAAACTCATGATAGAGTTGGGCTTACATGAACATTGATCATCTTGTTACAAAACAATGTTCTCCTGGGAAACTTTTGGTCCAGAAATTGATGAAGATGCCTCTTGATGTGCTCCACCCACCTGAACACCTCTGCAGATGGAGTATCTCTCCTCATGGCAGCAGCACTCCCTGATGGCCGTGGCCTCCCAGCAGGAAAGTGCCCCACACTACACTGCAGAAACTGCTCAGGAATGGCCCGAGGAACATGACAAAAAGCTAAAGGCATCGACCTGGCCTCCAAATTCCCCAGATCCAAATCTGACGTGCTGGTACCCCAGATCCACAGTGGGGCCTCCCTGGATCAGACTTATCTCTGACAGGTCAAGGCATGGACACATGACCTCTGGAAGGTGTCCTGTGGTGTCTGGCACCAGGGTGCTGGCTTCGGATCATTTGAGACCTGTCAGTTGTGAGGTGGGGTACTAGCCCCTCCCAAGATGCTTCATCAGATTGGTGTGTGGGAGATTTGGAGGCCAGAACAGGCTGATTGCTTGGAGCTTTCTAAACAGTTACAGATTTATTATGATGTTTAGGTATGAAAAATATCTAATTATGTTGCTAGTCTGACTCACTGTACCCTGAAATAACAAACAAAAGGCTCTTAAAGCACCAAAAAATTAGCTCTTGAATTTGTGTACTTTTTACTGTGTGCTTCTACTTAAGTTTCATGTCTGCTGGCTGCAGAGCTCTCACTCAACGCTGGACCAGTTTGAGGAAATGTTGCTGATAATAAAAATAAAATAAAAATAAAAAATAAATGAAAACCCAAGTGGGTGCAGCACGTAGATTAAAGATGCAGAGTTACTAAAATAAATGAACAAAGCAAAAATAGAATTATTGTGTCGCGGTTGTTTGCAGAGCTGCATTTTTATTTATTTTATTTAACCTTTATTTTACCAGGCAGATTTGCTTACAGTCTCCATCCATGTCAGTGACCTTTGACCACCATTGTCTAATCAGTTCATTCTTCAGTCCAACTGGGGGCAGCATGTACATTTCAAATGTAATGTGTTTTAATAAATTTGCCACAAAAATCAAATACAAATATTTTCATGTCGTCATTCCGGGTCAGTGTTGTGCAGAATCAAAAGTGTGGTTTCACTACTTCTGTAATATCTTCTGAAGTCTTTTGTTTGTTTTTGTTACTGAGTTTTTGTCACGACTCTGAAAGTCTGAAAACAGCTGATAAATCAATGAGGAGACACTGAGCAGCAGCCATTAACTTATTTATTATATTGAATTTACGAAAAGTAAAAGCAAACACTTGAATAAACAGTATTGTACATTTTTAGTCTGTTATCCTATGGTTTTTTGTTTGTGGTGGTTGTTTTTGAAAAGCATTCCACTGTACACAAGGCTGATGATATTTTACAACCTTTTTTTTTTTTGTAACCTTTTTTAAAAACACCCAAAAGCAGACGATGTGGACGCTCCAGCACAGACGCACCGGAGTAAGGTGGACACAGGTGAGGACACGACCCCTTCACTGTCACCGAGATGCGGGTAAATCATAAGATCCAGACTTTTACTAGTACATAGAGACGGGGGGAGGAGAATACAAAAACTAATGTTGGCTTTCTCAGTGTTTCGCCGTCCAGACTCCAGCGCCTGGCGTCATGTCTCTGTGGAGATCTTTAACTGTACACGATTAACTGACATGCATCTGAGTAAAGCCTCAAATAGACAAGTGGGGAACAGCTACTTGTTTATCATATCAGCTGAATGTTATATGTAAAACATTTAAAGGAAAAAATAGAGATTTTCAGCCTGGGTTTTAATCCGAGGACTGACTCCAGTCTTTAACACTTTTCATCTGTTGTAGGTTCAAGAAGCTCCCCAAAAAATCATGTTGGGACAAACAGCACGAGCCTCCTGCACTCTCCAAATAAACTTCAGTTATTCGGAAATATTTCAAACACTTTTTGAGTCCAAACAATTCTCTTTGACTTGGCTGAAGTACAGTCATGTCACATAGGTAGGCAAAGTCCCTCCCCTTTCCGCAGACCACCATGGGACCCATTTACAGGAATAAACTTGTACGATAGTCAATGACGAGACAATTATTTTGATCCCGTTTGAACTGTGCCATGAATTACACACGACTGCCAATTTAAAAGATAATTTTCCAAGTCAAATAAGTTGCAGTTTGTCGTACAACTGTTAAAGAATGACGAAGTATGACGACACAAGATGTGCAAATGACGTCATAACTTTCTAACTGAAGCTACCATGCCTGCGTGTTTCATACCAGGACGTACTCCAACGAACATCAACAGGTTTTCCTTGTTCTTTTCCTTCCCGGCTGATAAAAACACCGGGAGTCTCTGGATAAAACGCATCAGGTAAGATAAGTTTACATTTGTCCCAAGGTAACGTCCCTGTTGGTGACGTGCATCATGTGAGATCAGAGATGTAGATCACTGAGCCGTTTGACATAAAACTAAACAGCACTGGGACAAACTGTGACTTTCTTGGCTTGCAAAATTATTTTCTAAATTTACAAATGTGTAATTTAAAGCAAAATTCAAGCAGGATCAAACAACTGATTACTTTATCCAAAACAAGGTCCCATGGGGGAAATGAAACGGTATAGATCTGTTTTTACATCTGTCATTTTAATTTTAATTTTTCAATGATAGTCAGACATATTTAACAACATTTAATTTTCATTCATTCATTTTTATTTTCTAAAATGAATACATACAAAACAGGCTTTGTGATTCTGCAGTCATAACCAGGATGTGGTGCTATTGGTTTAGGTTCCCGGGTGCACCTATGCTGCACAAACGGTCAAACTGTGGCTCGTTTTCGAAGGTTATACAACTGCTGTTTCTACAGTGGCAAGTTTACATTTATTAGTCGACTCTAACTATAAATAAAAGGGTGTTTGGCTGCCTTTTCATCTTTAATAGTTCACGTTAGCAGCTATAGACTAAGAAAAGTTAATTTAACTCACTGCGCCACTCAAAGCCTACTGCCAGAAGCTACCGACAACGATTGTTTTCCTCCGTGCTACTCAGTGCATGAGTTGACACTGTGAATCAATCAACACACCTTAAATGTCAATATGACAACGCTGACCATTGGTTTTTATTTTCTCTTGCATGACAGACACTTCAGTGATGACTGGATCTTCAAACACTTAAAAAATGAAGTTCAACCAGATTATGCAAACTGCGAAAAGTCTGTTTCCTCCCCTTCAGTTGCACTGCAGCAGCACTACACCTGTTTATAAGAGCATGGACATCGACCCTGCAAAGAGACTTAAGACACCGTGACATTTTGCGATGGTATGTAGCAACACAGCCAATCAATGGCTAAAGCCAGCAAGACAACGAGGTCATGCACATGAGTTTAAAGACAAGACTATAAAATAGCTAATTAATATTTGTACGCCACCAACTGGACGACAGGTGTGAATTACGTCAAATTAAAGCAGACCGCTCTGTGCTCTAACCAGCAGATTTCTGTCATTGTTGAAAAAATTTAAACAATGACTCCTGGAACAGGCAGCTCTTCAGCCATTACTGTCTTTAATCTGAACTCTGAGACGAGTGTTTCAAATGACTTTTGTGACTTTAAAGTTCATACAGAAAGCATTCGGAGTTTTGTGCTGTTCCCCCCGGACACATGTCAGAATTATGAGAATAAGACCCAGGCTGAAAAATACCAGATTTCTCCTTTAAGTGCATCCTGGCTGCTGTAAACGTGGAACCCAGTGATGGATTAAAAAAAAAAAAAATTTAATAAAATCAAGGCATTTTTCTACTCTTTGTTTTAATCCCGTCAGCCGAAACAAAAGGCTGACACTTGTCCTCAACACAAACACATGACGTCATGTTCATGTAGAAACATTTCATTGGTAATAATGACAGAAAAGAACAATAAGTCGAATGATAAATTAACCGTGTTAACTTTTAGCTCCGAGGTGGAAACTGTGCAGTTTAGGCCAGATATATAATACAGTGGTTATCTCCGCCTTTTCACCTGCTCACCGTCACTACCACTATATGCACACAGCACTGCTATCAAACCTTTGTTCTGTACGAGCTAGTCCAGGTCAGAAACAGAAAATAACGTCTACAAAATGGACATCAAATAAAAATCTAAATCTTCGGTCTGGAATGGAAATTTCAACAGTAGCAAAAAAAGAAAAACATTCAGGTTTATTGACATTTCATGATATTCTACACCTTGCAGAGCTTTGTAGGCAAGAGAGCGATACCAATACTTCAAAGTGGACTAAATTATAGAATAGCATGGCCTGTAGTAAGAGTCCACAGTGCTAACCCTCTCTGATACCCTGACGGCCCTCTGGATGTGAATGTTTGGAGGGTGGTGTCACCCTACAGCAGGAGGATGGAGGAGGAGGTAAATATGGAAACTAGCACACATGATCGTGTGCGTCTCTCTGGGTGGAGGTGAGGGAGGGTAAAGCAGGAGGCTGACAGGGGTTTAGAAGCAGAGGGAGGGGTTGATAAAGGATGATGCAGAGGTACCCGGAGATGACAGGTGCAGGAGTCTCCGACAGTATGACGGGGGAGATTGAGGGCAGTTCTGGGGGCGATCGCAGGGCAACGGCCCCGACTAGAAGGTCTTCCTGTGGATGGCACGTGCTCTGTCTTCTTCATATTCTCGCTTTGACACCCACATCTTCTTAAAGGTGTCCAACGATGCCAGGATAGAGCCACTGCCGGAACAGGAGCACGCTCAAATTACAAACTTTTATCAAATGTCACCAATCTTCCAACACACTCGGTACCCTGACATCGGAATTCTTACCCGATCCATGTGGAGTAGAGCCTCTCCTGGGGAGCAGAAATCTGGACAGAACAAAAGCAACCAGAGGTCACCTGAACACGTTTTTACACAGCATAAAAAATAAGATGGTGATGTTTACAAAGAATGGAATAAAATATATTAAATGAATGAATTTCCTGTTTGTTAGTTTATCTTATTTTTCTAGTAACTGTCTCGATCATCCATGTTTTCTCCATACTTAACATCCGGTTGTAAATTCTGTTGTGGAGGACGGCAATTTTTTTTTATTTTCACTTCGAACGGCAGTGCTGTGTACTGTTTCTGTTGCTGGTATTCTCTGCCAGCCTCCTCTTATTTTACCGTCCTGCTCTCTACTGATAAAATGATATCTGCTTTGCCGTCTACCGTCTGCCCGATTCCATGTGAACGCAGCATTAGTCATCGACAGCTGCAACATGAACACCAACATCAACAAAGAACCTGGACGCACCTTGATCTTCACGTCTTTGGGTGCAAGCTTCTTGACTTCAGTTAGTAGTCTTTCCCCAAAGCCTAAAAGAAAAGAGACAGAATCAGCGAGTGCAGCGTGTGTGGAACGTCACAGTGAAGTACGTCCATGAAGTTCAACTGTCTGCTCTGATCACTTGACACCAACCTTTGATCAAGGTCGAACCGCCACACAATACTATGGTGGAGAAGAGTGTGCGTCGGAGGTCCATGTCAGACTTCTGGATGGCATACGCCAGGACCTCGTGGATCCCCGAGCTCTCGTCTCCGATCAGGTCGGGTCTGAACAGCAGCTCTGGAGCGCGGAACCTGGCTGGACCGATCTGAAAAGGAAGTCACATGTCAGGGGGTGTGGTCAGGAGGGGGAGGAGGTTTTCACAGAGGAAAATATGGAAAGATTTAACTCACGTTTAAAGTGCTTCCATCAGGCAGTGGATACTGCGCCTTCTCTGTTTCTAAAGTCTCATCCTTTTGCGGGTTGAGAGACAGATAACAGACTCTCTGCAGGGTTGGAAACACATACGATTAGACGAAAATCATTGAAAGTATTTAATGTTTCAAAATCAACTCATGCTGACCGCCTTACCTCTTTGACAGTGCGAACAACCTCGAACTCTGCCGAGGTGTTGAAGTTGTAGCCTTCCTTACGGAGCAGCAGGCGGAGGTACCGTGAAACGTCTCTCCCGGCGATGTCCACGCGCATGATGGAGTGTGGGATGGCAAAGCCCTCGTAGATGGGCACGACGTGGGTCACACCGTCCCCTGAGTCCAACACAACACCAGTGGTGCGACCTGTGGCGTACCTGCACGAAACAAAGGCTCGTCACATTTACAGACTGCGCCGTGGTGAGCATTTATACTTGTGTGGTGGTGTGTCTGTGTCTGTGCTGTAAAGTTTAGTTGATTCAAAACACACATTAAACACACATTAAACATGGCTTAATAGAGACAGTTTCAAACACAAATCAGCTTCACTATAACTCGCAGCATTCACAGACAAACACTTGTCTTTATCTGGACACATTTTCCCCACAAACACCAACATGCTAACGTTATTAGCACAAGCCTATGGCATTTTACATTGTATAAATTAGCCTAGCAGCTAGCAGAGATTTCCTCTGCTCATATTTCAGCCAGGATAAATCACACACAGTGTGTGGAGGCTTTATTGTCTTCACAATTTATTGTTTCTTATCTGTGAAATTAAAGTAAATCAAAGCTTTGTTTCCACTGAGGGAAATGGTTTCAGCTCACAGAGACAGACAGGAGGTCTGCGTCACTGTGACACTGTGGAGTTACATCTCTGGGGAGGTGCACATCAAGCTACATCGTTGGGTACGGCTCTACTTTGACGCAGAGCCTTTGCCTTGAGTATGGCATCAATTTGATACAGAAATATAAATACCGCTTAGCTCCTAAAGTTCAGTTGTTAAAAAAGTGCAATATATCACATTACTTTGAATCATAACACGTATTGTAACGCCAGATTCTTGCCGATACACAGCCATATTAACCTCAGGCTTATTTAACACCACTCACACATTCTCCACCTCACAGCCTCTCTGTAATTGAGTTTCAAGTCAGCAGTCATGTGACAGAGATGAACTTGACTAAAGAGTTGCAGCTCATGAACTGAGAGCGTGCACAGATACACAGTCGGAGTAAGATGTACTCACAAGCTGAGGACAGCCTGCATGGAGATGAAGAGAGCAGGGACGTTGAAGGTCTCAAAGAAAACCTCTGCAGCCTTCTCCCTGTTCTTACTGGGGTTGAGAGGAGCTTCAGTCAGCAGGACCGGATGCTGCCAAAGATAAAGACACAGATGCATACAGACGTTTGGATATCAGTGCTGACGAACATGCTGCAGGAAGAAGAGGAGGGGGAAGAGGAGGAGAGGAGCTCACCTCCTCAGAGAAAGTCTGCAGCTGTTCCTTGGAATAAACGTACTGCCAGATCCTCTCCATGTCGTTCCAATCATTCACAATCCCGTGCTCCATCGGATACCGAACCGACAACAAGCCCCTGTGCTCCTGGTGGTCAGAAGGTGGAAATCAACACACTGTCAACCACCTCACACAACTCAAGTTAACATGTGTCTGTCAGTTTGCATTTCTTCACCACCACCGAGCGTGTTTCCTCCTCTGTACACAAGGCCCTGTATTTGTCTTGTAATAAACTGAACTACAGCAGCTGTCGCCTGCGTCACCGCCTTTATGGCAGAAGGAGAGGTAAAAAAAAAAACCCCTCACATGACATCTCAGTTAGTGTTGCCTCGAGGTTTATGAGACACACAGGGAAGAGCACATCAGCTCCACACCGTCCCCAACATGGAGCCCGGGGGCAGCATCAGGATGTGGGGATGCTTCTCTCACCATTGTGTTTGTCACTGACAGGCTCAGATTGTTATTCTAAGTGTCTGACAGCATGATGAAAGGATCCTTTCAGAGATAGAGCTTTGTGTTAAAGAGTAAGTGACTGTTTATTTAAATGCAGTCTGGTGGGTTTGGTGATGGTGATTTCAGGGCTGACACTTCAGAATAACAATCTGAGCCTGTCAGTGACAAAAACAAACACTGTTAGTGGACGGACACTGGTGTTACACTGCAGCCTGTTCCACAGCTGCTGGCTGCAGCGCTCTCTCTCATCACTGGACCAGTTTGAAAAACTGTTGTTTCCATCAGTTGCTTAGACACAAAAACATGAGAAAGTCTGTAGCTGTATTTCTGAACACAAGTACACATTGTGCACTCTGATTTTATCTGGAAGAATCTTTACTGTGTGATTCTGGTGTTTGCTGGCTAAATGGCACAAACAGATGCAGTGTGTGTGTTACCTCTGCCTTGGGTCCGATGAAGAGGTCTCCCTCCAGGGCTCCTGCCATCACGCGCACATGCTTGGGACGCCCCACACTGTACACACACACACACACACACACACACACACAGAAAAGCAAAGTGAATGTAACACAGACAAACATGCAGAGCTGAGTAAAACACAAAATGTGTGACACTGTGTTATGGGACAGAAAAACTTTTTGACTGTCAAATAATTGTTTGAGTCAGTTTTTAAGCAAATATGCAAACATTTGTTGAGACCAGCATCTTTGAATGTGAGTGTTATTTACTTTTCTTTGTTTTACATCATTATAAACTTTATAACTTTAGAGATTTAGACAAAATCTACAGTCTGAATGTGTCATCTCAGGCTGTGGGAGAGTGTGAGGTGTATTTTTCACAAATTTCTAACATTTCAGAGTCAAAGAAATTAAAAATAATCAGCAGATTAGTTGATAAAGTTACGTGAGAGATGCAGAATGATGTCCAGGAACACTTACTAGTTAGGGAAGCAGTATTTGGGGATCTGGTCACCTGCAAAACCAGCTTTGATAACCCCTGAACCCTGGAGGAAAGAGGGATATGACATCTGAGCCCAACATCACAGGGTTATGGTTGAACTGAGAGCTGCAGTATTTAAATCTCTGAGCAGAGAGGAAGGTCATAAGACACAGCCTGAAGCCACCAGCAGTCACACACTCAGAAACACTGTGCCCCACATCGCTTCTGACTCAAGAGCTACTTTGTCCTGTGCTGTCACGACTAGCAAGGCAAAGTTAGAACAGCTGGTGTTGTGTCAAAGTCTGTTTCTGTTGCCTTCATTTCCTTTCTTATTTTAACCCAGACCAAAGAGAGCAGACGACAGGAGAGAGTCACATTTGGAGGAGGGAGAAAACTGGTGTTACAACAAATTCCGTGGTTCAAAGTTTGTAGCGTACTGCATCATAGTTTGATCTGTCAGTATTCACACAGGATCACACTTTCACCAATCACTGTTAGGTGAGGTGTCGGTGCTCTAATCGACAGACACATCTGTGTCGTTAGAGGATCATCATGTTAGCAGATCTGTATACTAACAGAGGGGCACCATCTGTGGTAACACCTGACAAAATACAGCCTGTAACGTTAGCATGACATATGGCAAACATCTGCAGTGGCCAGTGACTTAGTTCGAGGGGTAGAGATCGCTTTTGCGCTGCCTATTACCATAAAATATATTGCGATTTCTTTCCTATTTTCGACTGCAAATTACAGAAAAACTTTGTCAACATCTGTTTTTATCTAATAAGACAAAGTTTTCCATCTGTTCATCTCACTTAAGTCAGTTTTATTGCAGCAACATGGATCTAATGAACTGATGAAGCAAATTATTTTATTATTCTAGTAGGCTACCAGAAGTTTAATTTGTATTTGGAATATTTATATATATATATTTAATAAATGGATACTTGGTGTCTTTGTATCAGCATGCAACATATTTTCCTCCAGTCGTTCTTAAATACAAATTTAAGGTACTTGTACTTTGAGTATTTCCATTTGCACACAACTTTATACTTCTCCTCCATCTCAGAGGTAAATGTCGTACTTCTTACTGCACAACATTTGTCCAGTGAGAAGCATGTATCTCCAGATGTGTTGATGTTGAATGTTTGTGATAAACTGAAGGATGAAGTGTTGCTTTATAAGTTGCTTTTTAAGTTTCCTTTCAAACTCATTGTCACAAAGCTGAAAACAGGCTGTTTTTATGACTTTTTAGAGAAACACGTGGTTTTCACAGGACAGCCACGCTACAAACATGTGATGATCTTATAGAATATGAGGCATCGCTGTTGATTAATCGACCCAACAGGATGTAAAGCAGTTCAGACGAGCACAACTTTAAAGGTCCAGTGTGTCAGATTCAGTGGCGTTTAGCGGTGAGGACTGCAGATTGCAGCCAGCTGAAACTTCTCCTGGTTTGAATTCCTTCAGAGTTCATTGTTCAGGGGCTGAATTATCCACAGAGGTCTCTTCCTCTCAGAAACAAACAGACCAGCTGATTTAAACCAGTAAAAACACTGAATAAAGACATTTCATATTAAAAACAATCAGTGTTTTTCTGATGCTGTCATCATAGAGGAGCTGCTAACTATGGTGGCCGATGCGAAAATGTGAATGGCTCAATCTTAACCCAGGAGCTACAGTCCCAGCTGGACGAGGACATCTAACTGGCCTACTGTCCTTGTCCCAGTATACAAGCACGGGAGGGGAATCCATTTATTGAGCCAAGTATGTGCGACTCCTCTACGATAGGTGGAGATATGCCCCCTTTCAGCTTGTTAGTATTGGACCTTTTTCCTGTTGACCTATTACGTCACAGACCAAACAATGGACAAACAAGTTAGCTACGGTTAGCTAGCAGCTAACTGCTACCATGGTGGACAACTTTACAGCTCTGTACATTTGGTCCGTCCAAAAAGTCACGGCTCTGGATGTAGATTTCTCCATGTTGTTACCGGCTTCTTCTTCTCTTACACATTTAATGCTATTGGACTTCCAGGTCAAAGCCCGGGGCGGAAACTGTGGAGCATGCTCAGAGCGCCTCGGCCAGTTTGGGCTGACTGACTGTATACATGCAGGAGGAATTCGACTCTCAGTCACATTATCAGAGTGTGAGAAATTCAATTTAGTACGATTTCAGTCAGACTAACACAATAAATCCATTTTCTCTAATGTCATGTGAATGTACTGATAGTTTGGTTTGTCTGCTCTGGGCTACTGTAGAAACATGGACATGCTCCCTGTGTAGATATAAACGTCTCATTTTAAGCTAACGAAAACACAATGATTCTTATTTCCAGGTGATTACACACTAATGAAAACATACTGATTATATTTTTGTGCCATTATCTCCTCCTGAATCCTTCACACTGGACCTTTAAAACATCCACAGCAGTAAAAAACAACACACACATTAATACAAACACACCAGACAGAATAAAACCTGCATCATACATACTTATATTTAAGTCAGGTTACATGTAATGGAGTATGTTCACAGTGTTATTAATACTTTAACCGCAGTAAAGGTTGTGAATATTTCTTCCATCTCTGATAAAATCATTAGCAGTGATCTGTGGTGACGTGCTGTTTGAATACAAAGCTAACAGCCGTCATGCAAACCTACAGTTGGTGCTACAGACACACAGGTAGTGTTTAAGCTGTAGATGACTCTGCAGACAGCTCAGCCTCATATGCTAACTATGTTACCATTAATAAATGTGTAGTGATACAGCGATAGCACCACGTCTAGCTAACATTTAGGATCTGCTGGCAAACCGGAGCTTAGCTAGCCGGTAAGCTAGCTGCAGGTTTAGCTAGCGCTTTCTGTGTGGCCGGTAAATGAAGGCACGCTGTTATGCTAGGTAACAGCACTGCAGGTAAAACACCGCCAGACACCGTTAATAACGGCAGCACACTGAGCAGATGTGACCGGGACCGGCCACCTTTACCTGTTAGCTATAGCACAATAGTTAACGAAGCTAACAGTTAGCCGCCGCTCCCAGCCAGCGGCCTCGGTTAGGGTGTGGATGAATGACATCATCATACTTACATTATCAATCACAACGGGCTGGTTAGCTAAAATGTCATAGGACTCCATGACGGACTGTGTGTTAAAGATGTGTTTCTATCGATCCGTGCGCGTGTTCCTCTCCGTGTAGTGTTTTAATCATGTAAAAGAGCAGAGAAAGGCGCTGTCACTCCGTCTCCTCTGCGCTGCTGCTGCTGCTGCTGCTGCCGGGGGCTGGACCGCCTGCTGCCACCACAACAACACCACCGCGGCGGGGCGTGACTGACAGCACGTCCAGCCAATCAGATTCACCAGAATCATAACTGACAGGAGGGATAACCAATCACAGTGTCTCACCCGAAGAGCCATGCGCTTCAGGCTTGCTAGCTGTCAACGGGAGGAAGCAGCATCTTTTTGTCGGACCTGTGGAAACCTCATCATCTCTTTGTGACACACACGGCCCAGTTTGACTGCACTGGTTTATTCTGCTCCTCTGGTTCAGCTTTATAAATACAAGCACAAAAATATCTGAATCAAAATACACTTAAAGTACCAAAGGTAAAAGTACTGATTGTGCAGAGTGTCCCATTTAATAACATACCATCAAACATCAATTAATAACAATATAATAATGTGTATATGTATAGCACGCATCTAAACAATGTCACAATGTGCTTCACAGAATTAAGACAAAAACAATACAAAGGAAATAAAACAAAAAAAAAGTTACAAATCACAAAAATAAATGACAGACCGTGCACTGCAGTGGTTTCAGTCCTACCTCTCAGACAGGAAGGAATATGTCTCGCTGGGAGGATGCACTTCCAGGCTGCTTCCTGTCGTCTGTGGTGTTCCGCAGGGGTCAGTTCTTGGCCCCCTCATTTTCATCACTTAAGGCCCGTTTCCACTGAAGAAGTTCCTGGTACTATTTGGGGGGCAGGAACTTTACAGGAACGTCCTCTCGCTCGGCCCTCTCAACCGCCTTGTCTCCACTGAGAGGGTGGAGTAGGAGGAAGGTTCCTGTAAAGTTATCAGGCTCTGGATGTCATGTAATCATTGCGCGACCATTTTGACCGGAGCGACGCGGCAAAGAAACAAACAAAGAAGAACAACACCAAAGAAGAAGAAGCAGACTCCTTTTAAAAATGTGACTCCTCGTCTGCTGAGTTTTAAAAATGCCGGCTATTTTCTGTTGACGTCACATCCCACCTTGAGTATATCCAATCAGCACCAAGCCCCAACTCTGTCCTTCGAGGGTGGTTCCTGCGGTGGAGACACACACCAACGGCCCAGGCCCCGTATAATTACCCTGAAGTTCCTGCGGTGGAAACGGGTCTACTTACATGCTCCCCCTTGGTTGTGTCATCAGCAGACATGGGATGTCCATCCATTGCTATGCTGATGACACACAACTCTACATCAAAACTGCCCCAAACCCCTCTGCAGCCCTGTCATCCCTCACCACCTGTCTCAAGGAGATAAAGGCATGGATGAACAATAACTTTCTCGAACTGAACAGCAATAAAACAGAGGCACTTTTCACTGGCACCCCACACCAGGTTCAGTCTTCACCCATATCTCAACTTACCTTCAATGACCATATAAAACACCTCATTCTACCATCTTCACAACATCTCCGGACTCCGCCCCACTTTAACCCTCCCAGATGCAGAGAAGTTAGTCCATGCCTTTATCTCCTTGAGACTGGACTGCTGCAACGGACTCTTCTTCGGGATTCCTGGCAAGAACATCCAGAAGCTGCAGTACATCCAGAACAGCGCTGCCAGGGTCCTGATGAGAGTCCGTAAACACGAGCACATAACCCCATTCTACACTCACTGCACTGGCTCCCTGTCTCATCCTGGATCAATTACAAAATCCTGCTGCTCACCCACAAATACATCAATGGACACACACCTCCCTATCTACAAGAACTAATCACTCCACAATCCTCCACCCACACCCTCAGGTCTGCAGGCAGCCTACTCCTCCGAGTCCCCAGTACCAAGCTCTGCACCATGGGACACCGAGCCTTTTGCTCGGCCGCACCACATTTGTGGAACAGCCTCCTCTCCAGCTGAGGGCTGCACAGAGCCTGGACTGTTTTAAAGCAGGTCTGAAAACCTTTTGATTCAAAAAGGCCTTTGACTGTTGATTTGAGCTAATTAGAGTGTTTTTTTCACATGTTTTTATATTATGCTTTTAAGCTACAGCACTCTGAGATCCAAGGATGAAAAGTGCATTACAAATAAAATATATTATTATTATTATTATTATTATTATTAAAAGTCAAAGTTTTCCTATAGAAATATGTTTTAAGCAGTGATTTAAACACAAGTCTGATCCCCTCAGGCAGAGACTTCCAGAGCCTCTGAGCTGTGATCTAGGGATGACTGGTGAGGGCAGGCCTGAGGATCTCAGGTCACAACTTGGGACTTGGAGCACAGGTAGTCAGGAGCTCAGCTGTATAACTTGGTGCTAAACTATGTTGAGCTTTAAAGGTTATCAAAACAATCTTAAAATCAGTTCTGAAGTTAACTGACAACCAGTGGAGGCAGGTGAGAACTGGGGTGAGATGTGACGTACGATTTGTCCCCAGCTGAAGCTGAGTTACTGAAGAATTACTAGTTTACAAATAGCCCCGGCTTTTGTTTGCTTAAATCACTGTAATCAACGGGCCTATATTTGGGACAGGCCTTTAATTCCTGTTGCACAAAACTGTTGCTCAGCAAAGATCAGGAAATACAATCAAACTGTTTCTTTAAACCAGTATGAATTTTTTAATTTATAAAAAATTAGGCTTCAGATAACATATCAATTAAGAATCATTCATTTGATCTAACTCTGACAGACAGAGCATGACAGAGAGAGTGAGTTACGACACTTGACACACAGACACAACACCACATTATCCTGTTAAAACAAAACTCACAACTTGGATTAATTTTTATGAAAAACCTTTTTGATTCTTTTAATCTGAGGACTTTACAGACTGGATCATTTACAGGGTAATCAAGGAATGGACACATAATCTGAGGCAGCCACCCACCTGCTTTTATCCATCCGAAGAACTTCTATTAAAGAAATAAACTGCTTGGCAACCAGACCAGGCCTCTATTTGAGACAGGCCTTTATCTGTCAACATGTGTCGCCATAATTTAATTATTCTAAACATCTGAATGAATATCTGTTACCTTAATTCCTGAATGACCGTTTATATCTAGTTTTTTATTTTGTCTGTATCCTTCAGTTACTGTCATATTGTTACCATATGACGAGCCTTTTTGACTGTAGGGCTGCAGTGGTATGAGACTTCCCTGCTGTTTCCCTGTATTACAGAATTGATCTTATTACCAGTCTGAATGACCCTGAAAGGAATTAAAACAGAAAGGTTATTTTTGGTTTTATTACTATAATTAAAACTTGAAACCATGTTGTTAATGGAACTTTGTGTAAAAAGTCTCCCCTTAGAAAATAACTAAAATAAAGGGGAGATTCAATGTTCAGTTTATTTTTTTTCTCCAATATCATAGATGAGCAAATGTGCACGGTATAACCATCAACTTTTATATTGTATGTCAAAATGTCCCTTAGCTTTAGTTTTAGTGCATCCTCTCTGTATATATATATTTAAGGAGTATTTATATTTATTTATTTTTTCTTTGTTTTTTGCCTATTTTCTTTTGTTTTTGGATAAGTATTTCTGTACTTTTCTTTTTAAAATAATATTTTTAAATGCACGAATGGAAACCTGACACATATTTTGTTAATAAAAACAAATATTTGCAAAAAACAAACAAATGAAAAAGTAATGAGGAAATATTAAAGTAAAATCCACGTATTTCACAATAATAATACTGAAATACTGAGGTACAGTTTTTGTCTTCAAAAGATTTATTTAATATGGTGTTATCAACCGGAAGTTGAATGTCGTAGTTTCCCACACGCGCTGAATACAGCAAGCACCGTCACAGCCGCCGACCTATCAGAGCCCTGCTAACACTGTAGCTAGCCTGCTGTAGAGTTAGCATAAATATATGGTTAAAATACAGCAAGTAAATACGGTTTAAACAGCTGAAACATCATATTATCTGGATTCATTGTTGTTTATCAGGTAGGTGGTGTTTGAATATTAATATCACACAGCTGTTTAACAAACTGACAGATATACTAAAGGTTAACTTAACTTAGTTATCGATTACTAGCTTAATGTGAAAGCTCTGAGCTAAAGTTCACTCCTGTTAGCGTTAGCATGAGAGTTAGAGAGATTTGTTAAAAGACCAAACGACATGAAGTCAGTTAAATGGAGACACGGAGACTTTAGCTGAGTGGACATGATAGTTTTATTTCAGTTGAATTTGTAGCTGAGTTATTTGTCGGGAATATTTTTAGTGTTGGTTTCAGTTTGTGGTGTCTGCTGTGTCACAGGTCACATTTGGGCACAAACTTTGGACTTTAAAGAATTTGGCTGGGGACGAAATTAGTCTCAACATGGTGGTTTCACGTTCAGGACGGTGTGTGTCCTCACTGGGCTCAGACAAAGTCAAGTGTTGGACAAAGTGCTGTGATCTTTGCTAATATTTAATCACTTTAAATCCTGTCGGGCTTCTGCAGCTGTGAATCATCATTTATTATCTGATCAAATATTTTACATTTCTAATTAATGTCTTCAAAGTAACCAGTAGTCAGTGGTGGAGGAAGTACTTGTGTATTGTGCTGTTACTGTTTAAGTAAACGTGGTAACTCCCACAGTGTAATAATCCTCGGTTACTACTCAAGGACTGTTCTTTATGTATGCCAACACAGAAAACATATGTCCCTCCCCGGTGCTTGAAAAATTACTTGACATGTCTTCCCCTTTTTGCAGCAAACAGTTCCTTACTGAAGTGAAAGTACAGATCGCATCAGCATTAAAAGTTACTTTAAGTACCCAAAGTAAAAGTACTCATTGATGCAGAATCGCACGTTTCAGAATAATATTATTGTTTTATAATTATTAATCCTTTAATATGTCAACATCACTAATGTTGCAGCTTTATACGGTCGTTTCAACTTCTCTTTGTGCTGCAGGGAGCTTGAAGCATAAACATGCGTCATAATCTATTAACTGATTTATATTTTGTATTAATAATCTGAAGCTGTCAAATTAATGTCCTGGACAGAATATTCGACCAGGTGGACACACAGTGCTTGACTAAATGTATTCTGGCAAGTGTAAACTGTGTGTGTGTCTGTGTGTCTGTCGTAGGTCCTGTCTGCAGTCTGATGGGTTCATGATAACATCCAGGAGAGCAGAGCCCGTTCAGTACCATGGCCCTCGCTGAGGAGCAGCCTGAGAAGTAAGACCACGTCTCCTGAGTGCACGTCATGTCGGGCATATTGAACCATCTGATTATCCTTTGGGGTGGCAGTAACTCAGTCCATAGGGGCTTGGCTTGGCCAGTTTAAGTCAGTGTATGGACCAGAGTGTGGACTGGGGGCTGGAGAGGTGCCAGTTTGCCTCCTCCTTGCCCCTGTTTTGAGTGTTGGTTGTGCATGAACTTAGAAATGAACGTAACGTGTTCGTAAGATGTGATACGCTCACGACCGGTTGGAGCAGCACACACAACGAGAGGAACATAGTTGCTTACTTGAAACACACTTTTCTGCTGTGATCCATGTTTACCTCAGAATTAACGATAAGTAACATGAGTGTCACCATGTTTATTGTTTACTTACTTTATGTTTAAATAACACCTGTGAGACTGCATTTTGTAAATACAGGAGAGGAAGTGGCTGTGATGGATCCTACCATTGACTCACTGAACTGTAGCTTCTCATTGGTTATAGTTATTGACACAAACACAAGAACTGAGAACAGTTTGTTTCATTATTTTAACGACATAATCAGAGATCTTTATTGACAGTAACACTGTGTGTGTGTGTGTGTGTGTGTGTGTGTGTGTGTGTGTGTCTCCAGACACTGCTGGGTGTGTTTTGCCACTGAGAGGGACGACCACAGTGCAGAGTGGGTGAGCCCCTGCAGATGTAAAGGCTGCACTAAATGGATCCACCAGTCGTGTCTGCAGCGCTGGCTGGACGAGAAGCAGAAAGGAAACAGTGAGGGAGCAGTCAGCTGCCCACAGTGTGGCACTGAATACCACATCACCTTCCCCAAGATGGGTGAGACATGAACAACGGCTCACAGAAAAAAGAAACGTTCACTGACCTCTAATTGAAAAAATATATTAAATGTCTTTATTTACTCAGACATGTTTAACTCTGTACAATCTTCATCAAGGTGGACACAGTGAAGAAGCTCCTGAAGAGGTCAAATAAAATGAAAACAAAAGCTTTTAATATCCACGTTCACACTGACGAATGTGTCTAAACATATCCGTGCATAGACACACCTATGCGGACACGTTTTTGGAAAACATCGGAACCTTAAGAGTTCCTAAAGAACGTCTTCTTTCTGTGATGAAATTACACTTTGTCTTCTGCTCTTTGATCACAGCCACCGCACAACATGAACGTGAAAGCCAAGCTCTATTTATTTAGATGTGACACTGCAGTAAAGATATTAACAATCAATAATCATGAGCTCAGTACTGATCAGAATAATCGTGATTAACATCATGGACCCAGTCGTGCAGCCCAGGTGTGTGTGTGTGTGTGTGTGTGTGTGTGTGTGTCTGTGGTGATTAAGTGTGTAAATCAGGATGTAGACACACACACACACACGCTGTTGGTTTGAGTCAGAGTCTTTGTCCTCTCAGTGTGTGTGTTGTTGCCTCTCCTCAGGCCCGTTGGTGTATTTCCTCCAGCAGGTGGACAGAGCTCTGTCCCGGGCGAGTCCCTTCGCCGCCGTCGGGGTGGTGGTGGGGACCGTGTACTGGTCAGCCGTCACATACGGAGCCGTGACCGTCATGCAGGTCAGATAACGACACACCGCACAGAGAGAGTATAAAGACCAGAGAGCATTCAGGCGTCCTCACCCCTGTCATCGTGTGTGCGTGCAGGTGGTGGGACATAAGAAGGGTTTGAACGTGATGGAGCGAGCCGACCCGCTCTTCCTGCTGATGGGGCTGCCCACCATCCCAGTGGTGCTGGTGCTGGGCAAGATGATCCGCTGGGAGGATTATATAGTGAGGCTGTGGCAGAGGTACTCCTGCAGGGGGAAGCTCCAGCCAGGTACACACACACACACACACACATACACACACACACACACACACACATGGTTGGTTGATATCATGGAAGCTGTTGAACTGAATCTGTGTTACGACAGGTGGCAGCCGTTACCTGCCCAGAGTCCCTGCTGACGGGCTGGGAGCAGGAGATCACCTCTCTGTGTCCAGGACTCTGTGCGGAGCGCTCATCTTTCCCTCCATCGCCAGTCTGATGGGACGGCTGCTGTTCAGACGGATGCCCTCTGACCTTCAGCGCACTGTGCTGGTGAATATACACCTCATGTTTATTTAAGAATATATGGAGAGTCTTTCTATGTGGACCAGACGTCACTTAGTTTCATTATTGTTTGGTTTAAATTGTGTTTTTTCTCTCAAGTTTTTATATCAGTCTGTTGCTCCCCAGCAGTGTTCATTTTACATTGAAATCCAAACATTCTGATACTAAAGTATATTTTAGTGTCTAAATGTTAATTTCCCAGGCCTTTCCAAAAACGTTTTCTCACATGACCTGACGTAGCTTTCTACATGGTGACATTGCTATGTATAAACCCCCCAACCCGCCCAGTGTGCCTCTTCGTGACTCAGTAGTGTGTTGTCAATCTTCCACATTAGCTATATTTCTCTAACCCGCTAACCCACAATGTGCAAGGGTGTGACGTTTGTTGAGGTGTCATTGTGTGCGATCCACCGCAGGACATTTAAAAAGTAGCTGTTAGCAATTAGTGGCTAACTCAAAGAAGAAGAACATCAGCCGTAAAATGTCCACGAATTGTGAAAACAACGAGGTCTGGGAGCTTCTTACCCTCTGAGCAGAGGACGAGATACAGCCCTACTTCAAAAAAATCCATACTATCCCTTTAGTTATTATTATTATTATTATTATTGTCATTATCATCATCAGAGCTCTAAACTGTCACTGCTGTTTTTTGGCTAAGTGGGTGTTACCATTTAAAAAAACCTGGAGAAGAACCCGACCTTTAAATGTTGCCCAGCTGATGTCTCTCTGTCCTCGTCTGTCCCCACAGGGCGGCATTGCGTTTGTGTTGATGAAGGGAGCGTTGAAGGTGTATTTCAAACACCAGCAGTGCATCATTCAGGCCAGTCGACACATCCTCAACTACCCAGAGGGAGACAGAGACGGACAGAGTGAAGATGGAGACGAGGACACAGAGGACAGTGGGAACGAATAGTTTGACTAACTGTGGAGAGAGGCTGACAAACTGTGACGATGGTACAAAAACAAGATGTTTGTCACCATAAAACACAATGCAGAGCGTTAATGAGGTGAGTCTGGGTAAGAGGCTTCACCTGTGACCAGAGTGACATCAATTCAAAGTTTCTGCCTCCAACATCTGCATCAGAAACACATCTACGCAGCCTACGAGCTTCTCACCACGAGTACTAACACTGATTACATACTGGTGACGTCGTGTGTCCCTCTCAGCCTTTAATTCTGCTCTCAGTGATGAAAAATACTTGAAGATATTTATAAAATATGATTTGTTGCCTTATCTTTTAATATGGTGCCCAAACAAAGAAACTTACAGGAGTCAGCTCAGGTGATTCAGTGTGTTTACGTGCACTCAGGTCACGGCATTAAGTGGGATTTATACTTGTGTGTGTCAGCTTTATGCAGAGCCTACGCCGCTGTGAGCATTTATACTTGTACCGTGGTGTGTCTGTGTCACTCTGCAGTTACACCTCCAAAACAATAGTTTATTGTCTTCACAATTTATTGTTTCTTATCTGTGAAATTAAAGTAAATCAAAGCTTTGTTTCCACTGAGGGAAATGGTTTCAGGTTCTGGGGAGGTGCACATCAGGCTACGGCGTTGAGTTGACACAGAAGTATAAATCCTGCATCACAGCCAGTCCTCTGCAGTTATCTGTTCCTTAAACACCAGACAAGAAGCATGGTGTAATTGGGGAATCAGAGAAAGCTGATGTGCAGGGACACAGTGACAGCAGAGTGACTGAATAAAAGGAAGGGTGATTAAAATCACATGCAGAGACACATCCTCGTATTCAAAGTAACTTCCACCCAAAGTCAAACTGAAACTAACAAGAAAAGTCTGAAGTAGTCGTTTCCACCTCTGAACTTCTGACTGTTTGGTAACTCCACGGACGTGTTCATATAAAGCAGCGTTTTGTGTCACGTGAACAGTTAAATAAGTAAACAGGAAGGAAGCCCAGGCCCTCTGAAACATATGAACCAGTTGACATGCAGGTTAATTGGTGACTCTAAATTGTCCGTAGGTGTGAATGTGAGTGTGAATGGTTGTCTGTCTCTATGTGTCAGCCCTGTGATAGTCTGGCGACCTGTCCAGGGTGAACCCTGCCTCTCACCCAGTGTCAGCTGGGATAGGCTCCACCCCCCTGAGTAATTTATGTGCACATTATTATTTGGGGTTGAGGTATTTTTAAACTATTTTTCTATATTTTGGAGAGCCTTGATTGCCTTCCTGTTCATCCTATTTTTTTGTACGGTTGAGTGTACAGAGCAACCAGTCGACGCTTTCTCCTAATTGAAATGATTCATTCTTACAGAACAAAAGTCAGAATCTGAACACTGATCTGCTGCATGTAGACAGATTTAGTGACCTGACAGGTGCATGTAAACACACGAGTCTGATATGAACTGTCAGGCAGATGGACGCTGTGCTCATTACTCCACATCATTCTCACTTATAGAGCCTTAACACACTCAGTACGTTTCCATGACATCAGAAGAAATCGATTTATTGTGTCCGTCTGACTAAAACTGGCCTTTAAAATTCATGAAAACATGTTGGAGGCGCTCTGAGCATGCTCCACAGTTTCTCGATTAGCATTAAATGTGCAAGAGAAGAAGAAGCCGGTAACAACATGGAGAAATCTACATCCAGAGCTGTGACTTTTTGGACGGACCAAATGTACAGAGCTGTAAAGTTGTCCACCATGGTAGCAGTTAGCTGCTAGCTAACCGTAGCTAACTTGTTTGTCCATTGTTTGGTCTGTGACGTAATAGGTCAACAGGAAAAAGGTCCAATACTAACAAGCTGAAAGGGGGCATATCTCCACCTATCGTAGAGGAGTCGCACATACTTGGCTCAATAAATGGATTCCCCTCCTGTGCTTGTGTACTGGGACAAGGACAGTAGGCCAGTTAGATGTCCCCGTCCAGCTGGGACTGTGGCTCCACTTCACTGTGACTGGAAACGTACTGAGTGCACACTGATGTCTTCCTCTTCTGTGCCTTATTTGAAGCACTTTTCCACATTAACAGCTTCATGACGTCGCCTCTCTGCCACATGCTGCTCTGTAACACCAGGTCACGCTCACAGTTAAGATTTTATTCTGATCTAATGTGTAGAAATCTGCCACTGACTGTTTCCCTACTAACATATTTGAATCCTTGCGTGGCCTCTAAACGCATTGAGTTTTGTCCTGTTTGAATAAAGGCTGCTGCAAACACAATCAGGCGACCTGCTGCACTTTGAACTTTGACCCCTCTTATATTTAATGCAGCTGATTAAATGAACTTAACGCTCACACGCAGTTCACAGTGTGACAGTATGTTTAATGACCTGCTGAATCACAGTCGCCTGCAGGCTGAGGTATTGGACGCTGTAGAGACGCAGCCAGTGCAATGTAAAATGCTCCCACAGCTCCCACAGCTCCCAGTACTGACAGAGGACTGAAACCCATCAAAGCATCTCATGGTCGTGTTGCACGGGTCTGTTGAGGTTACTGGGTGATTGTTTGCACTTCCTGTTGCTGTGCAGAGATTTTGGGAATGTTTGCACTGAGAATAAAAGGTTGAGATTTATTATGGGTTTGAAGCGCTTCATGCTGTTTAACATAAAGTATGAATAAACATAACTATTTTATTGTTGGGGTTAAAACAGGAGTTCCTGGTCTTCAAAAGGCCGAGGAATCCTTTTATAAAGTGTTTGTTTTCTTTGAGAATCACGTCCTCTGCTTTTGCCAAATGAACATGCTCTGGGATTTTAATTGCACATTTTCCCTGCCGTCACTTTGTAAAATTAGCTTTTATTTTATGTCTCGGTGATTTGTTAAATAAACGTTTGTAAAACAAGTGTTTCATTTTTTTTAGTTGGGGAAAGAGCATCTTTCTTGAGGTGGGCTATAACTGGTTGCCAGATCTGGTAGAGTTTGTTTTCACTTTTCCAAATGCAAGTGCTGCGTCACATCCTCCACGAGGGCAGAGCGGCCAGGCGTCTGTGTTTGCTCCCAATTTAATAACATCACTCTACAGTACGTGTAAGTAGGGTGACATATAACATCATATATGTTGGGAGCTGGTTCACACAAGATCAGGACGGCGCTCAGTGGGTCAGGATCCACAGGTCGACTCAGGATGTCTCATCATGACTGAAATGTTTGATCCCAGCATGTTGTGACACTACTTTCACTTTTAGTAAAGTAAAAGCAGAGATACCACAGGGCAGAGAAACAGTGTTTCAGAATAATATATATTTTGATATAGGGTTATAATAATTGATGCATTAATGTGCTTATATTATTTTAATGTTGCAGCTGCTGAAGGTGGAGCTCATTTTAATGACACTGTATACAGCTGTGGATCAATAAAGTTTTATTTTAACCAAAAATAATAAATTATATTGTTTGATTATGTTTTCTATTATTTCTTTAAATCTGCAAAGCAACTAAAGTTATCAGATAAATGTAGGGCAGTAAAAAGTACAATTTTTCATGGGTTTTTTTTTTCAGTTTATTTTGAACTTGTAAAAAACAATAACAAAAAATGAAAAAAAAAAAAAAGAAAACAAAAAACGCAACGAAATTAAAAAAAACAACATTCAAATTCAAATAAATAAATCCTAATGAATAAAATAATACATAAACAATAAATATTTACATGTCTGAAACAGAACAGGAAGTCCACACTTACTCAATGTAGTTTAAGTATAAAGTTGCTTAAAATAAAAACACTTAAGTAAAAGTACTTATAAATTAATTTCAGTCGTTGATTAGATGCATTTCGTGAAAATAAAAAGAAAAAAGAAAAAATATTAAATCGACTGATCCTGTGCGGAGATATGGAGATCCCGCCCACTCGGCTCACTGATTGGCTGTTGCTTCTGATCTGAGTCGCTGATTGGCTGATTCCGCTTCCAGGGCTAGAGCGGAAAAGAAACAGGAAGTAGGTTGTAAACCAAAGAATGTGAGTTAATGGATGAAACTCGGAGCTGCGGACAGTTTGAGTTGTTTTTTCCGCCATGAGAAGAGTCACTCTGTTCGTTAACGGAACCTCCTCTAACGGAAAGGTAAGCCGGGACACGTTAACCCGGGAAACAGCAGCGTTAGTTAGCATTGTGCTAACAAAACACAAACGGCTATGTTAGCCGACGTTAGCTGTTAGCGCTAAAAGCTGAAGTCTGACATGTTTAATTTCCGGTGCCGTTAACCGGAGCTGAGGTGTGCTGTGTGTCGGTGTCATCACACAGGTGGTGGCCGTGTACGGGTCCCTGGAGGACCTGCTGTCTGCGGCCAGCTCCAAACTGGGAATAAGAGCCTCTAGTGTTTATAACGGGAACGGCGGCCTCATAGATGACATCACGTTAATCAGGTGAGAGCTCAGCCATTATTATCATCATCATCATCACCATCATCATCATCATCATCACCATCATCATCAAGTGCCTCACAGTGGTCCTGAAACAGGGGCGGACACAGGATCTGAGGACACTGGGGCCTCTGTAGGCCTGTGGGACCCTCACTAATTTTATTTCAGTCACAGACGTTTGAAGAAACAAAAATTAGTTCACACACATTTTTTAAAATTCAGACAGGAAGATTTTTGTTGACAACTCAAAAAAGTATCTCCAGTGTCTTACAGTACACAGTGTCTGGACATTTTAAGGTAAGGCGTGCTGTAAACCAGAGGTGTCAAACATACGGCCCACCAAAGGGTCCAGCCTGGCCACACGATAAATTTACTAAGCGTAGAAATTGCAGATACGTCATCAATTCCACTTTTTAAATCAAATACACTGCAACTCCTGTTTGTCCAAATGATCCAGTTCATATGTCTTCACAGAGATAAATGAGAGGCAGTGCTGGGTGTGCTCACAGCGTCTTTCAGTGAAACAACATCAAAGTCAAAACAGACGTCGTCATCGTTAGTTTTGTAAATGCAGGGTTTTCCCTGCCTATCTAAGACAAAGGAGGGCCGCCTGGGTGATTTTGGCCACCGCCTTACGCCGGAATTCCACTGGATGCGTGTCCGCTGTGGAACGGCAGCGCTGGTTATCCACTGCGTGCTCTGCCGTCCATCAACACCCACTGGCTGCATTTGCTGTGCTGAGCGGTGCAGCTCCGCTGGACAGCGGGAGTCACGAGGACCCACGAGATCTCAGGAATTCACGCATAATCGCGCGAGATGTAGTTTCTATAAACAGAACCACAAAACCAGAGGAGTAGTAGGAAGACATCTGGGTGCACCTCCATGATTAACATCTCCTCGTCCATGGTGTCAACGGGGTGAAATGACGTCTGGAAACCTCTGACCTGTTGACTTCAGGCCTGCCTCTGCCCATTATGACGTTTTCAAGGTGTAGTGCAGGGATATATGATCCGCCATGAACACTGTGTATTTTATTTTGAAAATTAGCAGCATGTTTTATTTTGTTTCTGTGCACGACTTCCTGCCCCGCACGATCTGCTCTGTGCTGAATTGCTGCGTTGTGCTCCGGCAAAAATAGAAGTCCTGCGTATCTGTTGTGGAGGGCTCCGGAGCGCCACAGCTGTGACGGAGCCAGTGGAAGCACACACATTGACTAGAATTGAAACGTATCCGCTCCGCTGCCGTTTCGGAGCGCAGACGCAACCAACACACATCTGGTGGAATTTGGGGGTTAGCGTGTGTGAGTGCATGGGGGGCGTTCAGATGTAGTGTCTTTTGTGCGCACAAACCCATTACTTTCAATGTAGATGTGTGTCATGCGCACTCACAACCCAAAGCGACGCCGAAATGGCGCGGATTCAGTGCAACACGCTTGTTTTTTCGTCCGGCGCACAGCTCCACGGACCTGCTTCTCCCTCCGGTGTTGTGTCAGATCCTGGTTCCCCCTCGGTCTCTCAAACTGTCTCCCACAGAGCTCTGCCCCGTTTGAAAGGTGAAGGAAGCCCGTATGTAGAAAGACGGCGCCTCCGAGATGTAGAATGTGTGTTATAGAAGAGAAACACACATTTCAGGACCTCTGACTTGTATCATCAGAACAGACATGTCCTGTGATTTTCAGCCTCCTTTCATATTTAACAGAGGGGGGACAATACCTGACAGTAATATTCTCAGCTGTCAGGATGGGCCTGCTGTAAAGAGTAAATATAATCATAGAAGGCTGAAAATCACAGGACATGTCTGTTCTGATGATACAAGTCAGCAGTGTAAAGTCAAGCATGTGGGGGCCTCCTTTCATATTTAATAGAGGAGGGCTGTATCTAAACGTACAGCTGTCAAGATGCCCCCCGCCACAGGCCTTTGCCACCTTGGTCTTGAAAAAACCCGGGGAAAACCCTGGAATGTATTCTTCATTAATTCTGAACGTTGTCAGGATGTCAGCTGCCTGTAACGTTACTTCTTTACACTAAAACACAGGGACAAACCTGAAGGCTTTGTTATTTACAGGTTATTCTGCAGTGGTTTAACTGGTCCAGCCCACCTGAGACCATACTGGGCTGTGAGTTTGACACCTCTGCTGCAAACAGTTGATTAGTAGATTCATGATAAGCAGTTTGCTGTGTCGTTCTCAGAGCTCTTTTCTGAAGTTTAATTATAGGCTTTATATTTGTGTTTTTAGTGATTAGATTTTTAAAACTGACCTTTTGATGTCTGAAAGTTAAAAGTTGAAAATCCTGGCATTTAAAAAAAGCCCCTTTTTTCAATTTGATTAAATATCACTAATTTAAACTCAGATTTGGTCGTGTTTTTTTATTTTTTTTTCCTGATGGAAGCGTTCAGAAATTTAAAAATCCAACAGTGCTTTGTGTTTTTACAGTTTTTGGCTGATACATGATATAAATTTGTCCAATTTTTTAAATATTAAACATGTGTTTTGAAATAAACATCACCAGTAAAAATAATACAATAACAAACAGTTTCTTACTGAGCGTCACAACATGCTGTGTGTATGTGTGTCTGCAGAGATGATGACGTGCTCTACGTATCAGAGGAAGATTCAATCGAAGGTAAGTCTGAGGCAGAGAAACTAAGCTCAGATCAGTGGTCATTTTCACTCACTCTTGAGACAAAGATGCTTATTTTAGTCACATTTTAGTCATTTTTATCCTTCATAGTTGTAGTGGAGGAAAATTCAAAATGTTTTAGTCGAAGAAATCCTGTCGACTGTGGCTCAGAGATCGGCCGCTCGATCCCCGGCTCCTCCGGTCCACATGTCCAAGTTTCCTTGGGCAAGACACTGAACCCCAAATTGCTCCTGATGGCTGTTCCACCACTGTGTGTGTGTGTGTGTGTGTGTGTGTGTGTGTGTGAGTGAATGTGTGTGTGACACGTAGTGATCAGAAGACTAGAAACATGTTGTCCATTCACTTTCACCTGTGTTCAGACCCTCAGGACGACCTCCCAGGCCCTGAGAAGGATCAGACTCACACTGATTGGCTGACGCTCAACGTCGGTGGACGCTGCTTCACCACCACCAGGTAAATATGTCCGCCAGGACTGAGACGTCGAGGCCTGTGAGTGAGCAGGTGTCCTTTTAGAGTCCACGCTGCTCGGGTGTTTTGGAACCCCTTAAAGCAGAGACCTTAGTCGGGATGTGTGGAGATGAAGACCCCCCTTTCACCCTTAAGCTGTCCTGTCAATTAAAAGCTAAAACACCCAAAAAATATCTTTAAAAAATATATATTGTTGTTTTTAATATTGTCCCTGGTGTTTATTTTGTTGTTTTGTACTGTTTGTTTAGTGTTTTTTTTGTCCTGCAATATTTCATTTATTTATTCAGTTTGTTTGAAAAGTGTAGACATGTTTTAGCTCAGCTGCCTTGTTGAACTGTGTAGATCCAGTGTGAACTGTGTCTGTGTGTTCTCCAGGAGCACGCTGGTCAGCAAGGAGCCGGAGAGCATGTTGGCCCACATGTTCAGAGACAAAGGTGACGTCACATTTTATCTTAAACACAAATGTTTGACGTCTTTATCTCACTTCCTGTTATACAATATCTGATGTGACTGCATGCAGACGTGTGGGGGAACAAGCAGGACTCTCAGGGGGCGTACCTGATAGACCGCAGTCCGGACTACTTTGAACCCATCCTGAATTATCTGAGACACGGACAGCTCATCATCAACGAAGGCATCAACCCTCTGGGTACAACACTCACACGCACACACATATGTTTACACATGTAGGTGATAGATGACAGGACTTCCTGATCGTCAGTGTCTCCGCTGCAGGTGTTCTGGAAGAGGCTCGATTCTTTGGTATCGAACAGCTGGCCGAGCAGCTGGAGACGCTCATAAAGGTGTGTAGTGTACAGCAGACGTGTAGCAGAGTGAAGTGTGTGTTCAGTGGTGTGACCTCCACATGTGTGTCTGTCTCCTCTTCAGTCCTCTCAGCCTCCTGATGACCACTCGCCTCTGAGCCGCAAGGAGTTCATCAGGTACCTGCTGGCGACGACGACCAAGTCCGAGCTGCGGTGTCAGGTAGACGAGACACACACACATTCATGTAGACACTGTAGACATGAACACAGTCCCTCTGATGCTCTGTGTGTCTGTGGTCCGTCAGGGTCTGAACTTCACCGGGGCAGATCTGTCTCGGCTGGATTTGCGCTACATCAACTTCAAGATGGCCAACCTGAGAGGAGCCAACCTGACCCACGCCAACCTGAGCGGGGCCAACCTGGAGAGAGCAGACCTGTCCATGGCCTGTCTCGATGTGAGTGCTGTCTTCTTCTTCCACAGTCAGACACGTCCAGTCTTAAACGAGTCCTCTTAAATGTGGGCGGGGTTGTTGTCACTCACTGCTCCGTCCAGCACTCGCTGTATTTCCTCATCAGCGGTGACACAGATGGAAGTCTGCACCTGGTTTATCGTCCACAGAACGAGGCTGCACGCCCACATTTTCACAACAAAACAGGACTGTGATCTCACTGCTGTGTGATGAGCTGGATTGTAGCAGCCGGCGTCCCTTCGTCCCGGGACAAGGGTGTGTGGGACACAGAGATCTTTCCTGTGACGCCTTTGAGATGAAAGGAAGCAATAAACTCACCATAATGTGTCAGAGGACGCACCTTGTTGTTTCCCTGATGATGTGAACAGCAGATCTGTGTTGACATCAGCAGGAGCAGAGCTGGTTAGCTGTTAGCTGTAAGCTGTTAGCTGTTTGCTGTTAGCTGTTAGCTGTTAGCTGTAAGCTGTTAGCTGTTAGCTGTTAGCTGTAAGCTGTTAGCTGTTAGCTGTTAGCAGCAGGTGTTACATTAAAATTAAGGCTATCAAAATAACACATTCATGTCAGTCAATATTCGCTGCAGTCGTCAGTCTGGTTTTGATCCTGTCACATGACGGAGATGCATTCATTCAGCTTTTACTGGGGAAGTTCACTTGATAGACACATGTTCATGATGTGCGTGTGTGTGTGTGTGTGTGTGTGTGTTAGGCAGCCAACCTTCAGGGTGTGAAGATGCTGTGCACCAACGCTGAGGGAGCGTCACTGAGAGGCTGTAACTTTGAAGATCCTGCGGGAATCAAAGCCAACCTGGAGGGTGAAGCAGCCAATCACATGTGCTCCTCACACACACCTGAGCAGGTGAGGTGTGTATTGAACTCACACGTGTGTGTGTGTGTGTGTGTGTGTGTGTGTGCAGGAGCCAACCTGAAGGGTGTGGACATGGAGGGGAGTCAGATGACGGGGATCAACCTGAGGGTCGCCACGCTGAAAAACGCCAAACTGAAGAACTGTAACCTGAGAGGAGCGACGCTGGCGGGGACCGACCTGGAGGTGAGCGCACACACCTACACGCACACGCACACTGAACCTGCAACTGTGAGACACACTGTAAATTCGTGATACATTCAGGTGTTGTATGTTTGTACCAGAACTGTGACCTGTCAGGATGTGACCTTCAGGAGGCGAACCTGAGAGGCTCCAACGTGAAGGGCGCCATCTTCGAGGAGATGCTGACTCCTCTGCACATGTCTCAGAGTGTGCGGTAAAACAAAACACCACCTTGAGTCCTCCACATCGTGCTTTAAATCACCACATACACTCCCAGCAGAGAGGAGCTGACGAGTGTGTTTCATGATCCGACAAACGAGACGAAGAGTGAGTGAATTGTGGGTTCACAAACAAATATGGTTTTGAACGATCTCATGGTGTCGCCTGAGGCCAGTCAGGAGTCGTATCTGTTTGTGTAAACATAATTTTCTCACAAATTGTCGTACACATTTATTAATCTTGTCTTGTCTTTGTTTATTCTTTTTTTTTTTCAAAAATTATTTTTCCGGCATTTCTGCTTTTGTTAAAGGGATAGTGCACCCAAAAATGAAGTGACGGCGCCCCAGATTCTAACGTCCAAAAACACATAATTGAAACCACAAAATATCTCCATACTGCTCGTCCGTAGTGATCCAAGTGTCCTGAAGCCCCGACATAAAAAGTTGTTTGGAAAAACGTCATTTGAACTCTCTGTGCACCGCATTCCGCATTCACGTGTGTGTGCTTGCGCAAGACCGTGAGACATGGGCACCGCCTTCATGTGTGTTCATGTGCTTTCGCTGGTCTTGTGTGCAGTTGTGTTGCTACCTCCTCTCCCCTTGGATCTCTGCAAGTGATGTGAGGACTCTAAAACTTCACCCGAGCCTCCCTCGGCATATGGGTGAGTAGATAATGGCTGAATTTACATTTTTGGGTGCACTATCCCTTTAAGGCCAAAACACACCACAGGCAAATCGCGCGCGTCAAAAAACACGGCCCTTATTTTCAAGACAGCAGAGCACGTTGGCGCTCCTGGACACACCACCTCACGGCACTAAACACCAATGTCCTATTTCCAACCTCGACGCCCCCCTAATTACATGCGTTATTCGCCCCACTCACTCCCTGCTGCTCTTCTTCTCTGCTCCTGTAGCAGCTCGACTCCTCTCCTCACCACGGATGTAAGAGAACTCTGTTGCTGTGTCTCAAACAACCCACAGTCCCGTCATTGTAAAGACAGTGGTCAAAAAGATCCTTCCTGTGGAGTCACATCTCTGGAGATTGGCTCTTAGGTTAGAAATCAAGTTTAATTATAGCTGCTGCGCAACAATGAGTCCGGGCATTTTTAGGCAATTCTGAGCAACCTCTGGAACCTAAGACAGTCATCTACTGATCTGAGCTAATTGGCAAGTAGCAACTCAACAGTGGCTTCACAAACTGAGTAAGCCATTCACTGTTGTGTAGGAAAGCAGCCATGCGTGCATTGAAAGGCAGATTTGAAACCACTGTAAAAAATTCAGTTATTAAGACAAAAATCTGAAAATACACATATTGCATCTAGACAGCATGGAGATGTTGGTAATTTGTTTGTAACAATGATTGATTTGCTCCATAAGTGAAAAACTGATGTTTAAAATTGCCATTTTTACATTGACTCCAATTGTTCACTTTAGAGCAAAATTCAAAATGCTGTCAAAAATTCAGTTTTTGAGATAAAATTCTGAAATTTGTCACACACCATCTACCATGACTCTGGAATTTTGTCTTTTTTTCATGAACATGAAGATTTATTTAGCAAGAATTTGCATGTATATGTTTACAGTACCGTTTACAGTCAAACATTTTGATGCACTGTAGGCTCAGTTTTTGATAAATCAAAAATCTGAGAAACATAGTTTGTGTAGGACAGTCTGAAGATGCTCTGTAGCAAGTTTGGTGTCAATTGAGCACAAATTGTGGGAGGATTTTTAATAGGTTTAAATGTACAAAAGTTTCTTCAGTATTGGGGCTTGAGCCTTCATACACAGGGTGTCCGCTCTATGCGGCGAGCTAGTGAGCGCCCTTATTAATCTTGTTTTTATTCTCTGGATCATGAAACACACTCGTCAGCAGTGTGCTCTCTGCACACACTCCTCTCTGATGACGACCAGTGAATGCCAAACTTTGTTTTTCGCTCTGAACCAAAAGCCATCAAGTGTCAAACTGCTTCGATTTTCTGCACGTCTGTTTGCAGAGGTCGAAGCGTCATGTGTAACAGAGTCACAAACATGTCTGAGTGCACAGCGACAACAGAAAAGGGGTTTTGTACATTAACCAGTTAGTGACGCGCTTCTGAATGTAGTTTTAGATTGTTTATAAAAAGAATCTCTGTTCAACACAAGTTTCTGACACTCATCACTTCTCTGATGAGTCTTGTTTAAATATGGAATCAGTGAAACGCTGAAACGTCTGAAACACTGAATGTTTCTTCAGCTTCAAGCTAAAAATCTCTTTTATGACTGCAGCGAGCAGCAAATATTAAAGTTGACTGTGATGAGATGACGGAGAGACGTTGTCACAGAGGGACCAGTTTAGTTTCTGATTGTTTGTTTTGTAATTTTTTGAAATGCCTTTATTTTTTTTGCGGCTCGAATAAGTTTCAAATAAATGTTAAAGTTTTGTTAAATATTATTTTGTTTTCATAGAAACACTCTCAGTGGTTCATTTTTTACATTTTGAAAGTTGTTAATTTCCTTCATCATATCAGCGCCTGCTGCTGGCGAGGGATCGGCTCAGTCACCACAAGAAAATGTCGCCGCTGTACATTTCTGCAAACCATTAAAATGTTCTATTTGTACGTTTCATATTTATCGTATCAACGTTTGTGACGTGACGCAGTACATGAGCTGGCTGTCATCTGTCCACAGTTTCCAGCAGCTTCTCCGCACCATAAGAGGTATTTTAATCCAGTGGTTCCCAGCTGGAGGTCACAGGTCCACTCTGAGTGTCTCGCTAACGTGTCAAGCTTGTAAAAAACACACTTTATTTCACAGTGAATTTTGGGCACAGAGCTTTTATTTATTTTACTGTGAAGTGCCATTTCCTGCTGTAGCGTGACTGACTAACGCACAGCTGATCTGCAGTAAATAAACCTGTGAGTCAGATGTTTATTAGAAGATCATAGAGATTAATATGTTGTGTGTGGTCGTGATGGTGACTCATTAAACTGCTGTTTTTACACATGATGTTCGGCGTGCCAACAGGACGTGTGTATTTTAGTTAATGTCAGACCCTACTGAACGGTGGCGTTCACATACTCTGTGTGTGTGTGTGTGTGTTTGTTGTCTTTAAGTTAAGAGTCAACGCACGTTACGTGTTAACTGGTGTGAAATGTGAAACCACCGAGGTGCTAAACCTGAACTGTCCTCTCTGCTGTGCTGTGGTGACTTTATCATGTTAAATAAATGTTTTTCCTAAAACTTTCTTCTTCTCTTCTTTTGTGTTTTGTGTCGTGTTTATTCACATCAACAGAATCTGACACTTGCAAAACATGAAGAGAGTGACCGTTAATGGAGAGTAATTAAAGACAAAACAAAAAAACTAAACTAAACTGTCTAATTTATAGTATGTTATTTCTTGTTTATATATTTTTCTAGTATATTCTTAGTGTGTATTCTACAGTTATATATCATATCACATTTTTCTTGTGTATTTAATTTATTTACCATCTGCCTGTGTCCATCCACCTGTTATTAACTATGACTAGTCCATACCCATGAGTACAGCATACCATACCATGACTTAGTCATACCAAACATTAGAAACAACACCAACATTGGTCCACAGGGGGAGCCACAGCGATCGGTCACATTTTAGCCATTTTGAAGCATTTTTCTGTTGTTATAGCGCCACCCAGTTGCCAATTAGAGTTAAATTTCTCCAGTCACCTTGAGGCGTCCTGTTCTACATATCTACCAAGTTTAGTAAAAATCCATATGGCGCTTAGGCCTAGATAAGAAATGAGCTCTCTAGCGCCCCCATTTTGTTTGATGGGGTCAATAATGGAGGGGTCCCCTCAGATTATGTGTGGTCATATGCCTACAAAGTTGCGTGGTGATGGGTGAAACCCTTGAGATGTTCTACACCTTTATGTGATGAGCCACGCCCTCCGCAATATTCATTACCTTATAGAAGCTCAGTTTTAGGAAGTTTTCCAACTTTTGCCAAGAGGGAACTTTAGATATTGGTCCCTAGATTATGTTCACCCAGTTTCATGCAGATCGCTCAAACTTCCTAGGAAGAGATCCATTTGAAGTGTTTTTCAAAAAATTCAAAATGGCGGAAAATCTATATAAGCGGAAGTTATGGGTTCTTGAGGCAAATGTGTTCCTCATGAGGAGAGGCATCTCTGTGCAAAGTTTCATGTCTCTACCACATACGGGGCATGAGATATGCCCATTCAAAGTTTGACATTTCAATGGGTTGCTATAGCGCCCCCCTTTGGCCAATTGATGTAATATTGCTTCATTGGCATCCTCCCATGACCCTCTACCACTGTGCCAAATTTCACATGGATTGACCAAGTCAGTGAGGAGAAAAACATGGAACAGACACACACACAGAGTTTTAGTCATTATATAGTAAGACACTATTATTTCTACTGTCTTGTAATTCTCTGTGCTTCACATCAGAGCGACTGTAACGGACATTAAATAAATATATATAAAAATGCAAATATAAATAAATAGTCAGCATAGTTCAATAGATATTTAAAAAAAAATACTTAAAAATAAATGTGGAATTATGTTAAAAAAAAAGAAAAACGTCTTTTAAAAAAGTGTTCATTGGACTACTTTGACTCATTTATATATTTATTGCCAATTTATTTCAGGATTTATTTGATATCCATATTTATTTATTTAATGTTTACCTACATGGTGTTCCATAGAGCATAGATCTTAAACAGTAGATCCTCAGAGTTACCCATCAGTTCATGGACTTCTGTTTTGATGCCTTTAACGTTTACTTCTGCTGGACAGTTTTAACATGGGGGTCTATAGGGACTGACTCACTCTTGGAGCCAGCCTCAAGTGGACGTTAGAGGAACTGCAGTTTTGGCACCTCTGCGTTGGCTTCATTTTTCAGCCCTGGAAGCTGCTGCTTGGTTTGAACATGGCACTTTAGGCTGCTTTTCACAATGTCTAACATGCAACTCCATCTTTATATACTTAGTAGGGACATGAGACAGTGGGTCCTGGGTATAAACATGCAAAGGGCCCCAGCACCAGGAGCATGGTTGTTTTGTCCGCTTTTATAGTTATTTTATTTATCTATTTTTTACAGTTCCTTTGCATCTGTTTGTGCTCATTTTGAACCCCTTTCTTGTCAGTTTGTGTTAATCTGAGAGACATTTCACAGATGAGGGCCTGGGGTCCCCCCTGACACTGTTGGCCCCTGGGCCTGTGCCCCATTAGGCCCATTCAGTAGTCCATCCACGAGTAGGCGATCCGTGCTCCGTCTCTCTTTCAGACTCCTGCCATAGATGTCTGCTGGATGTTGTACCTGTGTGTACCAGCAGAGGGCAGCATCGTCTCAGTGTCACTGACTTCTTCACTGACAGATGGAAGTGTTTCCATCCCAACATGAGCATGATTACAACACTCAGGCAGACGCACTTATGTAAAACTAGTCATACCACAGTGTAAAAATACTGCAAGTAAAAGTCTGACTTAAAAAAACACAAATCTATGGTTTGATCAGTGATTTCCTCAAACAGCTGCTCACCATAGTTTTATCAGACAAACTGGAGGAAATAGAGACTTTGTTGGGGACTATTTTCAGTGGCGGACTGAGACACATTTAGAGCTGTAGTGAGTCTGGCAGCAGGACGGGGTTGTTGTTTGTTAGAGTTTAAAAAAGTTACAGTGTGTGTGTTCATGGTAATCGAGCTGGTACTGAACGGCAAAAAGACGTCAGACATGCGTCATATTTTGGTTGGAATAAAAATCGAGTTGAAACAGGTTTTAAATGTCTAATAATGTTAGAATTCCACATTGTGTGAACGTCAACATTATGACCTTTTTGTTCTCTGTGCATGACAACACGTTATTCTACGTTCAGTACTGTGGGCGCCTTCTGACCAGACATTTAGGAGCTGTTACAGTCCTTTAACATCCTTTTATTAATCTTCACCTACCAGCATCTTTTTATTCATGTCTGGCTCTCGTCAGCAGCTCCTGGCAGAATACAAACAACATAAACGCTGCATACTGTCTATTCAGCGCAATACACACGTTGACCAGTAGGCGTCAGTAACACCCCCGAGAACCCACATACATGTCAAAACAACATTTACATCATCCGTCATCAGTAGTCTACGTCAAAGTGACATTGGCTTCAGATGTTGACACTGAATTTTGGTCATCTGACATCACAACCTATATTCAGCCAAATATCAGTAGCTCTTTTTACACAGACATGGCGCTACAGAGCTGCGACAAAGTCCCGTCTTTATGTTGCCTTTGCATTTTTATACAGAACCAAAAGACAGCAGCATCACGTCGCTCCAGTGTGTGATTTTAGACAGCATGCCGACATCCTGGAAGCAAAAGAGGCGTGACATGTAGCCCAACAGCGTCGGCCTCTAGTGTGACTTACAACACGTCTCTTTATTAACAATAACAATGACATCACATGTCAATAACAATCACTTAGCGTCCCTGTTATATGGCGGCTGATCTCGTCCTCTGCTCGGCGGGTAAGGAGCTTCTGGACATCTTTGTTTTCCCTATTTGCTGACATTTTCGGCCGCTGTTCTTTTTCTTTGAGTTAGCTGCTAACTGCTACTTTTGAAATCTACCTCAGTGGGTTGCACACATAACATGTCATCAAAACATCACACTTGTTCTGTCCATGTCCTGGACAGACATCGTTTCGGTGCTGTTACGACCTCCTCCCCCAGCTTAGAGGCGAGACAACTCTGTTCCTACATGCTTCAAATGCACCTTAAATACAGCACAGTGAGGCGGCATGATAGGACGATATTCCAATCTTGAACAGGCAGTGTGAAAGGGACTAATGTTCAATGACGCTGGTGGCCAGAGGGATGGAACATGTCCCCCAGTGCAACAGTCAGTATGTTTGTAATGACATTAGAGAAAATCAATTAATTGTGTCACTGCGACTAAAACCGCACGTTTAAAATCCACGTACGTTAGTGTGAGTGAAATGGTCCTGCAGTGAATGTGTCACAGTGGGACGAACACATCCAGATCATGTGACTCCTGCATGTATACAGTCAGTCAGACCCAAACTGGCCGAGGCGCTCTGAGCATGCTCCACAGTTTCCGCCCCGGGCTTTGACCCGGAAGTCCAATAGCATTAAATGTGTAAGAGAAGAAGAAGCCGGTAACAACATGGAGAAATCTACATCCAGAGCCGTGACTTTTTGGACGGACCAAATGTACAGAGCTGTAAAGTTGTCCACCATGGTAGCAGATATCACAAACTGATGCTACGTACCTGGCAGGTCCTGTTTTTGTCCCGGTAATGTTCCAAGCGAATATTTCAAACTTCAAATTAAAATTAGACTCTCCCCCAGGGCTGCAGATAGTTTCTATTAAGTTTCTATCCATGTGTAAAGAAATGCACTTCCTTGCATTGGACACTAGAGGCATCATCAGCTTTCAGAAAATGTGCACAAATACAGATGAGTTGAAGGCAGAGTACGGACAGAAGGCTCTGTCTCCATCTCAGTATCTGACATTGATTATGAATGAGCCCTTCAGAGAAACACTGACTGTGAGTCTGACTCTATTCATGTTGAGGTAAAACAAAACATCAGACTTGTCCTTAACGTGGCCGCGCTCTTCCGCTCTGTGCTGTTGATAGAAAGCATCGTGTCGGGCTTCAGGCCAAACCTCCAGATCCGGGCCCCGACCCCTCCGACCCTCTGGCGTCTTGTTTGCAGATGTTGATTTGGCTGCAGTTACAGTTTACATCTGTGGTTTATTTATGTCCTCATGCATCGAGGCGTGAGTGTAAACACAGCAACATGTAAACAGCACGGTCAACCTGAGTTCTGTGCTGCAGGAGCCTGATGGAGCTGCTGAGTTCCCTCCACTCAGTCCTCAATCATGTGGCGGTGTGTTTACAGCAGGGAAACGAGGCTGTGGGTGGAGGGGCTTGATTGGTGGTTTGTGGTTTTGTTAAGAGACAACACCAGTGGGCAACTGGTCCATTCATAGTCCAGTGTTTGTCATCTGTCACATCAAGAACGTTGAGAGAATTCAGCTCCTTAAAGCTGCATCAAAAGATTTTTGGGCCAAAAGAAGCTGTGAACACAACGCTGACGTGTTCCTTCTAACAGTTTGTCTTTATGGTTGATTTGTTCACAAACATTTGCTTATTTACACCCTTACCTGCAGACGTAAAAATGATCACATCATAATCTAAGATTAGTTCCAATCAGAGTTCAGTTAAACCAGGTTTAAAATGATTAAATCCAGATTTAAAATTAAGCAGAGCTTTGTTGCACCAATAAAAATGAATCCTGGTTTAGTAAAGTCAAGTTTATCTATTCAAAAAGAATTTAAACTGACTTTAATCAATAAGGGCATCATATCCAAATAATAATAATTTGTTTAAATGGCTGCTTATTCTTCAAATTAAACATTGCATTGTTGCTAGCTAAAAAGTTGTGATCTTATGGATGAACTGAGTGTGAGGCGGTCGGGTATAGTGTAAAAGTTTGTGCTTAGTAAATCAAGTAACAAAGTTAAGATATCTAAGTGATTGGGAAACAAAAAAGAGCCATATAATCATGTACCAGGCATTATAAAAGCTTTGAATCTGTATTAGATACTGTCGAGGTCATTTACTCCTTTGATCATTCACTCCTTTGAATCTGTTGTCAAGGTCATTTACTGAAAGAACACACCATGTCCTGTTTAATGATGAAACACATACTCAGGTGCTGTAACTAGCACACACTTGCTCACATATTGTACTCCAAGGTTTTATTTGCATGAAACTAGAAACAGTGTGGGCCGTGCAGAAGTCCCTGGAATTCACATCTTGCATGAAACTAGACGCACTGTGGACTGTGTAGAGAGTCCCCAGAATGCACATATTTTTAAAAAATAGAGCGAGAATGGAACCAAACCTAAGGGAAGGAATTTTGGGAAATTCCAGGCTACATCACACCATTAAAAACGGCCCAGTCAGAATTGGACACAAAGAAGCTCTCCACCAATAGAATTGGGTTCGAGTAGGAAGTATTAGCAAAAAAGGTGGAGACTCGTCTGGATCTCCACCAGCATATAAGCTAGGGTTCTGAACGCAGTTTTTTAGTCACACTCCGGAGTCTGGCTCACTAAGTTGTATGTGTTAAAGCCTGTTGACACATTAAACTTGATTGCATCGGACCTTGCCTGTTTCCAGTGTTTCTTTAAGTATTTGCCAGCTGAACCTAAGAGATCAAATCGACATTTGAAGACGACTAACAAGAGACAAGAAGTTCAAGGTCGGGAGCCTACAGGCCCACTTCCAGGCACCGAATCTTTGACACTTCACGGGATGAGAGTCAGCACCTCCAAATCTGAGGCCATGGTCCTCTGCCAGAAACCGGTGGATTGTTCCTTCTGGGTTTGGAGAGAGTTTCTGCCTCAAGTGAGGAAGTTCAAGTATCTCGGGGTCTTGTTCACAAGTGAGGGTAGAATGAAGCGTGAGATGGATAGATGGTTTGGTGCAACATCTGCAGTGATGCGGGCGCCACGCTGGACCATCATGGTGAAGAGGGAGCTGAGCTGGAAGGCAAAGCTTTCGGTTTACTGGTCCATTGACTTCCCAACCCTCACCTATGGTCATGAGCTCTGGGTAGTGACTGAAAGAATGAGGTCACAGATACAAGCGGCTGCAATGAGTTTCCTCTGTAGGGTGTCTGGGCTCAGCCTTAGAGATAGGGGGAGGAGTCAGACATCTGGAGGGAGCTCGGAGTAGAGCCGCTGCTCCTTCATGTTGAGGTGGTTCAACATCTGATCAGGATCCTCCTGGGCGCCTCCTGTTAGAGGTGTTCTGGGCACGTTCCACTGGTAGGAGGCCCCGGGGCAGACCCCAAAGTGTTGCTGGGGAGAGGGACGTCTGAGGTGCTTTGCTCAGCCTGCTGCCCCTGGGACTCAGCTTCGGATAAGCAATTGAAAATGGATGGATGTTCGTTCACCATATCATCTTTGTGAGGTGATGATATGTCAGTGTTGAGTTCACAACTTGTGTCCTCTTAAAACAGGTGGACATAAAATCAGTTATTACAAATTTAAAGACAAAGTACCTTCACTTTATGTTTGCTGCGTATAATCACAGTTTTGATCAGCAGACTTTTTCCCGTCATTGCTGGTTCATCTGAAATGTAGACTGATGTCATATTTTGCGGCTTTGACATCATGTCATGGTTTTTAATGTACCCAGTATCAGTCATGTGGTGGCCTGGCGGGTATAAAACATCCTGACAGCTGCCAACACAACCCTCCCCCATGCTTTACTCACTGGGTGTTATAGGAAACTGGTGGGTGTGTTTCTGAGCCCTGCAGAGTTGCTTCACTTCGTGTTTGGTCAGACTCCACTGGGTTCCTGGCTCTTAAGAAAGAAATAAAATGCCTGACTGTGGGCAGGAAGTATTTATGTTGAAGTGGCTGGTCTCTGCACACCTGATAGGGCTGAGTGTGCTCGTTACAGTTTGGTCAACAGCAGACCCTGCGGTGTATGCAGGCTGCTGTTTGTACTGCGGGGACAGAGGATCTTTCTATAGGAAGCTCCAAACCAGCAAAATACACAACCTGGGTCAAACATGTCCACAAACATTTGGCTAAAGGTGTATTTACTCACTCGTAAGGGTTTATGCTCGTTCCCTGGTGGAAACAGTCTTTATGTGTGGTTTGTCTTTTTGTAGGTTTCAGCTTGTCTTTAGCTTTGCTCAGACTTACCTGGGATTATCAGCAGTGTTGGTTCATCAGCTCCTAGAAAACCACAAAAATGTTTCCTGTGGTGTCGGGATGAGTCACAGAGAGGGCGGAAACCTGCTTTAGCATTGCAGGGAGGAACAGTCATCACGAGTAAAGACCCTCACCTGCACTGATTTAAAACCACTTCACAGGAATATTTCATAATAACAATTAAGTATATCCCATAATGGACTTTGAGCGTGTTGTAAATCAAGTGGTCGGAGAGAAAACCAGACTCCTGCTCCTCCTCTTGGCTCTGTGTTCAGGCTTTAGAAAATCGAACGTGTGACGCGACTGTTACCGGCTCACCCTTTTACCCTTCAAGGGCAGCAGCCTTGTCAGTAACTTGTGAGGGTGTAATGTGTGCTTCAGTGTGTGTATGGAGGCAAGCAGCTGTCTCAGGGTGTCATGATGAAGACGGCCGGCGGCAAAGAGTGATGATTGGCAGAATTAAGTATCAAGATAAGCTCAGGGCCTTGTTTGTTGTTTTTTGCGGTGAAGACTGCAATAAAGCCATTGTTGGTGAACGCCTCGCCATCTGTCTGTCTGCAGAGTGGTCCAGACCGCTAGAAGCTAGTTGGCAGCTAATAACAAGCCAAACTAAAATGAACGTTAATAAGACAGCTTGTTCTCAACTACGGATTGGAGCCTGTAGGCTGTTGCTGAGAGAGAGAGGTAACAGGAGACTTTGGCCAATTTCAGAGAGAGGGCGTTCCTATTGATTGTTCTACAGATGCAGATGTGCGTGCACGTCCCTTCAGACAGTAAATGTCTGATTCAATGAGAGGGAATCCTTCAGAGAAATGTCCAGCACTGACAACACACTGTGAAGCAACCCAAAAAAGGAAGATGGACCGATCAAAGAGAATCTGACAATAAACTAAATAAAACACGTGTCAGTGTCTGCAAAGCATTTTGGAGATGGGGAGAAAATGTTGCTAATAGATTAGCCCTCTGCTAACCGGTGCTAAAAGCTCACAGCTTCAGTTTTTGTTTATGTAGCTAACATTAGCTGGAGCACTCGAATCACAGTGTGTCCTTCGCCTCACTCCCTGCCGCTACAGACCACCTTGCCAGATGGAGGTGCCAGGAGTGAGAAACAGGTTTGGAGATGAACAACAAGTCAGCAGCCACAGCAACCTGAATCCAGCCACTGCAAACACAAGCTCTGGAGACCAGACAGCCCAGACTCCCTGCTGGATCAGCAAACTTTCTGTTGCTGCCGTTACACAGGTTAGGGGTGGGGGTAACGTTGTTTACATGAGCCTGTTTAAATCAATCTAAAATAAAAAAGTATTAAAGCTAGATCATTCATTCTTTTGCAACAGAAAGCTAAGACATCTGTCTTTCATGCCATCATAATCTCTGTATGTGATGACGTCATTATGTTAAGCTACAAGCGGTCCAAAAGACGGCGAAAATGCAAGGTGATGCCACAATATTGTCCCGTAATGGCTGCAGGAGATTGTTGATTACATGAACCTGTTTGAAATCCATCTAAGATAAAAACTATAATATATAAGATATATTATATAATATCCTCTCTTCAGGCCAGCAATCCTGATTCACTGACTTTTTCAGTGAGTGTGTGCAACTTCATTTCAGTCTCCTGGAGCTTGTTTACCGTAGCAGCTACTAAACCCTCCATTGTGGACACTCGGTGCTCGGCTTCGTCCAGTCTTTTAGTTTTGCTGTCCACCCAGGTTGTCATAACTTTCAGTGCATTTGCAAATTTGGCTAGCCTCTCCTCAGTAATCTTGTCGACGCTCTCAGTAACTTCACCAGCTAGCCGCAATGACTAACCACAGTCACCTGAGCAGCCATCTTGCACCTCTGTATCACCTTAGTTCCTCAGATTTCTTTGTGGTTGGTTTGCTTTTTCAGACAGCGCTGTGTTTTGTCCTTTGCCTGACATTCTCAAGAAGTACACGTGACAGTCTGTTATCAGGAAAAATGTGAATTACAATTGACGTTTGTGGAAGCTTGGTGCAAATCCGCCCTCTCAGCTCAGTGACATCATCCCTGCCCTGTAATGGAGTCGTCTAGTTTCACAAGCTGTGACAGGAAGGTATATTCGTGTGTCACCAGCATAGAAATTATCATTTATGATTATATGTTTTTCTAAAGATGTGACCAAGCATCTACATGCAGAACAAAAGTAGTCTAAGTATTGATCCCTGTGGAACGCCACATTCAACCTGAGACCAGGAACATACAGCGACAAGACTACATGAATGGAATCAGACCAGCCGCTTTGAGACCAGTAAGGTTTCCGAGCTGGCATAAACATAGACATAAAGACATGTTGTTGTGGTCCTGCATGGGAAATATGTTCATGTCCGGGTCCAGGGACAGAAGTCTCCAACGAGTTTCATCTTCATCTCTCCCATTCTGCGCACACTTATTGACCTAAAAACAAATTAAACTAACGAGGCTTACTCACTGTCAGCTGTTTAAACCTCGTCCATCCACATCTGTCTTGGTGCTGTAATGACAGCAACCCACTCAGATATGAGCTCACACGAATAAATGTGAGTCACTGTCACGTCTTTTCCACTGACATCACTGGAACCTTCATCTCTGACACTGTCTGTTTTATTAATATGACCAGATGTGTTATTATTGGAGAGGAAACCACTGACTTTATATAAATAACAACATTAAAGCCCTGCTAGAGTTTTTATTTCACTCCACAACACGAGGGTGGTCGATGGCAGACAACAAGGTCACAAAGGGTGGAGGGGTTCATCCTCATATATTCTGATACTAATCTTGCACACTCACCTGTAGTGTCCTTCAGCCCCTCCCCTCTGTCCTGCAGTAACCCCTTTATTTACCTAAGCTTCCCGCCCACCTGCTCACCTGTTCTTCATTTCAACTATTAGTCTGGCAGTATATATATATATACCAGCCCATTTCCACCCACACTCGGCCACAGTGTCCTGTTTGCATTCGCCCAGCTTTCCAGCCTTTGTTTCTACCTGCCAACCCCCATCACCTGCAGATTCATGATCCTCTGCCTGAAGTTTGCCTGTTCTGCCTGCCTGCCTGGTTCCTGGTTGAAGCTTGCTGTTATTTCTGAGTGAAGGGATTTTTGTAGCCTCAGTGACATCATTTTAATCAGCCCTGTATGTGTCAAGTCTTGAGGTAGCTGTTTGTTGAAATAATGGGCGGATGAAAGTAAGCTAATTGAGTGCTTCGGTGTCAGATTCTATCTGGATCTCTCAGTAAAGATGTGCACCTTCCCAACACGTAATTCACTGATCACACATTGTATGTTTTATGTCTAAATGTGACTGTTGAATGTATGTGTTGAATCCGTCTGCTGCAAACCAAATCGCCCTCCAAGGGACAAATTAATAAAGTGAAGTGAACACGTTCTCACTCCCAGCTCGTCAAATACTGATGCTTGGTCAGTGGACCTACACCTCAAACTATGATGCTCTAGGTACCCCTCCTGTGTCAGTTTTGGACCCTCAGAGACAGCCTGTCAATTTACGCTCATTACATCATGTCTTTTCAAAATAAACTCATGTTTTCACAGGTTATGTCCAGTTAAATGCCTTCAGTCTCTTTTCAAAACAGTCAGCTTAAGTATAACTTCATTTTTAGGTTTATATCCTCAGGTTTAAACAACAAAACCATGTGGTTAGGTTGAGAAAAAAACATCATGGGTTATCTTAAAATATGTATGTGTATAATGTAACGTCATGTGTCACATGTTGCATACAGGCAGCTTCGGATCAGGAGGTAGAGCCACTAAGCAGAACACTGTTTCTTCGATCCCCAGCTCCTCCAGTCTGCTTGTTGAAGTACCCCTCAGAAACATACTGAACCCTAACTCAGTCCTTGTGTGGTGAGTCACCAGTGTATGAGTGTGTCTGTGACCGAGTGAATGTGACAAGTCGTGCTAAAGCACTTCTAGTGGACTAGAAAGAGACTGTGCAAGTTGTTTAAACATCTGTTGGTGAAAGTCTAGAGTTTCGTGGATCTACATCCAGAGCCGTGACTTTTTGGATGGACCAAATGTACAGAGCTGTAAAGTTGTCCACCATGGTAGCAGTTAGCAGCTAGCTAACCGTAGCTAACTTGTTTGTCCATTGTTTGGTCTGTGACGTAATAGGTCAACAGGAAAAAGGTCCAGTACTAACAAGCTGAAAGGGGGCATATCTCCACCTATCGTAGAGGAGTCGCACATACTTGGCTCAATAAATGGATTCCCCTCCCGTGCTTGTATACTGGGACAAGGACAGTAGTCAAGCTGGGACTGTAGCTGCACTTCACTCTGCATGGAAACGTACTGACTAAGTCTGACTCCTGAGTTTATGAGGACGGCGTCTCTCTGCCAGGTCGCAGGCTGACACTGTGATGATTTGTTGTGATGACGCCATACGTCCATAAATCCATTCAGCCTGCCTTCATGTGCGCAGCACATTATAAGTAACTGCTCAGTCTCTGTGAAGAGGCTTCAGGCTTTCCTCTGCAGCTGATCAGATACCTGCAGACTCTCGACACTCCCAGCATGCTCTCTGCTCAGCCCTCCACAGCCAGTGATGACACTTAAAGAGAAACAGTAAATGTTAATAACAGATGGAACTTTATTTTACTTTGTGCGTGGGTGTTTTTAAAGCTAGATTCTTTATGTGGGTGGGTGTGGATGTGTGTGTGTGTGTGTGTGGGATGTGGCTTTCTGAGCTCAATGAGGGAACATTTTCTTCAGGCCAAATAAAGCTGCCCATGTAAACTCCACATTCCTGAGCTTGCGGTGTGTCTGTCTCAAACTCTCTTTCTTCATGGAGGGAGGAGGCTGCGTGTGTGTGTGTGTGTGTGTGTGTGTGTGTGTGTGTGTGTGTGTGTGTGTGTGTTTGACTTTCAGAGATCTGCACAAGTCTGACTTTGAGTTTTTGAGTTTCACACACCTTCTGCTTACTGTCACAAAACGTCTCTCTGCAGTTTGTGCACTGAACTGAATTCGGGCTGTTGGGGAGCTGATGTCACATCAGTGAATTTAAAGCTGCAGTTGGATCTTTCATAAACTCAACATCTGTATTATGAACAGAAATCACTCCTCACTGTTGGCAACCATGTTGGAAAATAAGTAAAAGGTTCCATGTGTGAGATTTTGGGGGTTCACTGCCGTCTAGCGGTGAGGACTGCAGATTGCAATCAGCTGAAACCTCTCCTGGTTTGAATTCCTTCAGTGTTCGTTGTTCAGAAGGTTTTTAGCAGGAGCTGAGTTATCCTCAGAGGTCTCTTCCTCTCCTAAAGAAACAATTTTCGCCCCCCCAGTGTTTAACCCAAGCCGGCACCGTTGTCTCCTCCTTGTTACAGATGAAATAATTTGCTATCAGTTCATCCGAAGAGACATTTCCTCTCTAAACTTCTCACTTCTCTTAAAGTAAAAAGAAAATTCATCAACATGTGCACATAAGAATATAAATGTGTTAAGTCTTTGGCGATTAGCATTGATAAGGTATGATTTAAGGAGGGTGATGAATCCATAGTCGAATAGGGAATAGAAAAAATACCCTTTTTTTTTGTTTTTTACAAAAAACATAAATTAAAAAGTCATTGTTCTGCAGCTCACAGGTAAGTCTCAAGTGTTTGCACTCTAGTGCAGTTTTAATTTCGTTGATTAAAACTATGAGGAAAATTTTTCATCGACGACCTTTTTCCATGACGAAAACGAGACGATGACTCGCTAAAAATTAATCTTGATACCAAAAACTAAGACGAAATCTATGTTTCATTTTCGTTGAAATGTGGTGGACTATCAGATATTGAAAGCTGAGAATGGCCGTGCTTGTAATTGTCTTCAAATGCTGCATGAGTGACAGGCTGGTGAACAGTAAATATTCTGCACCAGGATGTTTCAGTAGCCAGCAGAAACAGTCAAGTGCAAATTGTGAGCTGTAATCTGTCGACTGCTACTGCAGAGCTGCAGACTCTGTGGACAACATGTTCTCATTATGAAATTGTCAAATACCGCCGCTTGCTCATCGATTCATGTGTCGGACACTGATGAAAAACAGGCAGCAGTATGATACGCCACCAGACAGCTTCAGTTTGAAATGTCACGAGACAACAACATAATTTAAGGAGCTGGAAAGTCTCAGTAGGGCGGGTAAGAGGGAAGGTAGATGGGTCCAACAACAGGGGACTTTCACCCAGGAGGCCAGTGTTTGTTTCCTGTTTGAACATAGAGCCAAACAATTATGTTTTTGTCTAAACCTAACCACGTGGAAATAAACACAAATACGAAGTATTTTACTGATGTTGTGAGTTTACTTAAAAAAAAAAGACTGTTTTTATCTAACAAGCAGAAACTGTACATTTCCTGTCTAAATAGAAGTGCATTTTATGAAGACATGACGCATAAACAGGCATAAACTGACACGCTGTCCTGGAGCATTGACCACAGACGCACCCAGAATGCCTAGCATGTCATATGTGGACGTGAAAGTCGACTACCAAACGGCGATATGTGACGATTTGGTGGTGAGAATGTGTCGCTGTGGTGGAGGACCTGCTCTGTATGTAGATATAAACAACTCAGTGTAAGAAGACTTAGGGTGCTCTCACACCTGCCCCGTTTGGTTCGGTTCAATCAAACTCCAGTTGGTTTGCCCCCTCAGTGTGGTTCATTTGTGCAGGTGTGAACACACCAAAACAACCAGACAGAGACCTTCTTGAAGAGGTGGTCTCAGTCCGGTTACAAACGAACTCTGGTGCGGTTGGTTTGTGGTGAGAACAATTGCAGCAATAACAATTATACAACTTTGGAACAACATGAGTCCCTGATTCAGACCAAAGGAGACCACTCTAGGGCTGACAGCAGCCTGACCTACATGAAAGGTCCAGTGTGTGGGATTTGGTAGTATCTAGCACTAAGGTTGCAAAACTAAAACCAGTGTTTGATTTGTGAGTATCATATACCAGTAGATGCAGCTGAACTCTTCACACTGGAGCTCTAAGTAAAGGGTCTGTAAACTGTCCTTGGCAGCGTCAGTGTGACAGACAGGATGGAAACATTTAGATGGAGTCTTTGTCCCACCCAAGAACCAAAAACCAGCTCCACAACAATCTGCCTGCAGCTGCAGCCTCTGTGACCTCAGGAGGAGATGCTCCTCGGAAGAACCGCACACACAAACATGTGTGCACGCAGACACACGTTCACAGCTGAATTACAGGCAGATAACGACCACACACAGCGTTATCACCCTGACAGCTTTAAAACTCTCTCCACTTGATTTAAGACGCGTCTGTAAATACACACTATCAGTCACACACATGTAGCATTACTGTGCGTTATCACACAGCCCGGCCGTGCAGCAGGACTCTGTCATTAGAGACGAGCTCAGCATCCACGTTAAATTACACACTCTCCTCTCTGAACCTCAGAAAGCCTTCAGGACGTCCCCGCTGAGCAGCACGCTATGCTGACAGAGACCCAGAGAGGACGGGAGGGTGACTGAACTCATGCGGCTCGGCCTTCGAGGTCAGTGCAGCTTTAATTTGCATAAATGGTTTTTGGGCTTTCCACAGCTGGAGTGGACCTGGAAAAAACCCTAAACACTAAACCGCTGAAACACTTCAGACTTTCCAGGAGTGACTGACAGAGAGAGAGAGAGAGAGAGCGATGAACAGGATCAGGGACTGAACTGAGACGTTGTCAGCTAGAAAGTTTCGATACAGTCAGCCATGTTGGAGAAGATGTCGTTCAATAAATGTGGATCATACCCGTGTGTTTTGGCTTTGTCCTGAAATTGTACAGTTTTGAGTAGTCTGGGCTATACCTAGGTCATGCATGGTAGTGTACTTGGGTAATATGTCAGGAGGAACTGTGTTAGGGGAAGACAGATATTGAAAATTTTGTTGGCAGTCTGTAAAAAGGCCATCATGTTTTAAGCCAAAACATGACTAGAAAAATTCTGTTCTTCAGAATTGATGGAGTGTTAAAATGTGTTTGTCTTGTTGTGTTATTGGGAGCCAGAATAGAAGGAGTCATGGCTCAAAACCAGCCGCCACACACATACACATAAGGTTCTGTGTATTAAGGGTTATCATGTCCACCTCATCAGAAACTGGGGAGGGATTAAGAGGAAGATTGGATTTCTCTGCAACGCTAATTTTTTAGCACATTAGCTAACGTTAGCTTCCATAGCAAAACAAACAAGTGTGGTCCTCCTTTGTAAGATTGGCTTCCTGTGACATCATCCATCCACTGAGTGAGAGCATACGGGTCGGCCAGTCTGGTCCCGTTGGTCAGTGTTTACTTATTCAAGTAACACTGGCGGTCCCGGAGAGTGAGTGACCTGACATGGTGCGTTGGTAAATTCAGTCTGACGCTCTACACTAAAATGAGAGCCCTGTTGGTGGAAGAAACGCAGCGTTATATTTCTACATGAATGAACCAACGGTTAAGTTAATCACACATTCACTCCGCTCGGCGCTCTGCTGCTCCGTCTCCACAGACAGAGTGTCCAGAGTGCGCTCTGCCACTCTGAGAGTGCGCTGCTCTGGATAACCCAACGCTACATTCAGACAGCGCTCCCAATTTATCAACGCTCCAGTTTGTGTCAGAGTGCGCTCCCACACTCACAATGAGTGTTTCTGAACGCACCACTCACATCATCTTCCTCCATCGTCTAAAACAAGACAACACAACTTGTGTCTGTGGAGAACTGTTTAGCCTCCAGCTAAGCCCCGCCCACCAAAAACATCATACTGTTTACTCACAGTTAAAGGGTCTGTCTCACTATTATGACCTGGATGACCTGAATCTTCGCCACCATGACTAGAGAAAGACTAGTTGTTCTCTGGGAGGAGTCTCAGGTCTTCAGGACACTGATGAAGCTTTTGTTGTTTCGCAGCCTCTCAGAACGTCTGAGTGCAGAAAACAGTCACATCTTTAAAACTCATTTGTTTTCTTTGGCTTTCTCTTGATTTTATAACTTAAACTTCATGGGTTGTGAACTTGTATCTCCCTCTTCTCCTTCTCTTCTTCCTGTGAAGCTGTTTCAAACTTCTGTTTGGACGAGTGTTTGTTGGAGGACTCTGATGAGAAGAGCACCTGTGTTTGTCTCTGAACGCTGCAGGAGTGCAGGAAAAGTCCTGAGGACGAGTTTGGTGAAGAGGAATGTGTTTTTTTACTGGCCTGGTACGTCCTGGCTCCGCGCCGCTCCGCTCTGTCCAGAGTCTGGGGTTTGGCTCCGGCTCCAGGTCTGGGTGGGTCCAGACTGGTCTGGCTGTGTGGTTTAACAGGGTTAGTGGTTAGTGCAGGGCTGGGGCCGGGGCTGCTGCTGAGCTCACAGACATCTGCTCCACGCTCTTACAGAGAATGTCCAAAATAATATAACTCTGCTCTGCTGGCAGACGACGCAGGATCATCGCCTCAGAGTCACACACATATACACAGATCACAGTACCTGTGCTTGACTCTCTGTAGTAAAACGACACGCTTGAATGCAGCAGTGATATTAATCCAAGAACATTTTTCTGCATCACACATTCTTTGACTACTTTAGGAACATTTTGCTGATACATACTCTTGTAGTGGAGTATTTTCAGACTGTGGTATTTCCACTTCTTCTTGAGTAAAAGATCTGAGTATTTCCTCACACATAGACAAACAGACCTACAGCCCACAGAACAATATAATGTGCTGCACTGCGTGTTCTGTCTGCCCTGTTTGTTTTGACTGAGATCCAGTTTAGACACCGCCACATACACTCAGACACATGCAATGTATTTACCGTACACATCCAGTGTCAGAGCAGTCGTCAGATGGAAGTGTTGGCGTTATATGTTTCTGCAAAGCATGAATATGTTTGTACGTTTTATAGGAATCATATCAGCGTTTCTAAGGTGACATCACTGTGTCTCCTGATTGGACAGTGCCACAAAAATCATCTGTGTTTTATTGAGATAATCCTGCGTTTCCTAGAGCGATGGTGCCACAAAAATGGGCTGTTGCTACCAAGACATTGCTGCATTTCCTGCCATAATAGTGCCATAAAAAGCAGTTGGTTATTAATGAGACATTGCAGTGTTACCTGCCGCGATTGTTCCCCTTAAACCAGGTATTTTAAGCCAAATCCGATCTTTTCCAAACCATAGCCAGGTAAGTGGAGCTACAGTTATAGCTCATGGGTACGTGGGTGTATTTTAATGACCTGTCGCTGCATTTCCTGCTGTGTTTCCAGCAGCTTTTAGGAGCAAAACGTGGGTGTTTTGTAGCCACCCATGGCTATGTTTCCTGTCTGAATCGAGCAGCAACAAGTGGTTGTTTTTATCAAGACATCGTTGTTTTTCCTGTGGGACTAGTGCCACAAAAAGCATTTGTTTTTTAGTGAGATATCGCTGTGTTTCCTGACCGGATAGCGGCATGAAAAGCAGTTGTTTTCTATCGAGACATCACTGCATCTCCTGCAGGAATACTGCTACAAAAAGTTGCTGTTATCAAGACATTGCTGCATTTCCTGCCATAATAGTGCCATGAAAAGCAATTAGTTTCTAACAAGACATCACTGCGTTTCCTGCTGTGATTTTTCAACTTAAACCTGGTTCTTTTTCGAACCAAAACCAGTTAAGTGGAGCTACGGTTAAAGCTCGTATTTTAATGACCTGTCGCTGCATTTCCTGCTGTGACAATGCCACGTAAAACAAACAGACAACTAAACTGGATGTGATTTAGAGAGTCACAGCTGTGTTTCTAGCAGATTTTTAGGAACAAAACACGGGTGTTTTGTTGTGACCTGTGGTTGCATTTCTTACCCAGATAGAGCTGCGACAAGTGGTTGTTGTTATCGAAAAATTGTTGTTTTTTTCTGCAGGAATAGTGCCACAAAAAGCTGGTATTTTAAGCCAAACATGATCTTTTCTGAACCATAACCAAGTGGATTTTGTGCCTGTGTCTAACCATGTTAACCACAGTGTTGTTGAAACATGAAGTTTAACGTGTTCATGACATAGTAATGTACAAATGAAACATATATGAGGTTTGCAGAAACATACAACGCACTTATTAAGGGTTGATTAAACATACTGGATTTCATCATCAGTCTGGCTGTTAGCTGAGGAGATGTGAGACAGACACTCTGTGGGGTTGACTCAATAATTAGTGTTGAAATGGAGAAATAATTTCAGCTTAATGGGAATTTTGTCTGACAGTATTTTATGTGCATATACACTGTTTCAAAGGCAGCTACATTATTATTATTATTTGTTGTTTAGATGATTGTATCTCAGTCTGCAGCTTCTCAGTCGTGTTCTTTCATCACATCCTCACTGTGACCTCGTCACATGTCCACGTTTGGTCATGGACTTTCCACGTCCACATATGACGTCCAAGGTACCCTGGGTGTGTTGGTTGTTGACGTTCTGGGACGCCGTGTCAACTTCAGCCTGTTACATGCATTGTCTGTTTTCAAAATACACTTCTGTTTTCACAGGAAATGTACAGTTTGCATACAGTCTCTTTCAAAATAAAAGCACTGTGTCGGTACACGGTACATCAAACACTGCAAATTGATGTATTTCCTTCAACAACTGAAGCATGTGGTTGGGTTTGGGAAAAAAGAACAGGGTTTGGCTTTATAATCTTAAGGGATGTGAACACTGCTCTCCCGGCTAAAGGTCGGTGTTTGTTGGACCCATCCACCCCTCTAACCCGCCCTACTTGGAGTTTTGCCGCCCTAACTTTCATACTTGTCCCATCGCGTCTCCCCCTGACACCACCAAGCACCATCTTACTATATAATGACGAAAACTGTGTGTGTGTGTGTGTTCCACGTTTTCCTCCTCACTGACTTGGTCAATCCATGTGAAATTTGGCACAGTGGTAGAGGGTCATGGGAGGATGCCAATGAAGCAATATTACATCAATTGGCCAAAGGGGGGCGCTATAGCAACCCACTGAAATGTCAAACTTTGAATGGGCATATCTCATGCCCCGTATGTGGTAGAGACATGAAACTTTGCACAGAGATGCCTCTCCTCATGAGGAACACATTTGCCTCAAGAACCCATAACTTCCGCTTATATAGATTTTCCGCCATTTTGAATTGTTTGAAAAACACTTCAAATGGATCTCTTCCTAGGAAGTTTGAGCAATCTGCATGAAACTGGGTGAACATAATCTAGGGAGCAATATCTAAAGTTCCCTCTTGGCAAAAGTTGGAAAACTTCCTAAAACTGAGCTTCTATAAGGCAATGAATATTGGGGAGGGCGTGGCTCATCACATAAAGGTGTAGAACATCTCAAGGGTTTCACCCATCACCACGCAACTTTGTAGGCATATGAGCACACATAATCTGAGGGGACGCCTCCATTATTGAGCCCATCAAACAAAATGGGGGCGCTAGAGAGCTCATTTCTTATCTAGGCCTAACCGCCATATGGATTTTTACTAAACTTGGTAGATATGTAAAACAGGACGCCTCAAGGTGACTGGAGAAATTTAACTCTAATTGGCAACGTTTTTCAAACACTCTGTCTGAATACATTGCTCTTCTTAATGGGTTCAGTTGACTATTTAATCTGCAGTTTCCTATGACCTGTATCCCAAACACACACCGTGTGAAACTATACGTGGGCAACTGTGCACTCAGTGGGTATGGACTAGTTAAACTATAACAGCGACCGGCTGCGTATCGCACCGATGTTAAAGGACGGCTTATTCGTCAGTGTTTGACGCCACAGGGCTCAAGCACCAGATTTCGACAACTGCTGAGTGAGACCAGGTTGGTTTAAGCGTTAAAATGTTATATCTCCAATCTGTTTCTGTGTGATGGCGCTGCTTCAGATAAACACCTCGCCTGCCAACTAAACCATCTTTGAGAGTTGTTTGTCATCGATCTTCCAAATTAGCTATATTCTTCTAACCTGCTAACAGGCACAGAAGCTAAGCAACGTTCTGCTGCGGACGCCATGTTAATTTAGGTCCTAAAGTCACACAATGACACAAACAAACAAACTGATGGAGGCGGCCGTAGACCAGCAGCTCCTGTGTTCTGTGAGGTAAAATTACTGTTTCTGTCAGTGGAGTCTGGTGGATTACAGAGAGTGAGATAATGACTTCAGTTCCCCTTCAGTTGGAAAGAGCTCTCTGATGGTGAGGTGAAGCAGTGACAATATCACACTGACTATGGAGAAGTACCTCAAACAACCCCACTTCAAAAAATCAAAACCAACCCTTTCAGTTATTATTTTGATCAGCACTCGCTGCTTTAACTCACACCACTGCTTTTCACAAACAGCTGAGTGAACGTTTCCATCTGTAAAACCCAGAAAAGACCACACTGTTTGTGATGTGTCAGCTGGACCCTGAGATTTATGAATGAGGCGAGTTTCAGTGAAATCTTCAGTGAAAATGTTATTTTTAGCACGAAGGGAACACATGAAGCAGAATCAATATTTTCCTTGGACTTTATGCGTCTGTTAATGCCTGTGGACTTTAATAAACCGTCCTGTGGAGGATGAAAATGTGCTGCGGTCCACAAGTCTGAGGATGTGGGTTTGGTTCCTGTTGAATTGTGGGTTGTGAAGTGTCACTGTGCTTCTGAACAGGATTTATTGTCTGTGTATCTTTGTGGTTACAGTGTGTTGCAGTTTTAGAGGTCTTAATGTAGCCGTTCCTCTGCACCTGTTAGAAACACACAGGAAATAATGTGACTGTTCAACTGTTGGTTAATGAAGAACCTCTCAGGATCTGAAGATGGAGGTCAAATACAGATTTACAGTGTGAGTGAGTCACTTAAAAAAATCTTTCCTGCTCGGTGAATGAAAAACTTTTGCTTCTTTAACTTTTAATGTTATTCAGGGAATTTTACGTCTTGTTGGACAGCAGTGGAGAGAATCGAAAAACATTGTTATATTCTGTAAAGAGGGGTAACTTAAAGAGACACATTCTGTCTGAATTATGGATCTAAAATACTTAATAATCCACCACGCTGAACAAACTGCATCTCTGAGGCTCGTTAGCTGAGGTATAACATGTGAACAGGTCCACTAGTGTGATGGATGAACTGTGAGGGGAAGCACGGACTGTTATTTCCTGTTTTTCTCCAGCATTCATTAACCCAACATGAAGTCTCCACAAACCTTTATTTATAGGCTGCCACAGGCCTTTCCAACATGGCTGCCTTTTTGTCTTTGTCCATGGACAGTGGCCCTCCACCAGTCTGCGAGTATCTTGGGGTCTTGTTCATGAGTGAGGGTAGAATGAAGCGTGAGATCAACAAATTGGCAGTTTGGTGCGGCATCTGCAGTGATGTGGGCGCTGTGCTGGACTGTTGTGGTGAAGAGGGAGTTGAAGCTTTCAATTTACTGGTCCATCTCCGTCCCAACCCTCACCTATGGTCATGAGCTCTGGGTAGTGACCGAAAGAATGAGGTCACAGATACAAGCGTCTGAAATGAGTTTCCTCTGTAGGGTGTCTGGGCTCAGCCTTAGAGATAGGGGGAGGAGTCAGACATCTGGAGGGAGCTCGGAGTAGAGCCGCTGCTCCTTCATGTTGAGGTGGTTCAACATCTGATCAGGATCCTCCTGGGTGCCTCCTGTTAGAGTTGTTCTGGGTACGTCCCACTGGTAGGAGGCCCCGGGGCAGACTCAGAACACACTGGAGGGATTATATATCTCATCTGGTCTGGGAACACCTCAGGGTCCTCCAGGAGGAGCTGGAAAGTGTTGCTGGGGAGAGGGATGTCTGGAGTGCTTTGCTCGGCCTGCTGGCCCTGAGACCCGGCCCTGGATAAGTGGATGAAAATGGATGGATGGATGGATGGATAGAGACAGTAGCTGTGTTCGAAATCGCTCCCTATCACGGATATAGTGCACTATGTAGTGTGTTTGCCATTTTGTAGTGTTGTTCGAATTCTCCGCGGTTAATTTCATTCACTATATAGTGGACTATAAAATACCCACAATGCACAGCAAATGTGAGTGAACAAACGATGTACCCTACATTTTACTCCCGTATACCACAATGCAATGCGGCCGTCTTTTGCCAGAGGAGAAGATGACAGGTCCAACAAGCCAGTAGTTTGCTTATATCAGCTAGCATGTTAGCTTAGTTTTTTTTAGGCTAATTACCAGTTGACGTCGGCGAATCAATAAAAGGCGCCTTAAACGCTAAAGATACGTTTGCCTTCACCTCCGTCTTTGCCTGAGGAGCAGGACTTGGGTCAGCAGCATCCAAACAATCACCGGAATCATTATTTTAATACACAAAAAGAAAAGAAACGAATCGGATGCTAGCCGGTAACGTTAGCTCACGAGCTAACAATAGCCACTTAGCTCGCACGAGCCAGGTAGCTTGTAGCTCGTGCACTATCGTGGGCTATTACAGCTCACAATGCAGACACACAACCGTAGCTGACAAAACCAAACGTCCACACCATCGACATTTCAACATTGACAAAAAGTACGACCACCATACCGTTTGATCATCCTCAAAGCGCCCGGTTTGTTTACATGATGCTCGGCGCGTCCACTTGCGTCACAGGAGTATGCAGCGCAGCTACTGACGCAACGACGTTCAGAACATTTCAGTTAGTGTCCGAAATCTCGTTCAGTCGTTCCCCATGTAGTGCACTATATATTAAACACGAAATAGGGAACAGTGAGTGAGTGAGAGGACGGTTTTGAACACAGCTAGTGGCAACCCAATCGCCAGAAAAGATATGTAGGCTTTGTACGTTCCTACAAACCACAAATACATTACATTTGTACTTCATTATGTAGCCGATACGTTGAAACTTCACATTTCAACAAGGCTGTGGTTAATGTGGTTGGATTTGGACACAAAAACCACTTGGTTATGGTTCAGAAAAGTTCATGTTTTGGCTCAAAATACCAGCTTTTCTTGGCACTATCCTGGCAGGAAACGCAGCGATATCTCAGCAAAATACAACTGCTTTTCAACACGGTGATGTCTCTGTATAAAAACTTTATTTTTTGCTGTGGTTAGATTTTGGAAAAAGAACAGGGTTTGGCTTTAAAATCTTACAGGACGCGAACACCGCTCTCTCAGGTGAAAGTCGTTGGACCCATCCACCCCCCCTTCGTCGCCTTAAGGCCCTGACACACCAAGCCGATGGTCGGCCGTCGACCAAAGTCGGGCCGTCGGTGAGCGTCTGTCGCCCTAGTTTTTGCGGTGTGTCCCGCACCATCGGCACTTCGACGTTGGTGTCTTTTCGGCCGATTGAGCATGTTGAATTGGCGGCGGAGCTTGTCGGTGAGAGAGATCACTCTGATTGGCCGTTCAGGTTTTATTTCTTCGCCCCTGTAGTGAGTGAATCTGCCTGTAGTGAAACCGGGGCTAACCGGTGCTTCCTCCTCAGGCTCCACTTCACTCAGCTGCCCCACAGACCCGCTGCTTCTTCACACTTTAACCTGAATAACAAACCGGAGCTAGCTGGGAGCGGCTAGCGGAGCGTTAGCCGCAGCATGACCGGAGGGAAGCACAGCCAGTTAGCCTCCGCTAGTCTCTGAGCTAGCCCCGGCTCTCCGTTTGGATCCAACCGGAGCACCGAGCCCTGGTTTGTTATTCAGGTTAAAGTGGGAAGAAGCAGCGGGTTTATCGGGCAGCTGAGTGAAGTGGAGCCTGCGGAGGAAACACCGGGACCGTCTGGATGTAATAGTCCGTGGAGGTGCTGCGGTGCTCGGCTGCACAGATAGGAAACCCCTCGGCTGACAGGATGTACCACTCTCTCACTCCGCTCTCTCTCACGCAGGCGCAGAACGTACGTGCTACTTGGCCGTCGGATGTAGTCCGTGTAGTGTGTTCAAATGCAACTGACACAGGGCGACGTGAGGCGACGCAGACGACGCAACAGTTGGCTTCCGTCGCCGCTAGTTCTTTGATGTCGGTTTATTGTGTCTGCACCTTTAGCCTTCGTCCTTGTCCTGGCGCGTTTCCCCCTGATGCCGCCAGGCGCCTGCGTATCATGCCAAGTTTAAGGCCGCTTTTTTCTGTTGGTTTCTGATGCCACAGGTCACTGCCCAGGCGCTGGATTTCGACAACTTCAGAGTGAGACCGGGCTGCCAGAATGCAACAAGTGACATCTCATGATGTTTCAGAAGGAGACAATAACAAACAGACTGGGTCAAATGAAAGTTAAATAGACACTTATAATCAAAAATCAAAAATATCATTGATAACCTCTTATAATGGACATGCAGTGACAATGTTTAATTGCCCTGTGTGCTTCCATTACAGCTTGTTGTACTACTGGACCAATTTCAAAAACCGTTGTTCCCATGAGTCTCTTTGACCAGTTTACACGAGGAAATATGGTCCAGGCTGAAAAATACCAACGTTATCCTTTGCAGAAACGTACAGTAACAACTTTATTAATCTGGCTGACAAACCGCTGTCCTCAGAAGATCATTCCTGAGGAATACAGTGACCTCCTGACCTTTCATCTAGCACCACCATCAGGCCACAGCCATCACTCTCACAGAGGACATATTATAATCTAATGGGCACAGAAACATCGACTCCTCTGAAGGATGACTGTTTTCCATGATTCCTTCGTCACTCAGAGGCCAAATGTCTCAGAGCGTGACTTTCTGTAATGTTTGTGGGCGTACGAGACTCTCGCAGCATTTGTACACTTACTGGATATTCAGCCGAATGAAAGATCAGCCGTGCAGAAGTGTGTGTGTGGTGGGACAGATCACACAATACGCTCTCTGTCTGGGCGCTGAGCTCTGCTGTGCACTCACAAACACCCGCAGAGAAACACTCACAGCCATTGTTCACAGCCTGACACTCTCAAACACACATTATGCCAGTGTGCCAATGAATCCACAATGGAGTCCATCTGTGTGTGTGTGTGTGTGTGTGTGTGTGTGTGTGTGTGTGTGTGTGTGCGTGTGTGTGCTGGGTGGTGATGTAACCAGGGTTCGTCTAAACAGCTGATTATGATCACAGGAAAGTGATACAGAAACTTTCTCCTCATGTTTTCCGCCCACAGACTGACTTCAGCTTCATCATTCATCTCTGTAGTTTTTATATGAGTAACTATTTATTACGTCACAAGTTACTCGAGTACTGTACTTAAGTGCAAGTCTGAGGTAATTTACTTGAGTATTTCCATCTTCCACTACTTTATACTTCTCCTCAGAGGGAAATATTGTCCTTTTTCCGCACTACATTTGTGTGACGGGATCTAAAGTAAGAATTCAAATAGATCGGTGGTGGAGGAAGAACTTTATTTAGGTAAAAGTATAATACTCAAGTAAAACAGAAGAAAGCATCTGCTGCTAACTCACCTAGCACCACTGAGCTAGCTAACATTACAGCTCAGCCGAGGAGGACGCCAGTAACGTTTATATCTTGTGATGTCATGAGCCTCTCGTCCTACTGCGCAGTGATTCGCTTGGCGGATGTAGTTCAGTAGAAAGAAAATAGTTCCTACATGAACCTGCTCACAAGAAGGTCTGTGGATTATCTCGAGTAACCAGGTCATGATTTCTGTAACGAGATGCTGCTTCATCTATGATAATACATTTTAATTCATGTGTTGATTATATTTGGTATTTAGACTGTGTGTCTGCAAGCTTTCAGATCATTTTAGTGCACAACAAACGTGTCCGAATTTTGACCCCATTCTGACCAACTGGATCTGGATGAGCCATTTGAATGTGATGAGCGCCCGTATTTATTTGAACACGGAGTACACGGAGTACACGGACGCAGAGCTCATTGAAACTGAAGAGCGGACGAGGAGAGAGAGGGAGCAGCAACAGGCAGAGGAACATGTCTGAATCCAGCTAAAGGTAAACACACACGTTCATTTCTCCTTTCCGTTATGTTGTCAGATAATTATACTAACAATCCGAGCCTATCTGTGTGAAAAAAATGCACTTTCAGTGGACGTATTGTGACGTTGTTTGACGCTGTCTGAGTGCCCTATTATTTAATATAGCGCGCGCTCACAGGCTGCAGGCAGGTCAGCCCTAGCTTCATACTGGAGACATGTCACATATTGAACATCCTATCACTCATTTAGACAAAAGGAGATCTGAACATAGGGCCCAGGTTGAAAAAAAAAAAATAGTTCCCTTTTAAGTACATTGTGTTTTGCTAAATGTGTTTAACTACTATCCACCACTGAAAAGTAGAATAATATATTTACGTGTATATTTCATACAGTATTTTCCTTATTGTAAAAACTTTTAACATGAGTAATTTTTCTTAACTTTCCTTTATCTTTTTGTTTTTCTTGACATTAATGTGTTTCCGTACATTGACCTGTGAATGAGTTTTTAATCGCGTACAAAACCTCAGGGACCAAATGAAGTTTAAAAAGTAGAATATTTTTGTCTGAGATGCAGAAATATAAAGTTTTATTTTAAAAAAGTAAAAACGTCAAAATTGTGTTTAAGCAACTTTACTTGATTAAATGTGTGTAGTTACTATTCACCAAAGAAAATATAATATATGTAGGTTTTATATGCAGCATTTTTATAAATGTAAAAACTCTGCCTGTCACCAGGAGTCATTTACAACCTTCCATATGCTGGCATGAATGTGCCTCCATACCTCAGAGAGTAATGATTAAATACAGATCAATAGTTAATCTGTGGTCAGATCGGGCACAGCAGGAGTTTGAAGCAGAGGAAATGTTTCCTCCTGCAGCTCCTGGAGGAGAAACAAAGACAGAGGGGGAGGAGAGCACACTGTTCCCGGGGGAGGAGGAGGAGGAGGAGGGAGGTCCGTGCGTGAGGCCGGATTGCGCCACTGTGAAAATGGAGTCAATGAATAGATGGCACCGGGGTATTAATGGAGTGGGGGGTGAACTGGTGTGTTACTGGTGTGTGGGAGGAAACTCCCACTGAAGGCGTTTCTGCTCTGGACTGTAGATTGAGACAATACCGTCAATGAGATCAGCGGTTCCCACGTTTTGTGTCCCGGAGCTGTGGAGCTGTGGAGTTACACCGAGACATGAGCTCACTGTGAAGCGTTAATCTGAGAGCTCCACGTCTGCTGCAGGAAGTTCAGCTCTTTAATGAGCTTCACTGGAGGACAATATTCAGACGGATCTAACCGCTGCCTCCAGCTTTGACTGCGCGTCCCCGGATTCACCAGAGAGCTGTGCGCCGACTCTCACAGGTAAAATCCACCTTAAAACACAGTGCAGGCTGTATGTGAGACATGTCTTCTGCTTAATGCTTTACCTCTGTGTGTGTGTGTGTGTGTGTGTGTTGAGACAGTTCAGCTGTGGTTTACAGATGTGACACAAACATTGAGACACTTCACACTGCAGCAGCAGCTAAAGTAAAGTCCAACTACAGGAACATGTCCAGAGTCAGACAGCTTAGCAGAGAGGATTTACTGGAGGAAAAGTAACAAACACTGCACTAAAAATACTTAATTACAGGTCAAAGTCCTGCACTGGAAGGTACAGAGAGTACATACATACACATGTAGCATGAAAAATATTATATCTCAGAGTATCAAAGTCAAACAGAAAATGTCTCGTGTGTTGTTTAAACTAACGTGTAACAAACATCAAACCTCAGCTTCAAATCTCAGTTTGTAAAGTGACCAGTGTTGAAGAGACGAACTGCAGGGTGACAATGCTCCTTCACAAGTCCGAGTGCTGCACTGAAAGCATTGTTACAGGTAAAAGTACCAATGTAATGTTAACAAAATGAACTTGAAGTATCAAAAATAAAAGTACTTGATGTAAAAGTAGACGTACAACTCTGTAAAAATACTCAAGTAAAAGTCCTGCATTGAAAGTATTTTTCCAGGTAAAAGTACTGATGTACTATCAGCTTCCTTAAGTATTCACACAACACTGTAAAAATACTCAGTTACAAATCAAAAGTCCTGCACTGAAAGCACTGTTGGAGTAAAAGTACACAAGTATTATCAGCACAGTTTACTCACAACATCAAAAGTGAAGGTAAACTGCAGAAAATGCCTTCAGGAAATTCTCCACTACAAGTCAAAGACCAAGACTGACTAAAGCATGGTTCAGGAGGTAAAAGTACATATCATCAGTAAAATGCACTTTAAGGTTTAAAAGTAGGAGGTACATAATCCAGAAGAAGCCATACACCACTGTGAGAATACTCGATTACAAATAAAAGTGTTAACTAAATGACAAACTGAGATTGTTTGTGCAACACAAATGATCAGCTGGTTTGATCCTCTGTTACAGAACAAAGGCTCCGACAGTTTATAAGAAAGATAAAATGAGCTCCAGCTCGACTCACTAACAGCCAGATGCCTCTGATGTAAAATAAACTGTCGCTAAAACTCGTAACAGCAGGAACAACTCTCACAGGACTCATTTTACAGCAGTAGACGATCACTTTATTAAGTACGTTTTGTTCATAGTAATCACAGACTTTGCTCGTGCAACATTAATGCAGGACTGTAACTTGTAACAGAGTATTTGTACAGTGTTATACAGCTCCCTTTACATCATGCACCTCTACTGTTGATACTTGAATTACATTTTTTAATACCACATGTGCACTTTTACATGAAAATGGTGCTTTGTTAAACTGCTCAACAGTTTGTAAAATTGTTAAATGAGTCATTTCTGCATCAGGTACCTTTTTCTGATGATACTTTTCCTTGTACAGGAGTATTTTTACCCGGCAACACTGGCTACTTTACCAACTGAGATTCTTCTTTAAAAAAACATGATCACCTTTCTTTTAAAAACTTTTTGACACTTAAAGTACATTTTGTTCAGATTAATCACGTTTAGAATTGTTTGGGGAGAAAAGCACAAGTATTAAAAGCAAAGTTTGTCTGGTGATTGTTCGTGCATCAGTGTGTAAAATATTTTATATTTTACTGAAGTTAAAGCTCCAGTGTGAAGGATTTAGGGCCATATATTGACAGAAATATAATATAATCAGTGTGTTTTCTTTAGTGTTTAAGCACCTGCGTTCTGCGTTTAGACGACAACATTTTGATAACAATCGCCGTGCACACGGATTTGCAAAAATAACCAAAAACGCTGCAGTATACATGCCAGGCCAGTAGCTGGCGGTGTGACGCTTCCTTCTACAGAGCGGCGATGTATAAACAAACAAAATGGCAACCGCAGGAACGTTTGTCTGGACGGACAACGAGGTGGAGTTGCTACAGTAAATCTACACTTGGCTGTAGAAGCAGCACAAGCAGAGCTCGGGAGTCCGCCATTGTTGTTGTGATGGTTGACTTTCTTGTGCATGCCTAGTGACTGGAAGTGTAATGAGCATGTGCGAAAGTCTCCGTTTTCAGAGGAACTGCATATTGCAAGTTTACATGACAACGGAGACGGTGCCGTTTCCAAAAAATTGCACTCTGGAACCCGTTTTCAAAACGTTGCGTTTTCAGGCACCCAAAACGCTGCTGTCGTGTAAACGATCGGCCAAAACGCAACTAAAGTTTTAGACTGAGCCTTTTGCAGTGGTGCAGGTTTGATTCCAACCTGCGGGCCTTTGTTACATGTTATCCCCCAACTTTCCCAAATTTGCTGTGGTGTCATTAACGCAAAAATCTGCCCAAAAAAACCTGAACAATGAACACTGAAAGAATTCAAACCATGAGAAGTTTCAGCTGGTTGTAATCTGCAGTCCTCACCACTAGATGGTACTAAACCTCCTAAATCTGACGCACTGGACCTTTAAAGTCTTGAAGTATTATTACTAATATGTACACAGCAGTAGTTGTAGTATAATGCTGTGAAATAATTATTCTGGCATCAGACATTAACATGACATCGTAAAGACACTGAACGTTCACATTTTGTTTGGAATAAAAATCAGGTTGATGACATTTTAAACGTGTAACGATGTTAGAATTTCACGCTGTGTGAAAGTTAATGTTATGACCTTTGCAGACGTTGAGTTTGTTCTCTGTAACTTACAATTAAACGTTGTTATTCTGCGTCAAGATTACGTTGAGACGTTTGAAAGAGATTTAGGTCACTTAAAAACACAACTTCAAACCAACAAACTATCGTCATCGGCCGTCATCAGTTTCCTACGTCATGTTGGCGCTGACAGTAGATGTCCTGACGTTGAGTTTTGATCACGTGATGTCACACGCTAAGGTCAGCTGAATGTGAACATTGAGAGATGTCGCTGAGCAGCTGGACCAAGTACAGAAGTACTGCCAACAACATGTACTCTGAGTATTAAAAGTACTGATTGTAAATGATATGAGTATAAAGTGATAAACGTGAGCAGCATTTTGATGTTGTCACTTTAATTACACTTAGCTGACGATACTTTAGTATCTTTATGTAAAAGTTTGGATGCAGGACTGAACCCCTGCAGGCAGCGTTAAATACTGAAGATGGTTCATTTTAGCCATGTTTTATGCAGTTGGATAGTTTACCTCATAAAAACATGTATCATACTTTATTTGTTTCTGTGTAAAACCTGCAGAGTAACAGGTAACTGAAGCTGTGAGATAAATGTAGTGCTGTAAAAAGTCCAGTATTTCCCTCTGAGATGTCGTTGAGTAGAAATATAAAGTCGAAGTACCTGCACGTATCCCATAATGACTAGTTATTTACTCTCCTCAGCGTATTTTTTACAGTGTACTGTTACTTTCATCAAAGGCAATGATCAGATGACGTGTGTCGCTGCTGTAAACAGCCTCTGGTGAGTTAAATATCGTCTGAGAGCAGTAAAACAGCTTCATCATGTAGTAAACGCTCAGCTGGAGGTTAATGAGACAGTTAATGTGACAGTCGCAGTGATGTGAGAGCGATCTGTGTCTGCTCGACTGCGAGAGGCTGAAATATGTTGAGCGTCCACCAAGAGTCTGACTCACTGTCCCACTCCTCACAGCGGGGTGTCCAAACCAGCAACTCATCCTCCAGACCTCCCACTCCTTCTTCTTCTTCTTCTTCTTCTGTATCCTGTGTCCGTTAACTTCCTGCGACCTGCGTCCTCATGAGGACATCAATTTATTTAAAAAAAAAAACCTACTTACTGTATCAAGATACTAATATTACAGTGATATTAAAGATGTCGCGATATGCTGAGTATTGTGATAAAATATATTGTGATTTATTATCTTTCTTTAACTCTAAATTATGTTCCAAAAGAAAAACTTGTCAACATTGTTTTATCTAGTTAGATGAAAAGTTTTCAATCTGCTCATCTCACTTTAAAGATTTTTACCGCAGCAAAATGTTTCTAGTGAAGTGAAAAACGAATTGATTTTATTATTCTAGGCAGCCTCCGAAAGTTATGTTTGTACTTGAAATATTAATGATTTTCTACAGTAAAAAAAAAAGGATACTCGGCGTCCTTGTATCAAAACCATCTTGCTGCACAAAAATATCGTTAAGGTGTACAAAACACCTTAAGATTTCCCTCAATGTCTGAGTTAAGGCTGCCCTGTCATAAAAAACACAATATTCTTTAGTCTTCTCCGTCAGGTTTCCTTAAAATACTCTTTTTACACTTAATTTTTTTTACACTTAATATTTATTACAGTGATTTTTGTCGAGTCATTTTATTAACTTTTATTGTATATTACTGAATGATCTGTGGACACAGTGCTGCTTGTTTTTTAAAGAGTCTTGTAAGGTGTCTCGAGTGCTCTGAAAGGTGCCTGTAAATAAAATGCATTATTATTTTTATACTTAAGAAATCCCTTAAAGTTAGTCAAACTGTTGCATAAAAGACCTCAGGCATCTCATGCATGATTGCAACCAGTCCACACTGAAACTGAAATCTCTTTTAATGCGCTGAATGTCTTTATGTTTTTCCTTAACTAAGGGAATGTTTTAAGAGATTCCCTACAACAACTTTGAGTAAATCTCTTTGCTAAGGGAAAATTAAGCCTTAAAGGGATAGTGCACCCAAAAATGAAAATTCAGCCATTATCTACTCACCCATATGCCGAGGGAGGCTCAGGTGAAGTTTTAGAGTCCTCACATCACTTGCAGAGATCCAAGGGGAGAGGAGGTAGCAACACAACTCCACCTAATGGAGGCTGACGGCGCCCCAGATTCAAACGTCCAAAAACACATCATTGAACACATCTGAACATACAGGCTACAATGAGGCTAAAAACAGAGTTCAAATGACATTTTTCCAAACAACTTTTTATGTCGGGGCTTCAGGACACTTGGATCACTACGGACGAGCAGTATGGAGATATTTTGTGGTTTCAATGATGTGTTTTTGGACGTTTGAATCTGGGGCGCCGTCAGCCTCCATTAGGTGGAGTTGTGTTGCTACCTCCTCTCCCCTTGGATCTCTGCAAGTGATGTGAGGACTCTACAACTTCACCTGAGCCTCCCTCGACATATGGGTGAGTAGATAATGGCTGAATTTTCATTTTTGGGTGCACTATCCCTTTAAGTGTCATAGGATAGAAACTTTTCATCCCAAACAGCTCAGAGAAATTAAAACTGCACTCTAAACGACGGCTCAGAGGAGGTGAGATGAACTCTCCCTGAGGTCTCCAGCCTTCAGCTCGGGTCTCTGTCTGTGTGTTGTTGTCCAGCTCAGACGGACGGCGGGCATCAGGCATCAGGAGTTGGTGTCAGTATGACAAATATTCAGAGCTGCCAGCCTGCTGCAGAATGTGGTGTGTAGGTGACGGCTTCAGCACGGGAAGTTCAGCAGGAGGAACATTATTAAAGGCTGAGGAAGAGTTGGAGAGAGAGAGAGAGAGAGACGGAGAGGAGGATTGTTTACCCTCAGACAGAATATTAACCTCTGAAATACCTTAATGTTCACTTCCTGTCAGTGAGAGCCTGTGACTCTGATTGTATTCAGTCACTTCCTGTGATTTTGTGAATAGTTCAAGTGTAAAAGAAGCATCCACGATGGATGAGATCTGATGGTTGACGCCACCTCTGGAGGAGGTTTATGTCCAGATGTTGCAAAGGTGTAAATGCGTCAGTGTGACTACGTCAGCAACCACTGTGTAAATATGCACTCAGTTTGATTTAATACGTCCATCGGCCATCTCCTCGTGATCACAGCAAAACTTGACACAAATGTCTAACAGGATAAAATAATGAAGATCAAAAGGTCAAAGGTCAGATTGACTGTGACATCATCATGTTTGGACTGGTGGGCGGAGTCGTACAACCACAGGATGGACTGGCGCACAGAGGTGGTAATTCTAGTTTACAAAACAACCAGTTGAAATAATTGAACTTGGGATTTTGGACATTTTTAATGAGCATGCTTTACTGTTTCTTGTGGCTGCTCTCTGGTGGACAAACCGTCTCTAAATGTCCTCGGACATCTTTTCTGCGCTGATGTTTCTTTGTGTGTGTGATGAGATAAAATCGTCTCTGAACAGTTTTCATGTTGGAGCATGACGGTGTGTTTATCTCTCAGTATCTTTGTGTTGATGTGAGGGAGGGGAGTCTGCCGTGTTTCCCAGAATGCCTCTGGAGAAGCTGCTCACAACACAAAGTTGTCACCATGATGTTTCAGTGAGGAGCACTCGTGAGCAGAAGCTCCTCAGAGAGCAGTGTTTTCTTCTGTCTCCATAAAGCTGCTCTGCTCATCGTACTCGGGGACGCCGCCCTCCGCCACATGCTCTGCACACGCTGCTGTGGCTGAAGGACAGATACAGTAATGAGACAGTGGTGTCTCGGTGTCCTCTGTGATGTCAGAGCTGCAGAGAGCCGAGGGCTCGGTGATGGCAGCCAACTGGTGTTCGTCTTCTTTATGAGGCTCATGATGATGTGTTCACTGTCCTCCACTCCGTCAGTGTTCATGTTAACTTCCTCTCTGCAGCCAGGCTGATAAATACTCTGCTCTTCATGAGTTCACTGTGGGAATGTTATGTGCAACATGTTAGTCTGGAGGTTTAAACTGGTGTCCTCTCACAGAGTTGGTGATTCAAACTAAACTTTCATCTGAGTTCAGACTGTTTACTTACAGCACAGCTACACTCACAGATAACTGAGCCTCCTACCTGCCTGTCAAACACCATCAACCCACAAACCTTCTCCAGTCCGGACTGAGTGGAGTCCTGCGGGGTGAAGCTGTGAAGTCTGCGAGCGGAGCTAGCTGCTAACTGCAACTAACAAACCCCACAAATCCATTCAGCAGCTCCACCATCCACAGTCAGACACACACGGCTGATTATTTACTGCTGAGTTACAGCTCACAACTCGCACCAACCCAAACATCCTGGTGCAGACTATTTACTGGAGTTTACAGCCTGTCGCTCATCAGGCATCTGAAGATCATTACAAGCACGGCCGTTTTCAGCTTTCAACGTCCGATAGTCCACCACTGTTGGGCTTGTTACTCTAAAAATGTAATATATTACTCATTACTGGATACTCTTTTCAAAAGTAATATCATTACGTAACTTATTACTCCCTGCAAACAGTAATTTGTTGAACTCTTTGTTTTATTACTTTCCGTTGCACCCCATGAAATTGGTAGCTGCGTTTCTCCCCAGAATTGAGATGTGTGTCTCTGTGTGAATGTCAGGGTGATCAGCGCTAAGTGAAGCTAATGCTGGATAGCTTCTATTTACCTGGAGGGTGTCTGTTACCTATGAGCGGTAATTTCTCAAAAGATCTGCCCAAAACACAGAGAATCACTCATGGAGCAACATTTCATCCACCACATATCCAACAAGCTTCATCACTTCTCTGTGTCTGCAGCTGTCTGCGATTAAAATCCAGTTTTGGTTGTTTAGCCAGTGCAGAGCTGCAGCCGACCTCTGCAGCCGAGAAGGGCTCACCTTTGGTGGGGTGTATTTCCTGGATCTTCATGTTGTTGTGTTGTCAGTCGTAGAAGCCAAGGTGTTTCAGATCAGAGGATTGAGGACGTGTTATTTGCCAAAGTTACAAAACCAAAGTAACGGGAATATTTCCAGCTGCTAAGGTAAAGGCCCTGACACACCAAGCTGACGGTCGGCCGTCGACCAAAGTCGGGCCGTCAGTGAGCGTCTGTCGCCCTAATTTTTGCGGTGTGTCCCGCACCACCGGCGCTTAGGCGTCAGTGGCTTTTTGGCCGATTGAGCATGTTGAATCAGCAGCAGAGCTTGTCAGTGAGAGAGATCACTCTGATTGGCTGTTCAGGTTTTATTTCCTCGCCCCTGTAGCGAGTGAATCTGCCTGTAGTGAAACCGGGGCTAACCGGTGCTTCCTCCTCAGGCTCCACTTCACTCAGCTGCCCCACAGACCCGCTGCTTCTTCCCACTTTAACCTGAATAACAAACCGGAGCTAGCTGGGAGCGGCTAGCGGAGCGTTAGCCGCAGCATGACCGGAGGGAAGCACAGCCAGTTAGCCTCCGCTAGTCTCTGAGCTAGCCCCGGCTCTCCGTTTGGATCCAACCGGAGCACCGAGCCCTGGTTTGTTATTCAGGTTAAAGTGGGAAGAAGCAGCGGGTTTATCGGGCAGCTGAGTGAAGTGGAGCCTGCGGAGGAAACACCGGGACCGTCTGGATGTAATAGTCCGTGGAGGTGCTGCGGTGCTCGGCTGCACAGATAGGAAACCCCTCGGCTGACAGGATGTACCACTCTCTCACTCCGCTCTCTCTCACGCAGGCGCAGAACGTACGTGCTACTTGGCCGTCGGATGTAGTCCGTGTAGTGTGTTCAAATGCAACTGACACAGGGCGACGTGAGGCGACGTAGACGACGCAACAGTTGGCTTTCGTCGTCGCTAGTTCTTTGATGTCGGTTTATTGTGTCTGCACCTTAAGAGTTAACAACCAGCTTGCAAAAATGAGTCCGCTGATGTGATTGTTGTATTAAAAGTCAGTAGTGACGTGATAACAAAAGTAACGTTGCAACTAGTTGTTTGGTTTTGGAGTAACTGTAATATTATGACTGAAATTTAATAAGTAATAAGTTACTTTTTCCAGTAATGAGTAGTGTAATATTATTATTATAACGCCTTAGTGCCCCAAACTTTTCACCACATCAATTTCGTCTTAGTTTTTATTTTCAAGATCTATTTTTAGCTCGTCATCATCTCGATCTCGTCACTGAGGAAAGCTCGTAATAGTTTTTGTCAACATAATTAACACCGGTGCTCACCACTGATGGGCTCCGCAGTCGCTGACGCTGATTCAATATGCTGAACCAGCGGAAGAATGAGCACTGATGAAGACCATGGACGCTCGCCGACAGCGACTGTTGGCCTGGTGTGTCAGGGTCTTAATAAGAAACCAAACTCTGCTCTGCCTTTTTGACACGTCTCGGTGCCTCACGTACTGCAGCCATCACTGGAAATTATATTTTAACAGACACTACAGAAGCACTGATGTCACCTTCCTTCGTGAAACAAAGCCACGTTTTGGATCGTTTCTTTCTCTTAACATGAATCTGTCTGGTTGTTTCCAGCAGTGTCGACGCAGGAGTTTGACGTCACTGTTTTGCAATGCACAGCTGTCATAACACAAACAAACAAGAAAACAACAACATGCCAAGTTGATAGAAGGACTGGTGAAGCTTTGAGTCGTACGATTCTAAAGGATCAGATGATTCAGAACTGGTTCTCGATTCCCATCTGTAGTTTGAAAGGAGAATGTTGATGATTTTCTAACATTTAAAGTCCAACATTAATCCATTTATTGAGGAAATAACCTGCAGATTAACTGATAATTAAAGTTGTCTTTAAACACAGCGTCAGTTATGTGAATATGAAGAAAAGAGCACTTTGAGGAGGAGGAGGAGGAGGAGGAGGAGGAGGAGGAGGAGGAGTGTTCACACCTTCATGGTGACACAGGCAGCAAATGGTGCTGCTGTCCGTCTGTTTGTTTTAGCCTCTCTGTGTGTGATTTATTGCTGCTGTGTTTAGTTTAACACTCGACAGATATGTAGTCGTCACAGGTGAGCTGGTGTCGGAGGGTTATGGGTGCGCGTCATCGTGTCTTCACCTCCTCTGAGAAACAGCTGCACAGGTGTGAGCAGCCTGGGAAATAAACCACACGGTGCAGCTGCAGTCCACGCTGCTGGGTTCCTGTGTTGAAGTTCAGTTTCCCAGCAGCCACTGGGGCTCAGTGTGAACGGGCAGAGACCCACATTATTGGGCCTGGATTTATTCTCGTTTCTCATTGTTTGTAGAAGAGTACGTCATTATTCAGAGAGAGTTTCTCGTTATAATGACTCACAGGATCTTTTTCTGTCGGGCTTCCATACCATAATGAGCAAAGCACCAGTGATGTAACACAAACCCAATTTGCAGTAAATTGCTGAAACCTTGGTAAAAGCAGTCAGGACTCTGAGCGTCTCGTCGTCTTGTGAATCTGATGTAATAAAGTTGTGTGTGTCTCTGTTCTCTGGCTGCAGTGTGTCTCAGTCTGGACGTGGACGTGAGTTGATGTGCGAGGACAACATGTCTTCGCCCCGCTGCTTCCAGCTGCTGCTGTCCTGCATCCTGCTGCTGCTGCTGGTCCAGTTCCCTCAGGCTCGCTCCAGACCGGCCACAGAGGACACAGATACAGGTAGGATACTTCACAGATGTCACCTGTCTGCTGAAGGCTTCAGTCTGCGGTGGTTTCTCCTGATCGATATCCTTTAATTCTTATGTTTTTTTTTTAAATCAAATTAAACTCCAGACGTGTGTTTGTGGTCTACGTAGTGTTAAACACAGGACATCTACTGTTTCAACGTGAACAGATAAAATACAGCTGTTGCTTTTTCTTTCAGTTTTCACAGGGCTCAAACTAATCAGAAAGTCCTGAAACAATTAGCTGAATAACTGGTAAATTAACAGTTAAAGAATCTGCAACTGTTTTGGTAATAAAGCAAAAGTGCAATTAAATCTCTAGTTCTTCTTCTAAAAGAAATTCAGTTTAATAACTGAATTTCTTTTTTTTTCTTCTTAATTAATTTTTTAAAGACATTTGAAGATGTGCACTGTGTTGGTGTTTTTGGACAGCGGAGGCAAAACTAAACCTAGTTCTGGTTGCAAATTCGTAGCTGAAATGTGATATAGTGCTGAAAACCACCAAGTTTTGATTATACAAGTGACTGGAAATGCTGCAATGTGTTGCTAAAAACAACTGGTTTTGGCATTTGTACAGTATTCTGAAGCAGATATGTTGAAACTTTGTGTTTCTTTACCTTTTAACAATGCTCTGACTAACATGGTGATGTTGAGACACAAAAACCACTGGTTATGGTTGCGAAAAGATCAGGGTTTGGCTTAAAGGTGCAGACACACCAAACCGACATCAAAGAACTAGCGGTGACGAAAGCCAACTGTTACGTCGTCTACGTCGCCTCACGTCGCCCTGTGTCAGTTGCATTTGAACACACTACACGGACTACATCCGACGGCCAAGTAGCACGTACGTTCTGCGCCTGCGTGAGAGAGAGCGGAGTGAGAGAGTGGTACATCCTGTCAGCCGAGGGGTTTCCTATCTGTGCAGCCGAGCACCGCAGCACCTCCACGGACTATTACATCCAGACGGTCCCGGTGTTTCCTCCGCAGGCTCCACTTCACTCAGCTGCCCGATAAACCCGCTGCTTCTTCCCACTTTAACCTGAATAACAAACCAGGGCTCGGTGCTCCGGTTGGATCCAAACGGAGAGCCGGGGCTAGCTCAGAGACTAGCGGAGGCTAACTGGCTGTGCTTCCCTCCGGTCATGCTGCGGCTAACGCTCCGCTAGCCGCTCCCAGCTAGCTCCGGTTTGTTATTCAGGTTAAAGTGTGAAGAAGCAGCGGGTCTGTGGGGCAGCTGAGTGAAGTGGAGCCTGAGGAGGAAGCACTGGTTAGCCCCGGTTTCACTACAGGCAGATTCACTCGCTACAGGGGTGAGGAAATAAAACCTGAACAGCCAATCAGAGTGATCTCCCTCACTGACAAGCTCCACCGCCGATTCAACATGCTCAATCGGCCGAAAAGCTGCCGACGCCGAAGTTTCGACGGTGCAGGAAACACCGCAAAAACTAGGCCGACAGACGCTCACCGACGGCCCAACTTTGACCGTCGGCTTGGTGTGTCAGGGCCTTTAAACAACAGCTGCTGGAAATGGTGCGTTCATCAACAAACAACTATTTGTAGTCCCCCATGTACAACTCAAAATACTATAATGTGTCTCTTAAAAACAAGTTTTGGCAGCAGAATTGCTGCTCGGAAATGTTGCAATGTGTTGCTGAAAAATAACCGGTCCTGGCATTTGTACATATTTGTACGTCGAACCTTTATGTTTCTTTGCATTTCAGCAACGCGATGTGATTCACGTGTGGTTATGTTTAGGCACAAAAATCACTTGGTTAAGGTTGGAAAGATCATGGTGTTGCTTAAAATAACAGCTGCTGGTAGTGCTGTAATGTGTCAGCAAAGAGCACTCAGTTTTGGTGCCAAAGTTGCCTCTTGAAATACTTTCATGTGTCTCTAACAGACAAAGCAAAATTCTGCTGGAAATAAACTACCAGGTTTGGTGACACTAATGCAACTTAGAATGTTGTGATGTGTCACCAATAACCAACCAGATTCGATGACACAAATGCTTCTGGAAATGCACAGTGTGGTGCTAAAAAGCACACAGTTTCAGTGCCATGGTTGCCTCTGGATATGCTGTAATGTGTCTCTAAATCACAACCACTTTAGCAGCACATTTGCTGCTGGAAATGCTGCTGTGTGTCACTGATAAACTACTGTATTTGGTGACACAAATGCAGCAGGAAGTGCTGGCATGCTTTGCTAATAAACAACCAGATTAGGTGATGTAAATGCACAACATGGTGCTAAAAATCTCTCAGTACTGGCGACACAGTTGCCTCTGGAAAAACCTCAGTGTGTCTTCAGAACTACCAGATTTGGTGCCACGGTTGCTGCTAGAAATGCTGCAACAGCCTGACGTTAATGCATATTAACATACAGGTCTAACGTGTCTGTTTGCAGAAATGTACAGTGCAACGTTTTCCTCTGACGACTGGGCTGTGAATTCCCAGTTACTGCTGCTGGTGTTTTGCAGCCTGTTTCCACTTGGTGTGTGTTGTTTGCTCGTCTCTTTTGTTTGAGAACTCTTTCATGAGTCTGTTCCCAGCCGCGGTCTGCGTGTTTAAAACTGTATTAAATATAAAAGCTTATAAAAGTTTCCAGTGAAAGAATTTCTTTAATAAGAAAGTGACTTTTCTTAAAGCTTTGGCTGTTTTTGGCTTCGAAGCATCTGAAACTGGTTAGAGTGATTTTTCATGGTGTAACCGAGGCTTGGCTCTCAGGGTGCTGGTTATGGTCTGTGTATCCTGTCCAGACACAGTAACACAGGAACAGATGCACACAGTCTGCAGCGTTACACACAGACACAAAACATGCCAGTGTTTGTCTGTGTGTGCATTTGCATGTATATACCTTCAGTGTGTGTTTGTGTCTTCTCGTCCAACCATCTGGACCCCAGCTGACTGCCAGTCTATGTGATACTGTTGTTTTTAAGCTCGTCGTAAACTCTTGTTTTTCTCTGCGTGGAGAGCACATCAAATTTAGCCTCTCTGCTGCGTCTCCTTTCATAAACAAAGCCTGCTTTCAATTTCCCACCTCGCCCGGTTGTATTCTCCCAAATGAAGGTTTAGTGTTTGGAAACCACTTCCCTCCTCTCCCCTCCTCTCTGTCTCTGCTCTCTGAGAGTGAAATATTCCTGTAAGTGCCGTGAACTCTCCTCGAGCTCTGTAAAAAAAAGCCTCCCTGAAGCCCAGCCCTGTCTAACCAGGAACGCTGCGCTTTTTATAAACTCTTTGATGTGTTTCACAGAAGCTGCACATTTACCATAATCTATATTTCCAGCACCACAACACAGGGTTTCACAGAGATTCCCAGCTTCACACACGTCTGAGTGGGTTGTTTTCTGCAGCCGGGGCTTCTCCCGTCCACCTTCAACAGAAACACAGAAGTATCATGGATATAAGTTCTGCATTATTATTATTTTTACGCTAAAGGGAGAGCAGGGGAACGTCTTTTATTTTCTTCCTGACTCCAGAGTTATATGTTTTACAGATTAATTGTTTTAAAAAAGGATGACATGAGCACAAATGATGGGTTGTATGCAGACAACAGTCCCGTCTTATCTTCCAGTCACTCTCTAATAGGATCAATATGTCAGGTGGAGAAACAAAACACTGACAGGCGAACACACGAAAGGATTGTGCAGCTTTTTCGGCTGCTAGACCTGCACAAAGAAGGCAAAAATAAAATGTGTTGATGGGACAGATATCACGTGAAAAGGCAGATTTATACTTGTGTGTCAGCTCTACGCAGAGCCTACACCGCTGTGAGCATTTATACTTGTGCGGTGGTGTGTCTGTGTCACTCTGCAGTTACACCTCCAAAACACTAGCTGGCGGTGGAGGTTTCTGTGAAGTGCTGTAAAGTTTAGTTGATTCAAAACACACATTAAACACACATTAAACATGGCTTCATAGAGACAGTTTCAAACACAAGTGCACAAATCAGCTTCACTGTAACTCCACAAATACAACATGCTAACGTTATTAGCACAAGCCTATGGCATTTTACATTGTATAAATTAGCCTAGCAGCTAGCAGAGATTTCCTCTTCTCATATGAAGCCAGGGACAACAGCAACATTTAACAAAGGTAACGTTACAAAATTCAGCTCCATTACAACTCACAAGGTTCACTGACAAAACAACTGTCTGATACTAAACACGTTTTCCAAACAAATACAACATGCTAACGTTATTAGCACAAGCCTATGGCATTTTACATTGTATAAATTAGCCTAGCAGCTAGCAGAGATTTCCTCTGCTCATATGAAGCCAGGATGAATCACACACAGGACTTAAAATGCTATTTTAGTGGAGGCTTTATTGTCTTCACAATTTATTGTTTCTTATCTGTGAAATTAAAGTAAATGATATTTTTGTTGTGTGGCAGCGTGAGAGAAAAATATTTTCTTCACAAATTCAGCACAACACAGTGTGTGTAACTGATAACTGTAACTGGGTGAATTATTCCTTTAACTGATAATGTAAATAATGATTAATTTCAGCCACAGTTTGCCATAAATTTGGGTCATTTCATTTATGACTGTGAGCCAGCAGCTGTTGTTGTTGGCACATTTTCACTGTGTGTGTTGATGAAGGTTTAAGTTTGGGTCAACATTGAAAATTGTTTATGCTTCAACTCTTTTGGTTTTTAATGATGAAACAAGTTTGACCAGTTTAACTTCTTATTTTAAGATAACAGGAGGGAAGGGTTGTAGTGTTTCTTAAAGTCAAAGAGGTCAAAGGAAATTTTAGTAACCCCCCGGTCTCCATTAACTGTGGTACAGTCTGTCAGCAGTGGTGTGTGTGTGTGTGTGTGTGTGTGTGTGTGTGTGTGTGTGTGGCTGTTAATGGCCGGGGGGGAGAGGGAGGAGGTCTCTGAAGTTCAGGAAGTTGTCGGGCGCAGCACTGAGCTGTGGCGACAGCTCCTGTCTGCCCGCCTGTGCAGGAAGAGGAAGGCCTAGAGACCTCGTTCAGTGAGCTAGGGTCAGAGGTCAGAGGTCAGAGGTTAGATCTGCTTTCATTGTCTGTCAGAGGGAACATCTGAGGCTCCCAGAGAGCAGCCTTAAAATCTGTACCAACACGCCGACAGTTTCTGAACAGCTTTTAAACTTGTTTTGCAGGCGACGCGGTAAAATCCTCTGAAGACGAAGAAGACGATGAGTCATCCTCAGAGGAAAACAAACTGTCCAACGAGCTGTCAACAAGCAATGAGAAGCTCCAAAGTAAGCCTCAAACTGTTCTTCTCTGTTGCTTTGTTTTTTTTGTTTGTTTGTTTTTAAATCAGTGCAGATGATTGTGATGTTTGTGTCTCAGTGTCGGCGCTGGCGCCACAGTGGGTGATGCCAGACAAGATGGAGAAGCAGCTCCACGCCGTCCCCGCCAGCAAGACCGTGAAGTTCAGGTGCCAGGCGACCGGAAACCCCGTCCCCACTCTGCGCTGGTACAAGAACGGGAAAGAGTTCAGGAAGGACCAAAGAATCGGAGGATTCAAGGTGACGGAGAGAAAACGTCAGAAGTCCGACCGGTTGTTTTAATGAGTTTATTTTATTTATTCACTGATGTGTCGTCCATCTTTCAGATCAGAGACCACATGTGGACTCTCATAATGGAGTCAGTGGTTCCATCTGATAAAGGGAACTACACCTGTGTGGTGGAGAACGAATACGGGAGTCTCAAACACACCTACCTGCTGGATGTAGTCGGTAAGAGAACCTGCTTCTGTGCGTCCACATCAGCGTCTCCTGGTTGTTTTTAATAAAGATCTTCGTCCACTCTCAACGACAGGAAACGCCTCGAGTTTAACGCAGCTGAGTTCACAGTTTTGTTGTCCTTGTGTGAGACGTGTTGCAGGTTCACCTCTAACGTTCTCTGATCTGTCTGCTGCAGAGCGCTCCCCTCACAGACCCATCCTGCAGGCCGGGCTGCCCGCCAACCAAACCGCAGTCGTCGGTCATGACGTGGAGTTTGTGTGTCGAGTGTTCAGCGACCCGCAGCCTCACATCCAGTGGCTCAAACACATCACTGTCAACGGCAGCAGAGAGGCACCAGACGGACACCCGTACGTCCTCGTTCTCAAGGTTTGTGTGCACGATACGCTGCTGCACCACGAGCGCTCAGGTTCACTCAGTGTTTTAAACTCGATCACACAGAAAGTGTTTTGCAGGTTGGGAAACGTGAGACACACCACGCTGCCTTTTTTTAAATAAACTGAATGCCGCTCTGCCTTTTTATTGTTGCCAGGCAACCACAGACTCACCTTCTCACCCTAACCTTCCCGTGTATCAACCATTTATTTACTGTGTGTGTCCTGCAGTAATCAGTGTGTAGCTGCTGCCATGTTGAGGCAGAGGGTGCTGTCTGTAGCTCTGGTTGAGGGTGAGAGGCTGTCAGCAGATAAACAGAGATCTGTGTGGGTACATGAGACCCTAAAAAAGAGGCTGGATCATGGGGAGTACCACCAGTTGGTCCAGGAGCTTCTCCTCCATCATGGACGTTTGATGGCCATGCTAATGTTGGTGTAAATGGATATGAAGCTGTTTTTATGGCTCCACACTGGCGATTACCGTAGCAGTTTTTAAATTTGGCACAAACGTCCACTTGGGCTCAACGATGAACTGATAAGATTTTGGTGGTCAAAGGTCACTGTGACCTTGCGTCCATGTTTTGTGAATGCAATATCTCAACAAGTCCGTGAGAGGATTTTCTCAAATTTGGCACAAACATCCACTCGGACTGAGTAATAATCTGAATTCAATCATCTTGAGAGAAAAGAATATTTATGTACATGTGGTCATGAGTATGAGAAATGTGTGAAGTCTCTGGTGGATTAGGGAACCTTGATAGTCGAAGGTCAAAGTTCAGTGTGACCTCACAAAATATGTTTTTGGCCATAACTCAGGAATTCTTACGCTAATTATAACAAAGTTTAACACAAAAGGAAGCCACTGTGACATCATCATGTTGTAACGTCATATCTCAGGAACAGAAGGGGAGACATTTGGTCAGATACTGAATTGGTGACTCTAATCTTGAAACTGTGCTGATTGTATAGATCTTCTGTGTGTGAAGCATCCATGTTTTCACTGACATGGATGGAGACTGTCAGAGACACCTGAACAGTTTGTGGAGGAGTCAACCACAAAGCGGTAATTCTAGTATTTTGTTCCAGCTTGTGATGCTGCAGCGACTTCCTGTTGATTGAGTTTGATTGGACATTTGCGCTTCACAAAGTCTGAACTCGATATTCCTTCAGTTTAAATGGTTGGAAAAGACGTGCGTCTCTATGCTGAGCCTGTGATTTGAAAAAGCAGCATTTAAATCTGGTCCTAAGGGAAGGCACGATGGAAACAACACCAGGTTTGTTATTTGAATTTAATTGTTGGGACCTCAGAGGTTTTTTCCTCTGTGTGTATAAAACTGCGCGGCAGCAGCGTGTCAGGATGACTACATGTACGAGCTCTGCTGTGATTCATGACCATAAAGTGACGTGTGTTTGTTACCTTCACTCGTGGTGATCCAGTCGGTCTTTATGCTGCGTGACGCTGAGTACATGTCTGTGTGACACAGCAGAGTGAAACCACATCTGTGATGTGCTGTGGACTCATGTGGTGAACACGTAACCAGCAGCTCTGCACAGATTATTATTATGTTCCTTTTACAGGCACAAGAAAGGCTGAAGACAATGAAAAGAGCAGGTTTAAAACCAGGTTATTTACTGAAACATGTCAGGAGCATCAGTCAGAGAGAGAGAGCTCAGCTATCCCCAGAAATCGCTCGGCCAGGGTCCTGCAGGGATGCACAATGGCAGCAGGAAAAGAACGTTGGATGTTGTCAGAGGATTATGTAGACATGTGTCTGCCTGCTCAGGCCAGCTATACAAACTTTGTATTTTATGCACAGCTGCTCAACATGGACACTTTCATTAATCATCTTCCTAATCTCCAAACATCAGACATAAAGGTGTCCTGTGGAGTTTTCTTGTAAACAAGTAAAAGTTTTGTTTTACAGTCGTGTTGAATGAATTTCCTTCTCCAGAAAACATTTGCAGAGTTTTACGAGTGTTTTAAATCCTGCATTGTTTACATCCATGTTTACCAGGCCTGCAGGAAGTGCGTCCGACTTTGACGCCAGTTTTCACAGAGGTCAAACAGTGGAAATGTGTCCGTCACATGACGCCCTGTGGCCCAGAAAGGTTTGGCAAAAGACACGTTTGTAAATCATCCGAGGCCGGGTCTCAGGGGCAGCGGGCTGAGCAAAGCACCCCAGACATCCTTCTCCCCAGCAACGCTTTCCAGCTCCTCCTGGAGGACCCCGAGGTGTTCCCAGGACAGATGAGATATATAATCCCTCCAGTGTGTTCTGGGTCTGCCCCGGGGCCTCCTACCAGTGGGACGTGCCCGGAACACCTCCAGCAGGAGGCGCCCAGGAGGATCCTGATCAGATGTTGAACCACCTCAACATGAAGGAGCAGCGGCTCTACTCCGAGCTCCCTCCAGATGTCTGACTCCTCACCCGATCTCTAAGGCTGAGCCCAGACACCCTACAGAGGAAACTCATTTCGGCCGCTTGTATCTGCGATCTTGATTCTTTTGGTCACTACCCAGAGCTCATGACCATAGGTGAGGGTTGGGACGTATCCCGCCTCTCATTGGCTGATGCTCTTTGTCAGTCATGTCACATTTTCTAGCATGCCAGATATCCAGTCCCAGTCACAGACGAGGGGGCGACTTGCTCGCAGGCTTGTTCACACATGAGGACTTGTCGTGGCGGACTATCTGCCGACTCACCTCCGACCCAAGGTGGCTCTCAAGATCCTCTGCGACGTCAAAATCGCGGTGAAAATCGTGTAATGTGAACTAGGCTTAAAGTCCACTAGGGGCTGGCTCCAAGAGCGAGTCAGTCGCCACAGACCACTGGTCCCAACTGGTCCATTCATGGGGTCCAGATTTCTCCTCAGTCATCAGTTCAAGGTCCACACAGTTGAATATATTCGGCATCATACATGCGTTTGGCCATGTCACTGAGCTAGTTTGCTGTCTCTGTCAAGTTGCTGTGTGTCAGTCACTCACTCTACAGCAGGAAACAGCCCTACAAAATAAAAGCTCTGTGCAAAGTGTGTTTTTTTACACACTTGATCGCGAGTGAGTTGTGGTCCATTCTCACAAATCCCCAGTGTTCACCAGCTTGCAATCTTCTTCTTCGTTGCCTTTATAGTTTGTTACTGCCCTTCTTTGTTACCGCCACCAACCAACGCCATTTTGAATGTTTTGAAAAACACTTCAAATGGATCTCTTCCTAGGAAGTTTGAGCGATCTGCATGAAACTGGGTGAACATAATCTAGGGAGCAATATCTAAAGTTCCCTCTTGGCAAAAGTTGGAAAACTTCCTAAAACTGAGCTTCTATAAGGCAATGAATATTGCGGAGGGCGTGGCTCATCACATAAAGGTGTAGAACATCTCAAGGGTTTCACCCATCACCACGCAACTTTGTAGGCATATGACCACACATAATCTGAGGGGACCCCTCCATTATTGACCCCATCAAACAAAATGGGGGCGCTAGAGAGCTCATTTCTTATCTAGGCCTAACTGCCATATGGATTTTTACTAAACTTGGTAGATATGTAGAACAGGACGCCTCAAGGTGACTGGAGAAATTTAACTCTAATTGGCAACTGGGTGGCGCTATAACAACAGAAAAATGCTTCAAAATGGCTAAAATGCGACCGATCGCTGTGGCTCCCCCTGTGGACCAATGTTGGTGTTGTTTCTAATGTTTGGTATGACTAAGTCATGGTATGGTATGCTGTACATAATCATGGAAACTGTCAGTGTGTCATTCTGTCAGTCAGTCATTCTGTCTGTCCCACGTTTTTCTACTCACTGACGTGGTCAATCTATGTGAAACTGCACATAGGCATTGAGGACTGGCATAGGTAGAAGGTGACAAAGCTACCAATGGGTATGGACTAGTACTCTCTAAATGTGGATTATTCCGCTGCTGAAAATAGTCCCCAACAAAGTCACCTTTTCTTCCAGTCTTAGTTATGAATCAGTAAACATGTGTACTGCTGTTTTTTAACGATTTAGTTCTCAGTATGAACCGACATGTCATTCTTATCTCACATCACATCTCTGTCTCTCCTCCAGACGGCAGGTTTGAACACCACAGATAAAGAAATGGAGGTTTTGACTCTGAGGAACGTCACTCTGAACGACGCAGGAGAGTACACCTGCCTGGCGGGAAACTCCATCGGCGTCTCTCATCACTCTGCGTGGCTCACTGTCGTCGATGGTACGTCACAAAGCCTCCTGCAGTTCATCCTGCAGAAATGATCCACTGTGCTGATCTGATATTTGTGCTCTGTCATCTCAGACCTGCCGCCCGCCCCGCTACCCTCTCAGACGTACCTGGAGATCTTCATCTACTGCCTGGGGTTTTTCATCATCATCATCCTCACAGCCATGGCGGTCATCTGCAGACTCTGCTGCGCCCCGAAGAAGAGCGACTTCAACGGCCAGTTAGCCGTCCAAAAACTGGCGAAGAGCATTCCTCTGAGGAGACAGGTGACACGTTTCTCTTTTTGTTTGGTCCATTTCCTGTTTAGTCTCTGAACTTCCTGTTGCTGCCTATGTTAAATACAAGTTTGGTTCACAGTCTGCAGTATATTCGTACAGTTTTTTAACAATGTTCTGGTGTCAATATATTTAGAAAGGTTTTAAAAAATTGATTTTTTTTGTCTGAAGTTTTCTCTGAGGTTTGTAAGAGTGTCATATTTTTTATTTATGGTTTGGTGGATGTAAGACAGTTGTTTTGTCAGTGAGCCTTGTGAGTTGTAATGGAGCCGAATTTTGTAACGTTACCTTTGTTAGTCTCTGCGTTGAGCCAATGTACATCTGTAAATCAGCCTTAATGGATCAGGATCAGCCCTTGGTCAGGGGATAGGACCTGAACATATTTCATTATGGATTCTGATCAAGCGGGGCCTCTTCCATGGAGCCCGCCATGTTTCTACAGTAACCGAGAACAGACAAACCCAGCGCTGGCTGTAGATAGGGGTGTTTGCGTTGTTATGTTACTTGAAGGCCACCGTAGGTTCTCCTTCATGCTCAGAAATGCAGCGGCGATAGTTGCAATCTGCAGCCTCACCGCCAGACGCCATTAAACCTTTAACCTTTGTTCCTTTAAAAGACGAAAAACAGGGAAAGATTTTTCTTGTTGTTGCCAAAGATCTCTGTTTTGGCGGCACCTGTAGCGCTAAGCCGTAACTACAGGTGTGTGTTTGAATCTGACTTCCCAGAGATCCAATCTGTCGCCTGTGTGACGTCTGTAGTCATCGCTCCTTTCTTTGTTTGTTCGGCCTTTGTTCGTAACCGTTTGCTTCTGATGCTTAGCTCTGCCAACCCTCTTCGGTGGACCAACCACTGATGAGTGATGGGAAACGTCACTAACTGTGCGTCACTGTTGATTTTTCCTGGGAATGTTGCCACAGACCAGTTTTTAAAGCTGCAGGTGTAAAGGGCTTTACCACCCTGTTACCTCGCTCAGCAACAGTTGGCGTCATAACAGATGAGAGATTATTTATTCATCAGTTATTTGTCCAGGACACTTTATGGTCATATAATCCAGAGACTCTGACGACGTCTGTCCTCCCTCTGCAGGTGTCCGTTGAGTCCTCGTCCTCCCTCCAGTCGGGGATGTGTTTGATGCGTCAGTCTCGTCTCTCCAGCGCAGCCACCACCATCCTGACGGGCGTGTCAGAGTACGAACTTCCCTACGATCCCGTCTGGGAGCTTCCCCGTGACAGGTATGACCGCCTGCAGCAACCCATCTCGCTGCTTCTCACTCGTTGTACGTCCTCCACAACTCTCCAGGAACTGATTATTAAAAGATTTAACAGTTCCTCACTGTGGCCTGTCGGTGGTCCAACCTTCACTGAATGCTCCACCCTTCATTTATTCTTTCTTGTTTTTGAGAGCTGACTTTTTGCAGCATACTGCTCTGATGTGTTTAACTACATACAGAATGTCATTTAAGAATCATTCTCCTGTACAGGTGTGAGTATGTTGCACATGTCAGTCTTATTTTCCCCTGAAAGCATCAATAAAATAAAGCTGCAGAGTTGTGTGATACTTTTGTCCTCGACTGAGAAGTGACGTAGCGGGTGTGGAGGAGTATATGTGTTGCTGTTAGATGTTCTCACTCTGACTCTGAGCTCACATCACTTCTGAAACCTGTTTGTATTTCAGCAGGTGTTTCATTTGTGCTCCGTCAAGTCTTGTAAAGCACTTTGGATTACCTGCATCTGATGATCTGTAGCTTACGTGTATCTCAGGTGAATCAAGCACGTTGTACAGTGACCTGTTGTGTGTCGTCCTCAGGCTGACGCTGGGGAAACCTCTGGGCGAGGGATGTTTCGGTCAGGTTGTTCTGGCCGAGGCTGTTGGCATCGACAGAAATAAACCGACGCGCCTCACGAAGGTGGCGGTGAAAATGCTGAAAGGTGAGAGCTGCTTTCTGAACTGGATGACTTCTTTCTGCAACAACAACAAATAGAGTAGTATGGTAGCCAGCTGGTTTCAGCACATGCCAAATAACTGCAACATCCCAGGTTTGAATCTGACCTTGCAACCTTTTATGAATGTCATAACCCTCTGTCTGTGTCCCACATTTCTACACTGCCCCGTCAAATAAAGGTAAAAAAAAAAAAAGTCCCCCAAAAAGAAACATCAATCAAGTTTTTCTGACAGTTTCCATCCATGTCTGATAAGATGTTGGTGGTAAAAGGTCAAGGTCATTGTGACCTTACGTCTGTCCCATTCTTGGAAATGCTGTACCTTAATTAGGCCTTAAATTAAGTCCTTAAATTAAACACAAACATCTACTTGGACTCAACAATAAACTGATAAGATATTGGTAGTTGTAGGTCAAAGGTCAAGGTCACTGTAACCCTCGTCTGTCCACTTCTTGTAAACGTGATATCTCAAGAATGCCTTGGAGGATTTCTTTTCAAATTTGGAACAAACGTCCACTTGGATGCAAGAATGAACTGATTACAATCTGATGGTTAAAGGTCACTGTGTCCTCACAAAATGTGTTTTTGGTCATAAATCAAGAACTCACAGAATTAGACCAGAAAGTAGTAGTTGCCAAGATTTCATTGGTAGCATAGTCGCAGAAAAAACAAACAAACGTGAAACTCTATCATGTTGAGCTGCACCTTGTCAGAATAAATCCAAACCTATATGACTGGAGCATGTGTGACTTTACTTTGAAAGGACAGACACAGGAAGTGTCCACGCTCAGCAGTCAGACAGGAGTCAAGTTAATTTCCAGGGCTGGTACCTGCGGTTATTCCACAGGCTAGTTAATAACATGTCGGGCAGGAAATCCAAAGTGTGGGATCATTTTGAGAAGGTGAAGGACGAACCCAAGGTGATATGTAAACTCATCTTCATTGGTCGACTACAAACATGACGTATCATCTGAAACATGGAAGTAGCTACATGCCCATTAGCCCACAGCGTCATTAACAGGCGGCTCGCTCAGTGTGTGACGTGCACTTGGAGATAAAATATAGGCCTATATTAATGAAGGTTCATTAGTACGTGTGTGAAGTATCCATGGTTTTACAGACAAGTGCACCTTGACTGGTTTGCAGAGGCCTACAACCAACAGATGGTTACTCTAGTTACTCAAACATTTTTCCAGTAGTTCATTAATCTGAGTTTGTCTTTATCGAGTTGTGACTGGTTATTGACCTACATCCTAAAACTTTATCCGACTTTTCACTTTCACCCTTTGCCTTATCCTGATTCAGATTAAAATGAAAATGATCCGAACTCTAACATGAAGCTGACGTCATGTTGTTGTTGTTGTCGTGTGCAGCGGACGCCACAGAGAAGGATCTGTCTGACCTGATCTCTGAGATGGAAATGATGAAGATGATCGGCAAACACAAGAACATCATCAACCTGCTGGGAGCGTGCACTCAGGACGGTGAGTGGGTTTGTTCCGTGTGGCGCCCGTCAGTGGTGATGTGTGTCGTACAGATGTTAACACCTCCCCCTCCTCCGACAGGCCCTCTGTATGTGGTGGTGGAGTACGCCTCGCAGGGGAATCTGAGGGAGTATCTGCGTGCCCGTCGCCCGGTCGGGTTGGAGTACTGGAGCGGGTCGAGGCAGGCGTCTCTGGGCAGTTTGGAGATCAGGGAGCTGGTTTCTGCTGCGTACCAGGTGGCCAGAGGAATGGCGTACCTCGCCTCAAAGAAGGTCAGATTTACATGCTAAAGATCTTATTGGATGCATGAGTTAAGTCCTGTGGCAGGAATGACTGTAACAGAGAATAATGTCATTCTTTAACCATGAAAAATCATAATTAAGGCTTCTAAACACAACCAGACATGTTCCAGCAGGAATACGATCCGAAATCAGTGAGAAATTCACAACACTAATGACCATGAGTACATGTTTCCCTGACGTTAGCATGTAGCTACAAGTAGCAGTGTACTTGCAGCTGGGAATTACCATATGTCGTAGCCCTCTTCCCCACTAAAAATCACCAATAAAAGCTTCCACAACCATTCATGCTCCAGCAGGAAAATGATCCACAATCGAGGAGAAATTAACATCAGCAGCCAATATTATATGTTTCTGTGACGTTAGCCGTGTAGCTACATGTAACAGTGTACTTGTATTTGTACTTGTGAATCTGTGGTGAACCCTGCCGTCTCCTCTCAGTGTATCCACAGAGACCTGGCAGCCAGGAACGTGTTGGTCACTGAAGATAACGTGATGAAGATCGCAGACTTTGGTCTGGCCCGAGACGTCCACCACATCGACTACTACAAGAAGACCACTAACGTGAGGCTCCGTTAACGTTAACTGAATATGAGTATCAGGGTGACGTAATGAGACGTGTTCTTACTGATGTGTTAATGATCCTGCAGGGTCGTCTGCCGGTGAAGTGGATGGCACCAGAAGCTTTATTCGACCGCATCTACACACACCAAAGTGACGTGTGAGTTTAAACTTCAGAGACCTGATGTTGATGTTTTGTTGTTTTTCTTTCAGGCTGAATTTCATACGTAAATGTAACAATTTTATTATAATTTTATTTTCTCATGTTTGTTTTTATACTTACACTGGCGATTGCTGGAGACATTGTGTTCTTTGTCTGTCAGTCCATCCGTCACATTCTCGGAACGTGATACCTCATGAAAGCCTCTAGGGAGTTTGTTTTTTTGTTTTTTTTCAAGTTTGGCACAAACGTCCACTTGGACTCAAGAATGAACTGATTAGATGTTGGCTGGTCAAAGGTCAAGGTCACTGTTACCTTGCATCCATCTTATGTTCATTAACGCGCTATCTCACGAATGCCTGGGGAAGTTTATTGTAATTTGGCACAAACATCCACTTGGAAACAAGAATAAACTGATTAGATTTTGGCTGGTCAAAGGTCAAGATCTTTGTGACCTTGCATCCATCTCATTCTTGTAAATGTGACATCTCAAGAACACAGCGAGGGTATTTCTCCAAATTTGGCACAAACAACCACTTTTGAACCAAGATGAACTGATGAGATTTTGGTTATCAAAGGTCAAGATCACTGTGACCTCACATGCATCTCATTTTCGTGAATGCAATGTCTCACAAATGCCTTGGGGGAGTTTCTTCAAATATGGCACAAACGTCCACTTGGACTCAAGGATGAACTGGTTAGATTTCAGTGGTTGGAGGTCAAGGTCACTGTGACAGCCCTAATAAGGTTTAAATGTGGCAGCTACATGAAGTCGGCCATCTTGACAGGTCTCTGTGATGCTTCCTCTGCTGCAGGTGGTCGTTTGGAGTCCTGCTGTGGGAGATCTTCACCCTCGGGGGGTCTCCGTACCCCGGCGTCCCTGTGGAGGAGCTCTTCAAGCTGCTGAAGGAGGGACACCGCATGGAGAAACCTTCAGCGTGCACTCAGGAGCTGTGAGTTAAATCCCAAATCTGTGTTCAGGCTCCAAATAACATCGACTTAAAAACAGCTCGTGTTTGTCTGAACGCTGGTTTTCTGTTTTATCAGGTACCTGATGATGAGAGACTGCTGGCACGCCGTCCCGTCCCGCCGACCGACTTTCCAACAGCTGGTAGAAGATTTAGACCGCACACTTTCTCTCATGGCAAACCAGGTAACGTGTTTATCTGTCAGTAAAATATAAACAAAAGTTCATTATTAATCAGCCTTATTTTTTCACATGGATACATCACCCTCACATCTGATCATCTGTTCAGGCTGTCAGCAACATCTTATACCATAGAAATAAATTCAGAGTTTGGCACATTCAAGCACAGCGGGCTATCGCATCGTCGTCCGCAGAGAGCTCAGCTTGTTTTCAGCACTTACACTCAAACCAGCTCTTTAACTTCTGTCACGGCCTCCACATTAATTAACTCTTAACATTAAACTTAACATTTCACATGCAGAATTTTTTTTCAAGACATTTGAATCTGTTTATTTGCACCCGAGAACGCTTCAGAGTAACTTTCCACTAAATCCTGTATTTAGAGTTTCAGTTGCACTTCGGGCAATAAACCATAATAAACCATATAAAACTGAACATTATCTTTGTACAGGCAGAATTTATGGTTGAGCTGTTTGGATTGGATCACATAAGATGTTCCTAATAACGTAGCAACTGCGTGCATGTCTGAGGTTCCTTTAATTTGCAGCCATTGCAGTCCCAAAATATTTTAATCCTAGTTCAACCGTGTATCTATGATCTAACCCTCTGCTGGTGTCTCTGCAGGAGTACCTGGACCTGGCCCTTCCTCTGGTCCAGTACTCTCCGGTCGTCTCGTCTTATTCCTGTAACTCCACATAGGGAGTTCTGGGATCTTTTCCCTTCCTGGATCACCTTCATCCTGTTTCCTCTGCTGCGCGGGCTGGCGGTGATGGCGGCGGCGGCAGCAGCGGTCCCAGACGAGGCCCGGGCGGAGGAGCTCAGACGAAGCTGCTTCGCTGTCGTCTATCAGCAGCAGCAGCCTGATGTGAAGAACAGCTGGACTGAGCCGGACTCCCCAGCAGGGCCTCAGGAAGCAGCGTCTCGTTCATACAGCGGGCAGAGACTGAGGGGAGAGCTGCTCCTGAGCTGCCCATTGCATCAGTGCTCTGGTTATATTAATAATCATCATGTTCTCAGTGTAAATACTGTAAATAATAGTTTGTGTTATATGGAAGACCAAACTGGAATTATCAGAGAAATATGAACTGAAAGGGAAAATAAATAAAGGGAGAAATACAAACTAAAAAATAACTGAATGAATAAAAAACAAAATGTGTAAATCTATAAATGTGTAAAAGAAAAAAATAAATCTAATTTGACTTTTATTTGCCCACCGTCCGCCTCCCTAACCCACATGGAAACACTTTATTACTCATTTATAGATTTTCTTTGTGCATCTTTTATTCATTAATTTATTTTGCCCCAGTATTTATGTTTGTCTCCGCAGTGACGTCGTGTTGCCAAAGATGATGTCTGCCAGTGTTACACTGGCGTTGCACTTAACCTCCAGCTGATCGCAGCCTGACATGTACAGAGAACGCTTTTAGTTGAATGTGTAAAATAACTGATTAACAACAGTATTAAAATCATGTCTGAATTCATTCTCACGTTGAGACGTTGTCGTGATTTCGACGTCGATCTGTCCCGTTCTCCTGAACAAGATATCTCAAGAACAGCTCAAGAGATCAAATTTGGCACAAGCGTCCACTTTAAGTCAAGGATGAACTGATTAAAATTTGGTGGTCAAATGTCAAGGTCACTGTGACCTTGCATCCATCTCAGTCTTATGACTATGATATCTCAAGAACATGGCAAGGGTTTTTCTCCAAGTTTGGCACAAACATCCACTTGGACTCAGCGATGAACTGATTAATATTTGGTGGTCAAATGTCAAGGTCACTGTGACCTCAACTGTCTTATTCTTGTGAACACAATATCTTGAGGGGATTTCTTTAAATTTGGCACAAATGTCTTCTTCGACTGAACGATGCACTGATTCGATTCTGGTGATAAAAGGTCAAGCTTACTGAGACCTGGCGTTCGTCTCATTTGCGAGAACACAATGTCTCAAGTACACCTTGACGCAATATGTTTCTGTGAATGAATGTATAAATAATTTAATTTCAGTTGGAACATCTGGAGACACAAATTTTCTCACAGTTACTGAAAAAGGATGAGGCTGAAGCCCCAGGGTTATTTTTGCCTGTCCTGTATCAACCAAAGGAAAACCCCGAATATCAACAGCACCAAACAAAGGAAATAAATAAATTAATAATTAAATAGATTATACTCTAAAGTATAATCCACAATTCTTTTACATTTTTATCATTTTACATTATATTCCATAATCATTTTGCATTTTAAGGCTTTTTTAAAAGTCAACAGAGAGCAACACTAACTGGGTTTCCATCCAAATGCATCGCAAACTTTAAGCGAATTTTGTGAAAATGCAAATTTATGCATGTTTCCATTCATTATCGTTTTGCGAGTACTGGGAGTCAACAGGTCGAGCAGCAGGTGGCGCTTCTCCTGAAAAATAAAAAATGCAAAAGAGCACCCGTGGAAGAAGAGGGCGCCGTGAGATGACGTCATTGAGAGCGTCTCATGTCCACAACTGATGTAAACAACTACCGGCACATCCAGACTACGACGAGATGCAGAGATTCCTTGGTTGGTTCTTGGCTATTGTGAGAGCTCTCATCACACTCATATCAGCGTCGTCAGCGTACAAAGTGTCCTGAAAAAGAAACGAGAAAAACTAGACTCACGGACTCGTGAGTAGGATCCGGCAGCCTACGTCATCGTTTATTCGCTAAATCTGTTTCCATTGCCAAAAGTCACATTTTCCTAATATTGATACGCTGACTTTTCCACCCCTCCAGACATAAAAACTTTTTTGCGATATTTTGGCCTTTTTTCAAATTTCTGGCGTTTCCATTCAAGTTTTTTTTCGCAGTTGTTGAAAATGCGAATAATACGTGGATGGAAACCTGACTACTGTTTCAAATCAGCACTGAGTCCTTTCCAAAACTTGACTCCTAAAACAGACCACCTCTTCAAGAAGGTCTCGGTCTCGTTGTCTTGTGGGATTGCTGTGTTCACACCTGCCCAAACGAACCGCACTGTTTGACTGAACCGAACCAAACAGAGCAGGTGTGAAAGCAGCCTTAGTGAAGCTCTATGTGGTATCTCACAACATTTCTAAATGTAGGAAGTCGTTAAGTGATGGAGAGTTTTTGTGGGAACTGGCACCAAATCATCGAAACTTTGAAAGCCTCTGCTGAAGGAGGAAAACTTGACGTCATCTCTAACTTTCTCACTGATTTTAAATGTCATCGCAGGTTGTTTGCCAATTCGAAGAAAAGACTTTGCTGTGTTCAATGTGAACGCTCGTTACTTTCATCTTTTAGATTAGACTGTGGGTTTGTTCAGAGGTGATCATCAGATGGTCGAACAGCTTCAGCAGCCTCCTCCTCCTCCCACACCTTTCTGACATCAGATCCGACATCCGACAACTACAACGTTGTGAATGTGTTTCGGGAGAGACTGAAAATGTCCACTGTTATCCTCTTTTTTTAAACAATACCTCCCTTCCTCCTTCTGTGATGAACAACTTTTTGTGCTTGACAACAGCGACCTTGGGGAGGACAATAAAACATGAGTCCAGGTGACTCCAACAGGAAGCATCCCCTCAGTGGATATATGTGTATGTTGGACAAAAAGAGATGAATTGTGGGAAGAGAAGCCTGTTCAGGGCCTCTGCATCATCCATCACACACACACACACACACACACAGAGCCCCAGGCAGCGTTTTCTTCCCACAGAGAGGAAGCGCTGTGTTACATACGACAGGAAGTGAATGTACATCATGCAGTTGATGTCTGTGACATCTTCTTCCATCTGTAGCCTCTGGCTGACACTTCACAAACACATAACACAGTGTTCTGTTACAGCCTCGTCCTGAGGTGAATCAGAACAGCCTCTGGCGCCCTTCATCCCTCTCCTTCCTGTTTCCAGCAGTAAAAACATCCATTTCCTCCTCAGAGATCTTCGAAAGTCTGAATCATTTCCAGAGAGATGTTCTTGTTCTCTGTAGAAACGATGCTGCCGCAGGTCTTCACCAAACAGCTGTGTGTAAATCTTGTGTGACTCATGTGGACACAAACTACCTCACGAGCTGAGGTGTGTAGCTGCGGACACATTCAGTTTGTAGCGTTCATGACACGTCCCTGCGTCCATCCACCAATACGAGACCAAGTGTAGCAACTGTCACATTTATAAATCATAAAACACAAAGACGTGATGAGACGCAGCCTTCACATTTAGCAAAGTAAAATGTATTTACACAGCGCTTTTCGCAAACATAGGTCACAAAGTGCTTCACAATGGCGTTATACAACAAGAAAGACCAACCAAAAACCCAGTGACTTCAAGACGAGGGAACAGGAAGTGCTAAAATGCTAACTCACTTCCATGTTTTCAGACTTATACTCAGAGCACTCTGTAAATGCATGAACATGTTAATGAACACTGTAACCTCACATATGATATCCTACAAGAATGCACAGGCAAGTTTGTATGATCCTACAAATTAGCGCCCCGTCGTGACATTACGACATTAACATATGGTTACGTGATTAACGTAAAGTTACAGAGGTTAGGTTTACGAAAAAGAGACATGGTGAGGACGTACCTTAAAATGACTCAAAGTTCACACGGTTCAGAACACGCATCTCTACTCACCGTCTTCGACATAATGACGCTCTGTTGTCTCATTTGGCTACTTTGTTAAGACACATAAAAGCTTCAAAATTAGCAAGTGAGGTCTTTACAGACGTATTTTATGTCGTAGAATGAAACATAAAAGTCTCTTAAACTTGTTTTAAGCACAGAACTTATTTCAGACATCTGACCAAAACACATTCCTAAAAAAAATCAACTGACTTCAAGACGAGGGAACAGGAAGTGCTAAAATGCTAACTCATTTCCAGAGCTCTTTCTTGAAGCACCCTGTTAATGCTTCTGACAGTGTCGGCCACTTGTGTGTAGACTAGAGCCACACACGACTATAAATCTGCTTTTACTTTCCACTTTTACTCCTAAATATTCTCCTCAGGATGAACTGTAGGAACTTTGGTTGTGACTTGTGCTGTAGAAATAAAGTTTACCTCTGTAGCTGCTTTCTTGTAAACAGATCTCTTCAGTAAACACAGTGAGCGGTGTGTTTTCTTACAGCTGCTGTTAACAGCTCTGATTCACGGAAATGAGGGTCGTTAGCCTCCGTCCGTCCCGCTGTCAGCTGTGACACCTCACAGGACAGAGGACAGAGGACAGAGCTCCTAGCTGTGCTGCTGCGGGAGGTGAAGAGGGGGAGGCTGGTTGTGTCTCTGCTGCCCCGCCTGATGGAGGTTAATGGGCCATAACACTGAGGTGAGGAGCCATTACGGGTCAGCCATTACCTGCTGTGACAGATGGCCGAGTGAGAGCCACTGTGGAGCCGCTCAACACTTTGAGCAGCGAGTCAACGACGCTGGACAAACACTGAGGAATGATGGAGTCTGTTTGTCTCAGAGGACTCACCTGTCACTTGTCACCTGTCGTGTCCTAAAGGAGCAGTGTGTAAGACTTAGGGAGATTTAGTGAATTTGGCATCACTGCTTTGTTTATTTAACAGATATTTAGATTTCTGAAATGTCTTTGTGAAGCTCTAGCACATGTTGCACTGTCTGCGGCTCTACCAACCAGACTAAAGGGGATTTATACTTGTGTGGCAGCCCCTACGCCATAGCCTACGCACGCAGCCTACGCTGTTGTGAGCATTTCTACTTGTGCGGTGGTGTGTCTGTGTCACTCTGCAGTTACACCTCCAGAACACTAGACAGCGCTGGAGGTTTCTGTGAAGTGCTGTGAAGTTTAGTTGATTCAAAACACACATTAAACACACATTAAACATGTCTTAATAGAGACAGTTTCAAACACAAGTACACAAATCAGCTTCACTATAACTCGCAGCATTCACAGACAAACACTTGTCTTTATCTGGACACATTTTCCCCACAAATACAACATGCTATCGTTATTAGCACAAGTCTATGGCATTTTACATAAATTAGCCTTCCACTGAGGGAAAAAACAGAGCGTTTAGAAAATGATGACGTCATCTTCTCAAATCGCACACGACCCGTTTGCTAATGTTTTGTTAGCACTGCTTGGTCTAATGACGACTTGACTTTACACTTAAACTCATCACTTCACCAACAAACAGAGGTGTCTGCTGCACCCAGTGTTTTTGGATCAGGACCAGTAAAACCAGCAGACAGTGGGACACAGACATGCACAGGCATTTTGTGGGCCAGTAAAAAATAAAGGGCACCCCTGGAGGGTGGGTGCTGAGGGTGCTGCAGCACCCCCTACTGAGAAGGGTTGGAACAACACAATCTGAAAACAGTTGGCTATTTTACCAAAACACATGGCTGAACATATGTTTCACATTTTAAACATGACAAGATGTTTGTCAGAATATATTGAGTGGATTTAATTAATTCCTTGATCTGACATGACACCATCAGATCTAGCTGCTTTTAATATCTTTAAAATATCTTGGTTGTGAGGGGCTGCTGCTGTGGGGGACGTATCCATCAGGATGGAGTTTCATAACAGTTCATGATGGAGCAAACGTAATAGAGGACATGAAGCAAACAGATAACTGCATGTCCGCAAGCACTCAAAGGAAATATTAGAAATTTTGGCACATGCAGTCCAGAGACAAACTGTCTGAGGTGAGAGAGCGCTCGCTCTTTGTGCTTACTGAGCCAGTGATGTGAGTGCATCTGAGCTGTTTTCCTGTCATCTCATTTAAGTGTGAGATTAAATGGTAAATGAATTTTATGTTTTTGCAAACCACAGATATGTAACATTAACATATTTATCTTATTATCGAGCAACTGTGTTGAAACAACATGTTCTAACAATGCTGTGGTTAATGTGGTCAGGCTTAGGCACAAAAACACTTGGCAACAACAGCCAGTAGAGCATGCTGGCTATCAGACTGCAAAATCAGAGCAGCAGAAGTCGAACATCCTCGTATTTTTGGCACACTGCATTTGACAGTCTATGTGTCGGGACGCACAGATGGAACGACACTTCCTCAACAAGGGGAGTTGAGCAACTGATAAAACACAGCCTTGAGGTGTCATGTCTGCCCATGCTTTCCCCAGAACTCTCTGCACGTGCCATTCTCCATCCATCCACCAGATGTCCTCAGACCTTCCCTCCTGTCCCAGTCACATGACTCTCTCTTTCACCTGCACACCTGTGTCCACTTCCTCTCATCAGCCCTGTCAGCACACACACCAGCTTCCTTCTCCCAGCAGCTGTCAGCCAGTGATACTCATGGATTCACTCTCCGGCCATCTGCTCCTGATTCTGTGTCCTGTTACCTGGTCATGGTTCGCTCACCTGCCGCGCCCTCCTGGGTTTATTTGTTTGGACTTCCTTCCTGGTGCCGACCTGTAAGCCTGTTACTGATCCTTCAACTCAACTGTGTTTGAGTCCCTCTGTTGTTGGAATTCAAGAATCTCAAACCTACTTAAAGAGTAACTGGTATTTTCAACCTGGACTCTATTTTCTAATGTTTTTGTGTCTACGTCACTGAAGAGAAGAAGAAGTTTTGAAGTTGATCCAGTTTTGAGTATTGTAACTGCTCTGGGCATTTGTGCACCATCAGTGTCCGTCCACTGACAGTGTTTGTTTTTGTCACTGACAGGCTCAGATTGTTATTCTAAGTGTCTGACAACATTATGAAAGGATCCCTACAGAGATAGAGCTTTGTGTTAAAGAATAAGATCCTTTTTGTTTAACCAGAAACAGCCCTGAAATCACCGTCACCAAACCCACCAGACTCATCTTCATGATTTCAGGTTTCGATCCGATATAATCAAGAAAATCACACGAGTCAAAATCAGTCATATAACATCGTTTATTTCTTCCATCTCAGGCTTTATGTTTCACAACCTCTCGTAAAAACATCACGTACAACTTTAACTTATAAAGTGATCTCAGACCAGCAGAGTGGCCCCTAACAGGAGCCGTGAGGAGCCCCACGACCAGCATGGAAGCATCCTCCGAGCTCCACAGCCTCTTTTCCTCTCACACTACATTAAATATAACAGCCTCATAAATTAACTTGTTTACGAAAATAAATATCAATTACAATCACTGGAATCGGCCTCTTTTCAGATGTCTGTGACACAGGCTTGTTGTCAGGTGGTCGGACCGAGCACATCACCCCAATGATCACACATTTATTAGTCGTTATCACCCTGAATCACCGTCTAAAGCTCAAAAGGTAAATAATCTGAGGAGAAAGCTGCAGGTTTGTGTCGGTGTGCACGTGTGGAAACAATATTCAGGATTGCATGTGAGTGTGCGTGGTAGCAAGTGTGTGTTCTCTACTGCTCGGCTTTAACTCCTCCCTCCAGGTTGTCCACAGACCTCTTCCTGGCGAACAGGTGGGTGGGGTCTCGGCCTCTGAAGCCCGGCTGGATGTTGAACACGGGCATGTTCCTCCAGCTGGACGGGTTGTTGAAGGTCGGGGAGGTGGAGCTGGTGGTGCAGGGTTTGTTCTGGACCAGCTGGAGGAAGGTCTCCATGTCGGGGCCTAAGCGGGCTACGAGGCCGGCCCTCACCGCCGCCACCGTCTGCTCGTCACAGGCCTGCAGGGTCTGCAGCAGAGTGCTGTAGTATCTGGACAACAATAGCAAACAGGAAGTCAGGAACAAAATGTGCAGGTAACACTTTACTGTCCTTTAAGTCAGCGTATCCTCCTTTACCATGAGACTGCTATACTACACAGCGTGCTCTATAGTTCTACTGACTTTAAAGCTGTTAATGTCCCTCTCTTATATTTTAATATATATCTGCAGGTGAGACAGGTGTGTGTGTGTCATCAGTGCTCACCTGTTGGGGAAGTGAGTGGGCACCTGCACCACCTCTCCAATGGCGTCTGGGTTGGTTCGAGCCACGGTGCAGATGTCAAGACTGGTGTAACACTCCTCTTGCACCTTTTTGAGAAAGAGACACAAACTCAGTGAGCGATCAGCAGCAGAGAGGAGCCTCGTCGTCTCTGTGTGTGAGGCGGAGCTCACAAACCTCGGCGATCATCCTCTGGAAGATGTTACAGCGGCGGATGGTTTGGAAAACCTTGGCTGAGATTCCCTGAGAGATGCAGTGCAGACTTTTCTTGACGAAGGTTTTACCCTGCAGAGAAACACACAGGTGAGTCAGACATACGTATGGGTGGATGGATGGTTGGATGGTTGGATGGTTGGATGGATGGATGGATGGATGGTTGGATGGATGGATGGATGGTTGGATGGGTGGATGGTTGGATGGATGGATGGTTGGATGGATGGTTGGATGGTTGGTTGGATGGGTGGATGGTTGGATGGATGGATGGTTGGATGGATGGATGGATGGTTGGATGGGTGGATGGTTGGATGGATGGTTGGTTGGATGGGTGGATGGATGGTTGGATGGTTGGATGGATGGACAGAACCACAGACTGACCTCTGTGTTGAAGGTAGCAGCTGAGTGGAGGAAGAGTTCACAGATTTCGTGCATCCCGTCGGTGTCACAGGTGGAGTTCTCCAGACAGGAGAAGAATCCACAGCCCACGGCGACGGCGCCGTTCAAACACCTGGCCACATCAGCTGCAAGCAGACGCACACAGGTACCGGTTTACACACACATACACACAAAAATGCTGCCTCTAAAGGGGGATTTATACTTGTGCTGCAGACCCTTCGCCGTTGTGAGCATTTGTACTTATGCAGCGGTGTGTCTGTGTCACTCTGCAGTTACACCTCCAAAACACTAGTTGGCGGCGGAGGTTTCTGGGAAGTTTGGTTGATTCAAAAAACACCCAAAACACACATTAAACACACATTAAATATGGCTGAAGAGAGACAATGTCAAACACAAATGAGCTTCACTATTACAAACACAACATGCTAATGTTTACTGAATTAATTAGCCTAGCAGCTAGCGGAGATTTCCTCTGCTCATATGAAGCCAGGATAAATCACACACAAGACTTAAAATGCTATTTTTGTGGAGGCTTTATTGTCTTCACAATTTATTGTTTCTTATCTGTGAAATTAAAGTAAGTAAGAGCTTTGTGTGTGTTTAAAAAGTAGCTAATAGCAGTTAGCAGCTAACTCTGTGTCCACAAATTGTTAAAGCAACGAGGTCCAGGAGCTCCTTACCCTCCGAGCAGAGTACGAGATCAGCCGCCATATAACAGGGACGATAAACGATTGTTATTGACGTGTGATGTCATTGTTGCTGTTTATAAAACGCTGCGGATGTGTATGCTGTATGTCACACGTGAGGTCCACGCTGTTGTGTTACATGTCACGTTTCTTTTTTGCTTCTTTTCAGTATGTTACCTCTCAAAGCAACGTCATACCATAATGAAAAAGAGGTTTATTTTATTTCATTTTTTATACAGTACTCATGGAAAATATTTGGGAAACTTTAAGTTTAAAATTCATGCCATTTGAAGTGCAAATATTAATAATTAACTCTTTTCATGGGTAAAAAAATTTGTGTTTTGTGTTTATTTTACCGCAGATTTTTAAAGAAAACATGCAGGTCAAATTATCACGGCCAGAAACTGTAACGCCTGAAATTATCATTGGATTATCAAAATTTCCAATGGACACTTCACGTGCGACAAACATTTCCGTCAGAAAAAAAAACAAAACCAAATCTGAATTTAAAATAGCCATGTGATATTTTATCAAAATCACTTCACTCTGTGTCTCATTTAAAATTAGAATAAAGCCTTTGCATAAATTAACCAGCACCACAAGGCTTTTTCTTTTAATTAAGTTTTTCATCTTCAGCTTTTAACGTTTAGACATCAAAGGTTTAAGTTTAAAAAATCTAATTATTTATTTATGGTGAAGGGAGGATCATGCTTTCCTCCCCCCAGAGTCACTCTTAAGGGAGTCTTAAGGAAAAATGTTTATAGCTCCAGGACTTAGTCACACCCCAGCCCCCCTCCCTCCTGTGAGAGTAGAGAACAGTCCCTAACAGAGAGCCGCCCAGCTCGAGTTGCAACAAAGCACCAAAGCAAACAGTTGGCGGCTCAGATCTAAACCATGACCCGGAGTCTGCTGAGAAAAACAACCGTGACTCACTCGGACTGTTTGCGGAGAACCGTGCCCGGCGGGGAGCAGCTTCCTCCGGCAGCAGCTCGAAGCAGGCGGCGGAGCTGAGGCCGAGGAGCAGGAGCAGAGCGGAGGCGGACAGCATGTTGTCTCCCGGTGAGGATGAGGATGGTGAGGAGGAGGAGGAGGAGGAGGAGGCTTGAAGGTTTCTTCTCTGTCCTGCCTCTCCGGCCACACCTGGTATTTATACCGGCTCCGCCTGGGACCGACCAATCAGAGCGCACCGGCGGCTGCTAATGGTTTATTCATGAGTGTAATTAACTCCCACAGCTAATTAAATATTTCCACGCATACCACGAGATTCACGGAATTTCCGAGCAGGAGTGAACTCACGGGATAATTACAGGCTCTGTCTTTATTTGTAAGCACAGTGACAGGAAGCTGCTCATATCATCAGCTGATCAGCTCTGCTCACTGCACAGTTATTATTATTATCAATAATATTATTCTGTGCAACAGCAAAGTGCTGACACAGAGGTGACATATCACGTGACGTGTGTCTGTCTGCAGCTTTCATCATTAACAGACCACATACAGGTGGTGTGAGGTGTGTTTTGAGTGACACGCGGCTGATTGTTATCTGTAATAACTTTCTATAAATAGCAGCAGGAGAAGGAAACAGGAAGCGTGAGTTTCTTATTCCAGTCACGTCTGTTGGGTTTCCTGTGGAGCGGCTCAGTCAGTTGGACAGAAGCTGATCAGTGACTGTGAACACAGCAGGACTCTTAATGTCCCCTGAAGGTCTCACAGCCTGAGAGGGGACACAACCTGATGCACCTTAGTTTGGGCTGAAAGTTATTAAAACTGTTTGAGATGAATTTTTTTTTGTTTGATTCCAACAACATGCACATCTCTGCTTCAAATACACAGTTATTGTTTTTCTCTAGATCTTTGTTCTACAGCTGCACGGAGAGGAGGTGGAGGTGATGTGTTACAACATGGGTGGGTTCATTGTGACAGGCAGAGGGGTAGATGTGACACTTGTTGGGACAGTCTGCTGTTTCAAGCTACTCATCAAACACTTTGCTCTGAATCTGATAAATTTACTGTTTCAACCACCAGTGAGACAAGAATCATACACCCACAGCACCCTGTGGTCCCTCTGCATCACTCCCTGCTGATAGGAAACTAAATTCACCAGCAAATACAGTCCTCTGAGATAAATAAACGTGGCTCAAAAGTCCTTTGAAATAAAAATGTTGAATTATAAAATAAAAGTCCCCTGAAATAAATAATGACATAGAAGTCCTCCAAAATAAGTGTCAAATTATGACCAATTATGAAATAAAAAGTCCTCTGAAATAGAATAAACGTGGCATTATGTAATAAAAGTACCCATAAATAAAAACGTTGGATTATAAAATTCCCCTGAAATACATAAAAGTGGCATAGTGACATAAAAGTCCTCTAAAATAAAAATGGGGAATTATGAAATAAAAGTCCCCTGAAAAAAAAAATCAATTATAAAATAAAAGTCAGCTGAAATAAATAAAAGTAGTCCTATGTAGAACATCATTTTTTAAAAAAAAAAGAAAAAAAAAAGAAAGAAAAGCAAAGCTCCAAGATGGCGCCGACTCATCACATGCTGCTACTGTTTCATTATATGCTGCTATTGTCATACGTATATGCTGCTATTGTTTTATTCTCAGGGTGTGTATTTTTATTTATTGTATTATTTATAGGTTTGAAGGGCTGACAGAGAGCCAGGGTTTCATTACATTGAATATATACTGCACTATTTTAATGTATATGACAATAAACTTCAACTTTTACTTGATCTGTTTATTAAGATTTACATTTATTTATACATTTGTTTCCTATTTATTTATTTCACAGCCTTATTTGCTCATTTGACAGGCATCTTCATGTATTTAACATGAACTAAAATGGCTGTCCATAGTAAAAAGCTGAGTTGACAAAAACTGACAGTTCAAAGCCAGTTTGAACTGGTTTTAAACTGGGAAAAAAAAGTTAATAAAATGTCAGAAAAATCAGCAAAAAATTCACTAAATGTTTTTTTTTTCTTTATTGATGAAATGTCAGGAAAACAAGTTTTTAAATGTCCCAAAAATGTTAATTAAATGTCAGGAAAAAAGGCGCTATATATATATATGTATATATATATATATATATATATATATACATATATATATATTTATATATATATACATATATATATATATATATATATATATATACATATATATACATATACATATATATATATATATATATATATATATATATATATATATATATATATATATATATATATATATATATATATATATATATATATATATATATATATATATATATGTTTTCTGACATTTTATTAATTAAATTAAAAAAAAAAAATATATATATATATATATATATATATATATATATATATATATATATATATATTTTAATTTAATTAATAAAATGTCAGGAAAACAAGTTATTAAATGTCCCAAAAAATGTTAATTAAATGTCAGGAAAAAAAGGCGCTAATTTTTTATTCTTTTTTTTATTTTATTATATTAATAAAATGTCAGGAGAACAAGTTGTTAAAATGTCCAAAAAATGTTAAGTAATGTCAGGAAAAAAGTCACTAAAATGTCCAAAAAGATATTAATAAAACTGTTAGCAGTTAGCAGCCGGCGGCAAGAAAGGGCTTATGGAAGTTGCGCTGATTCACATTGTGAAGCGTTCAAGTTCTATTGAGTAAAAATGCGTACCAACGTTTTCATGATGTGTTCATTTTGTAAAATGTAGGTGTTGGTGAGAAACTTGAATAAATCAGCTGTTTGAAGGAGAAATGCGTCGATGTTTTCACAGCACTATAAGATAAATATTAGAGAGGCAGTTAAGATGGACCGTAAACAGTAAAAAGACTTTTTTCTTATTTTTTTAAAAATGTTTTTCACGTGAAAGAAAGTTATGTTAGAGGTTGTTTCATAAATGTATATTACTGCATTTGTGCTCATTCAAAGGCAGTGTAATGAAGGACTGAGTGACTTTAAAACTGTTCATTCATTTTTTATAGTGTACATTTCTGTGTTTCCCTGGAAACAAAAGAAGAATAAATAACAACAACGAATAAATATTAATAAAATAAACACCAATATAAACACATCGGTATCGACTACAGGCCAAATTGTTATTTTAATTTATTAGAATTTCAAAATGTTTAATTTGTACATTTTATTATTATTTGATAATGTCACATATCATATTATTTTACTGTTTATTCTTCTGAACTATTTGCCTTGAAATGATTTTTTATTGATTATTTATTTATATGATTATTATAACACATGTGCGACGTGTTACTGCAGCGGTCATACACATGTATAGGTGTATGAAGTAGCATGTTTCCCTCTGCATGGTGGAGTATAAAGAGCTGCTGTAAAGACGGAGCAGCATTTTCATGTCAGAATAATAATCGTGTTCACGTTACTGTCAGATGTTCCAGCAGACTGTTCTGTGTGTTTCTGAATGGAGTCTGGATTCAGAGGTTCCTCTGAGTCTGATCCCTCGATCCTCTTAATCTCTCCGAGGTCCTGTTGTTCATCTTTTAGCGTTTCAAAGCTCATTTCAAGTTAATCTTATTTAGTCACAAAGTCGCAAAACTCAAACAAATGTGCCGAACTGTGAGCTGGATCATTGGCGACATGAATCCCAAACATGAACTCCTCTTCAGGTTTAAAAAGTTTGTTTGTTTTGTCTTTCTTTTCAAGTCTGGTTCATTTAAACCACGTTATAAGAACAGGGCTATTGATTATTTGTTTATTTATTGGATCCCTATCAGCTGCTGAAAACAATTTCATGTCATAATGTGAATCAGTCAAAATGTATCAGCAGAGCTACTCAGAGTGGCTCAAGAACGACGCCAGCAGCCCCGACACACAGGCTGAGGTGTGAAAAACAGACACCTGGAAACAGCAGTGAAAAAATCCTTGTTATCCTCATTATCTGTCAGATTCTTTTCAGATTCTGTGATGCTTTTCTGAAGTACTTGTGTTTTTATGTTGTTTTATTGATGGTGCCACAGAGTGCCGAAATTACTTTTAATACCGTCTGTATATCCTCGTCTTTGTCTTCAGAGGAAATTCTACTAAGAGCGGTGATTTGCGAGCCGTCTTCTTTATACAGCATTATTGATCATTTTTTAAGCTTCATTTCTTCGTTGCATTTTTCCCAATTAGGGTCGTAAATATTATAAACTGAGAGATTGTTTAAGGTGTTTTGTCATGTATCTGGGGAAGTTTTCAGGGCTCCTTTTATACATTTTATATTTATTGATATTAAGCTATTCTTTTGTATTTATAGTTGCTTATGTGCATTCATTTAACTCTGGATCCTTTAGCTCCTTATTTAAAGTTTTTCTCTATTGTTTCCAGTCCTGGCTCTGCTCCAGTACCACGCACCTTTTTTATATTGTCTAAGATTTTTGGAGTTTGGAGTGTGCACTGCTATTTCTCATCAAAAGACATTTTCCCCAGAGGAAGGTTAAGAGATTCTGGTCTGAATCATTTCAGCGTGACTGTCTCACTGCCTGGCACACAAACTACCAGAACAACCACTGCTGGTTTGAGACTTTTATTGGTTTCCAAAAAATCCACACCAGCTTTCAGCTTAAACTTTATTTTTGAACCTGCAGGAAATTTGACGATCAACACTCAGGAACACACTGATGAAAGTGAGCCACAACAATCTATAATCAAAGACATACCAACGGCATAAAATATAAAATGTATTAAAACAGTGGAAATGTAACTGAATAATTTAGCAGGTGTAGAAACACACTGATGACAATGAGCAGCATCAGTCAAAGACATATAAACAGAAGGAATGATTAATTCCAGGAACAGATAATAAGCACACAGTTCAGGTGGCAGATACACAGACATTATAACTAATTAGTGTTTCAAGTATGATAGAAATAGTTCAGCAGTCTTCCCCAAAATGTCAAACTATATTTTAAGAAATGTAATTGTTCAACTGCTTTGAACTTTTTCACTGTGCAGTGTTTAACTCTGTGTTATTATCGCGTGTGAACTTTTTGTTTCTTCTGAAACAACAAAGATTTTATTAAAGTGTCTGAATAACTTGAGTCGTCCACCTGCAGTCAGTGCTGTGACCCAGCTGCAGTGTTGTTGTCAAAGATGTGGATACAAACAGAGCAGCCGAAAAAGGTGCTGGACTAAATGAATAAAACTGAAAAGACAAAGAAAGTCCGCACACTTCAGCTCCCTTTACCAGTCTGAAGAAGGGCACCTGTGGCCCGAAACGTCACTCCAGGTTGGTGGAATAAATGCACCTAAAGTGTCAAAGATGTGGAAAAATCTGTGTGTCTTATCTGTGAGTCAGTCATCAGAGGGTCGTTAGTGGAGGCGGCTGCGTTTCCATCATAGCCCCCCTTTTTTTTAACACCACAGGAACCAGTGAACCTTGCATCACGTTAACCTGGAGGTCAGCAGGCTGATAAACATCTCTCTCACACTTTAGTTTTCATTAACTCCGCCTCCAGCACGTTTACCGCCTGGTACAAAGAACTGTCTATACCGTCTATAATTTCACCATTTATAATTTTAGTCTCTTTGTAGTTATTTTGAGTCCCTTCGTATTTGTTTTGAGTCTCTTTGTGGTTGTTTTGAGTCTCTTTGTGGTTGTTTTGTGTGTCTTTGTGGTTGTTTTGAGTCTCTTTGTAGTTGTTTTGAGTCTTTTTGTGGTTGTTTTGAGTCTCTTCGTATTTGTTTTGAGTTTCTCTGTAGTTGTTTTGAGTCTCTTTGTAGTTGTTTTGAGTCTTTTTGTGGTTGTTTTGAGTCTCTTCATATTTGTTTTGAGTTTCTCTGTAGTTGTTTTGAGTCTCTTTGTAGTTATTTTGAGTCTCTTTGTATTTGTTTTGAGTGTCTTTGTAGTTGTTTTGAGTCTTTTTGTGGCTGTTTTCTTTTGCACAAATGTCCAGTCCTATGCCAGATTTGCTCAGCTGTAAACACAAGCCAATAGTCCTGATGGTGGCACTACAGCAAGCGTCTAAAGTTCAAAACTTTGACAATTCACAATAAATCAACCGTATGTGCTACAGCGTCGCAACTTTCACCAAAATGTAGCCCCAGTACTGAAGAAACTTTTGTACATTTAAACCTATTGCAAATTATCAAGTCCATCACTTTGGTTTTTTTTTTACAAGCATCTTCAGACTGTCCTCCACAAACTGTCCTCACAGATTTTTGATTTATCAAAAATTGAGCCTACAGTGCATCAAAATGTTTGACTGTAAACAGCACTGTAAACGTATACTTGCAAATTCTTGCTAAATAAATCTTCAATGTTCATGAAAAAATGGACAAAATTTTGGAGTCATGGTAGATGATGTGTGGCAAATATCAGAATTTTCTATCAAGAACTGAACTTTTGACAGCATTTTGAATTCTGTCCTCATGTGAACCATTGCTGTCAAGGCAAGGCAAGGCAAGTTTATTTGTAGAGCACAATTCGTACACAAAGGGAAATGGGAAAAGAGTATCTTTACACATCAGTTTTTCACTTATGGAGCAAATCAATCATTGTTAAAAACAAACTAATAACATCTCCATGCTGTCCAGATGCAATATGTGTATTTTCAGATTTTTGTCTTGGTAACTGAATTTATGACAGCAGTTTGAAACCTGCCTTGACAGCTGCTGTCAACGTGGTGGCTGGCTTAGTCAATATGTGAAGCCATAGAAGAGCTGTCACTCACTGATTAGCTCAGTCAGATAGAAGATGCTCCTTGGTGTTAGAGGTTGTGGGTTCAATCCTCAACTGATGCAAAATATACATTGTAATGGCAACTTTGCCTAAAATTGCCCTGACCATTTTTTCAACATACTATACTGTCACTTCTTCTTTGACACATTGTACTATTGATTTTTTTAACAGTTGTTAGACATGCCATATCATGACATTTTTTCAACATACTCTACTATGACTGTTTTTTGGTATGCTATTCTGTGACATTTTTCAACTATGATTTTTTTCCCCCTGAAAAACCATTTCTTGGACATGCTGTACTATGACTTTTTAACAGTTAATTCATCATGCTGTACTATTACTCTTATACTACACTGTGACTTTTAAGAATTTTTTAAACATATATAAATCACTACACTGTAATTAGTTTTCAACTTACTGTATTATGATGTTTTGCTATATTTTGCCTTTTTTCGACATGACTATGACTTTTTTTTCACAACCAATACTGTGACTATTTTTTTAATGACATACTATCCCATGACTGTTTAACAGTTTTTTTTCCAACAGGCTGTACTATGACTTTTTTTAGACATACTCTATGAGTTCTTTTCAACTTACTATACTATTTTAATTGTTTGGTTTTTTTTGACTCGTTCTACTATGACCCTACTTTTTGATATGCTATACTGTGATTAACTATGACTTTTGACATAGCCTACTATAACTTTTTTAGAAATACTATGCAGTGTCTTTTTAAAGTTTTTTTGACATACTTTACTATGACTTTTTAATGATTTCTTTTTTTTGAATGATACTATGACTATTTTCTATTTATTTGAAAAATAAATTGTATATAGTACTATGCTATGACTGCTGAAACAGTTTATTAAACGTACAGCACCTCTTTGACTAAGCCCTCTTGTGCCATCTATTGGCTGTATCTATGTCATCATAAAGGATGCATGGACGTATGAGGGCAGAGACTTTTACAGAATTTGAAAAGGATGTATCTGTTGTCGTAGGTTAAGTGCTTATGAGAAGTGAAATAACACCAAACCAATAGGAACTGGACCGTGACCGAGGCTCCCAATCAGTGCCCAGACTGACACCTGTGTTAGATTATCAGCAGAACAAGATCAAATGTGAACTAACTCACTGTTGCTCTGTGTCTTGCATTCCAGCCATCTGAACCTGAACTGGATCCTGACATCTGAACCTGCCTGCCTACCTGAGCTCATGCCTGTTCGGACTTCGTTCCAGGTTTGGACCCTTGACTGTCCTATGATTCAGTAAGCTCCATTTTGTTAATTAATTAGTCAGTGAATTAATGAATTTATCCCAGCACAGAGTGAATGGATCCACTGAACTCACACTACTGATCCACTTGGACGGAATGAAAGATACACTAGGATATTAATGAAATATAAAGATCCCTTCTCTTAGTATTTAAATACACTGAACAAAAATATAAACGCAACACTTTTGTTTTTGCTCCCATTTTTCATGAGCTGAACTCAAAGATCTAAAACATTTTCTATCCACACAAAAGACCATTTCCTCACAAATATTGTTCACAAATCTGTCTAAATCTGTGTTAGTGAGCACTTCTCCTTTGCCGAGATAATCCATCCCACCTCAGAGGTGTGGCATATCAAGATGCTGATTAGACAGCATGATTATTGCACAGGTGTGCCTTAGGCTGGCCACAATAAAAGGCCACTCTGAAATGTTCAGTTTTGCTTTATTGGGGGGGGGGGGGTCAGAAAACCAGTCAGTATCTGGTGTGACCACCATTTGCCTCACGCAGTGCAACGCATCTCCTTCACATAGAGTTGATCAGGTTGTTGATTGTGGCCTGTGGAATGTTGGTCCACTCCTCTTCAATGGCTGCGCGCAGTTGCTGGATATTGGCAGGAACTGGAACATGCTGTCGTATACGCCGATCCAGAGCATCCCAAACATGCTCAATGGGTGACATGTCCGTGAGTATGCTGGCCATGCAAGAACTGGGATGTTTTCAGCTTCCAGAAATTGTGTACAGATCCTTGCAACATGGGGCCGTGCATTATCATGCTGCAACATGAGGTGATGGTCGTGGATGAATGGCACAACAATGGGCCTCAGGATCTCATCACGATATCTCTGTGCATTCAAAATGCCATCAATAAAATGCACCTGTGTTCGTTGTCCATAACATACACCTGCCCGTACCATAACCCCACCGCTACCATGGGCCACTCGATCCACAGCGTTGACATCAGCAAACCGCCCCCCCCACACGACGCCTCACATGCTGTCTGCCATCTGCCCTGAACAGTGAAAACTGGGATTCATCCATGAAGAGAACACCTCTCCAACGTGCCAGACGCCATCGAATGTGAGCATTTGCCCACTCAAGTTGGTTACGACAACGAACTGCAGTCAGGTTGAGACCCCGATGAGGAGGACGAGCATGCAGATGAGCTTCCCTGAGACGGTTTCTGACAGTTTGTGCAGAAATTCTTTGGTTATGCAAACCGATTGTTGCAGCAGACGATCTTGGAGGTGAACATGCTGGATGTGGAGGTCCTGGGCTGGTGTGGTTACACGTGGTCTGTGGTTGTGAGGCCGGTTGGATGTACTGCCAAACTGTCTGAAACACCTTTGGAGATGGCTTATGGTAGAGAAATGAACATTCAATTCACAGGCAACAGCTCTGGTGGACATTCCTGCAGTCAGCATGCCAATTGCACGCTCCCTCAAAACTTGCGACATCTGTGGCATTGTGCGGTGTGATAAAACTGCACATTTCAGAGTGGCCTTTTATTGTGGCCAGCCTAAGGCACACCTGTGCAATATTCATGCTGTCTAATCAGCATCTTGATATGCCACACCTGTGAGGTGGGATGGATTATTGCGGCAAAGGAGAAGTGCTCACTAACACAGATTTAGACAGATTTGTGAACAATATTTGTGAGGAAATGGTCTTTTGTGTGTATAGAAAATGTTTAAGATCTTTGAGTTCAGCTCATGAAAAATGAGAGCAAAAACAAAAGTGGTGCGTTTATATTTTTGTTCAGTGTATATTACTTAGTACTAACCGTCCTGATTTTCTACAGCTCCTCTTCAACAAGTTGATTCATTGGAACCCTGCTTGCAGCACAGCAGTGCTGCTCCATTTATTTGATTTAAAATGTAGAGTTTTAATATATTCTCATGTGTTTTACTAACAGTGTGTGGTTTTACTTTTCTATGTTGTCATTGTCCAGCTGTCTTAGGTTTAGTATTATTATTTTAATTAACCAAATGATGGTTTCATGAAAAATCATTTTAACCTAAATTTTTACACTTATCTGGAATGTTACACGTTTAACTCTACAATAACCTTTTTCACCATGATTTTCTGAGGGTTTTTTTCCAACACACTATACTATGATCACTATGAATATTTTTTTCATCATACTTTACCGTGACTTTTGTTTTTACACAAAAGTATAGTATGTTTTTTGACATACTATGACTTTTTTTAAAACATACTTCACTCCAACTTTTCTGTGACTATACTATAACTTTGAACAGTTTTAAAAAAATGCAATACTAAAAAATGTTTTCAACATACACAACTATTGCTATTACTATGACTTTTCAACATGCTATGCTATGATTTTTTTGACACACTCTACAAGGACTTTATATGTTTTCGACATGCTATGGTATGACTTTTTTCTGCATATTTTACAATGACGTTCACTATGAGTATTTTTTCGGCATACAGTACTTGACTTAGTTCAACATGCAAGACTGACTTTTTTCAACGTGTATTTTAAGTTTTTTTCAACAGACTCTTCTGCTGTACTATGACTTCTTTTTTTAATTCTTTCAACATGCTCTGCTCTGACGTTTATAAGTTATATAAGTGGAATTTCTCAATTATGGGATCAATAAAGGTGTATCTTATACAACATGCTTTATTGTGATTTTTTTCCCCCCAAATACTCTACTATGACTTTTTCCAGTTCTTTTCTTTATTTCGACTCACTGCAGCATGACATTTTTAGCAATTTTGTTTTTACATATTATACTGTGACTTTTTTTTTTTTTTATCATACTCTAATATGATTTTTTGTGGTTGCTCTACTGTAACTTTTTAATAATTTTTTTCAACATGCTATGCTATGACTCTTTTTTCTATATACTCTGACATTTTTTCTGAGGTGCATACTATGAGGGTTTTTTTTTTTTTTTTACATACTGCACGATGACTTTTTAAACAGTTTTTTGACATGCCATGCTATGACTTTTCTCAACATACTCTTTTATGACTTTTTTGACACACGACACACTTACTTTTGTTAACATTTTTTACGTGTTATACTATGACTTTTTTCAGTATTTCCCACACATTACTTTTTTCAACAAACTTTGGTGTGACTTTTTAACAGTTTTGTTATACAGGGACTTTTTTTCAACATACTCTATTATTTTTTCAGAATGCTATACCATGACATTTTCGACATACTATATTATGACATTTTCAACGATTATTTTAACATGCACTATCATGACTTTTTCAACTGTTTTTTTGACATTCCATACTAAGATTTTTGTCGACATCCTCTTGTATGATTTTTTTTTTTTACATACTACACTAGTTTTTTGGACATGCTATACTATGACTTGAGTTTTTCCACATGCCATGCTATGGCTTTCCCCCCACATGCTCTTCTTTTGCTTTTTAACACTTTTTTTTAACATGCTTTACTATGAATTTTCCCCAACGTATAAAACTTGACTTTTCAAAATGACTTGTTTTCACAGTTTTTGCTTTAGGATGGCTCTTTCGACATACTCTACTCCGACTACTATGACTTTTTTCAACAGTTTTTTGGGGATGCTATTTTTTTTTTCTTTTTTTTCCCTACATACCTTTACTACTCTCTACATCCTATGATACAACTTTTTTTGACAAACTCTGCTCATACCCAAATAACAGTTGTATTTATCGATGAAGCCAGAAGAAACTAATCAATTAACTAAACTCCATAATTGCCTTAAAGACATAAAAACCTGGATGAGCACCAATTTCCTGATGTTAAATTCAGACAAAACTGAAGTTATTGTTCTTGGCCCCAAACAACTCAGAGACTCTTTATCTGATGACATAGTTTCTCTAGATGGCATTGCTCTGGCCTCTAGCACTACCGTAAGAAACCTCGGAGTAACATTTGATCAAGATTTGTCTTTTAATTCTCATTTAAAACAAACCTCACGGACTGCATTTTTTCATCTGCGTAATATTGTGAAAATTAGGCCTATCCTGACCCGAAAAGATGCAGAAAAATTGGTCCACGCTTTTGTTACCTCAAGGCTGGATTACTGTAACTCTCTATTATCAGGCAGCTCTAGTAAGTCCTTAAAAACTCTCCAGCTAATTCAGAATGCAGCAGCACGTGTACTAACAGGAACTAAGAAACCAGATCATATTTCTCCTGTTTTAGCTTCTCTGCATTGCCCTGTTTTCTTTTCTGCTTTTTCTTTCTTTTTTGTTTTAAATAACAAACTTTTAATACTGTATATCTCTTGTTCTTTTGTAATGTAAAATCAACCTGCCGAAAGGACTCTGGATGGAAATTAGCCCCCGGGCTACAATCTGGCATATTTACGTGTACTGCTGTGCATTGTCCTGAATTTCTAAATAAATAAATAAATAAAAGAAAGATTTCTTATAAGTGTTTTTCTGTACCAGTGGGGCTTTATACCGTTTTCCCGATGGCAGTAACTGGAAGGAGTGGTGGAGGGGGTGAGAGGGGTCCTCTGTGATCAGGGTGGCTTTCCTGATCACTGAGTGGCTGTACAGTTCAGACAGTGGAGTTTGAGGTGAGCCGATTATTTTTGCTGGCTTGCTTTATTATGCGGGGGAGTTTTGTTTTGTGTTTGACGGTGAGCAGGTTGTATCAGGATGAAATATTGAAGGTGAGAATGGATTCGAGGCCCAATTGTTGAAAAACGCACGCTACAGTGCCCTCCTGGGAGCCAAAATGCGCGCTAAAGTGCCCTCTTGGGAGCCAAAATGCACGCTACAGTGCCCTCCTGGGAGCCAAAATGCGCGCTAAAGTGCCCTCCTAGAAGCCAAAATGTGCACTAAAGTGCCCTCCTGGGAGCCAAAATGTGCACTAAAGTGCCCTCCTGGGAGCCAAAACACACGCTAAAGTGCCCTCTTGGGAGCCAAAATGCGTGCTACAGTGCCCTCCTGGGAGCCAAAACACATGCTAAAGTGCCCTCTTGGGAGCCAAAATGCGCGCTAAAGTGCCCTCCTGGGAGCCAAAATGCGGGGCACTACGCGTGCTATAGTGCCCCTAAAGTGCCCCTGCCCCTTCAAAAAGTCTGTGCACACCACTGTGTCTGGGGACTCCATATTTCTTCTCACCTCCTGTTGGAGGTGTTCCAGGCATGTCCCACTGGTGATGGTCTCAGGGCAGACCCAGAACACACTGAAGGGATTATATCCCCCAGGAGGAGCTGGGAAGTGTTGCTGGGGTGAGGGACGTCTTTCCTTGGCCTGCTGGATGGGTATCAGCCTATGAGCTTTTAAGGCCCAAAATGTCTTTACATCTGCTTGTAACTACATTATAGTGTGTTATTAACCATTTCTTGTTCATATACTGCTTTTAAGGAGGACTTCAAAGTATCTCTGAGAAATATCCACATGACAAGTGCATATAAATGCTTCTTTTGATTTATTTTTAATTTTATCACAGTGCAAATACATTCACATTTAAGGCACGTGAGCCTCGTCAGTGCAAACTCGAGGCCCGCAGGAATATATCGTTCATTTCAAAAGTTAGCAGGTGAAATTTTCCCCCTGAATTACTCACAATAACAAAATCATCAACACACATCTCAGAAGTATCACAGCACTTTCTCCATCTTCCACTTTAAAAAGACTGTTCTTACATGCTATCATTAATACTCAGCGTAAAATATTTTAATAACCAAACATCAGGATTAAAATTTTAAAAAAGGTCTTTAAATCTGAGGCACAGAGTCTTAAGGAGCAATAACTAGACTGTGTCCTTTCAACAACGACTCAATGTCTGGACTTCTTCATTAGACGTGCTGCAGAGATAAATGTGTATGTATGAAAATGAGTTCAACAACACTTAAGAGAATAGAGCTGCACTCTACACAGGTAAAGGTAGAGTTTGACATTTAGGAATTAGATTAAAAGAAAATGCAACTTGCAGCACCTCTAAAGCCAACTATCACTTGCTGTATCTTTCTGTTTCATCTGTACACAACTATGATTAAATAATAATAATAATACCATGAGCCTCCAGAAAGTTGTGAATTATTGTTTTTTTTACAAGCATCTTTTTCAGCATCCGTCTTCTTTGCTAACTCGCAAAATGTCAAACCCTTCCTTTAGAGCTGACTGGATTAGTGACAGCGACAGTGTACCATCAAACCTTTGGTTGTGTATCGTTTAACAACAAAAATGTTCAGATGCATTTTGAACCCTGTAAAGAATAAAAGTTAATAGTGCAGTTTATATGCAAAGACACATCACAACATGGACTGACTGACAGAACGGTAGATCTCCACAACAGAGTGCTGCAGGGACGAAGTTTTTCTGTCGGCCAACCTGGAATCTAACGTCGCCCTGGTTCCCTCATCAAACAGCTGATGGGATTTTCCACTGGATTTTGGATTATTGCCAAAAATACTCTTACACATTTTGTTTAGCAAGATAATTTTCACAAGTGATAACGACTTTTATGATTTTTGCCTAAATGCAGTTGCCCAAGTAAAAATACAACATTAAGCTATAAACAAACTCGCACGACTTTTTGTTGTTCGGCCAACAGCATTGTAGTCAAAACCACCTAAACCGAGAGAGCAAAGTGTATCAAGACTTTGTAGGGATCAGACAGAGTCAAGACCAGACCAGGGCCACTCCCACAATGCATGACACACTAAAAATAAAATGTGCAACATGCATGCGCAACCATGGACACTAAAAACCATGATTCGTCTTCATTCACCTCTTGATAAAATCATCAGAAGGCACTGCAGAGGTGAATTCAGCGTGAGAGAATTTCCTTTGTTTTCTATGAGTAAACAACTACAAACAAATACTAAGAAGCCCAAATAATTTTAACCATCTTCATTCAACTTTTCTATTTTGCCAGTTAGTTGAGATTCCCTCAGTTGTGGTCCTGACGAATCTTGACATAAAAGTCTGAGTCCTTCTTGTCTGAGACCAAAACTAGACCGAGTAAAAATACAGCTGAGTCTGAGACGAGACAGAGACCTTCAAAAAGCGGTCTTGAGGCAGAGACCGATCTCAAGTAGTACCTCAACAACCTCTGTTATCTCATTGAGGCACTTGTCAGCAAACACCTGTTTTCAGACGGGTAAAAGCTTTAGAGTTCACAGTGGGGCGTTTACTGACATATTTTATCTCGCAGAACAAAACATAAAAGTCTCTAAAGCTTGTGTTCACCACAGACCCTGTTTCAGGCATCAAAACCCCACTGACTTCAGGACCAGGGAACAGGGAGTGCTAAAATGCTAACTCATTTCCAGGTTCTAGGACTCATTCCTGCAGCTCTCTGTATGAACTGGACGAGGAGTTCATCTTAAAGAAAATAAAATTAGGTCTTGACACAACGATACGCGAGCACAGCTCAGAAAATAAACCCAGACAATTTTCACAGCAGATATTTTGACTTGTCATCATAAGAAAAGCACAGGTGTTACTATTGTAAAGCTTCAATTAGTAGCCCGGGCTATATTTGGGACAGGTCTTTAATTTCTTTCACACAAATCTGTTGCTCAGCAAAGATCAGGAAATACCGTAACGACTATGAATAATACCTGTATGAAAGTTAGGCTGCAGATAATATATCAATTATGAATCCTACAGACCGACCGTCAGAGAGAGTGAGTTACAACACTCTAAAGGAATGACTAACAGAACATGAATAATTTAGAGGGTAATCCAGGAATGGACACATAATTTCATCTGGAGAACTTCTAGACCAGGGGTCTCATTTATAAAACAGTGTGTAGGATCCACACTAAAAAAAGTACATATGGACAAAAGCCAAAAAATGGCATGCACAAAAAAATGTTGAACAGTTTCTCCAGTCGGGCTTCCACCTCACCACCTGCGTCGCCAATATCCTGTCTCCAAATGTTCGTAAGCATGGGTCAGAATTTCTCCCATCAAGTCTTTTTTTACAGATCACAACTTTTGCATGAGAAGTGGCGTACGCCTCAGTCAGGCCTTGTTTTGTGTACGCAACGTTTATAAATGAGACCCCAGGCCTCTAATTGAGACAGGCCTTTACTCGTCAAAATGTGTAGCCTCACCAGGCTAGTAAAAGCGACTGGGAGTTTAATTAGGACCAGGCTTCTGATTGAAGTTTAACAGCAGTCATAACATTAATGGAAGAGTTCGACATTTTGGGAAATTTGCTTTCTGGTGAGGAGTCCGTGCTAAAACATGTAAAATTAAAAGTAACTATTTCGTCTTTTCAGAGCAAGAAAAAGTGCAGCACATGACTCCATGTATAATGTTCATGTGTTGTTTTTACACCTTCATTAGCTTCAGAGGTGGCGGTAGGAACATTTTGTCGCTGTTGCACGGAGCCAGGTTGCCTGTTTCTCCATGTTTCCAGTCTTTATGCAAAGCTAAGCTAACCATTTGCTGACTGTAGCTTAAAGGGACAGTTCAGATTTTTTGAAGTTGGGTTGTATGAGGCAGACAGTGTGCTACATACAGTAGATGTCAGTCGATACGCCTTCAGTTTGGAGAAGCATCCTGGAGTCTGACACGGAATCTAAGCCATGAACTGCCGTGGACGAGAGCGGCAACAAAACATATTTTAGCTACCTAAAAAAGTCCAACCTAAAATAATCAATATCAGTTTAAGTGCGCTATATTTGGGATGTTTTCGCTGCTCCTATGGGAAAATTAAGCCGTTAAATCACTCTGCGCAGAACCAGACTCCATTGAGAAAAATAGTGATTTAACACTGCTGAACACAGGAGCTGCTGCCCCCGTCAGCCAGGTAGTTCAGATTCACCACACAATAACACAAACTAACTAACTGACTGACCAGCAGCTCCTGTGTTCAGCACGCTAAAATGACTATTTTTGTCAATGGAGTCTGGTGGCTTTGGCGAGAGCATAGATGGAGAACTGGAGCCGCTAATGGCTTCTTCACTAACGATAAGGTAAAGAAAATACTCTCGATATGGTGCACACTTAAATTGTACAGATTTTTTTAAGGTGGCTGACATTTTGTTGCCGCCCTCGTCCACAGCAGAACATTACTTAGCGTCCATGTCAGACTCTAGGCTGCTTCTCCAAGCTGGGGACATCACAACTGACATCTACTGTAGGTAATACACTGACTTTAGAGTACCTAATACAACCCCACCCCACAAATATCAACAATCCCTTTAATATTTCCCGCACAGACATGAGTGGTATCGATCTGAATGTCTACTTCTCTGCAGGAGAAAGTGTATTTCCCAAAACTGAACTTTAACCGTGGCTCTTTTCTACTCAAGTGTCTCAGTAAACCGTGACAGTGTGACAGTGAACCAGCATGCACAACACCAGGACCCAGAAACTGAAGCAGCCAAACAGAATCCAGCCATCGGTAATTTTATGATTTCACACCTGTGCTTTTCTTTCTGAGACTGGTCAAAATGGAAAACATGGTTAAGAAAACGCCTCCAACGATCACACCTGTGGTAAAAGTTGCCCTAATCAGACTAAACAGTCAGATAAACCAACCGCATCCTCCACTGAGAGCATGAAGCAGTCTGTGTTTGGCAGCTTCCTGTTGCCTCCTCTTCACTTGACATTCCTGCAGCTGTCGCCCTGACAGGACTGGAGCTTTATGAGCCGCTGGTTCATCGCCTGCAGGATGGCCGGGTCCACCTTCTTCACAATGTTCTCCAGCTGGTGGGGGTCTGACGTCAGGTTGTACACTTCTACAAACGACTGTGGACACAAAGAAGGAGAAGAAGGAAAGACGCTGAGCTCTTTCACATCTGTTTGTACAGGAATTAAGGCTGCTTTCACACCTGCCCTGTTTGGTTCGGTTCAGTCAAAGTCAAGTTGGTTTGCCCCCTCAGTGCGGGTCGTTTAGGATGGTGTGAACACAGCAATCACACTCAGGTGCACACCAAAACAAGAAGAAAGAAAACACCGACACATCAAACTTATGAAGTCAAACAAACAAAAAAAAGAAATAAAAATGTTGAACAGTAAAAACTTTTCTGCGGGGACGGAGCACCTGCTGCAGCAAGCCAACAGGTCGTCTGCGGTCATTTTGACTTGACAAACGGACTTCACTACAAGCTGAAAAGTAGGTGACGTGCTTTAAACCAGCCGCAGGCGGTCTGACCAGCTGAGTTGCAGGTGACACCATCAGCCAGCTTGAGTTGAGCTCAGACCGGCCAGTTCACACCGCTGACACTTTCTCTGCTACGATCTAAAACAGTTTTGTCTCGTTGCAAATCTTTGGTCTGAACTGGACTCTGTAGAAGTGGCCCCTCAGGCAAAGCAAGCCGAGTATCCCTGGTTTGTTTGCACAAAACAAAACAACAAAAGAAGAACAAGCTGTGCAGGTGAGATTTAAGAAACCCAGAGGGGTTTATAGGGAATCTCACCTCAGTAAGCATAATAAACAAAAACAAAAATCTCAAGGCAATTGAATTAAACACAACTGGACTTAGTTTTGTTTTCCAGTGTTTCCAGTTGCGTTTGATTCAAATGCCTTGAGATAACTATGACCTGGATAAATGAGAATATCCACAGGCAATAACAAAAGTCCATCAATACAAGTAAACAAACATGCAAATACGCAAACATAAACAAGCATGAAAATCAAGCAAAAACATAAAACACATAAAATCATGAAATGTGAGTGTGTACGTAAATGACTCTGACACCTGAGTCACACACAGTCGTGCTGTACCTCGCTGTCTGCAAACTCGCAGTACTGTAGGTCCTGGTCTTTGGCGAGGGTCCTGACGCAGGCGTAGGTGTTGTTGTAGGCGTCTTCGCACACGCAGTCTGGGAAACATTGCTGAGGAAATGAGAGATCATTTTTCTTTAGTTTGTACTGAATATTTGAAGCAAACTGTAAAACTGTACCACTTATTTTGTTGCAATTCTATTTTCTTGAATTAAGAAAATATAGAAATAGTTTGTTTGTTACTAATTTGTCATATCATCGAGAACATCGTTATCGCATTGTTATTTTACAGCCATATTGCCCACCCTTAGAAGTAATCAATAGTTACGCTGCTCCTTGTGTGTACATGTGCACAGCGTCTCCCTTAATGTGGAGGCTGACAGCAGCTCTGCTCTTATCTCTGCTACATTCACATTTTACAGAATGTCAAAAGTTCACTCACCTGCAACCCGTCCACACGTCCCCATGTGTGTAATTAACAGTGTCTATGTGCAGTGTGAACCCACCTTTGCAGGCGCATCTTACTATTTGAAATATTGCACCCGTTTAAATAGCAGCAAAATACTGTGCCATGCTTTTTCTCCACCTTTGCAACATTTCTAAACTAGCCCATCACTGTCCCAGTACACCACCAAAGTCTTGGTTCACGCGTTCGTCACATCCCATACTGAGTACTGTAACACAGTTCTCTCTGGCCTCCCGACCAAACTCAACATATATCTTTAGGTAGTGTGTTCCATAGCTCGATCTTCTTCCAATAAACCAGCAGCAGATGATCACAGTGTTCTTGGAGGCAAATAGTTAATAAGGGAGTTAGCGATGTAGCTCAGCTACTCCTATAGGGCTTTGTATACAAGGAGGAGGAGCTTAAAATCGAAACCTAATGTAACAGGAAGTCAGTGCAGAGCAGCTCAGACTGGCCTGATGTGCTCTCTCCTCCTGGTTCTGGTTCATAGCCGAGCTGCAGAGTTTTCAATCAGCTGAAGTCTCTCAGTGGTGTTTTTTGGGAGGCCAGTAAAAAGTGTGTTACAGTTGACGAGGTGGCTTGAAACAAAGACATGAAACAATTTCTCTGCATCTTTTTCATTCAGAAATGGTCGCACCTTGGTGATGTTTCTGTTTCTGAGGTGGAGAAATTATGTTTTCACAAGTAATGCCTGATGCATTTCAGGTGCGTCCTGTCAGCTGTACTTTTTAACTTACTCCCTGGATGGGATCCACAGCAACACTACCGCCCTGTTGGAAAGAGTTTTAGTTTGTGTGTCACTGCTACTACTGTCACAGTGGCTGTCTGCCTTTTATGTGTCTCTCTCGTGACCTGTCATGCTTGTGTCTGTTGTGTTTTACTGCTTGTGAGCGATCAAACTAGTTCCTCCTCTGAGAGATAATAAAGTTATCTGACACAACTATGTTTGGTAAAACAACTCAGCAGCTGCTCTGGAGCTTTCAAACATATCACATTACATTCCTCTGCAGGTGGAGTTTGCCCAGTTGTTGTGTAATAGTACATATTCAACTTTCCATTCCTCTATGATGGGATCGAAAGCTCCAGATCAGCTACTGAATTCAGCCTGGAGTGAGATTATTTTTGCATTCCTGCTTGGAAAATGACTTTTGACATTTAATCAAGTCTTGTGGCTGATTGATTTTCTGTTGATCAATAGTTAAACATGTTGCTGACACACAGTCTTTTCTTGTGATACTCACAGACAGTCCAGGGCCCAGTTTAGGACAAGCAGGATCCGGCGTTGGATGTCCCTCTCCGGTGTATTCAACAAGGAAAAAGGGACGTGCAGTGCCATTACGCAGTGACGGGGCCTGACAGTCAGAGAATTATGAGTTTTAAGTCTTCAAGACTGGGGTAAGGCAACATTTAGGAAAAATTTAAATCAACAACTGACCATCTGAGAGAGGAAAGACTGCCCATCCACATTGACAGAGGACAGGTTGACACCAGATATGTCCAGTATGGTTGGAGCCAGGTCGATATTCAGCACTGGAGCCTGGAGGAGTCACGCAACATCAGAGAGATTATTAAACACAGACTGAAACAAAGTTTACAGACACATTTCTGCATGTTCTAACGGACATAAGCAATGTTGACATTGTACACTTCCACAAACCACAGATACATTATATAAATATTCACAGTTCTGATTACATATACTGTGTATAAGCTGAGTTGATACCTAAGCGAGACCAAGAAATTTGGGTACTTTTGAATAATAAATTGTGATATTTCCAACCATGTTTATAGTGACAAAACAAGGTATTTCTTAACAACAGGCTGGGAATTTTCCAGCAGTGTTCGTTGCGACAAAAACAGCTATTTATCACCGGAGTTCAGGACATTTCAAGTTGTGTTTGTTGCAAAAAAACAGGTATTTTTTAACAACAGTTTGGAACATTTCCAAACTGACCGAACTGAGAACATTCAGCCAAAACATGACCTTTTCCTAACCAGGTAATTTTTGTGCCTGAACCAAACCACACGTCACAACATAACATAAAATTGGAAATTGAAATGTTAAATACCGTCAAGTTTTAATATGTTACATACAAACCCATGATTTGCAGAAACGTACAATGCCGACATTTATTCTGGTGATTGAGTTGAGCAAAAACATATGTGTGTGTGTGTGTGTGTGTGTGTGTGTGTGTGTGTGTGTTTTGGACCTGCAACATCTGGTTTGGTTTGATGCCAGGACCTCGGACCATGAGCGGAACCCTGATGTCAAATTCATACAGCTGCCTTTTATCAATGGGCAGAGAGAACTGACCTGTGAACAGTAAAGACATCAGGATAATTCAAACAAAAAAATACACCGTTTTAAATCATCTGATGACCAGAGGACGGACTCACACCTGTGTGGTAGCCATTATCTGACGTGTAGAAGATGTAGGTGTTGTTCAGCTCCTTTATACTCTCCAGTTTCTTGACCAGTAGCTCCACCATGTCGTCCACAGATAACAGGGTCTGCCACCTGCAGGGGAGATCAGCATTTACATTTCTTAAAGTTTTATCTGGTACCACAAGAGAGTTACCAAAAGAGCAAGACAATGTCCTTGAATGTGAAAACTAACTTGGCAATAAACCTGATCCTGAATATTTAATATTTAAAGTGTGTTTAAAGTATTTAATGTGTTTAATGTGTGTTTAAAGTGTTTAAAGTGTGTTTAATGTGTGTCTAATGTGTGTTTAAAGTGTGTTTAAAGTGTTTAATGTGTGTCAAATGTGTGTTTAATGTGGGTTTAAAGTGTTTAATGTGTGTCTAATATGTGTTTAAAGTGTGTATAAAGTGTTTAATGTCTGTTTAATGTGTGTTTAAAGTGTTTAATGTGTGTCTAATGTGTGTTTAGTGTTTAATGTGTGTTTAATGTGTGTCTAATGTGTGTTTAATGTGTGTTTAAAGTGTTTGTGTGTTTAAAGTGTTTTATGTGTGTCTAATGTGTGTTTAAAGTGTTTAATGTGTGTTTAATGTGTGTTTAATGTGTGTCTAATGTGTGTTTAATGTGTGTTTAAAGTGTTTGTGTGTTTAAAGTGTTTTATGTGTGTCTAATGTGTGTTTAAAGTGTTTAATGTGTGTCTAATGTGTGTTTAGTGTTTAATGTGTGTCTAATGTGTGTTTAATGTGTGTTTAAAGTGTTTAATGTGTGTCTAATGTGTGTTTAAAGTGTGTTTAGTGTTTAATGTGTGTCTAATGTGTGTATAATGTGTGTCTAATATGTGTTTAATGTGTGTTTAATGTGTGTTTAAAGTATTTATTGTGTGTTTAAAGTGTGTTTAAAGTATTTAATGTGTGTTTAATGTGTGTTTAAAGTGTTTAATATGTGTTTAAAGTGTGTTTAATGTGTTTCATGTGTGTTTAATGTGTTTAATGTGTGTTTAATGTGTTTCATGTGTGTTTAATGTGTGTTTGTAGTGTTTAATATGCGTTTAAAGTGTTTAATGTGTGTTTAATGTGTGTTTTGAATCAACTAAACTTTACAGCACTTCACAGAAATCTCCGCCGCCAACTAGTGTTTGGAGGTGTAACTGCAGACTGACAACAACTGTGGTTATCTTTTCCTAAGTCCTTATGAAGTCTCCTTCACATCTTTCCTTGACTTCATGATGTTTGCCATCAAAGTCATTTGGAAAGGAGATTTTTTTCCTGGACTACTCGACTGCAGCATCAAGGAGCCACCACCCATAATATGACACTGCACCTTCCTAAATGTTTATTCCAACATAACACATTGAATGAGATATTTCAGTGTAAAGTCAAAGTGGCTGGACGAGCTCGGCTGACAGAAGAGAAAATTTATTAGTCGTACCTTTTCCTGTAAGCACTGTCCAGGAAGTTGAGGGAGCTGTTTGGCATGGGGTTAACAGGCTGACGCAGCAGCCAGTGTTTGTCCTGAAATGGAGACACCACAGATTATGTTTCAAAAAGCAGTTACAATATATATTAATATCTGATGTTACTATGGACACACCTTCCCTGGTTTGTCAAAGCTCCCGTCTCGAGGGGCTTTGACGTTGCTGAACTCTTTCTGGTACTGCGGTGCTGCTGTCCAGGGGGAGTGAGGAGCTGGAGGGGACAGCATCAAGAAGAAGGGATGCTGGGGGCTCCTGTTGTCCAGGAAGGACAGGGACCGGTTGGCCTGGATAGAGGAGGAATAAACGGATGAGAAGAAAAAGACAACAGCATCTTTGTTAGTTAAACCCAGCAGGAGCAGATATCAGGAAGCACACACTGCGGTATACAAATGATGAAGGACAGTGAGCTGAAACAAGAGGAAGAGCTGAGCTGCATCTGTGAGTCATTATCAACCCATGATGTGTACCAGCTGATAAAACACATGCTGTTGGATGTGACCAATGCTCCAAGTCCCACACTGTGTTTCATCAGTCCTTTCAATACTCAGAATACTCTGGGCGATGATTCAACTCAACTGCGTTTCCTTCTTGGTTTTGTCTGGTTATTTTTCTGATTTTTATATTTTCTGTCCATTTTTGGCTTCATTACACCGTGACGTCCAGCATGCACTGGGGCGGTTTGCAGCCAAGTGTGAAGTGGTCGGGATGAGAGTCAGCACCTCCAAATCTGAGGCCATGGTTCTCTGCTAGAAAACGGTGGACTGTTCCCTCTGGGTTGGAAGAAGTGTCAAGTATCTCATGGTCTTGTCCACAAGTGAGGGTAGAATGTAGCGTGAGATAGATCGACGGTTTGGTGTGGCGTCTGCAGTGATGCAGGCGCTGCGTCAAACCGCTGTGGTGAAGAGGGAGCTGAGCTGGAAGGTGAAGCTTTTGATTTCCTGGTCCATCTCCGTCCCAACCCTCACCTATGGTCATGAGCTCTGGGTAGTGACTGAAAGAATGAGATCACAGATACAAGCAGCTGAAATGAGGTTCCTCCATAGGGTGTCTGGGCTCAGCCTTAGAGATAGGGGGAGGAGTCAGACATCTGGAGGGAGCCTTTTGTTTTTCAGATTCAGTTTTAGATTTATCGTAGCTTAAGACTGAAAAGCTTAAAAGTTTGCAACCAGTGTTCTGTTGCAAAGACAAAACTTGATAGGGCCCTGAGACTCACAGACTCTGCTGCTTAATGTACAAAACCTTAGACAAAGGTGAACTATGAAGCTGTTTGCTGACGACTTGCATCACTTTTAAATAACTCATTAAAAACTCACCTTCTCATCCCAGCTTTTACTAAAAATCTATACTTCCTACTCCACTGCTGTTTTTAGCCGCTTCCTAAAAACTTTACTGTAGGAGTCATTTAGCATGTGTATGAGTATTTATATCTTCTTCTGTGTACAGTTGTGTATGTATAGATCATAACATTTTTTGACCACTAGATGGTGGTGTGTGCACAGTCTGTGGTGTAACACTGGTCACAGGTGATTGGAATCAGGGGTCACCTTTACAAAACTCCCCAGTTCTCACCTCCTCTCACTGGCTGCAAACTATCTTCAGAGTTGATTTCAAGGTTCCTTAAACAACTGTTAAAGCCCAACGTGGTTTAGCCCCCAGTTAAACATCTGGGCCTCTGACTCCTTATGCTCTGAGTCATGACCTGTGGAAACATGGATGCTTCACACACAGAAGATCTATACAATCAGCACAGTTTCAAGATTAGAGTCACCAATTCAGTATCTGACCAAATGTCTCCCCTTCTGTTCCTGAGATATGATGTTAAAACATGATGATGTCACAGTCAAGCTGACCTTTGACCTTTGACCTTCATTATTTTATCCTGTTGGACATTTGTGTCAAGTTTGGTCAGAATTAGTGTAAATGTTTTTCACTGTTTTGTGAGGTCACACTGACCTTTGACCACCAAATACTAATCAGTTCATTCTTCAGTCCAAGTGAACGTTTGTGTCGAATTTAAAGAAATTCCCTTAAAGTGTTATTGAGATATCACGTTCCTGAGAATGAGAGGAACTTAAGCTCACTGTGACCTTTGACCTATGACCACCATTATCTAATCAGTCCATTGCTGAGTTCAAGTGGACCTTTGTGCCAAATTTGCGGACACTCTCACATGGCGTTCTTGACATATCGCATTCACAAATGTGACCCCTTCTTGTTATGCCACCGCACTGATGTCAGCTGTGGCTGGAGGCATTATGTTTTCAGATTCTACGTCTGTCCATATAGGTACGTAGACGACCTGCTCTGTATCCTGAGCCAGAACCGCTGCTTATTCAAAAAGTGACAAGACGATGCAATGTGAGCCGATGGGAGTGCAAATCAGGCATGTTCAATTCTTAGGCCTCCGCACCGGTGAGAACCGTGGCCGGAGGCATTCTGTTTTCGGGTTGTCGGTCCATCCCATCCTCGTGTATGCGATATCTCAAGAACACCTCAAGGTAATTTCTGTGGCACAAAGGTTGACTTCGACTTGAGAATGAAATGCTTAGATTTTGGTGGTCAAGGGTCAAAGGTCAAGATCACTATGACCTTGTCTGTCTAACTCATGTGAACGCTATATCTCAAGAACGCATTGAGGGAATTTCTTCAAATTTTGCACAAACATCCACCTGGAGTGAAGAATAAACTGATTAGAATTTTGTCGTTGAAGATAAAAGGTCAAAGGTCAGCGTGACCTCACAAAACGTGTTTCTGGCCATGACTCAAGAATTACTTTACTAATTATTACAAAACTTCACACAAATGTCTAACAGGATAAAATAATGAAGTTATGACGTTTTGGTCAAAGGTCAGCTTGACTGTGACATCATCGTGTTTTAACGTCATATCTCAGGAACAGAAGGGGAGACATTTGGTCAGATACTGAATTGGTGACTCTAATCTTGAAACTGTGCTGATTGTATAGATCTTCTGTGTGTGAAGCATCCATGTTTTCACTGACATGGATGGAGACTGTCAGAGACACTGGACTGGTGGGCGGAGTCATACAACCACAGGGTGGACTGGTGGGCGGAGCCATACAACCACAGGGTGGACTGGTGGGCAGAGTCATACAACCACAGGGCAGTAATTCTAGTTTTTCCTCGACTGGCTGAGGCAGCTTCAAGAATTTTATTTCATTTATGGTCCTTGCAGCTAATAAAAGTGCAGCCATTACTGCAGTTTATTACTGGCCAGCCGTGCAGCTGACATGAGGAAGTTCAGCTCTCATAAACTATTTTACAGCACCATATGTAAACAGCCAGTTAAGCAGAAGACTCATCTGTCACCTGATGAGGACGATGAGCAGCAGTATGAAACCAGAAAACAGAAGACAATACATTTAAATAAAACACAAAGAAGACAAACATCTTCACTCTAAAATACAAATGTAAATACTTAAATGACATTAAATATAATTAACTTGTTTTCTTGCTGTTCTGGTCCAACATCCAGCTGTTGATGATTAACCCTTCACGCTGCTGACTGGCAGACAAAAAACACTGAGTGGACATGTTGTGTTTCTGTGACAGCAGCTGATTCAGACAGTCTTGAGGTGAATGGTCTCATTTCATCCTATAAAACCTCACATAAACGTCTGTAGATGACCTTACACATGAAATATTGCTGATCCCAGGCTCAGGAGACTTACTATGAGGTCTGTGAGGTAGTCCTTCTCATAACTGTCTCCGTGCTTTTCCTCTTTGCCGTTGACTGACAGTGTGTAGTTGTAGTACAGTGAGTTCCCCACCTGTAACCAAACCCAAAGGCTGTGACGTCAGAAAGACTTGGAAATATTAAGCATAGTGTCAGTTCAGGCAGGATGTGATGTCAAGCTCAGCTGGCATGACAGCTGATTGGAAGCACTGAGGGAACGACTTATAAATGTCATTTCTATTTGGGGGGGTCTTTGCTGCTGCTCTTTCCATGTAGGCGCATGGAAGGGCAGGGAGGCCCCAGAACAGAGGAAATAGAGTTTTCTTTGACTGAAGTGGTCCTGACTGATGTGTGTTTGTGAGACTCACCAGTGCGTGCCACTGGTCCCAGCCAGGTGGAATATGGCCAACCTCTGCTGCATCTTTCTTACCGTACTGATGGCAGAAAAAAACATTCATATAAGTAACAACCTTCAGAAAGTGTGAAACAGGAATAACAGTCTAAAGACACATTTTGGTACCGGATGAAAAGTCAGAGGATCAGCAAAATGATTACAGTTCATATGGAGGGGAACATGAATGATGAATAGCTGTTGAGATATTTAGAGTGTGGACCAACACTGCCCTGACACCACTCACAGCATGGCTAAAGAACATGAGGACTGTTGATAAGATGACTCATATTCTCAAGTATGACGGTTGGAAGTGTGCCACAGGATGTAAGGGTGACAAGGGTGCTGCAACACCTCCGCCCCCCAGTGTCTGATGCGAGCTGTATTTGTCTAACTGCAATATATTTATTGTTGTTGCAGTAAACCTACACCCACGATATCTTTTTATTTAATAATCAGACTTTTCTGATATTATATAGTGTCTTGTCTGATCAGGTGTGGCAGGAAAAGTTTGAAAAGGATTTAGAAAATCTCAAGACTCAAGTTCAAATGCAAAATTCTTTGTTTAAAGAAGCATTTCACTGCCAGAAAGACGGTCTCTTCATAAAACTGGGCTGACTATGAAGTAGAGAGACGCAGATACTTTTGAAATTTGTGCTACATGACCAGAGAAAACAGAGAAAACAGAGTAAAAGGACTGTGGCATTTGAGTTTGTTCAAGAGGTAGAAAACCTACAACTCTGAGAATGCACTGCACCACACAGGACAAATAAACATAGCCGCTGGCTGGTGGGTGAGGTAATGCGAGCTTGGCCAAAATCAATATGGCAGCCAGTCGGTAACAAACAGTCTCATATTACAGTTGAAGAGTGAGCTAAAATATGTTTTTTAAAAACATTTTAGGCGAGAAATCGACAACTCACTAACAGAATGTTGGTTTGTGTTTGATCAGTGCTGCTTAGTTTTATTGTTTGATCCTCTTGATTTTTTCAGCCTCTGTTTTTACAATACAGGCACCGGTATGGCGCCAACTTCCTGTTCACAAACTCTCGTATTACAGCCAAACAGTGCACTAAAATGTTTCTGAAGATATTTGAGTTGAGAACTAGGCAGCACAGCAGCAGCATGTTGGTTTATGTTTGATTAGCGCTGCGTAGTTTTACTGTTTGATCTCAGGTTCAGGGAGAAAAAAGAGAAAAAGAGGCAGGTCTATCTCTCGGTCCCCTTCTATACTCTTTGTGTTCATGGTCTAATTGGGGTGTCGGTGGCTTAGTGGTAGAGCAGGCGGCCCGGGTTCAAATCCTTTCCCCTTTCACGCTTACCTGTCCTGTCCAATAAAGGCAGAATGCCCTAAAAAATATCTTTAAAAAAAAAAATAATAATAATGTAATTAATTACATGCTCTGTGATTAATTATTCTGAAATAATCACACAAATCAATTTTTGCTGTGAAAGAATTAAAAAAATTCAGTTCAAATAAATTTTGGCAGCGGTGTCGTTGCTGCTGGACGTTGGACACAGTTGTCCCCCTGTCCTCGACCACTGAAACTGATCCGCAGTCCATTTTTAAAAGGGAGTTAGTGAGTTGGTCACAGGTAGACTGACTCAGTCAGAACGCCTGGTCAAGTGCGGCATGACAAGGCTGGCCACTAGTGTTAGCTCGGACCTCTGGGTTCGCTGCTAAATGCTTTGTGTTGAGGTGATGTTTCAGGCTCGAAGTTCTCAAAAGTTCCATCCTGCAGAACCTGCAGAGAACGGTGCTCCTATCAACTGTTCCACCTGGGTGTTTTTTAAAAAAGGTAAATGTTCCATTCAGAGGGCCGAGCAGTGTCGTCTCGTCTGCCTTCATCATGTGACAAGGCACTGGGGCCTTCAGTGACACACTGGGTCTACATTCATATTTTACAGAATGTCATAATTTAACCCACCTGCATGTCCCTTTGTGTGTACCAAGCAGAGTGGAAGCACAATGTAAACCCACTTATGTTGTGCATTCTACTGTCCAAATAATACACCCTTTAAATAGCAGGAAAAAAATTTGCGCCATTCTGACTTTGGACCAGGTTTTTTTGTTGGTCAATGGATTAATTGCTCTCTGCTGCCTCAAAATAGCAACACACCAACAATGTGTCTGACCACACCTCATTTTTAAGACCTACACACCCATGGACACACAGATGGGCGCAAATAATTACACAATGTGGGTGCTGACCATGAAAATGACAACAGCGTCTGTCCGAAACTAGTGCTGTGTCGTGTGCCGCTTTGCACCAATAGAATAAAGCAAAAAATTATTATCAAATAAATAAAACACATTCTTATTCTTATTCCTATTATCATTATTATTATTAAAAATAAATGTATGGTTATTCAACACATGTCAAAAAATAGGACGTGATGTCAACTGACAAAAGTGTGAATGACTCTGACTCAGCAGTGATGTCACCACCCCATGTCGAGCCCAGAACTTTACAAAGCACACACGTGTTCACACCTGGTTCAGGTACTTCCCAGCGAAGAACGTCTGGTACTGTTGTTTGCTGAGGTGGAAGGGGAAGGCCGTGGACTCGGGGCCTTTCTGCCACAGAACGCTAGAGCAGTTCCCAGACAGCGAGTTGTTCCTCACCTCGTGGTTGTGGGGGTACTGACCTGTCAGGATGCTGCTCCTGCTGGGGCAGCACAGCGGCGTGACTGTGAACTTTACAGGAGAAGAAGGAAGCGAGAGTGGCGATAGAGGAACATGAAGAACAGGGGGATGACGAAAGAGCAGCGTGACAAGGGAGAGGAGGATGTGTAACTCATTCTGTTTCAACATTTTAAAACATGTGAAATCATAGGTGAGAGGAGGAATGACTCAGGTCCTTCACTTATGAAAGTACAGGAGTATTATCAGCACAATGTACCACAAGTATCAGCAGTAAAAGTACTGAGTGTGCAGTAAAGTGTCTCCTGTGACTGATGCATCAGTGTTAGAGCAGCATGTAACTGTTGTTGCTGCTCCAGGTGGAGACAGTTTGAGCTACTTTAATACAGTTAGTTTAGACCAGTGGTTCCCAACCTAGAGGTCGGGCTCCTCAAAAGGGTCATCAGATATATCTGAGGGGTCGTCACATGATTAATGGGAGAGAAGAAGAAGAACTAAGTTCAGATCAGTGGTAATTTTGACAGCTATTTTGGATTTAGTCTGACTCTTGAGACAAAGATGTTTATTGGTTTTAGTCACATTTTGGTCATTTTTGTCCCTTCGTAGTTTTAGTCGACAAAACTTCTAAAAGTTTTAGTCAATAAAAATTTTAAATGTTTTTAGTGGCTGAAAATAGTTGACAAAAATTCAAAACATTTCAATTGACGAAAATTCAAAATGTTTTAGTCAGCAAAAATTCAAAAAGTTGTAGTTGACAAAAATTCAGAACATTTTAGTTGATGAAAATTCAAAATGTTTCAGTCAACAAAATTTTTAAAAAAGTTTTAGTCAATGAAAATTCAAAAATTTTTAGTTGTCGAAAATTCAAAATGTTTTATTCGACAAAAATTAAATGTAAAAACAATGTGAGAGCTTTAGAGGCGAAACAACATAAAGCCCATTGGTCGGAGCGGATCGGCTGGACTTTGAATGTTGCGGGTGAGTGTTGCACTTTTATCACTCTAAACATTGTAAGCTTGTTGTTAGCTGTGTAGGCAAACCTCTGTTAACATAGCGCTACATTAGCTACCTAGCTAGCATTTAAGTCAAGATATTGTTGTCACAGAAACAAAACCCATGTGTAGCACATTGTTTATAAAGCTCTGAGATGAAGCGCTTCCCAACGCCCTGCCACCGCTGTTCTGCTGAAGAAGAACACAGAGGCCCTTAAATGTAAAATCTAAATCTGAAAAGTAACTGTAGCTGTCAGATAAATGTAGCTGAGTAAAACAAAATGAAAATACTAAAGTACAAGCACCTAAAAACTTTACATATAAGTACAATACTCGAGTAAAAGTACTCACAGCATTCACAAAAGTTGCTCCTGCGTCTCCTATTAAGGCTTTAGTTTTCTTCATGGGCGTCTGCAGAACAGAGACAAGAACAGATTTAAACAACATGAGAATTTCTCTATAAATCTGGTGAAGACATTGTGAATTTAGCACTCGTCATGAACTCTTTGTTTAATTATTGCTACTGTGTGGACCTCTGGTTTGTTACTGGCACCTTTTACACTGCCTGCCGTGTACAGTGGAGTTTGGGGGGGGGCAGAGTTGTCTTGCAGAAGAGCCAGGAAGTGATTTACATCAGAGTTCATGTCAAATGGAGATTGAACCATGAACATAAATAATAGAAAGTCTGTAAAGCATTTTAATAAATCAATATCATCATTTAAGCAATCGGAGACTGACAACAAATGTAAAAAAATAGTAAAAACTACCCGTCACAAATTCTTAGAACCAAAAGGCACAACTGTTTTAGTCCAAACAACGTGAAGAAAACCTGTTTATTATCATACAAGACGAAGAACAGCATGAAATCTTCAAAAATCAGAAGCTGTAACATTTACATTTTTTTTTAAATTTTGTTTGTAAAATTACTAAAAATACTACACAGCCAGAATTGTTGCCGATTCATTTTAAGAAAATAGTGAAACGCAACTTCAAATTATGTTTTTTTTGTCCAAGCAACATCAAGAAAATCCTTTTTTAATCATATAAGCCAAAGAAAAGCAGGAAATCTTCATATTTGAGAGGCTGGAATCAGAATTTTACTTTTTTTGTTTGATTAAATCAAAGAATTGATTATCAAAACAGTATTGTATTGTATATAGTTTACTTATTTCATTTAGATTTTTAGCCACACCAGCGACATGATGGGGTCAGTCTGCCCACTGCTTAAGTCCAAACTGAAGTATCTCAACAATTATTGAATGGATTGTCATGAAACTTGGTTCAGACATTCATGTAGCATCCACTTCTTTAATCTATAACCAAATAACTGCAAAACAGAAAACATGGGGGCGTCGGTGGCTTAGTGGTAGAGCAGGCGCCCCATATACAAGGCTGTTGCCGCAGCGGGTTCGACTCCAGCCTGTGGCCCTTTGCTGCATGTCTCTCCCTCTCTCTCTCCCCCCTTCACACTTGTCTGTTCTGTACATTAAAGGCTCAAATGCCCCAAAAAATATCTTAAAAAAAAACAGAAAACATGAAGCTTCAGCTGTGCTTTATGTTTAGTGCTAATAAGCACATGTTAGCATGCTAACACATTAAGACAGACTGTCAGACATGGCCAGTGAAACAACAGGGAAGTATTTATTAAACGCAGGTGAAACAAAAAGCTCCACAAACAGTGGCTGATCCTGTTCATCCTCTTTTAAAAGAATTCATAAAATTGCCCTGAGGGAGGCGCTGTGGAGCTGTTGCTGCAGCAACCAACAACATTTACAAAAAGCCTTTCATAACAAATGCAATAATTTTGCTAAATTCATGACCAATACTGTCTGTTAGTGTTGTACTGTGCATGTTTTTGTGTTTTAAAGGTAGGATCTGGAGGATTTTCAAACAAAACAAAATATAGACATATACAAATGAAATCCTGCTTCATCATCACCTATGGGCTTCTACTCATGTGTGGTGGTGACTCTGTTTGCAGAGCTCCTGCCCTTTAACTGTATTTTGATGTTTTTGTGAGCTCGGACCGCTTCTGGGAGGAGATTTCCCCAGCCAATGAGAGAGCACAGGTGCCGTGTCTGAACGTGTCTGAGCGTGCACCAGCGCGAGCCTTGCCTGAACCTCTTCAGTGAAGCCTTCTTCCGTGCCTCCGGGCTCCGTACACCCGGGAGAGTTGAGCTTGATAGGAGGGGCCGAATTTGAATGTGTGTTTACAAACAGCAACTGGAAAATCCTCCAGACCCTACCTTTAACCAACCGCTGAAGCCGAAGTCAGATTTCCACATTTGTGGACATTAAAGATTTTTATTACTAATATGTGACTGTGAACATGGTGAACATTAAACCTGCATAACAGCTTGTTAGCATTAAAGATCCAGTGTGTGAGATTAAGGGGGGTTTTGGGGTGAGGACTGCAGATTGCAACCAGCTGAAACTCCTCCTGGTTAGAATTCCTTCAGTGTTCAGGAGGTTTTTTAGGAGCTGAATCATCCACAAAGGTGTCTTCCTCCAAAACAAACAGATCCACTGATTTAAACCAGCAAAAACACTAAATTAAGTGTTTCTCCGATACTGTTTGGAACCACACTCAGGCTGCTGTCAGCCCTAGAGTGTCTCCTCTGGTCTGAATCAGGGACTCATGTTGTTCCAAAGTTGTATAATTGCCTAGAGTTGGTTGGTGTTCTCACGGCAGCATTTACAAGAGGACCAGATCAAATGCCTTGTGTGAGAAAGCTGCTCTTGATTGGTCAGAATTTCCATGTGGGAAAAATCCAGGAAGTAAAGCAAACGTTGAAGAAGAGTACACTTGCAAGATAAATGTGACACTTTCTAATGTCACAATGGAGGGACAACTACGCAGGTTGATTTTAGCGCTGCTCATCGTGGACTATATTGCTGTCATTGTTCATTTTAGTCAAAGCATACAGTTTGAAAACGAGGCAAACGCGGCTCCAACTAGAAAACAATGTTTTGATGCATTGGATGTGCTGAATGTGCATATTAAGGCAGTACAGGAGGAGGTGCACATTAATAATCCTCCAGGACTGTAACATGCTCATGTTTAACCCAAACAATGTGTCATGTGACTGCAGTTGCTTCACATCCAGGTCGCAACATCTTCTCACCACAAACCAACCGCACCAGAGTTCCTTTGGACCCGGACTGAGACCACCTCTTCAAGAAGGTCTCAGTCTGGTTGTTCTGGTGTGTTCACACCTGCACAAACGAACCGCACTGAGGGGGCAAACCTCAGATATATCCGCCTAAAGCCGACACAGTGGAGCTTTAAATCAGCCTCACAGAGCAGCTCTCTGACACTACACATCAAACCTGGACCTTAAACAGCTTTAATTTAACTGACTGTCACATGGTTAAATGCACTTAAAGCCTCAGCTACATACATGTAATATAACTAACTGTGCATTTTTTGTTTCCTTTGCCAACTTGAAAGTGTTGCAGAATCATTCAGTCAGTCAACTGAAGTGATTAATCGACTTTAAGGGTCCTAAAAAAGTCACTTCCTGTATTTCCAGCTGACATCACGCATCAACCTGAGAGGGCAGCAGACATGCACAGCCCAGCTTCAAGCTTCTCTACGAGTATAGATAATAAAGATAATAAGGTGGCGATAACTCCATAAATTAAGACAAGAGACTCTGAACATAACGCTCAGCTGCTTTACAGACACGCACAGGTGTGTGTTCACAGGTGAGAGCACCACACGTCACTGTAACTCTGTCAGATCAGTACAGGTGTATGTTCCGGTTGCGTCCACTCACCATCCCGCCCAGACGCACGTCCTGGTCATCGCTGAGGATGAGGATGATGTTGCTGGCTTTGGGGCTGTGGGACCTGACGCCGCAGGTGAGCAGCAGCAGCAGCAGCGCGAGGACAGTGACGGCTGCCAGGTGTCTCGTGCTCGCTCCTGATCCGCTCCTCACACCTGCCATTAGACCTCCAGCACCGGCACCGGGCCCGCTGCAGCGCACTCTCTCTCACACACTCTCACACGCACACGCACGCACACACACCGGGGCTGAAGCTCGGTCTGGTTTCCCGGAGGACGTGTTGCTGAGTGAGCGCGTGCGGTGCAGACTGGACGGTGCGTGACACAGCTGAAGGTTTGAGGAAGTGGAGCTGTGGGTCATATGATCACTGTGAGAGTGGGAGGAGTGAAGACACGAGGACAAAGTGTTCAGCGTGGACTTTATTCCACTTTATTCACCAACAAACCCTTTTTACCAACTTTAACTGTTGCTACGTCACACTCAGCGATAGATACTCTGTTACTATGGGAACAATAATCCTATTTTATACACACTGATCAGTCATTTCATATTATATTATATTATATTGCATGTTTTTTTATAACACGGCATAATATACTACATATTTTATCATAGTATGTTTTATTATTTCATTTTGTTATATATTTAGATATATTTTGTTATATTTTAGAATTAAATTTTTTTATTTCCTAATTTCCTATTATATCATATTTTATTATACTCTATGTTTATATCATTCTGTACTTTTTTTTTTATCATACCATATTATATTATTGTGTTTTATTATATTACATTTTATATATTTATTATTATTATTATTATTATTATTATTATTATTTGATATTATTTTATTTTATATTCGGTCCAATAAAGAGAATCATTTATCAAAACTATCAACATTTTTTCCCACTTTTTCCTTATGTACTCATCTGATACAATATCAAATTATATTATATTGCACACTGCACATAATTTTATATTTCATAATATTCAATCTAAAATGGAAAAAAAGGAAAAGTTCAACAAAAATATCAACTGTTTCAACATTTTAATTTTATTTAATTTAATTCAATCCAAGTTCATTTAAGTATTTTTATTTTATTTTATTTTATTTTGTTGATAACACATAATTCATTCCCAAGGGGAAATTTTCTTATAATGATCTAAAATAGAAAGCCATTAAAAAAGCCAAACATTTTAATTTAATTTAATGATAATACTTAATTGTTCCGCAGGGGGGAATAATATTATGTTAATCTGAAATAGACAGTCATTAAAAAGTTTCAAAAAAGTTAACCATTTTACCACTGATTTTATTTTATTTTATTTCTATTTTTATTTTATTTCATTTTTATTTTTATTTTTATTTTCATATATACAGATTTGTTTTCAACAGATTTTTTTTTTTTTTTTTTACAGAAACACATGAGGACACATTTTTGTTTAGGACCCCTTCAATTTAGTTACTACGAAATTGTGACCTAAATATGCAGACAACTGAGTTTAAAAATCAAATGATGCAACACAGACACTATTTTTTAAATTACCATAAACATACACACACATATTAAATATCTAATGTCAGTTTATCTGCCGATATATCAGCTCCGCTCTGACACTGATAGCTTTTATGGTCCATGGCTGCAGTTTCCTTTTCAAGAAAAATGAAACCTAAGTAAGAGCCTGTGCGGAGGATCTGAAACCACTTTCACACATTTCAATGTAACCCCTTAAATTTGCCTTTCAACAGCTTCACAATGACTTCATGTCAGTGTCAGTGTTTGTCATCAGTACAGTCTCTGTCACTCATGAGTTCAACAGCAGAGCATTCTGTATATCTTCTTCCTACAGCTCTGATTGAAAGCTATGTTTAAACTCAATTAGGTAAAACATTCAAATCCACATATCTACATATACTATATTTATTTTCACAATGTACTTGACAGATTATACATTTTACAGAGTACATTTATGACAAGAGGCAAAATATAAAAATAAGATGTTACAATGGACGAAGGAGGCGCTGTTTGGCTCTGTTAGCTGGACTGACAGATGCTCTGTCAGGTAAAAGGATAAAAACCAAATGAAGGAAACCCTTAAGCACTGTCTTTATGCTCCAAGAATAAATATATAAGATTATTTCACCTAATAATGGAGTGCCTTGCTTTTTCCCTCCTGAAATATAAGATGACATTCCCAGATTTCTGTACAATAACATTAAATTGTAGACAGACATTTCTTTGGGATGTTTTGGCCCCTGAGTAGAATTTAAAATAAAGTTTTAACAGTTCAAACAACATGAGTTAGTTATGATGTAATGATGATGGATGGCCTCTGGGTCGAGGAAGTAGTAACATATTAATGACTCGTGGTTTTCTGGAGAACACTGAGTACAGAATTCATAACACCCGAGCACGGAGGCTCATCTGCCAGTAATTATATTTCACATGAAACAGATTTGTGGATAACGAGGAGGACTGACTCCTGATATCTGATCAACCAAATCTCTGAGCACTTCCCTTCAGTGGGTCTGATATCCGTCAGAGCTGAGCTGCGAACACGATTGATACACTGCACAGTGGAGCTGCGAGCTAACATGCTAACATGCTAATGTTTATAATGTTCACCATCTTAGTTTAGCATGTTAGCATGCTAATGTTTTGCTAATCAGCACCAAACACAAAATCCAGCTGAAGCTGATGGGACCTGTCCCTCCTTCTGAAGGTGTCTGGTCAAAACAAGAAGACAACTAGAAAAGCACTCGGAGAGCGCAGACCTCCGCCAAGCAGCTCGGATTTCCCGCCATTTTATTATTTTATCCACTTCGCTTCAACCGATCATCTGTTCCTTGTCCCATTATCAACCTTTCCTGAAAATTTCATCCAAATCCGTTCAGAACTTTTTGAGTTATTTTGCAGACAAACAAACAGACAAACAGACAAACAGACCAACAGACCAACGCCGGTGAAAACATAACCTCCATGGTGAAGGTAGTAAAGTCCCAATGTCCCCAGACCAGAAGATATAAAAGTGGTGTCTTCAAATGAGAAGATAATAGAGTCCCAGTATCCTCAAACACACTGTCCCCAAGCACGATAATAATAAAGTCCCAGTGTCCCCTAACGAGTACCTCCTAATTGACCTCATCCTAGATTATTGCTGTTGCTAAAATTCGTCAAAAGGCCATATCAAACTAAAAACGTTATCAAGCATAAATAAAGACTAATAAAGGTTTTGGACCTTGTCGGACGGACTTGGCAGAGATGGCTGCCATCTTGTCTTGTCATCTTACGACCAATAGGTGACACAAAAAAATGCCACAAACGAGAACAACAGGTCTAAATTAAGCAGGAAACCCAAAATGTAACGTCAGGAGGTTAATAATCTCTCCACTTGAGCTACTGTCTCTATTAATGACAACGTGATTGTGTGCTGGAAAAGTCTTTAAAAATATGTAGGATGTGTTGAGATTGAAATGGTTCAGTGTAGAAACAGGTCTGGACCCCGATGCACAACTCAGAGACAGCAGGACAGGTGAAAGTTCATGTTTGCTCGCGGTCAAAAAACCGGCAAACATCAAAACCAGGCGGGCAGATCAAAACAGGAGAACTGATCCAAAAAGGCGTCAGGAAGAGGGCCAACGGTCAGAAGTACAATAGGACTGAGTGGAAATGAGTCAGTCTAAATACTGCACAGTGGTGGGAACAGGTGTGATGGTGAGGTCAGATGGGGAATGGCGAGAAAAGGGTTAAAACAGGGCAGGAGGGAGTGGCTGATCTGAAGTGACCATAGACTGTGTGGGAGGAAAAATGTATCTTCATATCTAACTCTGCAGATGCATCTCCTGATATATTAAAGAGTTCTTTTTCTTTTCTTTTTGAGAGCTCCAGTGTGCAGGATTTAGGCTGACCCAGAAATGGGCTATAAAATAATAAGTGTGTTTTCTTTCATGTATAATCACCTGAAAATAAGTATTGTGGTGTTTTTGTTACCTTAAGGCCCAGACACACCAAACCGACTTCAGAGAACTAGCACCAACAAAGGTCAGCTGCTGTGTCACCTGACTTCACTGTGTCTTGGCCACATGAACACACTGCAGAGACTTCAGCTGAAGGTAATCCACTACATATGTTCTGCGCCTGTGTGAGAGAAAATAAATCTCCACACCAACAGACGGAGGTAATCCGTAATCGTCATTCAAAGAGGGAAACAGGAAGACCGTCTTGATGCTAGTTAGCCAGTTAGCACATTAGCTACACAATCCAACATTGAAAGAACAGAGCATGTTTACAGCGCGGCAGTGAACGATAACACAAACCATCAGGAAACGTTTCTGCTAAAGAAAAATATTCTGACCTTATATAACAACTTCCTCTGGACTTCAGCTCTTTGTTTACTTTCCTCACTTCTGTTTCTCTCGTCATGCGCTGAGCTGAACTTAATATCAGAGTGGTTTCATTCACTGACAGGCTTTGCAGTCGCAGACCCCAGTTAAACACAGCGGATTAGCCGAAAAATAGTCGACACGGGGCAACGAGATGCAACAGATACTTACCAACAGCCCAACCTAGACAAGAAATAAAGTTTAAGCTTGTTTCAATCTGCAATCCTCACTAACAGACACCACTAAATCCCCCTAATTTCCCACACTGAACCTTTAAAGGGGAATTTGTCGTGTTGTTAGTCAGCAGAATGAAGCAAAATGGAGACAGAAGATGATGTCAACAAAAACCATTAGAAACCAATCAGTAAATACAAGAAATCAATATGACATGTCATTCTGGAAAGTTACTCATTGCTGTTCCGACAGACTGAACAGTGATGATGATTATTCTGGTCGCTCATCACTGTGGTTAGCTGCAGCCATATCCTGTATAACAGCTGTTGATGGAGAGGTGTCATACAGGCAGGTAACAATCAGTCAGTACAGTCACGTCTGACCTGCTGTTTTCACACCGTGACATGAACCAACACATGAAGGAGCTCTGCTCAGCTGGAAGCAGCTTCAGGAAAGGGTGGAGGTTGTCATCGGCAACTGCAGACATCATCATCATTATCATCATCTGTACTGTGATGATGATGGTTTGTTTTGGAATCTTCCATCTGCACAACAGATTTACCCTTTGGCCCTAATGGCAAACCTTAAACCTTGATTATAATAATATCAATACATTATGTTTATAGAGTGTTTTTCATGATACTTGAAGACATTTTACATTAGTTTAAATGATCATAAAAACAGGCCACGTTTAAAATATATGGCATTAGTCACACTTTAAAGGTCCAGTGTGAAGGATTTAGGGCGGCATATTGGCAGAAATATAATATAATAAGGCTGTTTACTTTAGTGTATAATCACCTGAAAATAAGAACCACTGTGTTTTTGTTAGCTTAGACTGAGCCTTTATATCTACATAGGGAGCAGGTCCTGGCTTACAGAGATCACCATGTTGCACCACCATGTTTCTACAGTAGCCCAAAACGGACAAACCAAACGCTGACTGTAGATAGAGACATTTATGTTTCCATATAGTATCGGTCATCATAGTCAGCAGCCTGATGAAGGCAAGGATCAGAGGTTCTGCAGCAGAGAGGAAGAGTGATGGGCGGAGATGAGCCAAAAGGCCATTCTGGTGATTTGACTGACGTGGTGTTGGAGGAGAGGTTGCTGTCGAAAATAACTCTGAGGTTGCAGATGTGTAGTTATTGTGGTGGCGAAAAGGCCTAAAAAGTCTTAGAGCAGAGTGACCTGGCAAACATTGTGATGGAGAAACATTGTGATGGTTAAATAGATGTTGTTGGCAGAACAAAGTGTGGTAGAACACCAAGTAAGATGAAGATAAGCGCGAGTTCTGGAAATTGCAGGAAATCACACACACACACACACACACACACACACGGAAAGTGAGGTATGATGTTTATCTGAGGAGGAGAATAAGAATGTTCGGTGATTCTACGGGGCTGTCTCATTGCTGCGGTATGTGAAGTTGTAAGCTGTGTCTCCAATAAAATACCCGCTGTGAATCGACCCCGAGCCATTGAGTCGTTTTTCGACATAATCGATGGTGAGGCAGAAGTTGTGGGTGGTTTTGGTGAGGGATTTGGGGACTGATGATTTATCACAGTTCAGTTTGAGGAAGTTGGCTTGTATTTCTGATTTCGTTGAGGCAGGTGGTCAGAGTGGAGTGAGTTACTGTGGTGATGGATTTAGTGGAGATGAAGAGCTGGACGTCATCGGCGTAGTGGTGGAAGTAGCGATCATGGTGCGTTTAGAGTGGTGATACTCAACTTGCCGGGTGGTCTCACAAAACATTTTCTAATTCTCAGGGAAAATAAATTGATTCACACTGGGACTTTTAAAAAAAATTAACTTACTGATAACTGGCAACTGGCTACCCACAAGAGCGTGCTGCTACAGTTCAGGGCTGTGATGACAGGCAGGTGCTTCAGGAACGTCACTGATGGAAGTGCAAGCAAGCGTGGCGCCAGATAAATAACGTTATACTTATAATTACCAAAGATTTCTACATAGCCTGTTATCCCAGGCTCAGTTTTCCTTCTAGTTGTCCTTGTAAGTTGCTGACGCTATGTTGTGCAACTCTCAGTATTCAGGCATAAGCATTATCGGCTCTTCGTGCTTTTGTCTTGCTGCTTCCGTGATGCCCGTGCCTTTCTGTTTGATCTTCAAAGACCAGACAGTTACCACCAGAACAAAGAGACAAAGAAATATGAGCACATAACACCAGTGCTCTCTTCGCTTCACTGGCTTCCAATTAGATACAGGATTGATTTTAAGATTCTTTTATTTGTGTTTAAGTCTCTGTATGGACTGGCCCCTGAATATTTATCTGACCTTATCAAGGTGCATCGACCCTCCAGAGCCCTGAGGTCAGCTGACCAGTTAGTTCTGGACGTTCCTCAATCCCTCTTAAAATCTAGAGGAGATCGAGCCTTTGCAGTGGCGGCTCCCACGCTGTGGAATGCTTCGCCTCTGTCTGTGCAGTCTGTGACTAGCCTCTCTATTTTTAAAACACGTCTTAAAACCCACCTGTTTACCCTGGCTTTTGGCTGAGTTGAGTCACCTGTTGTTGTGTCTTGTTTTGTTTTGTTTTCTTCTACCTCTCTGCTTTGTACTGTTTCTGCTTATATTGTTTATTGGTGCTGATGATTTGTAAAGCACTTTGGTTGGCCTTAGGCTTTTAAATGTGCTATATAAATACATTTGACATTGACCAGAAGTTCAACATGGTGAACTCTGTAAAATCTGTGAGCATAGTAACGTAAAGTACAATTATTATTATTGTTATTATTATTATTATTATTATTAGTGGTAGTAGTAGTAGTAGTAGTGGTAGTAGTATTTTCTTTACTGTACAGTAATCGGTGCAGTCAATCAACTGTGTAATATTCTTCAGTATGTGACTTTATTCTCACCAATATCTCTTAAGTGTATCTATTTATTCACATATAATGCAAATAAGTGTACACATTTCTTATGTTCATTCTTATTCTTACTTTTATTCTATACATCTTTGATGTATTGTAATCAGAGATGGGCAAAAATACATCAAAATGTATTTTTATACAAAATACCCCTCAAATAAATTATCAAAATAAAATACATGTATTTTGTATTTTCAAATACAGAAAATACTTTTTTTTCTTTTTCTTTTTAGCAGCGACCCGCAGCTCTACAGGTCACTCTGTTGGTTGGTCGGTCCACAAAGCTTTTCGTGAATAACTCAAAAAGCCCTAGACCAAAAATGCTCAAAATTTGCATACTGCAACTAGAGACCATGAGTAACTATACCTGAAAGAATGCCCACAATTCGTCCATAGGTGGCGCTATACTAACCGATTCAAGTCTTTTTGTTAACTTGGAGCCTTTGGAGCCCTGTGTTCAACTTTTCTCAAATGAAAAAGAGAAAAGAAAGCTAGGGACATGTAGGCTACCCTAAAATATTATTTATTGATTCAGATTTAGATTCAGACAACTTTATTGAGCCCATGTGAGGCAATTCATTTGCAGCATACTCACCCCAAGCATCAACCACAGCAACATACAGTTTCCTATGTTATGCACAGTCCAGTAAAACAGACCACGAGGTCACTGAAGGGCCCAAGTTTAAAAAAAACATATAGATATTATTTGAAAAAAAAAAAAGTAAAAAATATTGTTACATCCAATATTATAAGAATGTGTAGCCTGTTATTTTTGTTTTTTGATTCATGGAGAAATTATTTTGAGTATTTTAAATACAAAATTACTGCACTCAAAAGTATTTTGTTACAAATTCCATTTTGCTTTTTATCGGCCTTATCAAATACAAATTACAAAATACTCAAATGTAACTGAAATGCGTATTTTAAATACAAGTAATAGAAGTACTGCCCATCCCTGATTGTAATGAACATTAAAGCATAATACATATTTTATATTTCTTAATGTAACATATTAGTTTATACAGTTTAATGCAGCACAGTGCACATATTTGTATATTTTTACACACTTACAGACTCAACACAGTGAACATGTCTGACGTACTAGTGTCAAACATTATTTTGTTTTATTTTAATTTTTATTTTAATACACATCTTTACATACTTGTATTTCATACTCTTATTCTTACTTCTTATAATTCTTCTTTTCTTTATGTGGTAAAATGACATGATGTGACAGACTTTTGCTCAGTAGGTGGAGGTGTGCACCTTACAGTTGTTTGTGATCCGCCGGTAAAGCAACAGAAGAATAAGAAGATGAGTTCCTGTTTCCAGTCGGAACTATTTTGGTAACGCGCAGGTGGAACCGGCGCATCAACACAGCTGCATCCGGTTTGTCTCCTTCACTGAAGTCTGCGGATTTTTCTGCGGTTTTTTCCCTCTAACATCTCTCAGAGGATGAAACCCGTCACACCAGACACCTGAACGCAACTCCGCTGTAATGGTTTATGAATTAAAAGAAGTATTTTAGGAGAATTAGCTTTTAAAAGCGAGTTAGCGTCAGAGAAGTGATGGAGCAGTGACAGCAGTGAGCACAGCTGGTGACAGCATCAGCTACAGATCAGATATGTAGTTTCTTATACACGACATGGACTCTAAGTGTAGGCAGGCGTGTTATTTCACCACAGAGTGAAACATGGTGCCTTTAAAGAGAAGAAAAGTCTCATCCTCAGGTGCTGGGAACACTGGGAGCACTGGGAACACTGGGAGTGAGTCAAAGTTCCCTCAGGTTGTTTTGTTCCTGTTGGAGAGAAAGATGGGAGCCAGCCGAAGAGCTTTTCTGTCTCAGCTCGGCCGAAAGAAAGGATTCACAGTGGAGGAGCTGTTCAGGTGAGTTACCTGCACAGACATTAAACTGTGGAGCAGTGGTGGAGTGTAACTGAGTACATTTACTCGATTACTCAGGGTGTGTGCAGGTCCTTCACAACAATAAGCTCCTTAAAAGGCATTAAATAGCCTTAAATCTGAATTTGTGGGGTCTTAACTACGACAGACATCTTATATAGTTTCATTTATCCGTGTTTTTGACATTTCTCTCTGTGTAAATGAAGCCTGTATATATTTAAGTCCACATTTCTGATGTTACAAGTCATTTTCCTTCATACTTGCACTCACCTGTTGGCAAATGTAGACTGACCGAACTCCCTCTAATAACCACGTAACACCCACCTCTTCACAAGACCACATATGTTCTATTTACCTGCAGTCTTTACCTGCGATGCTTCAATAAGTAAAACATGATTTGTCCAAAAATCTGTCTTAAATTTGGTTAAAGGTGTCGTGAAATGTCTCCTGATCACTGTACACATGTAAAAGTCTGAGGTACTTGTACTTCTTCTCGTGGCACTCTCAGAGAGGAAAATGTACTTTTAGCTCCACTACATTTATTTCAGAGTTTGAGCGACTTCACAGCAGGGATAATGTACTTGCTCTGCCTGGGGGCCACTTCTGCATAATAACAGGTCATTTGTGTGCAGGGGTGTGTCTAGAATTTGAGGACATCTGGGGCTTTGTATTAAAATGTGTGTTTGCAAAAAGTATAAAATTAAAGTTTGATACTTGTCCGTGTATCGATAGCCACACAAAATATCACAATGCTCTGCTGTGTCATTTTTTTCCTCCCACCGGGGATTAAGTTATCTCAACGGTGTGATTTTCAATGCTGTCAAAAAACAGGCGCTCCTTTTCCTGTTAAACTTATTGTATGTGGTGCACATCACGCACCACCAGAGGTCAGGCAGCTGAGCTAAAAGTCACCGTGTTTCAAATTTACTGACAAACTGGTGTCACTTTGCTGAATGTGTCTTTGGTTGTTGGTTCTTTGCGACAGCAGCTGTTTTCAACCAGGAAGAGAATACGCAGCTGTCGGCGTGAATCCTCTTTGTTCAGTTTTCATTACAAGGTAGAACATTGTTAACCTGATTCATGTTTGGACTCAGTCACGTTTTGAATCGCACTGCGATCTTCATAGTTCAGAAACTGGAGTCTGCAAATCTCACTATATAATGACGTAAACTCTGTGTGTGTGTGTGTTCCATGTTTTTCTCCTCACTGACTTGGTCAATCCATGTGAAATTTGGCACAGTGGTAGAGGGTCATGGGAGGATGCCAATGAAGCAATATTACATCAATTGGCCAAAGGGGGGCGCTATAGCAACCCATTGAAATGTCAAACTTTGAATGGGCATATCTCATGCCCCGTATGTGGTAGAGACATGAAACTTTGCACAGAGATGCCAGAGACACATTTGCCTCAAGAACCCATAACTTCCGCTTATATAGATTTTCCGCCATTTTGAATTGTTTGAAAAACACTTCAAATGGATCTCTTCCTAGGAAGTTTGAGCGATCTGCATGAAACTGGGTGAACATAATCTAGGGAGCAATATCTAAAGTTCCCTCTTGGCAAAAGTTGGAAAACTTCCTAAAACTGAGCTTCTATAAGGCAATGAATATTGCGGAGGGCGTGGCTCATCACATAAAGGTGTAGAACATCTCAAGGGTTTCACCCATCACCACACAACTTTGTAGGCATATGACCACACATAATCTGAGGGGACCCCTCCATTATTGAGCCCATCAAACAAAATGGGGGCGCTAGAGAGCTCATTTCTTATCTAGGCCTAACCGCCATATGGATTTTTACTAAACTTGGTAGATATGTAGAACAGGACGCCTCAAGGTGACTGGAGAAATTTAACTCTAATTGGCAACTGGGTGGCGCTATAACAACAGAAAAATGCATATTGGCATAGGTAGAAGGTGACAAAGCTACCAATGGCTATGGACTAGTGTTTAAATATTTATAAAATCACCTCAACCATTAATCCATCATCAAGATAATTGGCATCAGTGTTGTGTTGGTCACGTGTCCATCAGGTTGTCACATGTTGAATCTTGTCTTTGCTCAGTGAGAGGGTCACACATGTGATTTCTGAGAACAACTCCGGTGATGAGGTCAGGACGTGGCTCACGTCACAGTTTGAAGGTCGAACACCTGCTCACCTGCTGGACATCAGCTGGTACACAGAGAGCATGTCGGCAGGACGTCCTGTTGAAGTACTGGACAGACACAAACTACAGGTACGTCCGACTTCACTCAACTATAAAAACCCATTCAGAGTTATGAGACGCACTGTATAACACGCACAAGTGAAATTAAAGGATAGTCCAAATTTTTATGTTCATCAGTTTGATGTTTGGATTTCATTTATCATTGTACGGCTGTTGGTCTCTCTGTGTTTTACAGGAGCAGCAGACTGATGAAGAGGATGTTGTGGAGTTTTCTGTGCCGAGCTACGGCTGTCAGAGGAGGACCACCCTGGACAACCACAACGCCGTCCTCACTGTAACATCCCAAGCAAACACAGACCTCATATGTCACACCTGAAACACTGATGTTAGTTTAAACCTCACATCTGGGTGATGTCATGTTTCCTGTCTCAGGATGCTCTGTCGCTGCTCGCTGAAAAAGCTGAGCTCAGTGACGAGGAGGGACGAGGTGTCGCGTTCCGACGGGCCGCCGCCGTGTTGAAGGCCCTCCCTAAACCGGTGACGAGCATGACGCAGCTCAGAGGGCTTCCCTGTCTCGGAGAACATTCGCTCAGAGTCATCAAAGTCAGTAGAAAATGTTCTTTTTATATCGTCTTTATCAAATTCAGAGAGGTCTGATAATCCGTCTTCTCTGCTCTTGTAGGAGATTTTGGAAAACGGAACATCGAGTGAAGTTGAATCTACGAAGCAGTCTGAGCGGTTTAACGCGCTGAAGGTGTGTCAGCTGTTTTACACATAAACTTGAGTCTTCAAACCACAGAGGTGTGCCAGGACAAATCTGAAGGGTCACCAGCTGATCGAAGATAAAAATGACTCTTACACAAAATCCTATTCATGTTCGTCTGATTTGTTTTAACATTTCATGTGAAATACGGCACAGTTTCACCTCCTCTCCCTCTTTGTTTCAACGGCTCACATCTTGCTGAGTGCGCCATGAGTAGACGTAACTTTATTTTTATAGTTTAAATCCTTATTGATTAGAATATTTACAACATTAAACCATGACAGTAACAAAAAAGAAATAACTCAAACTGAAAGTCTTTCAGTGTCGACATTTTGATTCTATTTTTCCGTTTCTCTTCTAGTTGTGCTTCTTTTAGTCTCAAGACGTGTCAGTTTTTACTTTAAGAAGATTTCTTTATCCCTTATCAGCCACTGATCCCAGCTACCTTCCCAAAATTCATTGTAAAATAGTTTTACTTGTTATTAACAGGATTTTAATCAAGTATGTGTCACTTCTCATCATGTTTTCCTCAGAGAAATGACAGATTAATCTTCCAAACAATTCACAGCCCCCCTTTATCCTCATATGTGTTGTAACTCTTGCATGTACCATCTCCCAAAACACAGTTATTTTCAGAAGCCCCATTTAGGGCCGTTTCATAGTCGACGCAAGCAACGCACTTCCTTTCATAGTCGACACATTGAATGCAAGCAACGCGGGCAATACATCGCTTGTGCAATAGGGGGTAGCAGAGTCACCGGTACATTCCGGCTAGCTAGTACTGCTATTTTATTAGAGTGCAGGGCACTACAACTGTCATATAAATGGGGGTGTGACCATACGAGTTTGCAAATTTTTCCTCCTCGCCCGCCATATTTTGTACCTGCTTTTTCTGTGAATAACAAAAAGTGGTTAGTTTCAAGTACGTCCCTTGCACTACCACCCCCGCTGGCAACGCATGGTATTACACACGTCGCTGCTTCGCGTATCAACAAAATGGACAACACATTTTGAGACGCAAGCAGGCATCATGGCGGCCAATGCGTCTAGATGCATCCCAGTGCGTTCGCGTCTGCGTGCCTTTGTGTCGACTATGAAACGGCCCTACACTGCCTGTTCAAGACAGGAATGTGGCGCCGTCCTGCCACCTCCCCATTCTGTATATGCGGTACAGTTGCGCACTGGGGGGACAGAGTTGTCTCGCCTTTAAGCCACCACGGGAGGTAGTGACAGCTATGAAATGATGTCTGTATAAACAGGACGGCGTGCGGGGCGGGATCATGGGCACTAAATTTGTTTTTTTGTCTGTAATTCTCGCACGTGTAAAAATAAGTACAACCTCGCACAGTGACGATCATGTTTGCGCACTGAGAGCAAACTTTTGTCTGTCATTTAATTTTTCTGAACAGGTTTGATTTTCTGTGTTTTTCGCCTCCGTCAGAGCCTTTAGAGATGTTTGACCGAGAATCAGTGAAGAAAATGTGGCGGCGGGACACAGCTGAGACGAGACACACAGAATCATTTCATAACTTAGACAGCTCACGTTCAACAGGTCAGATAGTGATATAGTCATATGATGAAGAGGAGGAGGATGTGGACTGCACACAGAATGTGGATGACAGCACTGCACCTGACCACAGCACTGACTCATGCAGCTGTGGTGGAGGTGATGTCTCCAGTGGAGAGAGGCAAAAGAGGAAATGTGTCTTTTCATTTTGTCATGAATTGCGAATTTTTGCAACAAATAGAACAATAAAACGCGTCGAAATCAGTGTGAAAGGTTTCTGTGCGATGAAAGAGTTACAACAATGCTTCCAAAACAAACAGGGACTCAGTGTGCACAAGCTTTTATGCACGCAACCCACCGCAGCAGCTTGAAAAGTAGCTGTTAGCAGTTAGCATCTAACTCATAAAAGAACAGCGGCTGAAAATGTTCACAAATAGTAAAAACACTGAGGTGCAGTAGTTCCTTACCTTCTGAGCAGAACAGCAGTACGTTGCTTAGCTTCTGCGCCAGTTAGGGGTGCGGAAGAATCAATCTGATTTGTAAGACTGATGACACACATGTCTCAAAGAAGGTTTGGCTCACCAAGAGACACATCAGGCGGTCTGGAGGTTTTTTAGGTAGCATCGTCATCACGTTTTTTAGAGGGGCTTATGAAAATAATATTTTGACACTACATCATGCACAGTGTGACCAAAGTTTGGATTTGGATGCATAAGGAGTCCACACAAGATTTCCTGCGCCTTCTGTCAGTTTTTGAGCACCTTTCTGCTCACCGTCTGTATTTCAGGTTCTAACAGGTATTTTTGGAGTCGGAGTAAAAACAGCAGGACGTTGGATCAGAGACGGGATACACAACCTGCAACAGTTACAGGCCTCAGGTCAAACACTCAACCGAGCACAGCGAGCAGGTGTGTGAGCGTCCTGACACTCAGGTCTGCTTCAGTCTGTACTTCATCTTGTTTCTCTCTGAACGAACTCTTTACATCTCTCAGGTCTGGAGCACTACGATGACCTGAACCAGCCGGTCAGTAAGGCGGAGGCCGACACCATCGGAGAGATCGTGGAGGAAGCCATCGCCTCTGTGTTACCTGGAGTGCAGATCTCTCTGATTGGAGGATTCAGACGGTAAAAGAGCAAACACTCGCTCTCATGACCCTGCTAGGATTAATGACGGTTAAAAAGATTTTCCAGTTATTCAGATACATCTTAATGTTGTTGATCAGACCCAAACTGGCCGAGGCGCTCTGAGCATGCTCCACAGTTTCCGCCCCGGGCTTTGACCCGGAAGTCCAATAGCATTAAATGTGTAAGAGAAGAAGAAGCCGGTAACAACATGGAGAAATCTCCATCCAGAGCCGTGACTTTTTGGACGGACCAAATGTACAGAGCTGTAAAGTTGTCCACCATGGTACCAGTTAGCTGCTAGCTTAACTGTAGCCAACTTTAAATTCACTTAATTTAATTTACAAAAGTCTCAAATATTTCTCTTCTCAGTAAAATATTTCTTAAAGAAATGGCAACACTTTTTTGGAGGCAGCAACTTCTCCAGATTTATTTGGTTGGAATTTCAGAAATTCACTCCAAACTTAAACATCTGTGCCTCTGACCCTCTCCAGAGGAAAGCTGACGGGCCATGACGTGGACTTCCTGATAACACACCCAGAGGAGGGCCGAGAGGTCGGACTGATGCCGAAAATCGTCTCCTGGTTGGAATCACAGGTAAACTCTGAGTCTACAGGTTTTGTTTTATAAAGTAACGTGTCGTCAGTGTAATGAATGTCAACATTTTGCCTCTTTTTAATAACCTGGATCCATATCAGCCACATTCTCACTGCACGAACGTTTAATAGTTTTCTGTCTCTGCAGGGTTTCCTGTTGTACCAGAAGACTACGAGAAACTCTTACCTGGAGTCTGAGGACGGTCCGGCTCGGCCCTCCTCCAACATGGACCGCTTCGAGAGGTGTTTCTCCATCTTTAAACTGTCCGAAGAGGAGAGACGAGGAGCAAAGCAGACGGACACAGAGAACACAACTGAGGACGCGTTCTCTCCTGAAGCCCTGTCGCAGGTTAAAGATGACGGACCGGAGCGGACCAAACCTGCCGGACACAAACCCTGGAGAGCTGTGAGAGTCGACCTGGTGGTGTCTCCCATCAGCCAGTTTGCTTTTGCTCTGCTGGGCTGGACCGGCTCCAAGGTGACCTCTCATAAATGACCAGAGATAAGATCTGCCACAGTGAGCTATACTTCCACTGACTCCACACTCTCTGCAGTTGTTTGAGAGGGAGCTGCGACGCTGGGCGGGACACGAGAAGGCCATGTCTCTGAGCAGCCACGCTCTGTACGATAACAAACAGGTATCATCTCTCATAAACTCTCAACACATTCGATCTTGTCTTTCACAAAACTAATATGATTCGTCTTTTCAATTGTTCCTACAGAATAAATATCTGAGAGCGACATCAGAGGAGGAGATATTTGCTCACCTGGGTCTTGAGTACATTCCTCCGACAGAGAGAAACGCCTGACCAGACGACATGAGCTCCTACTGGAGGAACAAGCAAGTACCATCTGAGGGTTATCACCTGCTCACAGGAGGGTTAACGAATCAGCTGACTGGGAGTTCAGACTGAAAACACTGCGGTTTAAAAAATGAAACTGGGCTGCATCGGTGCAGGTGTGTCGCTTCAGGGGCGAGGAATATTTAGCAACAAATCCATGAGTTTTAAAGTTCATCAGACGACAAAACACTGCAAGTTTATCAAACTTAAAGACATGATTTTAAAACTCAGCAATCATTTTATCGTTTGTGGCAAAGTAGAAATCAAATCAAAATTCAGTTTTTAGGTAAGTAGGTTTTCACAGATTTGCCTTGATGTTTTGCTGCATAACAAACAAATCAGAGAAAAAAAATACTGCAAATGCAAAGAGTCTTTAGTAACAAATAAAAAGTAAAAACAATATATTGAAGATTTTTAAAATATATCTCTAGCTGTGCAGAGTACAGAGTCAGCTTTCTGATGATAAGTGCAAAGAATATACCAGTATGAGGAATGTGTCAAATATATCTGTTTTTAAAATGTAAAGAGCTCCACAGCGTTTGAATCAGAGAGGATGGCGTTCACGTCACAAAACAATCCACCAGGAATGTGCTCCTGCATGTCTTTGGTTGGCCAACGGAGCCGACACTGGTTCAGCTTGTTACAGGATAAACAACTTTATTTGCTGGACTGGCTCCAAATGAGGTTTTCGGTCCAAACCATTGAAGGACTCCCTGAGAGGAACCGCTCACTGGAAATCTGACATTTTTTGATTCTCTTTTGAGAGGAGAACAAAATGTTGCTTTCTGCCTCTGTGCCCACAACAGCCGTGGCCAGAGGCATTATGTGTTTAGGTTGTCCGTCTGTCCGTACTTACCTATGCACGTCCAATCCTTGTGAACACAATATCTCATGAACACGTCAAGGGAATTTCTCTGAATTTGGCACAAACGTCTACTTGGACTTAAAGGGGAACTAATGTTTTTTCAACCTGGGCCCTATTTTCTGATCTCCTTTTGTCTAAATGAGTGATAGGATGTTCAATATGTGACATGTCTCCAGTATGAAGCTAGGGCTGACCTGCCTGCAGCCCGTGAGCGCGCGCTATATTAAATAATAGGGCACTCAGACAGCGTCAAACAACGTCACAATACGTCCACTAAAAGTGCATTTTTTTCACACAGATAGGCTCGGATTGTTAGTATAATTATCTGACAACATAACGGAAAGGAGAAATGAACGTCTGTGTTTACCTTTAGCTGGATTCAGACATGTTCCTCTGCCTGTTGCTGCTCCCTCTCTCTCCTAGTCCGCTCAAATGGCTCATCCAGATCCAGTTGGTCAAAATCGGGTAAAAGACGCTGTCTGAGTGCCCTATTATTTAATATAGCGCGCGCTCACGGGCTGCAGGCAGGTCAGCCCTAGCTTCATACTGGAGACATGTCACATATTGAACATCCTATCACTCATTTAGACAAAAGGAGATCGGAACATAGGGCCCAGGTTGAAAAAACATTAGTTCCCCTTTAAGTCCAAGTAGACGTTTGTGCCAAATTTGAAGAAATTCCTTTGAGGTGTTCTTGAGATACTGTGTTCACAAGGATTGGACGTTCCCCTTTAAGAATAAACTGATCAGAATTTGGCAGTCGAACGTCTAAGGTGTCTAGATGGAGAAATCTACATCCAGAGCCGTGACTTTTTGGACGGACCAAATGTACAGAGCTGTAAAGTTGTCCACCATGGTAGCAGTTAGCTGCTAGCTAACCGTAGCTAACTTGTTTGTCCATTGTTTGGTCTGTGACGTAATAGGTCAACAGGAAAAAGGTCCAACACTAACAAGCTGAAAGGGGGCATATCTCCACCTATCGTAGAGGAGTCGCACATACTTGGCTCAATAAATGGATTCCCCTCCCGTGCTTGTATACTGGGACAAGGACAGTAGTCGAGCTGTAGCTGTAGCTGCACTTCACTGAGTGAGTGGGCCTCAGTTTAAACCTCCAGACTGACATGAATTCAGGCTGAAATAAAGTTAATTTTTCTGCCTCTGAACAGTGGGGTCGATCATTGTGGAGGAAACCAGTGCTTGAAAAAGTGCTTGAAAGTCCTTGAATTTGACTCGCCCCTGTCTAAACGAACCCTGCATCTACTCTGAGATAGGAGCTAAAGAGGTTGGCGTTCTGACAACAGTCATCAGTCCTGGTTCTTGTGGTGCGGACACATTTAAATGTTTTTTATCTGCTCCTTTAAGTCTAACGTCGCACTGGTAATCAAGCTGGGCAGTGTGTGGAAGCTACTGAATAACACTGGTCATAAATTCTCTATTCTGAAATACACTCAGTTACCAGTTTGTTAGGTACCTTTGAATGTAAAGCTGCTGCAGTCTAATGAGACAGTCCTCCTCAATGAAGGTTAGAATGTTCAGTTTGTGTTTTAACTGTTTCAGAGACGTGTTGATTCGACTGTTCAGGATGAAGTTTGTGTTGCTGTTAAACTGTAGGATTAATTGTTGTATTAGACCATTAACAACCCAATAAACTGCTAACTGAGTGCAGCTATCCTCGATTAAAGAATTCACACCTCAGATATTAAATGCTGTGATCCTGCTGCTACCTCTGTAACATGAGTGCCTGTGAGACGATGTTTGTTTTAACCTGCTGAGCTGTGCTGTGCTGGCTGCTCTTTACTTTGAAATAAAACGTATCAACTAAGTCTTAAAGGAAAAGTCTGGTGATATTATATACATTTTTATTGTTAATAAATCCGTCACGGTGACGATAGAGGAAGAGTCACTGGATTCATCCCCATTACAGAGAAATACAAACCGTACTAATGAACCTTCATTAATATAGGCCTATATTTTATCTCCAAGTGCACGTCACACACTGAGCGAGCCGCATGTTAATGACGCTGTGGGCTAATGGGCATGTAGCTACTTCCATGTTTCACATGATACGTCATGTTTGTAGTCGACCAATGAAGATGAGTTTACATATCACCTTGGGTTCGTCCTTCACCTTCTCAAAATGATCCCACACTTTGGATTTCCTGCCCGACATGTTATTAACTAGCCTGTGGAATAACCGCAGGTACCAGCCCTGGAAACTAACCTGACTGCTGTCTGACTGCTGAGCGTGGACACTTCCTGTGTCTGTCCTTTCAAAGTAAAGTCACACATGCTCCAGTTACATAGGGTTTAAGTTATTTTGACAGGGCGCAGCTCCTAATAGAGTTTCATGTTTGTTTGTTTTGTTTTTCTGTGACTAACCGACCAATGAAATCTTGCAGATTAATGCCCTAGTTTTCGGGTTGTCTGTACATCTGTCCGTCCCATCCTTGTGAGCATGATTTCTCAAGAACATCTCAAGGGAATTTTGTCAAATTTGACACAAACATCCACTTGGACTGAAGAATGAATTGATTCTAGTTTTGTGGTCAAAGGTCGGTGTGACCTCACAAAATATGTTCTTGGCCGTAACTCAAGAATTCATACACTAATGACAAAATGCACCACCAGTAGGAACCCCGTAGGAATTTCTTCAAATTTGGCACAAACGTCCACTTGAACTCAACAATAAACTGATTTGATTTTGGTGGTCAAAAATCAAAGGTCAGTGTGACCTCAAAATTTGTTTTTGGCCATAAGTGAAGAATTCATTCTCTACTTATGACACAAATGTCTAACAGGATAAAATAATGAAGGTCAAAAGGTCAAAGGTCAGCTTGACTGTGACATCATCATGTTTTAACGTCATATCTCAGGAACAGAAGGGGAGACATTTGGTCAGATACTGAATTGGTGACTCTAATCTTGAAACTATGCTGATTTCAAATTCAGTGTGACGACAAAAAGGCCTTAAAAGTCATTAAATAGCCTTAAATTTGAATTAACTACAAACATTTTATCTAATTTCATTTAACGATTTTTTAATCTTTTTGTGAAAGTGAGTGAGGCCTTTTTATATTATAGCTACATTTCTAATGTTGTAAACAATTTAAAAAAAATAACACTGTCATTTTACTTCATACTTGCACTTATATATATGATATCAGTCTTTAAGGCTGCAAAGAAGGAATTCACTCCTTTCCCAAAGAGAGAAAACACAAACGTCGGTTGGTTTCTCCTGAACAGTCACACTGTGAGGGGATTAACTCAGCAGCAGATTGTGGTAAATAAGAGACGTGATAAGAAAAGTTTGATCCAATCAAACAAGAACAGAGCTGAACTTTAAAACTTCATCATCAGTTTGACAAGGAAATACAGAAAATGACTCTGTAAGCTGGCGCTTTGCAAAGATGTCTCTACTTTAATGTTTCTGCACAACTCGTCGCTTCATGCTCAGCAGGACGTGTTTTAGCGTCTTAAGGAACACACACACACATACACACACCTGTGTACTGCTGACCTGTATTACATAACGTCCTCAGCGTCTTATCTGTTTTCAAGAGAAAACCACACAGCAGAGATCCCACAGCAGATCTCAGCGACAGGAAGTCACTCATCCACTCCTGAACGTTTGAGGTGCTCGTGTTTTACTTCTACTTTATAATTAAACTCCACCACATCTCTGGGAATATCGTACTTTTTACTCCGCTACAGTTGTCTGATAACTTTAAGTAGTTTTCAAAAGAAGATTTTACATTAAAGAAAGCCCAATAATCTCATTAAAACACATTATAAGTGATTAAACCAAAGAAACTGTCCCGTTGTGTCTCCTTGTCATGTTTCACATGTCGCTGAGTTTTAAGCAGTTCCATCAGAAAAGACATTTTCCAATTAAACTTCTAAAAACACAGCAGTGAAACGATAGTGTAGTCCTATAGCTGCTACAGAGTCACAGCTGTGACGACAGTAAAAGTGCAAACGATCCAATATTTCACAAAAAAGAGTAGGAAAAACAAAAAAAACAGGAAGCAGATCTGTGTGTCTGAAAGCTTTGTCTGTGACAGTGTGAGACAGCGTGGCGTCACACGGTCGCTGTTTCTTTGCAAGAATTTAAGGTTACATGAACGTTCCTGTTCAGGCGTTCCATTAGTCATGTGACGACCCCTCAGATTTATCTGGTGACTCTTGGAGGGGCCCGACCCCCAGGTTGGGACCCACTGGACTAAACTACCAGTGTGTGAAGCAGTTCAAACTGTCTCCACCTGCAGCAGCTGGAGCACGCTGCTCCGACAGTCACAGATCAGCCACTGGAGATCTGAATATTTCTGCACTTTGTTCTTCAGTGTGTATTAAATCTGCATAATCCTCCTGATTCCTTCTCGTCCTGCGGGTTTTATACAACAGAGATACTTGTGTGTGTGTGTGTGTGTGTGTGTGTGTGTGAACTCACAGGCGTTTCCTTCACCTCTTCCTAACAGCCTCATTAACCTCTAAATACCAGTTTAACATCAAAGGCCGTGTCAGAGCTCACACCTCCGTCTCCTCTCACGTCCACGCTCTTTGACGTGCACACACACTTCCTCACATCCTCACAGTTTATTTATTTCCTTTATTTTTCCGACAATACAGCTGCATGAAATGTAAATAAAACACTACACACAGTTTATAGTTGTAAAAAAAAAAACGCAGTCAGGAGGTTAAAAATAAAGCTTTCATTAATGTTTCTGCGTCAGCGTCGACACGTCTCTGTTTCTGACACCGAATGTGTGAAGCAAAAGTTTCTGAGGGAGAAGGAGACATCGTCCTCCGCCGAGGAGACTATCAGTCTGAGCCGCTGTGAGAACAGAGAGCAGAGGGGTGTGTATGTTAATGTGAATTAATTCAGCTGTGGACAAAGGACTTACAGCACAAACCTTCATCTCAGTATGAAAAACTAATGATGTGTAGTTTAAGTTTATTAAAGGAATTAATAGAAATGTTATCTCACTCCTCTTCGCTGCCTCACCATGCTTTATTCACCTGACATGTTCCTGTAGAGAGAAAACGAAGACTTAAAGCCTTAAAGAGGAAATAATGAAGTAGTGGCAGCAGCACTCGCATCCTTTTACTCGAATGTACCGAAACAATTTAAAAATACTCCGATACAAGTAAAACTTGTGCATTTAAAAACCTTTCCAAGTAAAAAACAGAAGTGCTGTCAGAAAATGTAAAGTATGAAAAGTAACAGTACCTCAACATTATACTTAAGTTAAACATTTCAGCGCCTCTCTTTAATATCAACAGTGAAAACAGAGGTCTGTTTGTCTGTTTGTTTGCGAGTAAGCACGAGCTGTTTATGCTTTGAGCACAACAAACAGAAACCCATTCACCTGAGGAAAGAGCCAAAACTCAGCTGCAGATTTCTGAAAAACTTAAAGTATTAAAAAGAATAAAAAGCCTTAATGTCAGTGAACAGACTAAATTCAGGAGCGCTGCTTCTGATCAGCTGAATAAAAACACACAAGAACAACTTCAGCAAACCAAAAAATCCACAGCTGATGCGATGTGATTAATACACTAAAATACATTTATTTTTTGCACTAGAATTAATTTAATTAATGCACTAAAATAAAATCTAGTAATTACACACGAATAATGTAATTGTTGCATTAGAATAAATGTGATTATTAAACTTAAATATATTTTTTGACTTGAATAAAAGTCATTTTTACTCTTAAATAGAACATAATTATTATAACAAAATAAATATAATATTATCTTACTATATAATGCCGAAAACTCTGTGTGTGTGTGTGTGTGTGTGTGTGTGTGTGTGTGTGTGTGTGTTCCATGTTTTTCTCCTCACTGACTTGGTCAATCCATGTGAAATTTGGCACAGTGGTAGAGGGTCATGGGAGGATGCCAATGAAGCAATATTACATCAGTTGGCCAAAGGGGGGCGCTATAGCAACCCATTGAAATGTCAAACTTTGAATGGGCATATCTCATGCCCCGTATGTGGTAGAGACATGAAACTTTGCACAGAGATGCCTCTCCTCATGAGGAACACATTTGCCTCAAGAACCCATAACTTCCACTTATATAGATTTTCCACCATTTTGAATTGTTTGAAAAACACTTCAAATGGATCTCTTCCTAGGAAGTTTGAGCGATCTGCATGAAACTGGGTGAACATAATCTAGGGAGCAATATCTAAAGTTCCCTCTTGGCAAAAGTTGGAAAACTTCCTAAAACTGAGCTTCTATAAGGCAATGAATATTCATCACATAAAGGTGTAGAACATCTCAAGGGTTTCACCCATCACCACGCAACTTTGTAGGCATATGACCACACATAATCTGAGGACACTCCATTATTGACCCCATCAAACAAAATGGGGGCGCTAGAGAGCTCATTTCTTATCTAGGCCTAACCGCCATATGGATTTTTACTAAACTTGGTAGATATGTAGAACAGGACGCCTCAAGGTGACTGGAGAAATTTAACTCTAATTGGCAACTGGGTGGCGCTATAACAACAGAAAAATGCTTCAAAATGGCTAAAATGCCACCGATCGCTGTGGCTCCCCCTGTGGACCAATGTTGGTGTTGTTTCTAATGTTTGGTATGACTAAGTCATGGTATGGTATGCTGTACATAATCACGGAAACTGTCAGTGTGTCATTCTGTCAGTCAGTCATTCTGTCTGTCCCACGTTTTTCTACTCACTGACGTGGTCAATCTATGTGAAACTGCACATAGGCATTGAGGACTGGCATAGGTAGAAGGTGACAAAGCTACCAATGGCTATGGACCAGTATTTATAAATGTAATGACTGCATATGATCCAGTAGGTTCGTCCTCATCAGCACGTCTCAACATTTGTTTGTTTTTTATTATTTGAGTGAACTGATCCTTTAAATCACCTCCTTGTTTGTTTATTTGCAACACAAAGTTTGCTCTGAGTGTTTAATCTTTGTTTATGTCTGTTTTCGTGTGTGTGTGTGTGTGTGTGTGTGTGTGTGTGTGTGTGTGTGTGTGTGTGTGTTATCATCCATGATGGGGGGGTCATCAGTCCTCGGCCCCAGCAGGCTGCCTCTGTCTGTGGTGAAACAGTCTCCTGCTGAGCTCGTCTTTGATTGGCTCCATTCAGACTCTTTCATCTCTAATGGGCCTGTTTGCTGCTCTGTTATGGACACAAACACACCTCCTCCACCTCCTCCACCTCCTCCACCCCCTCAGGTTGCTGTCGAGAGACCAGAGGGAGACACATGTCCCAACCTGGCCCTCAGATCTCTGCATACAGGAGGGAATGTCTGCGTCTCTATCAGCTGATAAAACCCCAAATCAGTCTCAAACTTTAACACAGAAAATCTTACTGTCAACAAATCTCACAAAAAGACCCCAAACTACAAGTTAGTCCTTCTTTTAATAGTTTCTGCCCCCTGTGCTTGGCTCTGTGGTTCCTACTGAAGACCTAACGCTTTAAAAACACAAATAAGTTATTAACAACAGCTGGTTACTGTAGTTTTGAATCATAATATATTTATTGAGGACTATTTTCAGCAGCGGATTAATCCACATTTGGTGCTCTGCGATGAGGTGTTAATAACTCTGATCAACTGAAAGTCAAAAAGTTGAGATAAAATTTCATCACAATATATTTTACTTGATTAACAGGCTGCATGAGTTCACCATGAATCCTCTTTAAGTTGTTTTTAATGTTTCTTTTTTTACATAATAATTTCTCATCCCTCTGACAAAAAGACTCACAGTTTGTCCCCTAAAATATCAATTCTTAAGAGGAAGGGCAGGAAAAGTACAATTAGAAATAACCCCCAAAAAATGTAAAAAAAAAAATATATATATATATATATATATATAATAAGATTAAAATTGATAGAAATAGATAATGATAAAATTAAAAAAAATACATAAACCCTTGGCCTCACCACTGGCCAAAATTTAAATTAAACAAATATGTTGTCGGAAAAAAATATGTGTTTGATGAGTGACACGTTTCAAAATTTAAATAAAACAAATATATTAAAGCAGCTAACAGCCATTTGTTACAATTGTGCATGTTCAGCTTCAAAAAGAAACAAATAAAAGGCACAAGTTAAATTAAGTTTACGCATTTAAAAACAACTTTCTTTCATTTGAACTAAGAAGGTGCTTCAGTTCCTCCTCATGTGACTGTTTTGTGTATTTGATTCCCTGGAAATAATTTGTTTATTGTCATTACACTCAGGTACAATAACATTTTGCACGACTTATCTTGATGTACGCTCTAAAAAAGAACCCACTGGTTCAACTTAAAGAAATTATGTTATTGTTTCTAATGCATATTTTTAAGTAGGTCCAACTCATTAACTCTGACATTAATGAGTTATTTTATAACCTAATGAACTCAATTTGTTTGGTACAACCAACAGGATTTGCTTTGACCTCAAAAACCTTAATTAAGTTGAACCAACATAATATTTCTCTAAAAGTTGAGGTGATATTTGGTGGTCAAATTATTTTATTTAAGATATTATAACTTATTATTTCACTGAAATCCCACGCAAAAATGTTTTTGGTTTTGCAAACTGACTAAAACACATTAATGAAACAAACATAATTTTTGAATGCTGAAAAACGTCTTTATTTTAAGTGTTGGACCCATGAATCATTTTTAAAGCCTAGTTTGAATAAACAATAAATGAAAAAAGTAGCAAAACAGTCGTAGAAGTCGCATCATGTTAGAAAAAAGGCACAAGTTAAATTAGATTTACGCATTTAAAAACAAACATCTTTCATCTGAACTAAGAAAACTTCTCATTGTGCTTCAGTCTCCGTCCTTTACCTTACTTCTTTGTGTATTTTATTCCCAAATGATTTGTTTACTGTCATTACCCTCAGGTACAATGAAATTTCACTCGACTTATCGTGATGTAGTTTAAATAAAACAAAAAATAAAAGTAGCGGAACAGCCGCAGAAACGGTGTCAAGTTTAAAAAGGCTCAAGTTAAAATTTCTGTCATTTGAAGTAAGAAAACTTTGTGCTTCCTGACGATGCTGACAAAAAATAATCAGAAATAATTACAAAACTTTTCTTTCTTATTCCCCAGAAATGATATTTTCAGTTTCGTCCTGCAGCAGTCGAGGTCCCATTGAGCCAAAAAACAAGCTAACATGTGTAAATAAAGCTGAATGGATTCCTCTATGCAGATGAAGGTGCTGATGGCGCCCAATAATCATTGATCCTTGCTGCCGGCAGACTCCAGCATTTGCCCGCCCCGTCTGTAACACAGTCAGTTAAGGCCTCTTCCCCTGTCCCATTGATCCCTATCAACCTCATCAAAGGCTCCCGGGGCTTTGATGGGGCCGGCGGGACAGGTCCCGGTGGACGAGCAGGCGCTGCAACTCCCCTCATCACATGAAGGACAGGAGAGGGGACGGAGGTCTGTCTCGTCTTTAGACTGTGACATTTAAATTTCCCCCATGAATCCAGGAGCTGGAGGCCGTGCTGCTGTGACGCGGCACACCTGAGGGTTACCAGGGTTTTATGGCAGGTAATAGTCCATATCCCCCAAACCCTGACAGGTAAAGCAACGTCTCACTGATGTGGTGGAGTGTGTGTTTGATGAGTGACACGTTTCAAATTGTTTTAATTCCCCAGTCGACCCTCCACCATCACAGAGTGTGTTTCCTTATAAACAGTAAACAACAACAACACCGTCATCTTTGAAGAATACTTTCATAAATATTTACTCGTCACGGAGACAGACACACGTGATGCATCAGTGCTACAGCTGTAGCTGCTCCAGGTGGAGACAGTTTGAGCTACTTTATACACAGTTAGTTAGTCCAGTGGTCCCCAGCCTGAGGTCGGGCCCCTTCAAAGGTCACCAGATAAATCTGAGGGGTCGTCACAAACATCTGAGAAGTTTAGTCGAAACCACTGATTTACGCTTTACGTACTGAGGAAACTAAGTAAAAAATACTAAACGAAATATGCTCCATTAGAACGAAGGACACATTCACTCTGGCACTATTTGGTCCACTTTAAACGAACCCTGGTCCACTTCCACGGATACTTCGGTATGTGTGAGCGCTCACTCTAACTCTGGTGCGGACCAAATGAGCGAACCCTGGTCCGCTTGAAAACTGTCTCGGTTCACTTGCAAGTGAACTTTGGTGCGGTTCGCTCACAGTGGGAAATGCAAACGGACCATCCAGCGAACCAAAGAGAGGAAGTGAACCTAAGAGAGGACGTGACGCATGCTTTTTTTTCTCTTTTGTTTCGGGCAGCATTGCCCCAAACGAGCAGCTGCTGTAATGCGTGACATTGTCCAGGCGGTTTGATCCGCTTTAAAAAGTGCAGTGTGAAAGTGAACCGAACGAAATGAAGGTGTGAAATTTTTTGGCATTCCCCGCCCAATCGAACAGAGTGCCCCGGACTATCCTGGTGTGAATTCTGTACGGACGTCACAGCAGCTAAATGTACGACAGAATTTCTTACTGCCGCAGGTGAAAACTGAGTTTGTGGATTGAGAGTTAAATTTTTAAACCTGCAGGCTGATGAACTTTCTCGGAGCTGCTCGTCACAGAGCAGGATGAGGGAGCTGATGAGGTGGAGCAGGCTGACAGACAGACAGACAGACAGGCAGAGAGGCAGCACTGCAGGGTCGGAGTGACGACAAATAATCAGGACCTTGATTCACCACCTTTGGGATGTGCTGGAACGGGAGATTCTCATCATGGATCAACTGTGTGATGTCATCATGTCAATATGGACCAACATCTCTGAGGAATGTTTCCAGCACCTTGTTGAGTCTGTGACACCAAGAATGAAAGTATGAAGTGACTTTACACATGTGTAAATAAATGTCTTCTCACAGCTCGTCCTATAACTCATCAGCAGTAAATGAACTGTATTCTGTTCATAAGCTGAGTTAGAACAACCTCAGGAGTAAAACCACAGTAGATCACAGTAGAGCCAGAGTTGATATCAGCTGTGACATGATGATGTCACTGTGTTTCCTCAGGAGCTTTATGGCATGCGTCTCATGTTGGGCGTGTTGCTATCAAAGCTCAGAGTCTCTTTGAAGTGACTCAGGATCTGTTAATGAGCTGTTAGCACCACCGCCCCTCCTCCTCCTCCTCCTCCTCCTCCTCCTCCTCTGTGGACTCATTTGCGTTTTCTTTTGCTGATTTTAGGAAATTTGGTTCACTGAAAATAGAATTTTGTGTTTTACAATAACAATCTTACTTTTTTCTTCATGTTCATGTGTCATTTTTCTTGTCTGTTTTTAGTTGTTTTTTTTTTTTAATTTAAAAAATTTACTGGCTGACTTTTTTCTTTTTTTCTTGACCAGCGGTTTTTTGTTTGTTTGTTTTCTGTTTTTAATGGTTGTTTTTTTTCAATCCGTTTTTTACTGGCTTTTTATTTTTTTTATCTTTTTTTTTTTTTTTAACTTTTTTCCATTACCATTTTTTATTATTATTATTTAAACTGGCTATTTTTTAAATTATTCTTTACCAGCTGTTTTGTTTGTTTGTTTGTTTTCTGTTACTTTAATGGCTGTTTTTATATATATATATATATATAAATGTATACAGTACAGGCCAAAAGTTTGGACACACCTTCTCATTCAATGCGTTTTCTTTATTTTCATGACTATTTACATTGTAGATTCTCACTGAAGGCATCAAAACTATGAATGAACACATGTGGAGTTATGTACTTAACAAAAAAGGTGAAATAACTGAAAACATGTTTTATATTCTAGTTTCTTCAAAATAGCCACCCTTTGCTCTGATTACTGCTTTGCACACTCTTGGCATTCTCTCCATGAGCTTCAAGAGGTAGTCACCTGAAATGGTTTCCACTTCACAGGTGTGCCTTATCAGGGTTAATTAGTGGAATTTCTTGCTTTATCAATGGGGTTGGGACCATCAGTTGTGTTGTGCACAAGTCAGGTTAATACACAGCCGACAGCCCTATTGGACAACTGTTAAAATTCATATTATGGCAAGAACCAATCAGCTAACTAAAGAAAAACGAGTGGCCACCATTACTTTAAGAAATGAAGGTCAGTCAGTCCGGAAAATTGCAAAAACTTTAAATGTGTCCCCAAGTGGAGTCGCAAAAACCATCAAGCGCTACAACGAAACTGGCACACATGAGGACCGACCCAGGAAAGGAAGACCAAGAGTCACCTCTGCTTCTGAGGATAAGTTCATCCGAGTCACCAGCCTCAGAAATGGCAAGTTAACAGCAGCTCAGATCAGAGAGCAGATGAATGCCACACAGAGTTCTAGCAGCAGACCCATCTCTAGAACAACTGTTAAGAGGAGACTGCGCGAATCAGGCCTTCATGGTCAAATAGCTGCTAGGAAACCACTGCTAAGGAGAGGCAACAAGCAGAAGAGATTTGTTTGGGCCAAGAAACACAAGGAATGGACATTAGACCAGTGGAAATCTGTGCTTTGGTCTGATGAGTCCAAATTTGAGATCTTTGGTTCCAACCGCCGTGTCTTTGTGAGACGCAGAAAAGGTGAACGGATGGATTCCACATGCCTGGTTCCCACTGTGAAGCATGGAGGAGGAGGTGTGATGGTGTGGGGGTGTTTTGCTGGTGACACTGTTGGGGATTTATTCAAAATTGAAGGCACACTGAACCAGCATGGCTACCACAGCATCCTGCAGCGACATGCCATCCCATCCGGTTTGCGTTTAGTTGGACGATCATTTATTTTTCAACAGGACAATGACCCCAAACACACCTCCAGGCTGTGTAAGGGCTATTTGACCAAGAAGGAGAGTGATGGAGTGCTGCGGCAGATGACCTGGCCTCCACAGTCACCGGACCTGAACCCAATGGAGATGGTTTGGGGTGAGCTGGACCGCAGAGTGAAGGTAAAGGGGCCAACAAGTGCTAAACACCTCTGGGAACTCCTTCAAGACTGTTGGAAAACCATTTCAGGTGACTACCTCTTGAAGCTCATGGAGAGAATGCCAAGAGTGTGCAAAGCAGTAATCAGAGCAAAGGGTGGCTATTTTGAAGAAACTAGAATATAAAACATGTTTTCAGTTATTTCACCTTTTTTTGTTAAGTACATAACTCCACATGTGTTCATTCATAGTTTTGATGCCTTCAGTGAGAATCTACAATGTAAATAGTCATGAAAATAAAGAAAACGCATTGAATGAGAAGGTGTGTCCAAACTTTTGGCCTGTATATTACTAGCTGTTTTTTCTTTACCAGTTGTTTTTCTATGTAATTTTTACTTTTTTTTACTAGCTGTTTTTGTTTTGTTTTGGTTTTTAGCTATTTTTTTATTTTATTTTATTTTATTTTTGGCCAGGTGTTTTTTTAATGAATGTTTTTACTGGTTATTTTTTAAGTTTTGTTTTTTTTCCTTAGTTTTTCTGACCCTTAAAAGAGAATGACACAAAAATAATCAAAATATATTTTAATTCACATCACATTTAAAAAAAAGAATACATTATTTAAAATATTTTCAATGCCAGTGTTTTATTTTTCAGTGGGTTTTTTTTTATTCAGTGTTGATTTTTCCACTTTGAATGTCAAACTTCATTTTTGATGTCAAAAGTTTCTGTCACTGCTCTGTCTCCTCCCCCTTCTGTCCTCTTCCTCTCCTCTCCTCCTCCTCATCCATTCATTACCGCTCTCATTACCTCATCAATGGAGCCGTGTCTTATTGACCAGATTAACCCTTTAAACCCACGATGTGTCTGACCCGCGTCATTTACACACAAACACCGCCTCCCTCCCCATCCTCCGTCCTTCATCCTTCCTCCTCCTGTCTCAGGTCTATCCAGGCCGCTGCCTGATGATGATGATGATGGTTATGAGCCTCTTCACAGGCAGGATCATCATCATCATCATCATCATCATCATCCTCAGCTCGTTATCAATCACTTTAACTTGATCCCTTAATCCTCTGTTCAATATTCAAAGGACACAAAAACAGTTTGAGGTGATTGAAGGCGCCTCAGAGTGGATTATTACGTCATACAGGAAGTACTCACAGGTACTTTTACATTGGTAAAGTATCCGAATACTTCCTCCACCACTGGGTTATACAGCTCTGTGATACTTCGTGTGATCATGTGACATTTTTATAACAAACAATATTCCTGTGTCGTCAGCAGCTGCTGACAGATTAAAATATATTTTGTTTGCAGTGGATTTACTCGAGTACTGTACCTGAGTACAGCTGGTAGAAGTGGGAAGTTTTGCACTTTTTCCACCATCTTTAATTATATTAAGAAAATAATCTAATGACTGACTGAAGCTGTTTTGCAGAGTTCAGTATTTATGACACTGAAAAAATAATTTTGCATTGAAAAATAAAAATAAAAAGTATTCAAAAGTATTTTATTGTAATTTTTTCTTTTTTTATTCTTTTTTTTTGCATTGTAATGTGTTTTTCAGTAACACTCTTACTCTTTTATTTTTTATTTTTCTCGCTTTCAACTATCTGTTACTGTTTTGGTGTGGAAATAATCAGATCTTAAAAAAAGAATAACATACAGAAAAATAAATAAAATATAAAATAAAAAAGTATTATAAATTTATAATTTATAAATATAAAAATATTAAAATAAATTTTAAAAAATATATTTTTGGTGCCTGTGTTTTATTTTTCTATTTTTTGCCATCAATAGTAAACTGCTGCTTTTTATTTTATTCTTTTTAATTTTATTTTAACTTCTTTCAACAACAGTAAATTCATACATGAGGATTTCTCCACATGAAGTACCTTTATTTCAGATAGTACTTGGGTACTTTAACTTGTAATGGAGTATCTTTACACTGCTGTTGGTACTTTTACTTAAGCAAAAGATCTGAATCTCTGAATTTCTTTATGAGGTCTGCTTCTTGTTCATCCTGTAACACGACTCTAGAAAGTCTCTCATTTGTTGAGGTCATTGATCTCTGTCGGATCATTTTCTTTTAATCCTGATCAGTTAAACTCAAGATAACAAGCTCAGACGATGGTGAGTGTTTGTCTTTAATCTGGGATGATCCCGGATCAGTTTTATGAAACCACTCACTGCTCGTTTTGTTGCTGATTCACCTGACGGCTCCTTTTCAACCTGAGCTAATGGAGGTTAATGATCTGAGCTTTGATTAATGACCAGAAAAGACACATTATCAGGTGCAGTTCAGTCCTTCATAGAAACCGCATGCTTTTATAAAGTAGATATTTCTGTTATGTTTTATAAACATATCTCCTGTGTCAACAACGAGCCTTTAAACTCTTTATGCCATCTTCACTACAGAGACCTCTCTCTCTTTTACTGCATCATCTTTGACTGACTTATTCAGGATTTAATATTTTTTGTTTATTTATTTATTTGATTTTATTTAAATATGGACTTATTTTTTAATATATTTATCTATTTATTTGCTATTTTTTTAATTTGACAGACTTGGACAGAGCAGTTAATTAATTAATTTATTTATTTTTATATAAATATTTACTTTGTGTTTATTTTACTAAATTTATTTTATTTTTGTATTATACAATTTATTGTATATATTAAATTTTTATTACATTTTTTTGGGGCGGGGTGGGGCTTGGACTCAGCAATTCATATTTTTATTCATTTATTTATTTTATGTTTTTTGTCTTTAGTCTTTTTTCTATTGTAGAATTAATTGTATGTATTTAATTTTTTTTGTTAAATATTTTGTTATTTTATTTTTAGTTATTTGTGAATTAGCAATATCTGTATTTATTTATTTAAATAGTAACTTATTTTTATTTATTTTATTTTGTATTTGGGGGACTTGGACTCAATTGTTCATATTTGTATTTACTCATTTAATTTTATTTATTTTAAGTTATTTTTTGTATTATGTCATTTTTTTCTATTATATAATTTATTGTATGTCTTTAACTTTTTAATGTGTTTTTTTTTCTTATTTTTAGTTATTTGTCAATTAGCAATATGTTTATTTATTTATTTTTTCAATTTTTTATAGTAACTTATTTTTTATGTGGGTTTTTTTTTCCTATTTAATGGTTTAAAAAATTTTTGGGGGACCTTCATATTTTTTATTTAATGTAATTGTTTGTATTTTGTCATTTTTTTCTATTCTAGATTTTATTGTTTGTATTTAAATTTTAATTGAATTTTTTTTCTTGTTTTATTTTTGTTTATTTTCTAAATCAGCAAATTATTTCTTTTTTTTTTTTACGTGTTGGAATTATCTGTAAATTAAAAACCTTCATTCTGTCTTTATGTTACCTGTAAATTCACAGGGGACGGTGGACTCTGTCGTGTCTCGTGATCTTTTCCCTGAACCTGGATGTGGACGGTCGGAGCAGACGACATGAATCCAGCTGAAACTGTATTTGGCCTGTATTTGTTTTACAGTGAGGACGTGGTTGTGGAGGAGATGCAGACAGTTTGGGCTGAGGTGTGTCTATTATCTTTTTTTTGGAGGCAGGAAGGAGGAGGAGGAGGAGGTGGTGGTGGGGGGGTGGGGGGGGTCCTCCCAGACTCACTGGAGCCTCACTGTAACAGCCTCACTGAGACTGAATGAGACGTCTTAATTACTCCAGTTGTGAAAACTAAAGGAGGGAGGGTGGGACGGACGGGAGGACGTCTGCTTTGATCTCAGGTCTCAGGGAGTTTGATGCTCCCTATAAATACTCACAGGCTGTGATGAGGGGGCAGTTCAAACCCTCCAAGCAGCAGGACCAGGACAGACCAGCACACCACCTCCTGCTCTTTGGACACAACTTTTAAATCTCCACTTTGAAACCAAAGGATTTACTCTAACACTTCACAGCCATGAGAGGACACTTCTCCATCGAGTGGATGGCTCAGAGCAGCCAGCAGCCTGCAGGGACAGAGACGGTCTCGGCCTCTGGACCTGGACCTGCTGCCTGTGGGACTCATTCAGAGAGTCTGCCGGGTTTTTACTGCAGACAGAAGTCTGAGAATGTACCAGAGCAGCAAGAAGCCAGGAGCCAGGGCCTGGATGGGTTCAGCCTGAGCTCCCTGCAGCACCAGACCTCTCACAGTAACCAAGGTGAGTCCAGACTTATTCACAGTACCTTCACTTTACTGGAGTATTCCTAATTTATGCCACTATCTTTCTGCTTCACTACATCACAGGGAAAATGACTGCACTCTTCCATATTTATCTGAAAGTTAAAGTTACTGTAAAAATTAAGATCTCACACATAATCTGTTTCATCAGCTTTTAAAATACACTTTGAATCTCTTTAAGCAGATAAAAGATCACGTATGTGAAGAGGCACATTTTATAAATGTCTTAATCATAATAAATCAGGTTCAGGTGCAGCAGAAATAACGCAAAAAAAAAAACTCAGTCCAAAGAGAAACACACACAGTTCATTGAGAAACTGTGTTTGAACGAGCCGTAAGGACTTGTGTGGAGTTGTGATGTCACAAAAACACTGCATAAAGGTAGAAGCTGCTGCTAAAGTGCCCTCGCAGTGAGGGAGGATTTTTACTTGGTGCCAGCTTTATGCTGAGGCTACACTTTACATAATGCTTGGTGGTGGTGTGTCTGTGTCACTGTGCAGTTACAGCTCTGAAACACCAGTCAGCGGTGGGGTTTCTGTGAAGTGCTGTAAAGTTTAGTTGATTAAAAACACACATTAAACACACATTAAACATGGCTTCATAGAGACAGTCTCAAACACAAATCAGCTTCACTATAACTCACAGCATTCACAGACAAACACTTGTCTTTATCTGGACACATTTTCCCCACAAATACAACATGCTAACGTTATTAGCACAAGCCTATGGCATTTTACATTGTATAAATTAGCCTAGCAGCTAGCAGAGATTTCTTCTGCTCTATTTTAGTGAAGGCTTTATTGTCTTCACAATTTATTGTTTCCTGTCTGTGAAATTAAAGTCAAGTGTCTTCTTCACCTGCCAGTTTCTACTTTCACAGCAGCCTTAGTTACTTAACAAATTAACGACAATGGAAACACACTCAGAGTTTATGAAATGTGTTGTGAATGTTTCCATCAGTCTAACAAGACGTCCTCTTTGTTCCTCTCTGCAGGGACTGAGGCAGGTTTCAGCAGCGGGACGGAGGAGGAGACGTCCGGTTACGAGAGTGAAGGAGGTCACTCCTTCTCCCCTTCAGCCCCTGCTGACTGCACCTCCACCTCCCCTGCGTCCCCTCCATCAGGGAGGAGGCCTCGCACGGCCTTCACGGCGGAGCAAATCAGCAGCCTGGAGAAGGCCTTCAAGAGGAACGCTTACCTGGGAACACAGGACAAGGCGGAGCTCTGCAAGAGGCTCAACCTGTCTGACAAACAGGTAACAGCCCCACATGACTTATCAATTTATCATAATCAGTACACTGATGTGTGTTTACTGGGGTCATGACCTCTGGGTTTTTATGACTCAATTTAAAAAATGTGTCTGCTCCAAATAAAAATCTACAGGGTATTTCATAAGCTGCTTACAGTATTTTTGATTTAATTTAATTTAATTTAATTTAATTTAATTTAACTTCGACTCAGAAGTCCATACTTTTATTTTTTTGTTTAATTTTTATTTAATATTTTCTTTTTGGCTGTTGTATTTAATGTTATTTGTATTATTAAATTTTTTTCCCACCACTATACAATTTTCCTGTATTCATTCATTTAATTATTGTTTCTTATTTTATTTTGAGCTGTTTGTTAGTTAGCAATTTATTTGTGTATTCAGTTTAACTGATAGATTTACTTATTTATTAATTTTATCAATTTTTAAAATATATTTATTAGATTGGACTCAGCAATTCCATATAATGGATTTTATTAAAAATGTACTTTTTGTTTTTTTGTATTGAATTGTTTTTATTATAAATTTTTTTTATTACTACTTTACAAATTTCTTCTTTCTTCTTTTATCACAGTTTTTCTCATTTTATTTTAAGTTAATGTAAATGATTTATTTGTGTGTGTGTATATATATATATATATTTTTTTTTTTAATTATTCATTTTTTTATGTAGTTTCTATGTAGTTGTTTGTTTTTTTTATTATATTTGGGACTTGGATGGACTTAGCAGTACAATTTTTACAACTCTTACAGGTTTCATTGTATTTTTATAATTTCATTTTTTTCCTACTATATAATTTTCTTGTTTTTATTTGCATCTTTAAATTATTTTTTTTTCTTTTTAATTCTAGTTATTTGTTGGTGATTTATTACTGTTGTTATTTGGGGGTCAAGGACTGATTTCATTTTGTGGATTTTTTAAATTTCTAAATTAAGTTGTTTTTTTAAAGAAATATTTTATTTATTGATTGATCACATTTATGATTTCCCCAATAATATCTTGTCTTCAGCCCTGAGAGAAATGTTAATATTCTGCAGTGAAAACTTTGTCTCATGAGACTTTGTCTTTTCTTCTCCTCAGATCAGAAACTGGTTCCAGAACAGGCGGATGAAGCTGAAGAGGACGGTGCAGGACGCCCTGGCTCACGCCTGCCAAGCAAACGTGGCCTCTCAGTTCATGCATTACCCCGAGCTGCAAGGCTACAGGCCGGGGCCCTACCCCAGGTACCACTCAGCAGCAGCAGCAGCAGCAGCAGCACAGGACGGTCCGGCCGCTGCCTCCTACATCCACCCACACAGCCTGCAGTACAGCTCCCCTCTGCCCAGCGTCCCCTCACTGCCCCTGGACTCCTTCTACCAGTACAGCAGCCTCCCAGGAGTCATGCTGCCCTCCACCTCCTCTCCACTCATGGCCTCCTACCCAACGTACCCTCAGTACTACTGATCCTGGACATGTGTTTACCCAACGTACCCTCAGTACTACTGATCCTGGACATGTGTTTACCCAACGTACCCTCAGTACTACTGATCCTGGACATGTGTATACCTAACGTACCCTCAGTACTACTGATCCTGGACATGTGTTTACCCAACGTACCCTCAGTACTACTGATCCTGGACATGTGTTTACCCAACGTACCCTCAGTACTACTGATCCTGGACATGTGTTTACCCAACGTACCCTCAGTACTACTGATCCTGGACATGTGTTTACCCAACGTACCCTCAGTACTACTGATCCTGGACATGTGTTTACCCAACGTACCCTCAGTACTACTGATCCTGGACATGTGTTTACCCAACGTACCCTCAGTACTACTGATCCTGGACATGTGTATACCTAACATACCCTCAGTACTACTGATCCTGGACATGTGTTTACCTAACGTACCCTCAGTACTACTGATCCTGGACATGTGTATACCTAACGTACCCTCAGTACTACTGATCCTGGACATGTGTATACCTAACGTACCCTCAGTACTACTGATCCTGGACATGTGTTTACCCAACGTACCCTCAGTACTACTGATCCTGGACATGTGTTTACCCAACGTACCCTCAGTACTACTGATTCAGCTGCTGTGATATTCTCTCAGACAAAATGAGACTGATTTTTATTCCTGTTATCCTGATAGAATCGGTGCTGACAGAAATATAAGTAGAAACATGGTGACCGCTGTGAAGCTTGAATCAAACAGGGTGGTGTGCAATAATGTGATTAATGTGTGTGTGTATAGTTTGGAAATATTTAAATCTGAATCTATGAAGTGTTTTATTTGATTTGTGTTTGTTATGTGAAATCAGATCGCTAAAATAAAATCATTATTAAACTCTACAGGTCATCTGGTGTGTTTTTATTTGTCATATCTGGAACAAGTGAGCTGCACGTACTCAGTCCTGTCCAGGGGCGTAGTGGATGCTGGAGTATGTGGGGTACATGTCCCCTGCATCTGCTGTGTCTGTCCTCAGTGTCCTCTGTACTTTTGCATTCTGTAAATTGAGTCTGACAGTCGTTCAACTCATTTCAGCAAGTCAGAGCTGGTTTTTCCAAGTTGTCCTGGATGCACCATGAGCAGGTGGGGAAGGTGCTGCTGATGTCACCTCAGCAGAGAGGCCTGCTCCCTCTGTTGCCTCTGTGAGCGTCAAGCAGGGAGGAAAATGTGCAGCAAACAAGCCAGCAAGAGGCAGAAAACCCTGCACTCGATCTTTATATCAACCACACCACATCCTCACTGTGACCTCGTCACATGTCCACGTTTGGTCATGGACTTTCCACGTCCACATATGACGTCCAAGGTACCCTGGGTGTGTTGGTTGTTGACGTTCAGGACGCCCTGTCTTTTCACAGGGATGGGATGTGACCAAATACACTAAATATTTTGAGGTACTTGTACTTTACTTGAGTATTTTCATTTTCTGCCACCTTATACGTCTACCCCACCACATCTCAGAGGGATATATTGTACTTATTACTACACTACATCTAAAAAATATGTATTAGTATTACTGATCTAACAATAAAATAAGTCTTAATGTTGACACTCACAGGGGGCAACTTTCTGCAGAATGCGTACTTTTGATATTTAAAACATATTTTGCTGCTACTTTTGTGCTTTTACCACAGGATTTTGGATTGAACTTGTAACTGAATATTTCTTCATTGTGCTATTGATATTTTTTATTTCCTAAGAAGTAAAATTAAATTCATACCTCACAAAACTTAAAGCACAATAAAAATGTCTATTTAATTTCTCTGTGATATTTGCAAAACTGAAACCAGCACATAAAAACCCTCTGAAAATGTAACTGAGTTATTTAGAAAAAAATATTTATTTATTTATTTTATTTTTTTCTATGTGTTAGATTTTTTACTATTTGGAGGACTTGCACGCAGCAGTTCCATTATTTAAATATCATTAAATATTTACTTTTTGTCTGTTTTATTTAATTGTATTTTTTTTTATTTAATTTGTTATTTTTTTAAACTACTGTACAGTTTTCTGATATTAACTTTTTTTATTAATTTTTTTTAAAAATACATATTTACTTATTTATTTTCTTTTAATTAGGTAAGAAATGTCCTACAAATGGCAAAAAAAATCTTAAGAAAATTATTATTTAAAAAAACAAGAGAAAACTTTATTTGTAATTATTATTATTGTTATTATTAATAATATTATCATTATTATTATTACATTTTAAGTTTATGTTACAATTATTATAATTTTTAGACACTCCTTTAGACCATTCTCTTGTTTGTTTTTAACTTTATTATTATCATTATTATTATTATTATTATTGTTTTACTAATTTCTTGCTGATTTTCAGGCTCATTTCTTCTTTGGTTGCTCAAATCAAAGGGTTAATGAAGCAGTGACGTCATGCTGCAGCCGGCGGGCACGCTCAGTGACACCAATCAAACACACCCGTGATATTGCGTCACCAACAGGTGTCTTCCGGAGCTGACCAACGTGCAGAGTGAGGAGCGGCTCGTGCTGGATCCTTCAGGTGGATTAACCAGGTAGCCTACTTCCTGCCGTCAGTGAGGAGCTGTGACGTGCAGTGAGGTGTGTGGACTGTTTATACTGGTTTCACTGGTCATACTGGGACAGAGAGGCTGAGCGGACTGGTCACACTTTGAGGATGAGGAGCGGTGAAGCTGTCCCTGGAGCAGAAGGAGGAGGACTGCGCAGTGCACGAGACTCACATGATGACGCTCGGACAGGTGAGTACAACTACACGCCCCCTCTGATGGTTGCTCACACTGTATGTTGCTAGGCAATGTGGAGTTGTGTGCGTGTGTGTAATACAGTTGTGTAAAACCTATATGTGTGTGTGGAGCTGATACAGTTTGGTGTGTGTTTTTTATATCTCTCCAGCTCTTTGGGATCAGTAGGATCTGATTATAAGAATAAGAATAAACTAGGTCTAGACATACACCTGTATCTGTATCTGTTCAACCATCTAAACCATCTGTATCCATAGATGTACTCGGAATGGGTGGAGTTTGAACTTGGAGTTTGGGCGTGGCTTAATCCGAAAATGAATATGTGATCAGTGAGGTGCTATAATAAGGACAAGATAATGTGCATATGTCTCATCGTTGTTCGAGATGAGTCCCACCGCTGTTGTGTTGTCAGTGAATTCTATGATTGTATTTGTGCGGTGTGAAGGTGTGCAGTCGTGGGGGCTTAACACACAGCCTTGTGGTGCTCCTGTGCAGAGGGTCAGACTCAGGGAGGTGTAAGGGCTGTGTGTCACAGTGTGTGGGTGGTTGCTGAGGAAGTCCTTAAAGGTAGGGTCTGGACGATTTTCCAGTTGCTGTTTGTAAACACACATTCAAATTTGGCCCCTCCTATCAGGCTCAACTCTCCCAGGTGTACGGAGCCCGGAGGCACGGAAGAAGGCTTCACTGAAGAGGTTCAGGCAAGGCACGCGCTGGTGCACGCTCGGGCACGGCACCTGTGCTCTCTCATTGGCTGGGGAAATCTCCGCCCAGAAGTGGTCCGAGCTCACAGAAACATCAAAATACAGTTAAAGGGCAGGAGCTCTGCAAACAGAGTCACCACCACACATGAGTAGAAGCCCATAGGTGATGATGAAGCAGGATTTCATTTGTATATGTCTATATTTTGTTTTGTTAGAAAATCCTCCAGATCCTACCTTTAAAAGATAACTTTGGTATTTTTCAACCTGGGCCCTATTTCCCCATGTGTATGTGTGCGTATGATCCATGGGTACAACTTGTTCTAAAATTGGTTCAGTACTGGGGGAGGCGGATGCAGCGGGGAGCCGCGAAACGAGCTAAAATGGTAACGGCGGCAAATACGTCCCGTATAAGTTTGCGTATTAAAAGTGCTTTTTTTTTGCCACTGACTGGTTCAGATCACCAGTGCTGAACCTCAGTCACAGTTGGTCAGTGAGACCAAGGTCCTGTAGTTTCCTGAGCTGCCAGCAGGGGGCAGTAGTGTTAAAAGCAGAGCTGTAATCCACAAACAGCATCCTGATGTACGTCCCCTTCTGCTCCAGGTGTGTTAAAGCAGTATGAAGGGCTGTATTTATGGTGTCCTCAGTGGATCTGTTTGCCCTGTATGTATACTGGTGCTGGTCTAAGGCGGAATTTATACTTCTGCATTGAATCAGCGCTGTAGCTAGAGCCTACGCCGTAGCCTGACGTGCACCTCCTCAGACATGAAACTCCACAGTGTCACAGTGACGCAGACCTCCTGTCTGTCTCTGTGAGCTGAAACCATTTCCCTCAGTGGAAACAAAGCTTTGATTTACTTTAATTTCACAGATAAGAAACAATAAATTGTGAAGACAATAAAGCCTCCACACACTGTGTGTGATTTATCCTGGCTGAAATATGAGCAGAGCAAATCTCTGCTAGCTGCTAGGCTAATTTATACAATGTAAAATGCCATAGGCTTGTGCTAATAACGTTAGCATGTTGCATTTGTTTGGAAAGCGTGTTTAGTATAAGACAGCTGTTTTGTCAGTGAACCTTGTGAGCTGTAATGGAGCTGAATTTTGTAACGTTACCATTGTTACATGTTGCTGTTGTCCCTGGCTTCATATGAGCAGAGGCAAAGTCTGCTAGCTGCTAGGCTAATTTATACAATGTAAAATGCCATAGGCTTGTGCTAATAACATTAGCATGTTGTATTTGTGGGGAAAATGTGTCCAGATAAAGACAAGTGTTTGTCTGTGAATGCTGCGAGTTATAGTGAATCTGATTTGTGTTTGAGACTGTCTCTATTAAGCCATGTTTAATGTGTGTTAATGTGTGTTTAATGTGTGTTTACTGTGTGTTTTGAATCAACTAAACTTCACAGCACTTCACAGAAACCTCCACCACCCAGTGTTGTGGAGGTGTAACTGCAGAGTGACACAGACACACTGCCGCACGAGTATAAATGCTCACAACAGCGTAGGCCACATGTGTAGGGTCTGATACACACATATAAGTCCTGGTTAAGGTGGGGAGAGGGTGGATCTGATGTGCCCCAGGACTAGTTTTTCAAGGCACTATGAAGTGATGGGTGTCAGTGCGACTGGTCTGTATTCATTCAGGGAGCTGATGTTGGTCTGCTGGGGCACTGGGATGGTGATGGCCGGGACAATAGCGTGCTGGACGCTGTGGTGTCCAGTCGTCGGTTATATTTGATGTCCGGTCACTTCTTGTGAGGCTGAGGACGGTGGTTGTTTATTTATTGTTGGTAATGAGTTGTGTGAAGAGGCTGCAGAGTTCATCTGACTTTGGTTCTGATGTTTTCCACTGTTGTGTGACTACGCTGACATTTAACACATTGTATTCAGTACATGTTCTTTAATTTAACCTCCGTTATCTTTTAAAATGTGACAGTTACTGAGAATAGATTTCATTTACCTACTTTTTACTTTAGGCAAGTACTTTAACTCGAGTTACATTTCTGTCAAGTCCTTGAGTACAATATTTTTGTACTGTTTCCATCCTTCATTATAACAGACCTACTTTTTACTTTAAGTACATTTTTACACTCATGCTTTTACTTGTACTTGAGTAAATTTTATCTAAAGTAACAGTATTTGTTACAGTACAGTATTTTATGCAGTATTTTAGTCCTTTAGGCAGATGCTGTACTTAAGTTACATTTCTTTCAGGCCCTTGAGTAGAATATTCAAATACTCTTTCCATCTTTGTTTACAACTGACCTTCTTTTCACTTCAAGTGCATTTTACACACATACTTTTTCTTGTACTTGAACATCAATATTTAAAACATGTGCAGTCCCACCCCCCTCCACAATAAAGACATGAAAGCAGCAGAGGACTTTTATTTTGACAACATTAAACGCGTCTTAAATTGACGGCAAATTGTTGCGTAAAAATTCAACATAATCCAGAAAATTACATGTTTGCTCCAACAGAGGACCCTCAAACTCCACTGCTTCACATGTGTCCTCCCCAGTGTTGAAACGAAACCTGTGGCCTTGACTAAATGTAAAAAAAAGTGTTTAAAATTAAGAGTTGTGCTTAGCTTGTGCTGGAGTTGTGCTCCAACCAAAACAACACAATTTATTAATTTTAATTTCAGTAAAAAGACAGATTATCACTGAGAATAACCAGGACTATTTGTCCTCTTTTGGGGTATAGATTCATGTTTTAAACACAACTTTATTCTGCTTTAAAATCCCAAATTTCCAAATGTTTTGTGCAGCCCCTGTTCCAGGTTCAGACCAAAGTGAAATCGTTTCAGTTTAATGTGTTTTCCTCAGAGTCTCAGTCACTGGATTCAGATTTCAGCTTCATGTTGCACAATTACTGAGAAATCACACGTTTCACAAGTGTTCCTGTGGCAACCGCTGACAACACTGATGTCATGTTCCTGGGAATATTTCAGGGAATTCAGTGGGTTTAATGACACACCAGCAAGACTGATAATGAGAATTTAATGGCTTAGCAATAACAACAATAAAATAAAATAAAAAATATGAAATAAAATACACAGAAAAAATACTGTATTAGGTTTAATGACACAAAGAGGAGTTTTAAAGCAGACAGATTTGAATATTTTTCAGATTAAATGTCTCAGAATTTAATGTTTTAGGCAAATAAATAAATAAAGTTTAATTAAAAAGTAAATGAATGATAACAGCAACAACAATAATAAAATAAAGTACATAGAAAAAATATTAAAATATTTTAGTGGGTTTAATGACAGAGTGTTTAAAAGCAGACAGATTTTAATATTTTTCACTAAATGTATAGTATCTAGACTAAATGTCTCAGACTTTGATGTTGTAAGGCAAAAAATAAATAAATAAAATGTATATTTAGTGGGTTTACTGACACCAGGAGGAGCTACAGTGCAGACTGAGTCTATTCTTCAAACATAAAATTCTGTTTTCAGGCAGAAATTAAATAAATTAAAGAGACGACTTTGAAACAAGATTCAGACTAAAACGTAGGGAGATGACATTTACAGAGAAGATACATCAACAGTTAATTTAGTATAAAATGAGAAATGTTGTGATTTAAAAAATAATAATATTGATAAGATAATTGTATAAAGTCTGGTCGGTGGCTCCAAACGTTCTCCTTTGACTCATGACTTCAGTATTTCTCCTGTAAAACTCTCACTGCACGCCACTGTGCACAAATACTTTGACTCTCTCTGCAGGAGTGAATCCTGCTTTTCATCACCAACCTGTCCAGCATAAACATAAACAACATAAACATGTGTGTGCATGAAATCAACACAACACAACAAGAGGGTGTATGAAATGAAACAACTCTCCAGCTCTGTGGTTTCATCCGTGAGCTCACAGGTGCTGCTGCCACCTGTGGACAGAAATAGGTACTACAATGATAATGCTGCAGGTGGTAATTTAGATCAATAATCTAAAATATGATCAAGTAATAAATTATATTGTAATATTATCAATTAAGATAAAACTCAGCAAGCTACCCAGCAGATAGAGTGCGCTCCATCTTTACCAGCTACAACATTAAAGTGACAGACACATGAATATGTCAATAGTTATAATCCAATAATATAATTATAGTTATTCTGAAATGGGCCATTCTGCATAATGAGTATTTTGCTGTTGGCGTTTTAAGCATATTTTGATACTTACTGACTAAAATAGGATTCTGAATGCAAGACTTTTACTTAAACCAAAGTATTTAAGTTACTTTTATTGAAGTTAAAGATTTAAGGACTTATTCCACCACTGGCTTTTAAAATATGATGTATTATTGTTGATTTAACTACACAACTGTGTATTAAAAACCTCAGCAAATTGCCTTGATTTCTTAAAAAAAAAACATGGGAAGAAGGCAATGAGCAACAAAAGAAGAAATGACCCAAAATTAGCAAAAAAATAGTAAAAAGAGAAAATTAAAAACAAGAAAATAAGTAAAAATAAAATAAATAAATAAATAAAAATATGAACTGCTGAGTGTAAGTCCCCCAAATAAAAAAGTATACAAATAAAAATAAAAAAAACAATGAAAATAGGTTAATATTTAAATGAATTTAAATAAATAATTATTGCTAATTGACAAATAATAAAAAACAAATTAAATACATACAATAAATTATATAATAGAAAAAATAAATAAATAACAAAAAATAAAATAAAAAGTACAACAAACACAAAGTTGATATTTAAATAAATAAATAAATGAATAAAAATATGAACTGCTGAGTCCAAGTCCCCCAAATAAAAAACAAATAAATAGAGAAAAACTATAAAAATAAGTTAATATATTAATAAATTTAGTAAATATTGTGTATTGACAAATAACTAAAAAAGAAAAAGAAAAAAGAAAATTAAATATATTCAGTAAATAATTTAATAGAATAAATAAATAAATTACAAATTATAAAAAAGTACAACAAATACAAAGTAAGTATTTAAATAAATAGATAATTAAATGAAGAAATATTGCCCACTGACAAATCACTAAAAAAAAAGAAAAAAATAGATATATGCAATAAATTATATAATAGAAGAAATATAAATAATTGATAAAATACAAACAATGAAATGAAATTACGTACAACAGACACAACGTGAATATTGAAATAAATAAATAGATGGATAATTTAATAAATAAATATTGCTAATTGACAAATAATTAATAATAAAAGAAGAAAAAAATTAAGCACATACAATAAATTATACAGTAGAAAAAATAAATAAATGAAAAATACAAAAAATAGAATAAAAAGAAGTACAACTAATATAAAGTAATTAATATGTCTGTGACATAATTTTAAAATGTAATAATAATAATAATCATACATATAGTTTGCCCTAGTTTTTTATTTTTTAATTTAATTTTATTTTTTATTTGTGGGGCATTTCTTTCCAAGTTGCTCAGTGCCTTTTCCCCCATGTTTTTAAATGAATCACACCAGTCTGCTCAGGGTTCAAAGCTCTATCTGCACCAGCATTTAAGCCTGCATGTTAATTATGCAATAATATCATCTAAAATAAAATCAAACAGTTTCTGCAAAGAGAGTATTTTTACTTTTGGTACTCAAGTCATACATATTCTTTATCCACTGGTGATACTAGATGACAATAGAGGATATTATTATTAAGTATTGGTCAATAAATCAACTTGCAGTGGGTCACAAAACTATTTTGCTCATTTAAAAACACGGCCCTGACATCTTTCCAGATTTCTTTCCGCTTTGACTTTGTGGAGAAAAACAAAGTGTGTCGACACATTTAACCAGCTGAAGCCAAAAATAAAAAAACAACCTAATATTTTAACATATTATGTCATAAAAACAAAAAGATTTCATAACCAGAGGAGGACATGTTGGAGGACAAGTACGCAAACGGAACCTCAGAGTGAACCAATGGCTGCGGAGGGATTTTTACATGTTTGCGTGACGGATAAAGTCAACGGACCAATCAGGAGGCGGTAACCGTGTGAATCTCCAGAAGTGGCAGCCGGCCGGGCCAATCAGAGCGCTCCCTGAAGTACACCCAAAATGAGCGTGAAGGGGGCGCGCGCTGGCGGAGCAGGAGCAGGAGAGAGGGGGCAGAAGCCGAATGGTGGAGCTGAAGATGGCGGATGGCGACAGCGGGAGTGAGCGCGGCGGCAGCAGCGGGGGAGGAGGCGGAGGCGGCTTCCAGCACTTCCAGCGGGACCAGGAGACCCAGGAGCTGGCGTCCAAGCGCCTGGACATCCAGAACAAGCGCTTCTACCTGGACGTGAAGCAGAACAGCAAGGGCAGGTTCATCAAGATCGCCGAGGTGGGGGCCGGGGGCTCCAAAAGTCGTTTGACCCTCTCCCTGTCAGTTGCGGCGGAGTTCCGTGACTACCTCGGGGATTTCATCGAGCACTACGCCCAGCTGGGGCCTAGCAGTCCGGAGCAGATAGCCCAGGCCACCGTGGGGGAGGACGGCGGGCCCAGGCGAGCCCTCAAGAGCGAGTTCCTCGTCCGGGAAAACCGCAAGTACTACCTGGACTTGAAGGAGAACCAGCGGGGGAGGTTCCTGCGGATCCGGCAGACCGTCAACCGGGGACCGGGCTTCGGAGTCGGGGGGCCTGCGGGCGGCATGCTGTCCGGTCAGACCATAGCCCTTCCGGCCCAGGGGCTCATAGAGTTCAGAGACGCCCTCGCTAAGCTCATAGATGACTACGGGGGAGACGACGAGGAGCTGGTCGGAGGCTCTGCCGCCGGGGGCTACAGCGAGCTCCCCGAGGGCACCTCCATCATGGTGGACTCCAAGCGGTTCTTCTTCGACGTCGGGTCCAACAAATACGGAGTGTTCCTGCGGGTGAGCGAGGTGAAGCCCAGCTACAGGAACTCTATCACCATCCCCTTCAAAGCGTGGAGCAAGTTCGGGGGAGCGTTCAGCAGATACGCGGAGGAGATGAAGGAGATCCAGGAGAGGCAGCGGGATAAGATGTACGAGAGGAGAGACGAGTCCGAGGGCGACGACGTGGATGACGACTGATGGAATGAAACCAGCTGTTAGTCCACTTAACGTGACAGCTCTGCAGCATAGGGGTATTTTTGCATAAAAGAAGAAGAAAAAAAAGCAGGATGTGCATGACAAATCGTGCTGTAATAGCCTACTAAAGTATCGTGGCGTTAAACAAAGTACATGTGCAGGGGGTCATTGGTGTATTATCCTAAAAGCGTGTAGGGGTGAGGGTTGGAGTGATTGTGTGAATCTCTGCAAGTGAAAAAAAGTGGACTAAATGTGTCGGTGAGGTTTGTGTCTCACTGGGGAAAAAAGAGTGCTTTATTGTAAAAACAAAAAATATAAAAGAGGAGAGAGAGAGCCTACTAAAACCAGCAGATTGGTTTTTATAACTAGAAACGAAGCCAATGAATGCTTTCCTATTTGCAACATAGTCTATATTTAAAGCGTGAGGAGTCAACCTGTTTAAGATGTTTTCCTTGCTCCTGGTTTAAGGAGGGAGAAACTAGCATCCATTGTATTCCTGTTCCGGTCCAGGTCTCTCCTCGGTGGGCAGATTGTGGGATTTTTTTGCAAGTCGGTCAGATGAACCTCGAGAGGAATGTATAGAGAGCTGCCGTCACTCTGTGGATGTTTTTGCATGGGAGATATCAGAGCTGTCAGACAGCACGGAGCCCTGCAGCAGCAGCAGCAGCAGCAGTGAATCGAAAAGATTACCCAAAATATTAGGGGGAAGTTACTGAGAGGATTATCTTTAAGCCCAAAAAACAAGGGCCTTGTGGACTAAACTAAAGCTTTGACTCCAGTAGTCAATAACAGAGCGGATCAGCTGGGTTTTATGTTATACATACAATCTTAGCGATATTTTCAAAGCATAATTCACATTGTTTCCTGGAAGATTCACTTTCCTCACGCCAGAGCATCCCTGGTGTTTGAGAACAGCAGCTTGGGGAGAGGACTGTCTTTAGTGCCCCCCCACCGCCACCACCGCCACCATCAGGGACATACAGATCTATACACAAGACTTTAAATGCTCATTTGCTCCCACATGCCACTACAAGGGTCCAAATATCTGGCATTCAGACGGGAGCGCCGCATCAGACACAGTGAAGCTTCTCTGACCTTCCAGCTCTGCCGGACTGCAGAGCGTCACTGATGAGTTTTCCCATCAGCCTCTCTGTTGCGGTCAGAGCCGGACTGACGGCCGCCTCAACCAGCCACGGGCCTTTTTTCTGACGTAACATCTTCCAACACGTGAAGACCCTGGACAGAAACACATTGATGGATGTCTTTTCGTTTTGTTTTGTTTTTGTTTTCAAAAGAGAACTATATTGAAATGAGATTCTACTTATAGGTAAAAAAATAAATATTACTGAACAAACCAGCAAAAGATATTTTGAAATACTTACAAAGGAAATTGTATTGTGTAAAGGAATTTCAAGACTTAAAAATAAAAGAAAAGGTTAATTTCTTAAAACAAAGTTGTGACTCAAACCTCCAGATTATTTTTCATTTTGTTTTTCCTAGAGTGAAAGTATAACACTTCCTTAATTAAAACTACTTTAAATGCAATAACCCATGTTGTGACTGTATATTTTTAATTTCATGATTCGTCCTTAAAGATAATCAGTTTATTATTGCAGCCTAATTTACTGGATGTGAACAGGAAGCAGCTGATGGAATCTGATTTGTTTTTATTAATCTTTTGGTTAAAATGTCACTGTTGCTTATTTTTCTGCCCAAAACCCCCAAATTTTATAATCATTTTAAACAAAGTTAATCTGCAATTTTTGTCTCATTTACTTGATAAATAACTGAAATGATTAATCGGTTATCCAGATAGTTCCCTAGCAACCAGCATCTGCTTGTGTCGTCACTTTTTTATTTTGTTCTTTCATATTTTCTGTCGTATTTTTGTCCACGATCTGCTTAAAGTTGCGTGATTCTCCGAGATGGGGTGGAGAAATCCTTACTGGGAAATCCAGCAATATCAAATCCAGACCAGGATTATTGTGCTTTCACTTCAGAGGTCAGCGTGAGGATTTAAAAAAGATGTCACACAGGGCTCCAGCAACATATTGAACTGGTTTAAAGCTGCAACTTGGATAATCTTTGTTAGCGATTCATTGCTCAGTCAGGCAGAAGTGAAAACGCCTGGCACAAGTTCTTAAAGGGACAGTGCACCCAAAAATGAAAATTCAGCCATTATCTACTCACCCATATGCCGAGGGAGGCTCAGATGAAGTTTTAGAGTCCTCACATCACTTGCAGAGATCCAAGGGGAGAGGAGGTAGCAACACAACTCCACCTAATGGAGGCTGACGGCGCCCCAGATTCAAACGTCCAAAAACACATCATTGAAACCACAAAATATCTCCATACTGCTCGTCCGTAGTGATCCAAGTGTCCTGAAGCCCCAACATAAAAAGTTGTTTGGAAAAACACGCACACGTGAGCGCGGTGCCCAGAGAGGCAGTTAGAGCTACAGGCTACAATGAGGCTAAAAACAGAGTTCAAATGATGTTTTTCCAAACAACTTTTTATGTCGGGGCTTCAGGACACTTGGATCACTACGGACGAGCAGTATGGAGATATTTTGTGGTTTCAGTTATGTGTTTTTGGACGTTTGAATCTGGGGTGCCGTCAGCCTCCATTAGGTGGAGTTGTGTTGCTACCTCCTCTCCCCTTGGATCTCTGCAAGTGATGTGAGGACTCTAAAACTTCACCTGAGCCTCCCTCGGCATATGGGTGAGTAGATAATGGCTGAATTTTCATTTTTGGGTGCACTATCCCTTCAAACTCTGAGGCAATGTCTTGTTTTTGTCCGAGTGACTGATCAAAACCAAAAGATGTTGAGTTTATAAACAAAGGAAACGAGCACACCCAGAAACTATCATTCTTGCTTAAAATCGATAAATTGATCGTCAAAATTGCTGATATCTTATTTCCTGTAAATTTAAAATCAGTGATTTTATTTTATTTTGACATCAGATAGTGCTGCCATGTTGTTTGTTTAAAACTATCAATGTATGATGAGGACAAACGGGGAGTGCTGCCATCAGCTGAGCTTCACGGACGGGACAAAGAGTCACTTAAAGATTAAAAACGACTGACCAGTTCACTCAGTGTAAAAATCCATAGCACAGTCAGTCCAAAAATACATTTGACTGAAGTTAAAAATCTGTCATTAATACATGGATACACCAACACGTTTTGACTAGAGAGTCTTCATCAGAGTGTAAGAGGCATCAGAAACAGGTGTGCAATTTAAGATGTGACACAGGTCACATGATGTATCGGTAGAGCCCTATTAGACATGACTGCAACATCATTGATTCATCGCTCAGTCAGACAGAAGTGAAAATGCTCATCACAAGTTCTTAAACTCTGAGATTATGTCTTGTTTTTGTCCAGCATTAAAGAAAGGAAGCAAATATTCACATTTGAGAAGACGGAGCCAGAAACTGTCATTCGTGCGTAAAACTGATAAATCGATCATTAGAATTGCTGATGATTCATTTTCTGTCAATTTAAAATCAGATATTTTAGATTATTTTGAGATCAGATTGTGTGACTGTGCTACACCAGTGGTTTCAAACTGTTTGTGCCCAAGATACACCAAGGGGCGAGCCAAAATCTCAAGGCACACCTGTATTTATACCTGTGCACAACAGCTTTTATAGCGTGTGTTAGCACTCTTATCACGACATAAGACAATAAAAGTAAAAAGACAGATAGCTTCATGATGCTGTCTACTGACAGGGTTTGCTCTCGTCTTTTGGTTATCGGTCGTCTTCTCTGGTGCTTTGAAGTAATTTGCTCCGTACAGTAAAGTTATCCATTGGCAGAGCTTTGATGTGTCACACACTTATAATTCCCACGCACAAACGGTGACATATTGGTTCCCTGTGAAGGTTTTTTAAATTAAATATTTCTTAGGGAGAATTTGTATTTTTATTCGGAGATATGTGCACACAACACACTGAAATCCATTCCTTATTTTCTGTACAGACCCATTTGAATATTGAGATAATCATGTGAGAACCACTGTGCTTTAGAATTATCTATATATTATTTTCATATAGGTTGAAGTCTTGTGTCTAAAATCTTATTTAAGCAAAGGTACATAAATATTAAAGTAAAAGTACAGTCTTTGTAAACTCTGGTAAAAACACCAAACGTAAAAATACTTATTACGTAAAATGATAATGTGCAAGTGTCAAGTAGATAAATAATATGTCAGTTAAGGTATATCTTGTGTTAATCTGCAAAGTTACTAATGCTGTCAAAGTAATGCAGTACAGCAAAAAGTATATTTACCTCCAAAATGTGGTGCAGCAGGAGTTTAAAGAAGCATAAAATGGAAATACTCGCGTAGAGTAAAAGTGCCTGAAAATTGCAGTTAAGTACACTATTTGATTAAATGTACTTAGTTACTTTCCACCATTGATCGGCAACAAGGTGTACTTAAAGAGTAAAAGTACTCATCACGTCCTCTGTCAGTGATATAATATTGAATATATGTATTAATGTTAATGTTGTAACAGGTTGAAATGGAGCTAATGTTTATTGTCTCTGACCTGATCACGTGTTTTGCATTTACGAATCTTATTTCCATTATTAAGGCTGAAACAAAGAGTCGATTTTAATCAGTTAGTGAACAGACGGCGCCACCAACTATTTGTAATTGATTAATTATTTCAGTTATTTTCTAAGCAAAAAAAGTCACATGATTTGGTTCCAGTTTCGCAGGTGTGAAAATTTGCAGCTTTCCTGTGTAACGTTTGATAATAAATTAAATATCTTCAGACAAAATTAAGGAATTTGAAGACGTCACTCGCGTTCTGAAAACTTTTGATAATCGTTTCTAGTTTTTATGTCTCCGTGCTGGTGAGAGCTGCGGCTGTAGGCGTTATGTTTTTGGGTTATCTATCCGTCCCATTCTTGTGGACGTGAAATTTCAGGAACACCTTGAGGAAATTTGGACTCACGGAACAACTGATTAGATTTTGGGGCTCATAAGTCAGATTTCAAGGTTGTTGTGACCTCATCGGTCTCATTCTCATTAACACAATATCTTAAAAGCATCATGTGGGATGAATGTTTTTTGGCACAAACATCCACTTTTAGCCAGAGATAAACTGATTAGAATTTGGCGGTCAAAGGTCAAGATCGCTTTGACCGCGTCTGTGACATTCTTGTGAACATGAGATCTCAAAAGTGCCTTGAGGGAATTTTTCCAAATTTGGCACAAATGTCCACTTTGACTCTAGGAAGACCTGATTATATTTTGGGGTGACCTCTGTCTCATTCACATGAACATGATTTTTTAAGAATGCTTTCTTTATTTGGTAAAAACGATCACTTGGACTCATGAGCTGATTAGATACTTGGTGGTCAAAGGTCACTGTCACGTTGCATCTTTCTCCATCTCATTTCGTGAATTTTGTAACACTGAGGGAATTTTTTCAAATTTGACACAAACATCCACTTGGACTCAGAATGAACTGAGTGAGTGTAGTTTGGTGCTCAAAGGTCAAGGTCATTGTGACCTCATCTGTCTCGTGATTTTTCAAGAGTGCTTTTTTTAATGTGGCAAAAACTTTCACTTGGACTCGAGAATGAATGCATTAGATGTTTGTCATCAAAAGTCAAGGTCACGGTGACCTTGTATCCATTTCATTCTTGTCAACGTGATATCTCAAGAACACTTTGAGAGAATATTTAAAGAATGTTTATGCCTCCGTGCAGGAGATAGTCATGGCCAGGGGCATGATGTTTTTGGGTTCTCCATCCCGCTGTTGTAAATGAAAAATCTTAAGAACGTCTTGTGGGAATTTCTTCTGATTTAGCACAAACATCCACCTGGTCAAAGGTCAAAGGTGAAGGCCAGTGTGACCTCACAGAATATGTTTTTGGCCATAACTCAAGAATTCATTCACTAATTCTGACCAAACTTGACACAAATGTCTAACAGGATAAAATAATGAAGGTCAAAAGGTCAAAGGTCAGCTTGACTGTGACATCATCATGTTTTAACGTCATATCTCAGGAACAGAAGGGGAGACATTTGGTCAGATACTGAATTGGTGACTCTAATCTTGAAACTGTGCTGATTGTATAGATCTTCTGTGTGTGAAGCATCCATGTTTTCACTGACCTGGATGGAGACTGTCAGAGACACTGGACTGGTGGGCGGGGCGCTAATTCTAGTTTTGTTATTTCAGTGACTAAGTGATTAGTCGAGGGAGTTTTTGGCAGATTAAAGAGACACGTTGCAGATTTTCAACCAGCTTTGTATCATCATGTGGGCAGTTTGTGTAAATGAACTATGGTAAACTTCCCTCTGTTAAACTGTCGCCCACGTCTCCCTGCTCAACTGGCAGCTCAAATCTGCAGGATGACGCATTTTTGTGCCGCCACGGACACACAGAGTGTAGAAGCAAATCGAAAGAGACCCACCTCCCTCAAACTAAGATTTAATTGTAAAACTAGGCGGCGCTGGCTGCTTGGCTGTAATACAAGAGTTTGTGAACAGGAAGTGGGCGCCATACTGTTTCCTATTTTGTAAAAACAGAGGCTGAAACTATTGAGATCAAACAGTAAAACTAAGCAGCGCCGATCAAATATAAACCAAGGTTCTGTTGCTTTGTTGGTTATTTCTCTTCTTAAATCCTTTCAGAAACATATTTTATCTTTATATTTAACTGTAATATGAGATCGTTTGTTACCAGCCAGCCATCATATTGGTGCCTGTGTCTAAGTTTTTATTGGTCGGATGCAGCGCAGTGAATTCTGGTAGTTGTAGGCTTTTTCCCTCTCAAGCAGAAGCAAATGGCATAGTCCCTTTCCTCTGTTTTCTGCGGTCATGTAGAACCTAAACTAAAGCTGCCAGACAAATGTAGTGGAGTACAAAGGACAGTATTTGCCTCTGAGATGTAGTGGAGTAGAAATGTAATGTAATATAAGATATGATACAATACAAAACAAAACAAAACACAACAATAAGATTAGAGACGATACGGTATGAACCGATAAGGTAAGGTAAGGCACAGTCTGGTCCAGTCATGTCAGGTATGGTACGGTACGGTACGAAACAATCAGATCAGATAAGATGCAATACGATACGATCACATCCGATATACAATATAATACAAACCGATAAGGTACGGTACGGTATGAATCTAAATGAAACGATCAAATCAGATAGGATTCGGTCACAAACGATATGCTATCATACGATACGAACTGCTAAGATCAGGTACGGTACAGTACGAAAAGATAAGATCAGATAGCATATGGTCACATGCGATACGATACGAACTGGTAAGGTAAGGTAAAGTATGACATGATATGGTGTGAAATGATCACTCACATCTGATAAGATGCGTTAAGATGCGATACCATACTGGTGAAATTCAGACGTTACAGCAGCTCAACAATTAGAAGACAAAGAAAAATGACAAAAAGTGATTGAGTGCTAAAAAGGATAAAAATGTTACAAAAATACAAATCAGTTAAAATAAAAATGAAAAAATATAAAATCTACATCCACACTTTTCCCTTATACATTAGCTCTTTTTAGACAGGAGTTGTGCAAATTTGCAGGAAAGCCCAATCAGTCTTTTTTCAGCATTGGCAGTATAAAAACAAAATCAGGAGTGCAGCAAAATGCCGCCTACCTACTTTTGTTTATACAGAATGTGCCTTTTTCGGGGCAATGGGGGGCGTGAGCAAGTAACAAAACGTGTAGCTCAGCATGTGACGTAAACAGTGACGTGGGAGGGAAGCCGCGGCTGGTCAGTCCTTCGGTGATTCTCTCATAAGTCGGCCCGTTCTTCACCGTCCCCGTCATCTGACGGTTAATGGCCTCTTCGTTTGCGAGGACAAGGAGGGCGCACAATTCCTTGTCTCCCCAGTTGCTCATCTTTACAGTGTCTGTCAGGTTTGTGTTTCCCTCTTGCTACCAGCTGCTCGCTAATTCCTGCTATCAGCTGTTTCCTGTTTATCCACCGCCAGTGGCTCGCACGTGCAGCGTCATCAACAGCTCCTCCCACAAGTCATCAACAGCTCCTCCCGTTGTGGAAGGGTGCCTAGGTCTGTTTAAACTAAAAGGGTTCCACCAATATGTCTACCCTACGAGGGGGAAAATTGGACACCTTGGATCAACTCGCCAATCCGCTCGCAGCTTGCCGGCAAAATTCGCTGAAAATCTGGCAGTGTAAAAGGGGCTACAGATACAAGTGGCAGAAAATAGAAATACTCAGGTAAATTACCCCAAACTTCTCAGCCCCAAATCACTGATCATATATACAATGGTAAAGTTAATATTTTGGGGTTTGGGGTCATTATTCTATTAAAATAAGCCAAAATGGGCGTTCCCCACAGTTTCTGAAAGTTTGAAAACATTTACTCATAAATCAAGAAAATAATCTGCAGATTGATTGTTTGTTCAGCTCTAACAGGAATTTAAAATCAGATAGTTCCAGCAGAGTATGAGGAGCATATGCTTTACAGTTGGTGTCCACACATACACACACACACACACACACACACACACACACACACAGTTTGGCGTGACGCAGCAGCTGTCTGCAGGAAACAGCTCCAACACAACCAGAGCCTGTTCTTCAATCTGGTGCGAAATCCGGACGCTGTGCTGGTTCATCGTGGTCCGTCTGCTGCCTGTGACCACCTCAGCGCTCTGAGGATGAGACGGACGTGTTGTCTGAAAACATTCAGCTCAACTTGCTTCCTGAGTCTGGTGTGAGGAGCAGAAAGGGGGAGAGTAGAGGAGGAAGACTCCTCTACTCGTAATTTGATCTTCCTCCTCCCCTCGTCCTGATCCCCTGTTGTTGCTTCTTCTTCTTCTTCCTCTCTGCCCGGTCTCTTCCTCCTCACTTCTCCTCCGCCCCCACTCTCAGTAAATTTGGCAGCTGTTAGGCGCTCATGTGCGCTGTGAGGGTGTGCTGACAGGACATGCTGGCTATTTTAATGTGGGAGGCCTCCGCACACTCGACATTCCTGGTCAAGGAGTCAGCTGTGGCATTAGGACCTCGTTGCCCGTGGACACAACGCCGTACAACAGTGCGATTGTGCTGAGGTCTGCTCACATGTGGCACACACAAGATTGTGCTCTGTGTGCAGGCAGGTACTACATATGTACTCATAAGAGATGTTTTGTTCCAGCAGTAAGCTTCGTGCCCATTGGTTCATTCTTAAATCAGTGCTGAGAGGTCAGCTTGTTGTGGCTCCTCAGTTTGTCCTTTTTATCGTCTCCTACAAGCTCTGACATGTGAATACTGACTACTTCTACTCGAGTACTGCTCCTAGGTACAGTTTGACACACCTTACTTGCCCCTTTTATGCTTTTACCCCGCCACAATTCAAAAAGAAATATTTATTCACAGCTATAATTAATCTTTACTTTGCAAATAAAGGTCAAATGATCAGTTTCAGCGGTACCCAGATGATACGCCATCTCATGGCGGTCACTTCCTGTCGACGTTACAGATCAGAAGCACAGAGAGTTGTTGACTAGAGATGATACGCCATCTCATGGCGGTCACTTCCTGTCGACGTTACAGATCAGAAGCACAGAGAGTTGTTGACTAGAGATGATACGCCATCTCATGGCGGTCACTTCCTGTCAGCGTTACAGATCAGAAGCACAGAGAGTTGTTGACTAGAGATGATACGCCATCTCATGGCGGTCACTTCCTGTCGACGTTACAGATCAGAAGCACAGAGAGTCGTTGACTAGAGATGATACGCCGTCTCATGGCGGTCACTTCCTGTCAACATTACAGATCAGAAGCACAGAGAGTCGTTGACTAGAGATGATACGCCGTCTCATGGTGGTCACTTCCTGTCAACATTACAGATCAGAAGCACAGAGAGTCGTTGACTAGAGATGATACGCCGTCTCATGGTGGTCACTTCCTGTCAACATTACAGATCAGAAGCACAGAGAGTTGTTGACTACCTCCTTGACCACCTCTGACAGTTAGAAAAGATGAGAGCCTCTTTTCAAAACTATCTTCATACCAAGTTTTACAGGTGTTATTAAACGAACCAGTCATGAATGCATCTTAATTAAATCTTCATCAGCGCTAGTTGGAAGCAACAACATCACTCTGTATTCATTAAGTCTTATTATTAGTCACACAGACAGAGCATTTGTGTGAGATGATTAAGGATGGTGGTAGAGGCTCTAATGCTCTGCAGACGTTTTTATTGCTCCGTTTGGAGAACGTGTGAATGAGATACATCAGGTGTTAACAGGCGATGATTCTCAGGCAGGTTCTGCAGTTAGAAGGAGTTCATTTGTCTCCAGTGATTTCTGGGTGGATTTGTAGCCGTTTATTTGTGAAGGACACCGGAGATGATGATGTCCTTGGGCAGTGTGAGTCTGAATCTAAAAGTATGTGAATCATGTTAGTGTGTTCACATTTGACTGACTCACCCTCCACGTCAGTCGTCCGACTACTCACAGGAAACCTCTGAATTTTTGAGACAGAGCAGGAAACTCCATTAATCAGGGTGCAAATGAAAGCCATCATTCTCTTCAATTACAATACACACAAAATGATTTTGTTTTTGTGCAAATATTAGTGAAATGTAGCAGCTGTGAACATGAACAGTTTCTATTATCTGCAGTGCATTTTGGTGGCTGATGGAATTTAACTGTTTCTTTATTGTGCCCTGGAAAACTGGCAACACGGAGTTTTTTCTGCTCTGACAGACACCTGCATTCAATCAGCTAAAAGAATGATCAAATAAAATAGCAATTAAAACAAAGTCTCTGACACAAAAGTGGATTAAAATAAGAACAATTCATGTCATGTTCTTGAAATGATGGCGCAGCAGAGCGCACTCGAAAGGCACTTAACGAACACCTCCATTAATGAGGCCCTCTGCATATTCAAGCAGATGCACTTCATGTAATGTCACATTTTACAAGACGACTTCATTCCCCCGAGCTCTGAGGTGAGAAGCCGGCTCCTCTCGGCCCTTAATGAGAGCAAACAGCAACTCCTCCACACCGGCTGCTGCTGTAACTAACCAACATGAAAATACATCTCACATAAAAAGACTCGCAGCACAGTATTGACAGATGTGGTTTCTGTGAGTACGAGTCAAACTATGTTAGAACGCAGTGACTCACAGGGAATTCCACAACCGTTTGGATGAAGTTCTTTTAGTCTTCTAGTTTGTGCAACATATTTGCCCAGAATGTCCAAAAACATATAAATATAACTGTCCTTTGTATTGTGGTATTTCCGTGGTTTCCAGACAATTCAGACTCCAGATGGCTCTGTGCGCCGAAGGCTTCATGGCTGAGGGTCAAATGGAGCCAATGAACATCTTATTGATGTTTGTCTAAAGCTGGAAACACACCGGCGCCACTGCGGCGCGTCATGTGATGCACGCCAAGTGCCGCCCCTAGCACACACTGGGCGCACTGCGCTGCAGCACCTCAACAGACGACCACACAAAGTTATTACTACTTTTACTCTAAGATCTGTTCTTCCTCCACCTCTGCGTTAGCCTCAAATCATGTGTGGACACTCACTAATTAAACTTGATTTCTCAGCTGGAGGACCCGATCTCCAGAGATGTGACTCGCCAGGAAGTATTTTTTTTGGCCGTTGTCTTTATAATGACAGGATTGTGGGTTGTTTAGCTCAGGACATTTCTCGACCTCAACAACGAGTGTCTCCTCATCCATTCTTTGTCACATGAGACACAGCAAGAGCTACTTAGTTCTCTTTATACAGCCATGGTGAGGAGAGGAGTCGAGCTGCTACAGGAGCAGAAAAAAAGAGTTGGTATGTGCAAGCAGAGAGTGAGTGGGGTAAAATTTAATTCTGGGAGTGGTGAGGCTTGAAATATGACTGTGGTGTAAAGTGTTGTGGGGTGGCGCATCCAACTGCGCCAATGTGCATCAAAACGCCGCCGGCATTAGAGTTGTACACGGAAAATAATTGGGCCAATTTTTGCAGTGGCCAAACAGTGGTACTGCCATCTCCAGGGTCTGTCACATGATGCCACTGGGACCAAAAAGATTTTTTTCCCATTGACTTACATTCATAAAGAGATGTCTGTTTTTTTTTAGCATCACCACCCCCGCAGGATGATTCATTCCATTATCAAGATTTAATCCATTCGATCTGATAAAATTTGAACAGTCTAATGATGAAAACTCTGTGCGTGTGTGTGTTCCACGTTTTTCTCCTCACTGACTTGGTCAATCCATGTGAAATTTGGCACAGTGGTAGAGGGTCATGGGAGGATGCCAATGAAGCAATATTACATCAATTGGCCAAAGGGGGGCGCTATAGCAACCCATTGAAATGTCAAACTTTGAATGGGCATATCTCATGCCCCGTATGTCGTAGAGACATGAAACTTTGCACAGAGATGCCTCTCCTCACGAGGAACACATTTGCCTCAAGAACCCATAACTTCCGCTTATATAGATTTTCCGCCATTTTGAATTTTTTGAAAAACACATCAAATGGATCTCTTCCTAGGAAGTTTGAGCGATCTGCATGAAACTGGGTGAACATAATCTAGGGAGCAATATCTAAAGTTCCCTCTTGGCAAAAGTTGGAAAACTTCCTAAAACTGAGCTTCTATAAGGCAATGAATATTGCGGAGGGCGTGGCTCATCACATAAAGGTGTAGAACATCTCAAGGGTTTCACCCATCACCACGCAACTTTGTAGGCATATGAGCACACATAATCTGAGGGGACCCCTCCATTATTGACCCCATCAAACAAAATGGGGGCGCTAGAGAGCTCATTTCTTATCTAGGCCTAACCGCCATATGGATTTTTACTAAACTTTATAGATATGTAGAACAGGACGCCTCAAGGTGACTGGAGAAATTTAACTCTAATTTAAATCTAACTCTAATCTAAAATGCCACCGATCGCTGTGGCTCCCCCTGTGGACCAATGTTGGGTGGCAATTTTTTCCTGTATTTGACAGGACAGTGAAGCATGACAGGAAGGATGGGAGAGAGAGAGCAAAGAACGAAGGCGATTCCAACCCCCACTGCTGCAACAAGGGCTAGCCGCACCTTTCCCATGTGAACTACCAGTGCGCCCACTTTTAAGTCAATACAACATATAAACACTTTAACTATCTGCCTTTCAACGTGCTACCTCAACTACTAATGTACAGTTTTAGCCCACTAACTATCCCACTATTGGCAATGGTACTACTGTACTTTCAATAAAGCAATCGTACTATCAGATTCACAAACACTCTGTCTGAATACATTGCTCTTCTTAATGGGGTCAGTTGACTATTTAATCTGCAATTTCCTATGACCTGTATCCCAAACACACACCATGTGAAACTGTACGTGGGCAACTGTGCACTCAGTGGGTATGGACTAGTTATTATTATTATTATTATTATTATTATTATTATTATTAGAAGTATAAAGAAATAACAAATGGGAATACTCTAGTAAAGCATAAGTACCTGAAACATGTACTTCAGTGAATATACTTAGTAACTCTCCACCACTGTTAATGTTTCATGATCAGTCGGTCAATGAAAAATCTCAGGATGCGTTCAAAGTGCTACGTTACAGTCCAGTGATGGAGGGAATAATTGTAGCTCCACTTACACCCCGAACACACGAGATACACATAATGAGCGTGGACCTTTTCTGTATCGAAGCCAGCGGGAACCCCCAACAGATCCATTATCACTTTCCCAAGTCTCCATGAATATTCCTCCTCTGTAGATGTGCTCCTCCCAGCTGGAGAGCTCCGTGTCCCCGGTGACCTCCCATCATCACTTTCATCCCGCTCTCACCTCCCGGGCAGCGCAGCAGTAATGTGTGCAAGCATGCACATGTGAACAGTGGGACTAATGCAGCCTGTGAGCGATGTAATACCTCACTAGGCAGTGTGCCAAATCAAGCCAGGATTATACCACATGCTCCCAGCAGTCCATTACTATCACGCTAGGATCAGTCAGATCAAACCCTACTCACTACTATAAATATGAGTGTGACTGTGTGTGTGTGCGTGTGCGTGTGTGTGTCGCGCCCTCAAGCAGTAGTGGAAGAAGTGCTCACATCCCTCAATTAAAGAAGTAATACTGCAAACTGTAAATTAATCTGTTACAAGTAGACGTCCTGCAAGTCAGAGGTATCATCCAGTTTCATAGTGCAATATAAAGATGATATTATTAATTCATTCATTCATTTTCCATAATCACTTATCCTGTTAGGGGTCGTGGGGGTGCGGAGAGGTCACCAGACTATCACAGGGCTGACACATAGAGACAGACAACCATTCACACTCACATTCACACCTACGGACAATTTAGAGTCACCAATTAACCTGCATGTCTTTGGACTGTGGGAGGAAGCTGGAGCACCTGGAGGAAACCCACGCTGACACAGGGAGAACATGTGGGAGCACCTGGAGGAAACCCACACTGACACAGGGAGAACATGTCAGAGCACCTGGAGGAAACCCACGCTGACACAGGGAGAACATGCAAACTTCACCGTGTTGTTCCTAGATTTTATTCTTGGATTATCATTAATGTGTAAGCAGAATTTATACATTGCAGTTGTAAAACAAATGAATAATGTATGATTAATTAGTGATCAATCATTATCAAATATTTTACTTGATTGACATCCCTAGGAAAAATACTAAATACTGATATACACTCACTGGCCACTTTATTAGGTACACCTTGCTGGTACCAGGTGGGACCTCCTTTTTAATTCTTGGTGTCACAGAGTCAACAAGGTGCTGAAACATTCCTCAGAGATGTTGGTCCATATTGACATGATGACATCACACAGTTGATCCATGATGAGAATCTCCCGTTCCAGCACATCCCAAAGGTGCTCTATTGGACTGAGATCTGGTGACTGTGGAGGCCATTGGAGTACAGTGAACTCATTGTCATGTTTGAGATGATGTGAGCTTTGTGACATGGTGCGTTATCCTGCTGGAAGTAGCCATCAGAAGATGGGTACACTGTGGTCATAAAGGGATGGACACGCTCAGCAACAATACTCAGGTAGGCTGTGGTGTTTAAACCATGCCATGACCTCTGACCTCTGGCATCAACAAGGCATTTTGGCTCACTGGATATTTTCTCTTTTTGGGACCATCCTCTGTAAACCCTAGAGATGGTTGTGCTGAAAATCTCAGGAAATACTCAGACCAGCCCGTCTGGCACCAACAACCATGCCACGTTCAAAGTCACTTCAATCACCTTTCTTCATCATTCTGATGCTCCGTTTGATCTTCAGCGGCTCGTCTTCACCATGTCTACATGACTAAATGTTAATGAGCTGCTGCCACGTGATTGGCTGATTAGCTATTTGCGTTAACGAGCAGTTGAACAGGTGTACCTAATAAAGTGGCCGGTGAGTGTATGTTTACATATTATATCAATAGATTTTGCATCACCTTTTATTGTTGTTGGTAAAAGGGTGTTATTTACCTCTGAAGTACCTTCAACAGTACATGAGCACTTGTGTTTAGTCCAGCACTGCCCTCGTGTGTGTGTGTGTGTGTTCATGTTAACGTGGTTGTTTGTGTTCAGCTACAAAGAAGACAACATTTTTCATCAGGTTGCAGAAGAAGAGCTCTGAGGGGAAAAGGTGCACAGAGACGGAGCGAGAGTATCTGCAGAGACGGAGGCTGACGGAGGGGAGAAAGTGAAGAAGAAGGGGGGGGGGGGGGTGCACGAGAGGAACCCATGTTTTTGTATGAAGCAGAGAAACAGGGACAGGCAGGGAGGGATCCTACGTTAGCAAGAGGAAGCATGATCCCGCTGTGAGGCCGGGCTGCTGCTGGGGCTATATTTAGCTTCTGTTGCCATGTGCCGGGAATGTGCATGGCAGAGGGAGACACACACACACACACACACACACACACACACACACATATATACACATACAGTAGGTTCACTACTGGTCATGCACTCCTGCACGTGTGTGTGTGTGTGTGTGTGTGTGTGTGTGTGTGTGCGGTTTCAAGGATGTGATTTTTGCTCGTGATTTCAGATCATCAGTGTCTTTAGATGTGAGGTGTAAACACGAGTGTTCCCCCGTCGCTCACACACACTGACACGTGATTTTTTACATCTCAGGCAAAACTGGAGGAAGGAACGTGTCTATAAATCATAAACGCTCCAGCAGAAGCCTGAATTATTGAATTAGTTCAAAGAGGCTGATGAAGGCGCTCTGCGTCCTCACGGATACATCCTGTGTGTTTGTCGAGGATGGAGGTGTGAGAATGAAAGATGAAACATCGTGCATGCTTCGATATGATTTCCCTTCATCTCTTTAAAGTTAAATGCACATCACTCTGTAATCTGCTTTACGCTCCGACGATGCAGAGCAGCGCTGCATGGCGCAGCTCAGCATCTCTCATTGGTGGTGCCGTGGAGTCGAGAGGAAGCCCAAGGTGTCGCCATGCAAACCCGAGCGGGCTGTGCCAATGAGGGGAAGAAGAAATCCTCTGAGGTGCCTCTGATTGGCTGGAGTTTTTTTGAATTCTGCTATTGTGAAGTGGAAGGGCAGATTGACTTTTAATTTGTGTGGCTGTGAGATTCAGATTACAGGCTGTATGATGTGTCACCAGCAGAGGACATCGGCACTCCACTGTACATATCAGCACTGATGTATGTTAGAGATGGAGACAGACAGAAGTGGACCCACTGTGGCGTGTTGACACCAGGACACAGATTTTATTATTCAAATACAAGAGCGCTTTAAGAAAACAGAGCTGAGCGCAAATACAGAATTACAACATCTGATTTAAAGCTCCAGTGTGAAGGACAGAAACAACCTGGTCTCACTCTCAAGTCGTTGAAAACCGGCGCTTGGTCACTGGTCAGCGCTGCAGCCTTACTTCTGTTCAGTCTCCGGTTAATTTCATCTGTTTGTGCATGTTCTCTGAGAGCTTATGGGTACAGACAAAATGAAGCTATGCCACCAGAACGCGTGAAGACAGCGAGGCACAGTTCTAACGAGATTCGATCAAAGACGTTTTCAAAATGGGGAACAAATCAGTAATATAGTGAGAATAATTCTCCGTCCGCATGTTGTGACGTATTTAACGGCTTTACAAATCACCACTATCTATAACGCCACCCGGGTCTCACTCCCAAGTCGTTGAAACCCGCTGCTTGGTTTCATGTCGGCATGAGACGTGGCCAGTCACTGTTATTGTTTAATGATGCTCGGCAGCAGAAGTCTAATTAGGGCGGGTAGGAGGGGTGGATGCCGGCGTTCGCGTCCCGTGAGACAGTAAAGCCAAACCCTTTTCTTTTTTTCCTAAACCCAACCCTGTGTGTGTGTTGAGGAGAAAAAAAGAGCCGCTGCTCCTTCATGTTGAGGTGGTTCAACATCTGATCAGGATCCTCCTGGGCGCCTCCTGTTAGAGGTGTTCTGGGCACGTCCCACTGGTAGGAGGCCCCGGGGCAGACCCAGAACACACTGGAGGGATTATATATCTCGTCTGGCCTGGGAACGCCTCAGGGTCCTCCAGGAGGAGCTGGGGAGCGTCGCTTTGGGTAGAATTTTCTTTGGAATAAATAAAGTTCTACTATATTGAATTGAATTCAGTTGAAACCCACATTGAGCACAAATGAACTGTTAGTTGTGGCTGTATGGAGGTTATGTGTCGGAGTGTTTCGTGTCCTGGCTGAGTTTTATTTTTGGACACAAACAAACAAAACAACAGCACTCACTGATCTATCTTCTTTTGTATTTTAATTGTGAACAGAAAACGAACGTGTTTCAGTATAAAGCCATCTTGGCCCCCTTCTGTTCAACATTTACATGCTCGTGTTAGGCAAGATCATCCGCCACCATGGTCTCAACTTTCATTCTTATGCCGACAACACCCAGCTCTACATCAGTGCAAACCCTTCTGCCCATCTGCCCCCCTCAGTCGCTCATCAGTTGCCTCTTCAAAATAAAATCCTGGTTGACATCTAATCTACTCAAACTCAACAGCAACAAGACAGAGCTCATGGTTGTGGCCCCCAAAGCACTGCTCCGGAAGGTTGGGGATCTAATCCTAACCATTGACGGTGCCACCATCTTACCATCTGCTGAGGTCCGCAACCTGGGACACCCACATCAAATCTGTCACCAAATCTGCTTTCCACCACCTGAAAAACATCTCCAGACTCCGGCCATCACTCACTGACTCAGTTGCAGAAATACTGATCCACGCCTTCATCACTTCCCGCCTGGACTACTGCAACGGTGTCCTGTTTGGAGTTCCCAACAAAACCCTGGACAGGCTCCAATATGTACAAAACTCAGCTGCCAGGGTCCTCACCCACACCAAGCCCTGGCAGCACATCATCCCCACAATCATCCATCTCCGCTGGCTCACAGTCAAGTCCTGCATAATCTACAAATCCTCCTCCTCACCTACAAGTCCCTCCATGCCCCCGCCCCATAGTACATAACGGACCTCCTCCACCCCTACACTCCATCCAGATCTCTGCGCTCCTCTGACTCCGGCCTACTCTTCATCCCTCACTCCTACCTCTGAACTTTTGGTGACTGAGCCTTCAGCGTCGCTGCCCCCACCCTCTGGAGCTCTCTCCCCTGTAACCCACAACGCCCCTTCACTGGACATTTTCAAATCCACCCTCAAAACTCATCTGTTCACCATGGCTTTTTAATTCGATAATCCATCTCATGCTCAGTGTACATCACACAGTGTCTCTGCTTTCTTCTGTTGTTTGTTATAGTTTTGTTGCTTTTCTGTACTGCTTGTGTTGGTGTTATTGTTTCCTTACTATGTATTGTAAAGTGACCTTGGGTTTTTTGAAAGGCACTATATAAATTAAAGTTAATATTATTATTATTATTATTATTATTATTATTATTATTATTATTATTTTCATCTTCATCAGCATCACAGACAAAAAACACTGAATTACTCTGTCATGTTTAATGTAAGATTTGGAAAAACAAGGATTAACAAGTCATTTAAATCCTTCATGTTAAACACAGGGGTCAATATTAAAGTACAGAAACACACTTTAAATACACGAACAAGCCAAAAAGTTATTTTGCAAGCTTATGTATTCAAAAAAATACACAAAAATGTCATAACAATTTAACGCCATCACACTTTCAGTTTTGAGGAATATCCTTTTACAACTTTCTCTGCCAGAGGAGAAATTTAGTTTGTACAAATCATTTTGTCGGTGAGTAAAGATAATATAAAGTAAATCTACATTTAGTGGATTAATTCATAATCTCACCAGCGGCAGTGTTCACTGCAGGCTCAGGGAAGAACTGAGACGATAGCGCTATCTAGTGGTGAGGCAGAAGCATAATGCTGCATACATTAACACTGCACAGGACCAGGCGACACGTCTCAGTCCATCCTGAAGGTCAGGTGTCTGTTGGCGTCCACCTTACACAGTTCCACAGGCTGGTTTTCGGCGTCACTGGTGCTGATGAACCAGCCCCTGTACTTCACAGACTCAAACGTGTTCTCACACATTCCCTTGGTTCTCTTGAAGAAGAGGAAACGGTCCATGTCTCCATCCTCGCTGATGCTCTTTAAATCTTCCTTGCTGCATTCCTGTCAGACAGATAAGAGGAAACGTCCCTTATTAATTATCTTAAGTAAAAAACACCGCTCTGCCAGTTAAAGGGGAAACAACGTTTGTTGTGTTAAAAGACAAATAAAGGGTTCATTTTCATTTATTTTTTATTTTTATGTTTCTCCAACTATTTTTTTAGTTGTTTTGATTTCTCAAAGTTTTTATATCCATCAATCATGGTTTGTTTTTGTTTGTTTTTATTGTGCACTCGAAGGAATATCAAAAGTCAATAATGAATTTCTCATCTGTTTTTGTAAATAAACTCCTCAAATGAGTCAAAGCTTTAGTTACTAAATCAAAACTGTGAGAATGATCACAATTATTAAATAAATGACAGAATTATCAAAATGACAAGATAAAAGTTGAAATTATGAGACTCAAGCAAAATGGTGAGCTGAAGTAGAGACTGTGGGATTAAAGTCCAAACTATGAGATATATTTATTTTTTTATATAAAAATAAAAGTCAAAATCATTATATAAAAGTCTGAATTATATGATTAAAATCACAGTGAGATAAAAGTTATTACATAAAGTGAAAATGATTAGATAAAGAGTTAAAATTTTGAGATAAAAATCAAAATGATTAAATTAAAGTCAAAATTTTTAGATAAAAGTTCTGAAATTCAAAAAAAAAGTTTTGAAATAAAAACTTCAAGTTATGAGATAAAAAGTATAAATCATGAGGCTGCAGTCAAAAATATGGGACAAAAATTGAGAATTATGAAAAAAGTCAAAATTATGAAATAAAAAGTCAAAATGGTGAGATAGAAACTATAACTATGAGGTTAAAGTCAACAATTTCAGATTAAGTCAAAATGATGACAGAAAAATTAAAGTTAAGAAATAAAAACTAAATTGTGAAATTTAAGTCAAAATTATGCGATAAATCTGAATTATGGAGTAAAACTCAAAGTTATCAGGTACAAAGTCAGAATTATGATTAAAATCACAATGTTGAGATAAAAGTTATTACATAAACTGAAAATTATTAGATAAAGTTCAAATTTTGAGATAAAAATCAAAATTAGATAAAAGTTCTGAAATTATAAAAAAAAAACCCAAAGTTTCGAAATAAAAACTTCAAATTATGAAATATAAAGTATAAATTGTGAGACTGCAGTAAAAAAATATGGGATAAAAATTCAGAATTATGAAAAAAGTCAGAATTATGAATTTATTTAAAATTGTGAGGCTAAAGTCAAAATTACTGGATAAAAGTCAAAATGGTGAGATAGAAACTATAAACTGTGAGATTAAAGTCAACAATTTCAGATTAAGTAAAAAAAATAAAGTTAAGAAATAAAAACTCAAAATTATGAGATAAAAAAATCTGAATGATGGAGTAAAAGTCAAAGTTATCAGGTACAAAGTCAGAATTATAGGATGAAAATCACAATGATGATGTAAACAGTCAAAATTTTGAGATAAACTCAAAATTGTGAGTTTTAAATTAACATTTTAAATCCATTTTTTTTCTTTTCCATCCATTTAAATCACATCAAGTGAACGCCTCCTCTCTCAGCAGGAAAAACAGAAGTGTAATTTTCTTGCTCACCTCGAGGGTCAACACGGCTTTGTCGTCTTTCATGGAGCAGGAAATGTGCAGGTTTCTTTTCAGGGACAGGAGGACGGTCAGACTTTCATCGGGTTTGACGATGGAACTGATGTACCTCGCCAGTTTGAAATTCACTGATGTGGGGAACAGAGAGACAAAGTATTAGAAGTATTCAGATACCTTACTGACGTCAAAGTAGAAACACTGTGGTCTAAAATACTCTGTTACAAGTTCAAGTCCAGAATGTAAAATTTCACTTCAGTTTCACTTAAAATACTGCATCATATCATATGATAAATATTTTTAAATTTAATTAGAAGCATCATACAAATTAGTAAAGTACTAAGTACGCTTCAGTACGAGTTCACGTCCTTCTCAGTACCTTTGCGTTCACAGTTTCCTCCTTTCAGAGTGACGGCGAGCAGCTGACACCCCTCTGACGTGAGGATGATGTGTTTCCGATAAAGGTCCAGCAGCGTGCACTGGTTCCCGCTGTTGACGCGCTCGTACACTCTTTTGACTTCGGCGGACGCGCTCGTGGTCGACGAGCTCGCAGTCCTATCCACGACTGTTTCTGTGGGAAGATGGAGGCAGATGTTTTTAAGCTTTCAGAAGAACAGAGTGTCTGATCGAGAGCTGAAGTCATGACGTCACATCCGGGCTGCAGCAGTGAAGAGATGAACACATGAATGCATCAGTGATTATAATGGGAACACGGGCTGGTGAGTATGTTTTGATGTTGATACTTCTGTACTCTCTGAATTTTGGATGCAGGACTTTTCCTTGTAAGGGTTAGGGTCCCAGGGGTCGGTTGCACAATACACCTTAAGTTAAGATTTTCCTAGTTAAGGTTTCCTCATTCATTCATTCATTCATTCATTCATTGTATGTAGCTGCTTATTCTCTTGGGGGTTGCTGGGGGGCTGGAGTTTATCCCAGCTGACACTGGGCGAGAGGCGGGGTACGCCCTGGACAGGTCACCAGACTGTCACAAAGCTGGTTAAGGATTTATCTTTACAAGGACCAAGTCTTATCTTTAAGGGGAAATTCTAAGAAAATTTCATCACTGGAAGCAACTCTCTCTGCCAGAAAGCTTTGTGAACACGGCCCCAGGAGAACCCAACAGATACGCTTTTTATTTCACACTTTACATTTGACTGAATTCATTTTTCTTGCACAATTATTTTCCTGGTATTTGGGAACAAATTTACTTTTTTAGTTTATGCGTTCAATGGTTGTATTGTAAGTTTTCCTCCTCTGACCAGTTTAGTTTTCTTGTCTTATGAGCCAACTTTGTGAGAGGATAACAGGCGTCACAAGCCTGAGTCCGAGTTAACAAACAATCTCTAAGAAACTTAGTGCTGTAAAATCTCTTTTGTCCGTACCAAAGGAAACCTTTTAGTGCAGCGGTTCCCAGCTGGTGGGTCCATTCTGAATGGACGGCAAGTGACTCGCAAACATGTCCAGCTCTTAAAAAACATACTTTATTTTTAAGTACAGTGAATTTACAGCACAGAGCTTTTATTTTGAAGTTCCATTTCCTGCTGTAGAGTGAGTGACGGATGGACAGCCAGTTCAAATGCAAGTATGACGCTGAGTGGATTAAACTGTGTGGACCTTGAAGCAATGACTAAAGGAGAAATCTGGACCCTGTGTCTGGATCAGTTGGAAACCGCTGTTTTAAGGGGTTCTGTGCAACTGTGTAGTCCCTCAGCTAAGGAGCAATCAAGCCTTAAGTGTCATACTTAAGAAGAAAACCAGTCCCTGATACTTTTTCTGCCTCTGCACATGACTCATTCATGAACTCCCCCTTGCATCTAGCCTCTGAATATCAAGCGTTTATGGGAAGCAAGCCGCACGACGTGCTGTTGACTCTGCGCCAAGGTTTAATTTTTAGTAATTAGAATAGTTTAAAAATATCAGTGTGATTTTGAATGACACTGTTTTCTGAACCTGGATGTTCCGGTTTCTCTTTAACTCGCTGTAATGAAGCGAAACAGTGTGGTTACCCACCGGTCACCAGGCTGTCCATGATGGCACAGCAGAGCTCGTCGTCACTGAGCTCCCTGCCGCACTGAGTCAGGGGCTTTTTCATCCTGTTCACACCTAGCAGCAGGTAGGTGACAGACCGCAGGGTTCTTGGGTTGTGGGAAACCACCACGTCCAGTCCCTCGTCGAGTCTGAAGATCTCTTCTCGAACATCCTACACAGACAAGCAGAAGAGAGAACATCATCATCATCATCATCATCATCATCACATCCTTCTGCAGGTGTTTCCTCTCGTCTCAGTCACACAGAGCTGGAGCACGCGCTGAGGCTTGCAGAGCAACTAAACCAACAAACCACTTTCCTCAGGTAACCACAACGGCGTGTGTGTGTGTGTGTGTGTGTGTGTGTGTGTGTGTGTGTGTGTAGCTCATTGACTCCGGTCCAGATCTCAATGTTTGAGTGTGAAGTATTTCAACTCTGCATGTTGTGTTCAGCATATTCACAGTGACTGCCCTCTACAGGTTCAAACCTGGCTACTGCAACTGAATGTTGCTATTGGCTGTTCTGATGACAACTGACGTATAAGGTGGCAGCTTTTGTTTTGGTGGTTAGTTTGGTGATAAGTTGCTTAGTACGTTAATCAGTCATTCAGTTAGTTGGTTGGCTGGTTGGTTGGTTAGTTCGTTGGTTAGTTGGTTAGGTAAATAGTTAGTTGGTGTCTTTGGTGGTTAGTTGCTTAGTGAGTTAATCAGTCAGTTGGTTAGTCAGTTAGTTAGTTAATTGCTTTGGTGGTTAGTTTGGTAGTAAGTTGCTTAGTAAGTTAACCAGTCATTCAGTCGGTTAGTTGGTTGGTTGGTTAATTAGTTAGTTGATTGCTTTGGTGGTTCGTTGCTTAGTTAGTTAATCAGTCATTCAGTTAGTTGGCTGGTTAGTTAGTCAGTTTGTTTGTTAGTTGGTTAGTTCATTGGTTAGTTGCTTAGATAATTAGTTAGTTGGTTGCTTTGGTGGTTAGTTGCTTAGTTAGTTAGTCAGTCATTCAGTTAGTTGGCTGGTTAGTTAGTCAGTTTGTTTGTTAGTTGGTTAGTTCATTGGTTAGTTGCTTAGATAATTAGTTAGTTGGTTGCTTTGGTGGTTAGTTGCTTAGTTAGTTAGTTAGTCAGTCATTCAGTTAGTTGGCTGGTTAGTTAGTCAGTTTGTTTGTTAGTTGGTTAGTTCATTGGTTAGTTGCTTAGATAATTAGTTAGTTGGTTGCTTTGGTGGTTAGTTTGGTGGTTAGTTGCTTAGTTAGTTAGTCAGTCATTCAGTTAGTTGGTTGGCTGGTTGGTTGGTTGGTTGGTTGGTTAGTTGGTTGCTTTGGTGGTAAGTTGCTTAGTTAGTTAAATCAGTCAGTTGGTTAGAAAGTTAATTGCTTTAGTGGTAAGTTGCTTAGTAAGTTAAGCAGTCATTCAGTTGGTTGGTTGGTTAGTTGGTTGGTTGGTGGGCGGCTGTGGCTCAGAGGCAGAGCGGGTCGTCCACCAATCAAAAGATCAGCGGTTCGATCCCGGGCTTCTCCAGGCTGCATATCAAAGCATCCTTGAGCAAGATACTGAACCCCATTGGTGTGTGAGTGTGTTAAAACTGAGCAGCAGGTGGCAACTTGCATGGTAGCCTCGGCCACCAGTGTGTGAATGAGTGACTGTGACTCGTAGTGTAAAAAGCACTTTGAGTGGTCACTAGATGACTACAAAGGCGCTATACAAATGCAGGTCCATTTACCATTTGGTTGGTTGGTTGGTTAATTAGTTAGTTGATTGCTTTGGTGGTTAGTTGCTTAGTAAGTTAATCAGTCATTCAGTTAGTTGGTTTAGTAGTCAGTCAGTCAGTCAGTCAGTCAGTCAGTCAGTCAGTTGTTTGGTGGTGTAGTGTACATGACCCTTGGATAAACTTATGCTGACGTGACTTCAGCTGCGTATCTGGCGCTGATTCAGGTCAAATGCGAATATGTGAGGAGCTGCGATTGTTCTTGGAACTGATTGTGTCAAAAACAGGAAACCAGCGCTCTAGGACAGGAAATACCTTTTAATGTGTATTGGAGAGCTGCAGGTGTGTCAGCTGATGCTGCTTGTTTGTCAGACACTATAATAATAATAATAATAAACTTTATTCATATGGCACCTTTCATACATGGAGGTGTAGCTCAAAATGCTTTACAACAAAATAAAAACTGACAAATAGAATTAAAATAACAAAAAACAAGTGCAAATCCTGCACAATGAAACCAAGAACAATATAATATGTAAAAGATAAAAGTAAAACAGCGGAATGCATGGAAGCAGTTAAAAAATGTGAAGGATGGGGATAAAAACCAGGGAATAGACACTATACTACACTTATAACTAACATGATGTACTAATTATTTGGCTTTCTCGTGAGTAAACACTCAAATGTGCAACTGTTATTTAGTTTGGCAGAATGGGTCGGCACTGTTGCTTTCCCGGCTGCAGAAACACCTCCGGACTGCACAGCTGTCCAGCAGACCTAACATTTAGGCACCAGTAGTTGCACTGAGGCAAACAGACCGTGATCTCCTGCCTAGAGCTGCAGTTTGCAGTCATCATTATTGCCGGGACTGCTTCTCCAGTCTCATGGAGGTGGACGTGGGTTTCACCAAGGTACGCAGGCTTAAAGGGACAGTTCAGATTTTTTGAAGTGGGGATGTATGAGGTACTTCTCCACAGTCAGTGTATTACGCACGGTAGATGTCAGTCATCACGCCCCCAGTTTGGAGAATCAAGCTTGAGTATGACACAGAAGCTGCACTATGTACTGCTGTTGACGGGGGCAGCAGTGAAAGGTATTTTAGCTACCAAAAAAAAATCCCACTGCACACTTCAACTGATGTTTTTTTTTTTACGTGGGACTTTTTTAGGTGGTTAAAATACATTTTGGTGCTGACCCGTCCACAGCAGTAGCTTAGCTTTCATGTTGGACTCCAGCCTGCTTCTCCAAGTCAGTGGCGTGCTGACTATCCCTTTAAGTGCAAAAAAATAAACATGAGTAAAAATAAAAAAAAAGTTCACTTCTAACAGTAATAAAAAAGTAGTCTCAGTGAATTATGGCTTCACCAGCTTCTGATAAATATCATTCATCTTACCGTCATGTTAAAGAAGGAGGATTCAAATCCTGTTGCATCGACCTCACATGAGCTGAAATACAAAACAGATAAATATCAGATCAATAAAACTCTGAATTCACAGTTGCAAGGCTGTCATCCCTTACATTAGAACAAATGTAAACCTGTAAATACTTCGCTCAGTTTGCAGGAAGTATTCAGCTCCTTTACTTAAAGGGTAACTTTAGTGTTTTTAAGCCTGGATCATATTTTCCCTCATTTTTGTGTCTCAGTGACCAATGGGAGCAACAGTTTTTGAAACTGCTCCAGTAGCCGCAAAACAGGCAACAGCGTCACCGGTTGGGGCAATTGAGCACCGTCACTTTACATTCAATAAAACTTTGTCTAACAACACTGTTAAAAGGATCCTTACAGAGACAGAGCTTTTAGAGAGTATGACGGTGATTTTGTGTCTGTTCCTGGTTAAAAAGTCTTAAAAGGCATTGAATTCATTAATCTAAAAATAAGGCCTTAATTGGCATTAAAATGTCTTAAATCAATCTTTCAAAAGTCTTAAAAATGTTAACACATGGTAAGTAGGATTTTATGATTGTAATTAGTCTCAAATCTAAAAATAATAGGTAAGATTTATTTTTTAAAAATAATTTGCCGAATAGCAGTAACATCACGCAATCACGAGAGCGGAACCCACAAAACAGTGATTTGCGGCCGTGACTCTCAGAGCAGATGCACATCATTCATGTAACAGTCGGACCACGTGGGAAAGTTTAAATTTAATGAAAATTGGCTGTCCAACAAAGATTTTTCTGGATGGATGAAACCGGTACCAGGCAATTTATACGAGGCACGGTGTATTGTGTGCAAGAAATGTTTCAAACTCGGCACGATGGGAATCAAGGCAGTGGAGTCCCACATGCACAGCGCGAAACACAAAGCCTCAAAATCAAGCTGTCAGCAAACGGCAGGTATTTCCCAGTTCTGTTCTACTCTCGTCTCTACCGTGCCTCCACCCCCATCTCCGATATCAGCAACCGGGACAGCAACACCAAATCTCCGGACAATGTTCAGGTGCACGCCTACGCTCAAAGTAGAGGTACTGTGGTGTCTGAACACCGTGACACCAACACCAATCACACAAATCAAATGAGGGAGGTTTTTTTTGTGTTGATTGTGCCGTTGATCTTAAATTTCATTTCAAGTGGCATTAAAAAAGTCTTAAATTTAACTTGCCTTAAGCTGTAGGAACCCTGCACAGTGTCATTTACCTGCTCAGATGAAGCCACAGACAGTTATTCATCCTGAAACACATTTTTTATTTTATTTTAGGCAAAATCTTCAATTTGTTACTGACTCCAGAGGCCCATTACTCTGTCTCTGTATCACCTAGAGTGTTTCTGACACTTTCACAAGAAACTTCAGGGAGTTTTCTTTCTGGCAAGACCTCATGCATGCATGTAGTCGGAGTGGTTCAGAAGCTACAGTCATTTTAATTTGGGTATGTCATTTTAGGCGGTTTTGCTACAAAACGGGGGTAAACGCACTTCTTTCAAAGTCAACAGCAACAAAATAAAACTCAAAAAGGCCTTTTTAGTTTATCTCTCAGCTGTTCCAACAATCACCAGCTCTGGTTTGGTTGAAATTAACCCTTAATTCACCAGTTAAATGTGACAACATGCTGCCTCTATACACACTAACATGACTGTGACATGACACTTCATCCTTCAGTTCATCACAAACGTTCAACATCTAATTTCCAGCTGAAGTTGTCAGACAAACGTAGTGCAGCAACAAGTACAATATTTCCTCTCAGACGTTGCAGAGTAGAAATATAAAGCAGCATAAAATGGAAATGCTCAAGTACAGTATTTATACTTTGAATAGTACTTGAGCAAATGTACTTCAGTCACTGGCAGTTGCTAATTTTCACAGTTTTTCTGTCATTTGTTTTTCAGCAGCACATTTAGAGGTAAGTGAGAAGTGAAACACAAAGCCAGACAGCCTGGAGCTGTTCTCTTTTCAGATGCAGTCTGAGGATGTACCGAGCTGTAAGAGCTCTCAGCTTCCCGAAACACATCAGCGATTATCTAAAATCACGTTTTAAGTTCTCACTTGTTATTTTGATTTTGTTTTTAAAAGATTAATTCAGATTAAAATAATCTAAGTGTGGACATAAACACAGTAGACTTTCTTGAACTTACTCGTCCAAAACTTGAGACAGATCGAAGTCACACATGGTCCCGATGTAGAATGTTAAAGATCACAAGTAACTGATGTCACTGAAGCTTCCAGATGATAGCCTCGTCCCACCTGCAGGCTGACTGAGCCTCTCAGCCGGAGCCTCTCGCTTTTAAGCCCTTCAGCTTCCTGGTTGTAGGTTGAGGCTTCACACATGAACTTTCTCTCACAGTGACATCAGGGACCACATTAAAGCCCATGGCAGCTTTAACCAGAGGGAATGGAAAAAACGCCCTCCACACTGAACATTCCCATTCCTGCAGAGTGAAGATTAAATAACAAGCTGAACCTGCTGTGATGATTCTGAAAGAGGACACTGTAAAGACAAACAGACAACAGTTTGTGCTCGATGAGAGGAAATATCCCTCAGTTCCTGTTGCCGAGCTTGTTACGAAAGGTGTAGATTTCAGGGTGACGCAGGGGACACGTTCCCTCAACATTTGGAACATGTGAATTTGTTCCCCCCAAATAAAAACATAAAAGTAGAAAAGGACGTTGATTTTGACAAAATTAAAGACATTTCAAACTGTTCTCCTTCTGAAGTGATCAAATACCGCTGCTTTGTCGGTGATTTCAGCGACACCTGATGCCAGAAGCCACCCATTGCAGCAGTATGATATGTCTTCGATCAGCCAGGGTGCACCTGTCGTGGCAGTATGATGCATGGACGGGCAGCATCAATTATTAACCCCGCATGTAGCATCCTTCATGGCAGTATGATATGCCTAATTGTGTTGCCTAAACCTAACCACGTGTTTTTGTTGCCTAAACCTAACCATGTAATTTTGTTGCCCATACCTAACTACGTGTTTTTGTTGCCTAAAAATATCTACATGTTTTTATTGCCTTAACCTAACGACGTGCTTTTATTGCCTAAAACTATCTACGTGTTTTTGTTGCCTAAACCTATCCACTTGCTTTTGTTGCCTAAACCTAACTACGTGTTTTTGTTGCCTAAAAATATCTACATGTTTTTATTGCCTTAACCTAACTACATGCTTTTGTTGCCTAAAACTATCTACATGTTTTTGTTGCCTTAATCTAACTACGTGCTTTTATTGTCTAAAACTATCTACGTGTTTTTGTTGCCTAAACCTATCCACTTGCTTTTGTTGCCTAAACCTAACTACGTGCTTTTGCTGCCTAAAACTATCTACGTGTTTTTGTTGCCTAAACCTATCCACTTGCTTTTGTTGCCTAAACCTAACTCTGTGCTTTTGTTGCCTAAAACTATCTACGAGTTTTTGTTGCCTAATCCTGTCCACTTGCTTTTGTTGCCTAAACCTAACTCTGTGCTTTTGTTGCCTAAACTATCTACGTGTTTTTGTTGCCTGAACCTATCCACTTGCTTTTGTTGCCTAGACCTAACTCCGTGCTTTTGTTGCCTAAAACTATCTACGTATTTTTGTTGCCTAAACCTATCCACTTGCTTTTGTTGCCTAAACCTAACTACATGCTTTTGTTGCCCAAACCTAACCACGTGTTTTTGTTGCCTAAACCTAACCATGTAATTTTGTTGCCCAAACCTAACTACGTGTTTTTGTTGCCTAAAACTATCTACATGTTTTTGTTGCCTAAACCTAACCATGTAATTTTGTTGCCCAAACCTAACTACGTGTTTTTGTTGCCTAAAAATATCTACGTGTTTTTGTTGCCTTAATCTAACTACGTGCTTTTGTTGCCTAAAACTATCTACGTGTTTTTGTTGCCTTAACCTAACTACGTGCTTTTGTTGCCTAAAACTATCTACATGTTTTTGTTGCCTGAGACTAACCATGTGTCTTTGTTGCTGAAACCTAACTAAGTGCTTTTGTTGCCTAAAACTATCTACGTGTTTTTGTTGCCTAAACCTAACCACGTGTTTTTGTTGCCTAAACCTAACAACGAATTTTTGTTGCTTAAACCTAACTGCGTGTTTTTTGTTGCTTAAATCTAACTACGTGTTTTTTGTTGCTTAAATCTTACCACATGTTTTTGTTGCTTAAACCTAGCTACGTGTTTTTTGTTGCTTAAACCTAACTACATGTTTTTTGTTGCTTAAACCTTACCACATGTTTTTTGTTGCTTAAACCTAACTACGTGTTTTTTGTTGCTTAAACCTAACTACGTGGTTTTTGTTGCCTAAACCTAACCACGTGTTTTTGTTGCTTAAACCTAATTATGTGGCTTTTGGTGCTTAAACCTTACCACATGTTTTTGTTGCTTAAACCTAACCACGTGTTTTTGTTGCTTAAACCTAACTATGTGGTTTTTGTTGCCTAAACCTAACCACGTGTTTTTGTTGCTTAAACCTAACTACGTGTTTTTTGTTGCTTAAATCTAACTACGTGTTTTTTGTTGCTTAAACCTAACCATGTAATTTTGTTGCCCAAACCTAACTACATGCTTTTGTTGCCTAAAACTATCTACATGTTTTTGTTGCCTTAATCTAACTACGTGTTTTTGTTGCCTAAAACTATCTACGTGTTTTTGTTGCCTAAACCTATCCACTTGCTTTTGTTGCCTAAAACTATCTACGAGTTTTTGTTGCCTAATCCTGTCCACTTGCTTTTGTTGCCTAAACCTAACTCTGTGCTTTTGTTGCCTAAACTATCTACGTGTTTTTGTTGCCTGAACCTATCCACTTGCTTTTGTTGCCTAGACCTAACTCCGTGCTTTTGTTGCCTAAAACTATCTACGTATTTTTGTTGCCTAAACCTATCCACTTGCTTTTGTTGCCTAAACCTAACTACGTGTTTTTGTTGCCTAAACCTATCCACTTGCTTTTGTTGCCTAAACCTAACTCCGTGCTTTTGTTGCCTAAAACTATCTATGTGTTTTTGTTGCCTAAACCTATCCACTTGCTTTTGTTGCCTAAACCTAACTACGTGCTTTTGTTGCCCAAACCTAACCACGTGTTTTTGTTGCCTAAACCTAACCACGTAATTTTGTTGCCCAAACCTAACTACGTGTTTTTGTTGCCTAAAACTATCTACATGTTTTTGTTGCCTAAACCTAACCATGTAATTTTGTTGCCCAAACCTAACTACGTGTTTTTGTTGCCTAAAAATATCTACGTGTTTTTGTTGCCTTAATCTAACTACGTGCTTTTGTTGCCTAAAACTATCTACGTGTTTTTGTTGCCTTAACCTAACTACGTGCTTTTGTTGCCTAAAACTATCTACATGTTTTTGTTGCCTGAGACTAACCATGTGTCTTTGTTGCCGAAACCTAACTAAGTGCTTTTGTTGCCTAAAACTATCTACGTGTTTTTGTTGCCTAAACCTAACCACATGTTTTTGTTGCCTAAACCTAACAACGAATTTTTGTTGCTTAAACCTAACTGCGTGTTTTTTGTTGCTTAAATCTAACTACGTGTTTTTTGTTGCTTAAATCTTACCACATGTTTTTGTTGCTTAAACCTAACTACGTGTTTTTTGTTGCTTAAACCTAACTACATGTTTTTTGTTGCTTAAACCTAACTACGTGTTTTTTGTTGCTTAAACCTAACTACGTGGTTTTTGTTGCTTAAACCTAACCACGTGTTTTTGTTGCTTAAACCTAACTATGTGGTTTTTGTTGCTTAAACCTTACCACATGTTTTTGTTGCTTAAACCTAACCACGTGTTTTTGTTGCTTAAACCTAACCACATGTTTTTGTTGCTTAAACCTAACTACATGTTTTTTGTTGCTTAAACCTAACTATGTGGTTTTTGTTGCCTAAACCTAACCACGTGTTTTTGTTGCTTAAACCTAACTACGTGTTTTTTGTTGCTTAAATCTAACTACGTGTTTTTTGTTGCTTAAACCTTACCACATATTTTTGTTGCTTAAACCTAACTACGTGGTTTTTGTTGCTTAAACCTAACAACATGCTCTTGTTGCCTACATCTGACCACGTGTTTTGTTCCCCAAAATTACCACGTGCTTTTGTTAACTTAATCTAACCATGTGTTTTTGTTGCCTAAACCTAACTCCGTGCTTTTGTTGCCTAAAACTATCTATGTGTTTTTGTTGCCTAAACCTATCCACTTGCTTTTGTTGCCTAAACCTAACTACGTGCTTTTGTTGCCCAAACCTAACCACGTGTTTTTGTTGCCTAAACCTAACCACGTAATTTTGTTGCCCAAACCTAACTACGTGTTTTTGTTGCCTAAAACTATCTACATGTTTTTGTTGCCTAAACCTAACCATGTAATTTTGTTGCCCAAACCTAACTACGTGTTTTTGTTGCCTAAAAATATCTACGTGTTTTTGTTGCCTTAATCTAACTACGTGCTTTTGTTGCCTAAAACTATCTACGTGTTTTTGTTGCCTTAACCTAACTACGTGCTTTTGTTGCCTAAAACTATCTACATGTTTTTGTTGCCTGAGACTAACCATGTGTCTTTGTTGCCGAAACCTAACTAAGTGCTTTTGTTGCCTAAAACTATCTACGTGTTTTTGTTGCCTAAACCTAACCACATGTTTTTGTTGCCTAAACCTAACAACGAATTTTTGTTGCTTAAACCTAACTGCGTGTTTTTTGTTGCTTAAACCTAACTACGTGTTTTTTGTTGCTTAAACCTAACTACATGTTTTTTGTTGCTTAAACCTTACCACATGTTTTTTGTTGCTTAAACCTAACTACGTGTTTTTTGTTGCTTAAACCTAACTACATGTTTTTTGTTGCTTAAACCTTACCACATGTTTTTTGTTGCTTAAACCTAACTACGTGTTTTTTGTTGCTTAAACCTAACTACGTGGTTTTTGTTGCTTAAACCTAACCACGTGTTTTTGTTGCTTAAACCTAACTATGTGGTTTTTGTTGCTTAAACCTTACCACATGTTTTTGTTGCTTAAACCTAACCACGTGTTTTTGTTGCTTAAACCTAACCACGTGTTTTTGTTGCTTAAACCTAACTACATGTTTTTTGTTGCTTAAACCTAACTATGTGGTTTTTGTTGCCTAAACCTAACCACGTGTTTTTGTTGCTTAAACCTAACTACGTGTTTTTTGTTGCTTAAATCTAACTACGTGTTTTTTGTTGCTTAAACCTAACTACGTGGTTTTTGTTGCTTAAACCTAACAACATGCTCTTGTTGCCTACATCTAACCACGTGTTTTGTTCCCCAAAATTACCACGTGCTTTTGTTAACTTAATCTAACCATGTGTTTTTGTTGCCTAAACCTAAACAAATTTAACTAAAATGTTTTGAATTTCATTCACTAAAAATGAATAAAACTAATAAACATTTTTGTCTTAAGACTAAATCTAAAATAGGATGTTGGAGCAGAGCACTTTCTGTTTCATATTTTTCCACATGTGAAAATGCAGCCTACGCCCTTACTCATTATGCTCTCCACTGTCTTTTTTTTCCAGAGATGATGACTGTTTCTAGCAGATTTTATTAATCATTCAGTTTATTTATCTGCCACATAAAATCATAACATATGTCTATCCATACGTGGACAAAATGAGTAATATTCTAGCTTGTACGTCCTTGTCGACACATTCAACTCAAACTGAGGTTTCATGGATTTAAACGATGCTCGGCTGCAGTAGGTGAGGTAAAGATTTTCTGTTGTTTGCAGAAACAAATATTTTGAATTAAATGTGACAATGCGTTTCACATTTAGCTGCTGCTTCACTGTTGTTAAGTATTGTTTTCTTTTAAGTGCACCTGCTGCAGATGATGTAATATGGTATTGTGGTTGTCTCTGCCGGTAAATAAGCATCAACTGACCTAGAAAAAACTTTCCCCCACCTCCAGTTCCTAGGCACTAAGGGGGGGGGGGGGGGTCAGTTCGTTGAAAAAGGTTGAAGACTTTGTCCTGACATGTAGCTTTGCAATGTTTTTTGAGAGGAAGTATCGTGTGGTTTGTGTCTCGTCCAACTCTCACCACCTTTTTTGGGGAAATATTGTGGTTGCAGAAAGACAACGGAAAGTGGTATCATTTACACAGATCTTTCAGGATTGTGTCAGTGCTTGTTGTGCATTTGACTTCAGGTTTCCCCAGCTGTGCCCAGTCACATGCAAATGAACTGACAGGAGTCGGGGAACTCCCAGATCTGGTTTGTATTGGAGGATAACTCGGTGGTGACAGGGTTAAAGGCCCAGCCACAGCAGACTGACATCAAAGACCTAGTGGCAGTGCAGGCTCATTTAACCTATGTCTGCAACACGCCGCAAAGACTTCAACCAACAGTCAATCAGCTCGTACGTTCTGTGTCTGCATGAGAGGAAATAAGTCTCCATACCAGCAGGCGGAGGTCGGGCGGGATGGCACATGTTTACCTGCAGACACGTTAGGCTCGTTTGAGATTGAGCCAGGCCGGCACAGAATCGATCACCAGCAATCACCGCACAGTACATGCCGGTTAGATCTCGTGAACTACTGGACCAGTCAGCCTCATTTTGTGTGCTCATGTATTACTATATGCTCATGGACCTTTTGTGGTTGCATTGGGTTTGGTTTTGTGTGTGTGAGACTGTGTGTGTTTCTGTCTGCCCACAGCTAATCTCGTGAACTACTGGACCAGTCAGCCTCATTGTGTGTGCTCATGTATGACTATGTGCTCATGGATTTCTTGTGGTTGTAGTGATTCCTAATTGTTGAAAACCTGTTTTATTAACTGTTTTATAAGTCGCTGACTGCTGACTCCTCGCTCCTCTTAATGGACCTGATTATTTCCATCCCTGATGTGTAATGATCCACTACAGTTAGGCACCATACAAGATGAATACATCTCCTGTTTTTTGTTTGTTATTTTTAATTTATCTTCATTGCCTTCTGGACTGAATGGGAGCTGGAAAGGTACAGTCCCACACGCTGAAGGTGCGAATTGGTTTTGTTCCATCTGCAGCATGTCGTCATACCACACTGGGAAGGTTTTGCTTGCCTGATTCTGTGGACTTGCAGATTTTGTTTGATTTTGATTTGTCCTTAATATTTCATACAAGTATCTCGGAGTTCACTTAGATGACACTTTTAGCTGGAATGTCCATGCTGAAGGTTTGTGTTCTCCTTTACAGCAAAGATTGTATTTTTTGCGCAGTGTAAGGTGTGGACACAAGCATCATGTTTTTATTTTACCAGAGAGCTTAATCCGATACGGGATGTCAGCCTGGTATGGCAACCTCACCGTCAAACTGAAAACTAAGCTTGCTGGTCTGGTGCACACGGCCGTGAAGGTTAAGGGAAGAAGGGACTATCAGACCTTGCAGTTTATTTATGAGCAAACTGTTTTTAGTGACTGATCCATCCCATAGTCTTCATTTAGAATATGACCTCCTACCCTCGGGCAGACGAGTCCCTAACTGCAAACTCAAGAATTCATTTGTTCCAACCTCCATCAAACTTTTAAACAATTCTGCTTGAGGCCAAAGATTGTGCAGTAATTTTTTATAGTGTTTTTATTATGGTGATCTTTTAGCATGTGTTATGTGCAATGTTATGGGATATGTGCAATACTGTCATGTAATAGTTGTTGGGATGGTATGGCTGCTGATGTATTGTTTGTTGTCATTGTGGCTGTCAAGGCATTTATGGCACAGTTGCTGAGTCCAAGACAAATTTCCCTTAGTGGGACACTAAAGTATATCGTATCGTATTGTATTTGTGCTTCTACCATCCGTAGGTGAGCAGGCTGTGTCGTTAAATTGCGTCTTTATTGTTGTTATTTCCTGCTTTGTTGTGCTGCAGCCTGCATGTACGGTGGACTGTAGTGATGTCTGTGTTGTGTTGATATGAAGAGGTCCAGACTGTGGATATCTTTGGAGGGGATCTCCTTTTATTCCTGACAACTGACAGTAAGAGGTAAAAACAAAATGCTCCGTCAATTACGACCACATTAACTTGAGCCCCTCTCCCGTGGAGCACCACGGCAAAAGGGCGGCCATGTTACATTCAATTAAGTACAACAGAACATAGAAAACATACCTACGAGCAAGAGGTAAAAACAAAATCCTTCATCAGTTACGACCAGAGTTGGGTGTAACGCGTTACAAAGTAACAGAATACAGAGTACTTTGATTACTTTTTGCAGTAACGAGTAACCTAACGCGTTAGTTTGCTGTTTGAGTAATCAAATACTTAAGTACATTTTCAAACAAGACATCAGTTACTTCCGTTACTTTTAGAACGCTGGTCCTTCAGCTCCGAAACAGCAGCGGCTGTCATTTGGTTCTAATAATGGAGATAACGTTAAACCTATCAGTCCGAAAGAAGCCACGGAGCTTGTGGCTCGCTACGCATAGCTGTCAAGTCTCCTGTTTTGGCCGGGAAACTACCGTATTTTACCCCTCTTTCCAGCCGTCCTCCCGTATTATAATATAATTTTAAAAAAAAACAAACAAACAAACAAAAAAAACCAAAACATTCCTCTGCCTCTCCAAACTGAACTCTGTCACTAGCCTTGCGAGAACTGCCACCTGCAGTAGCCTGGGTGGCAGTTGTCGCGAGGTTAGTGTTGACAGAGGGTCTGGTTGACAAGTGGTTATTTTAGATTTCCTGTACACCCAGGGACGGGTTTTGCTGTGGGCAATGCAGGCGACCGCCCAGGGCGCAATCTATGTGAGGGTGCACGAGCGCCCTCCAAAAAAACCAAAACAAAACAAAACAAAAACTCGCCAGTTTTCTAGACTACCGCTCATTTCCACGTTAAGTTAGTGGAGTGGGCGCTGGGCTGCCCCTGTTATCACGTTTCAACCAGCAGCAGAAAGGAAATGCGAATCCTGGCGGTTGTGGGTTGAACAGGGGTCACAGACAGGAATACGGCGGAGGCTCATAGTGCTCTGCGGCGCAAGATAACGGCTTACCGGCGACAGAGAAGTCCGACTCCAGCTCCAGTAATTTCCTCTTTCGTTGGCGTCATGACTGCCCAGTAGTACCTGGACAGCCGAGCCGTGGCAGCACAGGTATGTGACGTGTCAGAGGAGAAACTTGCCGTTCACATTTCTCTCTTTGTGTCAGTAACGGTCCACAAACCTCACCACACTTAAGGGACCGTTCTTTACTTGTCAGGGGAGGAGGGTGGCTGGTTGATTTTTTTTTCATTTATTTATTTTATTTTGATCCCCCCTATGTTAATCACTTATTGATGCTGTTTTTGAAGTATGAATAAGTCAGTAAGTAATTTATTCCATTGAAATATCAGTGATGTATTATAGAAAAGTGATTTATCTTTTTATAAATGACAAAAGGCACATCTGCCTCATTTTCGCTGTGGTATCCTGATACTACTCAGAACCATGATACTTTCACTGGTACTGGTTTTGCGGCGGGCGCCGAAAAATTTCCCTTATTTTCAAATCCAAAACTTGACAGGTGTGGCTACGTGGTCGGAAAAATGCTGCCGTTGTCTACAGTGGAGTCCAAAACATTCCGCAGCATCGTCAGTAAAATCCCCATGACTCAATAGATGGAGGAGGACTCGCTGACAGACAGGTCAGACTCAGGACTTACATTATGCATGGTTCACACTACACGACTTTTCTGCCCGTTCTGAAAGTCACTGTGTCACATCACACGATTGTGGAATCATAAAATCGTTCCGTGACTTGGCCGACAGACATGACACACTACACGCTGGTACTTACCAATTATACCCGGTCGTCTTTCATGACGTGTGTGATGTCATCGGATTATTCTTGTCCTGTTTTCATTACTTTTTACTTTCACTTTCACACCATCATTTCCCCCTTTTACTCTGTGTGGTATCATCCCTAGAGGAAATATTAAAAACGCTGGGGTGTTGTTGTCATAGCTACAGTTGTCTACGGCAGCAGATCGTTGTGTGTTTCTACTGGTCAAAGTGACGGCTGTGATGGGAGAACTGGATCTCAGTGAAGGACAAGTGGTCCATAACTTTAATTTTGGAGACAACAAAATGTAGGCTTAGCGCCCTGTGGTCCATTGCCCAATAGGAAATGTAGAATACTCAAAAGTACTTCAAAAGGGCTTGAGTTGCTTTTCTCAGGGAGTAACGTTGGAAGTACTTTTAAAGTAATTGAGTTACTTTTCTCAGGGAGTAACGCAGTAAAGTAACTGGTTACTTTTTTAGAGAGTAACGCAGTAACGTACTTTGATTACTTTTAAAGTAACCCTTACCCAACACTGGTTACGACCATATTAACTTGAGTCCCGACACAAGTTGAGTGACACAGGAACATGTTAGCGTATTATACAATGTGAGGGTCCAAAGGTCAGAGGGATGTCATGTTGGGCTTTATAAATAAAATTGAATTGAAAAGTTTAGGCTGAAAGATGAACTTATGAACAGCTTCACAGCACTAAACACATAAATTACTACAAGAGCAATGTCTCTCACCTCTCCCATGGAGCACCACAGCAGAAGGGGAGAGGTAAGGTGGGAGACACCCCTTTATAGGTGGGGTACCCCCAAAAGTGAAGTATCAAAGGTTCCACATATTGACTGTGGAGGCCTGAGAGGGTCAGGTAATAACAACTGAAACTAATTATAATATTACAAATGTACATTTGACTTTTCCTTCCCCACGAGTCACAGATTCTGTTTCCCTCAACTCCAAATCACAAATCGCGCCTTCACTGAGACATTTGGTGAAAAACTATCTGTGCATTCAGTCTATGGAGAAAAAGGCGGGTGCTGATCTGAGATCGACTGATTCCACAGCCAGTCAGAAGAGAGGGGCTTTTGTCTGCATGGCGGAGTGAGACGGAGAGGAGGCCTGCTGGTTGTGGACTGTTTTCAAACTAACAGCAGCAGAGATAGCGGTAGGTTGTATTTTTAACCACATTAATAAATAAACTGCAGCACGAAGCTGAGAAATGTAGCGTCCTGTCACTCTTCCTCTGTTTTGCTAACCCTCCTCCCTGCCGTGTGCACAGGGGCGTTGTTAGACCCATTTTAGGGGTGCTCTAAGCATTCTATGTAATCCTCCTGTGTCTCTGTCTCTGATGAACACGGACACTCAGTTCCGCCCTCTGAGACAGAGGCTAACATTATATCATTATTATATCATATTAGCCTCTGCTGCAGTTTACTGTCATTTCTCTCCGGTTGCTACTTTATTTATTTATATAAAAGGTCCGGACACTGAACGGGGGACAGAGTTGCTCCGTCAGTAAGCGGCTACACAGGTAGACGGTTTAAGTGGTGACCGTGTTATATGGTGACTTTCACAAAGGTGTTCTCATAAGCCTTTAGTAGTTTAATCATTTTTAAATACATACACGTCTGTGTTTAATATCTAAGTTACGCTAAAGTTAAATTGTGTTCAGAAGACTCATTCACCTCTTTAACGTATCTTGTAATGTGAGAAAGTCACTAGTTAACACAGTCGCCACTTAAACTGAAACACCGGATCCACTGACGCTGGTAGAGAGTAGAGCGTGAATGAAGAGAGGGAGCGGTGACAGTATGAAAGCCGCTGAATCACATCAATAACACGTTATTTTCTGATTGTTTCACAACGGTTACGTTCAACAGCACAAACCTCCCCACACACCTCCGCCCAACCCTGCAGCTCCACCTCAAACCTCAGAGCAACACACAGAGAGAAGAGAATAGGAGTAATTGGCAATTTACTACGTTACCATCTCTCAAGCATAGATATTAACTGGTATTTTTATAGATCCATGTTTTCAACCTACAAAGGATTATCTTGTAAAACAGCGTATGAATCTGACGCTCTCCCTTCCCTGTGTCTTGTCTGAAAACTAACCCTGCATGAGCCGATCTGACCCGGGGTCACAGCTCTCCTCTCAGTGGCACCACGACCGCACCACACACGCGCCCCGTAATCTCTTGTTACAGTTTATGACAGATAAGACTACAACAATACACACATCGTAAGGAAGAGTGACAGGACGCTACATTTCTCAGCTTCGCGTCGCAGTTTATTTATTGATGTGGTTAAAAATACAACCTACCAGCAGGCCTCCTCTCCTTCTCACTCCGCCATGCAGACAAAAGCCCCTCTCTTCTGACTGGCTGTGGAATCAGTCGATCTCAGATCAGCACCCGCCTTTTTCTCCATAGACTGAATGCACAGATAGTTTTTCACCAAATGTCTCAGTGAAGGCGCGATTTGTGATTTGGAGTTGAGGGAATCAATCTGTGACTCGTGGGGAGGATTCGAGCAGTTGTAATTATTGATTTGTATCTGTGTTTTAAAGGAACACAAATAATTTCCTGAGAAAGTATTTTACATACATTGAACATTTTTTGTTCACATTCAGGTTTTCACATATTCAAATTTTGTCCACAACTTCACATTGTTTGATACAAGTGCACAAATATGTTTTGCACCAAATATACTGCAACAATAGGAGCAAAAATGTTTTTTGATCTGTGACTTGTAAAATAGGATTTGTGCACCTCTAATGAAAAATTGGTCAATGTGTAAGTGTTGTATTTGTGGAGAGAAAAAAAAATCTACAAGTACACAACTCATACTGACACACATACAAATCACTGTACAAGTACACAACTCATACTGACACACATACAAACCACTGTACACAACTACAAATTCTACTGTTACAGGCGCTCAAACCTTTTTCACTAATAATACCTTCACAGGAGGTGACAGGAGTTTTTTTTGGAATATGACGTGAGGAAAGACAGGCACCGTGGCATTAAAGGTCGACCCATCTCTCTGTGTGCATTTTAACAACCGCAGACATGAAAGGGGGAAACCACGGCGTAATTTCCATGACAGGAAGTCACCAGAGACAGATGTGGAATGACGACAGACAGATAGTGCAAGTGGAGGAAGCTTATTTTATTGCATCTTTGTAGGAGAAATACACATGTAGAAACAATTTTAAGTCTCAGTGCACTTTTTTGTCATGACAGACACAATAAGAAACACACAGGTGTATTTCATAACACGGATCGTAGCTGCATTTCGCTGAGGGGAGGTCCTGGTTTTGTGCACGTGGCTCACTGGAGTAACTTCTAAGTGGAATTGAGATATCCTTAAGGTTACCAGTTTGACCTCTGACTTTTCTTCAGTGACATAAAGTCAAAATATCTGTTGTGGAAAAGCCTCTACTGTAGCAGGAGGTGACTGATAGTGACACGACTCACTGACCTGGTTGTCTCACAGAAAGCTACTGGTGAAAATGCTCCTGTGGCAGGAAGTGGTGCTGGCGGTCCACACGATATGCACGTGAAAGACAAGCGATACTTACACTTTTAAGATTAAAAGTGTTCAATGGCTGTGTGTAACTGACACCTAACAGACGTGTTCATGTTTTTAAGTTATTGACACGAAATCAGAGCTTCTGCAGACAAACATCTACGTCTTATTTTGCCTCTTGTTTTCAGTGGACATAAGTTGTGAACACAACACTGACATATCATTTCTTTTTAAGTTGTTGTGTTGAACACATTGGCAAACAGTTGCTTATTGTTACGTCCAGCAGTTACAGGGCAACGTGATGATTGATTAGGAGCCTTTGTGTTTGTGTCACCTGATGGATGTCAGTCCAGTCCAGTGCTGCAGGGATGATGTTTTTTGAAGGCCAACCAGAAAGGCAGCATCACCCTGGTTCCCTCGTCAAAAAGCCTGTGGGATGTCTCCATTGGCGTTTGGATAATTGCAGAAATTAAGCTCTGTTGCAAACGAATATTCATGATACTTACAAGTTTGGTTCAGCAAGATAACCTTCACAAATGAACTCAACTTTTATGATTTTTGAAGTGTAAATACAGTCACCTGTTAAAAAAACGACACCAAGGTCGTGTGACTTCACACACCAAACTTCCCAGTCGTAGTTTTACAGTGGCATGCAAAGCTTTGGGCACCCCTGGTCACAATTTATTTTACTGTGAATAGTAAATTGAAGATGAACTGATCTCCAGAAAGGTATGAAGTTAAAGATGAAACATGCTTTTCAACAGTTTAAGCAAGATTAACTGCTTTAATTTTTGTTTTGTACAATTTTAGAGTGGAAAAAAAAATGAAAGCAGCATCATGCAAAAGTTTGGGCACCACAAGACATTTGAGCTCTCAGACAAATGAAGCCCAGCGTAAGTTCAATCAGGAAGACTTTCTTTGTGCTCATCCATGAAGGTCTGCGTTGCCACGACATGTAGTTACATTTCTGGGGAGGTGCACGTCAGGCTACAGCGTAGGGTACAGTGTAGGCTCTACGCCGATGCAGAGCATATGACGTAGCTACAGTGTCGATTTGACCCAGAAGTATAATGTCAAGCTGATAAACAATGAGCTTAAACTCACTATAAAGCTCTGTAAAGTCGAGAGGAGCTGCATTTTCAGCTGATAATTTTCTGAAGGGTGTTGTCACAACAATAACAAGAGATTCAAGAGGCCTTATCAGTTCTACAGTTATGTAACAGACATACAGAGAATCAAAACAACGTTCTGAATTTGGGGGGGGGGGGGGGTCTTGCTCCCTCACATGTTGTCATGTGATCCATTGAACAGTCAAAAACTCCTCTAGTCTACTGTCATACTGAAAGTGGTCTGACCAATAAACAGGCAACCCCACAACTTTTATCACATCCTGATTCAATGTCCCCTTTCTTCACCCACTGAAGCCAGTGAGAGGGGAAAACTAACACAGATACAGAAATGTCTTTTGTGGAAAAACCAAAGTTCTTACTCATACCAAGAAGCTGACTAAAAAAGTTTTATTTTTATTTGACATTTATATTGAACCAAAAAAAAAAAAAACCCTTGAGATTAAAAATCTTTTCAAGAGTGCCCTGGCTGAGACAGGCAGCGACATAGAGCATAAATACAAGATTAGAAAATATGCAGCTCTAAAGCAAACAATATAAAACACAAAGTGAGCTTACTATGTTAATATTTGCTGTAAGTGAAGTACAAATAGAAAGACGAGTTAACATGCATCTCATCATTGGCATATCGGTGATTGCATACAAAATTCCTACAACAACACTTTGAAACGGCCGAGAGGAACCAGTAGCCCCATTTCCACCAAACATGGTGCCTTTGGAACCAGCAGTAAGCCTTCAGACATGGTACCTAGACCCTCGGTGTGTTCAGACAGTCCTCTTAAATGTGGGCGGGGTTGTTGTCACTCACTGCTCCGTCCAGCACTCGCTGTATTTCCTCATCAGCGGTGACACAGATGGAAGTCTGCACCTGGTTTATCGTCCACAGAACGAGGCTGCACGCCCACATTTTCACAACAAAATAGAACAGGCTGCAGTGAGAGTCTCTCTCCATGGGATATTTCAAAATAGCAGCTTTGTGCATTTAGTCCTTCTCAGGCAAGCTCAGGGGTTTAGTGTTGCTGTAGCCCACAGGAAGTGAGGATTAGAATATATGACCTTCACATAATCCGCTCCAAATGAATCTATATTTTTAAAGTCATTACTAAAAGTGTGTGTCATATAAAAACTAAAGTGATGGTCAAAGTTGTCACAGTGAAATTTAAGGTGTGCTGATGGATTCACGTCATCAACTCATGCATTGAGTAACATTACAAGTTAACGTTCCACCTTAAAAGTTGCCGGCAGTCGGCCCAGTGAATGAAGTTATTTTTTTCTCTTTCATTTTATAGCTGTAGTTTACTGATGTATGAACAGAGGTTACATAAAACCAGAGTGAGCGTCCTCTACTGACCAATCAGACTGCAGGGTTTCTAGCTCCACCTTTAGTACCAGATCTGTGTGCTAGGTACCCCAACAGAGGGGGGACCAAACATGGGGACGCTAAGGAACGCTTCTGTTGGGACCATCCACAACTTTCACTGTGGGAACTGAAGAAAAGTGAACTGAACTGAACTGCTCGATGGAAACAGGGCTGATGAGTGCAACTTAAAGTCCTTCTTCAGAGGGTTCCACGTATATAAGGAGCTGCATATATAGATACTTGTTTGCCAAACTCCGTACATACCCTCGGTATGTAAGAAAAAGTAAGAAAAAACATGTTGGTCGATTCTGATGACGTGCCAATATTACTGTGCATCCCTATTGGAGAGCCATTTTCAATTTTTAACGTAATGCACATGTACGCACATAAATATGCTGAAAGTAGGTCAAGAATAGCTCTGTAAACAAGAGAATGCCAAGTGCACTCCAATGATTAAGTGTTAGAGACAGATATTCTGATCAGCATCTTTATTACCTCCGCCAAGGAGGTTATGTTTTCACTGGCGTTGGTTTGTTTGTTTGTCTGCAAAATAACTCAGAAAGTTCAGGACGGATTTCGATGAAATTTTCAGGAAAGATGGATAATGGGACAAGGAACAGATGATTTTGGTGGTGATCGGTTGAAGCAAAGTGGATAAAATAATAAATAAAGTCTATCGTCTAACTCAGCAACAGTTCCAATTTCTAAAGACGGTGGAAATAGCGCCATCTGGTGGCCGGAAAGCAGGTCTAGTTCTACTTGCAAAATATATATATATTCTGTGTTGGTACAAAATAAAAACGAAATAAATACACTACAGTGTCTCCATGGTGAAGGCATATATAACCTAATGATAACCTAATAACCTAATAATGATAGTGATGCAAATAACCTAATTGTGATGCAGGCTGCAAAATCTGATGCTGGGGGGGGGGGTATCACCTACTTGGCAGAGGTTTTCTAGTTGCTAATATTTTGTTTTATTTTATATTTTCACTATTTTACCACTTTGCATTGCAGCAGGTGTACAACAATTTACCTTTGGATTAATCAAGTTTTATCTTATCTGGGATCAGCCCCCCAAAACACTTTCTCTTTACTTTCCAAATTTTATTAACTAAAATTCAAAACAAATCATGAATAACAAATCACATGTTGAGCTTCAATACAGATTTTAAATAAACCAAAAACCCAAAAAGGACAACTGCAAATTACACACACAAAAAGGGTTCAGGAATGAGGAATACAATTTCAATAAATTCTAAATATATTTTAAATGATTATAATACAATACATTTCAATATGCATACATACATATACTTCAGGGTCAAAGTTTGAGGAACCTGCTCATTTAAGAATTTACAGAAATAAATGAAACCACGGAGGAAGTGAAACCACTCTAACAATGACGCAAAGGATATGAAACCTAGACCAAGATAATACACTATCTTTAAAAAAAACATTAAGGTTACGGAGGTCGTATCTGTGAGCATAGCTTCTCTTCTGTGGTGGATAATCTTTGCAGTCATTTTCGGATACTTGGAAAGACGATGGAGCAGCTGCAGCTGGAGTCGATGCAAATTGTCTGATTTTGATCTATAATCACATCTTAAAACAATATCCGACAAACCCACATCCTACAGAGGGAGTGTCAGCTTTGACCCTGCTGGTACATCAGTAAAAAGAGTCAGAAACTGTGGATGGTGCACAACCGATGACTGTGATGCTCATTTGTTGTTGTGACATGTAAGAAAAATTAAAGGGCAGCTCTTCTTCAGGTGACTGAGAATATTAACACAGGATGTGATGATCAGACTTTGTCAGCCGGAACAGTCAGTCAAAAATTACACAGACAGTGATATTAGAGTGAGGCTGTAGTCTATAAACCCCTCGTTACAAAGATGAATGCACACTGTTCAGTGGTGCAAAAGGCACTGGTCTACAGAGACGTGGAAAACAAGGCTATTGTCAGATGAGTTATAGCGTCAGTTCAGGCAGGACACAATGTCAAACTCAACTCACATCCCAGCTACATCAGCTGATCTCAAACAGCCCAATCAACTGATGGATCAGCTGATTGATGGAGGGGAGTCAGCTGATAGATCACAAGATTTCTTTTAATGCAACCAATTGGTGAATCTCATTCAGGGCGCCCTATTTAAACTGCTCTAGCCCCGCCTACTGTTGCTGCGTCCTCTTCAAGCTGCTTTGCAACCTGCCTCTACCCCAGCTCCTCCTTTTCATGCTGTGTCTGACTTATTAATGTCATTTCTGTTTGTCACTGATGCTGCTCTGTTCAGTTCCCAGGGGTCTTTGCTGCTGCTTTCCTTTGGCTTTCCATGTAGGCGCATGGAAGGGCAGGGAGGTTTGCTCTCTGCGCTGCAGGCTTTCCTCATTTTTGCACATGGAAGGGCAGAGAGGTGTGCTCTCTCCACCTTAGGCTTTCCATGTAGGTATATTGAAGAGACTTTATGGGTAGGCCCAAGGAAAGGCAGAGGTGCGTGTAAAGACAGCCATATTGCCAAACATAATACTGCAAATGGAAATAAAGTTTTCTTTGACTAAAGTCTTCCTGACTGAACTGGAGTTTTGACTGTAATTGCTTTGGTTGTTTTACAAATTGAATCGACCACAGACTCAGAAATGATGTCGACACTTGAGACCTGGAATGTGCTCCAGACTGCGTTGCAAAGTGCAGATTGTAGGGCTGCCTCTGATTGGCGAGACCATTTCTTGACTTCTCATTCAACTGGGGGCCAGCGTTGTTGTTTGTTTAAATATTTTGAACTGTGCAAGGTGGCTGCATGGTCACCCTTCCTTCATGAATATGTATGTAATCAAAATTTCATAGGATACCCTCTGTGGCTCAGAAGGTAGGATCTGCGGTTCGACACCCAGCTCCCCCAGTCTGCACGCCAAAGTATCCCTGAGCAAGATAGTGAACCTCACATTACTCCCACTGTTTCATCAGTCTGTGAGTGTGATAAAAACTGAGTAGCACGTGGCATTTTGTATGGTAGCGTCAGCCACCAGTGTATGAATATGTGTGTGTCGTCCATAATTATGAAAAAATGTCATAGTATAGCATGTCGTCCAAAATTATGAAAAAACGACATAGTATAGCATGTCGTCCATAATTATGAAAAAATGTCATAGTATAGCATGTCGTCCAAAATTATGAAAAAACGACATAGTATAGCATGTCGTCCAAAATTATGAAAAAAATGTCATAGTATAGCATGTCGTCCATAATTATGAAAAAATGTCATAGTATAGCATGTCGTCCAAAATTATGAAAAAACGACATAGTATAGCATGTCGTCCAAAATTATGAAAAAAATGTCATAGTATAGCATGTCGTCCATAATTATGAAAAAAATGTCATAGTATAGCATGTCGTCCAAAATTATGAAAAAACGACATAGTATAGCATGTCGTCCAAAATTATGAAAAAATGTCATAGTATAGCATGTCGTCCATAATTATGAAAAAATGTCATAGTATAGCATGTCGTCCAAAATTATGAAAAAACGACATAGTATAGCATGTCGTCCAAAATTAGGAAAAAAATGTCATAGTATAGCATGTCGTCCAAAATTATGAAAAAAATGTCATAGTATAGTATGTCGTCCAAAATTATGAAAAAATGTCATCGTACACGATGTCGTCCAAAATTATGAAAAAATGTCATAGTATACTATGTCGTCCAAAATTATCAAAAAATGTCACAGTATAGCATGTCGTCCATAATTATGAAAAAATGTCATAGTATAGCATGTCGTCCAAAATTATGAAAAAACGACATAGTATAGCATGTCGTCCATAATTATGAAAAAATGTCATAGTATAGCATGTCGTCCAAAATTATGAAAAAACGACATAGTATAGCATGTCGTCCAAAATTATGAAAAAACGACATAGTATAGCATGTCGTCCAAAATTAGGAAAAAAATGTCATAGTATAGCATGTCGTCCAAAATTATGAAAAAATGTCATAGTATACTATGTTGTCCAAAATTATGAAAAAATGTCATCGTACACGATGTCGTCCAAAATTATGAAAAAATGTCATAGTATACTATGTCGTCCAAAATTATCAAAAAATGTCATCGTACACTATGTCGTCCAAAATTATGAAAAAATGTCATAGTATACTGTCGTCCAAAATTATGAAAAATTGTCATCGTACACTATGTCATCCAAAATTATGAAAAAAAGTCATAGTATACTATGTCGTCCAAAATTATCAAAAAATGTCATCGTGCACTATGTCGTCAAAAATTATGAAAAAATGTCATAGTATAGCATGTCGTCCAAAATTATGAAAAAATGTCATAGTATAGTATGTCGTCCAAAATTAGGAAAAAATATCATAGTATAGCATGTCGTCCAAAATTATGAAAAAATGTCATAGTATAGCATGTCGTCCAAAATTATGAAAAAACGATATAGTATAGCATGTCGTCCAAAATTAGGAAAAAATATCATAGTATAGCATGTCGTCCAAAATTATGAAAAAACGCCATAGTATAGCATGTCGTCCAAAATTATGAAAAAACGCCATAGTATAGCATGTCGTCCAAAATTAGGAAAAAAATGTCATAGTATAGAATGTCGTCCAAAATTATGAAAAAATGTCATAGTATAGCATGTCGTCCCAAATTAGGAAAAAATGTCACAGTATAGCATGTCGTCCACAATTATGAAAAAATGTCACAGTATAGCATGTCGTCCAAAATTATGAAAAAAATGTCATAGTATAGCACGTCATCCAAAATTAGGAAAAAATGTCATAGTATAGCATGTCGTCCAAAATTAGGAAAAAACGACATAGTATAGTATGTCGTCCAAAATTAGGAAAAAAATGTCATAGTATAGCACGTCATCCAAAATTAGGAAAAAATGTCATAGTATAGCATGTCGTCCAAAATGAGGAAAAAATGACATAGTATAGTATGTCGTCCAAAATTAGGAAAAAAAGTCATAGTATAGCATGTGGTCCAAAATTATGAAAAAATGTCATAGTATAGCATGTCGTCCAAAATGAGGAAAAAATGACATAGTATAGTATGTCGTCCAAAATTAGGAAAAAAAGTCATAGTATAGCATGTGGTCCAAAATTATGAAAAAATGTCATAGTATAGCATGTCGTCCAAAATTAGGAAAAAACTGTCATAGTATAGCATGTCATCCAAAATTAGGAAAAAATGTCATAGTATAGCATGTCGTCCAAAATTATGAAAAAAATGTCATAGTATAGTATGTCGTCCAAAATTATGAAAAAATGTCATAGTATAGCATGTCATCCAAAATCATGAAAAAACATCAGAGTTAAAGTATGTCTTCGAAAATCATGAAAAATCAGTGATATTATAGCATGTCATCTAAAATCATGAGGAAACGTAATTATAGTATGTCGTCCAAAATCATAAAAAAAAAAAAGGTCAAGTATACTAGGGCTTCAAAATGTCACCAGAAAGTCATCAAACTGTTTTATTATAGTATGCCATAAAAATATCCAAGAAGTCATTGAATAGTATGGCAGAATGTTACAATAAAAGTTAACAGTACAATATGGGAAAAAAAAAATATCATGAGAACACTCAGAAGATAGTATGGCACCAAAATGTCTTTTCATCCTAGTACAGCTTGTACATTTCGTAAATGTCATGGTTAACTATGGCATAAAATCTCATAAAAAATGTAATAGTATAGTTTAGCACAACATTTCATAAAAAATGTCACAGTTGTGTAGTATAGTATGACATATAACATGTCATAAAAATGCCATAATTTTGACCGGCATAAAGATGTGACCAAAAAAGGTCATAACACAACATGCCATAAACAATGTCATAGTATGATGCGTAATGAAAATATCATTAAACTGTCATAGTGTGCTATAAAAGAAGTTAGGAATTGTTATAGCTTAGCATGTCATTAAAATGTTGATGATAATCATAGGAAAATGTGCCACAAAAAAAGTCTTAGCATTGTATGTCATAAATATGTCATGGAAAAGGTTCACCTTTGAAGTCAAAATTCCCAAAAATGATGGTTTGTCAAAACCAAACAAAAAAAAGTCAAAAACGCTTCCAAAATTCAAAATACACTTTATTTCCCACCTATCATGTCAAAAACAGCCAAAAATGACATACCTCTTGTGTCTTGTATCAAACATCCCTGTAGCTGCCAAAATGACCATGAAATACATCTGTTTCCTTCATGGAGGAGGAATCATTGTTGTATTGATGTTATATACAAACCTGCTAAGATTCCTGCCAAAAGATATTTAAGTTTGTTCATGAACATTTTGTGGACACCATCAATATCCCTTTACAGTAGCATTAACTGAGCTCAAAACAACATATAAGCAAATTAGAGGTACTTGTATTTAGTTATTTACTTGAATAAATAACGAAATAAACGTTTTTGTGATGCAGTATGTTTGTGTAGGAATAAAAAAAAGACAAACAAAAACAACGAAATTTAGAACAGGGTTGAGTTTATTTCCTAAGAAATTTGATTATTGAAAGTGTTAAATGTAATGGAGTCTCAATGCACCCGAAACTGGCAGCATTCCCAAAAAATAACATAAAATAAAACACAGAAGTTCTATACAAATGTAACCTGGACAGAAAGAGGAATTGCTTTAACTGTATAGCTTTCAATAACTCTTGTAGTAACAGTGTTATTGTACCTGAAAATTGATTACCTCTAAACTACATCCTCAAATTATATTCTATCTAAGGAGTCATATATTAATACACGCTTCATCAATCCAACATTTCTCTCAATCAGTATAAGTACAAAGTAATGATTATCTTTTTACATTCAGTCTTCTGATACCATAGAAATGAACTTATTACAACGAAACAAAATATAAGTAAACAGCTGAAAAATATTTACTCAGAATCACACAGTCAGAAGATTTCTCCCGGAATATGGCGATGAAGGTAACACTGAATGAATCAAACGCACAGAACGAATCAAAACAGACAAAAAGAGAACTAAATGGTGCTAATGTAACACCGTAACACAGCCGGTAACACAGAGCTGACTCCTAAACAACCCTGCTGCTGCTTTAAGGTTCGGATTTTATCAGGTTTATTTCAACACAATACTCACATGCAAATACTTTATGTCCTGTATGTTCAGAGAGTATAATCGGTCTCTTCATACAGGAGGAAATCCCCTCGTGCTGCAAATACACTGTAAAAAAAAGGGCGACAAAATTCAAAGTCCTCTTGTTCTGTGCCAAAATGCAGTCTCAATTTAGACCAGTAACTGCAGGAGAACTAATGGAGTGGTGGAATGTAACTAAGAACATTTCCTTACCTACTGCACATATGTACAAATTTGAGGTACTTGGACTTTACTTGAATTTTTTCGTTTTATGCCACCATATACTTATACTCCACTACATCTCAGAGGTATATATTAGGTTTATTCCAACAGTTTTAATGACTTCCTGTCCATTGAAATCAGTGTATCTCCAGGTATGCTGGTTTTAAATTTTTGTGATAAACTGAACAGTTTACTGCACAATCAATACTTTTGCTGAAAATACTTCAGTGGAATATTTTCCCGTTGTGGTGTTAGTACTTTTTACTTAAACAAAGGCTCTTACAACTGCACTAATGTTGTGCAAAAATTTAAATAATTAAAACCTTCGAGTGTGGCCGTGGTCGAAAGATACCTCGTTCAAACTACTTCTTTTTGAGCAAGCTGCCACCTCAAACTTGAACACTGAATACTGAAAAACGTTTGTACATTTGTTTTGTCCTTACTTTTTACAGTGTATTCAGAGCACAAAGGAGTCGACAAGAGGACCCGTGACTTTGTCAACACACATACGAGCATGTGAGTACTGCATTAAAATGTACTTTAAAACATAGATTTTGTTTATCCTGTCCAATGGCTCAGAGAGTTGTACTTATCATTAATATATTAATGTACAAACACGGAGAACACGGAGGGTTATTTAGAGGCCATTTCTGACATATTCCACATTTTTACACACATGCAACAATGACTGATTAAAATGCATGTTACGCTATCATTAACATACAGCATGGGTAGTGAAGTTAAGGTGGGGACTGGATGCTTGCTCGCTGACATGTATTAGTGAAATATTGTATGGCACACACACACACATTCTTGTACTTCTATCTTCATGAGGACCTCCATTAACATAAAGCATTCTCTAGCCGCTTACCCTATTTTTAACCTAAACTTATTTGTAACCTGAACCTTAAAACCAAGTTTTAAACCTTAAACAGTTCATTTAAGAGGTTGGCGCTGGACAAAATGTCCTCACTCTACAAAAATGTCCTCAGTCTGTCAGTTAAAAAACTTTGGTCCTCACTATGCAACAAGTACAAGTATAAACACACATTCTTGTACTTTGATTTTTGAGAGGATCCCCACCAACAAAATAGATTCCCTGGCCCCTTAACCTCACTGTAACCTTAACTTAATTACAATGTGAACCTTAAAACCAAATTATGATTCTCAAACAGAGTTTTATAGAACTGAAAACCGGACAAAATGTCCTCACTTTGTTGGTTAAAAACCCTGGTCCTCACTATGCAGTAAGTACAAGAACACGCACACACACACATTCCTAGACAGACAAATAAAACAGACGGATGTCAACATGTACTGGAATGCAAATATATATCATAACACGGACAGGATAACAAACAAGAAGCTAGGTTTTGTAAGTGAATCTCCTCCGAAGGCTGATAAATCTTTTTCCTCTTGTATCCGAAAACTGTTAAGGACACATCAGTGAGCCACACTGCTGCATTGTTCAACATGTTCCCTCATTAATATGGGCGCATGCACATCTACCATCCTGCTGCCACAATGACTCACTATAGAGAGCACCAAATGTGGATTAATCCGCGGCTGAAAATATAGTCCCCATTTCCTCCTGTTAGTTTGATAAAAACATCAGCGAGCAGCTGTTTGAGGAAATTACTGAGCCTTTTTACAAACTAAACTTAATATCTGACATGTCTTTTAAGGATTACATCTTCAGTAAGAGTCAAAAACAGGATGTCAAAAGGTTTTAAGACAAACTTAGTGATCTTTTTTTTTCATGGGATTTGTTGACATATCAAAGTTAGAGAATATCTCCAGCTTTATTCTCAACCCATCCCACAATGACAATATAACATAGAGCTGCAATTAACAATTATTGTGATTCAAAAATAATCTCCAAATTGTTTTTTTTGCTGAACCAATTAGCTTGGTTTACTCTATAAAAAGTAACAACATGGCTTTTTTTTTCTTCCAATTACAATGCAGATCTTTACATTTGAGAACCAGTAAATGTTTGGCACCTTTTGCTTAAAAAAAAATGATGTAAAGGATTATTTTATTATTGAAATGATTGTTTATCTTATGGCGATCTGCTACAGTAATGTGACTCGAATGGAATTAATAACCAGTAGGGCTGGATATCATTCAAAATGTACCAATACTAGCGCTGATATTATACCTGAGTTTTGGTACTGATATTCACTTTACTTTAAGAAACACAAATATTTTATTATCAGTTAATCTCCTGATTATCTTGTTGATAAATAACTTTTGCAGTTGTTAATTAATATTTTGTCAATACACTAATTGTTTCAGTTTTCTACAAAACATTTTCTTCCATTAAACTTTAAACCAAAATGTTAAATATTGTCCAAACACAAGCTGCTGTTCAAGAATAAATACAGTCGAAAAATGTGAATGTTTGATTTAAACTATTTGATGACGGTATTTTTAAAAACAGATTATAAATCTGATCATACATTTGATACAGAAGTCGAGAACGACCATGTTCGCAATTATTTTTTTTAATGCCATTATCTCCACATCACAAATTAATTAATTGTCTCGAGATAACAAAGCTCGTTTTCTTGTAATAAAGTGTTAATTTATGTTGATTACTAAGAAAACGAAAGCCGTATGTCCCGAGACACGAAAATAATATATATCATGGGGTTATTATGGAGAATTCGAAAAATGAGCGTCTGGTATCTGAATACTTGAGATGGGATCTGACAACCACTTCCATATTGTCTGATCCATTGAAACTCTCTGTCTCTGAGCTCTCTTACCAATGCAAGTTTGTTTATTCCTCCTTATTTATGCGATAAAATGTGTAGTGTGTAAAAAGTGCTGCAATGTTTGTTTTTGCTTTTTTTCATGTAACGGTACTTTTTGGACATTTCCAACACGATTTAACAAAAATAGGAGCTTTTGCACACCTGACTCACATGTATGCCTTTTTTCTACACTGTGTTCAGACTCAGACATAAAACAGTTGCGTTGACTCTGAACACCTGTGTAGGCCTACTCTTTACTCGTAAAACTGATCCAGAATTAAAAAGGAAATTGGTAAAGAATGGGATTGACAAGCAGAATCAATAATGGCATTGATATTAATAATGAGTATCTTGTTTTAACAAGATAACAAAATAACTCATGATCACGGCATTAAAAAAGTAATTGCTAGCAAAGCTGTTGTCGGCTTCCGTACATTTGATACTCAAGAGGTTATGAAATTTAATCGGCACCAAAAAAAAAAAAAAAAACAAAACACTCAGGTTCATACCCAGCCCTACTGAGTACTCTTCTGTTAGTACTTGTTATTCACAAATTCAGATCCAAAAATTGAAGTTTTATGATAAAAAAAAAATAATAAACATTGCTCAGTTTTGATTGTTCAAATATAGATCTAAACAAGCTCGAATGCCTATCCTGCCTGAGTAGCCCAGGTAGTGGTATTTGTTTTATTTTATTTTGTGTTATTTTATTTTTAATTTATTTTTAAATTTTATTTATTTTTAACTAGAATTTGTAGACCTTGATTTGACCAATCAAATTTGAGTAACCTGAATTTGTTTTTAATTTAATTCTTTTATCTTTTTTTTTTTTTTTTATTTCTAACACTTGAATTTGGAGTCTGAATTTGTTAACACCAATGTACATTCTATTTCATTTTTTTATAACTGCAAATATCAAGATATTTCATATTTTAATTTCAAAGAATTCTAAAATAAATAAATTTGGATACATAGTTTTCAAGGTAAAATGGTTCAATGCTATGATTCAGTTCTGTTTAAATTTAATTATTAATTAATCAGGGCTGTTAAAATTTAAAAAATGTTAAAATTGTTAGTGAGGAGTGTTTAATCTCATTTTACTTTGGTTACATCCTGTCCCCCCTTTGGAAGTCCTTCACCTCTCATTCTCCATATGAATATTTAAACTATAAACTAACTACGACAGCTGAAATGATCCTCGACGTCTGACAGCAACGTAACGTGAGGGTATAAAAACATGGACGTAGCTTCCAGCTCGTAAAATAGCTTAATCACATCAACAGTGCACAAATTTTACGTGCAAATCTGCTTTTAACCAGCGAGTGTGTCTCAGACGGACGGATGCTTCAGTACACACGGACACAAACAACACACACTCACACACACATCACACACATGTAGCTTTGGCACCCAGACAGGCAAATGCGAGGAATCATGGCGATGCTAATGACTTAAGTTCAGACCTGGAGGGGAGGCACCCCCAAATTAAAATAAAAAGTATTTCTGTATATTTACACAAAGAGTCCAAAGTGTATAAAACAGCTTGAAATAATAAGTGAGATCACATGAAGGAATGGGGATGGAGATGAGACGACACAACAGACACATGAAATCACGCTCACTCCAGTCGTGTCCGATAACTACGTTCCAGCCATAGATGATTCATCAATAAAAACACAACTAAAAAGCTCTACTTGTCTGGAGCAGGTCAGAACCGTACTACCCATGAGCCTCCTCTTCTGTGGAGCTCTCCTGGGCGCTACTGCCACCTGTGGAACCCGACCAATGAGAAGGAGAGCTGGGGTGAGTGAGGGATGACAACAACACACCGAGGTCATCACATACACGTGTTGGTGCAAAAGGTGACAGGGTGAATAAAAGAGGAAACACGAGAGACGAAGAACAAGAGCCACAGCTGAGGGAGAGGAAGAAGGGGACGCTACAGTTGGAGAAGTATCAATCAATAAATAGATACATATGATAAATAAATATGATAGATAAATACAGGAATAGCTAACAAATATGAAAATAAATGATAAATAATAGTAAATTCAGAAATAAAAGAATAAATAAATAATTGTTAAAATAAATATGGAAATTAAAGGACAAATAAATGAAAATATTTATTTTATCTGAAATTTATTTATTTATTTAGTCTTCTTTTTTTTAAACTACATTTATTTATTAGTATATATGTTTATGAGGCTTTATTTATTTATTTCCTATTTCATTGCATTTTTATTTATTCTTTTATCTTTTAATTTTTAGTATAGATTTATTTCCATGTTTGTTTATTTATTCCTGTACGTATTTATACATTTATTTTTATTAGAATATTATAGGAGTTCTGCCCCAGAATAAAGAAAAAACTAATTCAAACACCACTGACATTTTTAAAAAATTCTATTAAACACAAATTTATGGAAAGAAATTTAAAAAAATTAAATACTGTAATAAATTCAGAAATAAAAGAATAACTAACTAAATAAATAAATAAATAAATGTTGGAATAAATATGGAAATAAAAAGTTAAATAAAGCTGATAATTAAACAGGACATAAAAAAATGTATTTTATTTTATCTTAAATTTATTCCTACATATTTTTACAACTACATTAATTTATGTCTCTGTCTATATGTTGATGAGGCTTTGTTTAATTTTCACCTTTCATTGCATTATGAATTTATTCTTTTATCTATTTAGTTCAGCATTTATTTATTTTTTTATTTATTTAGAAGTAAGAAAACTAGTTTAAAACACCACTGACGTTTTTAACAATTATAATAATTACAAATTTATGGAAATAAATAAAAGAATATATGCTGCAATAAATTCATAATAAATGCAGAAATAAATAATTAATACATATAGAAATAAATATGGAAATAAAAGGATACATAAAGTAATAATTAAACAGGATCTAAATAAATGTGTTTTATTTGATCTTAAATTAATTTCTACACTTTTTTGGAACTACATTTATTTATTTCTGTGTCTATATGTTAATGAGGCTTAATTTGTTTATTTCAATATTCTACTGCATTATTTATTTATTCTTTTATCTATTCCAGTATTGATTTATTTCCATATTTGTTTATTTATTCCTGTATGTATTTATATTTACTGATACTTAACGTGATTTTTGTCCACCATACAGTTCTGCTTCAGAAGTAACAAAACTGATTCAAAACCGCATCGACATTTCAAACATTTCTAATAACTACAAATTCAGCTTTCAAACAGGCGCTGTCATCAGTACGTCCTGTGGCTATGTTCAGAAGTTTAATTTTTTTTTTAGCAGCATTTAACAAAGACTATCTCCCAGAAACCTCAGACCTTTGTGCGCTAAAAGTCACGCCTCGACTACAGAGGTGAGGACGTGAGTGAGTTGTGTGGTGGTGGTTTGTTCACACGTCTGTCACACGAGACAAACTTTTGTTCTACGTCTGTTGTTTGACAAGTTTCAGGAAGTTTCCTTAAAACAGAGTTTATCTACATTTTCACATCCGACAGCTGACTGTGCTTCATTCTTGCCACTTCTATGCCATCTTGTTTTTTTTATTCCACTTGAGGTGATGTAACACGTCCTCAGACTGACATATTGGAGGCCTCCTGCTGTGACACTGAACTCATTTCTGCTCTGCGGTTTGGTGTAAGCAGTAACTTTCTGCTCTGTGAGTCTGTGTGAGTGTGAAGTGAAGTGAAGTGTGAAGTGTGAGTCTAACGTGCTGCCTGGCTGATGCCTTCACTGAAACACATGAGTGACTCACACTGTGTCACTGGGTGACACGTTCATTCAATAGTTTATTTTGCCTCAGTCCCACACCCAACGCTCTGCTGTCCGTCTTCCTCCTGTTTGATAAAAAGATATTTTAAGGGGATAACTGTTGGACTGTAATATATTAAGGTATTTTCAGTAGATTATTTGCACATTTAAAGGGATTTTGAAGATGTGAAACCCTTAAAAATAACATAAAAAAATCCCTTAATCTAAACCTTAAAAGGATAGAGCACCCAGAAATGAAAATTCAGCCATTATCTACTCACCCATATGCCGAGGGAGGCTCAGGTGAAGTTTTAGAGTCCTCACATCACTTGCAGAGATCCAAGGGGAGAGGAGGTAGCAACACAACTCCACCTAGTGGAGGCTGACGGCGCCCCAGATTCAAACGTCCAAAAACATGCGTGCGCGAGACCAGCGAAAGCACGAGAACACACATGAAGGCGGTGTCCATGTCAAGGTCTCATGCAAGCGCACACACGTGAGCTCGGTGCCCAGAGAGGCAGTCAGAGCTACAGGCTACTATGAGGCTAAAAACAGAGTTCAAATGAGGTTTTTCCAAACAACTTTTTATGTCGGGGCTTCAGGACACTTGGATCACTACGGACGAGCAGTATGGAGATATTTTGTGGTTTCAATGATGTGTTTTTGGACGTTTGAATCTGGGGCGCCGTCAGCCTCCATTAGGTGGAGTTGTGTTGCTACCTCCTCTCCCCTTGGATCTCTGCAAGTGATGTGAGGACTCTAAAACTTCACCTGAGCCTCCCTCGGCATATGGGTGAGTAGATAATGGCTGAATTTTCATGTTGGGTGCACTATCCCTTTAATAGAGCTTTAATTTTTCAGTTGAGGGAAAATGGCTTTCATGCCACTTTATATGGGACTGATGCCTCTTAAAACTACTTAAATCGAGCAGATACGCCATTAAAATCTCATTTTAAACACGTTGACGTTCTCTAATCTTTTAAGTCAGTGGCTTTTACCCCAAAGTTTGGCTCAACCCCCACATTTTGAAAAATTAATAACTTTTTAAGGTACAAATTGAGAGGCACCTCAGATGTTAACAACTCATTTATTACTACAGAAGCCCTGAGAGGAAAGTCGATTGTTTTTTTTTTTTTTAAATTTTCATCTGTGAATACCTGATTTTTCGAAATAACTAGACAATTTCACCCGTTTTCACAAAAGAGGAAAACACTTGATGGGGGAAAAATAATAATTAAAAAAAAGGGCTTGAAAAAATGATCCTGAAAAAAGCATCTGTTTCATAAATAGGGAAAAACAATATTAAATTATATTTTTCCAAGTTTATTTTCAACAAAAAAATCTCCCTGCAGTGTAAATACATGAATTAAAACTCATCTGGAGGAAAACATGAATGCGTTTAATCATATTTAGCACATGAGGTAGTGGTGCCCTCTTGTGGTCAAAAATATTTACACCAAAACCACAACTGGTGAAAAATGTAAAATCTTGGAAAAATATAATTTTATTCTGTCATTTATGAAAACAGGTGTTTTTCAGGATAATTTTCCAAGATTTTTTTCCACCTGTGAAAACAACAAAAAAAATGTCCCTGCAATGTAGACGGATAAATTAAAACTCAAGTAGAAGAAAACATGAATTATTTTAGCCGTATTTAGAACATGGGGCAGTGGTGCCCTCTTGTGGTCAAATCACTGGACAAAGAGACATTTTTTTCACCCATTTTCACAGATTTAAAAAAAAAAACAGAAAAAGAAATTAATTATACTAAAAAATACATTTTCAAATCTTTTCACAGATTGAAAAAACTTTTTAAAAATATATATAAAAAAATAAAAATCACTTTTTCACAGATGGGAAAAACTTTGCCTCTCAGGTCTTCCACAGTAAAGCTGTTAAACACTAATTTTAATAATTTTGCATATAATACTTTGCACCAGGAAATATATCAGCCCCCGTAACATAAACCAAAGTCCCAACCTCAATAACAAATGATAATTAAGGATTTATCAGATATCTCAAATTGTAAAATTAAGGAGAGAGTCACTTAATCTGCAAATTAGATGCTTCTGCAACTCTTTACTTTTTTAAGGTCTTTATTAAAGAAATTAACAAAATAATGTCCCTCTGTCATAGCATTCAAGTCCCCCACTCCAGTTCCAATGGCACATTTTGAGCATCAGTGAATAAATAAGTAGAAACACAGGTAACATTAATGGATTTTGTCACTCTACAGACTCTATGATAACTTTTGGAACCACAGTTCTTATATTTTCATGGGCTCAGTGAATGCAAACAGGATTTTTTTGGCCTATATTTGTTGCATTTTGGCAAATTGCTTTTATTAAAAGTGCCAAATTAGCCAGTACCAGTTCCTGTTTACAGTGATCCCATGAATGTGCAGACATCTGAAGTGAAACTGAAATAAACTTAAAACTTCTTGGGGGAGTTCTGCAGTTTATCTTCTCTGTGCACACGTCCCTTTCACTTCAGATAATATCTCTGCCTTTATATCTCCCTCTGTCACCTGAGGCCTCCAATATGGACGCCAGAGGACACGTTTCATCCATGTGGTCACATACAGACTTATACTTCTGTGTTTTATGAAGGGAAGTGAACAGTTAAATCAGACGTGCAGTTTCTGACACATTTACGTACCCAAAAGAGAGAAGTGAGATGATTTCAGGGAAAAGCAGAAACTAGGAATAAAGACAGGATGTAGAGACTGAGGTTACAAAGCCTCACAAACACACACATACACCTGCACACACAGGAAGTGGTTCCACGACAGTAAAATGCCTCCACTGTGGCGGCTGACTCGAAAGGGTCAAGGGTTAAAACTGTCCTGTTACACTTCAGAGAGGAGACCAGGAGTGTGTTTGTGAGACTGAGTGTGCTGCGTGTACAGTGTGAGTCTGCTGCCATGCCGCAGACAGGCTGCGTGTCTTTACCTCATGCAAAAGAAATACTAACAGTAGTTCTCAATGGTATCAAAGAATGAAAAGTTCACAGGGAACTCTGGACGGCCAGAGAGGACAGAAGAAGAAGACATGGAGGCACGCAAGTGAGGAGGGAAAGAAAAGAGAAAAAGAAAATTATTTTAGTTGAGCTGGAAGCAAACAGAAGTGCAGTAAGAACACTACAGTGTGATTTAACACTAACACATGTTAGTCTGGAGCTCCGCGGTGCGGCGGGCGCCGGAGGACGGACCTACCTTGCTGTGTGGTGTTTCTGTCGTTGAGCAGCTTGGTCTGACTGTTGGGCAGGATCTTTATCTCAGGAGGATCTGGACTCTGACCGACCCGCGACGCCATGAGAGCGTTCAGATACTGCAGACGTGTCACCTAAAAAAATACACAAAATAAACAAAATGAACGACTGAATTCAGTGTTTGGACAGAGTCTAATGTTTAAGGCTCCACGCTCGAGGTAACAACAGAGATCATGCAGGTTTATTACGTCACACTGTCATTAAAACTTCACTGACAGAGTGAACGATGTCAGCTCTGAATGTGAATAAAAACAGAGTTAAATATCAAACTCATCCTCACTGTGACCTCGTCACATGTCCACGTTTGGTCATGGACTTTCCACGTCCACATATGACGTCCAAGGTACCCTGGGTGTGTTGGTTGTTGACGTTCTGGGACGCTGTGTCAACTTCAGCCTGTTACATGCATTGTCTGTTTTCAAAATACACTTCTGTTTTCACAGGAAATGTACAGTTTGATACAGTCTCTTTCAAAATAAAAGCACTACGACGGTGCAGCTACATGAACCGACACTTTTTTTCCCTTCAGCAGCAAATGTGTGTGGGTGGGTTTAGGATAAAAGAGTTTGGCTTTACTATCTTACAGGAAGTGAAAGTTGGTGGTTGCTGGGCCCGTCCATCACCCCTCCTGCCTGGTTAACCTTCGACATTGTCGCCACATTTCCCCCTGAGGTCAAACAATAACAGCACCCAGCGCCGTGCCATGCTGTCATGAAAGGACAGCTTTTGTCATCTGTGACTGACGATGATCTGCATCATTGAAAACAGCAGCTTTGTGCATTTAGTCCTTCTCAGGCAAGCTCAGGGGTTTAGTGTTGCTGTAGCCCACAGGAAGTGAGGATTAGAATATATGACCTTCACATAATCCGCTCCAAATGAATCTATATTTTTAAAGTCATCACTAAAAGTGTGTGTCATATAAAAACTAAAGTGATGGTCAAAGTTGTCACAGTGAAATTTAAGGTGTGCTGATGGATTCACGTCATCAACTCATGCATTGAGTAACATTACAAGTTAACGTTCCACCTTAAAAGTTGCCGGCAGTCGGCCCAGTGAATGAAGTGATTTTTTTCTCTTTCATTTTATAGTTGTAGTTTACTGATGTATGAACAGAGGTTACATAAAACCAGAGTGAGCGTCCTCTACTGACCAATCAGACTGCAGGGTTTCTAGCTCCACCTTTTAGTACCAGATCTGTGTGCTAGGTACCCCAACAGAGGGGGGACCAAACATGGGGACGCTAAGGAACGCTTCTGTTGGGACCATCCACAACTTTTACCGTGGAGACAGAAAAAGAGCGTACTGAACTGAACTGAACTGAACTGAACTGGGCCTCACAGCGTTATGTGAGCAACTGAATGGGTCAAAAAATGGAAAAGGACTCGCACACAGAAAACAAATGTAGACTGAGAGTCTTAATGAAAGATCATTTTACTGGGGATCTTCACAGACAAACAAGCAGCAAACGTTTCAGTCCTCAAGGGACTATCGTCAGTGCATATATATACATAGATAACTGAAACGTTTGCTGCTTGTTTGTCTGTGAAGATCCCCAGTAAAATGATCTTTCATTAAGACTCTCAGTCTACATTTGTTTTCTGTGTGCGAGTCCTTTTCCATTTTTTGACTTTCATCTCTGACTACCGCACCAGAATTAAGAAGTTTTTGGACTGATGTTAAGTGCGCAGCTCTTTTTGCTTATTACTAGCAACTGAATGGGTGCCATCTTGGAGTCTGACATCCAGCTCACGCATACATTTGGTCTGGGACAGCCCAAAATCACAAGTGTGTGTTGGCCTTTAGTGGTGACTGAAAACACACACACACACACACACACACACACACACACACACACACATTGAATTCTTTATTTGATTCCACCAATTACATTAAATATGGCAAGGAATCAAATACAAAAGGGGATAAGAAGACAATATTGGTCACTCATGGAAATACGTAGCATCTTCTCCTCCATACAGCCAAGCTGCCTATAACAGCAGAAACAGAGCAAAATTTAGCAAGCTTTTTTGCTCTGCACTTAGATATGCCAGCAATGTTCAGGCCACTAGTGGTATATTCATACACATGGCCCAGGCTTCCAAATATGAGTACAGAGAATTTGCATTTGTAACCAAGACTTGTTATGATTTGGAGTAATGGTTGATATTTTGAATATTTGTCATGGAAAGCCTGGTCCATGTACAGGTCAAACCCACAACCTACTTCCAAAATCAGGACCTCCGTGTGGCGACTATCAACAAAAACAATGTCAGGTGTATTGGGGATGTTGGCAAAGATGTCATAATCTAGGTCAAACCAACCTGGCAACATTCTCAAGTTTTTATACATTGCAGCGCTTGATGGTAAAGTTTTTTGCACAGCCTCAGATATTAGATCAACAATGCGGTCATGACGAGCAATATACAGAGCTTTGTAAGCATGACACCCATTTAGAACATGTGCAGTTGATTCAAGCTGTTCAGAATCATGGTTTAAACAAAATGGTTCATGCATACTTGGGTACCAGGTTGACAGATTATACTTAGTTGGCAGTACCTGCAATCTTGCTTTGATGGTAAATTTTAAGACATCCTCACCAATAGCAGCATTTCTGTACACTGAATGTGAGGTAGAATGATCAACAAAATCGAGACAGGCTAACTTTCCTTGCAGTCTTAGTCCACGCCAATGTTCTTTGGCCTCAGTCTGCTTAATACCAAGCAGGGCCTTTTGTGCAGTATCACTAAGCAGTTCGATGTTCACCCCCTGCTGGTTAATAGTGGCCACTACAGCCACAGAGGAGTCAGTTATGAGCTCATCAGTGATGGGCATATCCACCTGTCCATTGTTTTGAGACCACTCTAGCTCAACTCCTGTCCGGTTGCAGAGGTCGTTGAGGTCAGGCCAATCAGACCAGACCCCAAAGCCTTTGGCCTGTGAGTCCAATTTCCCAGAATCACACACACACACACACACACACACATACCCGTATGAGCTGCAGGTCGGTGAGCGCTCGGACGGTGTAGTCAGGACAATAACTGGACGGGCTTGTGGCGTCTGCTGACTCAAACGGATCCCTGGGAGAGTGACGCTGGGTCGACACTGGAGACTGGTGCACTGCGCGCGCACACACACACACACACACACACACACACACACACACACACACACACACACACACACTCGGTCAGTACATCATGTGCAATCCTGCAACTTGCAGCCATGACGCTGTCTTCTTCTTTTTATAGACATGTGTCGACTCATATAAACCTCAGGTCTGTGAATACAGCTGCATCATCATCTTTAACTGTAGACTTCATGTTATTGTAACTGCATGATTAAATAATAAATGAAATATCAAACCTGACAGAAAATGTATTCATATATATTACTTAATATCGTTCAAGGCATTAAAGCTGTTGTTGTGATTTCGTTAAGAGACAAATTTTCTCCTGCGACTGGTGATGAAACTGTCAGAGTGACTCATTCTCTGTGTGTGTGTCACCTCACTGATTAATCAGCTGACAATTTTTATAATCAATAACATTACTGATTGTCAGGTTTTATGTTCCCACCTATATTTGCTTGTAGGAGTTCACTTTTAAGTAGCTGAATGTGAAATCTGTTTTCAGAGTGAATGTGAATCACACACATCTTGCTGTTATTCTCAGTCTCACCTGAAGATGGCAGCGTCAGCGCAGAGACGCCGTAATATGTGAACGCTCCGTTCTCAAACTTGAGCCCCTCTTTACCGATCTCCACCTCCACACGACCCTGAGGACACACAAACAGGAAGTGTGAAGCATGTGTGTTTCTTGAAATATAATATGTTAAATAAAGAAAATGTAAATTATAAACTTACAGAGAGTCACGAAAAAAACTGATAGCCACAAGAATATTATTATTATCTACATTTTTTTCATCATACTGCACTTCCTTGGGACAACAGGGTTATAACGAAGACAAACAATTAGTAAAGTAAAAAATAAAAACAACTAGAATTACCACCTCCGCCCACCAGTCCAGTGTCTCTGACAGTCTCCATCCATGTCAGTGAAAACATGGATGCTTCACACACAGAAGATCTATACAATCAGCACAGTTTCAAGATTAGAGTCACCAATTCAGTATCTGACCAAATGTCTCCCCTTCTGTTCCTGAGATATGACGTTAAAACATGATGATGTCACAGTCAAGCTGACCTTTGACCTTTTCACCTTCATTATTTTATCCTGTTAGACATGTGTGTCAAGTTTGGTCAGAATTAGTGAATGAATTCTTGAGTTATGGCCAAAAATAAGTTCTGAGAGGTCACACTGACCTTTGACCTTTGACCTCAAAATTCTAACCAGTTTATTCTTCAGTCTAAGTGGACGTTTGTATCAGATTTCAAGAAATTTCTTTCAGGTGTTCTTGAGAAGAACACATGTTCAAGAAAATGCAATAGATCACGGTGACCATGACCTTTGACCACCAAAATCCAATCAGTTTGTTCTTCAGTCCACGTGAACATTTGTGCTGAATTTGAAGATATTCCCTCAAGTTCTTGAGGTATTAGTGTTGCACGGTATACCGGTACTAAAATAGTACCGCGGTACTAGAATATTCCAAACGGTACTATACTGCATTTGGAAAATACCAGTACTTTGAAATTGATCCAATTCATTAATTTAGTTAATTTATTTAATTCATTTATGCACACAAACGCCTTTCTTGTTCCTGTTGGAGCACAGATTGCACAAGTGGTGTGTATGACAACACCTGTATCAACATTCGCAGCTGGCGCACGTAAAAAAAAGACAAGAGAAAGTCTGCCTTGCAAAGGGAGCCAACACGAGACAACACAAACTTGGTGGAACATTTGAGTTACCAAACCGTGACGTCCGCACCGAGGTACTTACCGAACCATGATTTTTTTGGTACCGTTACACCCCTACTATTTATTGTTCTAAAGGTTTGTATCCAAAAGGACTTTTCCTTAGGAAAAGCACCGAAGAGTATCTAAAAGTATCGAAATTCATATTGGTATCGGTACCGAAACAAAGATTTTGGTATCGTGACAACACTATGAGGTATTGCATTGACAAGAACGGAATGAATGCAAGATCACAGCGACCTTAACCTTTGACCCTTGACCACCAAAATCTTATCAGTTCATTGTTGAATCTAAAGGAATGTTTGTGCCAAATTTGAAGAAACTCACTCAAGATGTTTTTGAGATTTCGTGTTCACAAGGATGGGATGGACAACCCGAGGACATAATGCCTTCGGTCGTGGCTATCGCCGGTGTGGAGACATACAAAAAAGCAGCAAACTTTGTAGCTGATGTTACAGAATTATCTGTTTAAGCATCGACAGGATCTTTTTCCTTATTTTAACTCATATAAAGTTTGTGGTTATAACAAAATACCAACATATCATGTTACAAAGACAAAGGTTTTGGTGCTTACGTAAGGGATAATGCCGCAAAAGGTGACCATTATCAGTTTTTCATAGCCAACATGGAGGCGTGAGCGAGGACAGCTGCCTCCGCTAAGGCCATCATAAACTGATAATTCAATTTTTCACAAGCCAGAACTTGATTTCCTTGGTTTTCCTTTTTTATGCCTCCGCTACAGCAATAGCCATGGCCAGAGTCGTAATGTTTTCGGGTTGTCTGTACTCAAGAACGCATGTCCATGTCCAATGCACAAATGTCCACCTGGACTCAACAATGACTCGATTAGTTTTTGATGGTCAAAGGTCAAGGTCACTGTGACCTCATCTGTCTTATTCTTTTGAATGTGGTATCTCAAGAATGCCTTATGGGATTTTTTTTCAAATTTGGCACAAACGTTCACTTGGATTAAAAATCAACTGATTGGATTTTGTTAGTCAAAGGTCAAAGTCACTGTGACCTTGCATCTATCTCATTCTCATGAACACTTTATCTCAAGAACACACAAATGTCCACTTGGACTAAATAAAATAAACTAATTAGAATTTGGTGCTCGCAGGTCAAAAGGTCAAGGTCACTGTGACCTCATCTGTCTTATTCATTTGAACATGATATCTCAAGAATACCTGAAGGGAATTTTTTCAAATTTGGCACAAACGTTCACTTTGATTTAAAAAATAAACTGATTGGATTTTGGTGGTCAAAGTCACTGTGACCTTGCATCTATCTCAGTCTCAGTCTATCTCACACTATATCTATATCTATATATATATCCACTTGGAGTATATCAAATAAAGTAATTAGAATTCAAAGTCACTGTGACCTCACAATACATGTCATAATGTTCTGCATAAAACACTTTTCTGTCCATTACTCAGCGTCATATCTCAGGAACAGAAGGGGAGACATTTGGTCAGATACTGAATTGGTGACTCTAATCTTGAAACTGTGCTGATTGTATAGATCTTCTGTGTGTGAAGCATCCATGTTTTCACTGACATGGATGGAGACTGTCAGAGACGCTGGACTGGTGGGTGGAAATTCTAGTTACATCTATTTAATCATTTTATTGTCTTTTTTATTTGCTCAATTTATACACTCATCTTTCACATCGTGCTCTTTATTTGTATAACAGAATTCTGTATGTGCTGATACTGATGCACCCTGAGACTTTAAACTGTCAACTCAAGTCTCAAATTTATATCAAAGATAAACTGAAAAATAAATAAATAACTGTGTTCTGATATGTCAGAATTGTCTCTTGTTTATCTTTGTTTTATGAAGCGACTCTGACTCACATAAATGTGCGTGTGAATGCAGACATACCTGCAGCAGCAGGATGAAATAGTCCACCGGGTGGTTACGCGTGTAGAGATAGTGACCCGGGCTCAGCCGGTTGTTTGGGTCAAAGTGCACTTCCTGGTTGACGCTGGGGTGACGGAGCAGGTGGAACAAGATCTTCTCAGACACGCGTCCGGGGCTGAAGTGCGCCACTTCTGCAGGGGTTAAGGGTCAGCGGTTACAATGAGGTCAAAGGATCTCACATAACTCGTAGCAGTCTCAGTCCTGATCTATGATATGAAACATAATCATTACATGTGTGGTGTTAAACTGTGACTGAGTCAGTCAGTGTGAGGTGCTCGTCCACCACTGCCTCACTTCATCTTTCCGTTCTGTCACAAACACTAAAGTTGAAAAGTTTGGAATCAGCTTATTGATGACTGTGCCAGATCGTCTTGTTCACGATAATTCCGGTATATTTTTAATATTATATATAAAATCAATATCATGATACTCGTGATATTTTGCCTTGTTGACATACTGACGTCATACTGTTACCCACGGCAACAACAAGCATGGCTGAAAGTGAAATCATTACCAACTCTCCACAGTCCACAGTGCAGATACAGACAGTGTTTATGATAACGCCAAAAAACATCACATCCTTCAGTGGCGAGGGAGAAAACAAAGTGTTCACTATTGACGAGTTGCTGTGTGTTGTTGTGTCTAAGTGACTTGTATTGAGCAAGAAGCCACGAAACAGGCTGCAGTGTAAACACCCGGGGCATTTGTGCAACGTCAATATGCGTCCACTGAAAGTGTTTGTTTTTGTGTGTGTCTGACAACATTATGAAAGGATCCCTACAGAGATAGAGCTTTGTGTTACAAGAGCAAGATCCTTTTTGTGTAACCAGAAACAGCCCTGAAATCACCGTCACCAAACCCACCAGCCCCCCACGACCCCACGACCCCCAACAGGATAAGCAGTTATGGAAAATGAATGAATTCAAGGCCTTTTTGAGACCTTTTAAGGATCATTGTCTCATCAGACGTCTGACTGGACCACATCAAGGAGGAGACTGCAAACTATTCAACAGTTGTGCACATACAGGTAAAGTTTAAGCACACACACACACACACACACACACACACACACCTCTGGACAGGAAGCGGTGTGTAGCCAGCAGGAGTTGCGGCGAGGTGCGGATCTTGGGTTCTCCTTCTGGAGGCTTGAAGAGAGAGAACTCCTCGTGGACGCTGCGAGGCTCCAGAGGAATCTCCAGCGGAGGGAGGGGACGCTTCACTTTCCTGTCCACTGCAGGAGGAGGTGGACGAGGGTCAATAACAGATACCAGACACTGCAGCAATAAACATGTTCACAATAAACACCCGTACAGTAGCCGTCAGATTCATCCAGGATCTCTGATTTGATGATCTCCTCGATAACATCCTCTAACGTGACCAATCCCAGGACCTCGTAGAACGGATCCCCCTCCCCCTCGTTGTTCACCTTCTGGACGATGGCCATGTGAGAGTTACCTGACAGGAAGAGGAGAGATCAGGAAGCATTTTATTTCAACAAGATTATTCTTTATTAAAGGGTCAATTCACCTAATTACAAAACAAAAAAAACCCCACTTTTGTTTTTACTTAACCTCCGGTGGTATCCAGGCATTCAGGTTTTACTTAACCAGGTTTTGAGATCGCTGTCCCCACTCCAACATTTTAATTTTGATGTAGGTCTACGGTCTGAAATGTTGTGTATTTAAATACAGTTTATTTCAGGTTTTGGGAAGTCTGCAGGAATTCCTGTCTCTTACCTGTGGACATTTGCCTCCTGCGCACCTGTCTATGAGTCATTAAGGTGAGCACAAACTTCCACATTCTAATTTTCAATTTTACTGTATGGAGGTAATACATCTTACTATATGATGATGAAAACTCTGTGTGTGTGTGTGTGTGTGTGTGTGTGTGTGTGTGTGTGTGTGTGTGTGTGTGTGTTCCATGTTTTCCTCCTCACTGACTTGGTCAATCCATGTGAAATTTGGCACAGTGGTAGAGGGTCATGGGAGGATGCCAATGAAGCAATATTACATCAATTGGCCAAAGGGGGGCGCTATAGCAACCCATTGAAATGTCAAACTTTGAATGGGCATATCTCATGCCCCGTATGTGGTAGAGACATGAAACTTTGCACAGAGATGCCTCTCCTCATGAGGAACACATTTGCCTCAAGAACCCATAACTTCTGCTTATATAGATTTTCCGCCATTTTGAATTTTTTGAAAAACACTTCAAATGGATCTCTTCCTAGGAAGTTTGAGCGATCTGCATGAAACTGGGTGAACATAATCTAGGGACCAATATCTAAAGTTCCCTCTTGGCAAAAGTTGGAAAACTTCCTAAAACTGAGCTTCTATAAGGCAATGAATATTGCGGAGGGCGTGGCTCATCACATAAAGGTGTAGAACATCTCAAGGGTTTCACCCATCACCACGCAACTTTGTAGGCATATGACCACACATAATCTGAGGGGACCCCTCCATTATTGAGCCCATCAAACAAAATGGGGGCGCTAGAGAGCTCATTTCTTATCTAGGCCTAACCGCCATATGGATTTTTACTAAACTTGGTAGATATGTAGAACAGGACGCCTCAAGGTGACTGGAGAAATTTAACTCTAATTGGCAACTGGGTGGCGCTATAACAACAGAAAAATGCTTCAAAATGGCTACAATGCGACCGATCGCTGTGGCTCCCCCTGTGGACCAATGTTGGTGTTGTTTCTAATGTTTGGTATGACTAAGTCATGGTATGGTATGCTGTACATAATCACGGAAACTGTCAGTGTGTCATTCTGTCAGTCAGTCATTCTGTCTGTCCCACGTTTTTCTACTCACTGACGTGGTCAATCTATGTGAAACTGCACATAGGCATTGAGGACTGGCATAGGTAGAAGGTGACAAAGCTACCAATGGCTATGGAGTAGTTAATATAAACTTTCTTTGTGTTGTACTATGAATACATTTAAACAAGCAAGGCTACAAATGTGTCTTAAGTTGTCGCCAGTTTTTAAATTTTCTCAGAATAAAGTTGTTAAAATCTACTCACAGTGAGGTTTGTGGGTAATTTACACTACCTAAGAAAAAGCTTCTCTAAAGATATGTTATTGTTGAGTTTGCACTGCAAACTAGAATAACGGCCTCACAGTTGTGCGCTTCTGTCAACCAATCAAGTTGCAGTTTACATCCATGTCTGTCCAGACTGATATGGAGCCATGACAGTAGACGATGCTTCAGATATGGATGCAACAAGGATGCTTCACACACATCCTCAACTCAGCAGCACAGATCTATACAATCAGCACAGTTTCAGGGTGGACACCCAAGATGTGTCACCAATTCAGTGTATGAACATGTTGTATGAGGTCGCAGTGACCTTGACCTCTGACCTTTGACCACCAAAATCTAATCAGTTCATCGTTGAGTCAAAGCAAATGTTTGTGCCAAATGGGGCGGACTTATGCACAGACTGATGTTCATATGTATGTACAGACAGACAGACAGACGGACAGACAACCTGATAACATACTGCCTCCGGCCGCAGATATCACCAGCACACAGGCATAAAAATATCTGCATTGCAAAAAACTTTTCAGCACAATGAGCACCACAAACAAAAGTCCATTCACAGGAGTACATAAATCTCAAAAGCAAATATCTAAATATCTGAGTATATAAAACCAAAGCTGTGTACGTGGCACATTACAAGCCCCTGCTATGATACTCTGCACGTGAGTGTGACCTCACCTTTCTTGAACTCCTCCAGCATGGCGTCCAGTTTGGTGTCGTTGAAGACATAGTGCAGCGGGTGATTGTAGAACTTGGTGATGGTCGTCATGGGGGTGCAGTCGTCCGGATCCACCAGAGCCAAGTCTTTCACATACAGGATTTCTATGATGTTGGACCTGGGAAATCAAACACAGGGTGATGAGTGGACGTGTGTTCTGCCATGTGGAGAAAAAACAAACACCACATCGACTGGAAGTGCGCTGCTCGTTGGCACCGAAAGTAAAGCTGTGTGTGTCTTTGTTGGGAGTTATCACGGGTCACTAAACCAACATTACCAGGACGAGTGAAATCTGAGGCGCTGCAGAGAAGGTTTACACAATAACAGGTTCTTTCTTTCATTATGGCAATGTTCCAACATTCAGCTGCTGTGTGTGTTTCTGCATCATGGCTGCAGGTAGGAGAGAACCAGTATGTATGGTGGCCATGAATCCGGTGTAGGTTTTTCGTACCAAGGTTTTTTATGTGCAAATCTACTCACAGATTTCCTGACATTTCATAAATGAGACTCACTGTCTATAAAAGCGAGAGTGTGTCAGGCTTTACTCTTCTTTTCAAAGTCTCCTAGTGTACGGTAAGCAGAAGAGGACAAAGTTTTGTTACAGGCTGTGCTGCTGTCCCCACCTCTCCTCCTCGTAGATGGGCACCCTGGTGTATCCGCTCTGCATGATCTCAGACATGGTGGAGAAGTCCAGCACGGCGGAGCTGGGCAGCATGAAGCAGTCCTTCAGGGGGGTCAGGATGTCCTCCACCGTCTTAGTGCGCAGCATCCCGCGGCTGAACTCCTCCTTCACAAACTCACTGGGACGGGACACAGCGTGGGTGAGACAACAAAGTGCTTTCAAACACAGCTCCTTATCTGTAGGTGTTCTCTTACCTGTAGGGGTCGTTGACACTCGTGCGGATCATCTCCATGGCCCGCTCCCTTATCCCGCAGGTGCTGATGTCCCTCCTCAGGGCCAGGTCCAGGATCAGCCCCAGAGGGCAGGACAGGGGACAGGTGAGCACCAGACAAACCTGGGCCAGCCAGGTCAGACCCGGCGCCAGCTGAAACCCATAACCGGAGCACAGGATGTGAGGAGCCAGCTCAGCCAGGAAGAAGATGAGGAAGCCGCTGGTGAACACGGCGGAGATGATGGAGCCCAGCGCCCGGTACAGGAGGACGCCGAGGACGGAGTGTCCAACAGCACAGAGGAACAGCAGGGAACATGTCTGAGGGGGACAGAGAAGGGACATAAAGAGTTTTAAGAACAGTATTTTTCATCTCAGTCTCTGGCTGCTGTCATGAGACTTTCCAGTAGTGGAGATTCACTGAGTACATGTACTCAAGTACAGTTCTGAGGTACTTGTACTTTACTAGAGTATTTCCATTTTATGATACTTTATCTCACTTCTACACCGCTACATTTCAGAGTAGAGTTGTCGTGATGATGGAGTTTCTAACTTAGAATATGTTGAAAAATATAGGTGAGCTAGAGTTCACCCCACACAGTAAAAACTCAAAACTAGAATCACCACCCTGTGGTTGTGTGACTCCGCCCACCAGTCCAGTGTCTCCATCCATGTCAGTGAAAACATGGTCCGAGTAGAAAAACACAAAACAACAACAATAAAAGAAAACCTTGCCGAGTGTTATCTGTCCGTAGAATACATTGCCGTTGTCAGGTCCACACCCTCAAACAGAAAGGGCCGGTGAGCCAGCAACTTTCGAGAACAATGGTAGTTAGCCTAGCCTGGCTACAGCTGTGTTGCTATTTGGTTACCTAGCAACAGCTGGAAATTGGGTCACGATATACAAACGTGGTGGATCCTGACAACAAATAAAAACAAATGCAACTTGTTCAGAAGGAATGAAATATCACTCTTCTGATGTTGTGTTTTATACTACGCTAACATTAGCACTAAACGCCCGAACATACTCGGGCGTAATATTAGCGGAGCGGACTCTGTGAGGAATGTCCGCAGTCATTTGGGCTTGCATAGTCGAGTGCACTTTCGCGTTGTAGTAAAAAAAAGTAGTTCCTGTAAAAATGTCCGTGAAAAATCCCCGCGATGTGAAAAATACATGCCGAGCAGTCACTGGTGCGCGAAGCGGAGTCCGCGCAGCCGTAAAATCTGAGCTTTGCGCGCACAAGGCTTGCGGACGTCCACTTTGAGTCCACGCGGACCTCCGCGGAGTCCGTTCCGCGTACGTTCCACTCGAGTATGTTCGAGCCTTAACTGTGCATCGTTAATGTAACTTGATTCTTTCAGTATGTAAAAGTGTGCAACATTAGGTGTGGTGGTAGTGCTAGCTCCACAAACTGCACAAACTGTGCTAACCAACAGCAACAGTGCCGACGTAGCTGATGATTCCAGCTGTAACTGCAGCAGCTTGCTTTGGACTGGGATACTGATTCCGGATACGGCACTTAGGTGGGTAGCTAACTTAGCCTAGCTGCTAGTTGGCGTAGCTTGGCTGTGTTATTGGACCCGGTGTTGAAAAAAGAAAGAGAAAAACAACCTTGCCCGTGTTGCCCAGGAAGCATATCCACCTGTAGGATATATCCCCATCGCTACATCCACAACCTCAGACTCAGGCCTTAAACGTAAAGGGCCAGTCAGCTGGCTACTTAGCGAGGCATGGTAGTTAGCCTAGCCTGGCTAGCTATGGCTGTGTTGCTATTTGGCTACCTCGTAATGGTTTGTTGTGGTTTGTAAGGATTTAAACTACACAAATCTCACCACTAACCATAAAGGGATGCACGATAATATCGGCACATCGTCGGTAACGGCTGATATCGGCTATAAAATTAACTATAAGAATCGGCCAATGTGCTTTTTCTGGTTTTGCACAATGACTAAATGTTTTGTACATTTAAATGTATATTATTTCATGTCTCCATCTGCTGGTGGGCTGTCACACGCATAATGATGTTAATGCCACTACAGAAGAGACCTGATGATCGGTTATCGGCCAAATGACGTATCGGCATATCGGTGTCCCTAGACTTTACCCCACTTGAGTAAAAGTCCTTCTCCCATCAGAGTAACTTTCCCAGTTTGTTTCCAGACACTCACCAGGAAGTTCCCCCTCCTCCGGATCGGCTCCAGGCGCTTGGCGGCCCGCTTCTCCTCCTCGGATCCGCAGCTGTGGAGGACGTACAGCTCCACGGGGTCGAGCCACAGCAGGCTCAGGTTCACTGTCCTCAGCAGCCCGCACACCAGCAGCAGCACCACGACCAGCACGGCCAGACCCCACGGCGGGATGTAGTCTGCGGGCAGACCCTTGTCGGTGCTGACCCGCAGCCTGTCCGGGCCCGCGGATGCCCACTTCCCTCCGCTCAGCACGCACAGGTGGTGCAAGGTCTGTCCGCTGCCAGCTCCCGTAGCGATGCTCCTCTTCTGGACCTGCACCGTTATCAGCCCGCTGTACTCCTCATCCGGGGCGAAGTCACCCGTCACCTGGAAGGCGGACTCGTGACGGTTGGGCTCCTGCCCGCACGGGTCAGGCGCATCCCCGACCGCCCCGGCCGCCCCGCCAGCTGCCCCTGCGAACGCCACCCACGGCCAGCTTCCATTCAGCTCAGTCCCAAAGAGACGGATCCGGAACGTGGCTCCTTCTGGCGCCGAGATGATCCGACCCTTCATGCACACCAGACCCGCCGGATCTTCCACTCGCAGGCCCAGAACCAGCGGAGCTTCCTGGCTGCAGGCGCCGTACCTGATCCCGCAGAACAACAATATCATCAACAGGAACCGTAGACCTGCCAAGCTGGCCACCATATTGGAATTGGTCAGCCTGGCTCTGCGCGGATCATGTGACTTCAGCCCCGCAGCGGCCCCGCCCACCGGGGCTGAGCCAGCCAAACAAAACGAACACTGCAACTGAGCTGCGCGGCCGCCATTTTGGATCCACACATACAGTACGCACAGGCGTAACTGCTCATTTTGGGGCCTGAGCCTGAACGTGTTTGTGTCTAACTGCACCGCCTCCTGTTAACACCAGCCAATTAGAGTCTGTGTTTGTTCACAGCCAATAGAAGATGAGAAAACAAGAAGAGCCCCGCCCATCTTTGTTAGATTTTATATAAACAAGTCATTCATCACTGAGGGCCTCCGTCACACACATTCACTGAATTCATGCTCATTTAATCACTGCACAGCAGCTGAGGGAGCACTGCCTGCATGTGCAGTCACTTCCTGTTGATGTGTTTAATAAGTCTTTGTTGTATTTAAGGCGCCTGGTGCAACAGCTTGGCCAATACAGATAAAAGCCTTTTGGACAATTCTGGCATCTTTTATACCATGTGTATTTATTACTTTACAGCGTCCCTTCTTAAATAAACTCAGTGAATCAGTCATTGACGATGAAAATCTCAACTCAGGCTCCTTCAGCAGCGCTTCTTATGTCTACAACGGAAATCTGCATTTAAAAAGACAGTCTGAGGCTTAGTATGATTAAAACATAGGGATAAAAATATAAATTAAAAAATAATATGATAAAATATATATTTGTGCCACACAGGTGTCGCCTACAGTAAATGTAAAGTGAATGACCTACGATGTAAACAGGAGGGCAGTGAATGTGTGTGTGTGTAAATATTATGAACATAAAGATATAGTCAACATCTTGTGCTCTGTATATATATAATTATTAATATAATTAATATCTTCTTCAGACAATAAGTGTTAAGTGTAATGGTGACAATGTGCCACAATGAGGGCTGTCAAAGTAATGTGTTAAGTTTGATTAATTAATCGTGTTAAAAAAATTAATGCTGATTAATCTCGTTCGGTGGTGCCACAGTGGCTCTGTCACATGATGAAGGCAGACGAGACGATGCTGTTTGGCCCCGTGAATGGCACATTTACATTTGACATAGGACGTTGAGTAATGGCCAGAAAAGTGTTTTATGCAGAACATTATGATGTCACAGTGAGCTGACCTTTGACCTTTTGGATATAAATGTCATTATTTTATCCTGTTAGAGATTTGTGTGAAGTTTTGTCATAATTAGTGTAAGAATTCTTGAGTTGTGACATACTGACCTTTGACCTTCGACCACAAAATTATGATCAGTTTATTCTTCAGTCCAAGTGAATGTTTGTGCCAAATGTGAAGAAATTCACCCAAGGTGTTCTTGAGATATTATGTTCACAAAAATTAGGCGGACACAAGGTCACAGTGACCTTTGACTATCAAATTCCAATCAGTGAGTCCAAGTAGACATTTGTGCCAAATTTAAAAAAAAAAAAAATTCCCTCAAGCTATTCTTGAGATGTTGTGATCACGAAAATGAGATGGACACAAGGTCACAGTAACCTTTGACCACCAAAATCTCATCAGTTCATTGTTGAGTCCAAATGGACTTTTGTGCCAAATTTAAAGAAATTACCTCAAGCTGTTCTTGAGATATTGTGTTTTAGAAAATAAAACAGACACAAGGTCACAGTCACATTTGACCACCAAATTCTCAACAGCTCATCCTCGAGTCCAAGTGGAAGTTTGTGCCAAATTTGAAGAAATTCCACCAAGTTCAATCAGTGACTCCAAGTGGACGTTTGTGCCAAATTTGGAAAAAAAAAAAAAAAAATCCCTCAAGCTTTTCTTGAGATATTTTGTTCTCAAAAATTAGATGGACACAAGGTCACAGTAATCTTTGACCACCAAAATCTCATCAGTTCATTGTTGAGTCCAAGTGGACGTTTGTGCCAAATTTAAAGAAATTCCCTCAAGCTGTTCTTGAGATAGTGTTTTTTTCGAAAATGAAATGGACATAAGGTCACAGTGAGACCTTTGACCACCAAATCCAATCAGTTCATCATTCAGTCCAAGTGGATGTTTGTGTCAAATTTGAAGAAATTCCCAAAGGGCGCTCGAGAAATCATGCTCACTAGAATGAAATGGACGGACAGACAAAAAAAACCCAAAATATAACTTCTCTTGCCACAGCTGTTGCCAGCACAGAGGCATGAAAAATCTGCGGTTTTATTTTCTTTTTTCAACACACTTGTTGCGGAGGTTCTGTTAACTACGGTGGCTGACACAAAAATGCACATGTCCCCATCTAGAGCCAGTGTTTGGTTTGTCCGTTGTGGGCTGCTGTAGAAACATGGTGACCATGGTGATCTCTGTGGATGAGGACCTGCTCCCTGTGTAGATATAAACGTCTCATTCTGAGGGAACAAAAACACAATTTGTATATTCAGGTGATTACACACTAAAGAAAACAGACTTAATGCATTACATTCAAATTCTGCTGATAGACCCCCTTGAATCCTGCACACTGGACCTTTAACACAATAAAGTTTTTAATTTGTCGTAAGTCATAAAAGGAAAAAACATATTCCCTGTTGTGAATCTGCAGTAATAATAATATAGGTTTCCATCTGTGCGGTGTGTGTGTGTGAGAAGACGTGCAGGGTCGGTAATGACAGGAATATAATAACCAGCTTCCTTCTGATAACAGAATTCAAGGATCCACCCACACGTCCTGTAAACATCGCTCACATCTGAAACAGGCAAAAGAAAACTTCATTCCAGCAGTGAAATCAAACAGAGGCAGATTTTCTGTAGAGAAATATATCTCAGGTTTATTAACCTCATAGATTTCTTCAAATGCCTTACAGTACTTAGAAAACAGTATGTACACATTGCTTTAAAGGTACACACTCCATGTTTGGAAGTGCTCCTCCACCTTTGTTCAACCATCGCAATGAAAGAAAAGTCACAACCAAGTCCAATTCTGGATATTCAAACAGGAATCTACCTCGGGGAAATGAAAAGGGAGAAGGTTATGAATGCTTACTGATGAATCTTTTTGTATTTCAGATGTTTGAAACATCTCGAATCTGCACAGCAACTCTGAAAAACTTGAATGCAGCCTGATCTGTGTGTGCAGATCGACCTTAATGAAAGGATGATAACAGTACGTCGAGGAGCTTTTCGCCCTCCTCACCTTCGTCTCTGCATCGCTCCACAAACTACCACTTGTGAATGATACACAGCGTGGAAAACTTTACAGGCCTGAGAACCCTGCAACCAGAAAATATTTAACCTTCGTACAGGTCTAATCATCACACCGCTGCAGGGCTAAAAACAACACTCCAGGAGTTGCTGATAAGCTCCGCTCCCCCGCTCCAGTCCCATGATAGAAAAAAAAGGTCTGAACAATAAAAACGGCTTAGCAGATCGGACCGGCAGTCAAAGCCGCAGGAATTTCAATACTTCTGAGCGGCGGGAGAGGAGTCGAGATAAGGGCAGGGTGAAAAATAGATGAGGGAAAGTGAGCTGGAGGCGTGGGAGGAGAGGAGAAACAAAGGGAGATACAGGATGGTGAAGGATGACAGGAAAGGGGGGAGGACGGGAGAGGATTTTGGCTGAGAGAAACAAAGCTTTAGTTATCTAAGGAACAAAAGATGGAAGAACGCTACAGGAGATATGAGGAGTAAATTATTGAGGTCAACTCTGTGCAATGTTTATTGCTATTTAATGCCTTCCTAGCAAAAACAATGGAAATAAAACGCTCTCGTTATAAATAGATCTATTTTCAACATCTCTTTCAGCGTCACACGAATGCCCGTCTCTTCATGTACAGAGTATTTACAGTAATGTCACACAGACAGCAGTCAGGGAGCTGAACACAGTGTTTCTGGGTGAATGAACCCAATAAAAGCTGCGTCTCACAGCTGGAAGCCCGTTTCACAGAACCACACCTTCAGGTGTCTTTAACAAAACAAAAAAACCCAACAATAAATACAATGTTTACAATAAATACAACATTAATAAGTAGAACAGTTGTTTGCACATTTCCCAGTACACAAACTGGTAATCACACAGCCAACCAGTGGCTTCACTGGAAACCAGTATAAGACCAATTGCTACATGAGACCTAGATGAACCAGCAGGCAGGTCTAAATTTTCTTCCAGTAGAGGGTAAGGCTCTGTCCATTATATCAATATCTCCATTTAACCAGCAGGTTTTCCTCAGCTGGTCCTGCGGAATAAAATCAATGGTTTTCACAGAGTGCTGATCTTCCCCTTGGTGGAGGGGGGGGCCCCTGGGGTAACAGTGAGCTGCCGAGGCCCCATTAACCCCCCATTTGCTGCATTTGGTGAAGCACAAATAAATTTTGTGACACGTGAGCACAAAACTCAAATAATGGAGGTCTGAAAACTAGATTTAGAGACCAGGTAAGACCTTGATATAAAAATAAATCTCCTTTATATCCTTAACTTTTGATTTTGAGCTTCAGTGGTGCATTTACCCGATCGGTTTTAAACAGCCCCTCCAGGATCAGGGTTCCCACAGAGACTAAGGCTGCTTTCACACCTGCCCTGTTTGGTTCAGTTCAGTCAAACTCAAGTTCATTTGCCCCCTCAGTGCGGTGCGTTTGGGCAGGTGTGAACACAGCAATCACACTCAGGTGTGCACCAAAACAACCGGACTGAGACCTTCTTGAAGAGGTGGTCTCAGTCCGGTTCCAAAGGAACTCTGGTGCGGTTGGTTTGTGGTGAGAAGGTGTTCCGACCTGGATGTGAAGCAACTGCAGTCACATGACACATTGTTTGGGTTAAACATGAGCATGTTACAGTCCTGGAGGATTATTAATGTGCACCTCCTCCTGTACTGCCTTAATATGCACATTCAGCACATCCAATGCATCAAAACATTGTTTTCTAGTTGGAGCCGCGTTTGCCTCGTTTTCAAACTGTATGCTTTGACTAAAATGAACAATGACAGCAATATAGTCCACGATGAGCAGCGCTAAAATCAACCTGCGTAGTTGTCCCTCCATTGTGACATTAGAAAGTGTCACATTTATCTTGCAAGTGTACTCTTCTTCAACGTTTGCTTTACTTCCTGGATTTTTCCCACATGGAAATTCTGACCAATCAAGAGCAGCTTTCTCACACAAGGCATTTGATCTGGTCCTCTTGTAAATGCTGCCGTGAGAACACGAACCAACTCTAGGCAATTATACAACTTTGGAACAACATGAGTCCCTGATTCAGACCAGAGGAGACCACTCTAGGGCTGACAGCAGCCTTAAATTCAGAACGCACTTGTCAGCATATCACATAAAACTCTAACATAATTTCAGCTAGCTGGCGTTCATGAAAAGATTACAGGGGGGAAAAAAAAAAGAAAAGAAAAACGTACGTGATGATAACTAAAGATCACACATAGACGATTGTTAGAGCAATGCTGTATCAACAGCTACAGAAAATAAATTTGCTGTTGCATTACACTGCGTCGAAGGTTATCCATGGAAGATTAATGTACTCATTTCATTACACGCAACCAAATTCCATGACTTTTCCAGGTTTTCCATGACTATGGGAACCATTCAGGAAGTTGTGATCGCAACAATTAACGCTAATTCAACCAAACCCTGTGAATTCTCTGCGACTTTGCAATTTTGTCTCATCGCTGCAACTTTTTCACAAATTTGACCAATCATAGCCGTCCCCAGCACACTGTCACTGGAAGATGTGATTTTCCTTAACGCCAATTAATGCCAATTCAATCAGTCATCAAAATGCCTGCGACCTTGCAATTTCTCTGATCACCGCAACTTTTTTGCAACTTTGCCCAATCACAGTAGTTTTCTGTGAGCTTCAACAATCATAGCAGTCCGCCACACAACATCACTGGAAAATGTGATCGTGAAATTGCATGACTTTTCCAGGTTTCCATGACCATGCGAACCTTCCTGGTAGTCCTGATTGCAACAATTAATGCTAATTCAATCAGTCCCCAGAATTCCCTGTGACTCTGCAATTTTGTCCGATCACTGCAACTTTTTCACAGATTTGACCGATGGTAGTTTCCCATGAATTTCACCATCATGGCAGTGCCCCGCACAACTTTACCAACTCTATGACTTCCAGGCCAAGAAAATGTGATACAGAAATTACATGACTTCCAGGTTTTCCATCACTGTGGGAACCCTGCAGGCTGTTGTGATTCCAACAATTAAAATTCCATGTATTCAATCAGTCCCCGTGAATTCCCTGCTTTTTAGAAAAGCTGCTGTGAAATCAGGAAATTTATGCCACAACAATCCCTGAAAAAAGTCTGTAAAATCCTGGAGGGACTGTTTAAATAAACCAAATTACCACAGTGAAAACAGGGCTGCCTGGGGGCCCTCGGAGCAGCTTATTAATCCAGTTTTGGGAAATCATTCCACCAAAAGAGAAATGCTTTGGAGTACTCACTTCCTCAGACTACCTAACTCACGTGTTTAAAGTGTTTTTGAAATCAGTGCTAGCTTATAGAACAGTTGTTCGTTTTTTTATCCTTTCAAATAAACCACTATATCATCAACAAAATAATTTATCTTCACAGTCACTTAAAAATGTTTCAGCGTCACTGCATACATATGAAAAACAAAAAAATAGGTAGATTACATGCTAGCAGCTTTAACGTCAGAGCTCAGCCCGCGAGGAGCGAGCTGCTACAGTCGTCTTCATGTTATAATCTCTTTATCTCCTCTGGAACACAACCAAACGTCTTCCAACTCCCCGTCTGCTCCGAACACCGGTTGAACAGGTTTCATTTACACACACACACAATTAAAACTTCTTCACATTAAGTGCCACAGGGACACACACACACACACACACACACACACACACACACACACCATACATACATTTGCCCAGTTACAGGAAGCAACATGAGGGTTTATCACACCACGTTTGGCCCTGACAGGGTTAACATCACCAGTGTGAAGACATGCAGTGGAATGTTTGTGGTCCATTAAAATTAAGTTATTGTGCTGTGAGTGTTTTCAATATTCAAGTGTCAATCCTTAACCCTGCGCTTACTGCAAAGCTCAATGGTTAACAAATACACAGGCGAAACACACGTTAAAGATTCGCTTTCTTCTAACTGTCTACTGGCTGCAGATTCATGTTTAACGAACAGACATGAGTGAGGTCGGACAGGAAGAATAGGTGTTAGTGTTTTTTTCTGTAGCCTCGGGTTCAGCCCAGGGCTCAGAAACAGTTTGCCAAAATGTCAAAACCAATCACATCATAAGCAAATGACACCAGTAATGAATCCAAAGGATCAAAAATAAGACTTAACAGCTTGCAATTTGTGGCAGAATCAGGACTGCAGCCACAACTCAGGATACTGAGGTCACGACTTCTGTGTTTAGTTTCTGGGAATTTTGGGATACTTGTAACCTCAAGGTTTCTGGGGTGATTCCAGTACCTTTAGACCCAGTATTTGTTCGCTGGCATTCAGTGTTTTTGCACCTGAATTTTATTCCTGGCAGTGTGGAGGGGGCATTTAAACCCAGTTCAGACCAAAGATTTGCAACGAGACGAATTCAAAACAAACAATTACTGTCAACGCATCGTTCTGCAGTGTTCTACAAACCTGCCAGTTCACACTAAGTGACCGCCATGAGACGGCGTATCACCTCTAGTCAACAACTCTCTGTGCTTCTGATCTGTAATGTCGACAGCATCAGATGGACTGTATTCATAATCAGTACGCCACAATAATATAAATAACCAGCGCCAATTCATCAGTCAATGAGAATGTGTGTGGGGGCAGGGCATAGGCACATGACCTCAGTATCTCTAAAATCCTGGCTACGGCCGTGCTTAAAACCAAAACAGTCCAGAGCCTCTGAGAGACAGTTTGGTCAGGTTCTTTACAGACTCATCATCTGTAATAAGAGTGCACAGAGAATATTAAACTCAGACAGCAGATGGTATTTGCGAATAAATCTGTGAGCATTAAAGTACTCGTCATTCTGCTTATTTGATCTTCGTGAAGCCACACCTGCATGCTCTGATGCACAGTAACTCAGTGGAAATAAATAAAAAGCCCAGTTGTGACATCAGTCCATCGCTTCATGTCAGTGAACGCACAGTGTAGCAACAACTAAAGATCCAGTTTGGTCGTCTCTTCGTGTCGTGACGTGGTGAAGCTCTGAGAAGGAGCCGGCGTCGCTCCGTGTTCTGTTCACAGTGAGGAAGATTCAGTGGAAGAAACAGTGTCTGAAATACGCAGCTTTCCCTTCGACTTTAACGGCATTCAAGAACCAGAGAAAGCAAAAAATAAATAAAATCTCTAAAATATAAAACAACAAATGGAATGTCAAATATATATATGTACTTATATAAATTAATATTACATGAAATAAATATTTGAACATCACTCTTGGAAATTAAATAATTTAAAACATATTGCCTCGGTCAAGAGGTAGACCAGGAAGACACCCACCGTCACATCTCTAGAAATATTCATTTAAAGGACCACACCGGTGTTTCTGCAGGTTTAACCTCTGAACTACAAATCATGTGCAATTTATATTTTTTATTGTATGAGTCTTGTGTATATTTCAACTTTTTAGATAGCAGTCAGCGTCATTTCATTTCTGTAGTGTGCAGAAATCAATGAGCAGGCTTTAAATATTATGAAGTAATAAATTCAAACATGTAAAATTATTTCTTCATTAATCAAATGTGCATACAAATTGTGAATTAATAGACTAAATAATAATAATAAAAAAAAGATGATTAATGTTGCCAATTTAAAATTTCTATTTCTTTATTTTGTGTTGAAACAGTGAAATAATACTTTTTCAAACAGAATCACAATTTTAAAAATATTTTTTAAGTGTAATTTTTATTCTACTTGCTTATTTTTATTATTATATTACATCCTTCAATTTATCTTTAACCAGCTTTTACATTTATAGTTTGCATTTTTTCCTGCTTTAATTTAAAGACGTCTTTTCAGCTGTGTCATTGCCGTCTAAAAAGTGAAATTAAAGTCCTACCCACAGAGCAGCACTGAGGGCTCTGATTGGTCAGCAGGTATGTGTTGGCAGGAGTCTGAACCAATCAGAGCCACAGTTGATTTAATTCTAAGATTTAAATTAAAGAGACACTGCACGCCTCAGAAACACGTCTGAGCTGTGACTCACATTTCATTTTGAAGCCAAACAGAAATGAATGGAAACTGACTTAAATCTAAAAATCCAGAAACCTGCAGAATCATTTGTAAAACCAGTGCGATGTAACGTTCTCCCAGTTTGTATTAAAGGGGTGAAAACATGCAGAATCACCAGTGTGGTTGTTGAACTTTGACTCAGAACAGTGACTCTGGTCCGTTTGCTGGTAGATGAACCGACTCACTGACACTTCAGCACAGAGGAACTCGTTCCTTCACATTAATAAAAAAAAAACAACTCTGCTCCAAAAACACACTCAAACAAACCGCCGGTACACGACTGAAGTCTGAATTATGGAAAATAAAACCTTCACTGGTAACTTTAGAGTTTCTGGAAGTTTCTCTCTTTGGAAAAATAAAACAACTAAACTGACTCCAGCTCTGATCTGGAAACGCCAGGTTCTTGTTAATGTCGTACAGAGATGACTTAAAGGCTCAGTTCACATAAATGACAATGTGTCGAGGTTTTGAGATGTCTGACTCTGAAATATAAGCACACAGGTTTAGTTTTGTTTGAGTAACTTTTAATTCTCTCCTGACTTTTTGTGTCAGGTAATAAAATGATAGAGCAGCAGATTTTCCATTTATCAAAAAAGGTTTTTGGACATATTTGTGCAAACAGCACATCTGTTAAAGTTGGGCTTAATTACACTAAACGACTTTGGCGTTTTGCACCTAGAAAGCACGTAACATATTAAGTTCATTATGATGATTATTAACAACAGTCTGTGTCTGATTTCAGGCATCTATATTTGTTTTAACTGCTTCCATATTTGCAAGCACCAAGTCGTTTCTATCAGAGCTTTCCCAGCCAGATAAACAACTCGGACGCTGACTCTGACTTTATTTACAAGTCAGAAACTCTTTATGCCTTTTACCTACAAAAACAGATACGTTCATATCAAAAGCTGTGACCATCACTGCCCTCAGACTTCCATGCGTCCTTAAAAGGCCGTACACATGCCGAGTTTTTTCACCCTCAAATCCATTGTTTGCAATGTAGACATGCTGCAGGTGCGCTCACATGCCGTTGTGACATGCTAGCGTTCCCGAGCACCTCTTCTTCAGGGCATGACAGCTGCGCCCTGAGATTAACTTCTGAAATACACCGTGCATGTCATGTGCCGAGGAACAACCAATCACAGCCAATAGATTCATTCACTATCAGTCGGTGATAAATATGGAGAAGAAGCTGAGAGCTGCCCAGAGCTTTACACCTGTCACACGGACACAGAACACCGGACGCAACCTGCCTGCATGCTCTTTAACGTCGGCACAAGAGTAGCACGCAGGCGCTTAAACATGCAGCATGTGTACGGCCCAGAGTTTGGTGTGTCCATTCTGGGCTACTGTAGAAACATGGCAGTGCAACATGGCGGTCTCTGCAGACAGGGACCTGCTCTCTGTGTAGAGATCAACATTTTAAGGTAACAAAAACAGAACTATTCTTATTTTTAGATGATGATATACACTAAAGAAAACATGCTTACTATGTTATATTAAATTCCTGCCAACATGTCCTCCTAAATCCTTCACACGGGACCTTTAGGAGATATAAAGACTGCTTTTAGTGCCCACACCCACGCTGAACCTGCACGACGCAAATTAGGACTCTAATGTAGGCGGCGCTGTCACAGCAGGGGAAAAACTGAAACCTAAACTTCCTGATTTTATGATGAGAATTTTGACCAAATAAGTTCACAGGTCAAAACAAACAGCTCACAGTTGGTCAGTAGATGATCCACAGGAAGTGTCAAAGTGTTTCTGCTGAGTTAATTTTTCACCCAGGTGAAGGCAGACATCTCAAAACCTGGACAAATAAAACTAAACCCATCTGCAGTTTGATACCACTGCAGGTGAGATATGTCTTTCTGTAATTCAGGTGAACTGACCCTTTAAAAACACACACACACACACACACACACACACACACACACACACACACACACACACACATACACAGCCCCATCTGTATCTCCAGTCATACTCACTGGTGTTCCCTCCGCCATCTTTGTAGTCTATTCTGATGTGTGTCAGTGTTGGGAGGGGGACATGCAGGACGGGATACAGGAGCATCTGAGGAGCTGATCCTCAGCTCGCCTCAGACGTCTACAGAAAAGTTCAGGAGACAACGAGCAAACAGGAAACAGGAAGTAGTGCCAGTGTGTGTGAGTGAGTGCACAGGTAGTTTAGTTTCCCCGCGGGGACTTGTTAAGTTAGATGGTGCTTTCAGTGTGTGCGTGAGTGATGGTGTGGACCTGTGGGTGGGGGTGTGCCTGGCTGTTGCTGGGCCTGCGGGGGCCCACACAGTTCTGCTGCTCACTGAGCAGAGTGGTGGTCTCTCCCGGCCCGTTCTCCGAGCCAGCAGAGGGCGGCGACTGCTGGAGCTTGGAGGAGGGCAGAGTCGGGTGGAGGTTAAAGGTGCACGGCGCTGAGCTCAGGGAGGACGGAGGGGTTTGGGAGAGGGGGGTGTGGTTGCTCGGAGGCGGGGTGCCTTGAGGCAGACACTGGCTCGGTCTGCGGCCGGAGGAGGAGGTGGTGGTTTGGGGCAGAGCTCCGCGGCTGCTTGGTGGCGGCAGCTGAGTGTTGGAGGGCGGGCGCTTTGCAGGAGGTGTGGCCAGCGGCAGTGGGAAGCGGGTCCCTGGTGGCGTCACAGGAGGCAAAGAGGCAGATGTGTCCAGGCGAGTGTGACTGCCCTCTGGAGACTGTGGCGTGCTGTCCAGCCTGGACGCCAGGACGCCGTTTTGGTACTGAGAACGAGTGATCTGAGGAGGACAAAACATCAGTGAGACGAGGGGAGTCGGGGCGGGAATCACAGAGTCATAATACGATACTGTCAAGATATGTTGCCCATGGTAATGATGATGTCATCATAACGATGGTACAGTGTGGCCATACAGAGATTCCTCCACATGATGTTTGTGGAACTGAAGCCTGAAAGTGGGGCTTTGCTGATCACACTTTTACTTATGCAGGACTTTGAGGATCTGAGTACTGCTGCAGAGTCTGACTGATACTCACCTTGACAAACTGCAGGTCTGTGAGAGCTCGTACGCAGAAGTCTGGTACGTACTGGAAGGGGGTTCCTGGGATCTGATTAATGCTCCCGCTGACAGAGCCGCTCTCTGGAGCGCGCTCAGTGCAGCTCAGAGACGCCGAGCGGTTTAGGTTGCCCCCGTGTGACGGAGAACGAAACTCTGGGGATTAACAGAGAAGAGAGTGAGTGGGAGGGTTAGGAGGCAACCACACACACACACACACACACACACACAACACCAAAGCAGAAAACACACCAGGAAAAAACAACATGAGAACGAGACGACTGTGAACACACTGCAACACATCACACAAATACACATTAATGTCGACATCATCACACGTGATGGATCGATGGAAGAGATGAGACTGTTATGGAAAGAATGCGACAAACATGCCACATGCGATAAGGTGACATTTGAACATCTCATGGTTAAAACAGGACAGTCTGAGCTCAGAGGAGGGAGCTCTCTCATTGGCTGCTTTTAGTGATGTCATGGAGGGTGACGTCAGGGGCAGGAAAGCATCCTCGTAGTCTTGGAGACAGTGTCAGTGATGATCAGAGAGCTGGGGTTCAGCGTCGTGTAGAGAAGTTACAGATACGGGAGAACATTTGTGCTTAAAGGAATAGTTCAACATTTTGGGAGGTACCAAAGTTTGGAGCTACAGCTCATTAGCTTAGCTTAGCATTAAGACTGAGAACTGATGGGAACAGCTAGCATGGTTCTGTCAGAAGGTAAAGCACCGCCAGAGCTCACTAACTCAGGTTATATGTTGTTTTGTTGATTTTTGTTTACACAGACAACATATAACCCAGTGTCCTTTGGGCTAGCTGTTTCAGTCTTTACGCTAAGCTAAGCTAACTGGCTGCTATGCTGTAGTTTCATATTTAAAGGACAAACACAAGAGTGATATTCATATACGTGTAGACGCCACATTGACCGTGTCAGCCCGTTGAAGTAATGCGTCAACTTTGCCGCCAGACTGCACAAGAATAAGTACAAGAATTGCCTGTGAACAAATGTGACTAATCCGGGGAGCAGTGTTTTTTCTGGACAAAATAATAGTTGAAAATCTGAACTTCAGCGACCGATTTGCCATCCATTAATTCAGCCATGTCAAGTTTGTATGAATTGTTCGCACGTATGAATACACCTGGATCATAAACCCTTGAATATAAAAATGACTGAAATACAGTGCTTTTTATCCATTAAAACCGAGGCTCCCCTGTTTACTTACTCTTTGTTTACAGGCAGACCTTGCTCTCTCTAATATGGCGGTAAGCTATTAAGTGAGTTAGCCCTAAATCATGGACCCACAGATTGTTATACATACATATTACATTTCATTTAATACTTGAGGAGATGGTTCATCGCCGGAGACACCACTGTTTGATATATTTCAGGCTGATGGACCGTTTTCAGGTAAACTTATTAAATTCAGATTGTTTAAGCTATGTGCTTTTAGCTAACGTAACAGTTAACCGTTAGCTAACAACTGCACTTCATGCAGTGGACAATTTTGAGATTTTGGGCTAGTTTACTCCTTGAATATGTTTTCTTTCAAACTGCTATAAAGTAAACATTCAAATTATACATTTAGATGTTTATTTTATTACATTATGTCTACTCGGGGCTGTAAGTTTCTCCCGAATTTACCAAACAGTTAGCATTGTGCAGTGTAGCCCAACATGTTTATTAGTTGGGTTACTACAGTTGTAGGCCTTATGTGCCTGTCATGTTATTAAATGATCAATTTTCATGAGCTTGAAATATTCTATATTATTATTACTAAGGGCCTGAACATTTATTCTGTTTGAGAGCAATTGTTTTCAATAGAAATTTATCAAATTCCCCTAGGTAAATCTTTGAATGCCGTTTTCTCAAAATGAGTTTTTTGTCACACTCCAAGTCGAACATCTCAGCCTCTGTAGCACCTTCAACTTTCCAGTTATACACCTAGCTATATTCTCAAGATATTTACAGAGGGATTTGTTAATTAATAATTCCTAGCCTGATTTATGTGACATTTTATTTCCAAAATATGGCGAAAATCCATTATTTTAAGGCTATGGACAGTATATTTTGATTTTCTAGGTAATAAAAGCAGACATCCTGAAATCCCTCTGTAATTGTTTTATCTTATATGCAAACAAAATGAAAAAAGAATTTTGAACCTGGCTTTATCAGATGTTCAGATTTATCTTCCTAAAATATATTGTTGCATAATTAAACATTAAAAGTTTAAAAACTTGTAATACATTTTTTTTCATACTATTCTAAGTAATCAACTGAGGACGTTTCATGATGATATCTATTATTTTAAAATTTTACCCTATTTACCTGCACTGTCTCACCTTAAGTTAACTTAATATATAATTGTCACTGTCGCGCAATGCATCTTGGGATAGGCTGGGCCACGGAGCATTCATCCGCTGCATCCTCCAAATTCTGGGAAAGACGGACGCATTTCTTTGCCGCATCTGAAAGAGTCTTCGAATTGGGACAGCCTTGGTCGCGTCGATGCGACGCAGTCAGTCTCAAAATGCAGCCTTCGAAGGCTGCAGCCCTTGAACTGAGACACAGTCTCTTGTTTCCATATCTGTGATCGTATCCATGTTCTCATCTAACTCTTGGTGAGAAAGCAAATGAGCGTTTTTCCCAAAATGTTGAACTATTCCTTTAACCAGAGGTCTATGGTCAGATCAGCCGAGGGATTGTGATGAATCATATCTGACCACAGATCAGTGGTTAAAGGGAGGAGTTGGTGACAGGGTTAGAAAATAGAGGACGCCGCGCCTCGAGCCCATCCAGCAAGTTTGTCTGACTCTGCTCACACTGTGATAACCTGAGGGTTAATGATCCGCTGTGATCCGATCCGAACTTGACTCTGACGGTGTCACAGCTCCGTCCTTCAACCTGACCTGATATTAAAGGTGTTACATCTCCTCTTACGGTGGTGTTATGTTCATCTTAATAATATTTTCCAGTCTCTTTTATTTCCTCACTTATTTAATCAAAATCTGTGAAATAATTTATTGATTTCTGAACCTGAACTTTGTTTCTGGAGCTGAAATGATTGGTCATTTGATCAACGAAGGATTGATCCTCAACAGATTTGATAATCGATTCATCTCTTAACCAAAAAATGTCAACAGACTACTGCTTCAGTTTGTCGGATGTTTGTATTTTCTGTCTTTTTAAAGTCCAGCCGACATATGACACATTCATGTGTACATCTTAAACCTGACATTTAGACATTTTAATTTATAAAAAAATACATCAGCCAAAACCACCACATGGTGAAGAGAATTAAACTGATCATCTCGTCACAGAACAACTTTCTGGTGGGAAACCTTTGGCCCTGGCTGTCATATGGATGTCATTTGACGTGCTCCATGCACCCAAACATCATTGCAGACCAAGTACACTCCCTATTGACAACGGCACTCCCCAATGGCAGTGGCCCCCCAGCAGGACAATGCACTGTGCCGCACAACAAAATTCCCCACATCCCAATCTGATCGAGCATTTGCGGGATGTGCTAGAACCCACGAGTCAAGTCCAACCCACAGTGGGGCCTCCTTGTATCAAACTGAAACCCCTCCAAAGGGTCACCAGATAAATCTGCCCCTGTGATCAACCCCCCCAGGCTCCAGTCCCTCACATGAAGCTGGTTCTCCGTTCTTGAATTGGACGTCTATTTGACTGGATGGTGAAAACATTCAATCACTGCCAGGTTAGGAAACATGTTAGCATGCTCCTTCCACCACCCAAAGGATCCTCCTTGGGTGTCTTGAACTGTCGGGCTGCAAGATGGCTAGAGTCCTTCACGTCGGTGACCAATGTGACCATGGCGTCAAAGGTAAGACGTGCTGGTACCCGAGAGGTACCCAGATCCACAGTGAGGCTTCCTTAGATCAGACTTGGCTCTGACCTGTTGAGGCTTGGACACAGGACCTCTGGAGGTGTCTGTGCTGTCTGTCACCAGGGCGTTGGCAGCAGATCCTTTGAGTCCTGTTGGTTGCGAGGTGGGGTACCAGCACGTCACACGAATGCTCGATCAGACTGGGATCTGGGGAATCTGGAGGCCAGGTTGACACCTTGAGCTCTCTGTCACCTTCCTCGGGTCATTTTTATGGCGCAGCGTGGCGCACTGTCCTGCTGAGGGGCCAAGGAAGGATCCTTGACTGTGAGAAACACCATCTGTTTTAAAAGCTCCTGTTGTCAGTCTGAAGGAGGTCAGAGGTCACTCAAAGGGGCAAAAGCTGATTAAGCTGGTCTGTACACTCTGCTGTGTCTATCATGGGGTCTGCACTTGCTGGATCAGGACTCTGAAGATGATGAAAAAAAAGAAGAATGGTGAAGAGGCTTTAAGAAGACCCCCCCCCGGCCCGTGCGAGTGTTTACCTGGGAAACGAGAGAACAGAGAAAACCTCTTAAGAGAGAGGCGTCGTGGAGGGGGGGACGCCACTGATGGGGAGAGAGGAGGGGTGACGGCTGAGAGAGAGGAGGAGGAGGAGGAGGAGGAGGAGGAGGAGGAAGGGGCAGAGAGAGACAGATGAGCTGGTTTATTTATTTTGTGCATTTACTCTGTTCAGGTGCAGCGATTGTTACCGCTGTGATCAAATACTGATCAAAGAAGCTCACTGACTTCACACCGTCATCATCTGCATCACAAACACTCCTAATAAATAGTAACACTCCTCTCAGTGATTCAAAATAGATCCAGAGGGCAGATACAATGAAAACATGTTGTACTTTGAATTTTGTGGCATATTTACCAATTAAAAAGGATGACAGAGCGACACTGGGTCATTAAAAACTGAACTCACTGCTAGAAATCTGACTTGTGAGCGTGTGTCACTGCTAACAGCTGGAGTTCAGAGTTCAGCCTGACTGATACTGGATCACTGAAGCCGATACAAATGTCAACATTTAAACCTTTTGTGTTTTTTATCTGTTAAAAATACGTCAACTGATATTTAGCTTTTGTTAAAACACAAAACATAAGCAAACACAGTTGTTACAGATCCCTCAAGGTGGAGTTATTTTATGGGTCTCATAATGTCCCACACTTTCTAAAACAAAAGGAAACAGTCAGTCCCCTCTCTGTGAATTTAAAAGCACTGTGACCGTCACACGTTTTCCCTCCAGTGTCTCGTTACCTATCAGTCACAGGGCTGCTGTGAAACTGAGCCTACTTGGAGCAACAAGGGTGCATCGGTACAATAAACAAACTACACAGGGCGGTGGAGGAGACACACACACACACACACACACACACACACACACACACACTAATGTTGCTGGGCTAGAGAACCACAAAAAGACTCAAAACAACTACGAGATGCAAAGCAACTACAAAGAGACACAAACAGCTACAAGACACAAAACAACAACAAAGAGATGTGAAGCAACTCCAAAGAGACTCAAAACAACCACTTTGTGACACAAAACAGCTACAAAGAGACAAGAAGCAACTACAAAGAGACTCTATATGACCACTAAGAGCCACAAAACAACTACAAAAAGACTCAAAGCAACTACAAAGAGATGCAAACAACTACAACAAGACACAAAGCAACTACAAAGAGATGCAAAACAACTACAAATGCAAAGCAACTACAAAGAGACGCAAACAACTACAAGACACAAAGCAACTACAAAGAGACTCTATATGACCACTAAGAGCCACAAAACAACTACAAAAAGACTCAAAGCAACTACAAAGAGATGCAAACAACTACAACAAGACACAAAGCAACTACAAAGAGACGCAAACAACTACAAAAAGACTCAAAGCAACTACAAAGAGACGCAAACAACTACAACAAGACACAAAGCAACTACAAAGAGACGCAAACAACTACAAAAAGACTCAAAGCAACTACAAAGAGACGCAAACAACTACAACAAGACTCAAAGCAACTACAAAGAGACGCAAAACAACTACAAACGCAAAGCAACTACAAAGAGACACAAACAACTACAACAAGACTCAAAGCAACAACAAAGAGACTCAAAACAACCACTTTGTGACACAAAACAACTACAAAGAGACTCAAAGCAACTACAACAAGACTCAAAGCAACTACAAAGAGATGCAAAACAACTACAAAGAGACAAATCAACTACAAGGAGACACAAAGCAACTACAAAGAGACTCAAAACAACTACAAAAAGACTCAAAACAACTACAAATGCAAAGCAACTACAAAGAGACACAAAGCAACTACAAGGAGACACAAAGCAACTACAAAGAGATTCAACGTAACTATGAGACGCAAAACAACTATAAAGAGATGCAAAACAACCACTAAATGACACAAAGCAACTACAGAGACTCAAAACAATTACAGACACAAAACGACCACTAAGAGACGTTAATGTAACTGGGCTTCACAGGCTGAGATCAGTGTAAAAACAGTCTGTTTATTTGAGACACCTGTGCACAAAAAAGATGCAGAGTGAGTAAAAACAGCAGCAAATGTTTCAGTCCCAGACTATCATCAGTGCTCAGTCGAGGACTGAAACATTTGCTGCTGTTTTTACTCTGCACCTTTTTTTGCATCTTTTTTCTTTCTCAGCCCGTGGAGCTTTTGTCTTGCCCGGTTACTCTGGTGTGTGTTGTGTCTCCTCCACCGTCCTTTCTAGTTTACTATTAGCTCGTATAAACAAAACATAAATAGTGTTAACAATACAGTGAAGATGTTCTCGGATAGTTTTCTATTTTTTAATCTTTTTATTCTGGTTTTATTTTAGTTTTAGCATTTATTTCTTTTACCGTCTCTGTTTGTCTCTTCTTATTTCTGTCTTTGTGTCGCTGCAACAACCGACCGTCCTTATGGGGTTCAATTAAAGTTGATCTTATTATCAATATTTCATATCTACTGTCACGCTAACAGCTTCTTTAAAAGGCTGAAGTCACATTTCAAACATTTACAAATTTTCTCACAGAGAAAGTTTAGAATACACATTTCAGGATGAGAAATGGTCGAGTGTTTGACGTATACATTTGACACATGCACACACACTGAGCTGCATAATGTGCACATGAGGTACAGACAGCAGTTTATCAGGAGACAGAAACGAGTCAACAGGAAGGGAGAGCAGAAGAAGAAGAAGAAGAGGAGGAAGAGGAGGATGAAGAGGAGACGTGTCATCAGCAGTTATGATGCTGAACCACTAGGAGTCAGTGCTGTTGCAGTGAGTCTGCACACAGCAGAGACGCTGCCTGGATACTGACACCACCCAGCTGCATTATGGGACTCCCAGGTAGGCTGACATCATCCAACACACTACCTCCACCTTTAAAAGGTACCAACCTGCGGTCAGCCTACACCTGCAGAGCTCTGTTTTACCGCCTCCTATGTTTGCAGCCATATTTACTAATTTATAGGGATAGTCTGCATTATTTGAACAGGGGTTGTATTAGTAACTTATCCATCGACAGTATATTATCTCCAACAGATGTCAGTTTGGAGAAGCAGACAGGAGTTCTGTCATGAAGCTGAGCAATGAACCGCTGCGGGCAGATATATTTTGGTGGTTTGAGTTGAAGGTGTGAGAAAGAATAGTGTCAGTAACATTGTTAACACTGTGCTACATTACAGAGAAATACAAACCGTACTAATGAACCTTCATTAATATAGGCCTATATTTTATCTCCAAGTGCACGTCACACACTGAGCGAGCCGCCTGTTAATGACGCTGTGGGCTAATGGGCATGTAGCTACTTCCATGTTTCACATGATACGTCATGTTTGTAGTCGACCAATGAAGATGAGTTTACATATCACCTTGGGTTCGTCTTTCACCTTCTCAAAATGATCCCACACTTTGGATTTCCTGCCCGACATGTTATTAACTAGCCTGTGGAATAACCGCAGGTACCAGCCCTGGAGATTAACCTGACTCCTGTCTGACTGCTGAGCGTGGACACTTCCTGTGTCTGTCCTTTCAAAGTAAAGTCACACATGCTCCAGTCATAGAGGTTTGGATTTATTCTGACAAGGAGCAGCTCCTGATAGAGTTTCACTTTTGTTTTTTTTCTGCAACTAAGCGACCAATGAAATCTTGCCAACTAATGACCTTTCTCGTCGACTAGTATTTGGTCGACTATCGGGGCAGTTCTACTATATTTAGAATATTTTCACAGCTTTACCTTAATGTCAGACAGTGATAATATCAGTATGTCATCAGTAACGGCCAATGTCAGCTTTAAAATGAACTGATGAATCATGTTTTTTCTTATTTTGCACAATGAATAAATATTAGATATGTCGAAAAATATTGAATTTCATGTCTCCATCTGCAAGTATGCATGCAAAATATGATGTTAATTCCACCCCAGAAGAGACTTGATGATCACTAATATTAGGTGGGAAAAAAGTGGATATATCGATATCAGTATTTCTTATCGGCCAAACGAGTTTTTACATATTAGCATGTTGGTTATTGGCAAACAATCCAATATTGTGAATACCTATGTCTTCGTTGAGGGTGCTATTTTTCTCCATGGAGTCTGGTGGTTTTGAAGAGTGCTCACAATGAGGTTAAAAAGAGGAGAGGTCACAGCATCATATCACTGGGGTTCAACATCTGCAGTAAAATTTGGTCCACCCTTACCAAAAGGCTCACTGTAGCTCTTTTTAAACAGGAGTTGTGCAAATTTGCAGGAAAGCCCAATCAGTCTTTTTTCAGCATCGGCAGTATAAAAACAAAATCGGGGAGTGCAGCAAAATGGCGCCTACCTACTTTTGTTTATACAGAATGTGCCTTTTTCGGGGCAATGGGGGGCGTGAGCAAGTAACAAAACGTGTAGCTCAGCGTGTGACGTAAACAGTGACGTGGGAGGGAAGCCGCGGCTGGTCAGTCCTTCGGTGATTCTCTCATAAGTCGGCCCGTCCTTCACCGTCCCCGTCATCTGACGGTTAATGGCCTCTTCGTTTGCGAGGACAAGGAGGGCGCGCAATTCCTTGTCTCCCCAGTTGCTCATCTTTACAGTGTCTGTCAGGTTTGTGTTTCCCTCTTGCTACTAGCTGCTCGCTAATTCCTGCTATCAGCTGTTTCCTGTTTATCCACCGCCAGTGGGTCGCACGTGCAGCGTCATCAACAGCTCCTCCCACAAGTCATCAACAGCCCCTCCCGTTGCAGAAGGCCGCCTCGGTCTGTTTAAACTAAAAGGGTTCCACCAATATGTCTACCCTACGAGGCGGAAAATTAGGCACCTCGGATCAACTCGCCAATCCGGCTCTGTGTGTCTGAACGCTCGCAGCTGGCCGGCAAAACGGCCCAACATTCGCTGAAAATCTAGCAGTGTAAAAGGGGCTCAAGTGTCACTGATTGATTCCTTTCACTGGGGCGTCTGCAGTCGGACTTGTGTCGGAATACTTTTGAATGATAAATAAAGATATGGGTGAGAATTACAATTCTGTAATAACTGGAAAAAGTCCTGAATAAAAGCCAATTAACAAATGCTTTTATATGCAAATGTTCTACTGTACATCGGCCACCATCTACTTGAGTGTACCCAAAAGTTCTATCAGGCCGAGCGCACCCAAAGAGCAGCTGAGCGAACACCATCCCTTGGCTGTTGGAGAAATGAAAGCCGCCCTCATCCACTGCAGCACATTGCTTAGCTTCCATGTCAGACTCCAGCCTGCTTCTCCAAACTGGGGGCGTGCTGACTGACATCTACTGTACACAAATTATTATCAGCAACGTGAAGAGAAACATGTTGGAGTTCAAGTGTCTCACAAACTGCTCATCTATCTTATTTAGGGTGGAAATAAACAGAATAAAGAGTTATTGGAGGACTGAAGGTTTTAACAGGAAGGTTATGTCAAAATGTTTGTGATGTTTATTTGTCATGCTCCCAGGTTTGTAAAGGCTAAAAGTAATGGACTCTTGTTTTGTCTTTAGGTTTGTTGGTGAATAAAATGTGTTTAAATCAACTTATTTGACCTTTGACCTGGCTGTGAGCTGAGAGTGGCAACATTTTAAACACTGACTGCTGCATATCGAGTACAAAACTCCAGTAAAAATGTCAGTTCAGTTGCTTCCTGCTGCTGCAAACAGACTCATGTTTACAAATAAATAGAAATATTCCTCTGGATGGATCTAAACACTGAAACGTTAAAGATCATCTTTATTTGTTTGTTTGTTTGTTTGTTTGTATGTGCACCTCAATAAGAACACAAAGCTCCATTATTCACTGTCATAAATTAAACAGAAAGATAACAACATCTGTTCCTCAGGCGTCACCTGTCGGCTCGGACGGTGGCAGGAGACGAACTCTGTCTGAACTCTGAGTGCTTCTTTATCTGGATTAAACCTATTGACTTTTCCACTGCTCTCTTCAAAGCTTTGTTATCAACTCGCTGACACAGCAGCAGCCGGCCACATGTTACTCTGATCGATGAGGAGCATTTCTGGTTTCAGGCTTTATAGTAATGCATGGAGCAAAAATATTTATAACAAGGACATTTGCTTGTTTTAAAAACATCTGTTTCACATTATAAGATACTAGTCCATACCCACTGAGTGCACAGTTGCCCACGTACAGTTTCACATGGTGTGTGTTTGGGATACAGGTCATAGGAAATTGCAGATTAAATAGTCAACTGAACCCATTAAGAAGAGCAATGTATTCAGACAGAGTGTTTGTGAATGTGATAGTACAGTTGCTTTATTGAAAGTACAGTAGTACCATTGCCAATAGTGGGATAGTTAGTGGGCTGAAACTGTACATTAGTAGTTGAGGTAGCACGTTGAAAGGCAGATAGTTAAAGTGTTTATATGTTGTATTGACTTCAAAGTGGGGCGCACTGGTAGTTCACATGGGAAAGGTGCAGCTAGCCCTTGTTGCAGCAGCATACCATACCATGACTTAGTCATAGCAAACATTAGAAAACAACACCAACATTGGTCCACAGGGGGAGCCACAGCGATCGGTGGCATTTTAGCCATTTTGAAGCATTTTTCTGTTGTTATAGCGCCACCCAGTTGCCAATTAGAGTTAAATTTCTCCAGTCACCTTGAGGCGTCCTGTTCTACATATCTACCAAGTTTAGTAAAAATCCATATGGCGGTTAGGCCTAGATAAGAAATGAGCTCTCTAGCGCCCCCATTTTGTTTGATGGGCTCAATAATGGAGGGGTCCCCTCAGATTATGTGTGCTCATATGCCTACAAAGTTGCGTGGTGATGGGTGAAACCCTTGAGATGTTCTACACCTTTATGTGATGAGCCACGCCCTCCGCAATATTCATTGCCTTATAGAAGCTCAGTTTTAGGAAGTTTTCCAACTTTTGCCAAGAGGGAACTTTAGATATTGCTCCCTAGATTATGTTCACCCAGTTTCATGCAGATCGCTCAAACTTCCTAGGAAGAGATCCATTTGAAGTGTTTTTCAAAAAATTCAAAATGGCGGAAAATCTATATAAGCGGAAGTTATGGGTTCTTGAGGCAAATGTGTTCCTCATGAGGAGAGGCATCTCTGTGCAAAGTTTCATGTCTCTACCACATACGGGGCATGAGATATGCCCATTCAAAGTTTGACATTTCAATGGGTTGCTATAGCGCCCCCCTTTGGCCAATTGATGTAATATTGCTTCATTGGCATCCTCCCATGACCCTCTACCACTGTGCCAAATTTCACATGGATTGACCAAGTCAGTGAGGAGAAAAACGTGGAACAGACACACACACACACAGTTTTCATCATCATATAGTAAGATTAAATTAGCTGCAGGTGTGAATGTGAGCGTGATTTTATATTTTCTGCAACTCTGCATAGGATAAGGTGCAAACAGATAAAACATGGATGGACGTGTCTCATCCTAAGAATTAAATTAAACTCAGACTTTATAAAGAACAAATCATTTGTGCAGTTTTCTAGTCGATGTTGGAGACAGTGTTTATTCTTCACAAGTCAACCCCACCTTTTTCTTGTTTTAACAAAAAATAGAAGCTTTTAGTTTGATTAAAGTAAGAATGATAAGATTCTTATTAAATGAAATGTAAAAATAATAAAGTTTTGTGGGTAATTTTAACTGCCGCTGTTTAGAAGTAATCAGCAAAACTGTAACCGTTTTCCTAAATTAACGACATTATTAGATTCAAATTCAGATTTCCTTATTTGTCATTTCACACAGGTCAATAAATGTGCTTCAGTGCAATATATGAATATAAATGAAAAGCAAACAGATCAAATAAATGAAATATCACAAAAATAATGGTTTGACAGCCCTGGTTGCTTTATATTATATTATATTATATTATATTATATTTATTTAAGACAAAAAATTTATCCCCAAAATGAGGAAAGTAAACAAACAGTTATCCCTGGAGGAGGAACAGTGTTTACACATGTTTATGTTTATTCTAATAAACAGCATGTTAATCCTTTAAAAGTAAAACCATATATCCTGCTGGAGTTTTAATGACAACAGAATAATTTATGTTTTAGATTTATTTACTTTTATTAGCACTTTGTGACTTTGTTTTGAAAGCTGCTACATAATTAAGTTATTATAATTATTATTGGAGTCAACGTGCGTCTTCTGCTGACTTGGTAAAAACAGGACAGAGTGTGTTTTTAGTGTGTGGGTGTGTGAGCACAGTGTGTACAATGTGTGTGTGGTGTCTCACCCAGAGATGGTGAGCTCAGAGCCATCACTCCATAGTACGAGAAGGGGCCGGTTTCAAACTTCATGTTTTCGTTTCCTGCTTCCACCTCCACTCGGCCCTGAAACACACACACCAGGACATTTTGTTTAATAAGCACATTATCTGTGTGTGTGTGTGTGTGTGTGTGTGTGTGTGTGTGTGTGTGTGTGTGTGTGTGTGACACTCAGGAAGCTCTGTTGTGCAAAATCCAGCAGTCGTCTCCTGTGGCAGGTAACAGAAACACTTTGACATCACATAAATATTACATCCTGCCACAGGTGTCTCTTTACCAGACACACACACACACACACACCACACACACACACAAACACACACACCCCTGTGTGGTGAAACAGGAGTAGCTGTGCTCAGGTTGCGTGCTGAGTGTCTGCAGTCACTTTATCCACACCTCAGGTGTCGACAACAAAGCCTCAGAGCACAAACACACACTCTCAAACACAACATATAACGTCGCTGACACACAATGAGCCGCTCAGTTAAATCCAGTGATAGCAGACAGCGAGCTGAGAGAGACAGTGTGTGACGGACACACAAAACACACAGAGACACACAAAACAACTACAGAGATGCAAACCAGCTGCAAAGAGACACAAAAGACTCAAAAAACAACCACAAAGAGACACAAACTGACATCACCGAGACTCAACCTGAGCACATATAGGCCCAAAGTGACTACAAAGAGACTCAAAATGCACAGAAAGAGAGCAAAGCAACTACAAATAATACAAAACAGCTGCAAAAAGACACAAATTAACTAAGGGCATGCAAACCGACTACAAAGAGGCACAAAACAACTACAAAAACACACAAAACAGCTGCAGAGACTCACAAAGACTATAAAAAGGGGGAAAACAACTACGAAGAGCTGCAAAGCAGCTACAGAGACTCAAAATGACTACTAAGAGACACAAAACTACAGAGAAACACAAAACAACTACAAAGAGACACACTCCAACTACAGACTCATAATGACCACAAAGAGACACAAAACAACTCCAGGGACACAAGAGACTCAAGACGACCACTAAGAGACACAAAACAACTACAAAGAGACACAAGAGACTCACAACCACAAAGAGACACACTCCAACTTCAAAGAGACACAAGAGACTCATGACGACCACTAAGAGACACACTCCAACTACAGACTCATAATGACCACAAAGAGACACAAAACAACTCCAGGGACACAAGAGACTCAAGACGACCACTAAGAGACACAATACAACTGCAAAGAGACACAAGAGACTCACAACCACAAAGAGACACACTCCAACTACAGACTCACAACGACCACTAAGAGACACAATACAACTGCAAAGAGACACAAGAGACTCACAACCACAAAGAGACACACTCCAACTACAGACTCACAACGACCACTAAGAAACACAAAACAACTCCAAAGAGACACAAGAGACTCAAGACGACCACTAAGAGACACAATACAACTACAAAGACACACAAAACAACTACAAAGACAAACTAGAGACTCAAAACAACCACTAAGTGACACAAAACAACTACAAAGTGACGAAAGAGACTCAAAACAACTATAAAGACAAACAACACAACTACAAAGACAAACTAGAGACTCAAAACAACCACAAAGTGACACAAAACAACTACAAAGAGACTCAAAGCCGCGACAAAAAGAAGCTAAACTACATTAAAGTCTGTGTGTCTCGCTGATGTATAAGAGCTGGTGTGTCCATCTGTCTGTCTGGGCCCCGGGGTCTCTGTCTGATAATCTGTATGTCTGTGTGCAGCCTGAAGTGTTGTACATATAATTATAGAGTCCAGAAGCAGAGCAGACACTGGGTGTGCACACAGCTCTCCATCAGACAGTCTGTGCACGTCCTCACATTTGTGAGCAGCTGACACAGATCCTATAACTCAGGCCTGAGGGAGAACTATGATTATTAAATGCAACACCAACTAATTATCCAACTGACCAAGGATGTTGATCAAACCTAAGAAGCACAATATTTCCCTCTGAGATGTCGGGGAGTAAAAGTATAAAGTAACAGAAAGTGGAAATGCTCCGTACAAGTACTTTAAAATTATACTTGAGTAAAAGTACTTGGTAACTTTCAAACAGTAAAATGACTGATGGGGATTTACTGACTCTCTCTGACTCTCTGCTGTTTACGTCTCTCTCCATATGTTCTGTGGTGTCTCTTCTCATCTTCCTCTTCCTCCATCCTCATTAACCCTTCAACCCCCCGTCCTCCCTCCACCATGTGTCTCCGTCTTATGTAAGAGGATCTATTAGTGAAGGTCGTGCTGCAGAGACAGACGCCCCTCTGACACACAACAACAGACACTCATGTGTTAGTTATGTTTTAATGAATGTTTATTGACAGCTGCACGTGTCATTTATTCCTCAAAACCTTTGAAGAATGATTTATTTTGCAGATTTTCTGCACAGTGATCTAAATATTGGAGACTAGAGTGCCAATACAAAATGTGCTGCAATGCCAAAAGTATTTTGATACACAATCAATTGATCGGCAGAAAATGTATCTGCAGCTATTCTGATAATTAATAAATCGTCTAAGTCATTATTCGAGGACAAATGCCAAACATTACCTGACTGGAGCGAACCAGGTCACAGTGTTGTTTGAACTTTGGCCTTTGACCACCAAAATCTCATCTGTTCATCGCTGGGTCCAAGTGGACGTTTGTGCCAAATTTGAAGACATTTCCTCAAGGTGTTCTTGAGATATTGCATTCATGAGAATGAGACAGATGCAAGGTCACAGTAACCTTGACCTTTGAACTATGACCACCAAAATCTAATCTGTTCATCATTGAGTTCAAGTGGACGTTTGTGCCACATTTGAAAAAAAAAAAAAAATCCTCAAAGGCCTTCTTGAGATATTGCGTTCACCAGAATGAAGCAAACCAGGTCAGTGACCTTTGGCCTTTCACCACAAAAATCTAGTCTGTTCATTGTTGAGTCCAGGTGGACATTTGTGCCAAAGAATTCTTTCAAGATGCAAGGTCACAGTGACCTTGACCTTTGACCACCAAATCAAATCTGCTCATCTTTGAGTCCAAGCAAACATTTGGGTCAAATTTGAAGAAATCCCCTGAGATGCTGCTTTCACAATGAGACAGACAAGGTCACAGTGACCTTGACCTTTGACCACCAAATCAAATCTGCTCATCTTTGAGTCCAAGCAAACATTTGGGTCAAATTTGAAGAAATCCCCTGAGATGCTGCTTTCACAATGAGACAGAAGTGGACGTTTGTGCCAAATCTGAAGAAATTGCCCCAAGGTGTTCTTGAAATATCACTTGCACAAGAATGAGACGGACAAGGTCACAGTGACCTTTGACCTTTAACCTCTGACTACCGAATTCTTATCAGGTCACTGTTGAGTCCAAGTGTTTGTGCCAAGTTTGAATAAATTCAGTCAAGGTTCTTAAGATATCACGTTTACGAGAATGGGATTTTTTTTTTTTTTTTTTTTAAATTTATGCCGAAACAATCATTCACTAAACCTGCTCAATAAACATGACATTTATGGACAACAGTTTTTAATAATCAGTGAATTGAATTATAAAACAAATAAAATACAAAATATTTTCTGCACTTCTCTGTTTTATGTTTAATTTTGGACTGATGGACGGATAAAATAAGACATTTGAAGACGTCACTTTGGACTGTAGGAGCAATTATTTTACATTAAAGTAATAAAAAAAACTGTAACATTAATTATTAATTTTGTTAAAAATAACAACAAAATAATGAGTAGTAATGACCCCGCCCTGAATCTGCAGCCAGAGTCACATTTATAGTGTAACACTAGTACTGGCAGACTTCATCACGTGATGGTGTGATACTGCGTGCTGAATTAAACTGTGACAAAGACCAAAAGCATCAAGGACGTTTTTTAGTAAATTACCTTAACGACCTTAAGTCAGGCGTGTCTTAGCGGGCTGATGAGTTTAGCACCTGCATGTGTGTTAATACCTGCTGCAGACTGACGCAGTGACCCGAGATAAACCTGTTTGTCACCAGTTTAAACTGTGGCGTCTAATCTCACGTCATTATGACCCGTTCACCAGCCGCCACCTCTTTCCATCTTCATCACATTAATCAGACCACAGCAGGTTTTTACTGATATTCATTTACATTTTCTCTGTCTTTAGGGCATAAAATGTTTAATAACAGTAACAGTAATTATTATTATCTGCATAATAAATACTTTTACCTTTGGTACTTTAGGAGGTAGAGCAGGTCGTCCACTTATCAGAAAACTTGCGTGGCATTACTACTTTTACTCAAAGTGTGAAGGATTGAGGGGGATTATTGGCAGAAATGAAATATAATATAGTAAGTCTGTTTTCTTTGGTGTATAATGACCTGAAAATAAAAACTGTTGTGTTTTCGTTACCTTAGCATGAGTCGTTTATATCCACATACGGAGCAGATCCTCGTCTACGGAGATCACCATGTTGCACCACTATGTTTCTACAGTAGCCCAGAACGGACAAACCAAACATTGGCTCTACATAATTAATTCAATGGGGACATTTGCGTTTGTGCATCAGCCACCACAGTTAGAAGCCCCTCCACAACAAGCACTGGACAAACATTGATTTGTAACGTGAAAAGTCTTTGTTCAGTGTTCTTACCAGTGAATGAATCAGCTGATCTGTTTGTTTCAGAGAGGAAGAGACCTCTGTGGATAATTCAGCTCCTGGTAAAAACCTCTGAACAATGAACTCTGAAGGAATTCTAACCAGGAGAAGTTTCGGCTGGTTGCAATCTGCAGCATCACCACTAGATGCCACCAAAACCCCTAAATCTGACACACTGGACCTTTAAGTGAACAATCTGAGTACTTCTTCACCACTGTGAACTCATAAAGATTAAGATTAAAGATTTAAGAAAGTGTGTGTGTGTGTGTGTGTGTGTGTGTGTGTGTGTGTGTGTGTGTACCTGCAGAATGAGGACGAAGTAGTCGACAGGTTTGCCTTTCTGGTAAAGGAAGTGCTGTGGTGAACGTTTGTCGTTCTCGTTGAACTTGAGCTCCTGGATGACGTCCGGATGTCTGAGGACCCTCAGTAAGACTTTCTCTGTGATCTGGAACGGGCTGAACACCGACACCTCTGAGGGGTGGAGAAAGACAGGGGTCAGAAAATAAATACAAACAACAACAATATCACTTCTGTACTTTATAAAGATGACTTTTTTTTTTTTTATAACTGACCCATCATGGGTTGAAAAGTCAGGTCACAAGCCTTTAATCCTGACACCTGAAATCGGATTATTTTACGGTCTATGTTGCGTTATCTCATGATCTCAAGAAAATGATCCCGTTTTCTCAGGTAAACAACATTTGTTATGTCAAGATTATGATATAAATATCTCAAGACAAGATGGAAACATAAAAATAGAACTATTGAGGTTATAAATTTACACCAGTGTCTCTGACACAGAAACTGGAGATTAAAGAATCAGTCAGCTGATGGACAGTAAAATAAATCAGTGCTGCTTGCTGTGAGATTGGCCGCCACTGCCGCCCCCGCCTCAGGGCTCACCTGTAGCCAGGAAACGATGAGCTGCCAGCATGAGCTGAGGAGAGATCTTCACGTGACTGTCGGCATCTTGTTTGAAGGCCGAGAAGTCGGGCTTGTTTTTATTGGAGTCAACCTTTTTCCTGTTTCTGTTGTCTGCTGCAGGAGGAACGACAGAACAGTTAGCAGAAGAGTAACACAGCAGATAAAACATAACAAATTTAACCGTAGATATGACGTTGAGTAACGGCCAGAAAAGTGTTTTATACAGAACAATAATGTCACAGTGAAGCTGACCTTTGACCTTTTGGATATAAAATGTCTTCACTTCATCATTTTATCCTGTTTGACATTTGTGTGAGGTTTTGTCATAATTAGCTTACAATTTCTTATGTTATGGCCAAAAACATGTTTTGTGAGGTCACAGTGACCTTGACGTTTGATCACCAAAATCTAATCAGTTTATCCCTGGCTCATAGTGGACATTTGTGCCAAATCTGAAGAAATTCCCTCAAAGCATTCCAGAAATATTGTGTTCACAAGAATGGGACATATGCAGGTCACACTGACCTCGTCCTTAACCTTTGACAACAAAATTCTAATCACATCATCCTTGTGTCCAAGTGGGCGCAAAGTTGTATTAACACTGGCCTTTGACATTTGACCACAACATTCTTGTCAGTTCATTTAAGTCCAAGTGGACGTTTGTGCCACATTTGGATAAATTTCCCCAAGGCATTTCTGAGATATCATGTTCATGAGAATGGCACAGACAAAAGTCCTATTAACCTTGACCTTTGACCTCTGACCATCAAAATCTAATCAGATCATCCTGGCTCATAGTGGAAGTCTGTGCCAAATTCGAAGAAATTCCCTCAAAGCATTCCAGAAATATCGTGTTCACAAGAATGGGACATATGCAGGTCACACTGACCTCGTCCTTAATCTTTGACAACAAAATTCTAATCACATCATCCCTGTGTCCAAGTGAACGTTTGTGCCAAATTTGAGGAACTTCCCCCTAAGGCCTTCTTGAGATATTGTGTTCACTAAAATGACACAGATGCAAAGTTGTTTTAATGCTGGCCTTTGACATTTGACCACCACATTCTTGTCAGTTCATTTAAGTCCAAGTGCATGTTTGTGCCACATTTGAAGGAATTCTCTCAAGGCATTTTTTGATTTATCATATTCACAAGGATGTGATAGACGGACGCACAACCTGAAAACATAACGCCTTCGACCATCACCAGCACGGAGACATAAAACTGGTGAAAGTTTTTTCCCTTAAAGAACCACTTCAGAGTTTGTTTATTTGTTTGTTTGTTTGTGTTTGTGTGTGACTTTGTATCTGTCCCACAGCCCGACCACCAGCAACAGCTGACTCACTGTAAAGGTCAGACTCATCCAGGATCTCCGACTTGATGATCTCCTCGATGACGTCCTCCAGCGTGACCAATCCCAGCACCTCGTAGAACGGATCTCCCTCCCCTTCGTTGTTCACTTTCTGGACGATGGCCAGGTGGGATTTACCTGCAGCGGAAAGAGATCACCTGAAGGTTACAAACCAGGACGCACGAGTGCACCAATGAGAGCCAATAAAAACATCTCACATCCCCACAATCTGAATCAGGAAAGTAGGGCAGCATCAAACAGGAGGGTGGAGGGAGCGGAGGGAGCGGAGGAAGAGGAGGAGGAGGGAGAGGAGGAGGAGGAGGAAGGGGAGGAGGGGAAGTTTGACTGCAGCCTCCGAAACTTCAAACACATTCGGCTACATGAAAACAGCCTTTCTTGTTTTTCTATTTCGGAGGCTGCAGTGACGCTGCTGTTCGATCTGCTGGTGGATTTATCCTGCCGAGAACAGATTGATGCCTTAATATAGCCCAGACTGGACTAAGAGCTTTGCAGAGAAAAGAGCTGCCAAAACAGAGATAAAGAGGAGAGGAGGGGGGTGGGGGGGCTGAGAAGAAAGAGACAAAACATTAATCCTCTCATTAAAACACATATGAGACCGCTCCACTCGCTCGTGCTCAGTAGGCTAAGTGTTTGCAGCTCTGCAGCACAGCGTGGTCACAAGCACACCTGACATCATCACTGGATGGCTGCCAGTGACAGCTGAGTGAAGTGCACGTTATCTGCTGAGCAGGAGGGAGGCGGCCATGACGCCAACATGCCACAGTTAGTTGGCATCAAGAAACCAACAACAGCAGCAGCGTCTATCTGTGGGCTCCTCACCGAAGCCTGGATGTCTGCATGTATGTGAGCGCGAGTGACGGCTTAATTTGGAGCTACAATCAGTTAGCTTAGCATGAAGACTGAAAACAGGGGAAACAGTTTGCTTAGCTCTGTTCAAAGTAGGGATGCACGATATATATATATGTACATATTTATTTACATATGAGGCCGATAAATACCACCAATAAAACGAAGCCAGACTGCTTTCATTGACTTAACAAGGGCAGCATCTACACACCCGACACACTGGGTGGTGGTACATGTACCTTTAAACTTGGTTTGTGAGCCACCAATAAACACAGAGAAGAAGAACAACAACTATGCACGTTGTCTAGAGGACGACACATGTCATGTGTGGACGTCTTTCACAGTTCACAGGAAGACAACAGGATTGTACCAAGTGTCTGATCTCGCTGAGGGACCTTCTCCAGAGTGTTAGCACGCGCTAATTAGCAGCAGCGGCTAACATCCAACACCAAGCTTTTAAAAGGCCTCGACTTTGTTGTTAAACTTATTAATAACTGCTCGCCATGTGATGCCACAGTCAGCAATTATTTGAATTGTTACCTGGCAACCCGGTCTGGAGCACGCCTCTGAATAATGGTATTTATGATGTAGCGTAGGGTTATATGGGGGCGGGGCCAGTGAGGGTCGACCTGATGTTGAAGAAATTCCCTCAAGGTATTCTTCAGATAATGTTCACAAGAATGCAACAAACGAGGTCACGGTGACCTTAACCTTTGACCTTCGACCACCACAATCTAATCAGATCGTTGTTTAGTCCAAGTGGACATTTGTGCCAAATTTGGAAAAATTCCCTCAAGGCGTTCTTGAGATATCGTGTTCTGGGACTAACAGACAGACAAACATTATAAGATTGTGCCACAACTTTTTAGTTGGAGCTTCGTCCTTGGTCCAGAAGAGCAGAATATTTTTCCTGGCAGCAAAAGATTGAAGAGTCTCTAATGTTTGATATTTGTAATATGACCCAGTAGGAGGCACATAGGGTCTAATGTTACAGCAGGGAGGAGAAACAATAGCATCCATTTTGTTTTTGAGAGCAGGTGTCATATGAGCGGTGTAACATGGCTAAGCCCCGCCCTCAAACGCGATGAGCCAATCACAGTGCGTATAGCCATTCCCATACACTGGGACATTCTCTGCCTGGACGTCCATTGAAATGCATTACAGAAAGTCAGTTTGTTGGGTTTTATGAGCTTTTTCTGAGATTTGAAGTTTAAAAATGGTCAAACGGTGTGCATGGGGTACATGCAACTCTGACACAAGGTATCCTGAGAGGCTGGGCGACCAGGTGTATTTTTACACTTTAAACCACATCTCAAGCGAGAAAAGTGTCTCCTTTGGATAAAGTTGTGTGGTAACGTTAGACCACAACATCAACTCAACGTGAATAAGATTAACAATGATGTCTACATCTGTTCTAAGGTAAGTCAACATTGTGTTTGAGGCAACATATTGTCACTTTGCTGCAAAGAAATATAAAGTTATCTTTAACATCTCTAGCTAACGTTAGCTAAAGTTAGCCTAACGTTAGCTCCTAGCTGCGTTGTTCATCATGTCACCTTGTTTGCTGGGAGTTCATTAGCCTATTTTGTTCTAGTTTTGTACTTTGGTGATGGTACATCATTGTTAGCTGTTGTCCAAAGGGCTCTAGTTAAGCTAACGTTAACTTCTGGAGCTTAGCTTCATTAACTTATCTGTAATGGCAGAGATAACAAAGGTTGGCAAACGTTATGCTGAATGATTCAGTGTAAATACTGTAGCACCAAACTAACGGAGAGACACTCTTGGTAAAGATGGTAAAAAGGCCGTTATCCTTTTCTCATATTCTGAGCCAAAAACCTTAACTTCAGTGGCACTTTAACTTGTTGTCTTTGATGGTGACGGCAACCAGATGCGGTTCACAAGCGTACACTGTGACCTGTAAATGTTGGCTTGTAATTTAAGCTTTTCATCGACCTTCTCAACAATAAAATGATGAATATATCCCTCCAATGCGTAGTTTAGGCCCTTTTGGTTACTTCTCAATGACGTCTGATCGTTATGTCCCCATAAATCATCAGTTGCCTCCTGTGAAATGCCGTGTACTGTGACACCTGCCATAGCGCCGGGCACTGAGTGTTGATAGTTTGTCCGAGTGAGTGGAGGGGGCGTGGCTTAGCCATAGGTCAATTGCAAATATATATTTCCATAACATGGCTCCACACTTCCATTCCAGGTCGTCAATAGTGTGTCCAAGTCTCTCTCCCAGGCTGGCTTAGTAGCTTGGGAGCTTAAAGATGAGTTGGAATTAGGGCTCTAGGATACACTAATGTGTTTCTTAGATACCTGTAAAACACCAATGGAAATTCTAAAAGTTCCACAGCTCCACCCTCTCGTCCAAATATGGTCACTTCTGGCTCCCCCCCAAAAAAGAAAAAGATGGATGGTCAGGGCCACCGTACATAAACAGCCCAGCACAGAGCAGAAGTCGGCGCTGAGCCGGCCGCTCTGAGTCATCCTGCCTGCAAACATCAGCCACTGTCACCACACACACAAACAGGCCTGTTGGCATGTTGTGTACAGTCAGCAGCACAGTGCTGCAGCCAAACAGCCTCTGACATCATCCAACAGCATCATCATCATCATCATCATCATCATCACCACCACCAGCTGCTCTGAAAGCAGAACACACAGACCTCATGTAAACTGTGTTCCCCTCACAGGGAGGTCAGAGGTCAAACGCCCTGCAGCAGGTTTATATTGGTGTCTTTGCTTCAGGGCACTTCAGCAGCAGAAACAGGAGCTGGTTTCAACCTTGAAATTGAGGGAGACCTTTTTCCGTTAACAGTGACTGAACGCCAAGAACTTAAACGATCAGTCTGTCAGCCAGATTGATTTAAGTTTAACTAATTCGATAACCGCTTCAGCAATTTTTCTGCCTTTTTTCAAGACAGAAACTGAAAAACATTCGATTATCCAGCTTCTAAAATGTTGAAGAGTTGATGTTTTTCTTTGTCTTATATGATCATAAATTGAATCTTTTGTGGGTTTAGACAGCTGGTCGAACAAAAACTAAACATTTAAAGACTCCACCTCGGTGTCTGGGAAGATATGACAAACATTTTTCATTTTTTGTGACATTCTATAGATGGTAGGATTAATAGAGATGCTTTGGGATGTCTACGTCTATTTATGGCTACACAAGACTCGTGCATGTGCACACAGTTCCACTGCAACTAACAGATGACTTTAAGATTTATAACCAGTGTTGGGGGTAATGTCTTACAGTGAGATATTACATTTTAGCAGTAGCAAAGTAATATCACATGTTACCATCCAAAATAAACTGTTTATCTGAAGGTGGTTGTGTGTTGTCATGTCTTTACAGACTACCAGTGACCGGCACATCTGGGTGATGCCGTTATCATGTTCAGTGTTTCCATTAATACACTGAAACGTCTACAACGTGTCCCGTTCTGCTTTTGCGTGTTAAGGATCCGATCACACAGACAGCGTTTTAGCAGCTGGAGGCGCCTTTTTGTGATTGTATTTAATGAGAATGAAGTGTTTTGCTCGCTGTTTTTGTGTTGCGACGCACTTCACATTTCTGCATTCTAGGCAGCTGGTGTTTTTGTCGGAGCACTCCGAACTCCTCGAGTTGAATAAACTTTAACTCAGAGCGGAAATGCGCCCCACGTCATCTCTTTTTTTGTTAGCTTTTTCCCCATTGTCCAATGGGATGATTTGAGAGGCGGGCCTTCTGTGCTGGTCACGACAACAAGTTTACAGTTGGTAAACAATGGAGGAGACACTAGTGTTAGTGGTTGCTGGATACCCAGAGCTACACGGCCCGACGACAGACATCATGTTGTCAAACTGCCCCTGAGTCAAACTACCCTGGAAATCCAGAGTTCTTGCTAGAGCACAATTTGAATTTGCTCAGCGAGTCACTCTGTCAATCAGTAATGATGCTCATTACCCATGCCGTTGGAGCTGAGCTGCACCAATCACATCGGTGTATCTGATATAGGCGGGCCAGAGGCGAGCTAAAGATGACGACAGCGCTGCAACGACGAAGTCCGAAATCAGACAGTAAACATTGCAAGATGGCTACGGATGAACACCAGTTGTTTGAAACAGCTTTGGCCGCTACAGTGAACGAGTTAGACTTGGCTTTTTCTCTAAAAGAGGAACAGAAGACGGCGCTCGAATCTTTCCTTTGCAAGAAGGATATTTTTGCTATTTTGCCGACTGGATACGGCAAGAGTCTAATCTACCAGTTAGCTCCGCTGGTAGCTAAACTCTGGATACGTCACCCTGTGTATTGTTCTGATTGGTCGTAGTGTTATCCAATTACGTGCAGTGATATTTACAATCGCATGCTTGGTGCCGCCCCTCGAGTTGGGCCATTTGCATTACTCATAGCCAGACCCTAAATCTTTGTAGATTTGGGTCTGGATTTCCAGGCTAGAGTCAAACTAAAATCTGCCTGTAAACGTCCATCATGGAGGAGAAGCTCCTGGACCAACTGGTGGTACTCCCCATGATCCAACTAAACAAGGAAAATGGATCACGTATCTTTTAGAATTGATTTTAAAGTTCTTTTACTTTTTATAAAGCTTATATGACCTCACCCCTCCATACATCTGAGATTTCTTTTTTATCATTTTATGTTGTAGCCAGATCACTGAGGTCCTCCACTGCTTTACTTTTCAATGTTCCTCATGTCTCATAAAAGTCCTGCTGAGAGCACCTTTACTCCCTAAACTGTGGAATTCACTGCCTCTGGATATCAGAAGGTGTAACATAAAGACCTATGTTTTCAATCTGGCTTTTAATGTGGAGTAACATCAGCAGTCTTGATTTTTGACCATTGGTTTTTACCTCCTGTTTGTGGTTGGTTTGCTATTTCATTGTCTTGTGTCTGTGTCATTCCAAGTTTGCCATGTGAAGCACTTTGGGCTGCATGTTTGTATGAAAGGTAAGTAAAGTTGAGTTATGTCTGCCTGACTTCCTGTGTCCAAGACTAGTCATTTATCTAAAAAGGTTTAGGCTATTCAATGGTTCTGTATCATCATACTGTAATTAATATAATCAGGTGATTTTAATCCAAAGTGGTGACCGCTGTTTGTGAACACATGACGTGCAGCACTGGATTTGAAATGAACTGTACTGAACAACATGACCCTCGTCCATGTAAAGTCAACATCAATGCGACTGCTGTGATAACACACCTGCAGACTTTGCTCATATGTTCTATATTTGTCCCAAACTAAAGAGCCTCTGGGCCAACGTTTCTGGAACCTTGTCTGTAATTTTAAAAATGGATTTGCAGCCCTGTTCTCTGATAGCTCAGTTTGGGGCTCCAGAGGACGTCACTACTCTGACTGCCGGACAGGCCAACAGTGGTGGAAATTTGGTAGAATGGAAGTCCCCTAACCCCCCCATCATCCTGTCTGCTTACAGACCTGGTAGTTTTCCTCAATTTGAGAAGATATTATATTATATTACATTTTGAGAGATACTTGTCCAACACTGTTTATAACACAGAAGAGAATCAAATGCTCAGCTCTATTAATCTGATCAAAATAATCTGTGTGTTTTGCTGCGTTAAAAATGTGAAGAAAAGCATCTGATACCTTCAAACAGCCTCATCATCACAATAAGCTTTAATTCCCTGCAGGTGCGTCACTGTCATGATACCAGCTTTGTGTTGAAGGTGTGGATATCAACACTGAGATTTCCCGCAGTAATCCGGTGCGCCTGAACGCACACATTTTCATCCCATCGCTCACACACGATGAACACAGCAGCTGATTTCACTGATTAGTTCCTGCACTGTGACTGAAGCTGATCATCAGTGAAATCTGCTGCTGGAGACAAACCTGCTTCCAGATCAGATCAAACTCCGATGGAGCCAATAAAGGAAACAGCACATGATGGATTGCAGAGTTTTTTTAAACTCACAGTGGGTCATGTCAAGGCTGAATCCAAATGTCCACACTTCAGACTTTGAGGGTGTGTTCCCAGCAAGTCTGGGAGCTGAGAGCTCCAAATCTACAGTCATCCAGTCCTCAAGGGGCCTAAAGCGGACCTTCTGCAGACTTCCAAAGAGTCCGCCTGGGGTGCAGACCTGAGCAGAATTCACTGATTTAATAACCCACAATTCATTGCAATATGGACTTGACATTGTACTTTTTTTTCCAATGGCTGACTGAGAAAACAAAACTTAAGTGAATGTAAAACAGTTGCTGTAGCCTTTTAAAACAATACTTGAATCGTGTAGGCCAGAAAAAGGGGTGGGTATCACCAGAAGATCCACGATATTATCACGATACTTAAGTCACGATACAACATTACTGCAATTTTAAATAGTTTGCGATACGCTGAGTATTGCGATAAATATTAGGGGTGGGGGGAAATCGGTACAGCAGAGGATTGCAATATTCTGCATAGCGATATTGGCGATACACGGACGCCAAGTGTTGATCTTTTAATCCAACTTTTGGTCCTAGAATAATTAAATCAGTTGCTTTTTCTGTCCACTAGATGGTGCTGATGTTTTTTTCCTGGTGAGGTCAGCAGAGGTCTCAGTCAGCAGCATTTGGCAGGAAGTTCATTAAAACAAAGATGGAGGCACTGGAGACAGAAAACAGAAATGCTCCGTCTGCTTTTAACTCAAATATCTGGACTTATTTTGGATTTTCTAACACACAAGGAGGACTTGGATATGACACATGTGATTTACAGCAGTGTCATATGAAAATAAAATACTGTGGGAATACTACGACCATGAGGGCTCACCTCACACTCCACCATCCGGAGACAGCGTTAGCCGCTGACGGCCAAGCTAACGCTAAAGATCAACCAACACTGGACACACTGAGCTCGACAAAACTACCATCAGAAAAAAACAAAGTCCATCACCTACTTCCTGTGCAAAGATCTGTGTCCATACAGCGCTGTTAAATACGAAGGCTTTGTGTTACATGCTAAAAACATGTGAACCCAGGTATGTGACTCCGTACATGCACTGTAAAGTACTGTGTTTCATGTCTGCATCTGCTGGTGAGCCGTGACAATAACAGTATACATGTATAATATGATGTTGATTCCACTACAGAAGAGACTTGACAATCACTAAAGTTAGGTGGAGACAAAAGTGGTTGTATCGATATCGGTATCAGTTATCGGCAATATGAGTTGTTATCGGCATATTGGATATTGGCAAAAAATACATATCGTGCATCGCTGCTTATGGCTTTGATATAATACTAGGCTGTGAATTCCCCCTCCTGGGATCAATACAGTCTTACCTTATAATATAACATCATAATTAATTAATTTGTTGATCATATTTTGAGTTATAAACGTCAACGTGCAAATATATATATATATATATATATATATATATATATATATATATATATATATATATATATATATATCTCAAATCTCCTTTGTCTTTGCTCCAATATGTGATAATCTTGATGTCCTGTCAGGTGTAAAGGTGCGGACACACCAAAGCGACATCAAAGAACTAGCAGTGACGAAAGCCGACTGTTGCGTCGTCTACGTCGCCTCACGTTGTCTACGTCGCCTCACATCGCCCTGTGTCAGTTGCATCTGAACACACTACACGGACTACATCCGACGGCCAAGTAGCACGTACGTTCTGCGCCTGCGTGAGAGAGAGCGGAGTGAGAGAGTGGTACATCCTGTCAGCCGAGGGTTTCCTATCTGTGCAGCCGAGCACCGGAGCACCTCCACGGACTATTACATCCAGACGGACCCGGTGTTTCCTCCGCAGGCTCCACATCACTCAGCTGCCCGATAAACCGCTGCTTCTTCCCGCTTTAACCTGAATAACAAACCAGGGCTCGGTGCTCGGTTGGATCCAAGCGGAGAGCCGGGCTAGCTCAGAGACTAGCGGAGGCTAACTGGCTGTGCTTCCCTCCGGTCATGCTGCGGCTAACGCTCCGCTAGCCGCTCCCAGCTAGCTCCGGTTTGTTATTCAGGTTAAAGTGGGAAGAAGCAGCGGGTCTGTGGGGCAGCTGAGTGAAGTGGAGCCTGAGGAGGAAGCACCGGTTAGCCCCGGTTTCACTACAGGCAGATTCACTCGCTATAGGGGTGAGGAAATAAAACCTGAACAGCCAATCAGAGTGATCTCTCTCACCGACAAGCTCCACCGCCGATTCAACATGCTCAATCGGCAGAAAAGCCGCCGACGCTGAAGTGCCAACGGTGCGGGACACACCGCAAAAACTAGGCCGACAGACGCTCACCGACAGCCCGACTTTGGTCGACGGCCGACCGTCGGCTTGGTGTGTCAGGGCCTTTACAGACCCTGGCTTCTGGATCTGGGCAACTAAAGGCTTCTTTAGCCTTGGTGATTTATTTTTTAATGTCTATTAATTAATCAATTGGAAAATACAATATTCAAAAAAATTCTCTCAATCAGAATCTGTCGTACGCAGAGAGGCAGCTTTTCTTACTACAGGTGGGAAATCAAGGTCATGGTACCATCTGCACCCGTCACCAGGCCCGCCATCAGGGGGGGTCAAAGGGTACAGACGAACCGGGCCCAAGGCCAGGGGGGGCCCATGAAAGGTCTGTGGTTGACCCTTAAAGTGGATCAAGTTCAACAGTTTACTCACTGACAACAACAGTCCCAGGTATGACAGGTGAAGCTGAAGGTCAGAGGTGAGGCAGACTGATGTCAGCAAATACAACCTGCTGTATCGGCTCAGTTTTAAAGCTGCAGTGACGACACAGGTGTCATATTAAACCAGAGGACCTGAGGTATCCACTGGGACCAACTATAAGTTATCTCGTGTTAAGACACACACATGGCCTTAACACGGAGTGGAGACAAAATACATGTGGAAATATGATCAGTTGGATCATATGTAACCGTGCGCTCTGGTGATGTCTGCGTCGTGTTGATATAAAGAGGTCCAGGCTGTGGATATGTGTGGAGGTGATCTCTGATTATTCCGACAGCTGACAGCGAGAGGTGACAACAAAATCCTCCGTCAGTTACGACCAAATGAACTCGAGCCCCTCTCCCATGGAGCACCACAGCAGAAGGGGAGAGGTAAGGTGGGAGACACCCAAAGGTGAACGTAGGGGAACAGAAACTGAGTATCAAAGGTTCCACATATTGACTACGGAGGCCTGAGAGGGTCAGGTACTAACAACTGAAACTAATCTTGTGTAATCGTAATACTTAATATTAAAAATGTAGATTTGACTTTGTCACACATATTTAGGGCTGCAGCTATCGACTCTTTTAGTAATCGAGTATTCTATCGATTATTCTGGTAATTATTCGAGTAATCAGATAAGAAATACTGCGTGTTTTTATTAAACTACTTTGGCTTTATTTAACTGCAACGGTGATATATAAAAGAACGTAATAAAAGTGAGAGAAATGACCAACAAATGTGTTTCCTTTTTTTCAAATTTAACATTTTTATTGCTCTAATTGCAGAAACATTTGTCTGCAGTTTGAACTTCACCAGCTGTGACGGATCAAATGATGCGTCTGCCGTCTGTAAACTCAGCTGCTGCTCAGCTGAACGTGGTGGAGCCCTCTGTACAAAGCTGTCCAACGTACAACTCTGTGACTTCAGAGTGTAATTCATTATTTCACTGATACTTATTACTTTGCCTTAATAATTATCATACTGTAAGTTCCTATGACTGACTAGTTTAGACTCATTCACTGTGGTGCCTCACACTGCTGACCCTGCTGACTGTAATCCACATTAATATACCTGCTGTTCTTGATCTGTACTTTTCTACTGTGTGTGTGTGAGAATAATTCGCCTCGAGGCTTTTTAGTAATCGAATTATCTTAATGATGAAAACTCTGTGTGTGTGTGTGTGTGTGTGTGTGTGTGTGTTCCACGTTCTTCTCCTCACTGACTTGGTCAATCCATGTGAAATTTGGCACAGTGGTAGAGGGTCATGGGAGGATGCCAATGAAGCAATATTACATCAATTGGCCAAAGGGGGGCGCTATAGCAACCCATTGAAATGTCAAACTTTGAATGGGCATATCTCATGCCCCGTATGTGGTAGAGACATGAAACGTTGCACAGAGATGCCTCTCCTCATGAGGAACACATTTGCCTCAAGAACCCATAACTTCCGCTTATATAGATTTTCCACCATTTTGAATTTTTTGAAAAACACTTCAAATGGATCTCTTCCTAGGAAGTTTGAGCGATCTGCATGAAACTGGGTGAACATAATCTAGGGACCAATATCTAAAGTTCCCTCTTGGCAAAAGTTGGAAAACTTCCTAAAACTGAGCTTCTATAAGGCAATGAATATTGCGGAGGGCGTGGCTCATCACATAAAGGTGTAGAACATCTCAAGGGTTTCACCCATCACCACGCAACTTTGTAGGCATATGACCACACATAATCTGAGGGGACCCCTCCATTATTGAGCCCATCAAACAAAATGGGGGCGCTAGAGAGCTCATTTCTTATCTAGGCCTAACCGCCATATGGATTTTTACTAAACTTGGTAGATATGTAGAACAGGACGCCTCAAGGTGACTGGAGAAATTTAACTCTAATTGGCAACTGGGTGGCGCTATAACAACAGAAAAATGCTTCAAAATGGCTAAAATGCCACCGATCGCTGTGGTTCCCCCTGTGGACCAATGTTGGTGTTGTTTCTAATGTTTGGTATGACTAAGTCATGGTATGGTATGCTGTACATAATGGGTATGGACTGGTTGGAGTTACTTGAGGAATCATTTCAGCCCTGCACATTTTACTGCTGTATAACTGACCCTGTTACATTCACACCCTAGAATTACAAAAAATTAGTCTCAGTTGTTATTACCTGACCCTCTCAGGCCTCCGTAGTCAATATGTTCACCTTTTACCCCACCTATAAGAGGTGTGTCTCCCGCCTTACCTCTCCCCTCCTGCTGTTGTAATCCATGGGAGAGGTGAGAGATGTTGCTCTCATAGTAATGTCTGTGTTTCAGCTGTTCAGCTGTCTGTAAGTGTCTTTGGGGCAACCTCTTAAATTCTAATATCAGACAGAAGTGTTCCAGCTCACAGAAATCATTCTGGTTATTGCCAAACGATGTGCTGCAGTGAGGTGGACGTCAGATCTCACCTGTTGGGCTGTGGCTAAAATATTCAACAAAAAATAGAAGATAATGAGAAAGGAGATATCTGTGACTGAGCTGTTCAGATGATGCACTGAGCGTTTGTTTTATAGTGAAAATCCTAAAATAAAGGTTGTGAAAATAAACGTCAGAGTTACAGGGGGCCACAGCAGAGGGGCCCCATGTGGCCCCAGAGCCACAGGTTGCCCCCCTGGTGAGTGTGTATGACCTTAAAAATCAATGAGCATATTTTGAAAATGTAGGCTGTGATGTTCCAGCTGTCAATAGAGCTGATCGATACACACACAGGCTGCAGGGAGGAGGAGGAGGAGGAGGAGGAAGAGGGGACAGGAAGTGTGTGTGTTACGCAGCCTCCCCAGGTGTGACACGATGACCTCACCTTTCTTGAACTCCTCCAACATGGCGTCCAGCTTGGTGTCGTGGAACACAAAGTGCACCGGGTGGTTGTAGAACTTGGTGATGGTCTTCAGGGTGGTGCAGTCGTCCGGGTCCACGAAGGCCAGGTCCTTGACGTACAGGATGTCCACGATGTTGGTTTTCTCGTCGTCGTACACGGGGATGCGCGTGTAGCCGCTCTCCATGATCTCAGACATGGTGTTGAAGTCCAGCACGGCGTCCGCCTGGATCATGAAGCAGTGCGCGATGGGGGTCATGACGTCCTCCACGGTCTTGGTCCTGAGCTCGAGCGCGCCCTGGATCATGTTGAGCTCCTCCTTCACCAGGTCGTTGTAGGGCTCCGTCACCTTGAGCATCTCCACCAGCTTCTCCCGGTTGTACACGGTGCCGATCTCCTGGCCCAGCAGGACGTCCAGCAGCTTGCTGACGGGGAAGGACACCGGGAAGGTGAGGAACATGAAGAACTTGGTGAGCAGGATGGTGTTGGCGCCCACGGCCAGCCCGTGGCGCGAGCACAGCGCCTGCGGGACGATCTCCCCGAAGATGACGATGCCGATGGTGGAGGCCACCACCGCGCCCAGCCCGGAGCCGGTCAGGTCGTCCAGGAGGATGGTGAGGGTGGTGTTGACCAGGACGTTCCCGAGCAGCAGAGAGCACAGCAGGTAGTTCCCTTTGCTGCGGATGGGCTCGATCTTCCGCGCGTCCTTCTTCTCCTTGTCGGTGCCGCAGCTCTGCACGATGCGCAGCTCCATGGGGTCGAGCGCCATGAGCCCCAGGTTGAGCCCGCTGAACATCCCGGAGAGCACGAGCAGGCACGAGATGAGGATCACCTGCAGCCACATGGGCAGCAGCGACTTCTTCTCCTCCACCACCAGCACCCTGCCATCACTGTCCCCCAGCAGCACCCACCTGCTCCCGTCCGCGCTCCGCGTGCACAGGGCGTACTCCTTCCGCGGCTCGCTCTTGCGGAGCGGCTTAATGTGCACGGTGAGCAGCCCCGACGTGCCCCGACTGCTCACGTTCATGAAGGTCTCGACGCTGATGTCCTTCGTGAAATCAACACAAGTCCTGTCCGGCGGCTCCATCACCATCATGCCGCTGCCGCCGCTGCCGCCCCTCGCCGCCGCCACCGCCGCCTCCTCCTCATCCTCCGCTTCGTCCCCGCCGCCGCCGCCGTCCGCCAGCTCCGTGAAGCGGATCTGCGTCCAGGCGCCCGAGTGGAGCTGCACCCCGTAAAACCGGAGCTGCACGGCGCTCTCCTCAGTCACCTGGATGACACCGTCGTCATTGGTGCCGGCCGGCTTGTCGCTCCTCTCCAGCCGCATGCCGAGCACCTGGCTGCCGCTGCTGACGCCGGACGCCGCGGTCTCCGTGCGGCCGCCGACCGCGCTCCACAGGAATATGATGACAGTGAGAATGTAACCCTGCTGCCCGCTCCATTCTGTCGCCATGTTTGTTTCACTGCTCGGCGACCTGGGGGCTGACGTCATTTACTCATGTCCGAGCGGCTCCGCCCCCCGCCGGTCCATCACACACACCCCCGTTATCACCGCCTACCGGACAGCGGCAGGTAGAGCTAATAAACAAACTCCCCCTTCCTCCTCCTCTCTGTCACAGCTGATAATATTCTGATGCTGTGTTTCTGCAGCATGTGAACACACACACACACACACACACCTCCTCCGCCCCCCCGTTACAGTGTGTGACAGCTCGGGGCAATGCGGCACACAGCGGTGCTGCTGCGGCCAGCGGTTTCTCATCCTCCAATTGTATCCGGAGCCAGCTGCTGTTATGTAAAGGCACATGGCATCTGTGCACCCCCATCATCACCCCCTCCTCCCTCCTCCTCCTCCTCCTCATCCTGCACCATCCCTCTGGCACCGAGCCCGGCTGCTGCTGCTGCTGCTGCTGCTGCACAGATGAAGTGTCTGCAGCTGGAGCTCATCTGTCTGCATCACAACAACAACAACAAACTGCATGTCTGTGTGTTAAAATGCATCTTACTGTTTATTAAAGTAGAGCTGCATCATAAAGCTGTCAGCTGTTTGAGTCTCAGCACATCAAGTCACCGCATGAAACTCATTGTTCTGATTTGAATGTTCCTCTAACCCTCAGTGTTATTAGCGCCTAATATTCACTGACCAACAGTTATGTAATACATCATAAAACATTTCCCTCCTCTTGTCGCCACCTGGTGGTCAAAGCAGGTAAAGTCGCTCTGCTGTCAAATGCTGGTATAAAAAAAACAACAGTTAAATAGTACTCTACACTTTACAACAAGCAGGGGCGTAAATAGAGACAGCTGCACAGGGGCCCGTGGGCTGAAGGGGCCCTCCACAATATGTTGAGCAGGACAACAGACCCTTGTGAGTAATTCAGATTGCAACCTTAAAGGGATAGTGCACCCAAAAATGAAAATGCAGCCATTATCTACTCACCCATATGCCGAGGGAGGCTCAGGTGAAGTTTTAGAGTCCTCACATCACTTGCAGAGATCCAAGGGGAGAGGAGGTAGCAACACAACTCCACCTAATGGAGGCTGACGGCGCCCCAGATTCAAACGTCCAAAAACACATCATTGAAACCACAAAATATCTCCATACTGCTCGTCCGTAGTGATCCAAGTGTCCTGAAGCCCCGACATAAAATACGGTCTCGCGTAAGCGCACACACGTGAGTGCGGTGCACAGAGAGGCAGTCAGAGCTGCAGGCTACAATGAGGCTAAAAACAGAGTTCAAATGAGGTTTTTCCAAACAACTTTTTATGTCGGGGCTTCAGGACACTTGGATCACTACGGACGAGCAGTATGGAGATATTTTGTGGTTTCAATTATGTGTTTTTGGACGTTTGAATCTGGGGCGCCGTCAGCCTCCATTAGGTGGAGTTGTGTTGCTACCTCCTCTCCCCTTGGATCTCTGCAAGTGATGTGAGGACTCTAAAACTTCACCTGAGCCTCCCTCGGCATATGGGTGAGTAGATAATGGCTGAATTTACATTTTTGGGTGCACTATCCCTTCAAAACTCACTGCGTTCAAAGAAAAACTCACATTACATTAAATACAGTGCAGTTATAACCTGAGTCAACCAGGATCAGAGGAGCTGCAAACACCAGTGGGAACCATTTGTCATATTATTCATTACTATGCCATATTTATCATACTTTTATTTTTGTTTCGTAACGCACTTTAATGTTGTCATGCTCATGTTGAATGAACCTGGATTCATGAGTAACAACACTGCATATTTCACTGTATGCTGCCGTATTTAAAGACGACAATAAATTGAACTTGAGCTACATGTGTGTTGCTGAGGTTGTGTATGTTGCAGCATATTGAAATATGAGACATTACAACATTAAAACCAACAGTTTCTCTTTAATTTCTGCTTTTATTACAAGTAACAAAGTGTAACTGAAGATTCTTCTTAAATTACAAAAATATCTTGTTCACATTATTTTGTGAATTCTGTCCTCATTATGACCTCATGTTGTTTTTCAAGGCTGTAATTACACTTCGCACATTTATTAATATTATGAACATCCTTCATTTCAACACATCATTTAGACTCTGATAATAAAGTCAAACAACATGAGCAGAACAAACGAACAATTATCAAACACATGATCATGTGACAGCTCGATGAATGACCTCATACAGTAACTTTGCTCCATCTGTCTTCAGCGTGTCGTCCTTCTTTGTTTGTTCAGCTGTTCAGTCGGGTAAACAGGACGATACAGTCGTTAATTATCACATTAGATTACAAACACATGACAATTATCCAACAACATGAACTGATGAGTTCATACAGTTAAAGTGATTCTGGTTTGAAATGCTGGTGAAACAAGTTCCTTTAAAAAAAAAAAGATATCTATGACCTTCATTGTCCTGAAGAAACACGTCACATTAATTATCTATTCACAACGACCCCAGGGCCTCAGACCTTCAGGGGCCGAAGGATCGAGGATCACCTTGTCGAGGTTTCTGTTTCTAATATCAGTTTCACACATTTCTCAAAACTAAGTTCACTTCTTCATTCAACTGTGATCAACTGTAAATAAACGGTAAACTTAAATCAGTTTGGAAACACTGTCTGTGTCAGGATCAGCACATGATCGGTCACTCCTGAATAAATCAGTGCCGAAAGAGAAACTTCACACTTGCAGAAAATGTTGTCGTTCCTGGTTTCACTCCTCACCTTGCTGCAGTGATGTAGATGACGTACAGACCAGTGAATTGGACTGCTTTGCACCGAGGCGTATTTGCACAGAGAGGGGACAGTTAGCACCAGACGTCTGCAGTGAGCTGATTTTTTAACATACTGTAAACAAATAACCAGGTGTTTATATTCAGTGTTGAAAATTACAGCAACCTAATTTATCCCTGTAGATTCCTCCTGAAGAAAGTCAGTTTCTTGGCTGCGTTGACACACGTAAAAACTACAATTACCACCCTGTGGTTGTGTGACTCCGCCCACCAGTCCACCCTGTGGATGTATGACTCCGCCCACCAGTCCAGTGTCTCTGACAGTCTCCATCCATGTCAGTGAAAACATGGATGCTTCACACACAGAAGATCTATACAATCAGCACAGTTTCAAGATTAGAGTCACCAATTCAGTATCTGACCAAATGTCTCCCCTTCTGTTCCTGAGATATGACGTTAAAACATGATGATGTCACAGTCAAGCTGACCTTGGACCTTGGCCTTTGATGACCAAAGTCTGATCAGTTCATTGGTGAGTCCGAGTGGACGTTTGTGCCAAATTTGAAGAAATTCCCTCAAGGTGTTTTTGAGATATTGCATTTCAAGAATGAGACAGAAGCAAGGTCACAGTGACCTAGACCTCTGACCTTTGACCACTGAAATCCAATCAAATTATAGTTGAGTCCTAGTGAACATTTGTGCCAAATTTGAAGAAATCCCCTCAAGTTATTAAGATAGCGCATTCACAAGAATGAGACAGATGCAAGGTCACAGTAACCTTGACCTTTGACCATCAACTCTAACCTGTTCATAGAGTCCAAGTGAACATTTGTTCCAAATTTGAAGAAATTCCCATTAGGAGTTCATGAGATACTTTTTGCACAAGAATGAGAAAGGAAGGTCACAGTGACCTTGACCTTTTACCTTTGACCACCTAATTCTCATCAGTTTATTTTTCAGTCAAAGTGGACATTCGTGTCAAATTTTCAATGAAATTTCCTTGAGGTGTTTTGGAGAAATGAGACAGACAAGGTCACAGTGACCTTGATCTTTCACCTATGACCACCAAAAACGTATCAGTTCATCGCTGAGTCCAAGTGGACATTTGTGGGAAATTTGAAGAAATTCCCTTGAGCCGTTCCTTGAGGTATCACAAGGATGGACGGACAGATGGACAACCTGAAAACATAATGCCTTCGTCCACAGCTATCGCCGGTGCTGCGGCTAATAATTTGTATTTAAAGCAGCTGTAGTCGATCTTGTTACAACAACAATACAGGAACTTTTGATGGAAACATTTAGATGCTAAATGCTTCACTACGTTCATCAGCCTGTGTCTGCAGGTAGGGCACATGTGGTTATCAGCTGCATTGTAAAAGACTGCTCTATAATCAAGTTATCGAGGGATAATTACTGATTATAAACTAACACATACATGATGCGTACAGTGGGACAAACAGAGGTGTTGACAGGAAGTCCACAGTTGTTTTTTGCTCTGATGCAAGTGTATTGATTTTGCTGTCAGTGACTGGTGATACTCAGTGAACTCTGTGTTCCCGCTCACTGCAGCCTGCCGTCTCCTCGGCTGCATGGACTCTGCATCTGTCCGTCCGGCGGAGGAAGAACCTCGACTTTGTAGCTCACCCTCTTGGACTGCAGGATGCTGTAGCTGTTATCGAAACACAGCACGTCTGCACAAAAGCAAGGACACAACAGTTAGTTAACTACAACTGGCATCCTGCAGGATTTTAAAGGGCAACTCTGGTATTTTTTTAACCTGGATCCCATTTTCCTACATTTTTGTGTCTAAGTGAACAATGGGAACAACAATTTTTGAAACTGGTCCAGTATTGACTGAGAGTGCTGCAGCCAAACAGGCTACAGTGTCACCACTTGGGGCAATTGAGCACCGTCAGTTTACGTTCAATAAAATGTCTTGTTTTTGTCACTGACAGGCTCAGACTGTTATTCTAAGTGTCTGACAGCATTATGAAAGGATCCCTACAGAGATAGAGCTTTGTGTTAAAGAGTAAGATCCTTTTTGTTTAACCAGAAACAGCCCTGAAATCACCATCACCAAACCCACCAGACTAAATTTAAATTGTGCTTGTTTTTGTCACTGACAGGCTCAGATTGTTATGTCTGAAAACATCAAGAAAAAGGTCCCCACAGAGACAGACTTTTTTTTTTAAGACAAGATCCTTTTAAACTACAGGAAACAGCCCCAAAATTGCTATAGCCAAAACCCACCAGCCTCCATTTTGCTTGTTGTTACCACTGACAGGCTCAGATTGTTATACATGTTTGACAACATCAAGGAAAGGGTCCTTACAGAGAAAGATGTTTTTGTTAATAAGAAAGGTCCTTCTTGTTTGACAAGAAACAGCCCCAAAATTATGATTGCCACTAGATTATTATTCTAAGTGTCCGACAAAATTATGAAAGGATCCCTACAGAGATAGAGCTTTGTGTTAAAGAATAAGATCCTTTTTGTTTAACCAGAAACAGCCCTGAAATCACCGTCACCAAACCCACCAGACTCCATTTAAATAAACAGTCATTTTATCATCAATGTTGTCAGACACTTAGAACAACAATCTGAGCCTGTCAGTGACAAAAACAAACACTGTAAGTGGACGTAAATTGATGGTGTACAAATGCCACAAGTAATTACATTGCAGCCTGTTTCATCTCAATACTGGGCAACTTTAAAACTTGTTCCCATTGGTCACCGTTGTTTGGCTTCATATTGAACACAAAGACATGAGAGTGGCATCAATCTCTTTGTGAATGTCTCTGCAAGAAAGATTTCCAAAAATGTTGAACTCCTCCTTCAAGACTGTGCTACATACATATATTATATATTTATATATGTTCATATTTATTTATTGTTCTTTTGTGCTTTAATTGATGGTTTCTTTGCTAAACTTTCTTTGTTGCACTTGTAAATTACTTAACTTATTACTGCACTCTAACTATTTTACATTATATTATTAATATAATTTCATTTCATTTTCATATTCTTCGTGTTTAAATAAAGTATTTGTAGTGTAAATAAATCTGCAGTCCATTCAATGTATTCACATTCTGTCATGAGTTTTCTTATTGTGAACGTTCCTGCCCCAGATTTAAGTTTCCTTCCTATCCAGGAGACACTGACAGGAAGTGATGCAACGTGTAAGCCATTAATCCCATGAATGCCTTTAAATACACTCTGTGTGTGTGTGTGTGTGTGTGTGTGTGTGTGTTGACTCACAGACTCCAGGCTCAGAGCAGGTGAGGCCGCTGTCTTCAGGGACCAGGTGTGCATTGTAGCGTTCGCTGGGCAGAACCTGTAGCATCTCAGCCACTTTCTGTCCGACGCCCTCTTTGGTCCGTCTGTACACTCCGAACCCGATGTCCGCTCCGTCGCTGGCAAACTGCCACCTGGGAGGAAACACTTTGGTTTAATAACTCAATATTTCAAATCTCTAAAAATCAGGATTCTAAGCAATTCTCATAAAATTAGGAATGTCTCCCCTTCTGTTCCTGAGATATGACGTTAAAACATGATGATGTCACAGTCAAGCTGACCTTTGACCTTTTGACCTTCATTATTTTATCCTGTTAGACATCTGTGTCAAGTTTGGTCACAGTGACCTCTGACCACCGAAATTCAATCAGTTAATCCTTGAGTCTAAGTGGACGTTTGTGCCAAATGTGAAGAAATTTCCTTTAGGTGTTCGTGAAATATCATGTTCACAAGAATGAGAAAGACGGGGTCACACTGTCCTTGACCTTTGACTTTCGACCACCAAATTCAATCAGTTTATTCTTCAGTCCAAGTGGACGTTTGTGCCAAATTTGAAGAAATTCTCTCACAGTGTTCTTGAGATGTCACATTCAGAATTCCATCAGGGTCACATTTACAAGACTGAGACAGAAAAGGTCACATAGACTTGACCTTTGACCTATGACTACCAAAATCTAATGGGTTTATTGTTAAGTCCACTGACCTTGACCTCTCACCTTCAACAACCAAATTCAAATCAATTTATTCTTCAGTCCAAATGAACATTTGTGTCAAATCTTTAAAGAAATTCCCTTGAGGTGTTCACGAGAATGAGACAGATGCAAGGTCACACTAACCTTTGACCCATGACCACCAAATCTAATCAGCACATTGCTGAGTCCACTGACCTTGATCTTTGACCTTCAACTACCAAAATCTAATCATTTCATTCTTCAGTCCAAGTGGACGTTTGTGCCAAATTTGAAGGAATTCCCTCCAAATGTTCTTGAGATTTTGCATTTACAAGAATGGCGACGTTCGGCAACAGATGTCGCCGGCGCAGAGGCATAAAAATCAAGCTGATGATATCGTGTCGAAGACCTGACATGACTCGCACCTGTTCCCAGAGCTGGTTATCGGAATAACAGGAAACAGCAGCTTAAGTGACAGGAAACCCCTTTTAATGTGTATTGGAAAGCGTGTAGTACTGGTTGTTCGTCACACACTGTGAAGTGACATCATGTACCAACTCTTTGGCGTTCTCGTGAGTAAACCCTCAAATGTTTTCTGAGCTGCTAAAGAATGGAGACTTTAAGTCGGCAGGTTGTGCTGTACCTCAGGAGGCTGCTGGCTGCTGTGACATCATATTCTAGCTGGAGGACGGAGCCTCGGCTGATGGTCACGCTGCTGTCGTACTGAACCTTCACCGAGTCCTGAACGTAGTACGACTTGGGAACTGTGCCGCCGTACTTTATCTGCAACAACAACAACGTCCGTCATTTCATCCAGGAACATTTATAGAGACTCACTGTCTGCTCCACCACGTCTGAGCTCTCACCATGGTTCTGCAGCGAGGGTCTCCATCAGGATCAGTCAGGGTTCCTCCGTACACCACAGGAAGCTGCTCGGGGTCGATGTGTTTACGTAACACTTCCTGCCAGTTACCTTCAAACACAGTCATGAATCAGTAACTAAGATGGTGGACACGGTAAACATTATACCTGCTAAACATCAGCATGTTTGTCATCTTACTTCCTAAAACGATGATCTTCCGTCGCGTCTCCTCACACAGGAAGTGTTTGATGAGGTTGTAGGCCATGGGAAACATTCTCGGAGCTGCAGCGAAGACCGAAAAACGAGATCAGACACAAAACTACCTGAAGCGAAGCCCGACTCAGAGACAAAGAGTCAGAGGCTCTGCTGACGCACCTTTGATCAGAAACACCCTCTTCAGGCCCTCTGGATAGTTGTCTTCAAACATGGTGAGGATCTACAGGAAGGAGCAGGCGCGGTGATGTCATCATTTATCATTAAATAGGTTTTAAATTTAATTTTCTGTGAGGGAACGTTTGGTGATGACACTGTGAGGAGGTGACGAACCTCTCCGTACGTCTCTATGGCAGGCTTCCAGATGTGTTTCAGTCCGAGTCCTTCACAGTCGTAGATCAGAGTGATCGCTTCAACGTTCTGCCCCAACTGAGACAGAGAGGAGACGAAAGGAGGAGTTAGAGGAGGAGGAGAGGAAATGAGACGAGATGAGACGAGACGAGAGAGGAGAGGAGAGGAGAGGAGAGGAGAGGAGAGGAGAGGAGACCAGACAAGACAAGACAAGACAAGACAAGACAAGACAAGACAAGGAGTTAGAGGAGGAGGAGACAAGACAAGACAAGACGAGACGACATGAGAGAGGAGAGGAGACCAGACCAGACCAGACCAGACCAGATGAGGAGTTAGAGGAGGAGGAGAGGAAATGAGACGAGATGAGACAAGACAAGAGAGGAGAGGAGAGGAGACCAGACAAGATAAGACAAGACAAGACGAGACAAGGAGTTAGAGGAGGAGGAGACGAGACAAGACAAGACGAGATGACATGAGAGAGGAGAGGAGAGGAGAGGAGACAAGACATCACAAGACAAGACAAGACAAGGAGTTAGAGGAGGAGGAGACGAGACAAGACAAGACAAGACAAGACAAGGAGTTAGAGGAGGAGGAGACGAGACGAGACAAGACGAGACGACATGAGAGAGGAGAGGAGACCAGACCAGACCAGACGAGATGAGGAGTTAGAGGAGGAGACGAGACGAGACAAGACGAGACGAGGAGTTAGAGGAGGAGGAGAGGAGACGAGACAAGACGAGACGAGATGAGACGAGACGAGGAGTTAGAGGAGGAGGAGACGAGACGAGAGGAGATGAGAGAAAAACAAGAGAGAAAAGGAGAAAAAGAGGAGGACAAAGGAGAACAGAAGAGGAGAGGAAACAAGTCAGAGGAGGAAAGGACGTTGACCTTCTCCGACTGCCTCTGACACTCCCTCTGCAGCATCTCAGTGTGTCTGATCTTCGTCTTCATGAAGTCTTGTTTGGTCGCCGATAGCAACAGACCTTTAGGGTCCAGAGGGCCGATGACATCATACCAGATGGGACTGCCCTCCCTGTCGTATCCACACATCCCTCCAGACACGTACTTGTCAATCACCTGATGGGTGACAGGAGACACACTTAAAGTCTTTATCATTATTACCAGAGCTGGAATGTAACTAAGTACTTTTACTCAAGAGCTGTACTCGAGTACTAGCCTGTGTCAATTTCCTGTTTCTTATTTTTGTTTATTTATTTTTTCTCACTGACTTGTGCATGTTTTCAGGTTTGTTACTCCTCTAACATGTTGCTGTTACCATGTTATTTTATTTTACTCTACTCTGCTTGTTTTTAAACGTGCTTTATAAATAAATTTGATTTGAAAATCACATCAAAAATCAATTTTCATAATATTTTTTTTGGCACTTTTTATTTGATTTTCTACGGAAGTGTATTGCATTCACTTGACAAATAAAAAAATCTTTTATTGAGTAATTTTTTCTGTGTTTCGGAGTATTTCTTTCATTCCTTTCTTGAGAGAGCTTGCCATATGTGTCCAACTGATTCTGGAGAAACACTGCAATGTCCAGCAGATGTGAATGGGCTTTTCATCTGGATAACCGCAAAGTCTTAAGGTGCCTGCGTAAAGTCGACAAACTAATGATAACACCATCTGTATGACTTAAAGACAAGAGTGTCTCCCAGTGTGTCAAACCCAAAACAAAGTAAAACTGGATTAAACTAAACAAGCAGGTCATGGTTGCTTCAATTATATCAAGCTCTCAAGAAAGGAATGAAAGCGTCTGTTGTTCTATTGCTCTCTTAACTCAGAAAAACAGAAAAAATAAAAAAAAATACACTGAAAAACAGAAAAAAATTACTCTGAAAAACAAAAAAGAAAAAATTACCCAGAAAGAAAGAATTACACCGATAAACAGAAAAATAAAAAAATTACTCAGAAACACAGAAAAATAAAAAAGTTACTCCAAAAAACAGAAAAAAATTACTCTGAAAAACAGAAAAATTACACCAAAAAACAGAAAGATACAAAATTACACTGAAAAACATAAAAATAAAAAAATTACTCAGAAAAACAGAAAAAAATTACACCGAAAAACATAAAAATAAAAAAGTTACTCTGAAAAACAGAAAAAATTAAACAGAAAAATAAAGAAAATACACTGAAAAACAGAAAAAAATTACTCTGAAAAACAAAAAAGAAAAAATTACCCAGAAAGAAAGAATTACACCGATAAACAGAAAAATAAAAAAATTCCTCAGAAAAACAGAAAAATAAAAAATTCCTCAGAAAAACAGAAAGAATTACACCAAAAAACAGAAAAAAATTACTCAGAAAAACAGAAAAATTACACCAAAAAACAGAAAGATACAAAATTACACTGAAAAACATAAAAATAAAAAAATTACTCAGAAAAACAGAAAAATAAAAAAGTTACTCCAAAAAACAGAAAAAAATTACTCTGAAAAAACAGAAAAAAATTACACCGAAAAACATAAAAATAAAAAAGTTACTCTGAAAAACAGAAAAAATTAAACAGAAAAATAAAGAAAATACACTGAAAAACAGAAAAAAATTACTCTGAAAAACAAAAAAGAAAAAATTACCCAGAAAGAAAGAATTACACCGATAAACAGAAAAATAAAAAAATTCCTCAGAAAAACAGAAAAATAAAAAATTCCTCAGAAAAACAGAAAGAATTACACCAAAAAACAGAAAAATAAAAAATTTACTCCGAAAAACAGAAAAATAAAAAAGTTACTCCAAAAAACAGAAAAAAATTACTCTGAAAAAACAGAAAAATAAAAAAATTACTCCAAAAAACAGAAAAAAATTACTCAGAAAAACAGAAAAATTACACCAAAAAACAGAAAGATACAAAATTACACTGAAAAACATAAAAATAAAAAAATTACTCAGAAAAACAGAAAAAAATTACACCGAAAAACATAAAAATAAAAAAGTTACTCTGAAAAACAGAAAAAATTAAACAGAAAAATAAAGAAAATACTCAGAAAAACAGTAAAATTACTCAATAAATCAGTTTTTTTAATTTGTCAAGTGAATGCAATACGCTTCCGTAATTTTCTGTCTGAATTATGTTTTTTATTATTTGAATTTTTAACAGTTTTACAAACTTACTTCTTACTTCACTGTGCCCTCATGCTGTCAGATTTCTTAACTTAAAAAAATAATAATAATTTCATTTAGAGATCTGTCTGACTGTATATTTTAAAAAAAGTTTTCTTAAACCCATTCAGATCAAGAGAGCCTTGTGGCCCCACTGTGACGCTTTGGCGACCTCTGATGAAGGTCATGACCCTCGGAGATTTATGGCTCTCACAAGACAGCCACGTTATAGACCATGATGCATTGCTGTAGATTAAACTCGACTCAACTAGTGTTTGTACCTCTGGAGGTTTCCAGTCAGATATGATGGAGTCAATGTTCATCTTCTTCCTGAACTCCAGATGCTGCAGACAGACAGACAGACAGACAGAAACATGTTAGTTGTCCACATCCTGTAGCCGTACAAGAGAAATAATCAGTAATCAATAAAAGAAGCGCTCACCTTTCTGATCATAGTTTCAGCTTTCTGAACGTTGAAGCTGCGAGCTGCAAAAAGAGAAAGATACTGATGAGTACATTTACTTAAGTATTTATACTGCACGTAGTTTCTTTCCATTGCACTTCAAATATATATTCCACGTATACTTATACTCTATTTTATTAGGTACACCTGTTCAATTGCTCGTTAACGCAAATATCTAATCAGCCAATCACGTGGCAGCAGCTCATTAACATTTAGTCATGCAGACGTGGTGAAGACGAGCTGCTGAAGTTCAAACGGAGCATCAGAATGATGAAGAAAGGTGATTGAAGTGACTTTGAACGTGGCATGGTTGTTGGTGCCAGACGGGCTGGTCTGAGTATTTACTGGGATTTTCAGCACAACCATCTCTAGGGTTTACAGAGGATGGTCCCAAAAAGAGAAAATATCCAGTGAGCCAAAATGCCTTGTTGATGCCAGAGGTCAGAGGAGAATGGCCAGACTGGTTCAAGATGATAGAAAGGCAACAGGAAGTCAAATAAGCACTGGTTCCAACCAAGGTGTGCAGAAGAGCATCTCTGAAGCAACAACACCTTGTCCAACCTTGAAGCAGATGGGCTACAGCAGCAGAAGACCACACCAGGTGCCACTCCTGTCAGCTAACAACAGGAAACTGAGGCTACAATTCACACGGGTTTTCTCACCAAAACTGGACAATAGAAGATTGGAAAAACCACATTCAGATGGAAGCATGGATCCATCCTGCCTTGTATCAACGCTTCAGGCTTTTATTTTTCCTCTGCTGATGATCACTGATCTATAAACGCTGGACCGGCTCCAGTCGAACATTATCTGATAATCACACAATAGAAAACTTGACACAGTTAAATACAGTTTGCCTGTTTTTCAGTGGAAGCAGGAAAACTGTTGGAGGTCATCAGCTAATGCAAATATTGATCTTTGGTCACAGAGTCGTCCCCGATCGATCTGAGCCTCTCTGCCCTATGGAAACAGACACAATGTCCTCACGTCCACAAACAGGGACGAACAGAAACTCTGGACAACATAAATGATACTTCTAATAGTTTGTTCATATTCGAGGTTAGTTTTTGCATAAACGAACCTTTAAAACCAGTTTTAATTTATCAACTTCAGTTTGTCAAAGAAGCTGTTTAGATCTAAAGGAGCGGTGCATCCAGTTAACTCGCTGCAGCTTCACTGAGGGTGAATTTTGTTCTGGTAAAACAAACACTGACTGCAGGATGAGACCACTGAGCCGAGGACATATGTCTCATGGCCACTGGGTGACGGGGTCACAGAGAGGAACATTATAGGAAATTAATTACTGATTAACCAGAGACAGACGGACATTTAATCAACCATGAAACTCTTGAACTAGAGAACGCAATTTCTGAAGAAACTGCGGGTGAATGCAGAATAGCTGACGCTACACTGCAATGCTGGCTGAAGTGTGTAAGAAGAAGGTGAAGTAGCAGGAATAGTTGGAAAAATGTCAACAGTTGAATGTAATTGAAAAGTTGAATGATACTCACAATGTAGAATATTTGATAGGTTGCTGAAAAGCTGACGCTACGCTGCAATGCTAGCTTCTAACACTGAGTAATACCACTAATGTATGAATGAAGTGTAAGGGTGTTTGAAAAGCTGACGCTACAAGAACAAGGTGAAGTGATATGAATAGTTAAAAAAAGCTGAAAAAGGGTCACATTAGTATGAATGTCTTTGAATCATTGAGTGACACTGATAATGTTGAATTTTTGAAGGTTATCTGAAAAGCTGACGCTACTCTGCAACGCTGACTAAATGTGTAAGAAGAAGGTGAAGTAGCAGGAATAGCTGGAAAAGTGTGAAAATGTTTTAAATCAAAGTTGTGGGAAAAAAGGCTCATTCACTTTCTCGCCAAGAGTTTAATCAGACGACTGAAACCTCCCTCATGTCGGTCTGTTGGATATGAAGAAAGATATGAAATATGAAGACGGTTAGCTTAGATAAAAAAAGACCTACACATCAAAACTTCTCACAATAAACATACAGCAACACATCTATATTTCTCTGAATTCTTAGCTACTGAGAACAAATGTCATTTTTGCAACGATAAACCAGAATCTTTCACGCATTTATTTTACCTTTGTATTCATTCAGTTACTTTTTGGACTCAAATGAGATTATTTTTTGTGTAAAAATGATCATAATATAAAAACTGGTGTGAAAATGTCTTTAAACATTTAGAACGTGAAAAATAAAACACTAAATTCTTGGTAAATTTACGGATTATATATGGTAAATATCACTTGCATAAACCCAAAATTTCACTGGATTTTTATGTGAATTTAAAGAATATTTTCAGACTCTGTTGTTGTCTAACACTGAAAAAAAAAAAAAAAGTAATAAAAGTGAAAAACTATACGGAGCGACATCACTTTTCTTGTGCTGCTTACAGACGCCTTTCACAAGTATTAAAACCTTTGAACCCTGAACTGTTGATGCGATTTCCTTTAAGAACACAATAAAAAAGGCAATGAGCAACTTGGTAAGAAATGTCCCACAAATTGCAAAAAAAAAAAAAAAAAAAGATAAAATTAAAATAAATAAATAAATAAAAAAAACAACAAGAACAAAGAAAAAAGCTGGGAAAACTATATTTATAATTACTTGGTACATACTAATTATACTTTTAAGCACTGTTTTTAATTCTATTTTTAAAATAATTTTCTTGCTTTTAATTTTCTCTTTTTATTAATTTCTTGCATTTTTTGGGTCATTTCTTCTTTCGTTGCTCATTGCCCATTTTTCTATGTTTTAAAAGAAATCAAGCCAATCTGCTCCGGTTTCAAAGGGTTATTCCATTTTTCAAATAACCATCATTCTGCTCTTTATTTTTATTAATTTGTCAATTTATTTTTATTCATGTTCTTGTTTCTCTGTTTGCATTCAGATTAGCTGATCATGGAAAACAGTAAAGAAATATGTTTTATAAAGATCCTCTTTGTCCATTTGTGCTACAGTTTCAAAATAAAGGGCCCATTTGCACATTGTAAAAGATTAGATTTTTAAGAAAGATATTAAAAAAATTGAGGTTCATTTTTTATCATTTTATTTTAAATGAAAGCTGTCTGTCTTTAACCATTTAGTACTTCTGATGTGAGTTTAAAGAATATATTAAGACTTTCAAACTTATATACACTTTTAAAAAAAGTAATAAAACTGTCAAACTGTACGGTGAACTATTAAACATAACGTGATTTTATTTTTGTAATTTTTCAGTATAAATTAGAATTTATTGCAAAAAATATCTATTAAAATTTTATTTTTAAAATAGTAATAATAATAAAAAAATAATTATTATTATTGTTAGCATTATTTTTATATTAGATAATAAATATTTCTTTATTTATATTTGATTTACTGATTTTTTTAATTTTATTTTATTTTAATTCATAATTTTGTCTCTCTGCTGTTATGTTGACTTCTTGTCTGCAGTGTTTTTCAATTAAAGTTAAAAGAAAACAAATATCCAGGGTGACTCCGCCTCTCGCCTGATGCCAGCTGTGATTGGTTCACCAGTTACAACCAATAGACTTCACTGTTGGTTCAAACTGCAGAGCCTATCAGCACCATCTGAACCACTGAGACTGGTTTCATAGAGAACTGACTGACACGCCTGTTCCCTCTTTACAAATGCTAATTATGATCATTTAAACATTTAAAGGCTCAGTTTCATCAGACCTGCAGTGATGTAACCCAGGACTGTTACATGTAATGGAGTATTTTTACTTTGTGCTGTCAGTACTTTTACTTAATGTAAGGATGTGAGAACTTCTCCCTGCGCTGCCTGTATTTAACCTCACAGTAACACTCGACCCGACTGAGACCCAAACAAAACCCCGGCTGCTTCTTGGCTTATGATAATTCAACATGTTTGAGCTGCCTGTGAGGGAGACGGCCTGAGGCTACGCTCACTCTCTGCTCCTTCAAACCTGTTCCCATGTCGTTACTCTGGACACCAGAGACAGTTTCAGTGTGAGAGGAAATACCAGAGCTGGAGGCTTCGGTATCGACGCCTGTCAGAGATCTGATCTGACTCTACACAACTCAGTATTTTTTCTTTTAAAGTTTGCTTCTCTTTAAAACAAATGTAAGTGTGTATCAGATTATATATTTATGGTTTTAAACATTAAACCAAAGATTTATTGTTTTTTTCTTGTTTCATTTGAAAAAAATTCAGACACAAAAAGGTGGAGCTAGTTTGGACTACTTTATAAACAGTGAGCTAGTTTAGTCCAGACACACAAAGACACACAAATCTGGTCTCAGTTTTCTCTCATCCTTCATTTTTTGGTGAAATACTGAATCATTTAGTGTTTTGGGGTCTTGAACTGTTATTTAAACAACTCAGACACAACTAAGACGTGACAATGAGACAAAACTAGACACTAGCCTGTTTTACACCGCTTGGTCAAAGCAGGAATTTCGCACCGTTATGCCACCTCGCCGGTCTGAATATAAGTTACAATCACAGGGTCGGAGGACAGCTGAGACGTTTTAACGATGTATTATGTGTATGATCCACAGCGAGAGGTTTAAAAGTAGCTGTTAGCAGTTAGCAGCTAACTCAAAGAGGAAGGACAGCGGCCGAAAATGTCCACAGACTGTGAAAACAATGATGTCCAGGAGCTCCTTACCCTCCGAGCAGAGGACGAGATCAGCCGCCATGTAACAGGGACGCTAAATGATTGTTATTGACACATTAATGCGATCGTTATTGTTTATAAAGCGCTGCAGGCACGTCTGTCATATGTCACACTAGAGGCCGACGCTGTTGTGTTACATGTCACGCCTCTTTCGACTACATAACGTCAACGTCAGCACGCTGTTTACCATCACACACTGGAGCGATGTGATGCCGCCATTGTTTGGGTCTGGGTAAAAATGCAAAGCCAGTAAAAAGAAGGGACGTCATAGCGGCTCTGTAGCGCCATCTCTGTATAAAAAGGGCTACTGATTTCATGTAAGAGATGACAAGCCAAAAAAAAAGAGTTAGGAATCTCTGGTTTAAGCTTTAACAACATGTTATATTTCATAATTTTACGTGTTTTTACAACTTGATCTCACTCCAAACTCGAAGCGGCCCCTCGGCATCAGATACCGACGCACAGAGACACCCTCTAGTGGCGGTGCTCTGGGAACTGCGGCTGTATAAAGAGCAAGAAAGTCTACATAGGGTGAGATTGAGGGAGTTGGACAGGTCAAACAAAGTCCGAACTTTCACCCAGGAGCCCGCTATTTTAAAAACAACGCAGTGTGCTCGTATGTGTAGCATGCTATGCTAGCAACATATGTCACAAATGCCATGACTTTAAATTCTGTTCATAACAAACGTATTAATTTAAGCCAAACCATGATGTTTTTTCTCAGCCCATCCTCGTACAACTGTTCCGATGATATCCTACAAATTAGTGCCCTATGGATGATGTTATGACCTTCACGTACAGTTACTTAATTAATGTAAAGTTACAGAGGTTAGGTTTAGGCAATAAAAGTTACTGCGGCTACGTTTAGGAAGAGAACATTGTGAGGACGCACCTTAAAATGACTCATAGCTCACAGGGATCTGAACATGCGACTCCAGAGGAAAGTCACGGGTGAAAGTCCGTTTTTTTAACCTGCCTCCCTACAAGTGCTCGAGACTGTTTCCTTGACTACTGCCATCAGCATACTGGTCATATATGGGATACGTACGAACTTTTGGTGCATTACTTTCGTAGGAAATCATACAAACAGTGCATTAGAGCAGCCTGTTTTTCTAAACCTAACAACGTGCTTCTGTTGCCGAAATGTAAGGAAGTATATCTAAAACGAAGTCTTTTACATACACTGTAAATCTGCCCGTGAAAGCAGAAGTTTATTTTGAAAAACCACAATACAAGTAACGAGTGTAAATTGCATCCAAAACTGACGCTTGAGGGGAACAGAGTGCGTCATATTTTGAGGGAATTTAGTAAGAAAACAAATTAAAAAACTTGCGAAAACAGCCTGAACATTTGTACATCATTAGAAATCCTATTTTAGAGGAAGAGTAAAGTGTAATGTTGTGTTTTTGTGCTTTTTTCCACCATTTTAGTTCATTTTTAGTAACTTAAATTGTGCTTATTGTACTTAACATTACTGTAATTTGAAGTGTCCGCCGGCACAGTTTCCTTCAGGATAAATAAAGTTCTATTGAATTTAATATTTTGATGACATGACGCTTGTTTTGCCAGCATCGTACACACACACAGACACACACATGCTGAACACTGTGTAAATGCAGTGTGTGCAGGTCTCACCTCGGAGCCAGCGGAGGAGGTAGTGGTCGTGCTGTGCAGGCAGGTTGGGGAGGATGTCCTGGATCCTCCCCCGAAACTGGAGGCAGAGAACCAGAAGGAGGAGAACATCAGTCACACATCGACATGCAGGAAAGGTTCCACATTTTCAGAAATACACTTATTTGCTTTCTTGCTGGGAGTTAGAAGAAAAGATTGACACCACTCTGATGTTTGTACGGTAAAAATGAAGCTGGAGCCAGTTAGCTTAGCTTAGCATAAAGACTGGAAACAGACTGTTACCCTGGCTCTTTAACTCTGAAGCATGTTATAACTTGTTTATTTAATTTGTACAAGGACCGAAGAATAAAAACAAAAACCTAATACGTTTACATGTTACAGAGCCAGGCTAGCTGTTTGCACCCGTTTCCAGTCTTTATGCTAAGCTAAGCCAACCGGCTGCTTTATGCTTTTTAGCATACAGACATTAGAGCGGTATTTTAATGTAACTGAATCTCATTGAGAAAGTGAATAAATATATTTCCAAAAATGTTCAACTGTCTCTTGAAGGTTAATTGATTAGTGGACTGACAGAAAAATGATCAGCGACTATTCTAATAATTCGTAAACTGAGACTAAAAGTCATTTTTAAACAATATTTCCCCAGTTCCTGTCTGTTAGCTGTGAGGAGGTGCTGCTTTCCTTACAGTAAATTAAATATATTTAGATTTTGGATAAAATGAGGAATTTCATGACATTGTATCAGGACATTTCATAGATCAAACCATCTAACAATTAGTGAAGCACCCTGAGCGAACATTAGTGTAATCCTATAATATTCATAATATATTAAAAAAAATAAAATATTAAATAAATATATATAACTAAAAATTAAAAAATTATGTATATGTACTATATACTAATACTACACTGTTAAAATTCTGTTACAAGTAAAAGTCCTGCGCTGTAAACTGCTACTACAAAACAATAAATGACCCAAAAACTCAAAATGATTTTTAAAAAATTATAAAAAACACTCTAATGTTTATCAAAAATAGCAGACAATTAATTTTCTGTCGTTATCTCAGCTGTATGTAATTTACAATAAAAGTAAAGTAACTAAAGCTTTCGTATGAATGTAGTGCAGTAAAAAGTATTTCTGTCTGGAATAAAGTGGGGTGTTATTAATAAGTGGCATATAAAGAACATACTCAAGTTAAGTACAATACTTGAGTAAATGTACTTAGTTAGTTCTGTCTGTGTGCACTCACAGTTCCCGTAGTATATACTCAGGGGTGGAATGTAACTGTAATATAAGACTCTATAGGAATATTTGAGTCATATTTCCCCTGAACTTCAGTAACAGTGCTAATACACCAACATTAAAAGTATCACTTAACACAAAGTACTTAAGTATCTGATACATAAAACGACCCTGTTCAGAGTGTTTATTTATATTATTACTCACACTGTTTCTTATTACGTCACATTATTACCTCAGCACTGTACTATAAAACATTTTATTTTTTATCCAGTTACTCTGCTTATAAAACAGCGACAGTAAGCTGCTTTTCAGGTTCAGATTTTACCTTAAAAAACAAAGCAAAATAATAAAACACGTTATTTTAAAAAAAATTGAACACTTTTTAGTGTTTAGTTACTTTTTAGATTATTGTTTTAATCTGAAAGATGAGATGATTTTAATAAACAGACACGCTGAGGACTTTTATCTTCCATATTGTCAGACTTCTCTTAATCAACATTTATTGAGCAGTATGTCTGACTTTCGCCACCTTAACTTTCGTCCTTGTCCCGTTGTGTTTCTCCCTGACGCCGTGGGACGCCATTAAACTATAACAGCAACCATCTGCATATCATGCCAACGTTAGAGGGCATGTCTGATGTAAGCCTTCAGACATGGTACCTAGACCCTCGGTGTGTTCAGACAGTCCTCTTAAATGTGGGCGGGGCTGTTGTCACTCACTGCTCCGTCCAGCACTCGCTGTATTTCCTCATCAGCGGTGACACAGATGGAAGTCTGCACCTGGTTTATCGTCCACAGAACGAGGCTGCACGCCCACATTTTCACAACAAAATAGAACAGGCTGCAGTGAGAGTCTCTCTCCATGGGATATTTCAAAATAGCAGCTTTGTGCATTTAGTCCTTCTAAGGCAAGCTCAGGGGTTTAGTGTTGCTGTAGCCCACAGGAAGTGAGGATTAGAATATATGACCATTTGACCATGGTGCCATTTAATTCCTAAGGTCTTCTAGTTTCATGATATCATCACTCTGGCTGTAAACTCAGCCCACTACAGACTCTTAGAGACAGGAATGTCGGCCTGACGGGTCTCAGAGGGTTGATGTTAAATTTGAATCTGTAAGGTACCCAACTGTAGCTGATGAATAAGTAGAGCAGATGGTTACCGAGTTCAATATTTCCTCCTGAGATGCCGTGAAGTACAACTTAAAATAAAATAAAAATACTCAAGTAAAGTCCAAGTACCTCAGAAGTGTATCTAAGTGCAGTGAACGCACCACAGAGGAGCAGAGAGTAAGATCACTGTGAGTATAAACACACAGCAGACAGTTGCAGTTACCATAGGACCACTGTGAGTGAAACCACAACAAACACAGCAGAGACAACAGAGGACAAAACACACAGGGCGGGGTTAGAGATGATCAATACACTCAGTGAAATCATTGAGACCATATTGATTTGAAATGTCTTTACCTCAGTTAATATCTCAGCCTGTTTTGGGCTCAGGTCTCCCACTCGTCCGCTCATGTCTGCTGCTGCTGTGTCGCTCTGACAGAGGCTGTGAATGAAGTGAGCGCTGGAGGGAACCTGCAGGTCGACGAGTAAACACCACGCCTCCTACACACACACAACACACACACACAAACACACGCATATGCAGGTGGACTTTCATCCTTCAGTTGAAGCTTGTTGTTGCGACACTGTCACCCTGTGAAGGGTGTTTGCCAGAAAAGAAGCAGCTGTCGAAGAAAAGTAGAGAAAACACCACAGGGCAGAAAATAAAAGCAAAAATAAAAAATAAATAAAAGTATCTGCATGACTTTATCTTTTATACAAGAGCTAGAGTAGTTAAACTTCAAAGCGAACTCCGAAATCTCAAATCTTACAGCGGCTAAAGTTACAGTTATGTTGACATCACAAACTGTCAAAACATTCACTTAAAGGGACAGTTCGGATGTTTTGAAGTGGGGTTACATGAAGCACTTACCATAGAGTTTAGTACATACAGTAGATGTCAGTCAGCACGCCCTCAGTTTGGAGAAACTGACAACAGAGAAATACTGTTTTTTAGCTTCAATGGCAGAGGGATCAAAATGTGTAATTTTTGGTGTTTTTTACAATGGGAGTCAATGGGAGGGGGGTGAGAGGGGGGCTGGGGGTGGGAGTCGGATCATGCCATCCAAACCCCCTTTGGTGGGGATCACTGGCCCATGTAGCCCTGTAATAAGCACCAACATGATCCACCGCGAAATGATTTTTGTGTCCCAACCCCCCGTTTGTGTTCTTGCCACCCCAACAAACAGCAGCACCCAGACGTGTTCAAACTGGCCTGAAAGGGTTAAAATCTTGACACGCACGGCAAAAGTGACTTTTAAGTTTAGCTGAGACCTAAAAGGAAAAATAAATACAGAAAAGCTTTGAAACTGTACTTCAAAAAACATTTCGGGCGAAGTCCAGGGTTCCTACACATTTGGAATTTCAAAATTCCATACTTTTCCATACCCTAATTTCCAGAATATGCGACATCTGAGTAAATATATCAGTGTGTCATATTTCACATCATATTTAATTATTCTTAGTAGGCGATTGTAGCCAAGTACCATAATGGCATGCAAATAAAAGCTCAGGTAAGTTCAATGTCTGGGCTGAGGCAAAAAGGTTGGGACTCTGGGTGCAAGCGATGCAGTAACAAGACGTCGGTGTTTTTTCCTTTCACGTGGCTCAGAATCGTTTCTCCTCCATGTTGGCGATGTCAAACGATTTCACACAAAGCTTGAATCTAGCTCTGTGTGTGAATTGGGAATCCTTGGCCAACCAGTATTTATATACGGTATTGTCAAGCCATCCATCCAAAACTTGCATCTACCCATTGTGAATCACGTGAAACTCGTCTTCTTGTCGAAGGTGCGGTGTTGGAGTGAAACCTGATACCTGGGGGGCTGGAGGAGGGTCATGGGGCAGCGGACTGGACAGACCACTTGTCAATCAGGTGGCGGTATGTTTTCTGAGACGTTTGCTCTCACACAAACTGTGCTTGGCCCGGCATAAAACACGATCCGGATTGATTAAATTATTTTTGGAAATACCTAATTTTCTATTTTAGAAAACGGTATTTTAGAACAGTGGTAATAGTCTGGAAACATAAATATTTTTCCAGACTTTATTTTTCATTTTCCATACTTTTTAATACCTGGAAATTGATCAAATTTATTTCCATACTTTCAATACTTGCGTAAGAACCCTAGAAGTCATTAGGCCCGTTTCCACTGAAGAAGTTCCTGGTACTATTTGGGGGGCAGGAACTTTACAGGAACGTCTTCTCGCTCGGCCCTCTCAACCGCCGTGTCTCCACTGAGAGGGCGGAGTAGGAGGAAGGTTCCTGTAAAGTTACCGGGCTCTGGATGTGACGTAATCGTTGCGCGACCATTTTGACTCCTCGTCTGCTGAGTTTTAAAAATGCCGGCTATTTTGTTGCTTTCTGTTGACATCACGTCCCGCCTTGAGTATATCCAATCAGCACCCAGTAAACCCCAAGCCCCAGCCAGGAGTTTTTCGGGGCCGTTCTGAGTACCTACTCCGAGGCAGGGACTTGTTTAGCCCCTGTAAAAGTTCCGGAACTCTGTCCTTCGGGGGTGGTTCCCGCGGCCCCGGCCCCGTAAAATTACCCCGAAGTTCCTGCAGTGGACCATGGATGTCGTTAAAATTGATGACAAGCCCAAAAAATGGACGTTTCGTTTGACCGTGAAAAGTTTGGGAAGTTGGGGAAGTGGACAAAAATGTCCAGGCGTCATCCAAGGGATATTTAGGATGTTTTAGTGCAGCACCTCCAAATCTGAGGCCATGGTTCTTTGACAGAAAACGATGGAATGCCCACCCTGGGTTGGAAGAGAGTTACTGCCTCAAGAGAAGGATTCAAGTATCTCGGGGTCTTGTTCACGAGTGAGGGTAGAATGGAGCGTGAGATGGACCGATGGTTTGGTGCAACTTCTGCAGTGATGCCGGTGCTGTGCCGGACCATGGTGGTGAAGAGGGAGCTGAGCCAGTAGGCGAAGCTTTTCATTAACTGGTCCATCTCCGTCCCAACCCTCACCTATGGTCATGAGCTCTGGGTAGTGACCGAAAGAATGAGATCACAGATACAAGAGGCCGAAATGAGTTTCCTCTGTAGGGTGTCTGGGCTCAGCCTTAGAGATAGGGGGAGGAGCTCGGAGTAGAGCCACTGCTCCTTCGCATCGATGGGGGTCAGTTGAGGTGGTTCAGCATCTGATCAGGATCCTCCTGGGCGCCTTCTGTTAGAGGTGTTCTGGGCACGTCCAGCTGGTAGGAGGCCCCGGGGCAGACCCAGAACACACTGGAGGGATTACGTATCTCATCTGGCCTGGAAACACCTTGGGGTCCTCCAGGAGGAGCTGTAAAGTGTTGCTGGATGGATGGATGATGGATAGACGAACGACAGAAATTCCATGACTTCTCCAAGTTTTCCATGACCACTGGAACCCTGTACAACACTTCTAAGAAAGACGGGTGCAGAGGCTGCCTTTGTTCTACTTTTAAATATAAAATAAGAAACCTGTGCCACATCAAATAAAATTCTGAAATAAAAAGATCCCAAACATTTTTCTTTTGTCATAAAACTCATTTTATTCTTTAAATACACGAGCTGTTCAGAAACTGATGATTCGGACCCAGATACCAGGTTCACCAAATAAAAAGCTGGTGCGTATGAATAAATAGATGATTTACACAAAGGACACAATCATAAAGCAGGAAAGTTCTTCTCTTTTTGACAAAGATGTTTCGATCACCCTGGAAAGAAAATATAATAATTTACCTCCCAAAATATCACTGCCCTGATAGATATATGTATAACATGGAGGAAAATATATATTCTTAAAATTATTCAGTTTCCAAAGCTCCAAAGTTCAAATAAAGAAAATAAGGTTAGTGGAGATCAATCCGCTGTCCAGAAACTTCCCATCAATGTTTCAGAGGTTATTTGCACAGCAGGTGAAACATGTCAGCTTTAACCCGTTTGGTTTACGTTGAGCATCAGATGTCGCTGTTAAGCAAGTGTTTCTTCTTCAGACGACTCAGAAAACTACCAAAATCAGTCAGGTGGAGTGGATAATGAAGACATGAGCGATGAGATCAAACATGTACAATGTGATAAAGTTTCAGTTGCTTTTAGATATTTCTGAATTTTGTGTGAAAACTTCGACCTGATGGTGGCGCTGGAGGAAACGTTAGAGACTGCTTAAAGGAAGTGGACGTAGCCTCCGAGTCTGGAAAGTGAAGCCTTCGACCCCATCACACAGAAAGCGTTTTAGCCACTTTGTTGCTGTTTTTAATGTAAAAGCTTGCTCGCTGTTTTTGTGTTGCTACACGCCTGGGGTTTCTGCGCTCTGGGCGCCTGGCTCTGAACTCCTCGAGTTGAAAATGTTAGAACGTGGCTGAGGCAACAGTTTGTTCAGTTATGTTTTGTAGCTTGCCTACTTGCCAAGGACAATGGTGAAAGTGAGCTAACGTTAGCTTACGCAACCCATGTACGCTACCACTTGTTGTCCTCACCACCACAGAAGGAAAAAGCTTTTTGCTCGCTGTTTTTGTGTTGCTATGCGCCTGGGGTTTCTGCGCTCTAGGCGCCTGGCTCTGAACTCCTCGAGTTGAAAAAACTTCAACTCAGAGCGTTGGTAAAAATGTTAGAACGTAGCTGAGGCAACAGTTTGTTCAGTTATGTTTTGCAGCTTGCCTGCTTGCCAAGGACGATGGTGAAAGTGAGCTAACGTTAGCTTACGCAACCCATGCCACTTGTTGTCCTCACCACCACAGAAGGCCCACCTCTCAATTCATCTGATTTGACAGTGGAAAAAAATCACCAGTGACGTCTGGGACTTTGCAAGTCTGAGTTAATGTTAAAGGCTTCGAGGTGAAGTTGATTGAAGGCGTTCAAGATGCTCCTCCAAAAACGCGAGACGCACAGGGCAGAAAATTCGCGGCGCTCAGCAACGCAGAAGCAGCAAGCAAAACACTTTCCAGGCTGCTTCAACCACAATCTGCCTGATCAAGTACGGTGTGTTTTAAACTTATTTTGGTATCAACTTAATGTCACAGTTAACATCGACCCAGATTGCTCTGAAGTCGTCAAATACTGGCTCTTGCTCAGTGACTTCCGATGTCAGACATCCATGAAAAAAGCTGTTCTTTCATGACGGCACGATACGCGACCAGTCGGCATTATTGTTTAACAGCACCCAGCGACGTCAGGAGGAGATGCGGCGGGAGAGCAGCGAAAGTTAGGGGGCAAAAATACGAGCGGGGCAGATTGGAAGGGTCCAACAACCATCAACTTTCACCCGCAAGGAAACTTTTTCCTCAAGTTTCTGGTCTAAATCTCTAGTTTCAAGTCTTCTTCAATACAGCATGATGTTCATTTTGTAAATTATGGTCCCATTTAGAGAAATACTTGACCATGAAGCGGGTATTTTGTGACTGACACGGTGACCTTCACCTGGCATAGCAATGTGTATCCACTGAAGTGTCTTAACAGCCATGAACTTTTGTTTGAGTGTTGTCCTTTGACCCTCCGACAGTGTGTTATCAGTTCAGCTCTAAAAAACCAAGATGGCGGCCGCAGTCCACGAACCAATGGGTGACGTCATGGTGGCTACGTCCACTTCTTTTACACAGTCTGTGGATACTCGAGTCTGAACCAAAGTGGTGGACGCACACCATTAAAATCCAAACAGTCAGTTATGGCGGCTGACCTCTCTGGTGTTTACTGAACATGACGGATGTGGGGCGAAGGTAACTCAAATCAGTCGTAAACTGGGCAACATTAAACAAAGATGATTCTCTGCAGGTAAATTTACACTGAACTTTGTCCCAAACCTCCTGATAACAGTGTTAAGTCAAACCACCTCAGTGACAGACGTCCCAGAGGAACACTGCACCTGACTCAATTTAATCCACGAGTGACTGAATTCAGCAACTAAATATGGAGGTGAACAGGTGACAAACACGCAGGTTGCATTTACTTGTTTTATATGATGGACACATGAAAATAATGGTTTTGTCGATTATTTAAAAACTATTGATTTATTACAGAGAAACGGCCACTAAATATTAAATATCTGAGCATCAAGACGTTTTGAAGTCAACATCAGAAGTAAAACTGTATTATCTGTATTATAAGATCAAAGCCTGCACATTAATCTTTACGCATTGCATCCTGGGATTATATAGTTTCCACCTTGTGACAAGATTATTTCTGCATGTTTTCTCCTCGTCTAAGTGCTTCAAGGAACGTCTCCGCACAAACTGCAAAATGAATGTAGCCTATTATCGTCCTATCAAAAATATGTTTAGTTAAAACTTTTATACCAATGATTCCAAAAATAACTCTTCGTTATTAAAACAAAACAAAATCTCTATGCATACAGTTCATCTTTTATACATTTGGGACGACATGGCGGTTTTATAAATGGAGAAAACGACAGAGCTGACTTCTGCAAAGCTACTTTAAACAGTTCATGCTAACATGGTTTTATTTTACGGGGATGTAACCTCTCTGAGCTTTTATATTCTGACTTTAAAGAGTGTTTATTAACCACAGCGCTCGTTGGGGGAATCTGGCAGTTCAGATCAAGCTTTAAATTTTGTGGAAAAGCAGCTGGTGAAGAAGAAATGGAGTGACGCTGCTATGTTGAGGGTTTCAAAGTGCCTGAAAGCTGCTGTGAGAATACATGAAATAAATTTAAATCGTGATGCTTTGTACTGTTCGGTAAAACACTTTGAGTTCCTGAGGAGACTCCTGCTGAGCTCAGGGCACCAAACACATGAGAGTAGTGTCGATCTTCTCTTCTCAGTCCTGGAAACAGAAGCGCATTTCCCAAAATGTCAAAAAGCCTGCATGTTTATAATCACTAATGTTAATGACGACATAAGAAGGTGTGAGATGATTTTCAAATTGCTCAAAGAGCCACAGAATGTGACGCAGCAATCTCATCAGCTGTGCAAAATCTGATCATTTAACTGAGACTCAAAGAACTGAAGCAGACATCATAAAATCTCTGAAAGTGAAAAAAAATTATTTGGTGTTTGAGCTGGAAATACTGACGAACAACGAAAGACGACACTGTGCTGCTCGATTAAAAAGTATAAAGAAGTTTAGACAATGAAAGTAAAGCAGAGACCAAAGGTGACAGAACGGAGAGTTTTCAATGAGTTTCATCCGGGACAGGATGCACCGGCCACATTCACTGTTAGCAAAATAATTTGTGAATGAGGAAGAGGAAGCTCCAGATGACAGATAATCACTCACAAAGTGATGAAACCAACTGGTCACACACATTTATCCTCCTGTGATGATGAGCTGAGCTTCACCTGACACTGTTACTGACACACAGCGGGCCTCGTGCAAGAAAAATAAGCTTCTGGCTAAATCAATATTCTTCTCTCCTGCAAGTTTACCGCGAGCTTTAACAACTTTTTACATGCATACTTTTGCATAGCAACTAAACTCAGCTGCCTCATCGCGTCTCTGTGCAGGTCTGCATCCTCTGACTTCCGCGTGAAAACTGGGAACTGTTTTGAATTGCGGAGACATGTTAAAGTCATTTTTTAGAACGCCAGAGGTCTGAACCTGAATGCCCAAGACGCCTCAGTTGACCAGCAAACTTTCTGTTGCTGCTGTTACACAAGTTTACCCCCGGGGCATTACCCAGCTAATTCTTGTCTCAGTCGGGGGTCCGACAAAAGTAAATTCATCAAAGTCAGTTCCAAATATTTCAATTTTTTTCTAAGCTACTGTAGCTAGCATATTTAGCTACATCTACTTCTTACAAAAGTGGGCGTGGTTTCATCTAAAGTTGGAGGGAAAACTGATAGACGCTACCTGCTGGAACAGGCCGACTGTTTAAGAAGTGTTCACCCAAACAACTTTACACTCGATACTGCACTTCCTTGGGTTGCGAGCAAAACACCTGCCAAGTGTGTAGTTGAGAAAACTAAAGGACAGATGTGTAGAAGGATAGAGATTCCTTCAATTTGAGATCAATGAGCGTCATGTCGACACGCCACCATCACGTCAGAACTTTCCACCGTTATCTCCGTTTCGGTGCCCTTGTGCCACCACGGACATTTTGAAATATTTCCTGTTTTTATCGTTTTTTTTCAAAGTTCCTGTTTTAACTCTTCGGTGACATTTGTGTGAATTAAACCAAAAAATAAAGCAGACCGATTACGCTAATTATATCATCTCGTGTCAGGTGGAAACGAGACAAGTCTGCGCAGAGTTTGGTGAACGTGAAATAATTGAACGAGCAAAACTTCAGAGAGAAGTTTGGGAAAACGTTCTTGCACGAGGCCGAGCGTGTCCCTGTGCAGCGTATTCATAAACCAGCATGTGTGATGAGAGCACAGTACCTTGAGAGGAAATGAGATGCGATTTCTTTTCATCCCTGTGGGTTTTAAGAACGGGGCCAGCACCTGATCACATGTATCACCCTCTGAAGTTACTGCGGTCAGCGATGTGTCATCATTTCATTCAATGAGCCCGTATTAAAATATAATAAATACATCCAAATGAGAGACATTTCCAGAGAGCGTCTGTGGGAAACATTCACTGAGGTGCTCCGAGCTGACGGAGGCCAGCGGGGAGCCTGGAAGGCAGAGCAGAAGAAGAAACGGTTTGGTTGTATTTTGGTCATGTTGTCATCGTTGTTGTTGTTGTTGTTGTTGTTGTTGTAATCCTTGTTTAGTGTTTGGCTTCTTGTATTTAAAGCAGCTTTGGTGAGCACAGAAAAACACACAAACACACGACGCCTCCTCAACAGAAAATCAGTTTACACCCCGACCTCAGAGTGGGAATGTTGTGCCGGCGGCGACGTGTCCGCTGTGACTGGCTGCATGTCCAACTGTGCATTAACACGTCCCGCCGCAGTCAACAGCTTCGCTCTCTGTGCTCAACCACCATCTGACGTGTGTCTGCATGTGTGTGTGTGTGTTAGATGGTGTGTGTGATGTAGAAGATGAACTCCATGTCCATGGCAGTCTGTGGTACACTGGCGCTACCTCCGTGGATGACGGGGATCAGAGCGCTGTCCAGCTCGTTCATGTAGCGCTGAGGGAGGAGCCTGCCCCCGGAGCCCGCCTGGTACTCCACCTGTGAGCAAACACACAGATACTCACTGCACCTCTTTAACTGAGCACAGGATAGTTTCAATACTGCACTGTGATACTGTGGAACATCATCACTAGGGTTGGGACTCGTTAGGATTTTAACGATTCCAATTCCTTACCGATTCCTCTTACCGATTCCTACATTATATTCATTATACTTGCTATACTTAAACAAGTATATAATAAACACAAATGCAATCATACAAATACAAAAACTTTATTCTAGCTGTTGCACAGTACAATTAGATGAAAATACACATTTGTGTGTGGTGTGTATTTCAGATTTAGAGCTTGTATCGTCTCCCTGAGAATATATAACAACAAAAAGTGATTCTCTGATTTCTACAGTAACACTGTTACCTCACATTAACCACAGCAATGTAATAAAAAATACTTATATGCATTCATGCTTGGGCACTGTTATTTACGTGACAACACCTGAACACAACACACACACACATTGGCTGTTTGTTTCTATCTCTCCTCTCGCTGGAAGCCTCGGACCTCCCGCCACCCGCCTCTGCCTTGATTAAACGCTGAAAATTAAATAAAAGAGGGAGACAGGTGTTTCCTATTTTATCTTATTTTGTTATATTTCTACCGCTCCCCTCGCTGGAAGCCTCGGACCTCCCGCCGCCCGCTCCCGTCTCAAACACGGAGGTCTCCCTCTCCGCTGAGCACCCACGGCGCACGCCTGGTCTGTTAAATAGCCTGTAACCATGACAACTGTGTGACACAAACGGCTCAGTGCTTTAGTGATTCAATAATGTCGGGCTCGGTCGGCCAAAACGCAACTAATCTAGGAATCGTTTGCAGGAACCGTTACGCCAAATGTGATGGAACCGGTTCCAGGACCGGAACTTTGGACCCGGTTCCAAAAAAGAACCGGATCCGGATCCCAACCCTAATCATTACTGTCAATATTAAATAAATACATAAATAAATATCCCAATGAATTAAATATAAATGACTACAGAATAAATATAGATTTGAAATTAATAAACATGGCTATAACATAAATACATAAATGTAGCTATAAAAATATGGCTATCAAATAAATAAATAGGGCTCTAAAATGAATAAACGTAGCTATGAAATCTATAAAACACTGAAATATGACCATTAAATGAATGAATAAAACTGTTTATAAAACAAATAAATATGGCTACAACATAAATATATGTGGCTATAAAAAATATGATTATTAAATAAATCAATATGGATCTAAAATAAATAAATATGCTTTAAAATATATTTAAAAAAACGATATGTGACTATAACATAAATAAATAAATAGGTCTGTAAAACAAAAAAAAATGTGTCTTCAAAATCTATAACACAAAGAAATACAACGATAAAATGAATAAATAAATAGATATGGCTATTAAATCTATAAATAAATATTACTAAACAAAATAAATAAATATAGATCTGAAATAAATAAATGTGGCTTTAAAATCTATAAAACAAATAAATATGACTATAAAATACATAAATATGGTTCTAAAAAATAAATGTGACTTTAAGCTAAATAAACATGGCTCTAAAATAAAAAATATGACTAAAAAAAATAAATAAAAAATAAATAAATAAATTTGGCTGTGAAATAAATCCTGAAATAAATGAATCAGGAAATAAATGTGAATATAATGAAATGTAAAATTCATAATAAAATTCATAACCTATTTTATTTACATTTATTTAGTTGCATGTTTGTGTGAGTTGCTATATCAATTAATTTAATTTAATTAAGTTAATTGATAACAAAATTATCTTTTAGGGAAATGCACCAAATAATTAAATACCAAAAAAACACTGACACATTCAGCCAGGTTTTTTTTTTTTTCAGTTGCCCGCAAATACTGAATTTTCTTGTTGCTGAAATGTGATCAACAAATAAACGTGGCTGACCGTGATTCCTCTCACTGGACAGACTATCTCCAAATACCAAACACCAAACAATGTCTGCGACTGCCACCTATTTTACAGCCAGAGGTCTCGATGATGTCATTGGCTGACATTTTAAAAAGGTAAAGGTCACACAGTCGATCAGGCAAAATTCACCAAAATCCCGACCCTCTGCAAACCTAGTTACAAGCTTTCATTTTTACCATGTCCGCCTGTGTGGAGATACGAAGAGACAGCGAGTTGATGCCGCTGGAGGTGAGGACGGCGAGGTGAGGAGTCAGAGCGCTGCAGGCGGCCAGAGCCATCTCCTTCTGAAACACGCTGCAGGACGACAGCACCGACGCCAGGCTGCAGTCTGGAGTCTTGAGCTGGTAGAACACCTGGAGGGACATCAAGACCTTCACACACCTGGACTGTCTGTCGTCTTCACCGCACACTGGACACTTAGAGAATGAGGTAATGAAAAGGAAAACTGACCTCGGTGCATCTGATGGTGCGCCCATCTGACTCAAACTCCGTGTCCTGCTGCATCCTCACACTGGTGACTCCATCCAGAGGTCGGCCGTCGACCCCGCTCGTTTTGCTGCAGAGGAAAGTTAAGACCTTTACACACCGCGGTCGTCACAAATAACACAAAAACACAAAATACTTTCCTGCGAACATTTTGCATTGAAACTATTCAGACATGCAGGGATAAGAATTTGCTTCATTTGAGGATCTTGTTCAATAAAAAGTTCAAACAGATTCACTCTGAGTGAATCTGAGTTTCCTCTGGTGGACAGTGGACAGGCAAGAAGGCAAGAGGTGGATCTGGTGTGCGCTGCCTTTGTCACTGAAATCTCACTTGTTCCAAAAAACAACAACAAAAGCATTAAGTTGTTTTTCGCAGTGAAATATTCATGTTCTCTGTGGAAGAACTTTGAAATTTGAAAACTAAAACTGTTGCCCCATGTTTGTATGTCTTCAGAAGACGGGAAAGATATCTGTCAGATGTGATTGGTTGTTCCTCATCACATGACATGCGGAGTGTGCTGCTGCTTTCCAGAAGTTGAACTCAATGCTTGTTTATCTCGGGGCACAGCCGTTGTGCCCTCAAAAATGGCACTCAGGAACATGTGAGAGCCACAACGGCGTCACTCTGGCGTTTGACTGCACCTGCTGCACATCTACATCGAAAAATATGATTTTTAAGGCACAAAAAATGTGACGTGTGTACGAACAGTTAAGCATTTGTGTGAGTTTTTGAGTTACGGCCAAAAACATGTTTCGTGATGTCACAGTGACCTTTGACCACAAAATTCTGATCAGTTTACTCTTCAGTCTGAGTGAACGTTTGTGCCAAATTTACAAAAACATCCTCAAACTGTTCTTGAGATACTGCCTTCACAAAAATGAGACAGATGCAAGGTCACAGCGACCTTGACCTTTGACCCTTGACCACCAAAACAGGTTCACTTTATCGTTAAGTCCACGTGGACATTGGTACCACATTTAAAGAATTTCCGTTGAGTTGTTCTTGAGATATCACGTTCACGAGCATGGGACAGCCGGACGGACAACCAGGAAACATATTGCCTCCTGCCTCAGCTATCTCTGGCCTGGAGGTGTAAAAATATAGTGACCTGAGACTCACTCACACAAACAAAAAATGCCCAAAATGTGTTTGAGTCACAAAACAGTGAGCACGTATGGCCAAAGTCCATTCAGTCCCTTCAGATGTTTTATGTTTGTCTTAAAAAAGTCGACCCTGGCTCAATATTTACAGTTATTTGTTATTGACAAGGCACACTGCCCGACCTACACATTCACTCATATACATTTTGTGAACAATGACCTGGTATTTGACACATCTCTAGTATTTTTTTTTAATTTGAACTCTAACGGACGTGTTCAGTTTTTAATATAAAGCTCCATCTTGTGTTTCTCCCACACCGCAGCTCAGCACAGAAACTCTATGTCTCAGGAAACCGACTAACTTTAGACGATACACTTCACTCGACTCTCTCGTATCAGCTTCAAACAAACTGCGGCATGTATTTTACTCAGAACGAGGTCTGTGGAGTTTGTTCACCGTCTCTTCCATCAGACGCTTGTTATAAAGAAGTCTCAGGAGCAGTTCCAGTTTAGAGTGTGGACACCTGACTCTTTAAAGACGATCTGAACTTGTCTTTTAATAGACAACAGGAAAAAGCAGTTCAGAAACTATGTTCAGAGGACACTGGATCAAACGTGCCTCTGTGGCTACTCGGCCTGTAACTGTTTGTGTAATCATGCCGAGTCATCAGGGTCGGGGGTCACGGTCTGGTTCATGCAGCCACACACTGAGTACACAGTGTGTAGTTAAGGTCGGCTGATACTGGATTTTTAGAGGCTGATATAATAAGGTCTCCGGGGCTGGACCCACTGATCAAGCTCCTTTTTCTTCATTCTAACACAAACCTCCAGCTCTGGCGAGGATCTAAGTCCCTGTGTGACTGATGGAGGCTGTGCGGGCATAGCAACAGTTTGCAAAGTGTCCTGTCGGCGCTAATTAAACAGCCAAATTGATAAATCAGTCATCCCCACTGAACCAAACGTGCACCAAACTCCTCCTGGCTGTGTGAACTCAAGAAAACAAAAGGTAACAGGAGCAAAAACATTTCACTGCTACACACTACGGCACAAAGCGTTGCCCCATGCATGACCAGCGTGTGTAGAGCGCAGATTGCACAGGAGTGTGTACACAGTTGTGTGAATGTGTGCCGTTACCCCGTGTTGACTGGTGAACTCCAGTCGACCCAGCGGACAGTGACGTTTTCTCGGAGCTCCCCTCCATCGTTCCTGCCGCAGGGTATGTGGAAGTCCGTCTGCTCCCTCAGGGCGGTGCGCAGAGACTCCATGGTCTCTGGAGGGATTTGCACCATCAACCCATCTGGCACACACACAGAACACAAACTCCAGTGAGGGTCGGTGCGAAAAAAGTCAAACACTGTAGAATAAGAGTCAACACAGACGTAACTTTACCTTCAACGATGCTGGACTTGGCGATGTAGCCTGAGGAGGCTTTCAGGGCTCCGTTAAACACCACAAAACTGGCCCCAGTCACTGGAACAGAACACCACAGGGTTAACCGATCGTATAAAACAGAACCAAGACACAATAACCAGGATTACTGATGGCCCTCACCTGTGCGGGTCTTCCCAGGCTTGCTGTTGGCCTGTGTCTGATAGTTTCCCTCCTCATTCTGGAAACACACCAGGTGAGAGTCGGCCTCCAAGCTTAACCTCGCTCCGATGCTGATGACGTGCTCGTTGGACGCATTCACCACCTTCTGCATCTGCACGACACAGAAAACATGTTCACAGTTCTGCAGAGCTCAAATGAGGAAAGCTGACACCCGTGAGAGAAACTTGGTCTCCGGCAGCGGTGGAAAAAGTATTTAGATCCTTTATCTAAGTAAAAGTATGTATAGTGAAGTGAAGTCTTCCATGCTGTCAGTGTTTTCCTTCTACCTGATGTTTTTGGATTAATATTCCTGCTGCATTAATGTGTCATTTTCCTGCTGTGACAGGGGGTCAGGGGCCAGTCGGCAGCCCTGCATATGTACGAAGGGCTGTTTCTAGGATTTGAGGACATTTAAGGTGTAAGTGGCGTTTATACTTCTGCAGTATCTGTGTCGACGTAACCTCCGCAATAGCATAGCTGACTTTACACTGAGGCCCTGTTTAGACAACAACGGTTTCTTTATCAACGAAAAAGTCTGTCCTTAGCGTTTTAAATAACTTCTGCGTTTACATGACGACGTTATTGAAACGATCTCTGTTCACACGGAGCCGCAAAATCTATTGGAAACGCTGTAGTATGCACGCCAGGCCAATGGGTGGCAGTGTAAATTTGCAAAGCAACATCACGGCATGACGCCATGCACCTGCGCTGAAGCACCTTCCTCTACAACGCGGTGAAGACACAATGGCGAAAGCATGCACAGATAACTTTGTCTGGATGGACGACGAGGTGGAGTTGCTACAGGAACAGATCTACACTTCACTTCAAATCAACAGGGTGAGCAGCACAAACACAGCTCGGCATTGTTGTTGTGACGGTCGGCATGCCTAGTGACTGGAACCGCAATGTGCATGTGCGAAAAGTCTCCGAAATGCATATTGCAAGTTTACATGACAACGGAGACGCTGTTGTTTCCAAAAAGTTGCACTCTGGAACCCGTTTTCGAATCGTTGCGTTTTCAGGCACCCAAAACGCCGCCGTCATGTAAACGATCGGCCAAAACACAACTAAAGTTTACCATTTTCAGTTGAACTCGTTGTCGTATAAAAGGGGCCTGAAGCTCTGTTCATCACAGCACCGTACAGCCTGACACTGACTGCAACCAAGACTTGATTCGACCCGTCTCACTCAGTGTGACATGAGATAAACTTGCATGATTAATGTTATCACAAAGTCAATACAGATGCCTTTAAGGACGTGTAGCTGTAAGTGGTAGTTTGAGATTTGGGGAAACACGGATTTGTTTTCTTGTTAGGTGAGGGGATTGATACCACCCTCGTGTCTGCGAGGGAAATGTGAAGACATGAGAGCAAAATCAATTTTCCTCTCTAACTCTTGGCAGGAAAGTGAAGGAGTTTATCTCACTAGATGTCAAATTATTCCTTCCCAGCTCTCGTACCTCGTTGAAGCTAATTTTGGGGATGTCGATGTAGCTGTGGCCCATCTCCATGTGGATCCTCAGGCCCTCCACCACTGACAGGCTGTACTGGTAGTTCCTCAGGTCCTGTGGATGAAACCGTTTACTGGACTCAGAATCATGTCTACAAAGGCCAACAATGTACATCTGCTATTGGTACCCTTAGTATTTCACTCATTGTGGTGCACAGATTTTCAAGTCAAAATAAAATCACTAAGAGAGAAAAAGAAAGAAAGAAACACATATTTATCTCTTCAGAAGAATCCTGTGATCACCTGCGTCAAACTGCACCATCCTAACTAGGTCTGTCTGAAAGCTGTGGTAGCAGAGCTTAAAAATATCAAACTGTTTGTAATTAAACCGTGATGATATTCTCAGTTTCCTCTCTTTTAACCAGGCTTCGTCTTCAGTGCCATTTGGGACTTGTAGGGAATGATTAACAGCAGACAGGAGCTCTGCAGCCACTTAATTACAAGCAGTTACAAACATGGTTTCAGTGGGAGTAAGGAGTGAAGTACACAGCTTTACCTCTGACGATACTTTAAAAGACATCCGTATGTGTTTCAGTACTTACAGCCAGTAAATTCATGATGGTGTGTCCCGTCTCTCGATACACAGAGTCCCGAAAACGGACACTTGTCAAAGTTGTGGGATACACTGGAAAAGAGAAGAATATTCAGTTTGTTATCGACACATAAAACTGTAACATTACTGAGCAGTGACACTATAATTAATCAGCTTTATTTAAAATTATAGTTATCTTGGTGGAAACATCATGTGCATGGTTTGCTTTAAAGGAATAAAATAAAAATATGATAATAATATTTAATGTTTTATTGAGGGATAAGACTTCTCGAATAATTTTCAATATAATAAACTTTATCTCAATTGATCATTTGGTCGACAAAACGATCACAATTTATTAAAGAATTATTATTAATTTTATCTTTTTAATTAATTTATTCATTATAATAGTTGTTTTCCTTTATTTACTTAGTGATGTATTTTATGTATTAATTGAAATTCATTTATTTATTTTTTTATTCAATATTTTTTATTTTTCAAGTGTGTTATTTCTGTGTTTTTGACATTTTGTGTATGTTTACATGTAAAAAGAAGCATGGCAATAACATGTTTTGTATTTTCAAAAATGATGATTCACAGTAAAAAAAAACTGAAATAATTTGTTATGTTTTTTTAAGAATGAATTTATTTTAATTGTGATATATTATATTATGTTTATTTTTTCATGTATTTATTTAGTTATTTTTGTTTATTTAAATGTATCCATTTACACAGTAAAAAAATAAGAAACAATTTCTTATGTGTTTTTTTTAATTAATTGATTTATCATTATATATAATAATAATAATAATCATCTATTTATTTTATTTTTAGAAGAGTCTTCCTCTTCTGCCTCACATTATTTTTGTTTATATAGAAAAGAAGTATGGCAATACCATGTTTTGTTATTTTCAAAAATGATTCACAGTAACAAAAAAAAAAGAAAGAAAGAAAGAAAGAAATAATTTATTTTTTTAAGAATGAATCTATTATAATTGTTTTTCCTTATATATTTATGAATTTATTTTTTCATGTACTTATTTTTATTTATTTAAATTGATCTATTTACACAGTAAAAATAAGAAATAATTATACTTTTTTTAATTAATTGATTTATCATTATATATAATAATTACTGTTTTCCTTTACTTAATTATCTATTTATTTATTTATTGTATTTATTTATCTTTTTTTGTGAAGAATCTTCTTATGTCTCACATTATTTTTGTTTATATAGAAAAGAAGTATGGCAATACCATGTTTTGTGATCCTTGAAAATGATGGTTTACAAGTAAAAAACATTTGAAACCAAGCACAACCGTCCAGAGCCCACTCACCACTGTACTCGGCTCCAAGCCGCAGAAGCAGCCTGAGAGGAAAGACTTTGGCCCAGGGCACCTCCAGCTTCTGGACGAGCAGGCCGAACAGGAAAGGCTGAGGGGGGAGAGTGAGGCCATCTAGAGGCTGACAGGTGGGAGAGAAGAAGAGCATCCCAGCGTGGTCCTTACTGCCCAGAAAACTGTTGGTGAACGTCACGTTATCCAGCTCCTCCAGGAACTTCCCTGTAACAGAAGATCATGACTCTGTAGTCTCTGTTTTAACCAAGGCAGACAAACAGCCTGAATGTGCTGTATCTACCTCTCTGGGCTTCTTGGTAAATGTTGAGATAGAGCGTGAAGAGGTCTTTGGGGAGAGTTTTTTCTTCTGGCAAACACTCCAACAAGAACACCAGCTCTCTCTGGCCCAGAGCCTGCAGCCCGTTAGAGCCGAAACACCAACACTGCCGACCGGAGTCTGACGGAGGAAACAAAAACAGAGCGTTATTAGGGACTCGATCTGTGAGGGAGCACGGGAACACATCCAGGATCAGGCTGTATATGATGTGTGCTGACAGCCAGTTTATTTGTCATATAAAATCGAAAGTGATTTGAGATATTTTCTGCTCACATGTGACCAGTTTGACGTTGATCAGCAGGTTGGCGTTGAGAACAAATGTCAGCGGTCGGGGTCCTCCCTCCTCTAATAAGTGCAGGATCTGACACGGGGCGGGACTTTCCTCAACCAACACATCTGGAATTAATAAAAAACAGCAGAGCACATTTAAAGCCACATGCTTGAGATTCAGTGACAGATTTTTGTCAGTCAGACAGCACATTTCTGTGCGATATTTGGCACCTGTTGGATGAGAGGGTGCGGTCACTGCTGGGAAACAGTGGTGAGTTGAAAAGTAAACTTTTAAGTAGACAAATGTTTTCAGTTCTCTCACAGGCTGCATCAGAAACAGATGTTAAAACTTATTTTGCGATTGACATTTTAATAAAATGATCACTGTGAGTGTGAGGGACACTTGTATCGCCCACACTCTGGTGAGTCTCTTACATTTTTATCTCGACCAGGCGTAAACCTGGAGGGAATCAAAGCTTTGGAGGTGTCTGCGAAAGTCTGTATCTGACTGTTCACTGCTAATCTCAAACCACTGGACCAATCAGCCTCATATTTTGTGTGCACTTTTTTGACTGTATGCCAGTGCTTATTTCGTTGACAAAAACTATGGTGAAGATTTTTCATCAATGACCTTTTTTCCATGACAAAAATGAGACGATGACGAGCTAAAAACAGATCTTGATGATAAAAAAACTAAGACGAAATCTGTGCTTCATTTTCGCTGACGAGATGAGACGGAACGAAAATGTCAGTGGTGGACTATCCGATATTGAAAGTGAAAAACTGAAGCCGTGCTTGTAATTATCTTTAAATGCCACAGGAGCGACAGGCTGGTAAACTCCAGTAAATAGTCTGCACCGGGATGTTTGGGTTGGTGCGAGTTGTGAGCTGTAATTCAGCAGTAAATAATCAGCCATGTGTGTCTGACTGTGGATGGTGGAGCTGCTGAATGGATTTGTGGAGTTTGTTAGTTGCAGCGGTGGCTGTTAGCAGTTAGCAGCTAGCTCCGCTCGCAGCCTTCACAGCTTCACCCCGCAGGACTCCGCTCAGTCCGGACTGGAGAAGGTTTGTGGGTTGATGGTGTTTGACAGGCAGGTAGGAGGCTCAGTTATCTGTGAGTGTAGCTGTGCTGTAAGTAAACAGTCTGAACTCAGATGAAAGTTTAGTTTGAATCACCAACTCTGTGAGAGGACACCAGTTTAAACCTCCAGACTAACATGTTGCACATGAAGAAACAAGTTATGTTTCTGCTTCTTAACAGTCACATGGATAAGTCAGAGTTTACAGTGAACCTGGGGACAAATCCTAGTTGGCTCACATTAGTTATTTGTTGAGAGCATAAATAGAGAGATGTTGAGCTTTTCAGATGATGATCAGTAAGTGTGTGCTCGTAAATCAGCCCTTAAACCTGTCACACACTGCTGGAGACATGACACACACACATTATCTTATACAACCTGTCACCTTGAGTCTGATTTATGATCCATAAGTTAACCTCACTGGATTAGTTTAAAGTGACTAAAAGACTAAAATCTTTTGATTTTTTATTGACCAAAACTATGAAGGATAAAAATGACTGAAGTGTGACTTGAACTGTCGTCTCAAGACTCAGACTAAATCTAAAATAGCTGTCAAAATTACAACTGCTAAACCTCAAGGACCTGTTGTTGTGGTGATTCATAGTTGTTGAAAAACCTGTTTTACTGACTGTTTCATGTCACTGCTGACTCCTCACTCCTCTTAATCGACCAGGAGGGGCCACAGGTTTTCTGGAAATTGGCCCGGCTAAAAACAACAAGCCTTACTGTCTGTTGCAGGAAACATTTTGTCCTTTGTTGTGGCTCAAAATCTGACATCCATTGAAACGTCTGGACTCACTTTGAACCAGAGCATCTGCAGATTTATTCCATACCCACTAAATTTTGATGCACGACAGTTAGGCACAATACAAGATCAATAAATCGCAAATTTGCTTGTTATCTAATTTATACATTGTAAAATACCATAGGCAGGTGCTAATAACGTTAGCATGTTGTATTTGTGGGGAAAATGTGTCCAGATAAAGACAAGTGTTTGTCTGTCAATGCTGCGAGTTATAGTGAAGCAGATTTGTGTTTGAAACTGTCTCTATGAAGCCATGTTTAATGTGTGTTTAATGTGTGTTTTGAATCAACTGAACTTTACAGCACTACACCGCCGACTAGTGTTTTGGAGGTGTAACTGCAGAGTGACACAGACACACCACCGCACAAGAATAAATGCTCACAACAGCGTAGAGTCTGCCACACAAGTTTAAATCCCCCTCAAAACTGCCAGAGCACTCAGTAAAGAGTTACATGTCTGAAAGGAGCCACAGAAAACATACAAGGACACTGAAAGAAAACACACACCTCCAGCTTCATCCTCTCCAGTGATGATGAGCAGTGGTGGGAGCTCATCCTCGTTGTCTGGCAGCAGACTGGGAACCCTCTTCACTGAAGTACCGATCCCAGAGAGCAGGGCATAGTCCCATGGTCCAGACAGCGGAGGTCGAACTACCTCCACAGCCCCTGAAGCTTCAGGAGCGGAGGAGCCACCGACTCCAACCTCTGACCCTGCAGAGCCAGGCTGAGAGGAGAGAGTAGGTCACTGTGGGAGCTTTCAGCTGTAGAGGATTCAGTTATTTTTACTGCTCATAATGTTTTATTATTTATAATCTAACTGTGAGGCAAAAAATAGTCTGTTAACCACCTGGGGAAGAACTCAACTTTCTCAAAACATGGTAACCAGTTTAAGAGACAGTGAAAGCAACAAGACAATGTGAAAAAGTCCTGATAAAAGAATCGCTGCTGCTGCGTGGATGATGTTTCTGTGTCTTACTGTTTGGTCCGGAGAGACGGCGCTGAACTCCTGGGAGCTCCGCCGGCTCGTCACCGACAGCTTGGTTGTGTCTGCCACCTCTCCGTTGGGCAGGATGCCATCAGCGAACCACACGCGCTTCTGTTCACGAGGACAACCTGATAACACACAGAAGTCTCTTCAAGGGTACTGCTCAGGAAAACAACACTGACAGTGAACGTACAGAGCGTGTTCGGTATTTAAGAGCAGTCATACTGTCGTTGTTTGGGTGTTTGAGAACGGACACAGGCACCATGACGGTCGGCGGAGGAGAGTTAAGGGTGCCGGCGGCTCGAGCCTGCTGCAGAGGGGGGATGGTGCTGCAGTACTCAGACGGGACGTTGGGGTTGGGACTGGGACCCGAAGGACTCATCATCCGCTCCAGGGCCTGGGCTGCAAGGAGAAACGTGTCATGGAGGTGGGTTAATTTTAGCTTATTTTCAAGAGTCTGTGGATGAGTCCAGACTGAAACATCTCAACAACTAACAGATGGATTATTGTGAGTTTTAATGCAGACTTTTACAATCCCCTGATGATGACTTTGCAGATCCTCTGATTTAACCTCCAGTGTCATCAGAAGGTTTATTTATTTGTTGATTTGAGTGAAATGTCTCCACAGTAACAGGGTGCATTCACATGGGATTCGTTACAGACGTTCAACTTCCTGTCAGGATGAATTGTGATCCCTTTATTTTTCATCTCACGCCATCATCACTTCAACATGTTAATGTGTCTAATACTTTAGTTTTTGGTCAAATTCCTGAAACACTAATGACATTCCCATCAGCCTCAGCTGTTCTTTGCTGTACAACAGTTAACTTGAGGGTGCAATAAATGCAGCATAGTAGTAGTTGTCATACTTGAGATCTGTTTTTATGACAGCCATATTGTTGTTTCGTTCCTTCATTATATTCAGTTCACAAGTTCATTTTCCCCGTCAAACTATTTCACACTTCACTGGTGTCAAACTATTAACCTCTTGCACTCCACCCTCATTTTGTAGCAAAAACGCCTAAAATGACATACCCAAATTAAAATGACTGTAGCTTCTGAACCGCTCTGACTACATGCATGCATGAGGTCTTGCCAGAAAGAAAACTCCCTGAAGTTTCTTGTGAAAGTGTCAGAAACACTCTAGGTGATACAGAGACAGAGTAATGGGCCTCTGAAGTCAGTAAAAAATTGAAGATTTTGCCTAAAATAAAATAAAAATGTGTTTCAGGATGAATAACTGTCTGTGGCTTCATCTGAGCAGGTAAATGACACTGTGGGGCTGTAGGCACACTATCAATGAACACTTGTTTCAAATTTGAAGAAGACTGCTCAAAGTATGACCATTCTACAGTGTTTTTACCATGAAAAGATCCAGGCGGAGCTCCAAAAGATAAGTCGGTCACTCGGCTTCAAAACAGTACTATCAGTGATCAAACAACACTCAGCCAGCTTCAAACATTGTACCTTATTGAAATCAGGTGTGATTACGATAGCTGATGTTGTTTATGACACAGAAACACCATAAAATATCACCAAATAAAGCCATATGAAACGTGAAAGTTATGATCCCACTTTCTAGACGGTTTATCTCAGCCAAAAATAGTGGTAGGAGTGAGACTCTTACCTTTATAAACCAGCTAAGTCCCCGCTAACAGCTCCACATAAGATCACGAGTAATCCTTTAACTTTCCCGTCGAAAAACGGCATGACGTGACTCATCGCAATTTTGGACTTTGTATGTTTAGGCTGCTCTGGTGCGAAATAGATAAGAAATAAAAGAAAAACGATGTTATTTTTGAAAAGTCGAGAGCTTCCTGAATCCGGCAACACCAAACATCACATGGTTTGATGACGTACTGCGCCTGGGAAATACCGTTTAACAGAGGAGGGGGGGAGTGAGGACATCGGCGTCCTGGCGGAGTTGCGAATGTTTTTCTGTTAAAACAACTATAAACACCTGAGGTATGGACAGTAACAGTGTCATATTGCTCCACAGTATGCAGGTACTGTTGTGTTTTCATGTTTGGACTCACTCTGTGTCCATTTAAATGAACGTCAACACAAGATGTAGAACTTTTTTTGTTAGCTTTCTTTCTAATATTGGATATTTCTGATAAAAGCAGCTCTGAAGACGAACCTGAAGCAACTGATGAGTGATCAGATATCAGATCAGATCGTTTACAAGCAGAACTGGAGCATGATGAGCATGACTGTGCTCGCTCAGACACACACTGGACACAAAAACAGTCTCACAGCCACGTTGTAATGACCACAAGGCACTAACTGTGATTTCTGATCACTGTTATGACTAATTTCTGCCTCGAAGCTGCTTGTGTGTCGCACAGTGTGATACTGCAGCACAATCCTGAAGCTACGTTTCATTGTTTTCAATACAAAGGATTCGGAAACTAACCTTTGACTGACAGCTCTGCTCCCCTACAGCACATCCTGTGGTGCAGATGAATGAAGGTTAGTGCAAACAGCACGGACATGAGTTGTTGCTTCCAGGAAAGCTTCCAGGCGGTGACTGAGAGGCTTTCTAAATGCGTCTCCGGTTGGACTCTCTCACAAAATGCTGATGCAGCACTCGTCTACATTATATTGATTAAGCATCATAGATCTTTATTGATCCGTTGTGTACTGACAACAAGAACAGTGTGGCTTACAAAAGCACAGGAACTCAGCCACATCGAGAGGACACACACCGCAAAGACATTACAGCAGGATGGACTCTCTTCAGTTACACAGCATCACTACGAGTTGTTTCACCTTGTTCTGCAAAGAAATGATGACAAGGCACAAAAACAGTCATCCAAGGCTTTGGGTAATTACTTGGTTGGGTACTGAACTTGGTACTTTAAACGGGCCAGACGATCTCCATCGGCACTACTGAGTAGCGATTCACATTTAATTTGCCAAATTTCAGCACCTGAAAGCACATCTGGATGAGAACGCCGGGTTTCAGCAAGAGGCGAAGTGCCATGAAGCGCCCCAAAGCTCTGAGGTCAGCAACAGAGCGCTGCAGAGCCACCAGTTAAACTTCAGACAGGATTTGGAAGCGTCCCAGAGCCAAGAAGCCAACCATGGAGCACTGCGAATGGTCCGTCGGCTCTTTTATCGCTGCAGCGCCGATCTGCTGCAACAGTTTCAGCGTCTGGTCTATTTACTTTTCTCTATTTTAGTAATAGTCTTATTATCACTGTTAGACGAGTAGACACGACGGGCAGAGACAGAAGAGAGACAGTTTTGCGCAGGCTAAAAAGCAGAGCCCAGACTAACGGTGTCCCAACATCTCAGGGACGATAGAAAACATGAAATCTTCCCCAGGATGCCTGATGTTCTCCCTGTGTCAGCGTGGGTTTCCTCCAGGTGCTCTGACATGTTCTCCCTGTGTCAGCGTGGGTTTCCTCCAGGTGCTCTGACATGTTCTCCCTGTGTCAGCGTGGGTTTCCTCCAGGTGCTCTGACATGTTCTCCCTGTGTCAGCGTGGGTTTCCTCCAGGTGCTCTGACATGTTCTCCCTGTGTCAGCGTGGGTTTCCTCAGGTGCTCTGACATGTTCTCCTGTGTCAGCGTGGGTTTCCTCCAGGTGCTCTGACATGTTCTCCTGTGTCAGCGTGGGTTTCCTCCAGGTGCTCTGACATGTTCTCCTGTGTCAGTGGGTTTCCTCAGGTGCTCCCACATGTTCTCCCCGTGTCAGCGTGGGTTTCCTCCAGGTGCTCTGTCATGTTCTCCCTGTGTCAGCGTGGGTTTCCTCCAGGTGCTCTGACATGTTCTCCCTGTGTCAGCGTGGGTTTCCTCCAGGTGCTCCCTCATCTTCGCCCCGTGGCAGCGTGTGATTCGTCCAGGTGCTCTGACATGTTCTCCCTGTGTCAGCGTGGGTTTCCTCCCGGTGCTCTGACATGTTCTCCCTGTGTCAGCGTGGGTTTCCTCCAGGTGCTCCCACATGTTCTCCCTGTGTCAGTGTGGGTTTCCTCCAGGTGCTCCCACATGTTCTCCCTGTGTCAGTGTGGGTTTCCTCCAGGTGCTCTGACATGTTCTCCCTGTGTCAGCGTGGGTTTCCTCCAGGTGCTCTGACATGTTCTCCCCATGTCAGCGTGGGTTTCCTCCAGGTGCTCTGACATGTTCTCCCTGTGTCAGTGTGGGTTTCCTCCAGGTGCTCCAGCTTCCTCCCACAGTCCAAAGACATGCAGGTTAACTGGTGACTCTAAATTGTCCGTAGGTGTGAATGTGAGTGTGAATGGTTGTCTGTCTCTATGTGTCAGCCCTGTGATAGTCTGGTGACCTGTCCAGGGTGAACTCTGCCTCTCACCCAGTGTCAGCTGGGATAGGCTCCAGCCCCCGTGACCCCTAACAGGATAAGCAGCTACAGAAAAAAAAAAGTTAATTTTTCTCGAATGTTAAATGGAGATGGACGGAGCCTTCTGTCCGTCCTCTGCGTTCATTTAGTCCGTATCTGTGCATGTTTTCTAAAAGCTTACGGCCAAAACACAGCATTACCATCCAAGATCTTGGAGGCAGCGTAGCGTAGCTCAGGGGAGATGTGATCGTAGGAGACGACGGTGACACTTCAATAATGGCATAACGGAACAAATCGGTGGTATATGCTGATGTTTTCACAGCAATCTATAACAGATATTAGAAAGGGAATTATGACAGTATATACAGGGTGTCTGCACGCATCAAACAGTTAAATTTAATGCTTTTAAGACCTGCTCAAGACACCAAATTTAGGACAGATTTTTGGACAAATCATATTTTAATTATCTAAGCATCACAGGTAAGTAGTGCAGATGTGGTCTTGTGCAGAGGTAAGTGTTATGTGCAAGTATAAAATACATTTTTAAGGATTTGTAGCACTGGAAATGTGGATGTTTAAATCAAAAAAGCTTCACTCGTTTACACAAATAGAAATTAAAAGATTATAAATTAAATGAGTTGAAATGTTTGTGGTAGTTAAGACCTCACAAATTCAACTTTAAGACTTTTTAATTACTTTTACGTTTTTTAATCGAAGATATTTTAAGGACTCTGATATTTAGTAAAAAGCAATTTTTAAAAGATGTTTTCATGTGAAAGAAGATTATATTCTAAAGGTTGTTTCATACATTTGCAGGATTGAATTTGTGTTCGCTCAAAGGTATTGAAGGACTGAATGACATGAAAACACAACAAAACAAATCATCAACCAGATTGTTTTTTCTGAAGGAGTATCAGCCCAGAATTTAAATCGGTGCATCCCTACTCTATAACTTGTTGGATGAATTGTGACGAATGGAAGAAGACGTGCTGGATTCTGCTGACAGCGATATCTCCAGCTGTACCAACACAACCGCTAACGTGGCTGATGAATGTGTGAACGCTGTAACCGTGCGCAGGGCCCTTTGACCTTCTAGCGTAAGTGACGTAGGCAGCAATGAAATCTGAAAACAAGTGGTCAGCTGGGGATGCATGACACAAACAGGTCTGAGCAGCGATGTGTCCTCCTGTGGTCAGATCACCACAACATATTCACACTGGGTCAAATATTTCTCAACGCAGATTATTAACACCACAACAATCCAACAGGACACAGAAGCAGTAAACAATGACTACTTTTTAAGATTCAGCTTACCTCATCCTCATCCTCACCCTCATCATCCCCTCTGCTACAACTCAACCCGTCCAAATCACTGCGAGTCTATTCCTCAGTCTGACTTTCGACACTCCCATCACAGCTCCCCTGAAGCAGCTCCTCGCTTATCTCCGTGAGTCTACGTGTGCCGTTAGCCGTGTCAGCCCCGTTAGCTTTCGGCTGAGGTGTGTGTGCGCGGTAAGCTTCACATGCAGCCCACCACACTGTTGTGAGAGATGGAGAGCAAAAGGAGGAGGGAGAGATGACGGAGAGGAGAGAGGGATCACGTCACAGCACTCGAGCATCCACCAGCAGCCACAAAAAGTGGATCACCTCTTTCTTCTTAATTTAGACGCCGTGTGCGAGCGTCACATGTCCGCTGCGTTAGGCGGGTCCCGTAGCACACACACACGCACACACAATCAAGGACAAATGCCAGTGTCCTGCTATAACTCTCCTCCCCTCTCCATCCATCTTCCCCCTCCCCATCTCTCCTCCATGTCCATGCTGCAGTCTTTAACTATAAAAAGGTGCCTCTCTCAAACACAGACGAGTGAAGCACAGACGCTGATTTCAGATCTTTTCTTTTTTACACCAACGTGCTGTTTATGTTAATGCAAAGACACAATTCTATATATGAATGTTTGAATATTTAATATTTGTTCAGACATAAAAGCGAGCCCCCCGAGCTGCTCTGTACGGGACGTTTTTAGTGTTTCGTGCCTTAAATATTCATCAGCTGCATAATGAAAACGTTACTGTGATGTTATTAAGTTTTAATGACAACTCGTTTAGTCTATTTAAAGATGACTCGTAGGTTTAGTCTGTTCCTGTGAGAGGATGAAAAGACCAGTTCTACCCAGGGCACAAAATTAGCACCAACCACCAGCCAAATGCTGCTTAAATATGCAAGTGTCTGGTAGATTTGCTCCACTCACCAGCCCAAAAACAAGTTTCACAAGGCAATATATGAGCCCCATACAGAGGCAGGGCTTCTATAGACAGTTAAGAAATATTAAAGGTGCATTAAATGATGTTTTTGGCCAGGTGAGGGCAGCAAATCAAACTATGAGTCAGTCCCTGCAGTGATTTCGGGAGCTGTTATTGGGACTGTTGTGGCCTGAAATGCAAAAATAAGTTCACAGTAGCTTTTCTAAAATAATTGCGATGTACGCTGCGATGTTTACAGACATTTCTTGCAACAAAAATTGCAAATCTGTTCATAAAGGCGGGGGTGTGGGGGCGTCAACATTGAATTGGTGTCGATCAGGACCGTCTCCATGAGCTACTCTCCCCCTGCTGCCTCTGACCGGTTAGCATGAGCTGACGATTAGTCGTTTAAATGATTAAACGCCCGCCCCCTCGCTAGTCGGCACCAAAAATATTAATCGTTAAACCAATTACAATTTTATTTATGTACAAGGCTGCTTAACTGTCATGCTACAGAGCGGTCAGACAGCAGTCCCCCCTCCCCACGGTAATGCTCGAGTAGACTGGAGTTTTAAATTGGAGCGATGTCCTCTCATAAACCAGCGCGGTTTGGCAGCACTTTGATCTAGAAAATGAAAAGCATGTAGGCTGTGTCAGAAAATAAACTGGCATAGAATCACTCGACTGGAGCAACGCACAACCACATTCAACTCAAGCATTCGGATGTTAACCTGGACAGAACGACGGCTGCTTCTGCTGCTAGCGGTGCTCGCCACACTCAGACCAAATTGACATCGTTCACCCAGAGATGCTGTGAAGATAACGCAGCTCATCACAACAATTACCTCGCAAGATATGCTTCCACTTAACTTTGTTGAAGGTTAAGGCTTCAGGAAGTTAACGGAATGTGTTGAGCCTGAACGCATCGTGCCGGGACACAAAATGATAACCTCCAGGCTGAAGCACATTCAACATAAAATGAGCGATTTCCTTTTTTTTTTAGACTCGTTGATGAGCCTTAATTAAAATTTTCACTTAGTCAACAGGGAAATTAGTTATCAGGAACATCCCGAGCTGACATCTCAACTTTCTTTAAACCCGTTAATAACCATTAGGGAACGTTAGCTGTGTGATGCTAACAGTTAGCCCTGTCAGTGGGTGTGTTCTGAATCACGTACTTTTTCTTTTTACTTTTACTAGGTGCTGCAGCTGCCCTTATAAAGTACATACTGTTGCATGCAGCATGCACACAATTGGGATATGCTGCTGTCTCATAACATCACGCCCTGAACTTTGATGCTCTTGCTTTTATATCCGTTACCTTGGAGATAAAACAAACGCCACTCACCGAATTCGCCAGAGAAGGAGATCAACCCGGAGAGCTCTGCTGTTGTTACTTTGCAATACATGTAGTTTAACTTGTATTTTCTAACATATCATATTTGTGACAGTGAAATTACATCTGCAGTGTTGTTTTTATAGTTATATCCTTTTGTTGTTTGTAATTTTTACGATTATTTTGTTCACTAAATCAATTAATATTCCTGTTATTACTGTTCAACTGGCACTGTCATCCGTCACTGGGACTTCTGACAGCTGTCAATCAGCTGTCAAGCTGTCATCTGTTTGCAGCTCATCGGATGTGACGTATCGTCCACTGCTCAGAGGGTTGTAGAAAAAACTTATCAACGTCACTTATATGATGCAGGATCTTTCTAAAAATACAAGTATAGACTCTTACAAAAGTAAATCCCTACCCAGAGTTCATCATTAGCAACAATGTTTTTGTTGGAGTCGTGAAGTATCTGACCGAATGTCTCCAATTCTGTTCCTGAGATATGATGTTAAAACATGATGATGTCACAGTCAAGCTGACCTTTGACCTTTTTGATATGAAATCATCACTTCATTATTTTATCCTGTTAGACATTTGTGTGAAATTGTGTCACAATCAGCATATGAATTCTTGAGATCCAAGAATGTCCAAGTGGACATTTGTGCCAAATTTGAAGAAATCCCTTCAGGGCGTTCTTGAGATATCGCGTTCACAAAAACGAGACCGGCAGGGTCATAGTGACCTTGGCCTTTGACCTATGACCACCAAAAACTAAGCATTTAATTGTTGAGTCCAACTGGACGTTTGTGCCAAATTTCAAGAAATTCCCTTGAGGCGTTCTTGAATATCATGACAAGCATGGGATGAATGAACAACCCGAAAACATGATGCCTCTGGCATGGAGGCATACAAAGTTGAGGCTTGAGCACCACCTGAGGGTGATGTCATGACCTTCCCTCTCCATGTTGCACAGGACCACGCTGTCTAGATTGTAGATGTTGAGTCCAGGTGAATGTCTCATGGCTGCCCCCACGTCAGCAACAGAGGCATTAACAGTAGAACAGGACTGTATCTCAGAAACTACAACGAGCACAATCAAGAACTGATATCTGTGAAGTCTTAACAAGTTAAATATCAAAGATAAACAGTCATTTGCAGCATAAACAATTATCTATTTCTATTTCAACGTGGCAATTTTCCTCATTTTCAAAATTCCTGGGTTTGTCTACACCTTTTTATGTGATCTAAAAATTTCAAACTTGTACTGTTAGATATGCACAAAGTTTATCCAGATTTCAAGACTTTCGACCAATCAGAACAAATGTTGTGACATTTCATTTTTGGCCACAAATGTGTTAAAAACACTTTTTCAAAAGGCCCTTCAAAACCACAGTCATCTGTCTAATGCTACACGTCCCTCCAGGACATGTACACACATGAATCATTGGAGCCTGTACAGCAGCTTTATCCCATTTCAGAGGTTTGTCAATAACGTTCAACTCATCAGACGAACGACAACTCCTTAATTACTCTGCATTTGTGCAACAATCTCACCACAGTGGTGAAAATACTTCCACATTAGCACACTAATCTCTGCTCACATATCTGTCAGAAACATGTGGAGGTGAGTGTGAGCTCAGACCACAGCAGGGCCTTACCTCTGTGTATGGTATCAAAGCAGACGACACACACACGAGCCTCCTTCTCCAGGTACTTCAGCTTACACTTCCTGTTGCAGCAACCGGCACAGTAAACCTGCCACAGAGGAGAGAGTGACCAAACACGTACGCTACAGAGGAACGTGCATATATAAGAAAAAAGACACAACAATTCAGAGTGTATCTAAACATGTCTGCCTGGTCGGACCAGCAGCAGCACTCTTGCTGAGAACAATAACAACAGTCCTCTCTAATGCTGTTTTAATCACTCGCCTTTAAAGGACTTAGCTCCATCTTTAGGACACGCGGCTCAGTGGAGATCTATAGAGGGGCTGAAAAAAGAAGTGCTGACTCATGCTCTCTGTGTCCGTGCATCCACTGAGCTATATTTGGTGCTGGGACGTAATCCGTTTCATTTAACTATTTCCAAAACACGCACCCCTTACAACTTTCACTGTCATTCATGTATGACATTAAGTGTTGTAAACAAAAATGCATCTAGACTCAACACAAATAAATGTTAAAAAAAAAAAAAAAAAAACAGAATTAAAGCTGATTGGACAATCTATATAGGAAACATTCAGAGTTCCCTGTAAGCGCACTGACAAACTGTGGTACTGTTCACAATTTAACGACTTAGAAAATTGGAATTGAAAAAAAAGGTTTAAATTTTAGCTCAAGGAATTCATCGTGACAGGTAGACGTTTCTCTTTTTTTTTTGTCCTGCTCCTTGTGCAGGGCGACGGTGCAAAATTAGTCTGATGTTTACAATTTCCACTTGATTCACTGTTTCAATTCAATCAGCCGAGCTGCGCTGTGAGAATAAAATGAAGCCTACAACAACAAAGATGGCTGCACTATAACACTGCTGAACCTTTCAACTTGGGGTTCGCTGATTAATCAGTCAATCAACCTAAAAGCAACAATTTTGACAATCGTTTGAATCATATTCAAGCAAATATACCAAACATTTGCCTTTTAAAGGCTCTCAAATGGTAGAATTTTCTGCTTTAAGCCCAGTTCAGACCAAAGATTCGCGACAAGACGAGTTGAAAGAGGCGACTACCTGCAATGCACTTTTCTGCAACATTCTAAAAAGCTGCTGGTTTACACCAATACAACTAGATGTCTATCATCTCTAGTCAACAACTTAAGGCCCTGACACACCAAGCCGACGGTCGGCTGTCGACCAAAGTCGGGCCGTCGGTGAGCGTCTGTCGCCCTAGTTTTTGCAGCGTGTCCCGCACCATCGGCACTTCGGCGTCTGCGGCTTTTCGGCCGATTGAGCATGTTGAATTGCCGGCGAAGCTTGTCAGTGAAAGAGATCACTCTGATTGGCTGTTCAGGTTTTATTCCCTCGCCCCTCTAGTGTGTGAATCTGCCTGTAGTGAAACCGGGGCTAACCGGTGCTTCCTCCTCAGGCTCCACTTCACTCAGCTGCCCCACAGACCCGCTGCTTCTTCCCACTTTAACCTGAATAACAAACCGGAGCTAGCTGGGAGCGGCTAGCGGAGCGTTAGCCGCAGCATGACCGGAGGGAAGCACAGCCAGTTAGCCGCAACACAGAAGACGAAATCGCAACATGGAGATGGTGGCCATTTGTATCGCATGTTTGATTTTAGTTTGAGGGCCGTTACACCCCCAGTATTCACAGCTGGACAAAAACGTCCAAGTGTTTTCATACAACAGAACGACACATAAGTGAAACTCGAACATACCTTCCCGCAGGCTCGACAGTGGTGCCGTCTCTTGGTGAAGGTGAACCTCTGGTAGCAGTTCATACAGTTGGGAGCTTCAGAGTCGGGCACCCAGGCAGGCTGTCTGCTCCCCAGCTCCTCTACTCCTTCTCTCTTCCAGTTCACCGGCCTGGCTCCATCTGTGGGTGACTCCCCGGGGTAAGGTGGGGGCTCTGAGAGTTCATCAAATCCCACACTGTAGTCCTGATGCTCCTGAGTGGCGTACATAGGGCTCAAATCCCTAATGTTGGAATGTTCCTCTGTAAGACTTGAGGGTGAACTCTCTTCATCCTCAGCAGTGCTGAGCGTCTGCGCCTGCTCCTCTCCTTCCTCTCCTGCTGGTGGAGATCGTGCAGTTTGGCAGTGTAGCTGTTTAGGTCTTGCACCTCCATAGGAGGGCTGCTGATCAGGGCTACTGCTGTGCTGGGACTGGAAAGTGTTGCTGGTTACAGAATGGTTTACCTCAGAGGAGGGTTCTGGCTCTTCTTGGCAAGGAGGTCTGCAGGAGTCTTGTGATGGAGCACCAGGGTTTGAACTTCCCTCTACAGTCACACACATTGTTCTGTCACTCTCTGGAGAAGCCAGACCCTCCAGATCCTCCCGTCTACCTCGACCACAGCTCCTCAGCTCCTCTTCCACCAGCCTGCCCTCCAGATCTCCGTTTGACTCTGAGAGACTCTCAGGTTGAGTGAAATCTCCCGAGCCGCCACCGCAGTAAGAGACACCACCCTGCTCTGCTTCTGCGTGTGCCTGCAGGAATGCATCCAGCTCCTCGTCTGTAACCAGGAGCTCGGCCTGGTCGCTCTCAGGAAGGTATTCAAAGCCAAACTCTGGAGGATCAACGGGGCTGGGTTCTGAGTGTTCGCAGGAGGCGAGTTCTGCAGGAGGGGCAACAGCAGCAGGTTCGAGGACGAGATGCTGCCCCTCTGGTGACACCCTGCCCTCTGCAGCCTGCTCGGACACTGACGAGTCAACAGGTTCCTCTAAATGCAATCTGTCCTCCCTTGCTTCCAGGGCTGACAGGGAGTCTGCCTCAGTGCTCTCAGAGACGTCTGCAGGCTCATCGCACTGCTCTGAAGCTTGTCCCGACTCGTCCTCTGCTGTCTTTGTGTTCACCAGAGCTCCACACATGGACACAGCTATAGGCAGGCAGGATAGGCCCATTGCTTCGCTGTCTGAAGCTTCTGACTTTGGACCGTCAAGAGACTCAGCTTCGCCTTTATCCGAAATTTCTTGTGACTCCTCTTCTTTACTCACTGAGGTTGTTGTTGTCTCTTTAATGCTATCAACAGGCAGAGTGGGCTCCGGTTCACAGTGGTCTAAAGAGTTAACCACTACCTGGTTTGTGCAAGCCTCCTCCTCACAGTCCCTCTCGTCTTTGTCAGTTGACTCAGAGGTCCTTGGTGCCAGTGAATCATCTGTGGACTCACAGCTCCTCTCCACTGCAGCAGGAAGAATAACATCCAGCAGACTGAGCGAGGCAGAGTATCCACCGCTCTGCTCCTGGGAATCCGAACCCAGAAGCCCGTCTTTCCCTGCAGACGCCTGCTCTTCCGTTACGTCCACACTTTGGCTCGGCCGTCCTTGCTGCTCTCCTCGCACAGTGACCACAGGGCTGTCAAAGTCCACGAGCAGCGTCTCCTCCTCCTCCATTTGCTTCTCCACCATGTCCAGCTCGCTGAAAGCATCGTGGCTGTTGGCCCTGACCAGGATGGCTGAGCTGGTGTCGTTCACGAGGTCACACACCGGCTTCAGAGCTCTGTCGGGGCAGGGAGGGGCTGAGCTTTTAGGTGGCCTGCGATCCACAGAGGAGAGAAGGTCCACCCCGGTAAGAGGCTGACCTTTGACCTCCCTGTCATCAGCGCTGCGGTTCTGACTGCTGGAGCGGTCAGGACAGTTGGTGGCAGAACCATAATGAAGAGAGTTAAGGTCGGGGAGGTTTGGTGGGACGGTGGACGCCTCGGAGGATAAACCCAGTGAGGAGAAGGGGTACACAGCGGGCTTCAGGAAAACAGATTTACAGTCAAGTTCCTCTGTAATAAAAATAAAGAACAAAACACTTTAAACTCAGATACACTTAAAAAAACATAATTCAAATATCAAAGTATATTACTGATATTAAATAGTACGGTTAAAACATTTCTTTAACCATTATTTAAATGCATAAATTTCAACTTTAAATTGTACTTCTTTTCCCACATTCAGTTTTCGTTTTCTTTTTTTTGCAAATAATCAAATATTCTTTAATAATTTAATGTGAATACTAGAATACGGAAGTTTCTATACATGCCTGCTTTAACGCACACACTGTGCTCACTCTTTATAGATGTGTCGAAGGTCTTTAATATGGTTGATCGCGTCATTCTTTTAGATAACCTGCTCTCTGTGGGTTTTTGATTTATCTACTTACAACTGGTTCAAATCTTACCTGTCCGACAGAGTTCAAAGTGTGGTTGCCGACGGTTACAAATCCAGTCCTCATATAGTCACTATAGGCATTCCCCAAGGCTCAATTTTAGGTTCACTGCTTTTCACTCTGTACATAAACCATATCTATTCTCCAACCCCACACTGTACTGCTCACTTTTATGCTGATGATACCATCCTGTATGTTATAGATTCCACTGCAACCCAAGCATCCTCCCCTAACATCTGACTGACATCTCTGTCAAACTTAAAACAGGTTATTAGCTAGTTTCACAAAACCATGATCAGCAGACACCCCCTTATTCCATCTGCACCTTAAATGGTGACAGCATTGAAACAGTTCAGCACTATTAATATCTCAACATCTGGTTAGACAGCAAGTTATCATACAAAACTCATATAGAGCACCTTACTCAAAAAATACAAATATAAATTATTTTTCTATACCACATTAGGGCCTTCTTTTCCTTTGAAAACGGAAAAACTATTATACAATCCACTATACTGTCCACAATAGACTATAGGGATATCCTTTTCACTCATGCAGCCGCCACAACCCTAATACCCCTTGACGCTGTCTATCATAGTGTCCTGCACTTCATTACAGCCAATAGTTATCCTACTCACCACTGTGACCTGTATAAAAAGCTTGGCTGGACATCACTGGGTGCTAGAAGTCATCTACACGCCTGCATCATCTATAAGGCCTTGCTATTCAAACTACCAGGATACCTGTGTGCCAAAATCATTGACATGGAACCAGATCACAGGAGAGACTGGTTTTAAAAGTCCTTCACACTAACACTGAGCTGGGCGAGACTGGTGTCTAGTACTATGAGCCTCATTAGTGGTCTGTATTAATGAAAATTTTAATATATTCTATCTTTAGACTACAAGTCAGACAAAGCCAGAGATTTGGAAATGTCAACATGGACTCTGAGACATTATGATGAACATTCTTTGTCTCTTTTTTGACATTTAACAGATCAAACCATTAACTGATTCATGGACAAAAACAAGATTAAAGATTAAAATAAAATGACAACAATCATAAACTGTATCTTACCAGTATTGAGCTCAAAGTCATCAAGTAGTTTGTCCAGATCACAAACAGCTGCCTTGAAGAAGCTGTCCATGCTGGGCTAAAACAAAGGGCCCTTAACCCCCTCCGATTCCTAAAGGACAGGAAAAGACACATTTTAATACCAGAAAAAGACTACATTTTTTCATACAGTTTTTTCAGTCATTGTCTTTGGGAAGTAGTACAGCAATAAAATGTCTCCTTATGAGCAAGAATCTAGGTCAGTTATTTTCACGTTATCCCCGTGTGACATTCTTGTTTACATGTATCAATGCATACGGTTTGTGTTTATAGCAGCTGTAAGGATTAATGCATGCACAACATTCTGATAGACAGTCAATGATTATGTGGATATGATAACCAAACAGGTGGAGGCATTGTGTCGCCCAGAAATACGACATTAAATCTGTATTATTGTGTAAGATAAGATAAACCTTTATTGGTCCCCAGAGGGGCAATTTGGCTCATGCATCAGAACAAGGACAGCAATACAGATAAATAGAGAAAGTAAAACACATAACATGTGTTTAGAATCAAAACAAGCATAAAATAAATAATGGAAACTATACACAAACTTACACTGACTGCTTATACTGTATCTAGTGTCAAATAAACACAGAGGCTTTATTGCTATATCCTCCTGCTTTTGTCAAGACAATGACTCGACTCTGTAGCTCCTGTCAGTATTAAATCTCTGCAAGATACACTTGAATATGCACAAAGTTTACGCTCTTTAGAGCAAGTGTACCTTAGATCTAATTTGTAATTCTAAATCAGACATTTAATTCAAAATAAGACAGCATTACAGACAAGGAAAACACACCATATGTGGTTATGAGTGCAGCATACAGCCTGTATCAACAGCACTACCACCATTATCCTCACACAGACTAGTTATGTTGCATCATGTGATCAACAACGTGATTATTACTGCAATCAGAATTTGATTTATCGCCACCTTGTTTTTCACACACAAGGTGTTTTGTTCCATAGACGAGAAAATACACTGAACAAAAATATAAACGCACCACTTTTGTTTTTGCTCCCATTTTTCATGAGCTGAACTCAAAGATCTTAAACATTTTCTATACACACAAAAGACCATTTCCTCACAAATATTGTTCACAAATCTGTCTAAATCTGTGTTAGTGAGCACTTCTCCTTTGCCGCAATAATCCATCCCACCTCACAGGTGTGGCATATCAAGATGCTGATTAGACAGCATGAATATTGCACAGGTGTGCCTTAGGCTGGCCACAATAAAAGGTCACTCTGAAATGTGCAGTTTTATCACACCGCACAATGCCACAGATGTCGCAAGTTTTGAGGGAGCGTGCAATTGGCATGCTGACTGCAGGAATGTCCACCAGAGCTGTTGCCTGTGAATTGAATGTTCATTTCTCTACCATAAGCCATCTCCAAAGGCGTTTCAGACAATTTGGCAGTACATCCAACCGGCCTCACAACCACAGACCACGTGTAACCACACCAGCCCAGGACCTCCACATCCAGCATGTTCACCTCCAAGATCGTCTGAGACCAGCCACCCGGACAGCTGCTGCAACAATCGGTTTGCATAACCAAAGAATTTCTGCACAAACTGTCAGAAACCGTCTCAGGGAAGCTGATCTGCATGCTCGTCCTCATCGGGTCTCAACCTGACTGCAGTTCGTTGTCGTAACCAACTTGAGTGGGCAAATGCTCACATTCGATGGCGTCTGGCACGTTGGAGAGGTGTTCTCTTCATGGATGAATCCCAGTTTTCACTGTTCAGGGCAGATGGCAGACAGCATGTGAGGCGTCGTGTGGGGGGGGCGGTTTGCTGATGTCAACGCTGTGGATCGAGTGGCCCATGGTAGCGGTGGGGTTATGGTATGGGCAGGCGTATGTTATGGACAACGAACACAGGTGCATTTTATTGATGGCATTTTGAATGCACAGAGATATCGCAGAGATCCTGAGGCCCATTGTTGTGCCATTCATCCACGACCATCACCTCATGTTGCAGCATGATAATGCACGGCCCCATGTTGCAAGGATCTGTACACAATTTCTGGAAGCTGAAAACATCCCAGTTCTTGCATGGCCAGCATACTCACCGGACATGTCACCCATTGAGCATGTTTGGGATGCTCTGGATCGGCGTATACGACAGCATGTTCCAGTTCCTGCCAATATCCAGCAACTGCGCGCAGCCATTGAAGAGGAGTGGACCAACATTCCACAGGCCACAATCAACAACCTGATCAACTCTATGGGAAGGAGATGTGTTGCACTGTGTGAGGCAAATGGTGGTCACACCAGATACTGACTGGTTTTCTGACCCGCCCCCAAATAAAGCAAAACTGCACATTTCAGAGTGGCCTTTTATTGTGGCCAGCCTAAGGCACACCTGTGCAATAATCATGCTGTCTAATCAGCATCTTGATACGCCACACCTGTGAGGTGGGATGGATTATCTCAGCAAAGGAGAAGTGCTCACTAACACAGATTTAGACAGATTTGTGAACAATATTTGTGAGGAAATGGTCTTTAGTGTGGATAGAAAATGTTTTAGATCTTTGAGTTCAGCTCATGAAAAATGGGAGCAAAAACAAAAGTGGTGCGTTTATATTTTTGTTCAGTGTAATAATAAACACAGAATAGAAAAACAAGTTCACACCACACTAACTAAGCTCATCACGATCAGGCAAAGCTCTCTGTATTTGGAAGGAGACCAGAGTTGTGGTGTTTGTGGTGACCTTCCTACACTGGGGCATTGGAGGTGATGCATAAGAGTACGTACGAGGGCAGGAAGCAGGGAGAGACCAGGGGACCGTGAAGACCATGGAGCAATAGCTCAGAGTACAGTGACAGCAAGTTTTTGGAGTGAATGCTCTGAATAAAAAAAGAACTCTGTGATCAGAGGGAGGATTTAAGTTGATAAAAAAAGACCTGAAGAGAGAGCACTCCTGGGGGCGGGGGAGATGTACCGAGTTCACCTGCAGGCAGTGTCCAAAATTAATTTTCTCAGTCACCAGCCAAGAGGACTGGGAGTTGATAAAATCCACCAGCCAAGCAGATTTTTTTACCGGCCATAATAATAAACTGCCTTTTGTGTCACATGTTTATTTGTTTCTTGGGCTGGGTGATATGGCCCTAAAACAATATCAAGATATTTGAAGGTATTTTTTGCGATAGCAATATTCTTGAGGACATGACAAGTCAGTAAAAAAAATATTAAAGAGGAACTAATGTTTTTTCAACCTGGGCCCTATGTTCTGATCTACTTTTGTCTAAATGAGTGATAGGATGTTCAATATGTGACATGTCTCCAGTATGAAGCTAGGGCTGACCTGCCTGCAGCCTGTGAGCGCGCGCTATATTAAATAATAGGGCACTCAGACAGCGTCAAACAACGTCACAATACGTCCACTAAAAGTGCATTTTTTTCACACAGATAGGCTCGGATTGTTAGTATAATTATCTGACAACATAACGGAAAGGAGAAATGAAAGTGTGTGTTTACCTTTAGCTGGTTTCAGACATGTTCCTCTGCCTGTTGCTGCTCCCTCTCTCTCCTCGTCTGTTCTTCAGTTTCAATGAGCTCTGCGTCCGTGTACGTCCGTGTACTCCTACGAGGAGAGAGAGGGAGCAACAGGCAGAGGAACATGTCTGAATCCAGCTAAAGGTAAACACACACTTTCATTTCTCCTTTCCGTTATGTTGTCAGATAATTATACTAACAATCCGAGCCTATCTGTGTGAAAAAAATGCACTTTTAGTGGACGTATTTTGACGTTGTTTGGCGCTATCTGAGTGTGCTAACAGAAGTAAAACATTCAGGACGCCACAGTTTATTCCACACTACTGAAGCTGCTCCTCTTTTTGGAACCACCAAGGAGTCGGGAATCATTTCTCTGTCAGCCATGATGGTGTTGCCCTGGGTAACTGTATGACATCACTCACTATGTCAACAAGTCAAAATATCGCCAGTGTCACAATATGAATTTTCATATCATATTAAAAATGATACTGGTAGTATCATGAACAAGATGACATGGCACACCCCTAAAAGTTTTGCACTCCATCTTTAAGAATAAAAAAACACCAACTAACAAACTGACTTGTTCCTGGGTGACAAATGGTTTATACTTAAGTGTATTACTTTTCAACTAGCTCATTTAATTAGTATAATTTACAATACGATTCGACAGACTCCCTATAACGAAAGTTGAGGCTTGAGCACCACCTGAGGGTGATGTCATGACTTTCCTTCTCCGTGTTGCACAGGATCTCACTGTCTACTTTTAGATCAGCCTCAGCACCACTGAGGATTTAACTCCTGCCACAGGCAAAATATTAATTGCTGTGTTTTTGTCGCCTGATGAAATGAAAACAATAGTCTCAAATGTCCTAATCTCAACTTCTGTGTAACAACACAAGGAATATTTACAGAATACCTGCACGAGTGCTTCACAGTGAGAGAAATGTGTAGTGATAGTCTGCTTTTGGTCAGCTTGAATCACACAATCAATAGTCTACACAGGGGTCCCCTGTTCATCTGTGATGCCCCACAGTAAGACACACAGGTAAAGGGGACCGGCCAAATTCTCTTATCTGCTAGTTCAGCTCTTCAGTTCATGAATCAAATAAAATTTAACGCCTTTAAAGAATCTTAATACTAATCTGACACATTCCTCTTTTTAAACTTCATTGAAATAGAACATCAGAAAAGGGTTAAATATGACTGGGAATGAAAATGGGTCAAATATTCGGAAAGCAAATCTCCAGCATGGATAAAAGTAACATCAAATAGTTTCTAAAAATCAGCTGCTTGATAAAAAGAGTCACCTTCTTCTCCCAAAATAACAAGCAGTCGCCTTTAAAAGAACCTTTAAATCCATGTTTGATGTCGTAGATGTGAAGAAGAAATTATATGTGATAGTTTATTTGACTTCTAGATGAAGCTGCTACTAAAAATGAAGCCATAAACGGCATTAACTTTGAAGTGTCCGCCATTTTGATGAGAAGACTCACTTTTCCTGCAATTATTTTAATTAAAACTCCAACAAATGCTTCTGATGACTTTCTCCAGACAACTCTGGATTAATGTCTGAGCACAGAAATACTGTAGACTTCAACACAGAACTAAACTGACATCCCCACACAGTGTTAACAAAGACGCAGCTGGCTGTAGTGACTTCTCAACACAAAGGACACAACAGACTGCTTAAAGTGAGACACTTCTTACGTGTTAGTTAAGTGAAGCAAACAACTTTTTCCTACCTCCTCCTTCAGTAATGCTCTTTGTACTGCTGTGTCACACTGGGAACCATGTAAATGCTAAATATAGATGGGAACGAGGAAGTCAGTCTTACTAAGTACACATCTTAGGGTTAATCATCACAGTGAAATGCGCACTTCCATGAATCTGGATTTACCAGTTATCAGCAGTCATTAGCTGCGTATCTGACCAACTATGAAGTCATGAATTGATAAGAAGTACTTCTTCAACTTTCAGAAAACATGTTGCACTGCTCTCACCTGGGGTCAGGTGACAGGTAGGAGGGACGGGAAGCTGTGAGGCTTAAATATAACACAAGTTATGGACAGTAGTAGAAGAAATACTCATATCTTTTACTTCAGTAAAAATAGCAATACCACTCTGCAAAAATACTCTGTTACAAGTAAGTCAAGTCCAAAAGTATCATCAGCATATTGTGCTGTGAGGTGGCGTAGCCCCTTTGAGAGTCAGTACGTTTCCATGCACAGTTACGTGCTGCTACAGTCCCAGCTTGACTACTGTCCTTGTCCCAGTATACAAGCACGGGAGGGGAATCCATTTATTGAGCCAAGTATGTGCGACTCCTCTACGATAGGTGGAGATATGCCCCCTTTCAGCTTGTTAGTATTGGACCTTTTTCCTGTTGACCTATTACGTCACAGACCAAACAATGGACAAATAAGTTAGCTACGGTTAGCTAGCAGCTAACTGCTACCATGGTGGACAACTTTACAGCTCTGTACATTTGGTCCGTCCAAAAAGTCACGGCTCTGGATGTAGATTTCTCCATGTTGTTACCGGCTTCTTCTTCTCTTACACATTTAATGCTATTGGACTTCCGGGTCAAAGCCCGGGGCGGAAACTGTGGAGCATGCTCAGAGCGCCTCGGCCAGTTTGGGTCTGATTGACTGTGTACATGCAAGAGGAATTTAACTCCCAATCGGTACAATTTCCGTTGGACATGTTAACAAATTTTTTAAAAGTCCAGTTTTAATCAGACTAACACGATAAATCAACTTTATCAAATGTCATGTAAATATACTGATCATTTTACTCAATGGAGCCTGGCTTTGAGGTGAGCAATATCATGACTTCTTTTTACTGTTGGAAATCACGATCTGACGTTAACATAAAAACAGTCAAAATATTCTAAATACAGCATAAATTTAATCTGATATACATTTTTTTAGGTGGGACTCTTTTTCCATTCATCCATCCATTTTCATCTGCTTATCCAGATCCAGGTTGTGGAGGCAGCAGGCAAAGCAAAGCACCCCAGAGGTCCCTCTCCCCTGCAACACTTCCCAGCTCCTCCTGGAGGATCCTGAGGTGTTCCCAGACCAGATGAGATATATAATCCCTCCAGTGTGTTCTGGGTCTGCCCCGGGGCCTCCTACCAGTGGGACGTGCCCAGAACACCTCCAGCAGGAGGCACCCAGGAGGATCCTGATCAGATGTTGAACCACCTCAACTGATCCCTTTCGAAGGAGCAGCGGCTCTACTCCGAGCTCGGTGGCTAAAATATGTTTTGTTGGTGTCCTCTTCACAGTAGCAGATTGGTTTTCCAAACTGGGGGCGTGTCGGCTGACATCACAGTAATATACTGTGTAAGAGGCCGTACATATCCTTGTGCCTTTTCTGTGCCAGCTTTCAAGAGCGTGGTACCAGGTTACGTGGTTCTCGCGTTCAAGTACGCCTGCCATGTGTCTACATTAAAAACAATGAATTTGAGGGCACAGGAAACGCAGCATGTGTACGGCCCCTAAGAAACCCCACTTTAAAAAATCTGAACTATCCCTTTAAGTAATAACTACAGGCACTTTTAATTTTACTTACATACTTCCATTTTAAGCTACTTTAAACATCTACTCCACTACATCTCAGAGGCAAAAAAATATTGTTTTAACTGTACTTAATTTGTCTGACAGCTTTTAGTTACTTTACTTTATCTTTAATACCCTTCCTGTCCTAAGTGAATTTTGCAGATATCACAGTCTCACAAACTTTTACTTAAGTGACGATTTGTAATGCAGAACTTGTGAGGTTTTAGTACTTAAATACTTCCTTCACCACTAGTAATCTGGTGGAGATACTCTCCAGCTCAAATCCTGGATCAGGTCACAAACACCGTTGTAACACCGACAGCAACCGGTGTCAAGCTACACCTATATTATTTCTATATTATTAATACAATTAAAGCCATTCTCTTGTCATTTAAAGAGCGTTTGTCTTGACGCTAACTCCACAACTTTACATGAACACACATGCCTCAACAAAGGCAGCTAGTTTGTAATATATTCAACACCAACCACCTTTAGCTACAGGATTAGCAAACATGCTAACTAACCCAAACATTGAGTTAAAGATACAAATGACACCGCTGACGTTAGCAGGTATCATTAGCCACTAACATGTCACCACAACAAACAGACTTAACACTTAGCTTGAGGGTTAATTACAGAGCTGTCTGTGGCTGACTGTCTGTGACTCTTTAACACCAGCCATTAATAAACAGCCTGTTGTTTGTCACCTGGAATTACCGTGATTTAAACAGGTGTAGCTAAAGTTAGCCTGTTAGTTGTTATTGGAACGCGTTAGCTGGCTAATGTGGCTAACTAGCTCCCTGTGGGTTAACCTGGTTTTCTTTTTGAATTCCTTACCAGCTCTGTTTTATTCCATAACTCCGACGTCGTCCTCAGCGACTGTGCTCATGTCCCGCTTTAAAACAGGAGCAAATGTCTCCCGGGTCGTCGTCTCATTGTCTGAGAAGGCAGGTAAAGTTGAGAGGGAAGCTAGCTGTTGGATTAGTTTTATTGGAGATGTGTAAATTCTCCACTCAGGCAGCCATCTTGAAACAGACTGTCGGGAGGTCACAGCAGGATCCGCTCAGCCTGTCTGCCATAGTCCTGCTGTTCTTCAGGATTATACCTCAGATAAATGGGGGTAATTTACTACTTTATAATTACTTTATTACACTTATTGTATTATGTTAAATAATACACAGGGATACTATACTGTTTGTTAAACTATTCTATTCCATCCTATGTTACATTGCTGTATTATATTACATTAGGGACTGTTCGTTACTTATCAGGGCAGGGGATGGTGAAAATGGGAGAGGCACTTAAATTAATTTTTAAGCACTGTGGAGGGAGTTATATTTTTGATTTGGCTTAGAGAAAGGACATTTAACATTAAATGGCTGTGTTTTATTCTAAATGCCCTCAGATATCCATCTGCATATCTGGGCCTGGGTTGCGGGGGCAACGGGCTGAGTAAAGTACTACAGAGGCCCGTTTCCACCGCAGGAACTTCGGGGTAATTTTACGGGGCCGGGGCCGTTGGTGCGTGTCTCCACCGCAGGAACTACCCCCGAAGGACAGAGTTCCGGAACTTTTACAGGGGCTAAACAAGTCCCTGCCTCGGGGTAGGTACTCAGAACGGCCCCGAAAGACTCCCGGCTGGGGCTTGGGGATTACTTGGTGCTGATTGGATATACTCAAGGAGGGATGTGATGTCAACAGAAAGCAACAAAATAGCCGGCATTTTTAAAGCTCAGCAGACGAGGGTTAGCTCATTCATATAGCTTCCTCCGCCATGTAAAAAAAACTCACTAAATGGCCCTTAAAAAAAATATTCTTTCCAGCGGATATCTTAGTTACAACATGATTGAGCTAGCAAAGCAGTTTTGTGTTGCTATGTGTGGTATTTATTCAGTTTTGGGAAATCACGATGTCTAGAAAGCATCAGTGGCTGCAGCTGACAGGGACAGCTAACAGCAGCAGCAAAGCTAACATCAGGACGTCATCTGTTAAAAGCCTCCCATCGTCGGATACGACATGAAACTACTCCAGATAGCTCAATCATGTTGTAACTAAGACATCCGCTGGAATTTTTTTTTTTTTCACGGGCCATTTAGTGAGTTATTACAGACACTGCTAAGGGCTATCAGCTAACGGCGTCCCTACGTCGCCCCGGTAAATGGTCGATTACGTCACATCCAGAGCCCGGTAACTTTACAGGAACCTTCCTCCTACTCCGCTCTCTCAGTGGAGACACGGCGGTTGAGAGGGCCAAGCGAGAGGACGTTCCTGTAAAGTTCCTGCCCCCCAAATAGTACCAGGAACTTCTTCAGTGGAAACGGGCCTCAGATGTTCATCCTGGGGGATCCCGAGGCATTAACTGAAGACTTAAAAATAAAAAGCATGCACATCCAAAAGCGAAAAATACTGTGTGCTGGACAGAAAAACAAATATAAAAATAAAAGCAGGTCCGCACACCAGAAACTGTTCCTTTTGGAAGTTTTAGGCCATGTTTACACGAAAATGATCCACTGAAAACAGAATCATCTCTCATTTTCTTTTTGAAAAAAAGTTCTGCGTTTAGACAACAACATTTTAATAACGCATAAATGACCAGAAACGCTGCAGTATACATGCCAGACCAGTAGTTGGCAGTGTGACACTTACTCATAAATTAAACAGGGTGAACAGCACAAGCAGAGCTCGGGAGTCCGCCATTGTTGTTGTGATGGTCAACTTTCTCGTGCATGCCTAGTGACTGGAAGTGTGATGCACATGTGTGAAAGTCTCCGTTTTCAGAGGAACTGCATATCGCAAGTTTACATGACAACGGAGACGCTGCCGTTTCCAAAAAATTGCACTCTGGAACCCGTTTTCAAAACGTTGCGTTTTCAGGCACCCAAAACGCTGCTGTCGTGTAAACAAACGCAAAAAGTTTTGGGCACATGAAGGGCTGCTTGGTTCCTAAAATGTCACGTGTGATGATATTTATTTTTTGATCCTGAGGCGTTCCCAGACCGGGGTCTCGTTTATAAACATTGCATACGCACAAAATGAGGCCTGAAAGAGGTGTACGCCACTTCCCACACAGAAGTGGTGATCTACACAAACAGCCTTGATGGGAGAAACTTTGATCCATGCTTACGAACATTTTGGAGTCAGGAAGTTGACGAATTGTTGAATATTTTTTGGTGCATGCCTTTTTGGCTTTTGTCTGTGCATACATTTTTAGTATTAGATCCTAGGCATTATTTTATTAATGAGACCCCAGATGAGATATGTAATCCCTCCAGTGTGTTCTGAGTATGCCCCGGGGCCTCCTACCAGTGGGATGTGCCCAGAACAACTCTAACAGGAGGCGCCCAGGAGGATCCTGATCAGATGTTGAACCACCTCAAGTGATGCCTTTCGACATGAAGGAGCAGCGGCTCTACTCCGAGCTCCCTCCAGATGTCTGACTCCTCCCCCTGTCTCTAAGGCTGAGCCCAGACACCCTACAGAGGAAACTCATTTCAGCTGCTTGTATCCACGATCTTATTCTTTCGGTCACTACCCAGAGCTCATGACCATAGCTGAGGGTTGGGACATAGATGGACTTAATAACTGTCTAATATATATCTTTATTGTTTCTGTATTACTATTTTTACTTATGTAAATAATCTGAGTACTTCTTCCACCAGTGGTGTAAGGTAGTTATGATGGGCCCCAGTGACGCAATCATGTGCGTATCATCTCGTCACGTGATCAGAGCCTGGACATTGGGTCACATGAACATACATATTACCCAACAATCATCATTGCATATCTGTATATAACAAAAAATACCAAAGAAATTAAGAAATCATTAATTTAACAATTTTGATAGTTGATTTAAAGTCATAGAATAAGTATATAATTGTATTGACAGTTTTACAAAAGAAGAAAAAATAAACATGACAGAGATGGGTTTGCCTTTTTCAAGGGTACTGTTTTTAATTTAATTAGAGTTCCACTTTAAACACAGGCAATTTTTAAGTTGGCAATCACTCATAAGGGCCCATTCTCCACCCAACACATTGTTGGAAGAGCCACTCTCTCTGTTCTATTCAGATATGTTTCAGCTCATACTGCATCTTAGAAGTTTAAAATAAAATTCACTAATATATATATATATATATATATATATATATATATATATAAATAAACTAACTCTTCCTCCCTCCTGTCTGAGTCAAACCTTGGCACTCCAGACCACTAGGTGTCGGTAACACCTTAAAAGAGGAACATTACGCAGGTCAAAAAAAAATCTAAACATAAAATAGTGGAAATGTACACAGGGATAAAATATAACACATAAAAATAAGACTAAATAAAGGATAGAGTAATATAGATGTATACATTAGACAGTAATTGCAATTTTTTGTTTGTTTGTTTTGTTTTCTACTTTTACTCAAGTAAATAATCTGAGTACTTCTTCCACCATTAGTCACATTGGTTTGATTTTATTCTGAGCAAATAAACAAACTCTTTCCCCTCCTGTCCGTCAAGGCCGGCAGGTGGTGTTAACACCTCAGGACTTCAGGGGAGAGCCCCTCACAACCAAAATCAAAAGAAGATCATTACACTTGTCAAACATAAAAAATAAAATAAAAAATCTAAACATAAAATAGTGGAAGTTTACCAAGGCAGGCATGTCCAAAGTCTGGCCCGGGGGCCAAATGTGGCCCGCAGATCAATTTTAATCGGCCCTCGGCTTGACTTTCCAAATATACCATATGTGGCCCTTTACACAATAATGGTTAATAGAGCAAGATCACTTGGCATTTTTACCCTTTGCCTCACAATGATAGGACTATCATATAGTTTGTAGACAGGCATCACGTAGCAACAGTTCATTAAAAGATAAAAATGGTTGCATTTGTCTCACTTTTTTTTTTTTCCTTTTTAAACCCATTTGATGCGAGAATCAGTTGGCCCCCCAGGTATTTTCATGTTGTTTTATCTGGCCCCACATTCAAAAAAGTTTGGCCACCCCCTGTACTAAGGGATAAAACAGAAAATAAATAAATAAAATTAAATAAAGTCATATAGACAGAGAGCCACTCACAACTGAAACCCAAAGAAGACCATTACACATTTAACGAAAACATAGGCTATATAAATATGAAATGGTGGAAGTTTACTTTCTTTTCAGGTAAAAATAGAACAAAAAGATATATATAGTCATTATAGATCTATAGTACACAGTAATCGCAAAACATTTTTTCTTTTTTTGTTTTTGTATTTCTACTAAATAAATGATCTGAGTACCTCTTCCACCATTTGTCACATTAGTTTGAATTTATTCTGAGCAAATAAACAAGTGTGCCCCAGGGCTCTGACCAAGGGGGAGTAAGTAGATGATGAATAGCAGGGGCCCCAGGACAGAGCCCTGGGGCACACTTGTTTATTTGCTCAGAATAAAATCAAACCAATGTGACAAATGGTTTTCCGTAAAAAACACATTAATTTCCATTGCTATGTGGATGACACCCAGCTCTACATCTCCTCCACACCTGATTCCACCTTCCCTCCCTCATTTCTTACTGATTGACTTCATGAAATAAAGTCCTGGTTCACGTGCAATTTCCTCAACTTAAACAGTGATAAAACAAAACGTTACTAATCGGCATTAAATCCACTCTAGCCAAAGCCCACAGTTTCACAGTATCGATGGACAATTCTTCCATCCTCCCCTCCCCTCAGATCCTCTTCTTCTATTCACCTCACTGTCCACTCTGTTCGCCTCACTACCATGGGGGGCAGAGCATTCAGCCGCTCTGCTCCCCAACTCTGGAATTCACTCCCCCTGACCTCCGAAATATTGATTCACTACCACACTTTAAATCCAGGCTGAAAACTCACCTGTTCAGGCTTTCCTACTCTCTTTGAGTGGGTAAGCCTGAACAGATGTTTTGTTAATGTTTGTTTTGTTTGCTTTTTAAACTGATATTTGTTTGCTTGTTTGTTGTAAAATGTTGAATTATCTTGTACTTTGTATTTTATTGTATTTTACTCTGTATTTTTCTCTGTAAGGTGACCTTGAGTGTCATGAAAGGTGCCCAGAAATAAAATGTACTATTATTATTAAACTCTTTCCCCTGCTGTCTGTCCAGGCCGGCAGGTGGCACTAACACCCAGGACTTCAGGTGAGAGCCACTCACAACTGAAACCCAAAAAAACGACCATTGCACATGTAACGAAAACAAAGGCTATATAAATATAAATTGGTGGAAGTTTACTTTCTTTGCGGTAAAAAATAAAACAAAAAGATCATTATAAGTCATTATAGATCTATAGTACACAGTAATTGCAAAGCATTTTTTCCTTTTTTTGTTTTTGTATTTCCATTTTACGTATATAAATCAATCAATCAATTTTATTTATAAAGCCCAATATCACAAATCACAGTTTGCCTCACAGGGCTTTACAGCATACGACATCCCTCTGTCCTTATGACCCTCACAGCTGATCAGGAAAAACTCCCCAAAAAACCCTTTAACGGGGAAAAAAAAAAACGGTAGAAACCTCAGGAAGAGCAACTGAGGAGGGATCCCTCTTCCAGGACGGACAGACGTGCAATAGATGTCGTACAGAACAGATCAGCATAATAAATTAACAGTAATCCACATGACACAATGAGACATAGAGAGAGAGAGAGAGAGATGCAGGTAATGACAGTAGCTTACAACAGCATTATTGAAAGTAATAATATTATAGTTATAGTTCTGGTTACTGTGGTACAATATGTTGAAAGTATGTATTAATATCTGGCAGTATATATATGTGTGACAATAGTCATGTGTATAATAACAGTAGAAGTATGACTAATGATAACAGCAGCAGCAGGAGGCATCTGGCAGGACCAGATATAAATTATCTGAGTACTTCTTCCACCATTTGTCACACTGGTTTGATTTTATTCTGAGCAAATAAATAAAATAAAATAAACTCTTTCCCCTCCTGTCCGTCCAGGCCGGCAGGTGGCGCTAACACCCAGGACTTCAGGTGAGAGCCACTCACAACCAAAATCATTTGGCGTGTTAAAATTTAAAAAAAATAAATAAATAAATAAAAAAAAAAAATCGAAACATAAAAGAGGGGAAGTTTACACAGGAATGAAGTGTAACAAATAACAATAAAATAAAAATAAAGTACTTTTAATAATTAAAAAAGTCTTCCTCCTCCTGCCTGAGTCAGACCTTTGCCCTCCAGGCCGGCAGGTGGCGCCAACACCTGCGGACCTCAGGTGAGAGCCAGTGACAACTCAACCCAAAGAAGTGGAGCAGGAACGGAAAGAAACAGGAAGAGGGAGAAGAAGACACCATCGGTTCCACAATGTCCATGACCAAGAGACTATTCAAGGTAAAATAAATCTATAATTATTGAATTCACGCCGCTTCGCGAGGGCTCGAAAACTTGTTTCTTCTTCGCGGGTGTAGCTACAGCCGCGTCGACCGGGGGAAAATGTCGAATAGCCGAGCCTTCATCGGTCGGACAAAATGAAAGGAGAATGACGTCCGACAGACGAGAGGTAACTAGTTAGTTAGTTTGAGACGCCGGCGGAGCGTGACTCAGCACTTAGAGGAGAAACTTGGCGGATGAAACGTGACGTGGAACAATGTGTTTGTTTTTTATCGGTTAGAAGATGGAGGCTCGGCAGGCAGCCTTCACGGAGAGAAGTGAGGCGGCTGCTTTTACGCGCTGTCACCGTCTCAACAGAAAACATGGAGACTTTGGGGTTGGGACGTGACGTCAGAGCCCGGCTGGGCGATATGTCATGGAGAAAATAATAATGTGAGGTGAGCGCAGACAGACAGACAGGCAGTCAGACAGACAGACAGACAGACAGACAGTCAGACAGACAGGCAGTCAGACAGACAGACAGATAGGAATGTCCTCAGACGTGTTTAATTAAACCTCTTTCAAAAACCAGTGGTGCGGTGTAACCAGATACATTCACTATAGGACTGTACTTAAATTCGAGATACTTGTACTTTACTATCTAATGTAACCCAATACTTGTACTCTATTACATCTCAGAGGTAAATATTTTCCCTTTAAATCCTTTACAGTTGTTTGACAGCTTTAGTTCCTTCCTGTCCAGTGATGTCTCCACAGATATGTGTGATATACTGAAACATGTAGAGAAACTTCTCCCACTGATTAAACTCTCTGAAAGCCACAGGTTTTGCAAGTGACATAATAATAACAACACATTTTATGTATAAGCACCTTTCAAGACACTCAAGGACACTTAACAACAGTGCAGAATATAAGTTAATGATAAGCAGTAACTAGAGATGCACTGATATGTGAATCTAATTTCCGCACCTAATTTCAGTGTTCACCTTGTGTAGTGGAATTAACATCGTATTACACATGCATACTCTTACCGTGACGGCTCACTAGCAGATAGACCCATGAAATATAATGGTTTTTAATGTCTGTAACACTCATTCATTGTGCAATTTTAAAAAAAAAAAGCATGTTGGCTGATTGTGATGGTTCATTTTAAAGCCAGTATTGGCCGATATTATCGTGCATCCCTAGCTTAAAAGTCCTTTAATTTAATTGTATAAATATCAGGCCTTAAAAGTCATTAAATAGTCTTAGTTTTTTATTTATCCATCCAAGTTCTTCAGCCTAAAAGTCCAAATTCCTGGTGTTAAAAATCTTTAAACCTAATACTTACTCTTATAACCATATTCACACATAAAACCATCCTCTGCAGCAGGGTTGCAACAGTATGAGGTTGTCACGGTACGATAACCGGCTCAGAAAATATTGCAGCTTCACGGTATCATGGTGTTACAACATTTATATCATTATCAATCAGAATGACCCTTATTAAAGGAATGAAAACAGAAGGGTAATTGTTGGTTGAACAGACGTTTTATTACTATAACTGAAATTTAAAACGTTTGAAAACAACTAAAATAAAGTGATTCATCATCCAATTACATTTATTTTTTTTATATCGTAGATCAGCAAATGTACACTGTATGATGATAGTCAATTTAAATATCACACTAAACTTTAAAACCCTCCTACGTCTTAAGCTAAGTAAACTCTCTAAAAACCAGAGTGTCTTAAATTTAATTGTGTAAATATTAGCCCTTAAAAGTCATGAGATACTCTTAGTTTGAATTTGTGAGGTCGTAATTGCCACAAACGTTTTAGCTTATTTTATTTCATTTGTCCATCCTAATCCTTTTTGTCCAGATGTCTGGTGTTTAAAGTCTTTAATTCTACCACAAAACCTATACTTTATTTTTCACTTAATACCTGCACTTAACTGTTGGCAAAATGCCTTATTCTAATAACCACATTCTTACATAAAACTTACCTCTGCGAAGGACTACATATATTACATATCTTTATACTTACCTGCAGTGCTTGAATAAGGAAGATTGTCTTGAAAAGGACTTTAAAAAAGCATTAAATGTAAGTGTCTGATACCTGCAGACACCCTGAAAAACCCTCCAGGATCAGGTGGAAAATGTCTCATCACAAAGCTGAAAACAGGCTGATTTTTTTGGACTTTTATTCAGAGATACAAACATAAGATGATCTTAAAGAATATGATGCATTGCTGTAGATTAAATTACCCAACAGTGTGTAAAGGAGTTAAAATGAGCACATACACATGAATGCAGCAGGAATGTTAATCCAAAAACATCAGACAGAGTAGGACAGCACTGAGAGGGAACATTTAATCTGATTTCACTTAGTATGGTTTCAGAGTATTAAAGTAGTCGAGTATTTTCCCTTCAGTAAAACATCTTAACTCTTCTTCCACCACTGATCGACCTCATTTAACTCTCTGTACAGCTGCTCAGCCTGCAGCCTCTTACTTACACTTTCACTGTGACCCAGCAGCACTTTTGGTTTTGATTCTGGTGTGTGACTGATGCAACGCAGCCTTCGTGTCAGGAAATCCCCTGCGTGATAATCAGAGCGAAGTATCTTGTTACTACTTCCCTGAATTCCCCCGTCAGTCCAGTTTTACAGTTCAGGTAAATACAGGAAGTAGAACACTGATTTACTGCCTGCTTCTGTTTGAACCTTTTACTAGCGGTGGAGCGAGTATTCAGATCATTTAATCAAGAAATGTGTTTTATTGAATTTTAGTTATCTGGTGCATTGATATGTAATACTCTAATGTAAGAGCTGGTGAAGGTGGGCTCATTCCCACTGTATTTACTGCAGGGTAGATTGTGAATTTCACCAAGAGATCAATAAAATCAAAACCTTTTGCAATCAATTATAGGATAAGAAAAGATACACCTTTACTGATCCCACAATTGAGAAATTCCAGTGTTAGAGCAGTCAAGGGGAAAGAGTCAAATTAAAGATTTCAATATTTAAAAACTTAAAAAACTAGGCATGCAGAAAAAAGTACAAAAGATGCAAGAAACAGCAATAAATAAAAAGAATAATAATAATGAGCAGTGGATAAAAAAGTGAGCAATATATGTTAGGTTCTATTATTATATTTGTTTAATCAAAACTAATGTGTTAATATTTGTGTTGTATTGTTCAAAATGGTAAAAACTGGAGCAGGGATTACGATCTCATCACACTGACAGATTAAACTCATGTCATACTGCTGCTAGAGTGGAAATAATTCACTGTTTAATCCGTTAGTTGACAGACAAATAATTAATTGACAACCATTTTGATTAAATTCAATCTAGGGCTGGGCAATTTATCAGGATTATATAGATACTGTGATATGAGACTGTCTTAAATTTTGAATATCAGAATATTGTAAGTGATGTCATTTCCACACTTACCAGACTGTTCTCCACTAAGTCATTATATCTGCTAGGGCTGCAACGATTAGTCCATTAAAAGAAAATTAATCTCCAACTATTTTCATAATAGATTCATTTTTTCACTCAATTTCAGGTTACAATTTTAAATATTTGTTGCTGTTCTTTGTCTTTTATGAAAGCAAATGAAGAATCTTCAGGTTTTGGACTGCTGGTTGGACAAAATTAAGTTGAAGACGTCACTTAAGGCTCTGGAAAATTGCAAAGAGCTTTTTTCACAATTTGTTTGACATTTTGTAGACTAAACAATTAATCGTGAAAATAATCAGCAGAGTAATCGATGACAATAGTTGTAAGTTGCAGCCCTAATATCCACATTACAGATGATCATTAATTAAAAATCAAACTGCATAAATATAGCAATATCAAGGTATTAAGTAAAAAATATTATGATATTTGATTTTTTTTTTTTTAAATCATACTGACCAGCCCTACTTCAGTTAATAAGTGTGATTGTTTTCTCTTTTTCTGATATGATGGTAAACCTGAAAATATTTGAAGATGTCATCATGGGCTCTGGGAAATTGTGATGGGACCACATTATTAAGAAATTAGCCTGTAGATAAAATGATAATGATAATTAATATTAGTTGCTGCCCTATAAGCAAACAGAGCAGTAATACACAGAATAACACTGAAGCACACAGTACTCTGTAACAGAATTAATAAACAAGACAACACTGTGCTACGTTACCAAGCATTAACTGAGACAGGTAAAACTGGTTTTGCACTAACGAGAATGCATTTTGCACCGGAATTTTAAAGGAGTGCATGTCACTCATTGTGTAGAAAGTTTTATAGTTTTGTAGCGACCTGTCAGGGTGTTTCCATCGGCTCTTTATGCTCCAGTCTTGGGTGTTGTGTAGTGACCTGTCATCATGTTTCCAGGTGATTTTTAGGCTTCAGCCAGTGTTACGCAGTGACCCACTGACCCATTGCAAACCGATGTCAACAACATCCACTGTCGCACAATTCACATAGCCTCGTGTCAGTTAAAGGCAATCGCAGAATTAAGAGAATATGACTAAGTCTTGATAAATTCTTCTTCACATTTTTCTGTCACCTCATGACGTTTACCATCAAGGCTATATGTAATGTCTTTTTTTTTTCACTATTTAACAGCAGCCAAGAACCATGACCTCAGTGCTTAAACATATCATTTAACAGCTCAATGAAAGTGTCAGAAATGCATTTATATACGGGGAGTGTAAATGTAGACTTAACAGCAGAACAGTGGAGTACCTAATAAAGTGGCCACTGAGTGTATACATGTATATCCCCCATGGGTCACTGGGGTTTTAGTCGTGTCAATATTTTATCCCATCTTAAATCAGTTGTTTTTTATTTTTCAGGAGCTTGAAGAAATCCGAAAAAATGGGGCGAAGTACTTTCGCAACATTCAAGTGGATGAATCGAATGTTTTGAGCTGGCAAGGGCTCCTCGTTCCTGTAAGTACTGAGCTGCTGCTAAAACAGCGTGTTGTCCCGTCATTAAAGTTTTTATTAACTTGTTCTTTGTGTCTCTCCGATCTACAAACTCTTGTTTTCTCCAAGGATTGTGCTCCATATGACAAAGGAGCATTTCGGATTGAAATCATCTTCCCCGCGGAGTACCCCTTCAAGCCACCTAAGGTCACCTTCAAGACAAAAATCTACCACCCCAACGTTGACGAGAAGGGTCAGGTGTGCCTGCCGGTCATCAGCGTGGAGCACTGGAAGCCGGCGACAAAAACTGAAACTGGTGAGGCGCTTTGTTTGGAGGCCCAGACGCTCATTCAGCCTTTCTTGAATTCTAATTCTGAAGATTTTCATCAATCAAACCCCATTTTTTAAATTTTATTTCAGGCTTTGCATGCTGGCATTTCAATGTCTTTGTATTTTTAGTTTCTAGTTTAGTAACTCTAAAAGTCCAGACACAGCAAACCAACACCAAATACTAGTGGTGACTATTACCGACTGCGCCTCGTGTCGCCTGTGTCTCAGCTTAAAAGTTGCATGAACACACCACAGCGACTACAGCCGACAGCCAACCAGCACAAATATTCTGCGTCTGCGTGAGAAGAAGTAACCGTTCACACCAGCAGACTGCAGTCGTTTGTATTGATCTATAAAAAGGGAAACCGGAGACCACAAGAGGGATTCAAGACACTAATTAGCCCATTAGCACATCAACAGTGTGAAAGAAGAAAATATGTACCGGGCACTGGTGAATAATAACACAAACAATCAAACAGTTTTCTTTCTGACTGGTTTAGCATCCTGAATCGGCCATTAAAAAGCCAACATGGGCCGACTGTCAGCTTGATTGTTGGGGCCCTAAAAAAGCACAGCAGGTCTGTCGAGCTCCGGACGTCTCCACATATTGAAGTGTTGTACATGGAGCTGCGGTAAACCGAGTGTTCAGAGTGTCATCTTTTTAAAACAAAAACTACAAGAGCAGAGTGTTTGGGAAGAATGAAACAATTTTATCTGTCGGTTTATCTGTCAAAACGCAAACGTTAGCTTGTCCAGTATGGAGCTAGCACAGTGACAGTAAAAATAATGGCATTGAAAAAAGGAAACACTGGCATTGAAATTATTTTATTTTGTTTGGATTTTTTTTTTGCAAACTGGTTCTCAGTGGCAGAAAAAGAGAAAAGGTGATATGAAGGGAAAAAAATTGAAGAGTATTTTGTTTTTTAATGATTTTTAAACTTTTGAATGCCAAATTTCTTTTTCAGTGCCAAAGCTCCCTGTCACTGCTCCAGCTCTGAACTCCAGCTCAAGGCTCAGACGTAGATGTCTTCGGAAAGCTGCGGTCACACAGACGCACACACAGTTTTATTCATAGTACAACTGACAGTTAACATCAGTCACCAGCCGTGTTTCAGACGAGAGTGTAGAGCAAGAGATTGGAGCTTGCTCTGCCTGGAGTTCACACGGTCACAGAAAATGAGAATGTGGAAACTGTGAATTGGCCTTAACCGAGCATCACTTCCAAAGCAAAGGAGCTGTTCATACTAAGTTATTATCAAAGTAAAGAACTTAGAGAAGTGTTTCACTGCTGTAAAGATGCTCTCTTTTATAAAACTAGGCTGTCTGCGCAGTAGGAAGAGACAAACACTTTTGAAATTGGAGCGACATGACAAAAGAAAACAGAGAAAGAGGACTGTGGCTTTTGACTTTGCACAGGGGAGATGTATGTAGGTAATATGACTTCTCCCCTTTTTAACCTCCTTGACGAAAATGTGTTTGTACAATCTGGAGTTGGAGCAGCAGCCGTAGAGCCGGCGGAAATCGGAAGCAGATTTGAGCCTAAACATGAGCAGGGAGGTCCGGGCTGCAGTAAGGTGGAAGGAAGTTTACCACAGTTCATTTACACACAGTACCCACGCTGTTACGATACAGAGCTGGTTGAAAATTGGCAAAGCGTGGCTTTAATGAACTTTTTTTTTTTAATGGTGACACAATACAAAAAGTTTCCTCGCTGCTGTTTGTGATACCTGAAGTTTTCTTCTTCAACTTCTACATGTATCATGAAAACTTAAATGCATGAGTCACACATATTCTTCTTCCTCCCTCTCTCCCGCAGTGATTAGCAACCTTGTTAGTCTGGTGAACACCCCTCAGCCGGAGCACCCGCTGCGGGCCGACCTGGCCGAGGAGTACAGCAAAGACCGCACCAAATTCATGAAGAACGCCGAGGAGTTCACAAAGAAACACAGTGAAAAGCGGCCCGTCGACTGACGGCGTTGACACCGGCCTCCTTTCTGTTTCCCGTTCCAAGTGCCCGCCCTGACTCTCTGTTCTTACCCCCCAAAACTACACAGAGACGCCCTGTTCTGCATATCTGCTTGTTTTTTAGCACTCTCCAACCACTCCTTAATGATGATAGGGGCTTGTGTTTCTGTTTCACTTTGCCAAAATAAAAAAAGAAAAGCAGGACTTTTTGGTGAATAGGCAGGCTCCGGCCTCTAGGTGTCGCCTTTTGGTTGTTTTATGTTCTTTCTACTGATTTCTTTTTAGAAAAAACAAAACAGAAAATAGTCTGAGGTGGTGTCCTGGAAAGTTACAAAGTCATAAACAATATAAAGTGCTGTTCTGCTTACTTAAATGTTGAATGTTTTTTTCAGATTAATCATTAGCTCCTGCCGACCTGTTTACAGATATATATATATATTTTTTTTTTTTTTAAGCTTTTTTTTCCCAAGCGTTAACAAAATGCACAGATAATCTAAAGCTGTTGTTTTTATCTGTCGTCTTTATTTCTCTTTTCTTTTCCCTTATGATACACTGTATTTTGTGAGATCACCTGGAAATTAAAGTTTGTTACTGAAATGCAGAATTCCACTTGTAAACTCGGAGATTTGTGAAAATGCAACTACATTGTACATGTTTTTGTATTTTGGGATGTTGTGAGGAAAAAGTCTCATAATTAAAAACTCTTCCACCTCTGCTGGCCTCCCAGGAACGTGCATAGCGTCAGTGAGCATCGTTGTTTTTCACGCAGGTGTCAGAAACAGTCAAAGTGTTTTTTATTTTAACACGTTCTGCCAAAGTGGCTTTAAAACCACAAGCTGCTCAGCTGCTCTCTGTTTGACTCTCTCACCGCCTCCTGCTCGTCTGTCTCATCACAACACTGACAACATTTTCACAATGAGAACAAGCTCTACAAAGCACTGATTGATTCAAGCATTAAAATATAGTTTCCAACCTACAGTGCGGCTGTGATCAGCTTCTCTCCATCTTAAACACGGTGTAATTAGGATCTTAATATTCTCTGATAGCTGACGGAGCACACCAGCCGACTGAGGGTGATATCTGCAGGTGGAGGGCAGAGGGTCACTATTGAATAAAGATCTGCGATGGATGCTTAAATCTGTACTGTTGTGTTTATTAAAAGATTTTTCTTCACTTCCTGTTTGTGTTTGTAGCCACCTGGAGTATTACAGTGACACTGGGCCCCCTCATGCTAATGTCAGATTAATAATGAGCCTTAAAAGGAATAAAAACTGAAGGGCTATTGTTGGTTCAACAAACTTTTTATTACTTTAACTGAAAGCATTTTGTCAGTGGAAGTTTGTGTAAAAAATAGGGTCTGGCAATATGGCCGTAGAATAATATCACGATATTCCAGGGTATTTTTGTGATTACAGTTTTCTTGACAAAATGTTAGTTTTACAGTTTGCCTTCGAATATTAAAGTTTTGTTAATTAAATAATTGTAAAAATGAATAAATATAAAGTTAAGAATAAAGGGGAGATATTCTGCCCAGTAACATTTTTTTCGTAGACTAGCAAATATCATAGTATACCCTAAAAAAAACCCTAAGTGGCCCAGGACGGACAACCCAAACACTGGGTCTAGACTGGAGGTCGGAGAAATACTCTCAAAACATCTCAGTGACAGAGAGTAAATGAAATGCTACAGACGAGATCGTGCAGAAATAATGTTTGTGGTCAGTCTCTTTAGGGATATGGACACATCTCACACCTAAAGGTATTTGAAAAACTGGAAAAACACATCAGTGCAGCAGTGACGACTTGAGTCTGTCTCAGCCTTCCATCAGCAGAGTGATCACACCAACAATGAACACTTTAAAAGTCAGCAGTTCATCTCATTTTCACTGGGTGTCCTCACACCTTACAGATTCACAAAAGGGCGTGTCTGTGACAACCAATCACACCTGTTAAAAGAATGCATCATACCTAACAATAGTAAGTTTCTGTGCCTTCCTCGCTCAGAGAACTTTCCTAAATCACTCGTCTTGTACTCCACCCCCATTTTGTAGCGAAAACGCCTAAAATGACATACCCAAATTAAAATGACTGTAGCTTCTGAACCGCTCTGACTACATGCATGCATTGCCAGAAAGAAAACTCCCTGAAGTTTCTTGTGAAAGTGTCAGAAACACTCTAGGTGATACAGAGACAGAGTAATGGGCCTCTGAAGTCAGTGAAACATTGAAGATTTTGCCTAAAATAAAATAAAAAATGTGTTTCAGGATGAATAACTGTCTGTGGCTTCATCTGAGCAGGTAAATGACACTGTGGGGCTGTAGGCACACTATCAATGAACACTTGTTTCAAATTTGAAGAAGACTGCTCAAAGTTTTTACCATGAAAAGATCCAGGCGGAGCTCCAAATGACAAGTCGGTCACTCGGCTTCAAAACAGTACTATCAGTGATCAAACAACACTCAGCCAGCTTCAAACATTGTACCTTATTGAAATCAGGTGTGATTATGATAGCTGATGTTGTTTATGACACAGAAACACCATAAAATATCACCAAATAAAGCCATATGAAACGTGAAAGTTATGATCCCACTTTCTAGACGGTGTATCTCAGCCAAAAATAGTGGTAGGAGTGAGACTCTTACCTTTTATAAACCAGCTAAGTCCCCACTAACTGCTCCACATGAGATCACGAGTAATCCTTTAACTTTTCCTGTCATAAAACGCCATGACGTGACTCATTGCGATTTGGACTCTGTGTGTTTAGGCTGCTCTGGTGTGAAATACATAAGGAATAAAAGAAAAACGATTTTATTTTTGAAAAGTCGAGAGCTTCCTGAATCCAGCAATACCAAACATCACATGGTTTGATGACGCAGTGCACCTGGGAGATACCATTTAACAGAGGAGGTTCAAAGTTTCAGGCTAAGTTAGGAGCTCTTTGAGAGTGATCTCAGAACATGTGTGAATACGGCCCCTGGTTCTTAAGTTATCAGGGAAAAAGGTGAGCACACATAGAAGGCTCTAGGCTAAATGTCTGACAAGCTGAACACTTAGAAAACACTGATTTGTAACATGAATAGTCTTTATTCAGTGTTTTTACCGGTTCAAATCAGCTGGTCTGTTTTGGAGAGAAGAGACCTCTGTGGATAATTCAGCTCCTGGTAAAAACCTCCTGCACAATTCTAACCACGAGAAGTTTCACCTGGTTGCAATCTGCAATCCTCACCACTAGACGCCACTAAATCTGACACACTGGACCTTTAATTTGCAGTGGATTGAGCTCTCAGGGCCACCGTAGTTGAGTCAAAGAAAAGGCAGCAGAGTCCAAGTGTTAAACACTGTCGGCTTTATTGAAGTCAGGGTAACAGTGACGACCTTAAACGTGAGGTAGAATTTTCCCCTAACTGCAGTTCATGTCTAAGATTAGGTTTCCCTAAAGATTTGCAATGGTTCAGAGGATTAAAGAGAGCGCCTCCTCTGTAGCAGTGGTCAGACGTCGTTCTGAGGTTTGGGAGGGGGCGCTGAGTGCAGAGCCGCCCTCCTGCTGACACTGAGGTCACGATGAGACCAGCTTTTACTTCCTGAACTGAGCAATGGGAGACGGGACTTTGATGTCCTGTCCTTTCTCCAGCTTCTTCTCACACTCAATCAGGTAGTTGACCCCATCGATCAGCAGCTGGACCAGCTCCACCTGAAGACAGACACACCACAGGTTATCTCTGCAACAATTATCAGCTTCTTATGAGTCTGAGATGTCGTAAACTTTGATGGCTGACGGCTTCCAGTGTGCCCCACAGTATGCATTGAATTAAGGTGATATAACCGTCTGATGCTCACCTCAGATTTGCCCAGACGGTCGTTGTTGGAAATGTCGAAGGTGTCTCCAGTAGCAGCCGTGTCCACGCCACCTGTGCCTCTTTTCTGCAGCCGCAGGTTGTCGAGGATTTTGGAGAAGCGTGGGTCCTGCAGAGTGATTTCAATCATGTGGAACGTGTTGTAACTCACAGTAAAATCTCACTGACATCCAAGAGCACATATGCAGAAGGTAATATCGACTGAGGCTGTAAAGTATTTGGGCGAAAGATGAGATTTAAAGTTTAATCTTGACCTTGCAAACACACAAACATCCTGAGGAGATGGACAATAAAGGGTATTCTGTATTTTATCTGTGTCAAAAAACTCTTGAAAAGAGTCTGTCTCTCAATACTGTCTGACTTCCTGTCTGTGGCTCTCAGCTCGGAGCCGACTGGTTCCTACTGAAGACGTTAATCTTTAAAAACACAGTTTAATTTGAAATAAAAAGTCTCAGTACTTTTCTTAAATAGCTGGTCACTGTAGTTTTCAATCAAACAAACTGCTGTGTTGTATTTGTTATAGTGAGTGTGTGTGTGTTACCTGGCTGAGTTTTGGCAGGCGCACGTGCACGCCCGCCCGCAGGCCGGTGCCCAGGTTGGAGGGACATGTGAGGATGTAGCCCAGACGCTCGTTCCACATGAACTCCCAGCCTCTCTCCTGGATCAGCTGCTCCACCTGCAGGACAGCCAGCAGTAATCTGAATTTCTCCAATGAACTAAAATTAGACTCCGCCCACCAGTCCACCCTGTGGTCATATGACTCCGCCCACCAGTCCACCCTGTGGTCATATGACTCCGCCCACCAGTCCACCCTGTGGTTGTATGACTCCGCCCACCAGTCCAGTGTCTCTGACAGTCTCCATCCATGTCAGTGAAAACATGGATGCTTCACACACAGAAGATCTATACAATCAGCACAGTTTCAAGATTAGAGTCACCAATTCAGTATCTGACCAAATGTCTCCCCTTCTGTTCCTGAGATATGACGCTGAGTAATGGACAAAAAAACATTTTACGTTTCACATAAATATTTTGAATTTTCGACCACTAAAATGTTTAGATTTTTCATTAACTAAAACATTTAGATCTTTTATCAACAGAATATTTTGAATTTTTGTTGACTAAAACGTCTTGAATTTTCATCCACAATTTTTTTTTTGAATTTTCATTGACAGAAATTCTTTACATTTTTTGGCGACTAAAACATTTTGAGTTTTCAGAGACTAAAACATTTTGAATTTTCATGAACTAAAACATTTTGAATTTTCGTCCATTAAATTTTTTGAATTTCCATCCACTACAATTTTTTAAATTTTTGTCAACTAAAAAGTTCTGAATTTTCATCGACAAACATATTTTGAATTTTTCTTTACTAAGAAGTTTTGAGTTTTTGTCAACTAAAACACTGAATTTCCATCCACTACAATTTTTTTGAATTTTAGTCAACTAAAATGTTTTGAATTTTTTCTTCCAAGAAGTTTCAAATTTTTGTCAACTAAAATGTTCTGAATTTCCATTGACAAACACATTTTGAATTTTCCTCCACTAAAGATGTTTGAGTTTTGTTGGCTAAAACATTTTGAGTTTTCAGAGACTAAAATATTTTGAATTTTCATGAACTAAAACGTTTTGAATTTTCGTCAACTAAAATGTTTTGAATTTTTTTCTTCCAAGACGTTTTAAATTTTTGTCAACTAAAATGTTCTGAATTTTTTTATCGACAAACATATTTTGAATTTTCCTTTACTAAAAAGTTTTGAGTTTTTGTCAACTAAAACATTCTGAATTTCCATCCACTACAATTTTTTTGAATTTTACTCAACTAAAATGTTTTGAATTTTTTCTTCCAAGATGTTTTAAATTTTTGTCAACTAAAATGTTTTGAATCTTTGTCGACAAACCTATGAAGGATAAAATTAATAAATGTGACTTGAACTAATTAGTATTTTCATCTCAAGACTCAGACCAGATCTAAAAGTGCTGTCAAAATTTACACTGGAATGCCGTTAGTTTTGTCGCTATCTGATCATGAACCAAAGCGTTGAACAAATTCAGATTTTGACCTGATGATGAGGTACTTCATCCAATTGCTGTGGAAATATTTGACTACAAACACCAAAGTTAACCTCATGGTGGCGCTAAAGGGAAAGTCAGGGGATCACCAAAGTCAGTAGGATTTATCCTCTGGGGAACATGAATGCAGAAAATGATAAACCCGTCTGGACCAACAGTTAAAAGCTGTCATTATCGTCTCTGTGAACCATCACACCGCTCTGTCTCTGCATCGTGTGTGTGATAACTCCACAGACTCCTCCGTACCTGTTTGAGTCCTCGGCAGAATCTCTCAAACACTCTCTTCATGTTGCCTCCTTTCTCCATGGAGATGACTCTGGTGTGGTCCTCCTCGTTCACCCAGATCAGGAAGGTCTTCTCATTGTTGTGCCTGAAGAGAAGCAGCCACAGAGACACTAAACAAAGAGCTCTCCAGGTGAAACACTCTTTTCATTACCTGGGATGACTCATGGTTCATAAAGGACCTGATTCCACAGACACTTTAATATTCATGCTGCCGCTCTGAGCAGAATTATTAATATGTCAGAGACACATGCGTTTGTAAACACACAAAATGGAAAACACAAAACACACTTCCTGTTGGTATTTTCCCACCAACATGCGTCACAATCAGAGCAATAACTCAAGTGTTCAGTTGGGCTTCACAGGATGTGGAGAGACATATTAAATAGGGGTGTAAAGATTCATGATTACATCGATGCATCGATTTATTTTCCTACATTCTAACTGCATCGATAGAGCCTTGGCAAGTTGTCCCTCACTGATGACGATATCGCTGTGAAATCGATTTACAAGGTCAAAAATTGATTATATCGATTACTAAGCATTGGTGCGTTGTATTTAAGCACGACAACGTTATATACATGTATTTTTATCACTTCTAATCGTAAAGTTGCTCGATTCACTTCACTCTCCCTGCATGTGCCGGTAGTGCCGACTCAAAACAAAACGAAGCATGGCTAACAGCAAAGAGGAGGCGGACGAGCTGGAGATTTTCAAGCTGAATTTGAAGTCGACTCGAGGTTTCTGCAAAAAAGGAGGTGTTTTGGAGAAGTCGGTGGCTGTCTGTCGAATGTGTACTGACTGAGTAAAATGACAGAAGAAGCAGGGAAAACTACTGTCCATTCAACCTGATAGGTTGCACTTTATTTTTGTGTATTATTGTACTCCTCTTATACTGATTGAAAATCACAAGAGAAGTAGCAGGGAAACCTACTGTTCAGTTGTAATTCAGCCTGGAGGAATGTTGATCACACTTTTTTTTTTGTCTTTTGATCAGCAGGTTCTGAACTTGTGATAATTATAGTATTTAATAAAAGGTGAATGTTTTTGCCATTAATCGTTGTGTTTACTTATTTATATCCAAAATTAATTAATCCCTGATTCTCTTTCAAGAAAAAACTCCCCTGCACTGTCCACAGTATTCAGGTATGTATTTCACAGTCACACTGGTTCAGTTTTTGGCAAAACAAAAAAAGTTACTGAATCGATTTCTAGCCCTTGAATCGAATCGTATCGTTCTAGATGAGCCAAATAACATTCTTGAATCGAATCGGAACCATGGAAAATGATATGAATTGAATCGTTGTAAAAATGAATCGTTACACCCCTAATATTAAATATATCCAGCAGTGGGAGAAGTGTTCAGATTCTTTACTGAAGTAAAAGTACTGATACACACTGGGAAAATACTCCACTACAAGTCCTGCATTCAAAACCCCTCTCTTATTTAGCTTAATGGGTAACTTTGATTTTTATTAACCTGACCCATATTCTTTCATGTGTTAGTGTCCAATGAGAACAATCATTTTTGGAAGCGTAGCACAGAAAGAAATATAATGTTAACTCTGAGATGTGGAGTAGTATGAAGTATAAAGATGCATAAAATGGAAATACTCAAGTAAAGTACAAATACCTTAAAATCTGTACTTGAGTAAATGTACTCGGTTACATTCGACCACTGTATACATCAGTGACACAGGTCAGTGTGTGGATGTTGGCTTTGCACACAGCAGACATGCAGCAGAGCTGAACACACCCTACCAGATGCCCCTGGCGTCCGGCCAGTCTCTGGCCATAAAGGCACATGTCAACAATGGAGAGACGGGCTTGTCAAACAGGAAGTGGTCCTACAGGTGGAGGGAGGTGGAGGGAGGTAGGGACAGGTAGGAGACAGAGGCAGGAGGACGTTAACTCTACGACTCAGTGAATAAACAGCTGTGTGGAGAGGATAGAGGTCAGGGACCTGGGACAGGAGAGGGTGCGGGTCGACTTGTCATCTCGTTACTCGCACTGCTAACAGCAGTTCTTACCAGATCCCTCTGGAGTCGGGCCAGTCTCGGGCCATGAAGGCCGAGGTGAGTAAGGGAGACACGGGCTTGTCGAACAGGAAGTGATCCTTGTGTGGCGCAGCGTGAAATCATCACAACAGGAGGGTCAATAAAAGTGAACCTAAAGGACTGGTTCACGACTGGAGATAACAAGTGGTCTGAATACAGACTGTCACTCATAAATATGAAGCTGAAATGACCCTGATGATGCAACAGTGACATCATCAGGGTCATTTCCTCAGACTTTAAGCAACAGATCGACACTTTGGGAAATACACTTTGACGTTCTTGCAGATTAAACAGAAGATTGATGCCACTTTCATATCCTTCATGTACGGTACATATAAATCCGGAGCCGGCAGCAGGTTAGCTTAGCTTAGCACAAAGACTGGAAACAAAGGGAAACAGCTAGCCTGATCAATGAGCAATGATTTACTTATTATTCTCTTTCCATCTGATATTTTGGAAGAACTGGAGCTGATGGTGAGATGTTGTATGAAGCAGTAAGAGCTTTGTTTTAATAGTAATCTTTACACAAATCAGTCTGAGTGATGATTTATGAAGAAATATTAAAAATAATTCACACTCATTTAGGGTTGCAGCTGTGTACCAGTTTTAAGGTATACTGTGATATTAAAATGGACTGTTATCATACCGTGTACTGGACGGAGAATCTTAACTTTATTTTAGTTATTTTCAAAAGGGAGACTTTTTATTCAAAAAATGATTTCAAGTTTCAATTATAGAAACAAAACCTTTGTTCAACCAACAATAGTCCTTTTATTCTCGTCCCTTTAAGGGTCATTCTGACTGATATTAAGATAAATTCTGTAAGACCCCGATACCGTGAAACCACGATATTTTCTGAGACGGTTATGGTACTGTGAACATTCATCCCTGTACTCATTAATGGTTTCGATCTTGCAGCCTGGTCAGGGTAACAACATGGAGAAATCTACATCCAGAGCCGTGACTTTTTGGACGGACCAAATGTACAGAGCTGTAAAGTTGTCCACCATGGTAGCAGTTAGCTGCTAGCTAACCGTAGCTAACTTGTTTGTCCATTGTTTGGTCTGTGACGTAATAGGTCAACAGGAAAAAGGTTTGATGGTGTTAAAGAAACTTCAAACTCACATCGATGAGCTGCTGCTGCTCCTTCTCCGTCATGTCTCCCAGGCTGTAGTAGCGTCCTGCCAGGTCTCCCTTCAGGCCGGCCAGGGCCGTCACCACCACCCGCTCCACCTCGCGGCGCTCCGCCCTCGAACAGGCCGGGGGGAGGCTCAGCCCGCGGATACTGCGGCCGGTGCGGACGCGGGAGGACAGGACGTAGTTCTCGTCAAACATGCCATGGGTGATCTGGAGAGGAAGACAGAAATATTGTTTAACACATGTAGGACCAGCAGGTGGAGGAGGGGTCGGGCAGCGGTGGGGTAAACACCTTGGAGGAGTCCAGGTCAGTCGGATGTGTCATGGTTCTGGGGTCGTAGCCGTTGTGGCGGTCTTTGATGACGGGGTCGAAGAGTTCAGCAAACACCTGCAGGAAACATAAGATCAAGTCAAAGCTTTCAAAATCAAATCGTCTTCCAACTATCATATCTGCTGTCCCAACCTGTGACCTTTGACCTCTCTTACCTCGTAGCTCTCCTCGTCACCGGCCACGCAGCCCACTGTCTTGATGAAAGGGTGTCCAGGGTTGTCCACTCCGGTTTGGATGCACTGGTCCAGGGTCCAGTTGTTGGGGGTGAGCTTGTCCCTCAGTTTGGCGTAGATGGCCGGAGTCAGAGCCGACGCCATGCAGTTGTTGTGTTTCCTCAGGTCGGGGAAGTCGGAGCTGCAGGAGAGGAGGAAGTGGAAAGATTTGAGCGTATGTAGTTTAATGATCCTTCTTATACTGAGACATAAAAATACAATGCTTTGAATCAGAATCTGTGTCTGATGGTTATTTTTCCCTCTGTTACCTTTTATTGCCCTCATATCATTACACAGCTCTGATGTACTGTTCTTCCAGTACATAAATATATATATAAAAAATAATAAAAAAAAATACTGTGATTCTCAGTGTGCCAGGTCACACAGACCTTGACCTTTGACCACCGAAATCCAATCAGTTCATCTACAGTCCAAGTGAACGTTTGTGCCAAATTTGGAGAAATTCCTTCGAGGTTATTTAAAATATCCCGTTTACGTGAAGGAGACAGACATGGTTGAAGTGACCTCGACCTCTGACCACCAAAAACTAAGTCTCATTAGGGTCCAAGTGAACGTTGGTGCCAAATTCAAAGAAATTCCCTCAAGTTGTTCTTTAGAGGTGGGTTTTTCTTTTTTTTTTTATACAGCATAGTATCGCGATATTTTTGTGTGGCAATATCGTATCGTCACACAGTGCCAAGTAACGATTTTTTTTATTATATTGATTATTAATATTACAAATACAAATTAAGATTTAGTCTATTTGGATATTAAAATCAACTGCATTTCAGCCCACTACAGATATTTTGCTGCAAATAAAATGATTTAAGTAAGATGACAGAAAACTTCTATCTATCTTATTAGATAACACAGATGTTGACAAAGTTTTCCTTCGGGGACATAATTTACAGATGAAAAAAGGTATTAAATTGCAACATATTTTATCACAATACTCAGCATACCACAACACGTTTAATATTGAATACTATCATATCGTGACGTAAGTATTGTGATAATATTGTAGAGTAGAGCCTCTGGTGATTCCCATACCTACTGTTCTTGAGATATCACGTTTACAAGAATGAAATGGTCACAGTGACCTTGACCTTTGACTCTTGACCACCAAAATCAGTTCATCCTCGAGTCTGAGTGAATGTTTGTGCCAAATTTGAAGAAATTCCCTCATGGCATCTTGAGATATCACGCTCAAAAGAATGGGACAGACAAGGTCACAGTGACCTTGACCTTTGACCTATGACCATGAAAATCTAATCATGTCATCCTCGAGTTAAGAAATTCCCTTGAGGCATTCTTGAGATATCGTGTTCACAAGGATGTGACGGACATACTGACGGACGTATGGACAAACCAAAACCATCGTGCTACCTGCCACAGCTAACGCCGGTGCAGAAACATAAAAATTAATTTTTCTTTATAAATCCAAGGTGTGTGTGTGCTGAGTAGTTGTACAACAAATGATCATTTTCTGTGTGAAATATTCCTCTAAATCACAACAAAACCCAAAATCCTGTTTCAACAGGAAACACAAAGAAACTAAGATGCTCTCAAAATGTGACTTTGAGTAAAACCTATCTTCTGGCAGCCTTGGGACACACGTGAAGCTCTAACAAAAGTTCAGCCAGGAAGACAAAACATTTCATGCCTAGGCTGTAATTATTCTGTCTCACCCTGCCATTCACACCTCGCACACATGCTCACCCTCTGTCATTGTCCGAGGCTGTCAACTGTCATCAGCTGCTCTACAGCTGATTCACAACCAACCAACAGCACAGTGACACACCTCCTCCGTCAGCCTATCATCTCACTGCTCCTCATTTTAAATACAGTTCTTTTACTGCTTGAAGTTCTGTCATGCTGCAGCCGTGCGAACCCTCCACCTCCCCATCACCGCCTAGCCTTCTCTGAGTCACAGGGCTCGACAGTGCGAGCGTTTCACTCACATTTGCGACTAAAAATAGGTGTACGTGAACTGTAAAAAATATTTAGGGGCACATGTACGCATAAAAAAAAAAATCAGCCGAAGCAGCCTATATTTTTGTCAGTAACAAAATATGATAATCTAACCGCAAATGTTGGAGGAACTCCAGCCGCCTTCCCTTTTCCCTGTGTGACACGGTTATGGGCGGTTTTCCAAACCACTGTCAGCACAATGAATATAAGTCCAGTGTTTCCGCTACATTCATTTAGCAGCGGTGTGTCGCTAAATCCTCTTTAGGGAATATATTCGGTCGAATATTGCAAAAAAAAAAACCCCACACATTTGGTATTCGGTGGAATACGTGAAAAGCAAAGCCAAATAATAGCGGCGTGTTTTGATAACGCAATCAAACAGCGTGCGGTGACGGACAGAGTAAAATGTCGGTAGTGTGGCAATAAACAGTAACGGCGAATCCCGCCGGTTGTGGGTTGAACAGACACGGACAGGAATACGTATTCCTGTCAAATACGGCGGTGCATTATAACGGCTTACCGGCGACGGAGAAGTCCGGCTCCAGGTGAATAACTTGTTGTCATGACTGCCCAAAAGTACCTGAACAGCCAAGCCGTGGCGGCACACAGTATGTGACGTATCAGAGGAGAAACGAGCCGTTCATTTCATCTCATTTCCTCACCGCACTTAAGGGACCGTTCTTAACTTGTCAGGGGAGGAGGGTGGCTGGTTGATTTTTATTTCATTTATTTATTTTATTTTGATCCCCCCTATGTTAATCACTTATTGATGCTGTTTTTGAAGTATGAATAAGTCAGTAAGTAATTTATTCCATTGAAATATCATTGATGTATTATAGAAAAGTGATTTATCTTTTTATAAATGACAAAAGGCACATCTGCCTCATTTTTGCTGTGGTATCGTGATACTACTCAGAACCATGATATTTTCATTGGTATTGTACAGTGGGTCCCAATTGAGGGATTACAATTTACTTGCTCCTAAGTTGAAAAAGTTAGCGTCAAGCCCTGCAGTCATCAGCCTCATCAGCCTCAGAGTCATCAGCCACTTCCACAATTGTCTGGACTCTATGTGGAGATTTATCTTGCTGCTGCTCAGATGTCCCTCAATCACAAATGTTCCCCTCTTCTGTTAAACCATAATCATCTTAAATCATCTGTTAATCTGTTAACTCATATCCTGTATTAATCATTATTTTTACTTGATTAATCTGTCCCTCCTGACTGAGCCATGCCATTTGTCATGACTGCGCACATGTAAAGAGACGTGGTGACGGAGAGGTTGTGTGAATGAGTCGGGCAGAGGGAGGGAGAGTGAGTCAAAGGTAACGCAGATGAAACCTGAGAGCGTCAGTGATACTGCAGGACAGTGCTGTGACCTCATGTGCTCTTTCACAGTCTCACATGTTCACTAACGCCGTACACACTGTGAAATACTCCACAGGTGCTCAGTGTTTCACGTTCTATCTGATGTTTCTGGATTAATGTTGCTGCTGCATTAGTGTTTCATTTTACTGCTGTAGATGTTTTTAAGTCCTTCGTATACTGTTGGATAGTTTAATCTACAGTGATGCATCATATTCTATAAGATCATATGTTTGTAGCGTGGCAACATGTGAGAACCACAAAGTCCCCAAAACAGCCTGTTTTAAGCGTCATGACGACGATGCATTTTCCAGCTGATCCAACACATTTTCATCCCAACTCATTAAATATCGCTGCTTTGTCAGTGGACACACACGTCTAAATATGACACGCTACATAGCCATCTGTGTCGGTTTTAGACGTTCACAGACGACGTGTCAATTTCTGATTTTTACATCTATTGTGTCTTCTCAAAATACACTTCCGTTCTGAACCCTTTGAAACCTGCGATAATTGACTTGATTTCTAACAAAAACGTGAAGAAGACGATGAGCAACGAAAGAAGAATGACTCAGAACATTTGCAAGAAATTAATAAAATGGTCGCCCTGTGGAACTCCCTTCCCCTTCAGATTAAAATCGCGTCCACAGTTGAAACTTTTAAGTCTCGTCTTAAGACTCACTTTCATTCTCTGGCTTTCTCGTCTTTTGATTCCTTTTATTGATTTTCTTAATGATTTTATTTGGTTTTATTTATTGTTTTTAATTTATTGCTCTTATTTGATTATATTTCTGTTTTTAGTATTTTATTTCTGTTTCTGTGCAGCACTTTGGAAACCTCCGTTTGTAAAATGCTATATAAATAAAGTGGATTGGATAAAAATAAAATTAGTAAAAAAGAAAAAAAAAGAAAAAAGAAAAACAAACAAGGAAATGACCTATTCTAATAATCTAATAAAAATTTAATTTAATCTCTAATAATAATAATAATAATTATAAATATATATTTTGTTCCTAGCTTTTTTCCTTTTCCCCGATTTATTTATTTATTTATTTTTATTTTCAAAATAATTTTCTAAAATCAATATTGCCTTTTTTCCCATGTTAAAAAAAAAAAAAAATCGCTGCAGTATAGTTCAAAGGTTGAAATACTTGTGAAAGACATCTGAAAGCAGCACAAGAAAAATGATGTCGCTCCAGGTTTCAAAGGGTTAAAGTACTTCCTGCTCGTTATTCACAATAAACTTCAGAATAAACTTAAAGTAGGTAAAACACTTTGTTTTTAGGTTTATTTTAAGAGGTTTAGGCAACAAAAGTCAGTGGTCAGGGTTAGAAAAAAAACTCCTGGATGACTGTCTGGAGTTTGTTTGACCCATCTACCACGCTTGCCGCCTGGTGCGTATCATACCGCCACGAAAGGGTTCTTCGTGTTTGACGCCAACGTCCACTGACAAAGCCGCAGTATTTGATAAGTTTGGAGTGAGAACAGGCCGGAGCCGAGAGGGTTTTAAAAGAGTTTATTTAGCTTAAGAAGGAGGAGAACTTTCTCAACACTTAGAGGGACCCTGGAGTAGTGAGGTAAACGTACATTTTGAGATGTACTGAAGCCGTATTAAGTTGCATAAAATACGGTTGCTTGTGTTGTGGAAACAAAGCAGTGAGTCATTGTTCTGTGTCAGTCACACGAGCACGTGGTTTGTTTCTGTTGCTGAGGCAGATAATTGGAGGCTGGACATCTCACCGACCTGTCGAGATCATCCATCCACTGCTCTGATGAAACACAGAGAGCGGACCTCTTCCTGCACCCTCCACACCTCCGTCTTATTCTTTACGTCATTATTTGTTCCTTCATCAGAGGCGTCGATGTTACCCGGTCTTACCTGGGAGGATAGAGCTTCGTCTTCACATCTGCAGCCAGCGAGCCATTTTCGCTCAACAGGTAGCCGGTGGCCATCGTTCCCGCGCCCAAGCTGGCCAATAGCACAGCCGTGTTGCGGCCGGAGATCAGGCGTGTGAAAGAGCTCGCCATCTTTTCTGATGATTCGTAACTCTGTCAGTAGCAAATGAGCTGCAGAGAGAAATGACAGAGTAGAGTAGTTAGTTTGATATGTTGATGAAGGTGTGAGGGTCACACAGTACAAATAAATCACACTAACGTTCATAGTACTCGAGCACAATGTTAGCTTAGGTTCGAGTCGCTAACATTAGCCTAGCTGGTTCAGTCATGCTTTACAGTAAGCGGCTCCTTCACACCTGGGCAGCTATCAGCCAACTAATCCCATCCAATCACATTAAGAGGGTGGACGTACAACACCTTCATATAAACTGACACCTCTCACCACCACTGCCAGTTATTCCAGTATTTTAAACTGAAAAACTTTGCAGTAAACTTTATAATAAAATCACTTAAATTCAATTGAATTTCTGCAATTAGTTTATTAAGTAAATGTGTGTCAATCTTTTGCATCAACTTAAACTTTGACTTGCGCCATGACAGTGCTGCAGGAGTGGCATTTTTCTGTAGGCCAGTATGGTAGCTAGTGTCGCCCTGGTCCCCTCGTCAGAAAGTCAGCGGGATGTTTCTTTTAGATTTTGGATTATTGCAGAAAATAAGCTCTGTGGCAAACAAACATTAATGACTCTTACACGTTTGTTCAGCAAGATAACGTTCACAAATGAACACCACTTTTATGACTACTGAAGTCAGAAGTAAGCTGTGTTCTGTTTGCTGATGTTCTGTCGTCAAATTTAGCCACTTGTTAGCAAGTGTTCTTTTTTAATACACATAAAAGCCTCAAAATTCACGGTGAGGTTTTTACTGACATATTCTATGTCGTAGAACTAAACGTGAAAGTCTCTGCAGCTTGTGTTAACCACAGACCTTATATCAGACATCTAACCAAAAACCCACTGACTTCGAGTCGAGGGACCCGTGAGCGCTAACATGCTAACTCATTTCCGGGTTTTAGGACTCATTCCTACAGCTCTCTATTGCCCCAAAACAAACTGTCTTGACAGTGATGACCTTTAAAGAAATGAGGAAGCTATGGGAGTTCATTAGTTAAACTGCTCCACATAAGAGGAATGGTTAATGCTTGTAAGACGGGGTCGATGGTAGAATTTTGAATAAGTAAGACTGAGCTTTGTGGCCTGTTAGCGAACAATAAGCTAACAAGCTCGCTGACTGAAAGCTCGTTGGATGGAAGAGCTTTTTTCCCCTCTTTAATAACTCTACCGAATAAATTTCAGTAAAATCCTGAGAAAAAATCCTACAGAGGAGTTAACTGTCCAAAACAGAGGAAAAGGAAATAAATATAGAGAGCTTTTGGCTAAAATGCTAAAGGTTAGCTCGCTATGTGCAGTATTTTACAAAGAAGACCAGTTAGTACTTTGCTACTTTGCTGTCACCAAGATTTAAGTGTGCACCAGAGATGACGCCAAGTGAACTGCATTAGTGTACAATGTGATAACTCTGCATCGAGATTGATATAAACCTTTCACGTTTCTTGTGGTCAGTGCAGTACGGATGGCGGTATTGCACAATTGCAGCCTGCAGGACTGTGCACGTTGGGTCTCAGCGCCAAGCTGTACACCTTCAAGAATTTCTAACAACCTGGACGTGGTTGCAAAGAGCGCATTGCAGTGATTGACTCGCTACAGGACCCGAAAGTGTGTATATGCCGCTACAAAGTTCACAGCGCCTTAAAAATGGAGTGCAAGTCTGAAAATGTAAAATAGAAATCTGTTTTTTGGAGTCGCTCTGATCACTTTGAACACAATCTGTATGAAAGACCAGACGTTCGCAGGGAGCATGAGCGCCATCTGCACCTAACCAACGAGGGTTGTAAGTTTCCCTTTGGCCAAACTGACGTCACACCAGCAGACAAGCTGGGCGAGAATCTGCATTTCCTAGTATAGCAAAGGAATGGCCCACCTTACTCTGCCTCTGATTGGCTTACCGTGACATTCTGACCCTAACCCTAACCAGTGCAACCAACAAAGGCAACGAGTGCTCGCCAGTTAGAAAGTGAGTAGGGCGGGTCATGCCTTCGCTATCCTAGGATTCCCAAATTTGCATTCTGTGCAAACAGGTGGAGGAAATGGAGATCCACGCTGTAGACAGGAGTTTTTAATACACTGCCCCCTACAGTTTGGGAGAATATCGGTTTGGCACGTGAAGTAACTCACATGGAGTGCGTCGGCGTAAAGCGTAACTGGGGCTTCCCACCTCCTGCCTTGACGACCCCCCACCGGTTTTTGTTAAAGACAGTAACGAGCTTAGAGTAGTTGGGGCCGTGGCAGATGCTCTTAGCCTCTTAGCATTACCACCAGTCTCCCACCAACACGACGGCAGGTTTCATATGTCCACTAATGCTTCAGTTACCATTAGAGTCTGTCTTAAGCTCTGAGGACAAAGTGAGACAGCTCAGGAAGAAACCAGTCTGTAGTGACCAGTTAGGGCAAAAATATTCAATATTGTAACCATGTCTATCAAGGTGGATTTAAAATGTTTAATACCTTAATTAAAGGTCATACTGCAGCTTGTCCTTCACAGTGTCTGCAGGGCTGTGTCTTAATATAGAGGGAAGCTGTGAGGACAGAACTCCTGGTAATCCAGGTCAAAGGAAAGATGGCTGATCTGTGCTGCACTGAACTGACAACTGAAGAGAAAACGTCCCTCCGTGAGGTCACAGCATTTTTTCATTCAGCAGAATTTATCCCACTGACTCTTTCTTCCCCTCTCAGTCTGTGGAGGTTCATAACTTTGGGCCTGTGGTAACATTATTAATAGATCACTGGAGGGTGCTGCCAGGATCCAGTGCCAAGAAACAAGCCATGCCTGGCTCACAGCGTGGTGACATTCTGAACTGGTCACAAGACTGAACCCTCATGAGCCAACGTCAGCAGGACAGAGGCAGAGGGATGGAAACAGGGAGGAGGGCAGGTAGAGGACGTGGAGCAGCAGGTCTAAGGATGAAAATCAGGTCAGAGTTCAAGATGGAAGTGCAAAGTCTTTAAATAATTCTCAAGACATCCAGGGCGTTCTGTGCGCTGGCTTTGTAAAGCCTCCACTGCCAACTGGATCATATGGTCTTATGGTCAGGATTATACCAAAACCAGTACAGACCTGGGATCAGCCTCCCCTCCCCATGACAGCGCGACCTTTTACCTCTGAGGGAGTACGTGCAGAGGACGTAAGAGCAGCTTCGTCCTTTTCAGAGGACACAGCCGAGGTAACAGTGCCTCAAGAATTTAAAATTAAACATTTAGGAAACAAAAGAAAAAAGAATTTTTAAGCAAAGCGCACGAAAATCTGCTGAGAGATTTTAGCATGCAAAGTTTTCTGTTTAGTTCAAATACATAAATCAAGTTATCACCTCTCTTAATCTTCTCTTTGCAGTATCTATTCAGCTACATACCTTCTTAAAGTCATAGCTTCCTACGACCTTTCCTATTTAAACATTTTGACTTTTGAACCATGCACTCAAACCTCAAACCCCCTTCACATTATCTATAAATCTCAAAAGGTTGAGATGGTGCATATCCCGCATCGTCTTTGATAAAAACTCTACAAATAATTTAACACTCAGCCTGAGATGCACGAAGCTAACGGAGCCGCTCTGCAGGAGAGATAAGAAAAGAAGGTACAGTACCTGTGGAGAAGCTGCTCTGCCTTCTTGCTGAAGGTTTCCAGTTAAAGAGCTTTTCACTCTCCTCTATCGGGGAGCTCCACCCCCTCATGTGGGATTACACAGTGGAGGCCAATCAAGAGTTCAGAGGCAAATCTTTGGAAACCAATCAAGGGCCACCATCATGAGCTACACCGGCACCAGCCGCTCGTGTTGGGCCATGATGTACTATGAGCACCAGGGGTCCGATATCACTGTCCAGTTTGACCTTGATATTTTCACTCACACTTGATCTCTTCCTCCTCACACACACACACACACACACACACATACACACACTCTGTGATCCAGAGAGCTCCACACACAGCAACTTCAGAAAACACATGCAAATAATAATGAGGGGCACTTTTTCATCACGGTGACAACACATTCAAAGCAAAAACTAAATGCAGATACAAAACAGAAACTGATAGTGACACAGAACAAAACAGAATTTAGGTACAAATTAATATAAGTTTCCAGGGGACACTAAAAACTGAAGAACAAACCTCGACATGAGTTCCTGCCATGATTTATGGTGCATGCACTGAAGATGGTGTCCAATCAGTGGTACTGCAATCAACTTTAACATCCTGATTCTAAAGTTCAGATATTATCATCATTTATTAGCCTTAGTGGCCTCCTTATTCACTGTAAGCTCATTTTCCAACACTGTTAACAGGTTGTAGAGATCAGTAACTCCGTGAGCTGCAAACCATGGCAACAACATGCATGTGTCTGTACGTGTTCATACGTTTTTAGTTTCCCTTCAGAGCTCCTGTTGTAGATTAGTTCATTTTGTTCTGTGCAGTTATCAGCACCTCCAGCACTGCTTGTTTTGTTTGTATTTGTAGCATGTTTCTGTGTTTGTTTGTGATGTGTGTTTCTGTATTCAGAGTACCTGAGGTGCATTTTATAAAATTTGGTTGTGTATTATTTTTGGTGCATTTCTGTGTAGGGTTGCATTTTCGTGATTTTTGGTGCGTTTCTGAGGTGCATTTATATATTTGTTTGTTTCCTGTTTTTGTGGAGCAGGTTTATATTTTATTGTGTTTTTTGTATTTGATAGTTGAGCTTGTTTTCTGAAGTTGCAGTACGTTGAGTTCTCAGGTCTAATCGCATCTTCCTCTTATCGCCATAAAAACTGTAACTTTACATTATAATTCACATTATTTATTGTGTGTAAATATCTGTACATCACAGAGAAACGCTGGAAAAATACAAGAGCAAAGCTGAAATTTCAAAGTATACAGTAAGGTCTCATATACTAATGTATTTAAGCATTTAAAGATTCCTGACATCAGGAGTCAAAATAAACAAACAAACATAATAAAACTCAGTAACAGTAACTCTAATGATAACAGTAGTCTGAGGGACGGAGGGGACATCATGCTAATTCATGCTATAAATAAGTTTCTTTTGACATTCTTTACAAATCAATAGTGCAAAGATATTACTATTCTACTAATACAGTCAACAAGGTTTAAAATATGAATATGATTAAAAGATCACATTGACAAGGAGCTAATAATAATAACAGTGATAAATGTAAAAGAAATATAACAGTAGGGCTTTTAGCGTGTAAGAAACCTTTTTAACATCAGAGCAAAAAACAAGATTATTTGTATAAAATGACAAACGTTACAAAACTGAGGAGACGTGATTTGAAGCAGAAACGCTTTTGATTGTCAACAAAGATGAATAAATGTTAAGTTTGTGAGAACTATCGTATATTGTCAGATTTGGAATGTGTCTAGAGATTTTTGCAGTTAACATGCAAATGCAATACAAGAGCAACTGCAACAACACAAACTGTTTGTGTTAACAGTTGAGTGAAGATATAAGAATGCTCCTGTGAGCATCATCGCCACCCCGAAACAGGAGATTTAAGGTAGATAATATATTTTAACTGTTCTTCAGCTATTCAGGAAACCCAGTGTGTCTTCATGCACACGTATTGTACACAAGGCTGGACGACCAACCGTGCAAAGCGGTTACTTCCACAGGGTCATAAATCGCCCAGGGGCCCCAATGCTTCAGGTTCACTGTGTGTATATGAAAAACTAAAGGCTCTGACACACCAAGCCGACGGTCGGTCGATGTTGGGCTGTTGGCGAGCATCTGCCGCCCTCGTCTGTGATTTTTTTCAGCTGGCAGTTCAGCTCAGCACACAAGAAGAGAAATTAAAGTGAGGAAAGTAAACAAAAAGCTCAAGAGCGCTTTCACATCTGTTCTGTTTGGTTCGTTTCAGTTCAATCAAACTCAAGTTGGTTTGCCCCCTAAGTGACACATTGTTTGGGTTAAACATGAGCATGTTACAGTCCTGGAGGATTATTAATGTGCACCTCCTCCTGTACTGCCTTAATATGCACATTCAGCACATCCAATGCATCAAAACATTGTTTTCTAGTTGGAGCTGCGTTTGCCTCGTTTTCAAACTGTATGCTTTGACTAAAATGAACAATGACAGCAATATAGTCCACGATGAGCAGCGCTAAAATCAACCTGCGTAGTTGTCCCTCCATTGTGACATTAGAAAGTGTCACATTTATCTTGCAAGTGTACTCTTCTTCAACGTTTGCTTTACTTCCTGGATTTTTCCCACATGGAAATTCTGACCAATCAAGAGCAGCTTTCTCACACAAGGCATTTGATCTGGTCCTCTTGTAAATGCTGCCGTGAGAACACCAACCAACTATAGGCAATTATACAACTTTGGAACAACATGAGTCCCTGATTCAGACCAGAGGAGACCACTCTAGGGCTGAGAGCAGCCTCAGTCAAGAGGGAAGAGACTGAAACCATTTCATAAGGTACGATTATTTTTCTTTAGTCGTCGAGCTCTTGAGCAAAAACATTTCCTGATGGTTTGTGTTATTGTTCGCACAGTAAATATGCTCTGTTCTCAACACTGGATTGTTCTGTTAATGTACTTACTGGCTAACTTGCGTCAAGATGGTCTTCTGGTTTCCTCTCATACAGGTACAGAACGTACAAGCTTGTTGGCCATCAGTTGATGTCTTGGTGGTGTGTTTATGTTCAACTTTTTGACTAACGCACAGGCAACATGAGGCGACGCAAAAGGGACCTTTCATCGCTGCTAGTTCTCTGAAGTCGGTTGGGTGTGTCTGGGCCTTAAAGCTCAATATTAACCAATGTGATAGGGCCCTTAAAATACCTGACCACCTGATCTCGTGTTGACAACGTTCTTGGAGTGAAAATCTAGTTTTAAGCTCTTCATAACATCAGCTGACACTGCCAAGAAAGCTGGCCTGTGAGGTTATTTCAGCATAGAGTGCTCCGGGGATGACTATTTCTTTATTAATTTGGGTTTCACCACACAGTAAACCTGGGGCCCAAAGAGGCCCCTGGTGACCCCAGACAGGTGAATCCGGCCCTGATTGTACAGTCATATAAAACTCATCTGACAGTGTTTATTTAACTACAGAGGCAGATTGTTTACAACGTGATAGCAGCAACAGGTTACGTTGTATAGAAGCTAACATGGTTGTTTCCACAGTCATCACTGTACGATTGTATGGCAGAGTCGTGTCTGTTATACAGTTCATTCTGTTCACTAAATATACACATTTAATGTTCATACAACAAGGCACATTTTCTCCTGAGTGTCCTAAGCACAATACCCGGTGGTGTTTGATGAAACAACCCCTGCTTTACTGAGGAAGAGTCTCAAGTTGTGTTGATTCATGGTTGATTTTTACGATGGAAAATACTGTGTGTAGATCACATTTATGTGAATGTGTGTGTGAGATAAGGGTATAGTTAGCCAGGTGGTACTCGGGGTTCGATCTTCAGTGAGAGCTCATACAGGGTATCTTCATCCATCACTAGTGTCTTATCCAGGAGGAACTGAGTCACCTGAAGAAAGATGGGACACATCAATTATTTTGTGGTGATAGTACTGATCATTTCAGCACAGATACTGCATTTTATTAGACGCACCTTGGGTTGGTGCTCTATCCTGTAAGGTGCTTGCTGGAACTGACGAATCTCTCGGATGATATGACAAATCTGAGAGAGCACAGACACAGATAATAAATAATTCAGTCAACTGACCGCTAAACCCTGCTCCCAGGGCTGCAGTGTCTCACGCACTGAGCATGAGATTCACGCAAATGACACTTTTCACACACCCTAAGGACACAAGTTCGTTTTCTCACATACTGAAAAACCGATTTGTAACTCATAACGTCACAATGTGGAAAGAGGATCAATCTAGATGTGGCTAGCTATTCAGGCTAACTTCAGCTCCATTGTTTGAAAACAGTCTCCAGCGGACTTTGTAAGGTTTCATCTGTCTCATTTTAAAACAAGAATCCTGTAAAATAAATCTTACATATTTTTTTTATAACAATGGTTCTTAATTCCAGACAGACGTACACTTAAGTGCACTTTTCATTTCTAGCCATCTACTATCAATTTTACTACCTAAAATACCTGCCTCCTGGAGTTTTTATATCAGCTATAGCTAACTAGCTAAGGTCCATGAGTCGGCAAAAAAACTGTCTATGGTTGACTTTTAAATGTTTCCAGTTGACTCATTTTAAAACTTAAACTAAATAAGTCTTAAATAGGCTACATTTTTCAAACGTTGTGTTTGACGAGCCTGACACTGTGGTAACGTTGGCTGGTTGCTGAAGTGCAACTACTCCAAATTAAAGAAAGAGCAGGAACGTTAGCAATAGAGGCGCCAACAATAGTTATCCATGCTGTCAAGCTAACGTTGGACAACAGCAGCAGGTATTCATGTTTGAATCTATGCATCACTAGCCATGTTTCCATCAGCCTGTTTAGATGCGCATCTAGAAGTATCGCATCGGAATGTTATGATGGAAACGCCAAAATTAAAATTAAAATCCCCTGATTCGCACAAACTAAAATACGCTCGCTTTAGCCGGGTTTTGGTTAATTCAAAAAAGTGTTGATTCGCAAAACGGGGAATGGAAACAGTTATGTTCGAATTAAGTCTGACGTAGCGCACCTCTCTCCATGGTGATATCCACACTCCGGGTCGGGAAGGCGGTAATGCATTTACAAGCTGGTTGCCAACCGCCAGAAAACGTAGAAGAAGAATGCGAGACTTGTTTTGTTTCCGGTTCGGCGGAAAACTCGCGCGAGTTCATAGTTTTCACCGAAGTCCGTACATTTAATGGAAACACACAGGATTCGTATTTCTTTTAATGCACATTTCCCAATGATTCAAAACACTTTTGGATGGAAACATAGCTACTGATATGAGGCAGACAAAAGCAACTTCTCATTTCTAGCCAACAACCATTAATTTTGCTGTTGTTGCAGATTTTATTAACTATAATTAACTAGCTAACGTTAGTTAAGCTAACTTGAGCTCCACTGTTTGAAAATGCAGTCTCTAGCTGACCTATTAATGTTCCATCTGTCTTATTTAATTTCAAGAATCCTGTATAATAAATCTTAAATAATTTTGTACATGGCAGGCTTTCATTTCGATACCATTAATTTTGCAGCTTAAAATAATTGTTGGAGTTTTTATCAGCTAATTGAGCTACGGCCATTAGTAGGCTACAAAATTGTATGTGGCTGACTTTTAAATGTTTTCAGCTGACTTATTTTTCAACATGAATCCTGTATAATAAATCTTAAATAATTTTGTACATGGTAGGCTTTCATTTCTACGACCATTTCATTTACTATTAATTTTGCCACTTAAAATTATTGTCGCTTGGATGTTTTATAAGCTATAGCTAACTAGCTAATTAAGCTACGTCCATTAGTAGGCTAACTCTCTGTGTCTGACTTTTAAATGTTTCCAGCTGACTGTATTTTAAAACAAATATTTAAAAAAAAAAGTCCTAAATACACTTTTTAAACGCTGTGTTTGGCAACACTGTATGATTATGACAACTACCCACAACTACTGTTGTGTTTTTGGTTTTAGGAGACTTTATTTCAGGGGAGGTTAGCGACCAATACACTGATCTTTATTAGGGATTATATGAGAGGAGGAACAGGAAAGGAGTGTATCGTTACCATCCTCATCTTGGAGAAGTTAACCAGGCCCTCCTCCGTGAAGTTGGGTGTTCCCTCCTCGATGAAAGCCAGGTCAGTGAGGTACATGCCCAGGTACGGGACACATGGAGGGTTACAGCTGCACAAACACAGGGCACAAACATTAGACTGTTATTAAGGTATGGATTTAAACATTTAACACACTGTTTTTCTACTATTTACTTTTTCAGTGTCTCTCTGAGATTCTTGAACCTCCCCTCTGAGGACACCGTCTTCTGCAGCCGGTCCATGAGCGCCTTCGTCTAAAAACACACAAAGAAACCTTAAAGGTTTTGGGCAGGAAGTAGGTTTTTATTTCCAGCAACACCTTTAATGAATTGATCCCAACCTGTTTGCAGACTTTTGCCCAGGTCTTCTTCAGCCTGTAGATGGCGCTGCGGTTGAGAGCAGAGGTGATCTCCAGCACGCCGTTGTAGTTGTTGAGACAGCGACAGATATCAGCCACCGCCAGCCACTTCTCTATGGAGCTGGCCCTGGAGCCCACGTCAGTGTGAGTCATGATCTGAGACGCCACCAGGTTACTCATCTGTGGAGGGAAGGTGAGAGGGAGACACTTAATATGTTTCTGGCAAAAATACATTTTCACCTTGTCAGCAAATATTTACTTAGCTACCATTTTATAAGGTAGAAGACCAATGTGTTCACACTGGGCACGAATAAAACAATTTGGGCGGCTACATTACCTGTTAAATCAATGTAAAGATGTGATTAGACACAAATTACCCCTGGGCAGCATGATGGACCAACGCAAATGATGCAAAATATGCAAATTCATCGGTGAAAATGGAGCTGGTGTGATTTCTTGTCTCTAATCTGAATTTCAGCAACCAATTCGCCATGATATGACGCCAATGACGTATCAGCAGAACTTGACTGATTCAGCGATTTTAGGCACGTATAATGCGAGTCAGCACAAAATATTTTAGCACTCGTGCGAGTAAAATGGCGCAAAAATTGCATCGTGTCTGGTGTGAACAGAACATAAAATGGAATCTGCCCACCATGATTTCCACACCCTTAATAAAGAGAACCTGCATTAAAGAGTCTGTGCAGTCTTACGTCATTAAAATGTTGGCTGGTCTTCATGATGTACGGAGTCCTCTCCGTCTTGTCGACCTTCATCCAGCCCTGACCGAGGAACTCCCTGCAGGAACACAGTCACACACACTGTGTTAGTCTTCAGTCTAACTACAGTAGTGGAAAGTGAGGTTCATGTATTTTTACTTTATCCATCATACAATTCACCATATTTTAGACCTTTTACCCCGCCACATTCATTCCACATCTATAATTAATTATGTTGCAGATAAGAATTTTACATTCCAAACATCTGATGAACTTACAACATAAAATAAGTATTGTTAAATATTAAACCACCCATCGGTGGTTAACTTAAAGAAGTTAAATAAGCTTCATCACGACCAAGTACAACAATAAATAATGCTTTTAACATAGTTCGTATTCGGCTGAAAGTATTTTATTTTTCTTTATATATATATATATATATATATATATATATTATTATTACATAAAATTATTATTATAATAAATACAAATAATAATATTTCCCTTTCTTTCTGTGTATTTTGACACTACCTTTAGGGACAACTGGAGTAAAGAAAAAACATTTAAACTCAAGTAATTATTCATTTATTATTGGAAACTTCATTCTTCATAGAAATTTTATTCTGCTACAGACTCAACTTGAACATGTACTCCTAATTGAACACAGTATTTATTTTCTTATAATTATTACTAAATTACAATAATTCTTTCTCAGAAACTTGTGAGTAAATTATTGGGTAAAAATTACAGATCTATAAAATAAAAAGTTACAAACCTCTTCTTGAATCTAACGTGTGACTGCAGGTCTGTGAGGTGAACATTATCATATATAGTGATGTACTCACTCGTAGGGAATACTCCTGAACACGATGTGATCCAGCAGTGTGATCTGTTCTGCCAGCTCCATGGCCGACAGAGACTCGAAACACTCGGCCTTCGGACTCTCCGCCTGCAAACACACAGAAACTATTTCTAGTAAAGAACTTTAAACCAGCTGTTTGGAACAACTACAGCACCACACACATACCACAGTAAGTTAACTCCTCATACTGGGAATCCACCTACGACTGGGAACTCACTACCGTGCACAGTAACTACAGTGGAGCTGCTGGTTTTTATCATGGGAGTGATATTATTCTTACCACGATGAAGTGTAGCAGAGGACAGCTTTTCTGGAGATAAATTATTTCAACAACTGCTTAAATATGTGCTTAGAATACATCTGTCATAAATCCCTGATGTTAGGTACACTGGTTGTGACAGGTGGTGATACTGACCATCTGTAAGATGTCCTCTATCTTCAGCTGAGCATCATCTTGTTCTTCTTGAGAAAGGGCACTGCAGAGGAAAACACACACTGTTACAAGTGTCCTGAGACAGGCAGCAGAAATAACACAGTAGCAGACAGTAAAACAAACATAGAACAATTAAAATTACACTGAATGAACAACTTACAGAAACTAAGATATCAAATAACATTCTTTAATCTGTCCAAACATCTGCAGGCAGGTGCGCCTGCAAAAAGCACGTATAATAATTTCCAGTTCAGCATCTGACAAATCGGATCTCAGTTTACTGATGTTTGGTCAGGTGCTTCACAATCCAATGATGAGGAGTGATCAGATACTACCCCTAAATTATGCAGGTTTGTATGAGCAGCAGAGGAAAGAGGCCCAATCAGAGCCTCTGTCTTATCAGCACTGAGCTGCATAAAGTTTTCTGCACTCCAGACCCTATTAGCAAATATAAGAGAGGCCCCAGAAACCAGCCCTGTGGGACACCACGCGACGGTGGAGAGGAATCAGACACAAAGTCTCCAAACCCCCACAAAGTAGTAATACTGTACCTAGTCAGTCTATAGATGGACAAGGCAGACCATCCAAGCAGAGCATACAGAGAGCAATGGTGAGTAGGGGCTCTGAGATTTGTAATAAATCTCAGAGCTCCATGGTTGACAGTATGCAGCGAGTGGAGGAATTTTGAAGCTGTTTATAAAAACTTTGTCATAGTCCCGCACAAGCATACAAGTGGTGGCAACAAGTGTCCTTTTAGCTTCAAAGGAAAAGTAGGACTTGTTTCTAAAATAAAAACCCAATTAAATATGTGCTATGTGTGAATAGTGCTACTGTCGTACCACTTACACTGATAGTTCTTCAGTTTTAATGGGCACTGTTTTGATCTATAATGGTTGTCCTTTATTTTCAGATATATTTCATGTCTATATTTCTTTTTATAAATATTCATATAAATCAGAATAACATGGTAGGGGGTCCCACACAATTACAGCATAAATCTCAAAACCTGTCCATGACTTTTCAAGGACCCATTGTAGCGTATACTTTACTCCAAATGATCTCCAAATTATTGTCTGAAGTTAACAGCAACCTTTTAAATCTAGTTGTACATGTTTGTTACATTATGTGGAAGGTTATCTGTCTTTGCTTACATTTATGTTTTTTTATAGAATATTCAGGAGTTCATGATATGAAATTAATATGAGAAAGAAATAATCATTAAAGTGCACAACTAAAAATGAGATAATATATAATGACAGATTAATCAGTTAATGATATGATGAACTTTCGACTTTACAGAGACAATAAATCTATTATTGTTTTAAATGCAGACGTTCCCAAAGTTTCTGTTTTTTACTTTTTAATGTTAAGATGGATGGATGATGTTTTTGTGTGTGTGTGTGTGTGTGTGTGTACCTTAATATGTTGGACGTGGCTTTCCTCTCCTGAGGCAGCAGGTCTGGGTCACGTAGCACCTCCTCCAGCAGACAGATCACCCCCGTCTTCAGCTCACTGTTCATCTCAAAGTCCTGATGGATCAACACATTTACATACGTTAATACATATTTACACACACTGATATACATTTATAGACACTGATACACATTTGGCATGTCACATGTTTGCAGAGAGGCTGACTTGAGCAGACTCAGGTGCCACAATATCTGCTTTTGTCCTGTTGAAGTCCAAGATATCCTTTAAAGATATTTGTCATGATTTCATAAAGGAAATTAATTATTTCTAATTCAAAATATTTCACTTTCTAATAAGAAATAATTTACATCTAAATTCCCACTGCTCAAATCATTGCTCTAATGATGCCCACAGCTTCAGACACTCCAACATGAGAAGGACGCCCTCTAGTGGACATTTACTGCACTATAAATCAGCTGGTGTGTTTTCTTTTTGTCCAACTTGTTAGTCGAAGCCTCCGAGACATTAAACAGAAATAATGCATCCTTTGCACTTCAGCTGTTTAAAGTCTGGTTTATAAAACATTCTAATAAATAAGAGAAATAAAAGGGCCGATAAATTAAGGTTTAATATGTTTATTGAGCTGTGAGAGAGGAGGACCCTGGTGCTCTAGTGATGAATGGCTTTACAGGATTATCTTAACCTCATGTTTTTAATTTTAATTAGCTCTGAAACATCAGGAATCCTTTGTAAAATCTTCTCCTGCAGATTAAAGGTGCGACAAACCACCCTTATTGATCCTGGTTTAGAAGACAATGGTGGTGTGGTGATTGAGCTGGACTTACATGATCACGCCGCTGCAAAGGTAACGTTTACAGACCCCCATTTTTGTCAGATAATAGATTTTAAATTAAGTTTTTCACTGCTTTTTACTGTAAAAGGAAAAAAGAATCCATATTTTTGTTTCACACAATCTGCTGTTGATATCAGTGTTTCCTTTAATCACCAGCTGAAGGTCATAACCCACAGACTCTTATTATCGTCCACATGGACCCAGACCTGTGGTCATCAATAGGTCCAAATAATAAATAATAAATGTTCATTTTTCAGGGCGACAAACATCCAGGTACAAAAATAGCATCTTATATAATCTTAAATGAAAACGATAGTCCTTCCAGTGTCCCCGGGGAGGACGCTGACCTTTCTGCATGCTTCCTGGGTGGGAGAAAAGACACGCAGAGTAAAGAGCACCTCCGTCGGGGAAAAAGAGTGACAGAAGAGGACATGCGCACAGTGGGGGGGTGATGGCAATGAAAACAGACTCTGTCAGGTGGGCTCAAAATGTCCTCTCCAGGTTATGGACGCATCTAAACACCTGTTGAGGAACTTGTAAGAAGGCTCTGAGGAGGTGGAAGATTTTACCCGTCGTGGACTCACCTGGGAGTGTTTGGACACCCAGTGTCGCAGCACGTTCAGGACTCTGTTGGTGGCCGCTCGCCGGATGATGAATTCTTTGTCACAGACTTTCTCAGAGTTAGTAAAACCTGGGAGACATGAAGACATAATGTTAAACGTCTGAGGTCGCTCTTGTTATTTAGCTCCATGTTAAAAGCCTTTAATCCTGATGTCTGGAGTTACAAGTGTCAAAACTACAACAGTTAGTGGTGGAAGAAAGACTCAGATCTTTCACAGTAAAAGTAGAAATACACCTTAAAGTCGTGCATTCAATTTTTGACTGAAGAGTACTGATCCCTAAAAGTGTTTTTGTCACTGACAGGCTCTAATTGTTACTCTAAGTGTCTGACAACATTATCAGAGGATCCCTACAGAGATAGAGCTTTTTTTAATTTATTATTAACAGCCCTGAAATCACCGTCACCAAACCCACCAGACTCCATTTAAATAAACAGTGATTTAATCATCACTCAACACACTTCATTCAAACTCACAGAAACAAAATAAAACTCACAGAAACCATCTTGGTTCATCTCTCAGCTGTTCCAACAATCACCAGCTCTGGTTTGGTTGAAATTAACCCTTAAGTCACCAGTTAGATGTGACAACATGCTGCCTCTATACACACTAACATGACTGTTTATTTAAATGGAGTCTGGTGGGTTTGGTGACGGTGATTTCAGGGCTGTTTCTGGTTAAACAAAAAGGATCTGACTCTTTAATACAAAGCTCTATCTCTGTAGGGATCCTTTCATAATGCTGTCAGACACTGAGCCCCGTCTCCACCAAACCCTTTCAGTCCAGCACCTGTGGAACCAGCAGTAAGCCTTCAGACATGGTACCTAGACCCTCAGTGTGTTCAGACAGTCCTCTTAAATGTGGGCGGGGTTGTTGTCACTCACTGCTCCGTCCAGCACTCGCTGTATTTCCTCATCAGCGGTGACACAGATGGAAGTCTGCACCTGGTTTATCGTCCACAGAACGAGGCTGCACGCCCACATTTTCACAACAAAATAGAACAGGCTGCAGTGAGAGTCTCTCTCCATGGGATATTTCAAAATAGCAGCTTTGTGCATTTAGTCCTTCTCAGGCAAGCTCAGGGGTTTAGTGTTGCTGTAGCCCACAGGAAGTGAGGATTAGAATATATGACCTTCACATAATCCGCTCCAAATGAATCTATATTTTTAAAGTCATTACTAAAAGTGTGTGTCATATAAAAACTAAAGTGATGGTCAAAGTTGTCACAGTGAAATTTAAGGTGTGCTGATGGATTCACGTCATCAACTCATGCATTGAGTAACATTACAAGTTAACGTTCCACCTTAAAAGTTGATCTGTGTGCTAGGTACCCCAACAGAGGGGGGACCAAACATGGGGACGCTAAGGAACGCTTCTGTTGGGACCATCCACAGCTTTTCACTGTGGGAACAGAATAAATGCGTACCGAACTGAACCGAACTGAACTGAACTGAACTGAACTGCTTGGTGGAAACAAGGCTTTAGAATAACAATCTGAGCCTGTCAGTGCAACACATTCTCACTGAGTTTCCACGTCGACATATGACGTGCAAGGTACCCTGGGTGCGTTGGTTGTTGGACACTTCAGCCTGATTTCAAAGTACACTTCCATTTTCACAGGAAATGCAGTTTACATACAGTCTCTTTCAAATTAACACCGCCACAACAACTAATGCACCTGGTTACACACTGCCAACACACACACATGGTTGGGTTGAGGAAGAAAAGAACAGGGTTTACAATCTTACAGGAAGCTTGAAAATGAAAATACTCAAGTACCTCAGAATTGTACTCGAGTAAATGTCCTGAGACACTTTCCACCACGGATAACAGTCCCCTCCCTCAGCTGTGTGTCTTTTGACCTTCTTGTCTTCCCATACTCACCCTGGGAGCTGCTGTGCCCGGCAGCAGCAGTGGCGATCGCGAACGCTGAGGCGGGTGACATCGTGCAGCGAGAGTTGTCCCCTGATGTGACTGAAAGGAACCAGAGACATAAAAAAACAACACGAAATACTTGAACCATAACTGTGTATCTGTGTGTGTGTGTGTGTGTGTGTGTGTGTGTGTGTGTGTGTGTGTGTGTGTCTGTATGTGTCGTACCTCCTGACTGTCTGTAGCGGAGATGCCTCGGCGTTGAAGGTGAGCGACAGGGAGACATGTCGCCCGGCTCGCTGCTGGACGGTGACTCAGGGAGAAACTTGTCCAGAGAAACTGACTCCAGGACAGCTGTTAGGGAGAGAAAAGTCACACCTCACACATCTGTAACACGATGTAACGAGACAGCGAACATCATGTGAGAACGTCTCTGTCTTCCGATCCCAAACGTCTTTGTTTCGTCTCGTCTGCTCGTAGTCAGATTCACCGGGCGATGAAGTATTCAGGTCTTTACTGCAGTAACAGTACTAATACCACACTGTAAGAACAGGCTTCTCTGTCACAAGTACAGCTCCTTCACTGACAAACTCAAACACAAAGTGCAGGACAAAGTATAAACAAGCATAAACTAGTATTACTAGAAAATAAAACATGAGTACCTCTACTCTGTATTTCTGTACGTGAGTAAATGTATTTAGTGACGACCCCTGCAAACTTGTGCTGAGTAGCTCCATGGGCGGACAATGAGACAGTGGGCCCCTGGGCACAGACATACAAAAGGACCCCACCATCTCTCCCACACAGGAGGCAAGACACACACACTCTGGTGGTGTGGTGTCTCTTTGTGGTTGTTTTGAGTCTCTTTGGTTTCTGAGCCTCTGTTGTTTTGAGTCTTTTGTTTTTTGTGTCTCCCTGAAGTTATTTTAAAAATCTTTGTGGTTATTTTGAGTCTCTGGTTGTTTTTTAAGTCTCTTTGGTTTTTGAGTCTCTCTGTGGTTTTGAGTCTTGGTGTTTTTTGAGTCTCCTTGTGGTTGTTTTGAGTCTTTGTTTTTTTGAGTCTCTTTGGTTTCTGAGTCTCTGTTGTTTTGAGTCTTGTTGTTTTTTTGTGTCTCCCTGAAGTTATTTTAAAAATCTTTGCGGTTATTTTGAGTCTGGTTGTTTTTTGAGTCTCTTTGGTTTTTGAGTCTTGTTGTTTTTTGAGTCTCTCTGTGGTTTTGAGTCTTGTTGTTTTTTGAGTCTCCTTGTGGTTGTTTTGAGTCCTTTTGTTTTTTTTGAGTCTCTTTGGTTTTTGAGTCTCTGGTTGTTTTTTGTCTCCTTGGGTTGTTTTGAGTCTCTTTGTGGTTGTTTTGTGTCTCCTTGGGTTGTTTTGAGTCTCTTTTTGTTTTTTGAGTCTCTTTGTGGTTGTTTTGTGTCTCTTTGGTTTGTTTTGAGTCTCTTTATGGTTGTTTTGTGTCTCTTTGGGTTGTTTTGAGTCTCTTTGGGTTGTTTTGAGTCTCTTTGGTTTTTGAGTCTCTTTGTGGTTGTTTTGTGTCTCTTTGGGTTGTTTTGAGTCTCTTTGGTTTTTGAGTCTCTTTGTGGTTGTTTTGTGTCTCCTTGGGTTGTTTTGAGTCTCTTTTTTTTTTAGTCTCTTTGTGGTTATTTTGAGTCTCTTTGGGTTGTTTTATGTCTCTTTGTGGTTGTTTGTGTCTCTTTTTGTTTTTTGAGTCTCTGTGGTTGTTTATAGTCTCTTTTTGGTTGTTTTGAGTCTCCTTGTGGTTGTTTTTTTGTCTCTTTTTGGTTGTTTTGAGTCTCATATTGTTTTTTGAGTCTCCTTGTGGTTGTTTTTTGTCTCTTTGTGGTTGTTTTGTGTCTCCTTGGGTTGTTTTGAGGGTTTATTGTTGTCTTTTGTGTCTTTTTGATCATTTTGTCACTTTGTTTCTCCTTGTAGTTATTTTGAGTGTCTCTGTGGTGATTTTGTGTCTCCTTGTGAATATTTTGAGTTCTTGTAATTTGGGTCTCACTGAGATCATTTTGTCTTTTTTGCTCATTTTGTCACTTTGTAATCATGTTGTTTCTACTTGTGGTTGTTTTAAGGATTCTTTTGTAGACTTTTGGGTCTCTGAGGTAATTTTGTGTCTTTTTTCACCATTTTGTGTCACTTTGTGGTTGTTTTGTGTCTCGTTGCAGTGCCTTTGCATTTCTTTGTCTTTTTGTGTTTCTTTGTGGTCATTTTGAGTCTTTTACTAGTCAGCACAAATTGGAGTAACACTTTGCAGGTGAAGGCCAGGCGGGCCCTAAGACACTTTGGGCCCCTGGCCCTGTACCTGGAAGGAACATTCAGTAATCCATCCGTGATTGGCTCGTATTGGCCTGATGAGTGACACCTGATGATGAAATATGATCATTTGTATCACCAACGCCTCTAAATTCACCATATGAATCCACCTGTTCTGCTGTTTGTGTGTGGGAGTAAAATACAATGCACAACACGTATTCTTTGTTTCAGAGGACATCTATAAATACTGCGTCTGGATAAAAATAAATCAGCAGTGTAACCTCTGAATGAGCAAGTGCTGTTGTTCATGTGCATCTTTGGCCTGCAGGGTCATGAGCTGCAGCACTTTGGGCGTTACTGGAGAGCTCTCCATTTCACCCATTTAACAAGTCATTTTCCTCTGAAGCGGGGGGGGGGGGCACTTCAGCTGCCACGTAACAGCTCTGTTTTTATGTCTTCATTTTCTTCCTCTCCAATTTGTTGTCAGAGATTTTCTGACCTGGTGTTCTGCTGCTGTTTTTGTAGTGAACAAGCTGTCGGCTGGAGCCAGATGGTGATCTAAGAGCACGATTATTCCTCCGTTGGGTAACGGTGACCCATTTATGTCTCCCGCTCCCGACTCTGTCTGGGTTGGCGGGCCACTATCAGTGATGTGTCAGATTCTAGTTTAATATCAGTTATAAATAAATCATGCACCATTTGAAGTCACTTTCAGGTCTTGCAGTCGATGACAGAGCTTTCTAAACTTTCCCTGTTTTTAAACCTCACTCCAGCGGTCGATTCTGAGGCGTGTGCCCACACATGTGCTGATGCTCACATGAGACTGACAGAGTGTGAATCATATGCTTTTGTGCTCCAGCTACATACCCCTGCGGATGCTGCGCCTCAGCTTCCCACAGAAGGCGTCGATGCGAGGCAGCTCTCCGCTGACGTCCTCCCCTGCAGCTGGGCTCAGCTCTGGGGAGCTGGGACCGCGGCTGAGGTCCAGAGGGGCCTTGGTGGAGAAGGGGGGCGGCGAGGACATCCCGGAGGCCTGGGGGAGGCTGGGAGAGCGCGTGGCGGTGGGCGGAGGGGAGGAAAAGCCAGAGGGGGGCCTGGTTGAGTTGGGAGGAGGAGAGGAGATGGAGGGGCTGTGACTGGAGGTGGGGGAGTTGGCTGCGGAGGAGGTGGGGGTGGTGGACAGATCCAAGGCTCCAGCTTTCCCACTGACGGGGGAACTGAGGGAAAGCTTGCGGCTGTGGACGGGCGAGGAGGTGCGAGAGGGGATGGTGAGAGGCGGAGGAGAGGAGAATTTGCGGCACAGCCTCGGGGACTTGTTGTTCAGGGGGTCCGTCCCCCACGAGCCCTGGTTGGTGGCAAAGAAGAGCTCCAGAGACCTGAGAGGGACAGAAGAAGAACTAATCTATAGATGTGACTCTGACAGACGCTGAAGCTAAAACTCTACTGATGGTATTTACTTGGACTGGTCCAGGGCGAGCTGTGTGATCTTCAGACTGTAGTCAGGACAGAGGGACATGATGGACAAACGATCACATGAGTGTTGCTCGATCCTGGGACAGTGACAGGAAGAGGAGGAAGAGGAGGTGTATGGCAGGGTGACAGATGAAGAGAGGGGGTGAATGAGGAGAGCAGGATGAAATGAACAACAGAGAATGTGGAGATGTAGTCAGTGTCCTGCAACATGAGTTTGATACATGAGAGGAGAGGGAAGACAATCAGGGAGAATGAATGTGGAAACAAATGAACACAATCAGGAAAACAGTGGTGAAGGAAGTATTACGATTAGGGCTGTCCTGATCCGATCTCAAGGATCTGTATCAGAGTTGATCAAGGCATCCTTTAACTGATCAGGATGGGATTGGTTATATTCATCTATACAGAGCTCCATCTGATCCTTTGCTTTACGCCACACAGCTGGTTTTACTCGCAAAGCTTTCATGCATTTATGTTGTTTACCAAAGTTACGAGCTCTCATTTCATTTCAGCTCAGTGTGAGAGTGTCTTGCATCACCACGCCACTGCAAGCTCAAAAGAAAAAGACTGCGCATGAGACTGCCAATTAGTCAGTAGGAATTTATCAATGTCGCCTTATCCGTGCAAAACACGTACAGACAACAAAAATGAATGCTGACCGGAACACAGTTCATCCATGTAACAAAAACAATCACTTTAAGTGGCTGTATGATGGTGCAAACATGCCCTGTTTTTGTCACTGACAGGCTCAGACTGTTATTCTAAGTGTCTGACAGCATTATGAAAGGATCCCTACAGAGATAGAGCTTTGTGTTAAAGAGTAAGATCCTTTTTGTTTAACCAGAAACAGCCCTGAAATCAGCTGTTCCAACAATCACCAGCTCTGGTTTGGTTTAAATTAACCCTTAATTCACCAGTTAGACGTGACACCATGCTGCCTCTATACACACTAACATGACTGTTTATTTAAATGGAGTCTGGTGGGTTTGGTGACGGTGATTTCAGGGCTGTTTCTGGTTAAGCAAAAAGGATCTGACTCTTTAACACAAAGCTCTGTCTCTGTAGGGATCCTTTCCAAAATGTTGCCAGACACTTAGAATAACAATCTGGTGGCAATCATAATTTTGGGGCTGTTTCTTGTCAAACAAGAAGGACCTTTCTTATTAACAAAAACATCTTTCTCTGTAAGGACCCTTTCCTTGATGTTGTCAAACATGTATAACAATCTGAGCCTGTCAGTGGTAACAACAAGCACTATTTAAAATGGAGGCTGGTGGGTTTTGGCTATAGCAATTTTGGGGCTATTTCCTGTAGTTGAAAAGGATCTTGTCTTAAAAAAAGGTCTATCTCTGTGGGGACCTTTTCCTTGATGTTGTCAGACACATAACAATCTGAGCCTGTCAGTGTCAAAAACAAGCACAATTTAAATTTAGTCTGGTGGGTTTGGTGACGGTGATTTCAGGGCTGTTTCTGGTTAAACAAAAAGGATCTGACTCTTTAATACAAAGCTCTATCTCTGTAGGGATCCTTTCATAATGTTGTCAGAAACTTAGAATAACAATCTGAGCCTGTCAGTGACAAAAACAAACACTTTTAGTGGACGTAAAATGATGCACAAATGCCCCATGAGGTTACATTGCAGCCTGTTTCTCAGTTGCCATCTGCAGACATCTTGTTCAATACTGAACCAGTTTCAAATGTTGTCTCTATTTGTCTCTGAGACACAAATACATGAAAAATAGAGTCCAGGCTAAAAAACACTGAAGTTACCCTCTAAGTAGTTGAATAAATGCACTTAGTAAGGCTCCATCACTGCAGCGATGTTCCACACCTACAGAAGGTGGAGCACTTTAAAGCAGTGACATGTACCTGACAGGTATGGAGGTAAACGGCTTCTTGTAGATGTCGGCCAGCTTGTCGATGACCACGGCCGCTGTGGTGAAGATCCTGTACGTGTGAAGGAAGGTGTTGAGGAAGTCTATGGAGAGGAACCGCAGGTCCGTCAGTCGCTCCAGGAGCCGCTCCACGCTGGCGTATCGGATCTGAGGGACCTTGCAGGAGTTGAGCGTCTTGCTGAAGCAGATGTCGACGTCGTCTTTGTGCAGTCGGGCGTCAGATCTTAAAGAAATAAAATAAACTGTGTTAAGTTAAAGGTTGAGGTGATATTTTTATTGGCGATCTTCCTTTTCTAGAAGTCGTCTCTTCTTACTTGATCATGTGCGGCACCGAAACTTTGGAGTTCTCCTCAAACACGCTGGTCATCAGGCCGTTACATCGGATGTTATCGATGCACTGAAACAGAGATTTGGTGACACTTTCAGTCGTCTTTAATCATACATTAAAAGAGATCTTCCACAGCTTTAAACAGTCAGCGTCTACCTGGCTGATGTCACTGGTCCAGGCGGCCTTTTCTTGACGAGACGGCGCCAAGAGGACGACAGAGAAGGACTGACCGTCCGGAGGCTCCACCACGATCTTGAACTCCAGGTGGCTGAAGCCTTGACCTGCTGCGTTATCTGTAACGTTAAACACACCATCAGCGCCTCGTTCAACAGCAAACATTGACGTTAAGAAACGAGAAATGATGTGGTATGACAGATACTCACAGTCCTCATCGCTGGCGTCTAGTTCTTCGATGAGAGTGCACTCTATCAGAGACAACGTGCCTCCTTGCTGTTGGGGAAGAAAAGTTCAGCATCTGATTGGTGCTGAAAAACTACATCACTGGGAAGGTGTTAATCTTTACTTTTAGGGATTTCAATGACATCTGTACCCAGCATTCAGTGATCACCAGGAGTAGAAGTAACAGATTACTTTTTGTTATGTTGTACTTCCCTGAGTATCACCAGCCCTGATTCACTGTGTGAGAATGGACTGAATGAGTATTATATCCTGATTCATCGTCTTTCCATCCCTGGTGATCAGTAACTTTAAAACTGTACGTGACACTAAGGCATCTAGTTTCAAAAAGGCAGCGTGAGGTGATGGACAGAGCAGCGTATCTTAGATTTAAGGCAGTAATTTAAGTTCTGTTGTAGCTACAGTAATAAAGGAATACTGCTCCACCCAAATCATCAGTTACTGACCCTGTGTTACACTGAATTCAGGGATGTAACCGATATACAAACAGTCATTTGGGGAGTGAAGTGAGTTTACACAATGAATTTATGATGGTTTTCTTTGAAATGAGCCACAGTATGATGTTACAGGGACTGTGTGTCCCGTCCTGAAGCTCAGCACATAACAGGATTGACACTCAGCCACACATTTGCAAAGCCTGGTAAGACCATCCTCATGACGTGAGCTTAAGGGCCTGTCCCATTTCTACCCCTTAAATCTTCCACTCGGTATTGAGTGCCCTCGTTTGCGAGATAACCCTTGATGAGGGAAGTGAGAGATATTAGGGTAGAGATCTTTCCCTAAGAAATGAGACACCACTTCAGGCAAATCGGCGTGGCCGACGTGCAGGCATACGTCATGCATAGTATCGATGCAAGATACCGGTAGTCATTCAGGTTTGAGAACGCCGGCTCCAGCGCTTGTGTTGTGGCGTGCTCTCCATCTGATGAATCAACGGAGAAGAAATGCTGAAAACAGGAGGCGCCTTCAACGTCTTCTAGTTCTGATCGAATTTGTTCGGGTAAGTGTTTAAATATTTTGACGCTGTGTTCAACTGAGTTGCTGATGAGTTTACGCTAGTCCAACCATCTGTTGTTTGTATGGCCTACATTCCGATCGTACAGTAACAAATTGTTTTCTAAAACTTGCAGAAGTTGCTGACTTCACAAGGTGTTCTGGGAAATTTCATCTTCCACTTCGCTGGGAGTGTGGGTCGGGGCTCCCTTGGAATCTAGGGCGGGTTTTAAGTGTTGGAAACCACCTCCACTACCTCAGTTCTGTTTTTGGACACCACGAGCCTACACGTGAACGCACACAACCAAGTGGGTATTTCTAGGGGAAGAGTGGGTATTGGGACAGGCCCTAGCATTCAGTTCGGACTCTGTGCCCTCCCCAAACACTTTACAGAAATTAAAATGATCCAATCAGAGCCAATCAGGGATCCATATTGTAGTTGACAACATAAGCAGCCAATCAGGGGCTGTTACAGGCTGCAGCTTGTAGAACAGTAATGGCAGCTTCCAAAGCAACAAGCGCGAACTGTAACAGCAAAAATACTTAGGACACAGTTGTGGCATGACCTGTAAGGTAAAAACCTTCTCGCTCAGTGTCGATGACACGCCATGTCCATGCCCCATTCACTTTGGCCTTAACGTTAGAGTCAACTTTTCTCTGAAGTAAAGATGTTTTTGCCGTTCTTCTGACTGGATTTGGCAAAAGTTTGATTTATCAACTGGTTCCATCGGTGAAGAAGAAAATGTTCCTCATGTTTTGTTTTGCTGATTGGCTGAAGGAGTCTGCTGAAAATGTTTGTGGCGGCACCGAGAGAAACACAACATTGAGCTCACGTCATCAGGACGGTCTTACCCGACATTTGCATCACTACATGTTAAACAACTTCTCCACAGTACTTGTCAGGACTAATTCCATTGTGTCTGGATGAATGTGTCTGTGGACAGGTGAGTCTGACCTTCAGCAGGTGAAGCTTTCCTCCAGATGTTCGTGTGCAGATCAGGAAGTGTTTGGTGAACAGGAAACACTGTCGCTCTCCTTCCTTCCTCAGTGAGAGGGAGCCCAGCCGGACCTTACTGAGCATCCCGCGCTCGCTGCTGGACGGCAGCTGGATGAGGGAGCCTGTTCACAGAGACGCAGTCAGCAGTGAGTGAAAGCCGGTGGAATGAAACGATGTGGTGACGGCGGGTGTCACAGAGGAAGCTCACCCTGTCTGACGAAGGTCTGACTGGTGTCTAACAGGATGTCACAGCCCTCTACGATCATCCTCTCTATGGCCAGGTTCTTCCTGATGTTCTCCGTGTCGCTCACTTCATCGTGCATCATCCTGACAACACCAACAATCATCATCATCATCACCACCACCTCTTCTATCGTTACATATATCTGTGAGATGTGCACACGCTCACTTCGACAGCTCCTCCAGTTTGGATTTGGCAAACTCCAGACTTTTCCGCTCCACGTGTTCATGAGGTGTGTGAGCCAGCAGCTCGTGGAGGGTGATGATGTATCGAGGAATCTGAAACACAGAGGTCATTAGTGGATGTTTGAAACGTGCATGTTGGAAACCCTGCGCCCAAAACCAAAGTAAAAGCATGTATCGGTAATATCTAGTTAAAGTATGGAAAGTCAAAGTACCCATGGTGCAGTAAAATGTTCCCTGTCAGTGTTCAACTATTTCATATGATGTCTTTGGATGACTCTATGAACGCAGATGTGCTTTGGTGTGTGAACTACCTGGAACATGGGATATGTGAGGAACGTCTCCAGCATCCGTCCCTCACACGCAGCGTTGGACTCGTACTGTTTGAGCAGCTTGTCAAAGTCTCTGTTCTGCTTACAGTTGGCTAGGACCTGCAGACTGTACTGATGGTTACGCACAAACTCCTGGTAGATGTTGAGCATCGGCAGCAGGATGTCAAACAGGTCCGCTGGGTGTTGAAAGGAAAAACACAACACGTAAACTAAAGTTTAAGATAGACAAGCCTGAATCAGCAGAGGGTGCTAACACGTCTACGCTCATGCTTCCATGCCCCCGTTTAACTGGCATGATCACAAACATTTGACCTCCTGGGGTGAAAACTGTGGCTGCCAAGGAGTGGGCAAGTTTTTTGTGGACTGACCCGACAGAGCAGCTACAAAGCTGCTAGTCGTGGACATCCTACAAATTTTTATAGAGCTGGGAAAATCAGTCTGAAATAACTCCAACTGATGTTTGCAGTCTTGCGATGCACATTGTGATTAATCAGCTAAAACATGCGACAGTCTAAAGAGACAGGACTGTGAGCTCTGCAGCACTCACCCAGAACCAGAGTGGGCCAGTTGGCGATCCGAGCTTTCAGTCCCTGATGGAAGATCTCGTGCAGAAACATGATCGTCTCACTAGAAAGAAACAGATTCTTACTGTAACTATAAACTGGAAGATGAAATCTTTGCTGGTATTTCACCGTGACACAAAATAAAAACCTGTTGAGAAAGATGCTGCTGACGTCATCGTGGCTGATGGGAGGCTTCTTGGAGCTGGCGGCCATGCGCAGCGGCCGCAGGAAACAGTTGACCAGGATGGAGAGCTGGTGGACGTACTCCGTCTCGGCCTCCACCATGTTGAAGACGATCTGGTTCCTCTTCCTCATGCTCTCGGCGTGAGGGGAACAGATGTAGTCCTGGACGATGATCTTCCACTTCCTGCGGCACAGCCAGCCGCGCATGAAGCTCTGCACCTGCACAGACACACGACACCAGGTGACTCTCTGCGTTCTTTTATTACATGAAACCAACAGAGGTGGAGGAAGTATTCAGATACTTTACTTTGGTAAAAGTACTAAGTCTTCCATTGGATGTTTTTGGATAAATATTCCAGCTGCATAAATGTGTCATTTCACTGCTGTAAATGTTTCACGTTATGTTCATGGGTCGTTTCATCTACAGCACTGCATCATATTCTACACTGCTCAAAAAATTAAGGGAACTTTTAATGGTCACAGTCTAACACCAAGTCAGTTAAACAGGACTCGAAGAAGAAGACAGGCGTGAAAGAGTCTGGAGACGCCGTGGTGAACGTTATGCTGCCTGTGACATCATCCAGCATGACCGGTTTGGTGGTGGGTCAGTGATGGTCTGGGGAGGCAGATCCTTGGAGGGTCACACAGACCTCCATGTCAGAGCCAACAGTACCCTGACTGCTGTTAGGTACCAGGATGAAACCCTCAAAGCAAATGTCAGACCTTACGCTGGTACCGTGGGCCCTGGGTTCCTCCTGGTGCAGTGGGCCCTGGGTTCCTCCTGGTGCAGTGGGCCCTGGGTTCCTCCTGGTGCAGAGGGCCTTGGGTTCCTCCTGGTGCAGTGGGCCCTGGGTTCCTCCTGGTGCAGAGGGCCCTGGGTTCCTCCTGGTGCAGTGGGCCCTGGGTTCCTTCTGGTGCAGTGGGCCCTGGGTTCCTCCTGGTGCAGAGGGCCTTGGGTTCCTCCTGGTGCAGTGGGCCCTGGGTTCCTCCTGGTGCAGAGGGCCTTGGGTTCCTCCTGGTGCAGTGGGCCCTGGGTTCCTCCTGGTGCAGAGGGCCTTGGGTTCCTCCTGGTGCAGTGGGCCCTGGGTTCCTCCTGGAGCAGAGGGCCCTGGGTTCCTCCTGGTGCAGAGGGCCCTGGGTTCCTCTTGGTGCAGTGGGCCCTGGGTTCCTCCTGGTGCAGAGGGCCCTGGGTTCCTCCTGGTGCAGAGGGCCCTGGGTTCCTCTTGGTGCAGTGGGCCCTGGGTTCCTCCTGGTGCAGAGGGCCCTGGGTTCCTCCTGGTGCAGAGGGCCCTGGGTTCCTCCTGGTGCAGAGGGCCCTGGGTTCCTCCTGGTGCAGAGGGCCCTGGGTTCCTCCTGGTTCAGGACCCGGCCTCATGTGTCCAGAGTACAGTTCCTGGATGACAAAGGCATTGATGGCCCTCTCGTTCTCCTGACCTAAATCCAAATGAGCACCTATGGGACGTTATGTATCGGTGCGTCCACCGCCGCCAAGTACCACCACAGACTGTCCAGGAGCTCACTGATGCCCTGATACAGGTCTGGGAGGAGATCCCTCAGGGCACCATCCGTGACTCATCAGGAGCCCAGACGTTGCATCAGTCTGTACGGAGGCACATTGCATTCACTTGACAAATTTTAAAAAGCCCTGTTTTTCTGAGTAATATTTTCTGTTTTTCGTGGTAATTTTTTTCCTGAACGAGGAGACGAGATACTTCAAAATCTGGCGAGAAGCTCCCACCTGGCACCTGCAAGTGACCCCTGCATCCATGGTGACTCCTGCTCATGGATGTATTTTGCATCCGTGCTCCTGCTCCTAGACAATTTCAACTACGGGATTCAGGAAAAAGAAAATACCCAGAAAAACAGAAAATATTATTCAGAAAAAAACCCCAGAAAAAAATACACCAAAAAAACAGAAAAACAGAAAAAAAATACTCAGAAAAAAACAGAAAATATTACTCAGAAAAAAAAACAGAAAAAATTACACCAAAAAAACAGAAAATGAAAAAAATTACTCAGAAAAATAGAGAAAAAAAAATACCCCCAAAACGGAAAATATTACTCAGAAAAACAAAAAAATTACTCAGAAAAACAAAAAAATTACTCAGACAAACAGAGAAAAAAAAAATACCCCGAAAAACGGAAAATATTACTCAGAAAAAACAGACAAATAAAAAAATTACTCAAAAAACAGGGCTTTTTTATTGGTCAAGTGAATGCAATACGCTTCCGTAAGTCTGTGATTTCAATGTTTTACTTAGATTTTCAGTGTGATTTTGAATCCCGCCCTCAGTGGGTTGATGAGTTTGGTTTCCACTGACCGTTGTTACATCATTTTGTTCTCAACAAATTATACAATGCACATCAGTAAAGATTTAACGATTGAATAATTCGTTCATCAAGATCTGATGTGTGATTTAAGTGTTCCCTTAATTTTTTTGAGCACCGTAGACTGAAGAGTAGCACTACAGGGAAGAGGTAAAACATGTTTTTTTTAGGGTGAACTGTCCCTTTAAGTGAAGTACTTGAGTAACTGTACTTAGTTACATTTCAGCACTGGAAACCAGCAGTTTACCTTTTTGATCTTTTTAATATCTGGGTCCTCCTCCTCCTGGTTGTTCTGGTACGGCAGCATCCTCTCCTTGGTTTTATTCAACACAACAATCTGAAACAACAACAGTCTCCATGTGGACACACACCGGGCACAGGCAGGGTAAAATATTCATGAACCCACTTCAGAGGTTGAAAACAACAAATATCTGGTTGCATGATGAGGAAGTAATGGTCCTGGAAATCACTGGAGCCCTGCTGAGCTTTCATTTCACACACACACACACACACACACACACACACACACACACACACACACACACACACACACACGAGCTCCAGAACTCAAGTGCTTTCCCATCATGCCAGATGCATTTGCATGCTTTGATCTGCATCTGAGCACCCATACACGTTCATGTGTGTGTGTGTGTGTGTGTGTGTGTGTGTTTATGTATGCATGCACACGCAGATGTGGATGCGCTCATGCATACTTCGGCTTTAAGCCTCTCGATCTCGGTGTCCTGGTCCTCCAGCTGGGTGCGGAGCTGATTGGCTGCGATCTTCTCCGTCTCCATGATCTGGACCAGGTGGATGTACTTCTGCATCAGGATCTCCCGCTCGATGATGATGTCAGAGTAACTAAAGGGAGGCGAGAGGGTGAGGTCTGTCACTCAACACAAACAGAGAGCTTCATCTCACACGCTCGTACTTTAATTGAGCATTTCTATTTTACCCTGTTTTATGCTTTAACTCCAGTAAATCTCAGACCGCTACACGATAAAACAGACGATTATAACACTGTGCATATTAACGCCTTTCCTCTGCATACTTCAAGAACACTCTGCTTTAAATTCAGGTCCTTCACTTGTAAAGGACTATTTTTAGACGATAGTATTTCTACTTCTACTGCATTAAAAGTTGTGAGCGTCAATAAGCAACAATCACACAGAAACACGTCGTCATGCACGATTAAATGAAGGTGGTTTGATGTGCATCGTATTTTCTCCTGAGTGTTCAGATAGACACAAACAGAGAGGCAGAGAGGTCGAGATCAAGTCTGTGATGTAACCAGTGTAGCAATACAGCACCAGTGTGACCTAAATGTGAACCGCTGCGAGCAGAACACGTCCGTGTTAGTGCACACACACACACTCACACACACACTCACACAGAAACACACTCTCAGAGGTTAAACAAATATGGGATAACACGTGGTGGTTCAGTCAAACGTGCATCAGCACTAAAACACAGCAGAAAGTAGAGAAACAGTTTGACTTGTTAACACCTTACTGATAAAACCGTGAAGAGTTACTGACACTGCATGAAGCATTTCACTGCTGAAGGACAGTCTCATAAAACTGGGTATACAAACCGTACTAATGAACCTTCATTAATATAGGCCTATATTTTATCTCCAAGTGCACGTCACACACTGAGCGAGCCGCCTGTTAGTGACGCTATGGGCTAATGGGCATGTAGCTACTTCCATGTTTCACATGATACGTCATGTTTGTAGTAGGCTTGAGCGATTGGATGAATATATCGCGAATCGCCCATCAGCTGAGTCCATCACGGTTGGTTTCATTTTTGGCGATTGTTTGGGCGATTTTTGTCATTTTATTTTGCTAAATTAATGGTCTGTCTCCACAGAATTCAACTCGGGTCTTTCACAAAACACGGAGCTGAAAGTTACGGCCGGGGTTCACCGGGCATGTCTGCAGCGCGACATGTCTCCAGCGCGAGTCCCGTAGCAGCTCGCCCCCCTGTTAATCAATTACAGCGACTGCACCGGCAACAACGGACAACCCCCGTCTGTCACGTGACAACTCTCTATTTTAGGATGCTCTTCTATTTTTGTCACGCTACGCTCCCCTACGCGACCCTCCAGCAGATTAAAAACTACATGAAATAGTGTGCTAAACGAGCACACTGTGTTTTTAAATGAATAAACCATTATCAGAGGTGATATGTGATGATTTTCATTTTCATTCATTTACCCATGTTTATCCGTGACATTGTGTAAATGTCCGTGGCGGACATCTGAAAGCGAGTAGATGACAAACAGTACAGCAAACTTGTAGATAACTCAAATATATGTAATAACTTAGGTGGGAAATGCTTTAACTATCATGGCTCGAATGCGTCCTTCTGCAGCCGTCAGACTCTTTAAAATGGTGTCGGACAGTCGTCTTCGGCCCGTCTTTACAGCTTATTACTCAGCAAAGATCTCAAGGTGATTTTTTTTAATGAATCAGAGTATAGCCTGTAGGCTGTATGTTTCAGTAAAATTTCAATTCAATAATTTAGACATTAAAGACCACAGTCAGAGGATAAGGCGCAGGTAAATTGATTCAAACAGAATAAACAGTTGGTCGGTCCACAAAAGTGACACAGTAACAGCAGCCTATGATAACAAATAAGTAAATATAAACAAAGGACACTGGAAAAATAAAGTGCAAAAATCACACAATCACATAAAATAATAATGTCCACTCCCTTTGCGCTGTCTTTATAATAATGCCGTTGCGGACGTGGCAAAAAAAACTTAAGCTGTTACAGCTGTTCTAAAAGCCTCTCGTAGGTTATTGCTTGAATAAATAAATATAAATAATAATAAATATAGGCTAAACGAAGAACAATGGAAAAATAAAGTGCAAAAATCACATAAAATAATAAAGTCCCTTTAGGCTGTCTTTAACTCAAAAACAGTGTTTTACATGTTTTTGGAGAGGAAAACGAGCATGCTAACCTTATCTGGCTGAAGCAAAGTGCGCATATGGTTAACAATGTCACCAGCCCTGCTAAACACCCCCTCTGATGGCGTGCTTGTTGCCGGTATGCACAGATATTTCCGTGCCATGTTGGACATGAGTGGGCTCGCAAAGCACGCTGAATTTTTTTTGCTGCGTTCATGTGGTGTCGGGAGATCCGAGTTGACATGAGGTGGCGTTCATGTGAATTATCCCATTCTGAAAGTCACTTTTCGATTCTTTCCGACATCACATGAATGCAACATCCCTCCTCTTTTTTTCTTCTCCGCCACACACACACACACACACACACACACACACACACACACACACACACAACTGCCGAATATATTGGCAAACGCCGGTCGATGGGCTGACGGTAGCCGGTTGGAAATTTTTAACGTATTGCCCAACCCTAGTTTGTAGTTGACCAATGAAGATGAGTTTACATATCACCTTGGGTTCGTCCTTCACCTTCTCAAAATGATCCCACACTTTGGATTTCCTGCCCGACATGTTATTAACTAGCCTGTGGAATAACTGCAGGTACCAGCCCTGGAAATTAACCTGACGTGGACACTTCCTGTGGCTGTCCTTTCAAAGTAAAGTCACACATGCTCCAGTCAGATAGGTTTGGATTTATTCTGACAAGGTGTAGGTCCCTCTCTTGATCCGCTTTTATCCTCTTTGTGTCTGTGGTGGGCTTTGAGTGAGACAAGAGGCCTAAAATAGACCCTGAAAAGAATCAGGAGCCACTGGTATAATCCTTTAAAATGTTACCATGTTTTTAATCTCATGAGCTGTCAGATGAATGTAGTGCAATAAAAAGAACATTATCCTCCTAAATGTAGCGCAGTAGAAGTATAGAGCAGCATAAGAGAGGAATAATAAGGCAAGGTACCTAAAACGTGTCCTGCAACAGACAAACAGCAGTGAATCTTGATGTTAGTCTTTTCTTACCTGGCCTGTTGGATGCACTCCACCCACTCGTTACAGTCGGACTCTTCCTCTGTCCGCAGCTCCAGAGGTTTCTGTCCATCGTGGCCAAAAATCACCAGGAAGTAGTGCTGCAGAGGAGAAAACACAAATTTTATTTCACTTCAGTGCTGTAATTTGCAGGAAACAGCTCCTCTGGTGTTCTCTGTGTGACACATTATGACATGAATCAGAATGAGCGTCAGTGCTGGTAATTTCAGCCCTGTTTCCACTGAGCAGTTCAGTTCAGTTCAGTTCGGCACGCTTTTCTGTTTCCACAGTAAAAGTTGTGGATGGTCCCAACAGAAGCGTTCCTTAGCGTCCCCATGTTTGGTCCCCCCTCTGTTGGGGTACCTAGCACACAGATCTGGTACTAAAAGGTGGAGCTAGAAACCCTGCAGTCTGATTGGTCAGGGCTGAGTTGTGTCTGGTAATTATGAGATATGGATCAATATTTTCGGCCTATGATACAAAACACAGTAAACGAATGTTGACATTAGCACAACAAACAGAATGGCGTGCCAGTCAGTCACGGTTCCCGGAGTGCCGGTCAGCCGCAGCAGCACCACAGAGACAGAGTTATGTTCAAGAACAGGACTGTGTGCTGGTGTTGCCCTGCAGCTAGGAGATGTGAATGGAAACACATCCAACAAACTAACATCAGCCAGGATGAGGAAAAAACAAACCAGAGACCAGCTCCTTATTCTCGCCGCTTTCAGGCAGCCTTAGGACACAAAAGCAGAACGGGACACGCTGTAGACGTTACAGGTGCATTAATGGAAACACACTGAACATGATAACACACAGATGTGCCGATCACTGGCAGCCTTCTATGATGGAGTCTGTGATGACGTGACAACACACAATAAACTAAATAAACTTTTGTAAGTAACGTGTTACATTGTCTTTCAATACTGTCAGAAAGCTGTGAGAATATACCTCTCTACATCCCATGCCTTATTAAACAGTCACATTTTAAAAACACTGCTCCACCTGATGTGAACGATGAGACGAGGACGAGCTTCAGCCTGATTCATTGACGGCAGAGTGAGGGTGAGACTAAGTTATTGGACTCTGAGTGTCTTCCACCCATCATCTCTTCAACTTACGTGATGACACTTCCTGTGTTCTCCTCCATCACTCAGTCATTTTACACTCAGCTAAACCACATCCATCATTGAACTCCACAACAGGAGCTTAAACATCCACACCATAAAGACCAGTTTCACCCCCAGCGCTGACTCACAGGTCACGTCAATACACATGAACGTTAACTTAAACAGTGTGGAGTCACGGCGCTCTGACTGTCCAAACTGCTAAATATACCAGTGCTGATGCAACGTCACATTTCAGTCTTGTTGTTGTGAGCACAGTGAGGATCGATGCTTCCTGCTGCAGCTGTAATATCCACTGCATTAATGATACAGGAACTTGATCCTGTGCAGATCGACACATCCACAACTCTGCTGCACTGAAATGATAAACAAGCCGTGATGTTCAGCAGCAGGATGTTCTCATGCACCACTCGTACATTATCCTATGAAAAGTACCAAAACTCGTACGTATCCTGCGTGATGATGAGCCAGTGATTTGTGCATAACCCACAGATTTTGGAAGGCTGCCATCATGTGACCAATGTGCTGGCAGGAGTAAAGAAGGAAGCGGTACCGAGCAGTCGACTAAAGGCCCATTTATGCTCAACGTTAAATACAGATCCGGATACGGACGGAGCCTTCTGTCCGTGCTCCGCGTTCATTTCGTCCGTATTTCTGCACGTTTCCATAAAGCTTACGGACATGGGCCAAACGGAGCAGTACCACCGGGAACCGTGGGGGCAGTGTTGCTGTCACTGCCCCATACGTAGCTCTAGTGAGACACGAAGAAGAAATAACAATTCAATACAGCGCCGAAGTCACGCCCCTTCCAGCCCTCATGGGACCTTAGATCGGAAAAAATATGAATGGCAGTGAATGAGGAGAGAAATATTATCTTTTGGTCCCGTTTGAGTTGTGACATGAAATCCAAATATGTCGTTAATGAATTTAAAACGTAAATTTTAAGGTCAAGAAAGTCATACTTTGTGGTAAAACTGTTGAGATATAAGCTTTTGAAAAAAAACCGTAATTAGAAAGAGTACACAGGAGGCGGTCGCGTATGTGACGTCATAGCTTTCGCTCGCTTCCTGCAGCTTGGAGTGACTGCAACCTGGCACAAAACACACAGACATCTTCAATCATAAATCGATTAATCATAAAACAGTGGAATTTCAGCGGGGAGGCCAAGCTGCAGGAAGCGAGCGAAAGCAATGACGTCACATACGCGACCTCCTCCTGTGTACTCTTGAGTCTTTCTAATTAAAAAGCTTATATCTCAGCAGTTTTACCACAAAGTATGACTTTCTTGAGCTTAAAATTTAAGTTTTAAATTCTTTAACAACATATTTAGATTTCATGTCGCAACTCAAACGGGAACAAAAGATAATATTGCTCTCCTCATTCACTGCCATTCATATTTTTTCCGATCTAAGGTCCCATGAGCTCTATCGGAAGGGGCGTGACTTCGGCACTCTATTTCTCTCATCGGCAGTACTAGAGAAAAGAATTCTCCGTCCTCCAGTCGCGATGTATTTAACGGCCTCACCGACCACCGCCTCCTACAACGCTGCCTCCGTTTTTGTCTTTTATGCAACAGGTACATTATCAATATCTCCTCCACAGTCACCATGTTTTGCCACATTTTGAGTTTGTTGTTGTCATAAACTTTTGACGCTGTGCTGCCCCCTGGTGGATATATTGGTTAACATCCATGCCAACGTAAAGGGCGCATGGAAGTATGTGGGCAGTGACGGTAACATCGTTTGAAACGGACTTATACATTTTCGTACGTAAAGGGAGCATAAATGGGCCTTTAGGAGGCAGGTTGGGGCAGTGGATGGATCACAAAACACAGGACTTTCCACGGGACTTTGTCAAGAGAAGCATTTTCAGACGCAAAAAATATACGTTGCATGTTGCTCTCAGAGTGTCGTGAAAAGTGGTTGTTTTTACTGGAACACTGCTGCGTTTTCTGCTGGGATAGTGGCACAAAAAGTGGCTGTGTTTTACTGAGACACTCCTGCATCTCATGCAATCATAGCGTCACAAAAAGTGGATGTTTTTACTGGAACTTATCCATTTCGTGCCATTATGGTGCCACAAAAAGAGGTTGTTTTTTAACAGGATACTCCTGCGATTTGTGCCATTATAGTGCCACAAAAACCGGTTGTTTTTTATCCAATCATGGCTGCGTTCCCTGCCAGGATAGTGCCACAAAAAGCAGTTATTTTTTTACTGGGATATTCCTGCGTCTTGTGCCATTATAGTGCCGTGAAAAGTGCTTGATTCTTACCCAAATATCACTGCACCTTCTACCAAATAGTGCCACAGAGAAGTGGTTATTTTGTACAGAGACGTCGCTGTGTTTCCTGCCCTGACAGCAGCAGTAAAGTGGTTGTGGTTTTACAGAGACATCACTGCCCTTCCTGACAGCACTGTGCCCCCAATGCCGGGTATTTTGAGCCAAAACATGTTTTTTTTCCTAACTATAACCAAGCTGTTTTGGTGCCTAACCCTAACCACACAGTAACCACAGCATCGTAGAAACGTTAAGATACAACATATCTGCCGTGTATAAAAATGCTATATAAACGTGTTTTGCACAAAAACTACAACGCCAACACTGATTCTGGCCATGAGGGTGCAACAAGAATAACATATCTGCATCACATTCAACACACATACACTTTAATTTGAGATTAAAGCCTTCAGTGTTAAAGCCAAATATGTGATGAGGACGACAACATCAGCGATTTGGAACTTTTCTCATGATAAAATTTACTGTTCTGTTTTAATAAATGAAGAAAACATTTGTCAGCTGTGACTGTTAAACCTCAGTGACTTTTACTCTTTACACTCTTTAAGAAAAGGAACAAAGGATTAAAGTCACATGCTGCAAAATTCAGGCTCAGCAGGGACTCGATTCAGTCGTTTTAATCATTCATCCATTCATTTATACACCCTCTCATCCTGTTCAGGGTCACTGGGACGTTTAAATCAGGGTATACATTATTTACAAAGTGCATGTATGGAAATGTAAATCCTCTCAACATGCTGACTTTTGTTTATGCATGAGTACGATCATAAGACCTGCACATTGCTGTGACAACACAGACACATGCTTTATATGAACCTGGGTTTTTAACTGATTTCAAGAGTTCTGTGTGTAATAATAGTAACAACAACAATACTATACTATAATAATAATAATAATAATAACAATAATAATGCATTTATTGCATATTTACTGGCACCTTTCAAAGCACCCAGGCACCTTACACAGCTAAAAACACAATCAGCAATGCATCCACAAATCAATTCAGTAACATACAATAATAACTTAACAGAATAACTAGATGAAAATCATTATTCTAAAAATCTGAACAGCTGCTGCAGAATCAGAGAGGAGCTGAGAATATTTACTTTTTTTAAATGTAAACTAAGAAATCATCATTCAGTCTGGCTTTTATCATTTTTACATTTTTATTTTTTATTCATACTTGTCTTATCATCATTATTTATTTCATAGTTTTGTTTTGATCAAAATGTTATGTTGATTATTTTGATTTAATTTATTCAATTTTCATTAGCATTTTAGTAATTTTAACGTTCTTTTGTCAGTTCCTTGTAAAGCACTGAAGTACATTGATTTGTTTGAAAGGTGCAATATAAATAAAGTCTGACTGACTGACTGATTTATAAGGCTGTTCTCACAAATTTTTCATGTTTTCCTGCATGTAACACACCCAGGTATTTATGAAAAGCTGTGATCACGTGACCAATGCACTGACAGCAGTTAACAAGAAGCAGTCCTGAGTGCTTGTAAGGAGGTGCGTTGGCGTGGTGGGTGGGTCGCAAATAAAACTGACTTTCACCTGGGACTTTCACCCGGAGTCGCGTGTTCAGATCTGTGTGAACTTTGAGTCATTTTAAGGTACGTCCTCACCATGTTTCTCTTTCTATGAGAATATTTTGGACTGATTGAGGAGCAGGGCTTCAAATGTGTTTAATTTGGAGAGATAAGTGTCAGGAAGTTCAGTTAGCCACACTTTCATTTTCAAAAAAAAAACAAAAACAAACAAACAGACTTTTATTCAGGACTCTCCCCTGAAGTTGCGTGTTCAGATCCGTGTGTGAACTCTGAGTCATTTTAAGGTACATCCTCACCATGTTCCACTTCCTAAACCTAACCACAGCACTTTGTATTGCCTAAACCTAATCTTCATAACTTTACATTAATTATATAACTGTCATCTGTGGGATACAAATTCGTAGGATATCTATGGGAATACGTCGGATTAATTGAGGAGCAGGGGTGCTATTGTAAATGTGTTTAATTTGGAGAGATAAGTGTCAGGAAGTTCAGTTAGCCAAAGTTTCCTTTTCCTTTTCTTTTGTTTAGGACAGGGGTCGGAAACCTTTACTATTAACAGAGCCATTATTGGCCAAAGAAGAGAAAACAAAATCTGTCTGGAGCTGCAAAACATATTTAAATAAAGGTAACAGCCCATCAAGTGTAAATTAGCCCATCAGCATTATGAATAGGTCTTAATGAGCATATATGATTTACTATAAGGTGGCTCCTCTGCAGTGGGCTGTATATAATTATTTAGTGTAATTTTTTTGGTGTCAGTTCTGCAATAAACTTCATTTTACCAAAATCCACCTGGTTGTTCGTTGCTTCTCTTCTCTCCTACAGAGCCGATTACAACATCACGTATCTGTGACATCTCACACTGTTTGACATCTTAACACAGAATCAAAACACACACAGACATTATGACTTCAATAATATATAAACAGAATGTGTTCATCAGCAGAATCTGAGGAGACAACAGCTGAGATATTGTGAGCACAACAAAGGGCCACCAACATATTACATAATGTTTGTTCCTAATAAACTGCAGAGCATGAAAGGAAACAACAGCAGACTTCAGATGAGAAATTAAAACTGCACTGCTCTAAATCTGACATTTTTTAAAGGAATGTGAAGGTTACATATATTTTTAATACTTTTAATTTCAAATGTTGATGGAAAGTTATCAAAAAATATCTTAATTATCTAATATCATTTTCTTCTGTGATTTGTAGTTTGTGCATGTTAAAACAAAAAGCAGTCCACACACTGACGTTAGTAACTTGCTGCATATTTCCTTTTACACTGTGTTATACCATCTGACAATATAGTTTCCTCCGAGGCAGCCACGGGGAGAAAGTAGGCCTGTATAGTAATGATGTAACGATAAGCGGGTGAGAGACACTTGCTAGCGTGTGCCGGCTACGGACCAGAGAGAGGCTTAAGGGCTTGTTTGTGTGTGTGTTGGGGGTGGGGGAGGGTTTACATAACCATCAGGGCTTGTACAGCTCCTCGCATTGCTAATGCGGCTTCCCCGGCCACAAGCCTGCTTTAAGCTGGAGGATAACAATGAGAGAGGGAGACAGACAGACAGACAGACAGACATACAGAGGGAGCTTTAAGCCGTGCACTACGTCCAGTCACAAAAATCATCAGCTCATCTGTCTGGCATGAAGCGAGACAGATGTGAGAGCTCCTCCTCGTCTGCAGCGCTCAGAGTTTGAGACTCAGCGTCACTTTACAACAAACCGTGACCTGCAGGGCGACGACAAAAATCTAATAAGGTGTTACAGTTTTCTACGACAAAGACGAGATGTTGACGTGCTGAAATCCGATCTTTCATAATAAAAACTATGACAAAATATGTCTAGACGAAAATGCTAGTGATGGACTGTCAGACATTAAAAATGAGGAGAGGAGAATGATAAATAAAACTTTTTAGAAAAATGTTTTAAACAAGGAAGCAGAGCCGTGCTCACAAATATTTTCTCATGCCACATGAGCTTGAGTTTGAAGTCGGTGTGCCGAAGGGTTAGTAAACATCAGGAAATAGTTTGTGTCAAGATGTTTCGCTAGCCTGCAACACTCTCAAACCTCATCTGCATCTGTTGTTGGTGCGAGCTGTGAGCTGTAATTCAGCAGCAAATAATCAGCCGTGTGCATCTGACTGTGGATGGTGGAGCTGCTGAATGGATTTGTGGAGTTTGTTAGTTGCAGCGGTGGCTGTTAGCAGCTAGCTCCGCTCATTAGCTGCTGAACGGCAGCGGAGCAAGCAGCCACCCGACAAAATCCAGTTTTAGGGCGTATACAGATATTTTTATAAACGGATATTTTCCCCTTTCGTTTCAAAAAATAACAAAATATCTCAGTCTCCAACAGAACTTTAAAACAACTCAAATTGCTCACGTGTGCAGTGTTCACACAGACAGTGTTGCTGCTGCAAAGCTGCATGCTGCTGTAACTACTAGTTACGGAGCCGTGTAAACCACTGCACTGTCAATATGATCCTGCAAATATTTCACAATAAAAAGCCTCATGTTAACATATAAAGGGATTCTGTCCACGGAAACGGTGTCAGTGAACTTTTATTTTGAAACAGAAACAGGAAGTCTTGACTCAAAATTAAAACTTATATTTTTTTCATGTCTGTGACAGATATAAACATCTGTAGTGATAGATGGCATGATGTCAATATGATCATCAAAACACCATTTTCATAGTCTATTTGATGCTGGAAACACGTGTCACATAAAAAATAGGCGATGTTCTGCAGCTGAGCAGTGCCGCTCAGATGGGCAGTGTGACTCGGGGCCAGAGGTTAGTTTTCAAAACGCCTACTGGAGATCACATCACCGCTGATTCCCGTTCAATGTCAGGACGGAGAAGCTCACTGAAACATACGAGTGGTGCTCTGGACATGTGAAAGTCTTCCCTCCACTCCTCGTCAACAACAGTCCCACTCTGGAAAGTGTCGCACCATCTGCTGGTTCCACCGAACCTGATCCAAAACCGTCGGTTCTAGTGGACTTTAAAACCGTGAACACTGAGGTGGCAAAAACACTGAACGCAGCAGACGCCTCAGTTCGTCGGTGAAGTGGTGAGTTTAAGTGTAAAGTCGTCATTAGACTCCGCAGTGCTAACAAACGTTAGCAAACCACCATTGTTGTTGTTGTTTCCAGTGTTTGTTTCAGTCAGATCGATGAGTCAGAGTTTACAGTTAATCCTGGGAGTTTGTTGTCTCGTTGCCTCAAATTAGTTATTTATAGTGTCAAAGTTTGAGATGTTGAGCATTTCAAACAATCAGTGCGTGTGTGCTGACCCGTTAAACCTGTCAAAAACTCTTCTGGACAAAATGCAATTTTGTAAATGTGAAGTCTAAATAAAATTTCAACACTTGATGCCACCTGTCACCTCTACTCCAATCTCTGATACCTGTATTTGCCTAATTGAACTAGTCTAAATAAGAAAGAACATTTTGACTAAGGCTTAAAGTTGACTAAAAATTTATGTCTATTTGTCGACTAAAACTATGAAAGATAGAAATACTAAAACGTGATTATAACTAGTGAACACAAAATCAAAAACAGCTGCCAACATTGCTGTGGTATCAAAGTCCGACCATCCAGTCCACCCCGACCAGCTGCAGTAAATACCAAAGAATGAGCTCAGTTGATGATTTCATGGCTGTTAACGTAAGAGGTCTCTTCATGTGACGAGGCTCTGGACATCTGGAGGTTAAGATGAGACCTTGATGTTCTCAACTCTCATGGTAAACAGTCTGGACCAAGAGTTACACAACATTGATTCACCTCATCCCTGGTTGCATGATTATACCGGATTCTGTATAACGTTGGAAATACTGTACACAGCTGAGCAGATATAGTTACTTAAAGTATTTGGTATATCTGTGTCCACGTCCTAAGAGCTTCTGCAACATCAGATAAACTTCAGGTAACGATACTGAGGCTCACTGAGTTATTCCTTTGATTCCTCTTTGTATGGCGTTTGACTTAATATCAAACCAGTTTGAAAATTTGTGAAACAGTGAAAGAGATGACAACTCCGCTGGATTTCTAATTCAAGAATGGAGAACCCAGTTTAATGCGAGTGACTGTAACCTGTGTGTGTTTGCAGGTTGGGGTCACGAGACTTTTATTAACAGGTGCAGCTTTAAATTAGACATAATGACAGGTAATGGGTCAGGTCTGGTACTGAGCTTTACGGGTATGAGCAGGGGCGGGTTTTCAAAAATGGACCCGTGCAGGACACTGATTTCGCCACCTTGCCACGTATCATACCGCCATGAAAGGCGGATTTTGGCGTCGGTGTCTGACACCGGAATCTAGGCTTGTCACAATACCAGAATTGACCTATGGCTAAGTCCCGCCCGCAAACGCGATGAGCCAATCACAGTGCGTATAGCCATTCCCACACTGGGACATTCTCTGCCTGGACGTCCATTGAAATGCATTACAGAAAGTCAGTTTGTTGGGTTTTATGAGCTTTTTCTGAGATTTGAAGTTTAAAAATGGTCAAACGGTGTGCATGGGGTACATGCAACTCTGACACAAGGTATCCTGAGAGGCTGGGCGACCAGGTGTATTTTTACACTTTAAACCACATCTCAAGCGAGAAAAGTGTCTCCTTTGGATAAAGTTGTGTGGTAACGTTAGACCACAACATCAACTCAATGTGAATAAGATTAACAATGATGTCTACATCTGTTCTAAGGTAAGTCAACATTGTGTTTGAGGCAACATATTGTCACTTTGCTGGAAAGAAATATAAAGTTATCTTTAACATCTCTAGCTAACGTTAGCTAAAGTTAGCCTAACGTTAGCTCCTAGCTGCGTTGTTCATCATGTCACCTTGTTTGCTGGGAGTTCATTAGCCTATTTTGTTCTAGTTTTGTACTTTGGTGATGGTACATCATTGTTAGCTGTTGTCCAAAGGGCTCTAGTTAAGCTACGTTAGTTATTACGTTACTACGTTATTAAAACTGAGTGCTACGTGAAGGCATCACTTGCGGTGTAAATGAGACCCTCTCCACACACAACTCCTACTACCTGACTTTTCGGCAAGCTGAGGTGTTGTTGCTCCAGCAGCACTTGTAAAAGCCACTGTTTCGGGGCGTCGGTGGCTTGGTGGGTGGAGCAGGCGCCCCATGTGCAGGGCTGCTGCCACGGTGGCCCGGGTTCGACTCCGGCCTGTGGCCCTATACTGCATGTCTCTCCCTCTCTCTCTCCCCCCTTCACACTTCACTGTCCTATCAATTAAAGGCAAAAATGCCCTAAAAAATATCTTTAAAAGAAAAAAAAAAAAAAGGCCATTGTTTCTAGCAAAGAAGAAGAAGAACAGGCGTTATATCAATCAATCATCAATATAGATTGGTCGTGTTGCTGCGGGACGTGGCGACTTTAACTTTTAAACTTTTACACAGCACGTCTTTCTGTTCGTCGCCGTACCTGAATCCAAAGTAATGCCATGTAATAGACGTTGCGTTTTTTTCACCACCAACTCAGCCTGTTCTTGGTCGAGCTCATGCTCTTCTTCAGCGTATTGGTCACTGCTGCACGCCGGCTGCACGCACCAGGATAGCTTGTGGGCGTTATGTCAACAAACTCCACACACTACAGGAGAAGCACACACGTTAACAGTTATTTACATTAAATTGCAAATCGCAGCCTTTTATGCAATCGCACAGCCTGACATCGCGATTGCGATTAGATTAATCGTGCAGCACTAGTTGGCATCGACTTGGTACCAAAGTATCAGTTCTGATGACAACCCTACTGGAATCACTGACAAAGTGGCAGTATTTGACAACTCTGGAGTGAGAACGTGTTGGCTGTTTTCACTTCCAAATAATGCTCCTAACACCTGAATAATATCTGCATATCCCACGTCTTAATCAGAAAATACTACGTTCACAATAAGGCTCAAATCGGAATATCCAAACAGAACATGCTGTTAACATGACCCATATCAAATCCAGAATATTGTGGAACATTACTGCACATGTAAGCTTAGTCACTGATTCATGAGGACGCGCACACACACACAGACACACGCACACACACACACACAGACACACACACACACACACACACACACACACAGGTCAACTACAGTTTACACAGGACTTAAAATATCCACCAGGCTTCAGGACATTTCCACACCTCAACCTCCTGACACACAGAAGTCAATTTGGCTCGCTGTTTCAAAGACTTCACACATGTGTTACACCCAGAGAGAGAGCGACAGATCCGCTCACGGTACAGTTAAAGGTAGGCCACAAATAGCACAGGTACCAGCAGTGTGTAGTAGTGTGTGTGTGTGCAGTTGTGTTGACTTGGTATTCAGACAGTGACTGCAGGCTAAAGGACCAGCAAGGATGCTATTCTTAGTCGAGCACAGCAGCCTCCCAGAGCACCGCCACATGTTCACTACAGACTCACAAACACAGACAGCGGTACATGTTCAGTCAGGATCCTGCTGTGAAATTTATTCTAATGTTTAAACCCCTGGTTTTAAATTTAGATATATTTCTATATCTGTAAGCGTGAAGCAGTGAAAACATCGTACACACGTGTCACCCAGCACACATCTTAAAATCTGATTCCCGTCTTTCAGCATCCGTCACTGTTCGTCTCTCCTGTTTCAATTTCTCCTCTCTTCATACTCTCTCCATCATGTTCAACTTGCTGTATGAGCTACAGTACATTAGCCACTTCAACTTATCAACCCTCGTCTCCATGGAAACACATCAGTCAGGTGGTGCAATGGGTGAGTAGCCTATAGTGGGCAGCAGCATTAGCATAAAGCTAAAACGGTGGGCAGGGGGAAGAAAGGAAAAGTAAAATAAAGCAGGAGTTTAGTTTAATTTACTTTAAATCAGCTGACGTTCTTTACCGCGAGCCGATCATACTGAGAAATCTGGATAATGTTTTAATCTAAAGCTGCTCCTCCCTGACGTGTTTTATCGTCTTTCAGCTCAGTGTTTTGGCTTTTGCAACCTGCAACTTTATTGTTTTGGTTTATTCTCACCTCTCTCATCATGAAGTCAACGTACACTCACCGGCCACTTTATTAGGTACACCTGTTCAACTGCTCCTTAACGCAAATATCTAATCAGCCAATCACGTGGCAGCAGCTCATTAATATTTAGTCATGCAGACATGGTGAAGACGAGCTGCTGAAGTTCAAACGGAGCATCAGAATGATGAAGAAAGGTGACTGAAGTGACTTTGAACGTGGCATGGTTGTTGGTGCCAGACGGGCTGCTCTGAGTATTTACTGGGATTTTCAGCACAACCATCTCTAGGGTTTACAGAGGATGGTCCCAAAAAGAGCAAATATCCAGTGAGCCAAAATGCCTTGTTGATGCCAGAGGTCAGAGGAGAATGGCCAGACTGGTTCAAGATGATAGAAAGGCAACAGGAAGTCAAATAAGCACTGGTTCCAACCAAGGTGTGCAGAAGACCATCTCTGAAGCAACAACACGTCCTCAAACCTCCAGTCTGAAACACCATGGCTACTAAGACCAACAGCAAAACAACATGAAGCTCCAGGAAATACACCCCACCGAGGTCGGCTGTAGCTCTACACTCGCTAACGACCAAAACTGGATTTTACTCGTGGGCAAACTGAAGCTTGTGGCTGGATATGTGGTGGATGAAATGCTGCTCCACGAGTGACTCCGTGTCTTTTAGGCAGAGTTTAGGGAAAACACTGGTCACAGGCAACATCACTTGCACGCTATCACGCTATCTACTCCTGAAAAGAGTAACGAGTAATGAGTAAAATATTACATTTGTAGTTTAATGAGCCCAGCACCGTCATGGAGGGAGTAAACAGTGGAGGCTGAATGGGTCAAGCACAGTTTTTATGATGTGTAAAGCTGCTGTATGAACACTGTGTACATAGCCTGTAGCACAATACCTGAAGAGACCCGTCTGTGTTGACGTCATATTTCGACGTTGCTAGGACGCACAGGAATATATACACCTGAGTGTAAATAGTCAAAGTGGCTATTTACACTGCAAATAGTATTGTTGGCTGCAGACACCTGGGTGCTAACAGCATCTGTCTAAGTGCAATGTAACCTCGATTCAACAGCAGCAGGAAGTTGTTTTCAGCTGTAAAAAGCTGCCGTACTCTGCCGGCTCAACAAACAGCTGACAGACACAGTTAGAGAGCAGCTGGTGAACACAGTGGAGCATTTAGCTGCTACAGAGACTTATTTCCTTCAGGAGGTGGTGGAGACCAAAAACAGAGGTAAAAGAGAGACTATTGGACGGACATTCATCAGGTGACACAAACACAAAGACTCTGGTGAATTATCATGCTGCTCCATGTCTGCTTTATACGCAAAGAAATAACTGTTTGTGAACTTATTCACTTTACCAACTTTATAAAAAATGTCCCCTGGGATCTATCTTACTCTATATTGACGAAAGCTCTGTGTGTGTGTGTGTGTGTGTGTGTGTGTGTGTGTGTGTGTGTGTGTGTGTTCCATGTTTTTCTCCTCACTGACTTGGTCAATCCATGTGAAATTTGGCACAGTGGTAGAGGGTCATGGGAGGATGCCAATGAAGCAATATTACATCAATTGGCCAAAGGGGGGCGCTATAGCAACCCATTGAAATGTCAAACTTTGAATGGGCATATCTCATGCCCCGTATGTCGTAGAGACATGAAACTTTGCACAGAGATGCCTCTCCTCATGAGGAACACATTTGCCTCAAGAACCCATAACTTCCGCTTATATAGATTTTCCACCATTTTGAATTTTTTGAAAAACACTTCAAATGGATCTCTTCCTAGGAAGTTTGAGCGATCTGCATGAAACTGGGTGAACATAATCTAGGGAGCAATATCTAAAGTTCCCTCTTGGCAAAAGTTGGAAAACTTCCTAAAACTGAGCTTCTATAAGGCAATGAATATTGCGGAGGGCGTGGCTCATCACATAAAGGTGTATAACATCTCAAGGGTTTCACCCATCACCACGCAACTTTGTAGGCATATGACCACACATAATCTGAGGGGACCCCTCCATTATTGAGCCCATCAAACAAAATGGGGGCGCTAGAGAGCTCATTTCTTATCTAGGCCTAACCTCCATATGGATTTTTACTAAACTTGGTAGATATGTAGAACAGGATGCCTCAAGGTGACTGGAGAAATTTAACTCTAATTGGCAACTGGGTGGCGCTATAACAACAGAAAAATGCTTCAAAATGCGACCGATCGCTGTGGCTCCCCCTGTGGACCAATGTTGGTGTTGTTTTCTAATGTTTGGTATGACTAAGTCATGGTATGGTATGCTGTACATAATCACGGAAACTGTCAGTGTGTCATTCATTTTTTCATGACAAAGATTTCTTTGTTACCCTGGAAAACAAACGGGGATAAATTACAAAAAAAACTGTTTTGGCTATCAGTCAAATTGTTATTTTAAACATCAGTATCGGCCCAGATTTTTACAGTCAGTTCATCCCTACTGTTCCCCACATTGTGCTTCTGAAGTTGTTCCCAGCAGTGTTACATTCTCTAAATGTCTTAAATCACCAGGGTTGGACTCAATCTGAGCAGATTTACACAACAAAAGCTATTACTTTACTCTCACTGTCACCAACATACCAACACACTGATCACGTCTGAAGGTGACAACATAAACAAGTGTAGATCAGTTCCTCCTGTGAGCTGCAGATCAAGTCGTTGCTCTCTGAAGGAGCCGACTCAGCATGATGCAACCAAACGCACAGAAACAATCACAGCTCTGCTCAGCGAGTCACACAAGCTTTTATCTGCTAATGTTTCCAGTTCATTAGGCAGTAAATCAGAGCGGTGCATTGTATTGTCTCTCACTGTTGTTCTCATTTAACAGCCTGTTTAACTCATCTTAGCCTAATCCAATTACAGGAGGACGTCCCAAACATTGTGTTCAGTGGGTAAACACTGGCTGTCCAGGTGCAGCCTGTCCACAACAACACAGACACTAACACAACGTTATGACATCTACATGTGTATATTATCATTTCTATGGCATTTCTGTGTGTTTAAATTAATGATTGCATCACGTGCCGAGCCTTCATTAACTAATAAGAGACCAGATATACAGCTACCGAGGTTAAACGTGTCAGAAAAGAACAATATACTTCTTACATGTAATACTGTATTGCAAATAATGGATGCTGTCTCCTCTTCTGAACCCTAAAAAGTACAAATCTGCCACAAAATGTTTCCTGTTTTAAAATACAGTTAAAGCCTTCAAGCCCTCAAAATTATCCTGATAATAATTTTTGCCATATTGCCCAGCCCTACTTGCATCATCATATAATGAGCAATGAAACAGGTGGTACGTTCATATCTTATTAGGTGTCATCTCATCGTACAGCCTTCATGAAGTGTCTGCACCAAGCAAAACTACATTCAGCCAAAACAACACTGAAACTAATACGGAAGCAAATAATATAGATGCTAATTTGAAATGAAGACCTACTTGCTGTGGTGAAAAGGAACTCTGTACATTTATTCAAGTACAATTTTGGGGTACTTGTATTTTACTTAAAGAAGTATTTCACTGCTGGAAAGATTACCTTATAATAAACTAGGATGTCTCTGCTGCAGAAAGACACAAGTAATTTTGAAATTGGTGTCACAGAACCAGAGGAAACAGAAACAGGATGCCTTTGCTCAGAAGGTAGAAAACCTACAACTACCAGAATGCACTGCGCCGCACTGAACCAATAAACGCTCCTGCTGGGGATGGCAGCCGGCTGGTAACAAACAATCTTGTATCACAGTTAAACAGTAAACTTAAACATGTTTCTGAAAACATCTAAGGTGAGAAAAGACGACTCAGTGACAGAATCTTGGTTTAAAACTGATCAGCACTAACTAGGGTTTTTTTTTCTGCCTTCATTTTCACTGTGCAGGAAACAGTATAGTGCCCACTTCCTGTTCACAAACTCTAACTATTACAGCTAAACACAGCAATAAAATATGTTTCTAAAAACACTGTGGGCAAGAAATAGGCAATACAGCACCAACTCGGCCAACCTGATTTCCTCGGGTAGATTGTTCCAGCCTCAGGGCCCGGAGAAGCAAACGCTCTGTCCCCTTTAGTTTTCAGACAGACCCCTGGAACAGACAAAACCTCTGCTGCCCGAGGACCTTAAAGTACGTCCTGGTGTCTAGGTGCTAGGCCCTTCCTGACCGAGACAATTATAACCGAGCCTGGTCCGAACCCGCGCACGGCACTGTGCACAGTCAATGGAGCGGAGCCTGTGTTGCGTTCAGGTGTTGTCACGTAAATAACAAATTGCAGTACTTGAATAGGCCGTAGCAGAAACACAGAAGCATGTCAAGTTGGCCGAACCAGAGCATAATTTAATATTCTAATTTGTTAACACAAAAAAATGTTTTTTAACTTACAATGTGGAAGCTGAACAATATAAATGAACATAGACGAAAGTAAAATATTTAAATTCTAGCATTAAGTATTAAGTAATGGTTAACTTCGCTGTTAGGTGGTCAGCTTGTTATTAGATAGTCATTAGATTATTTGTTTCAATAACAAACACTTGCTCTCACTCACTAAAGTGGTTAAATTACGTGTAAATACAACGATGAAAGCAGCTTTAAGAGGCTGAGATCTTGACTCATGCTCACCACACCAAAGCAGCACATTGAGATGAATGTACAGATCACAGTTACGTTATAATGAACAAGGTTTTTATGACCAGGCACAGAAACAGACGACTGAATAATTAATGTTGTATCTGTGCAGACAGCCGACATCAAATGAGTCCAGTTCTCAATGCTACAGAGTGCTTTGATGCTCTCTGATGTTTTGTTCCGACTCCATTAGGAAGCTGCTTCAGATTTAGACCACTGTCTAAATCACAGGGTGGCCTTCGTCAGGAGGAGATCAAACAATGACTGTTTGTGTCATCCATCCATCTTCATCCATCTTTCCCCCAGACGTCCCTCTCCCCAGCAACGCTTTCCAGCTCCTCCTGGAGGACCCCGAGGTGTTCCCAGACCAGATGAGATATATTATCCCTCCAGTGTGTTCTGGGTCTGCCCCGGGGCCTCCTACCAGTGGGACGTGCCCAGAACACCTCTAACAGGAGGCGCCCAGGAGGATCCTGATCAGATGTTGAACCACCTCAACATGAAGGAGCAGCGGCTCTACTCCGAGCTCCCTCCACATGTTTGACTCCTCCCCCTATCTCTAAGGCTGAGCCCAGACACCCTACAGAGGAAACTCATTTCAGCCGCTTGCATCTGTGATCTTATTCTTTCAGTCACTACCCAGAGCTCATGACCATAGGTGAGGGTTGGGACGGAGAGCTTTGCCTTCTGGCTCAGCTCCCTCTTCACCACGATGCCCAAATCACTACAGATGTTGCACCTAAGCACCGATGCATCTCACGCTCCATGCTACTTTACTGGTGAACAGACTCCCTCGCTTGAGGCAGTAACTCTCTCATGTCAAGTTAATTTAAGTCTGGATGTTCGATGAACTTCCTCTGACACAAACTGCTGCATCGCTCCGTACACAAGAAGCTACGATACAACGTCACTGCAACAACTTTGATTTTCTGTTGTTCCAATTTAATGTGTCACACAGAGCCGCAAAACTTAGCTGACTGACAAAAAACTATTTCCATAAGCATTTAATTGCAAAAGCACCAAAACATCTGACAAGTTCCATCTTTCCTTGCATCACAGCTGACCGAAAATGTTTGAGTTTCTGCCTGTCTGTCAAACACAAGACTTTAAATTAAGTTTCTTTGAGCTCTGGAATGATTGTGACAGGATTTTTTCAATTTTCTAACTACTGTTACTAACTAAACTGATTAAGATACAGATTAAATAGCTGATGAAAATAACGGTAAGTTGCAACGCTCGATCGATCCACCACTTTGATCCAGACAGAAATATCTCAACAACTATTGGAATGGTTGCCATGACATTTTCTGCAGACTTTCATGTTCCCCAGAGGATGAATCCTGCTGACTGTGGAGATCCCTTAATGTTTCCTCTGGTGTCATCGTCAGGTCAATGAGGAGATCTGCAGAACTAATGAGCCTCAGCTGTACTGCAAGAACCTGCATGTTAACATTTAGCTTAAAGCACCAACATGTCTATAAATACAGCTTCACAGAGCAGTTAGCATGACAGGTTTTGGAGCAACATATGCTGCCATCCAGAAGACGTCTTTTTCCAGGGATGTCTCGGTTGATTCCAGTGAGACAACTGACCTTTCCCAAACCGCCCCCTACTAGGGGTGAGTTCGTGTACAAAAATCTCTAAACGTTTAGAGTGGGTAATTTTTTTGTGTAAACGTTTACATGGGTTTCACCACTGGGTGGTGCTATTGCATTATTGCATTATTAGTAAAACCCCAGTTATCTGATTACCAATTGAACGGGCCATTTAAACAATGGTTATAGGCTCCACTACGAAATATCGCCATTCAGGACGGTCCGCCATCCTGAATTCTGGTCCCTGAGTCCTGACAGTAAGCTTTGGCGAGCCTGTAGAAGCCATATTTCCCATGCCCACTGGGGACACACGCAAGTAATTCAGGCTGACATTACCTGTTTTTCAGCAAACTCCTCTGGTAATTTTATGTAAAGGCATGGCATATAGGTCCACAGTAACATACTATTATCATTGGGTCATCAAATCACAGCATACACGGTGAGAGGACACGGAATTGTGTGCACTTTTACGCACGCGGGTCAAGGCGATCACGGATATTTGATGTGGGAAAGATGTAGCCAGATGTATTACCTGTTTTTAAGCAGCACCAAGATACGTGGCTCGTCCGTCTGTAGCATGAGTCATGTGCGCCACCGACCCGTGCGTAAAAGCACAAACAATTCTGTGTCCTCTCATCGCAGATGCTGTGATTTGATGGCCCGGTACTCACTGTAGCCCACTGGCGAACGACCCCCTTAACGAACGCGCTGTTTTAATAGAACGGCACTATCCACTAAGCGTCAGTAGCTTAGTGGATAGTGCCGGCGCCCCATGTATAGAGGTGGTGCCTCGCCGCAGCGGTCGTGAGTTCGACTCCGGCTTGCAACCCTTTGCTGCATGTCGTTCCCCCACTCTCTCCGTCTCCCCATTTCACACTGTCCTGTATATTAAAGGCAAAAAGCCCCAGAAAAAAAATAATCTAAAAAAATAAATAAATAAAAAATAGAATGGAGCACGTAGGCTACTGACCTGTTGCCAAACCCGGTCTCACACCATTTCTTGTCATATTCACAGTCTATCACAGTTAAAAAAAGTTTTTCCTGTACTAATTTTTCATAACTGTTTATGATCTCAAACACGTGTAAACGTGTACACGGACTCACCCCTGCCCTCTACACCTTTTCCCTATCCACTTCAACTCTGTCTCTGTGTCCACCTCATTAAGTGTCATTCCAAACCAGCCAGTAAGGAATGGAAGTGGGTTACCCTCCAACAGCGAGCCTGCACCGATGCCAACTTACTGAGCATGTGCAACACAGAACTGTGTTCGTCATGGAAGACACTCCGTACAAATAAAGTCCCACGCAACTACCCTGAGGAATATAAACTGTTCAAACTAAGATAGACATTTAATATTGTCATTCAGATGTTACATCTTAAATGATATATTTTATTCTGGATCAAATATAAACCTGTCTGGTCTCTATAAAACAGTGGTTGTGTTTATTTTAAAGTCTAACAGGAACTGTTGCAAAAACCGAGCAGCTTATGAACATCTGAGTGAAAAACAGACTTGCACCGATTTATCCGCGGTGCTCGGAATCGGGCCGGTTTTCAATCACTGCCGATTGATTCAATTATTTATCTAATGGCGAAAGGATAATATACACAACCAAAATTCCAGTAACAGCAGCATGAATCAAATAAAAGCGATACAACTACATATGAAAAACACAAAATGGGAGTAATTCTACTTATCTCCATGGTTACCAAATACGACAGCTCCTTTTTTCGCTGCAGACAGAGAAGTTTGTCCTAAATCTCGCCACTGGTGTTTACACTCTACACCTTGATGTGTGGTGCTTCATTCAGCTGTGAAGGTGACTACAATCAGAGTGACACTCCGAGACGGAGGGGGAGCAGGTAGGGTCCGATTTTGGAAAGGTGTAATGAGACAGCGTGGCTTCATAGTAAAAGAGTGCAGGTACTAGACTGACCTGCCTGCAGTCCACACCTGTCTCCCACTGAAGATGTGTGGAACATGATGAAGCACAAAGAACGACAAAGAAGCCTCCGGTGCACTGAGCAACTGCAGTCATATATCAAGCAAGAAAAACATTTAATGAGTGTCGTTAAAAGAAAAGGTGACGTCACACAGTGGTTAACATGCTCCTGTCTCAACTTTATCATCACGTGTTGCAGCATCAAGTTCAGAATGAGTGTTTATGTACAAAAAACACTAAGTTTATCAGTTTGAACATTAAATATCTCGTCTCTGTGTTGCAGTCAACTGAATATACGTTGAGAATTTGCAAATTGAGGGTTAGGAACTCTACCTCAGCTACACAGAGCCTGGTGTCTCTGCGGTAACACTGCACAGATTTTATTGATTGTTCCTTAACATCATGTTTTATGTTTTGTATTGTGTGTTTTTGGTTTGTTTCTGTTGTTTAGTCTTTTGTACTTTTTTCTCTCCGGTGGATTTCAAGGCGTATCCATCCTCTACTTGTAAAAGTAAACAATTCATAAATATGTTGTAAAAAAACACCTGGATACTTTGGAGGCTGTTGGACGCAGCTCGTCTGTAGTGTCCACTCTGATTTCCTGCTGGCAGTGAACGCCCAGCAGTGAGGAGTAAACAGTGGCTACAGACAGACAGACAGACATTCAGACAGACAGCCTCCTGTGGCTCTAATGCCAAGCTGTCACACTGCAGCTTAACTCTCCTCTGTTGCTGTCTTTATCTTTAGTTTGTGTGTGAGACGCAAACACCAGCACAGAGACAGAGAGACAGTTTGGTAGTAAAGAAGAGATGACTGACGATAAACTGAAAATGCTGCTTTCAGTTTCTGTTCAGAGGAGCTGTCTCAGATACCAGAGATACGGTATGCAGGTAATTTGGCAGAAAATGCATCGACGCTGATGCCGGTGTGTTTTCAGCTTAAATCCTACAAACTGGACCTTTGAGTCTAATTTAATTTTTAATAATTCTAGTACAGTCTGGTACTTTATTTTCACTACTCTATACACACCGAAACATTGAAGCCACCGATAGATGACATGAACTATACTGACCATCTCGTTACAACGCCATGCTCTGCTGGGAGACCTTTGGTCCTGGTCTTAATGTGGATGCCATTTGAGGTGCTTCACTCATCCAAACACCACTGTAACCCTCCTCGATGGCAGTGCCCCCCCTCCAGCAGAACATGCACCCTGTCTCACCACAAACAATGCTCAGAAACACCCTGAAGAACGTGACAAAGAGTGAAGGCATCAACTTGGCCTCCAAATTCCCCAGATCCCAATCTGATCGAGCATCCGTGGGACGTGCCAGCACCCCACCTCACAACCGACAGGTCTCAAAGGATCCAACGCCCCAGTGCCAGACTCCAAAGCACACCATCAGAGGTCCAAAAAGGCCCCATTGTGGATCAGGGGTACCTCTGGGGTACGAGCTAGTCCCACGAATATTCAATCAGATTGGGATCTGGGGAATTTGGAGGCCAGGTCAATGTGTTGAGCTCTCTCTCAGCCACGTTCTTTGGGCCACTCCTGAGCATTGCTCTGCTTGGGGGGCCACTGCCATCAAGGTGCACTGTTGCCACTGGGGGGGTTACTAGCGGTCCACAGCGGTGTTTGGGTGGGTGCTGCGTGTCAACTGGTATCCATATGAATGCCAGGAGCCAAAAGTTCCCTAGCAGAACATTGCACTGTAACAAGATGATCAATGTTGCTTTTTTAAAAGTGTGCAAATTAAAGTGTTAATATCAGACTACAGAGTTGAGTCCTTCTCTGCATCCTGAGTACAAACCTTTCTGTCTGACAGCAGGATTCACAGCTGAGCTGTTAGACAAACATTCAACGACACAACCCAGCTATCCATTCTGTCAGTGACGATCTTACATGACAACCTGAAAGACAACTTTGTTCTTTAAAACTACAGATAGTATGAAGTGTGGTGTTTTTTTGTTGTTGTTTTTTGAGTGAAAGTTGGTTGCTAATTTTTTCCTCATTCAAGCATAAACAACAAAAAACTCTTTCCTCTACAAACAAGCAGCCATGTTGAGTGTTTCTCTGCAGCAGAGAGGACTCAGATGTTGGCTGAAGGAAAACTGTAGAAGGAATGCAAATACTGACGCTGCAGATAATACTGTGTTTGCTCTCAACTGGGAGTGCTGGGAGTGCTGGGAATGCACAAACGTACAGCAGAGAGACGGATATTAGAAGTTTAAAACAACCAGGACACAACGAACACCTGCAGGTGCACAAAGAATCCAGACACATTTAATAAAGCTTCCACGGAGTTTGCATCTTATCTTCCAGGACACTGACGGGAGGCTGTACTTTATAAAAACACACGACTCTCCTTAGTATCACTGATATTTTCTTTGAACCCTCCCTTTCGCCAAACAAGACAAGCAGTGTACTACTGGTGCACTCAAAATGATGCAAAAGTTGCATCGGTCGCCATCTTTGCAAACAACAAACGCCATCTTTTGCAATCAAAACTGTTGCTGAATAGAAGCTGTCAGTAATGTTTGTTGGGTCTGTAAAGATTTGGTACCACAGACAATAATGTGAGTGCTAACGTTAGCTTGCTAGGTAACATACATTTGCCCGCTCTAACCACTGAGCTGCTGGGCCCCGGAGCACGCACTGTAAACCTCAATATCGTAGTCCATTATGTTCATTTAATTGTGAGAAGCCAAAAATCGTGATTAATATTCGACTAATTGTGAAGCCCTACAGCAAATGTGAGTGTCTGAATGTCTGCTTCAGATTTGGTTCCAAATAGCTGGAGAGACAATGCCACAAATTTTAACCTTGTTGTGGCGCTAGAGGAAAATTCAGAGGATCATCAAAATCAGAATGATTAATCTTCTGTGTAACATGAATGTCTGCACCAAATTATGTGCCAATCCATCCATTTGTTGTTGAGATACGTCACTGTGAAACAAAGTCGTTCCACCTACTTAAACTGCCATGAGTAGAGCCATAGGACTGTGAATCCCAACTTAAACATTTATATGTCACAGGAGAACATGAAGTTTCACAATGTGCAGCAATAAGAACGTCAGCTTTATAGAGAACTACTCACGTTTGCAGAGACTTGTAGCAGCTCAGCTTTCTGACGTGATGCAGAGTATGGTGAAGATGTGGGACATTTAAATAAACAACGCACTCTTTGCTAACACAGTGTTAAATCTCTAACAGTAACCCATGTACTGTGTTTAAAACACAATGACAGATTTAGTCCTATTAACTACTTGTTTGATTGCGAGGAGGAAAACAAAGCTCTGACACAGAGACAGAATCATTGTAGCTGCACATTTATGACCTGTGTTGCTCACCAAAACTATTTCATTTCTTTTTTATATAACAGACCTCACAGGGGAAGCCTGAAATTAAATATGACTATAAATAAGGGCCTCCCCTGTTAGACTACCATCTCTTCAATAACAATAAAATGGGAAGTTGTTTAAAGCCATATTATGTAATATGTTACATTACATAATATATTATCAGAAATTATAAATAATGTTTATTTTGTGGACTAACTGTTGCTTTTATGGTCCGGACGATCCTGGATGGCTGAGGCTGATATCAATGATATTCCAAAATGGATACACATAGATATAGGCAGATGTTTTTTACACAAACATATATGGCAAGTGAACATTTAAACAAGTTTTTTTAAGGATCTGTGACACAGATATCTATCAAAGAAAACATTCGTCAATGCTGTCTGGAGGACAAACTATGTACTAGTGGCAATACCGTTTCCTGACACCCCTCCTCCCTAATAATTTTCATACAGAAATTCTTTTGCAATAGAAATGCCCAAAACATGAGAAATAAACTTACAATATACAAAGAAATCTAAGCCTGTATGTAAACACGTGATGTGTGTGAGTGATCCTGACAGCCAGAGCTTCTAAATTCAACTACAGCAGTCGCCAGAATAAATGTTGGCATTGTACATTTCTGCAAAATTACCTGCTTTTGTCACCACAAACACGGCTGAAAACGTCCTCTTGTCAAAAAATACCTGCCTTTGTCGAGACAAACACGGGGAGAAATGTCCCACGGTCTTGTTAAAAATACAAAATACCCACTCTTGTCACTACAAACATGGCTGGAAATGTCCCACCTTCTTGTTGAAAAATACCTGGTATGGTCCACACAAACACAACTGTAAATATCCTAACCTCTTGTCAAAAATACCTGTTCTTGTCACAACAAACATGACTGTAAATATCCCAATATGTTATTAAAGATATGTAATTCAGTCACCACAAACACAGCTGTAAATATCCCATCGTATTGTTAAAAAATTCCCACTCTTGTCACTACAAACGCAGCTGTAAATATCCTCACCTCTTGTCACAAAATAACTGCTTATCATTGCTGGAAATGTCCTAATTTCTTGTTTAAAAAAAGGGTCTGGTCCCCACAAACACAGCTGTAAATATCCTCACCTCTTGTCAAAAATATACCTGCTTTTGTCGCCACAAACGCGACTGTAAAAGTCTTAATATCTTGTATAATATACAATTAAGAATATACAATTCAGTCACATCAAACATGACTGTAAATGTTCCTAACTCTTGTCAGAAAATACCTGTTCTTGTCACCACAAACACAGCTGCAAATGCCCCAATGTCTTGTTAAAAAAAATATTTGCCCTCGCTGCCACTAACACGGCTAAAATGTCCCAACCTCTTGCCAAAAAGTACCTGCTTGTGTTGCCACAAACACAGCTGGAATGTACTAACGTCTTGTTGAAAAACACACAATTCAGTCGCAATGAACACAGCTGGAAATGTCCTGACACCTTGTCACAAAATTCTGCTTCTGTAATTGCTGGAAATGTCCCATCTTCTTGTTAAAAAAAAAAGGTATGGTCCACACAAACACAGCTGTAAATATCCTCACCTCTTGTCAAAAAATACCTGCTTGTGTTGCCACAAACACAGCTGGAAATGTACTAACGTCTCGTAAAAAATACCTGGTCTGGTCCCCACAAACAGCTGTAAATGTCCCGACCTCTTGTCAAAAAATACCTGTTCTTGTCGCCACAAACACGACTGTAAATGTCTTAATATCTTGTTAAAAGTACAGAATTCAGTTGCATCAAACACAGCTGGAAATGTCCCGACTTCTTGTAAAAAAAAAAAAAAAAAAAAAAAATTTAAAAAACCTGCTTTTGTCCCCACAGACACAGCTGTAAACTCATCTGAACGACATCACTTTAGAAATGTTGATATGAGACGTATGAACGCACAAACATATTCTCACCCTACTGAAGCGTGAGCACATTAACTGTTGCCACATTACAGCTGTTTATTCAACATGTCTGCTTTTTATCTGCCTGTTTGTGAAGTCATGACTGAGTCAGGGTGTCACAGGCAGCGTGTCTGAGGAGGCATGACAGATTACCTGCGTATTGATGAGATTAAACTGATATAATCCGCCTGTAATAAACTATACAGGATCTGCTGAACATGTGGAGGAGAAAATGAGCTTTTACAGTCCATAAACGAACCACTACGCTACATGACTCCAGCTGCTGATGGGACGAAACACATCTTCAGACCCTGCAGCACCAAAAACAGGAATATGGGTCATTTAAAATTAGCTTCCACACACAAATATTCTCATAAGGGCCAATTCTGTTTACAATGAAGTCTTCAATAGCATCAGACTCTTTGTTCACCTCGTTATACGGGACGATCTCTATAAAGGTCGGGCTATTTTCAACACATTACAGAGTCAAGGATGTTTCAGCTGTGAGAGAGAAGCAGCAGACGAGGAGATGTGTGCAGCAAATTTTCCTTTTTAATATATTCTGCAGCAAAACATTGACGCTGTGTACGTCAGACGTTTCTCAAACACTCTAAACAAAATTAAAGTCTGGGAACAAGCTCCAAGACAGAAGCGTGAGAGGATGAACGATGAAGACCGTGAGATAAAAGTCGAGTAATCAATAGAAGGAAAATTTTAAAAGGCATTAATTTAAAGACACTTAAAGGTTCCAGCTTCTCAAATGTAATGATTTTTCTATTTTTTTTTATCTTCTATGATAGTAAACTTAATATGCTGGGTTTCAATTTTATGTTTTAACAACATTGGGGTTAGAGTGTGGTTAGGTTTAGGCACAAACACCACTTGGTTAAGGTCAGGAGAACTTCATGTTCTTGCGTAAAATACCTGGTCTGTTTGACAAAAATGGCTGGAAATGCCCTGGAAAATACCCAATTTTGTCACCAAAAACACAGCTGGAAATGTCCGAATGTCTTCTTAAAAAATACCCGATTTGGTCCACACAAACATAGCTGTACATGTCCCAGTATCTTGTTAAAAAAATATACAGTTTGGTCATCACAAACACAGTTGAAAATGTCTCAACGTCGCAAATCGGTGGCCATAAAACAGCTAAAAATGTCCTGACGTCTTGTTAAAAATGTCCTGGTTTTGTCACCACAAACATCTCAAAGTCTTGTTAAAAAAAACACAAGGCTCGGTCATCACAAACGTGGCTGGAAATGTGCCGAGGTGTTGTTAAAAATCCCTGCTTTCTTTACCACAAACAAGGCTGTAAATGTCCCAGTGTCTTCTTAAAAAATACACAGCTTGGTCATCATAAATGAGGCTGGAAATTCCCTGTCGTCTCGTTTAAAATACCCCATTTAGTTGCCACAAACACAGCTGGAAATGTTGTGACCTCTTGTTAAAAATATGCAATTCGGTCACCACAAACACGGCCAAAAATATCCTGATGTCTTGTTAAGTATTACCTGATTTTGTCACCACAGACTGCTTTCCTTGCCACAAACTTGAAGTTTCCCAGCGTCTCGTTAAAAAAAAATCCTCTCGTTGCCACAAACATGGCTGGAAATGCCCCAACATCTTTTTCAAAATACTTGCTCTTCTTAAAATGTAAAGATTTTTCAATTTTCTTGATCTTCTATGATCGTAAACTTAATATTTTGGGGTTGTGAAGGCATCACCGTGGGCTCTGGGAACTTGGGATGAGCCTTTCTCACTATTGTTTCTGACTTTTTACATAAAAACTAAAATGGAAAACTTTCAAGATTCTACTCTATATGATGACAAACCCTTTTTTTCTCCCACACACAGATCATAAATCCAGCCTATAAATATGGCACATTACAATTGGTTGAGAAATGTAAACGTTGTAGTTCTTTTTATCCAGAAAACCACAGCTCCACCTGAATTGGTCTACAAGCAAGTCTTTCCTTCTCCAATATGGCAACGATGTTGACGTACGATCCAGCACCAATGAGGCATCTACGTTTCTACATCTATGCCAATAGCTACCAGGGAAAACAGCATCACCATCCTCTGTCTGTTTTGGTTGCTTAGTGGTTGACACACTTCCTTTGTGCCATAAATTGAACCATCCTTGTCCCTTGAGATCGTAACTGGTGGCAAACACAAAGTCATAGTGAGACCTACAGGAAACCAGTCTACACGCAGGTGCTGTCAACATTTACTTCATAATAAGTTGAAGCAAAAAACACGTCTAAAGAAAATAATCTGCAAAATGTTCATTGGAAGTTGTGTTTAAAGAATAATTTCACTGCTGGAGAGGTGTTGTTTTAATAAAACTGGGCTGTTTCAGCAGCAGAAGGATGCAAATACTTTGACATTGGTGCAACATGACGAGAGAAAACAGAGCAAAAGGGCTGCAGAAGAGGGAGGAAACCCTAAACTACCAGATGCTGACGTACGATCCAGCAGCCAATGAGGCACCTGTGTTTCTATATCTATGCCGATAGCTACCAGGGAGGGAGAAACCTACAGCTACCAGAAGGTAGGACTGTAATCAACTGCCAGAGCTCGAGTAAACTGTGCTCAGGCGAACGCCTCAAGTGAAAAACAAATGTGATTATCAGTGTAATAAATCTGAAAATAAACTGTGAGCCTTTTGCGAGCCTGTCTCACCACTACACTTTGAGCAGGGCTCATGAGGACAATCTGACATACTGGACACACTGGCTGCGGTTACATGATGGCTTCTCACTCAGAATGAAATAAATCTGAATGAAATCATTCTGAATTAAAGTCTTTCCAGGTAGTTTACATGAGAAACATTCATTCTGAATGAGGGTTTACACGGGAGATCAGTTTAATCGCCTTTATTCACCTCTTTAACTGTGATACACCTTGCATCACAGTTAAAGAGTAAACTATGTACAATCTGTAGTTCAAGCAACAGACTTAGAGTCAGCAAAAATCCACCAGATGAAGACGCAGATTTGAGCGAGGAGATGGATTACACAGTTACCTCAGAGACACAAAACGAGAGGTGATGGAGCCTCCTGCGTTTCTGAACCTTTCAGGGGCCCACTGTCTCATAAGGTGCCCATGGTTTACACACACTGGTACACACGCTGTCAACATGCAAGGCTGGTACAGTAGCTCCTATATGAATATTTCAGAGGCAAATAAGGTCAAAATTCATCTGTGAATACTCTGAGCATGTTTTACCTCCAGCAATATAACTTTATACATCACGTGGGGATTTCACACAGTAGCTCATTTACGTCTGGAAACAATTAAATGTTCTTAAAACTGTGAATTATTATCATCACTATTGTCATTTATGATGTCATATGTGGTGAAAAAACATCACACACAAACAGACATGACAGTTTGATTTCTTTCTTATTCCGCTGGATTTGTGTGTATAAATAGTAAAACTGTATTTCTTACATTTTCTACCTGCTCTATAACAATATCTTCGGATATCTTCACGTCAGTTTTTGCGTCATTTTGCAGGTGATTCAGGTTCTTCGCAGCTGTACATTTTGTCAAACTGTCAAAATGAGAAATGAGACACGCAGCTGGGTCTGTGCTGAAACATGACACCACGCATGGAGCAGAGAGTCTAACAGGTGAAACACACTAAGTCTGCAGAAATGAGCCAAACTGAAGCTCAGAGGAAACGCTACCTTCACCAGCAGCCTCTAAACTGTGTGTGAGCTTGTTACTGGTGTGACTGGGATGTGTGTGCCTCTCCCAGTCCAGCTGAGTGGGACCCACCTGCTGTTTCTCCATGGGCTCCTTGCTGATGGCGGAGACTTTGGGCGCAGGTGCGCGCTCGCACGTGCATCCCTCCAGCAGGTAGATCCCAGAGGGCCTCGTGCTCTGGTCGTTCTCGAAGTAGAAGAGCACGTTCTGGTAGAGCGCGAAGTACTTCTCGGTCCAGCGGCTGTTCTCCGTGGTCTTCTTGCTCAGGAAGCCGCGCCTGGAGCCCTCTTTACGCGCCACCACCGACAGATAGAGCGCGTGGCCCTCGTTGTACCGCACGCCCTTCTGCATTTTATGCTTTTAATCCGGTGCCAACTGAGAAGAGTCACCGGGGCGTCACATCACACCTCCCGGGAGTGAGTCACGGCCGCTATGAGCGCAGAGACGCGGTAAAGATGTCCGTTAGCAGAGGAGAGTAATCCAGGCTTACCATGGCAGGAAAAGTTGGAGAGTCCGCGGCGCAGCGCGCATCACTCACCGGCTCACCGGAGCTTCACCGCGGGCTTCACACCGAGCAGCACCGCGGGAGACACTTCACGAAGCTGCCATGCTCCAAACTTTAGAGCAGGAGTTACCGGAGCCCGTTCCTCTGAGCCCGAGCAGAGCTTACCGTCCCGGCGGAACAGAAATAGACGGAGGGAACAGACGGTGGAAACCGAATCACGACGGAGATCAGCAATAATCCGCTTTGACACCAACTTAAAGAGACAGGTCGCTGCTGCCGCGCCGCGCGCTGCCGTCTGCGCCTCACAGGAGCGCACGAGCCCAGGAACGCCCACTGAGCGCAGGTGCGCAGCAGCGCGCGGAGGGGCCAAAAGTTTAACGGGGGCATCACAGCTGGACAGGTGTGCTGGAGTCAGATGACCTCCATCTGAGATTTAACCCTTTGAAACCTGAGCACTTTGGATTGGTTTGTTTTAAAAACATGAGAGGAAGGTGAAGAAGAAGTGACCCCCCCAAAAAATGATTACAAATTAGTAAAAAGAGAAAAATAAAAATAAGAAAATTAGTTTAAAAAAAGTTTAAAACAATGAAATGAGCCCCATAAAATGACCAAGAAATTTGTTAAAAAGATAAATGTTAAAACAAGAATATCAGAAAAAAAAGACAAAAAAAAATAGTAAGAAAAAAAAGGAACAAATTATAAACAGGAAATTAGTTTTAAAAAAGTTTAAAACAATGAAATGAGCCCCATAAAAGTACCAAGAAATTAGTTAAAAAAGAGAAAATTAAAACAAGACAATTTGTAAAAAAAAAATAATAATAATAATAATAAAAATAAAAAATAGAATAAAGAAAAAGATAAAACAAAGAAATGACCCCCAAAATTTGTAAGAAATTGGTAAAAAGAGAAATGTTAAAACAAGAAAATCAGTTAAAAAAAAAAAAAAGACCCTAAAATTAGTAAGAAATTAGTTTAAAAGAAAGGACCGAATCACAAACAGGAAAATTAGTTTAAAAAAAAATTAAAAACAAAAAATGACCCAAAATATTAGCAAGAAATTAGTAAAAAGGCAAAATAAAAAAATTACTTAAAAAGTTAACAAAGAAATTACCAAAAAAAGGAAGAAGTTATTAAAAAGAGAAAATTAAAAACTGAAAAAAGAGTGCTTAAAAATTATAATGAAAAATGACTCTAAAATGTAATAGTTATTATAAATATCGTTGTCCCTACATTTTTTAATCTAAATCTATTAATCTTTTTTTATTATTTTTTTTCCAATTTGTGGGGCATGTTTTACCAAGTTGCTCTTTGCCTTTTTCCCCGTGTTTTTGAAAGAAACCAGTGTGTTCAAAGGTGATAGTTCACCTCCTGATGTGCTGATGTGAGGATGGCTGAAGATCTCCAGTTTAAGCTCTTGTGTAATTTCAGCACATACATGTCACATGATGACGTCATGTTTCTGAGCTCACTTTGCCACTTTGACCTGATGAACTGATCCTTTCGCCTCTGTTCAACAGTCAGTTTTAACCAGCTGATGTTGAGGTGAGACAAACCATCTGCTCAACGTGTGAGAACCATGGTGACACGTTAACACCCTACTGCAGCTTGTCATTTTAACTTTGAGGATATATTCTAGAAATTTGACATGCAGTTTCCGAATCTATCTATTCTCTCAAACCTCCAAACTTCACATGTGAACAACATAACTGGTGCAACCAGCTTGTCAAAAACATCACGTGTGATATCTGCAGGTTAATCACATTTTCTACATTCACAGAGAAACGCCGAACAGGAAGCTCCTGTGTGTCTCTGTGGTACTGACCTACTGAAATTAGTTTAAAAATAATTATTATTTTTGAATAATAATCAGATTTGAGACTCATTCTCTCGACACACACTTACACTAACACACACACACCCACTAACACTTTAAGGGTGGACAAAAGCAGAAGTTTCTATTTCTGTAAAGTGGTGATTCGCTTCAGAAGACGTGTGTTTGTTTTGAAACTGTCATCCAACCTGAACGCACACACAGATGTGTGATTGATTTGGGGAAACTACAAGGTGTTAATCTCTGAAGAGACTCCCTGTGACCTCCACCTCCTCTCTGCCTCCTCTCCACCCTGCAGTCACAGAGTTGGGTGGAGGTCAGTCTGTGGTCAGGGTCAGAAACATGCAACACTTGTGGACATCATGTAACAGATAACATGTTTCACACCACCTAGAGACACAATGTGACACAGAGATGTTGACGGTCTGATCTGTGAAGCAGCTCAGAGTCACTTCACTGAAGTCAAACTGACTCTGAGCTGCTGACGGGCTGCAGTTACAAATCTGATGTACTTGTACTTTATTTGAGCGTCTTCCTTTAATGCAGCGTTCATCTTCTACTCCACTACATCTCACTGAGAAATACTTAATGGAGAAAATCATCAGCAGACAAACCCAAACTGAAAATAACCGCTACTTAATGGTTGAAAATGAGCTCCATGCACCTCAAACAACTACAACAATAAAAGCCTAATTTTACACTAATGCATGAGGAATAGTGATCTAATGAAATCCAACATGGCTGCCAGAACAAATGTTGGCACTGTATTTTTCTGCAAACCACTGATACGTTTTATTTGCACATTGTGTGGTGGGTACATTGAACCTTTAATTACAACATTTCAACAACACTGTTGTTAACGTGTGGTCGGGTTTAGGCACAAGATTCAACTGGTTATGGTTAAAAAAAGTTCCTGGTTTGGCTTGAAATACCCAGATCTGAAGGCACAGTCCCTGCAGGAGGAGCAGCAACGTCTCTGTAATAAAACAACCACTTTTGGTGCCACTGTCTTCCCCAGAAATGCAGCAGTGTCTCTGTAAATCAACTGCTTTTCATGGCACCTTTTTTTTAATTAAAACAACAACAACAAATCAACTTTCTGTGGCACTACTCTGACAGGAGACACAGCGATGTCTCCATTAAACTAAATTGCTTTTTGTGGCACTATTCTGGCAGGAAACACAGTGACATCTTTCTTGGTTAACAAAACAAAATCATGCTTTCTGGGGTCAGTAACCTGGCAGGAAATATGGCAATTTGTCAGGAAAAAGACAATCACATTTCATGCCACTACGCCAGCAGGAAACACATCAGTGTCTCTATAAATTAACAGCTGCTTTTTATGGCACCATCACGGCAGGAAATGCAATGATTCTTCTATTAAAAAACAAAAGAACAACAAGAAGAACACACTCTGTGCCACTATCCTGGCAGGAAATGCAGCAATGTCTCAGTAATAAAACAACTGTTTTTCATGCCACTGTCCAGCTGGAAATGCAGCCACGTCTCTGTAGAAATCAACTGCTTTTTAGGTCACTATCCTGGCAAGATATGTGGTGATTTCTCTGTTGGAGGGATAACAAAAAAAAAAAAAAAAAAAAACGCTTCTTGTGGCACTATCCTGGCAGGAAACGCTGCGGTATCTTGGTAAGAAATACATGCTTTTTTACCACTATCTCAGCAGGAAATGCAGCCATGTCTCTGTAAAAATCAGCTGCTTTTTGTGGCACTATCCGAGCAGGAAACACAGTGACATCTTTCTTGGTTAACAAAACAAAAGCATGCTTTCTGGGGTCAGTAACCTGGCAGGAAATGTGGCAATTTGTCAGGAAAAAGACAATCACATTTCATGCCACTACGCCAGCAGGAAACACATCAGTGTCTCTATAAATTAACAGCTGCTTTTTATGGCACCATCACGGCAGGAAATGCAATGATTCTTCTATTAAAAAACAAAAGAACAACAAGAAGAACACACTCTGTGCCACTATCCTGGCAGGAAACACAGCAATGTCTCCGTAATAAAACAACCATTTTTCATGCCACTGTCCAGCTGGAAATGCAGCCATGTTGTCATAGAAATCAACTGCTTTTTAGGTCACTGTCTGAGCAGGAAACACAGCGGCATCTTGGTAAAAAAAACCCAACTGCTTCTTTTGCCACTAACCCGGCGGAAACTTTGCAATTTATCCGGAAAAACAATTGTATTTTGTGTCACTATTCCAGCAGAAAACACAGTAATGTCTTTGTAACTAAAGAAAAAGAAACTGCTTTTCACTGCACCATCGCAGCAGGAAATGCAACCATGTTTCTATTAAAAAACAAACAACAACAAAAACTACTTTCTGTGGCACTATCCTGGCAGGAAACACACTGACAGGTCTCTACAAATCACCCATGATTTAAGCTTATAAAACAGCCACGACTAAATCACAGCTGGTTTTGTTGTTTGTTGGTCGTGAGCAGTGCTCTGCAGCCTGGCAGGTGTAGGGGCCCCTCAGACTCCAGACGACAACACGACACGGTCAGCTCATGTGATGCGTCACTTTAGAAATGTTGATATGATACGTATAAACCATGAAAACGTCATCGTGGTTTGCAGAAACGTGCAATTCCAACATTTTCCTCTGGTGTCTGAGCTGTGAGATCAAATATAATACGAGAACATTTTTCTACTTTTAATACTTAAACTACATTTTCCTGATTTCATACTTTCAGTGAAGGGGCGTTTTCAATGCAGGATTGTTCATGTAACAAAGTATTTTTAGTACTTTAGGATCTGAATACTTCCTCTGAGGTTTCATTTGATAGTGTGATAATGTCACAAAGTCACACTTTGAGTTTGAGAGTGCATCTCTCCTCCAGTTCAGCAGATTCTCCGCCGCCCACATCAGCCGGGCTGACAGAGAATAATCAAACCCACGCTGGTGCAGACCTGTTCCCACCGGGTGAAGCTAAAACAGGACTCCCAGGTAAGGGACCGCATGCCAACTCCTGTAACCCACCTTGATCCTCAAACTCTTCTGCACATGCTCAGATGCAAATGAAGCTCGCTGGCACGACAGCAGATAATCTCTGTTCAGATGTATGGAGAAGCTGTGGCAGATTTCTATTGTCCAGTGACATCATGATGATAAACTTTATTTACACAGCAGCTTCAGAACAAAGTGACAAAGTGGTTGGACCAGGATTAAAACATGTCAAGAGGCAAATGAGATCAGACAGTTAAATAATCAGAATTAAATTCCCAACAATAATAACGATAAAACAGATGAGACATTTAGATTTTGAATAAAAACAGAGCTGCAACCAACAGTTATTTTAATTATTGTTTAATCTGTCTGTTAAATTTTCACTGAATTAATTAGTTTTATCCACAAAATGTAAAAAGAATAGTGAAAACTTAAAGCTTATTTTGCTCGACCAACAGCTGATAAATAACCTAATCTATGAATATTTAATTATAAAAAGTGTTTATGATTAATTTCTGAGCATCACCTCATTGATTAATAATCTCATTTACTGTGCAGTTACTACAGAAAGCATTTTTAAAACCTTACATTAACGTAAAAAAGGTTTTGGCCGATATAAAGCCTCGGAGAGCAGACTGAGGTCGATGAACCTCATCCTGCTGCGTTTCATCAGTCCCACAGCTTTGCAGACCACATGTGATGTCCGCAGACAAACAGTGGGAATGTGGACAAATGAAAAAGTCTCATTGCAGCTTAATGTCACAAGCGGAGCTGCACGGGGACGAGCGCCCACAGAAACAATCCCTCCGAGGTTAAAGGAGAGGGCAAGGACACGTTGCATCACAGCCAGCCCAGCACCAGACTGCTGCTACATTTCAACTGTGCTTCAGTTTGATAACCTGAACAGAGCAACAGCAGCAGTGAAACTAGACGTACTCAGATCTTTTTCTAGCAGTGTGTAAAAGTCATTTAAATCCCTGCTAAAAGTATTACAGTCCAAATGTATCGCACGATGACGTATCGCTGCACAGTCACAGTCAATGGAGCCATCTTAAACGTCTTTATATACAGCTTCATCCAGTGGTTCCAACCAAGGGGTCGGGCCCCTCCAGAAGGGTCACCCAACACATCCTCACTGTGACCTCGTCACATGTCCACGTTTGGTCATGGACTTTCCACGTCCACATGTGACGTCCAAGGTACCCTGGGTGTGTTGGTTGTTGACGTTCTGGGACGCCGTGTCAACTTCAGCCTGTTACATGCATTGTCTGTTTTCAAAATACACTTCTGTTTTCACAGGAAATGTACAGTTTGCATACAGTCTCTTTCAAAATAAAAGCACTATGTCCGTAAAACACTACAAAATGACGTTTTTTTTTTCCTCCAACAACAAACACATGTGGTCGGGTTTAGAATCTTACGTGACATGAACAACACTTTCTCAGGCGAAAGTTGGTGTTTAATGGACCCATCCACCACCACTCTCGACCGCCCTACTCAGACTTGCACCGCTTTAATTTTCATTCTTGTCCTGTCGCATTTCCCCCTGACGCCGCTGAGCGCCATTAAACTATAACGGTGTGCTGACACTAAAGGACATCTTCTTTCGTCTGTGTCTGACATCGCATGTCACTGCCCAAGCGCCAGATTTCAATGACTTTGGAAAGAGACAGAGTTGGGTCACCAGATAAATCTGAGGGATCGTCACATGATTAAAGGAGAAGTCCAGTATTTTGCACTTTGAGCCCCATTTCTGGTTGTTGATGATGAAATAGAGTAGTTAAGACTAAAATAGTGACGATTGCTCATTTTCAAAGAATTTAGCTCCTCTATGCTCCTCTACGTGGGTGTCGCCAACCGGCAGGAAACAATGCAATGTAACGGGACACAGAGAAGAAGCAGAAGAAGAAGGCTGACGTTGTGTTCAAAGGCATAGTACCATAGACATATATACGTAGACACCGCATTGAGCGCTGAGCCGTACGTCAACGTCGCCGCCATATTGGATGTGGCAAGGCTGCGCTGTAAACTAATAGAAGTGAATGAACTTAATTTCATAAAGCACCTTTCTACAAAGAAATTTACGTTAATGCCTCTCGTTTATTCATTCACACACTCACTAATATACTTGGGAAACAGTTAGGCACCAAAAACAATGTATTTATTATGTATGTATGTACATACACATATATATGTATATGCGCAGCCTTGCCACATCCAATATGGCGGCGACACTGACGTATCGCAGCAGCAGGCAAACCCACTCGATGCAGTGTTTATGTATATATGTATATGCCAGGGCCGTTGCAACCAGACAGGCAAACTAGGCAGTTGCCTAGGGCCCCGTGCTGGAAGGGGGCCCCCAGAGACGGCTGACATTGGTCCATATCAATGACAATATGATGGAACCCCTACAGACACTGCAACAACGACAACACGTTGGAATCCCACCTAATGGGGCCCCCTACTAGCTGCTGCTTGCGAGTGGCAGTGGAAGTAGGGTGACCAGACGTCCAGCATTGTGCGGGACTGCACAGCATTTCTGTCTCTTTTCATGCGTCACGCAAATTGAGACCATGTCCCACATGACTGGTTGCCACCTGCGCTAGCATTGCTGAAGTACTGTAGTACTACGGTACCTCACGGCACCACTACTGTGGGATAAGTTCAAAGTCCAATCACAAGAGGGTGAGTGTCCATGCGCCATCCAATAACGGCGCGCACTGGCCACCTGGCACTCAGTATGCTGCTGCAGTGGTTTGTATCCAGTGACATGTCAGGTATTAGCTGAGCTACTGAGTATCTTTAAGCAGTGAAAGTTATTATTTATTTCTTTTTACTTGTAGGTTAGATTTGTTTATATATGCTACAGTGATTTGTTTTCCACAGAGCTCTACGGTGCGAGCATTTTACTGGTATTACTGGCGACTAAAAATAGTTTTGCGCAAGCAAAAGAAATCATTCAGGAGCACGCTGTGCGAGTACAGATTTCAACCAGCAGCAGAAATGAAAGGCGAATCCTGCCGGTTGTGGGTTGAACGAGGGTCACAGACACCGTATTCCTGTCAACTACAGCGCAAGATAAGGCTTACCGGCGATGGAGAAGTCCGGCTCCAGGTCCAATAATTTCCTCTTTGTTGATTTCACGACTGCCCAGTAGTACCTGAACAGCTGAGCCGTGGCGGCACACAGTATGTGACGTGTCAGAGGAGAAACGAGCCGTTCACATTTCTCTCTTTGTGCCAGGTAACGGTCCACAAACCTCACCGCACTTTAGGGACTGTTCTTTACTTCAACTCCAAGGTGCCTCTTGCCTGGGGCCCCCAGAGTGTCTTGAAACAGCCCTGGTCTATGCATCGTACTGTTTACAAGCGAGTAATCCATTGTGCAGTTGTTTCAACTTAGCTCTGACCCCATAATCTGATTAGACAGGAGTCATTCCATGAGTGCCTGTACACAGTATGACAGCAGTGGGACTTTTAACTCTGCATGCATCATTCCACTTTACATTAATTATGTTAACTGTTAACTAGTCGACATGAAGGGTTGTTGTTACAAACTTTGCACCACACCAAGGAACATATTTCCACAAATAACAGAGCCAAAGATTCAGATCTTTCACTCAGGTAAAAGTCCTAACACCAAGCTGTCAAAGTTAAAGTCCTGCACTGAAAATGTTCCTCAGTAAATGTATGTCATCAGGAAAATGTCATTAAAGTATTAGAAGTAGAAAAACGTCCCCTGTGACTGTTCTGCTATCATACATGATATCATTACATGCATGTTTGTAAGTGTGTTTATGTTTATTTGATCATGAGCGGGTGACATGTCAGTGGGTGGTCCTGGGTGGGGACATAAGGGGCTTTAATAACAGCACTCTCATCTGTAGATATAGCCAGCAAAGGATTATAGAGGATTACTATGAGTGTGTGTGTCTGCTGCTGTGACCGCTGCACACACACACACACCAAACATCTCTGATCAGCAGCTGCATTGTTTGTGCGTGTATTTATTTTACTATATAAATCAGTTGTGTTGCGTGCTCTCTACAGGCTGCTGCAGCTTTTACTGTGGTTACCTCTTTAACACTTTAAGCTCTCAGCTGCATCTGATGTGTTATTTATGGAGAGCGGCTCAGTGGAGCAACACAGGAGACCACCGACTCCTCCACATCACCGCAGTCCTTCAGTCTGCATGTATACCTTTATGATGTATCTGGGCCAAACACAAATACACCTCTGAGCGACGCTCTCTTTGTCTGCCTTTGTCAAAAATAGAATTTCTGTCGAAGCAGCAGCAGCTTTAGGGAGAAGATTTCGTAGTAGCACCCACCTCAGGATGTTTCCAGGTGAGTGGGTGCTGACAGCGCAGGTGACGTCCTGTCCACGGGTGTCTGATGTTGGTGACAAGATGGCAGCAGGCTGAGGTTCACCTACAGACGATAAGACCATACCACATGGAAGAAACATGTCCAGATAAATCAAGAGACAAACGATTGTTCTGGAGGAGCTCGGGTCTTTTTTAAGGGGAGTTAGGCCTCTTGTGGCTCCCCGGTAACTTCAACACGTGTCGGATCATTCAAAGGAGATGTATGTGACGTTTAAAGCAGATCTATGATGCAGAGTCTGAGTCAGGTTGTCTGCAAACGGCTCTCAAGGAGGTGGCTGCTCTGGTGGTTAGCAGCTAGCAGCTAGCATTAAACAGTGCTAACTACGACAACAGTGCTGACAGAACTTACAGTGTTAATGATGATAATACATATTTTTTAAAAGGCGCATTTGAAAACACCTGAGGTCACCTTACAGAGCATAAACAATAAATAACACACAGAACAAGAGACGTGAATTGTGCAGACGCATATTGTTGCTGGGATAAAACCAGTAACACTGTTTGAAGGGGACAGTCAGTGTTAGCGTGCAGAAACCAGTCTGAACAGGTGGGTTTAGAGACAGGATTTGAAGGATGTCATGCTGTCAGACTGTCAGGTGTTTTGAGGTAGGGAGTAGTGATGTGACATTCGTGAACGAGCCGAGTCTTTGAACCGGCTCTTTGAAGTGAACGAGCCAGTTCCTGATTTCTTTGTTTTTTGCTTTTACTCTGTATCCATTAATTTCAGATTATTTGATCCGGAACAAGTTGAGAGAGACTAGTTTGTGAGGGAGAAAGACAGTGTAGCCGCTCACTCGTCACTTCAAAGAGCCGGTTCAAAGACTCTGCTCGTTCACGAACATCACATCCAGTGGCGATTGCTCTAAGACTGCAAGGGAAGCTCAGCTTCCCCTAAAATGTCAAGAAATAAGTGGTCAAATATGTACTGTTGTGTTTACATTTCATTGACTAAATATGCACTAGAACGCGTTCAACTTTTGTTCTGAATCAGCTACTGATCACAGGTCACTGACGCGACTTTCTTCTCATTCATTCCCGTAGCGTCACAGTGCATTAAACAGTGTTGAAGCTCAGCGTCCAAAGACTTCAGTGAGGAAGCATAGAGTGGGTTGTTCCACTGCAGCGAAATTAGACAGTCATTGGATAAATGCTCGGTTTTGTCCCGCCCATCGGACGCTCAGCGTCTCTGGGGGCCTATGGGGCAGTGGGCTGGCCTCGGCTGGCCTGGACGCTGGGCTTCTGCATGATGATTGGATGATCTGTCTGAGGCTGAATCCCTTTTTGATTGACAGCGAAATGAGCGAATCAGCGATCTTGAAATATAAACTACCACCGGAACGTTTTTCAAGTTTCATTCCGTTGTTCCAAGTTGATCTGGAGACTTTTCCAATCCTCTTAGTGACTTTCTCTTTGTTAAAAACGACAAGCGACAAATCTAGCAACTTTTTCTGGTGTTACTGGAGACTGTACTCGTGTTTGGAGACTCTGACTTCTGTCGCTCTGCAGTTACTGTCCCCAACGAGCAGCGGGTGCTGCTGTGAGCCGCTCCACCGTCCCAAAGCACTCACAGGCGGTCACACTAGCCTCGCACAGCAGCCCCAGCGAGCGAGCGAGCTAGCAGGCTGCACATAATGGCAGACCGGATTTTGGCGAAGCCGTTTGATGGTCTTCCTTACGAGGAGAAAGTTAGAGTTAAACAGCAGGGCAGATCAACACCTCAGATTGATTTGGTGCAAAGGGTGGGGGAAAGTAACAGGTCTTTTCACCCATCTGAAAATCTTTGAGGTGTGTTTTGCTGTGGTTCTGTGGCATGAGTGTGGTTGAAAAACAGCTTCAGTTAAATGCTCCTTTTATAAGTTACACACTGAATGTCACATACAGCTCCTTTAATCCAAGTATCTGTATCTCAGAGAGCTGCAGACTGACGTCACTCTCGTACCTGGATGTTTGCCTGTGTTCGTCACCAGGGTGAAGTCAGACATCAGCGGACGGAGGACTCAGGTAGGTTCAAGGTAACAGGATTACTGGAGAACAGGGTAAAGGGATCAGAAGCTCAGAGGCAAACGGTAAGGAGCAACAAACCAACACAGCAATTCTGAAGGAGTTATGAAGGAGCCTGGGGAGGGAGAGGGAGAACTGAGAACAGAGAACAGTGTTGTAAAATGTAACTTTAATGGTGGTCTACCTTAAAGGAACAGTTCACCCCAAAACCAAAAATACATATTTTTCCTCCTACCTGTATCGCTTTGATCAGTTTGGATTGTTATGATGTGAGCTACCAACGCGTTCTCATCCCAGCTCTTCAAATACTGCCCCTTGTCTACATCAGTTATGGACGTTCAGGCCTGACGTGTCAGTTTACACTCATCACACACTCTAATAAACGACTCGTGCAGTTAGTGGATAATGCGTAAATTAAAGACAGTTTTTAGCATAAGAAATTATGTTTGTCACAATGACTTGTTTTAGTCAGTTAACAGCTTAGGCCCCAATCACACGAGCCCAGTCTCACTCTGAAGTCGTCGATATTCGGCACTTGGGCAGTGACTTGCAGCGTGAAACACTGACAAAAAAAGCCGTCCTTTAACGTCAGCATGATACGTGGCCAGTCACCATTCAATGGTACTTGGTAGCGTCAGGGGGAAACGCGGTGGGACAAGAATGAAAAGTTAAGGCATCAAAAGTCCGAGTAGAGTAAGAAGGAGTGGTGGTGGATGGTCCCACAAACACGGACTTTCACCCAGGAGAGAGTGGTGTTTGTGTCCCATAAGATTCTAAAGCCAAACCCTGTTATTTTTTCCTAAACCCAAACACATTAATTAATGTTAATTGTTGGAGGACAAAGAAAAAGTCAGTTTGTGTTATTGTACCGACGTGGTGCTTTTATTTTGAAAGAGACTGTATGCAAACTGTACATTTCCTGTGAAAACAGAAGTGTATTTTGAAAACAGACAATGCATGTAACAGGCTGAAGTTGACACGGCGTCCCAGAACGTCAACAACCAACACACCCAGGGTACCTTGGACGTCATATGTGGACGCGGAAAGTCCATGACCAAACGTGGACATGTGACGAGGTCGCAGTGAGAATATTATATATATAAAATAAATAAGTTGGAATATCTTGAATAAAATATTGTGACCACTAAATATCACCACAACTTTTGGATAAACATTAAGTTGTGTCAACTTCATTGAGCGTTATATATACTTTTGATTTTAGGGTGAACTGTCCCTTTAATGGTATGAATCAGCAAAACCGACATTAATTTACATAGAAATGTTATTTTAAATTTACAATTTGTGTCTGAACAAACATGTAAATAAATAAACATATGGCAGATTTTAATGCCAAGTCGTGCTCGCATGTGAAAAGACAAACAGCGACAGTTAATGTCACGAGAAAACTCTTTTCTCTGTCGGTCCTCGACCTGCAGTTTCAGTGTTCTGCAGGTTGGTTCATCCATAAAAAAAAATCTCCAAATAAAAAGTGTGTTCTCTCCCTAAGAGGGCAATCAAGCAGGTGCCTGGTTAGTCATGATGGCTAAACATACAGTCCCGTGGGTGTCTCCTGTTTCCAGCTGAGAGTACTTGTTCTCTGCGCTGATTTCCATCAGAGCAGAGAACAGGGCAGAGGAGGTGTGCTGCAGGTAATGGCTGCTTGTTTTGCTGGTGTACTCTCAGAAACCTCTCCTGAAACCAAGACCAAATATTCACATGATAATCTGCATTTGTTACTTGTTTAATAAAGTTACAGAGCAAGTCAGTTTCTCCCAAGAGGCCTTGAATGTGAAACAAAATAGAAAGCATGATAAGAGAGAGTTCACTTCACCTCCAGACCTTGAGACTCTCACCCAGACTAACCTCTCCAATGCTGGACATCAGGTGATGGCCGCTGTGAGCATTTATACTTGTGTGGTGATGTGTCTGCTGCAGTTACACCTCTTAACACTGGTAGGCAGCGAGGTTTCTGTGAAGTGCTGTAAAGGGGTTAGATTCAAAACACACATTATACACACATTAAACAATGTGTGTGACAATGTCAAACACAAGTACACAAATCAGCTTCACTATAACTCGCAGCATTCACAGACAAACATTTGTCTTTATCTGGACACATTTTCCCCACAAATACAACATGCTAACGTTATTAGCACAAGCCTATGGCATTTTACATTGTATAAATTAGCCTAGCAGCTAGCAGAGATTTCCTCTGCTCATATTTCAGCCAGGATAAATCACACACAGTGTGTGGAGGCTTTATTGTCTTCACAATTTATTGTTTCTTATCTGTGAAATTAAAGTAAATCAAAGCTTTGTTTCCACTGAGGGAAATGGTTTCAGCTCACAGAGACAGACAGGAGGTCTGCGTCACTGAGACACTGTGGAGTTACATTTCTGTGGAGGTGCACGTCAGGTTATGGCGTAGGGTATAGCGTCGACACAGAGCCCAGGTAGGTAGGTTGGTTGCAGAAGTATAAATAAGATGCAGCTCCCATATCCCATATCAGTTGTTGGCGGTTCGCTCTAGATCTCCCCAGCTGAGCCCACTCCTAAACTCTTCTGTCTGGACACATCTTCTCCAGCTGTTCTTTCGACGACCTCTCTCCTCGTGGGTTCCATTTCAGGGCTTGCTGGTTGACATTTGCGGCCAGTTTCTGAGGGTGTGTCCAATCCAGCTCCTCTTTCTCCTCAGGATTTGTGAGTCAGTGGGATCCTGGTTTGTTTGCTTACTTTGTCTCTCCACCAGATGTTTAGTATTCTCCTGAGGCAGGTGTTCATGAGTGTTTGCAGCCTGTTTGTTGTTCTCAATGTCTCGGATCCATTCAGCAACACCTGCTCCACATTGGGATTCAACATGTGTACTCAGGTGCTGATTGTTTTGAGCTCCATATCTCCTCTGCTGGTGTCCACAACGCTGCCCAAGTATATAAACTCTTCCACCTCCTCTCGGGCCTGGTTGGGTAAGATGATGAAGTTGCTGGTTGTGGAGTGGATCTTCATGACCTGTGTCTGCGCTGTACTGGGTGTCAGAACAAGTTTCGTCGCAGCTCGTGAGAGTCTTTCCGTCTTCTCCTGCATTTGTATCTGTGTGTGTGAAAGGAGAGTGATGTCGTCCATGGAGTCAAGCTCACCCAGCTGCTCCCACATCGTGCACTGGATCCCATTTCTCTTCTCTACAGTTGCTGCGCAAAGAGATCCAGGCTATTGCTCAGAGCAACCAGAATAGTGACAGTAGGGGGCAGCGAGTCAAACAGATGTATCCTGGGTGAGTAGTCTTTGACGATGGCCAAGGCTCTGCTGAGGTAGTGGGTGTCAGCAACCTCTTCAAAATCTGTGCTGATAAAGGCCAGTGTGAAATTGCAGACGTATTTGACGATGGCATTCTCGTGTCCTTTAAGATCTGAAACAGAAGCTTGACATCCAAGCAGAACATATTTTAAATATCTGCAGATTAAGAGCTACAGATCTAAGATACAAAACCCCTAATCCTTACCTACTCTCACCTCTGTGGAAGAAGTAGTCATGAAACACCACTCGACTCCAAGAGGGGCCTGATTTCACACTTTTATAAAACAGTCATGGACGGCTCCCAGATCTCCTCAGAAATGAAAAGACTTGCCTGGTGTGAGGACTTCAACAGTGAGATCTCAGTCGAGGAATGGCAGACGATCTGCTTGAGAGCTCAAACGCAGCCCATTAATACTTTAACCCTTTGGTTTCTTTTAAAAACATGGGAAGAAGGCAACGAGCAACAAAAGGAAAAATGACTCAAAACATTAGCGAGAAAAGAGAAAATTAAAGACAAGAAAATTAGTTTTTAAAAAAAGAAAGAGAATTTAAAAAACAAACAAACAAGGAAAAGTCCTGGAAAAAGTGCTTAAACATTATAATAATTATTTTTAAGTATTATGTATTAATATGATATATTATAAATATAATATATTTATAATATATCATATTTATTTTATATATAGAATATTCTCACTGTGACCTCCACATGTCATATGACGACTTTTCCGTCCATGACCACCTATGGTGAAAGCTATTATTTCTCTATTTTGCTATATATTTATTTTCTTATTTCTTTTATTATTATTATTATTATTTCTGTTCATATGCCCCAAACTGTGTTTCCCTGGGATTTTTCCTGTCCGTTGTGTATGAAGCTTATTGCTTATTACAAGCAAAACACACCATAGCTATCGTCGAGAAATCGACTATCGGACCAAGATGTTTAGGACATTTCTAGAGGAGGAGAAGGCTACAGAAGTCTATTTGCCTTAATTTCTTGATTTTCTCCTCCCTTTCTTTTCTTTAGACTGTCAGTCTGTACAAATAGTATTTCTGTTTATTTATTTTGAACCTTGGAAAAGTACCTAATCTGTTTCCCTGTCATAGCAGTTGATGTTAAGATGATGCCATACTGCGAATTATTTTGTACCTTACTTTTTTGTTGTTGTTGCTCATTAACACAAATATCTAATCAGCCAATCACGTGGCAGCAGCTCATTAACATTTAGTCATGTAGACATGGTGAAGACGAGCTGCTGAAGATCAAACGGAGCATCAGAATGATGAAGAAAGGTGATTGAAGTGACTTTGAGCGTGGCATGGTTGTTGGTGCCAGACGGGCTGGTCTGAGTATTTCCTGGGATTTTCAGCACAACCATCTCTAGGGTTTACAGAGGATGGTCCCAAAAAGAGAAAATATCCAGCGAGCCAAAATGCCTTGTTGATGCCAGAGGTCAGAGGTCATGGCATGGTTTAAACACCACAGCCTACCTGAGTATTGTTGCTGAGCGTGTCCATCCCTTTATGACCACAGTGTACCCATCTTCTGATGGCTACTTCCAGCAGGATAACGCACCATGTCACAAAGCTCACATCATCTCAAACATGACAATGACTTCACTGTACTCCAATGGCCTCCACAGAGGAATGTTCCAGCACCTTGTTTTACCTGGGAGTTCTGAAGTCCAACCTGGTACTAGCAAGGTGTACCTAATAAAGTGGCTGGTGAGTGTATATTAAAGATCCAATGAACACACTTGTTTAAAAGAGTACATGTGTTTAAATAAAAACACATTGTCACATGGTGACATCTTGTGGTGGATTTATGAACTGCACCGTGAAGTCACAGTGTTTCTATGGCTACAGGTCTGGACAATTAACAGCTGGGTTAGTAATAGTCTGGGCAGAAGGATACAAAGAACAGTGTTTTGTTCTTTTGAAATCAGATTCTGCAGCACAGATTTTGGTGTTTCACAGTGCCAACACAGTTTTGTTTCTGCTCCTGCAGAGTCTTTAGAAATCATCTTAATGTTCTGTACGTTAATGTGATGTAATGTTTGCTGTTTCCTCTCCTCTTATTCTTACTTGTGTTTCAGTATGTCAAGTTACGTTCACAATCAATCAATCAATCAATCAATCAATCAATCAATCAATTAAAGAATCGTCCTCACATAATTGTTGATGTCACAATAAAACAATGAAATGAAATGCATGCAAAGTATATGCACAGGATCTTGTTCACACACAGGTGCGTACACACTCCCACACACACAGACACAAAGAGCAGTTCCTTTAGCACAATTACAACACGTGCCATCATTCATCCGGCCTCCGTGATGGTTGTCATGGAGATGTCATTGATAAGGTGCACAAAACATTTTTTTTTCCTTTTCTGTGTGTAACTAAAGAAAAATAAAGTCCTGTGAGGCAGCGTCACAATTAACAGGCCTGTGCTGAATCAGACCTTCGTTTAATGAAAAGACAAATCAGACGCACTGTGGCGCCGCTGGTTGCTATAGTGCTTCACCTTCAATGCGCTCATCTCTGTCAACCTTTCCTGCTCTGCCTCTCTGTGACTCTCCAGAGCTGCTGCTGCTGCTGCTGCTGCTGCTGCTGCGGTGATGGATTAACCATTTCTTAGACCTGCCTGACGACAAGCACTTTGTCTGAGGAGCAAACACAAGCTGAAAAACCTTGACTGCTGCAGCTCCCGTCTCCTCTGACTAACTGTCACACACACACACACACACACACACACACACACACACACACACACACACACACACACACACACACACACACCACACATCAACTCTGCCTGGTCACAGTCAGTCGCAGCTCTGCAACAGGGGAGTAAATGTCTGCAAGAGAGGACTGATCCTGACTGAAGGTTGGTGAGTAGTGCACACACACACACACACACACACACACACACTTCATTTTGTCTTTCTGTGACCTCTGGACTGAATGTGGTCGCTAACTCAGAGGGAAACTGCGTGTATGTGCGTTTAACATGTTGTGTGATGCACATTTGGTCTGTTTGAGAGTGTGTTACAGCTCAAACACACACACACACACACACACACACACACACACACACACACACACACACACACACACACACACACACACACACACACACAGAGCGATGTTGGGGGCTCTTGTAGAGAATGAGTGTTCAGCTGAAGTGGAGTTTTCTGTCCTCAGTGTGCAGGCAGGGTGGAAACAAAACGCTGTGAATATACAGTACAGTGTGAGCGTGTTGTGTGTGTGTGTGTGTGTGTGTGTGCAGTGTGTGAGTATGAAGCCATGAGAGACCACAGTATGAGGATAAAGTGCCGACTTTCAGCTTCAATTTGAGAGTGTTCACACTCCCATCAGATGATCAGTGTAGGGCAGAGCCTGATTTGAGGGGAGCCTGACTGTTCCTTCAGGCACTGAGCAGCCGTGACACAAAAGGTCTGGAGCTGATTCAACGTGTCACATCTGCATCAGAGTCTGTTGTCCACCACAGAAACACCAGTAACAATCTGAATAAATCAATCAGAGCCTAAATGTCAAAGCTGGAAACTTAACTTGAGTATTTCCATTCTGTGCGACCGACAGGCTCCATGTAGGAGACGTACTGTACGTTATGCTGCACTGCTGTGTGTTTATCTCACAGCTGTATCTGCTCTTAAGATGATTTTAAAACCTGCGTCAGCATATTAAATATGATGCATTGTCATACAGTGAATTAAACCATCCGACACTAATGTAAAACAGTTTAATCAACTCTGCCTCGTCCAGCTGCAACATTAAATGTTAGCACTGATGATGAATCATTAGTTTAATATCTCAGAGTGATTAGGTGCAATTATTCAACTGAGCAATATTTTTCATTATAGGACTTTATCATGGACATAACTGTACATATTTCCTATGTTTACTTTGTTCTAATAATTATATAAATCATGTGTACAATGTGCATTTTACTTTTTATTCTTTTCTTAATGTACATTTTTATTTCTATTTAATTTTTATTTCATTTAATTTTATTTTATATAATTTTGTTTTATTTTATCTCTTTTCACTTAATTTCATTTTATTTTATTTCTTTTCATTTCATTTCATTTTTATCTAACTTTATTTTATTTCTTTCCATTTTATTTAATTTTATCTAATTTTATTTTCTTTCTTTTAATTTCATTTCATTTTATTTTATTTTATCTAATTTTACTGTATTTTATTTCTTTTCATTTCATTTTATTTTATTTCTTTGCATTTCATTTTATTTTATCTAATTTTATTTCTTTTCATTTTATTTTATGTTATTTTATTTCTTTCCATTTTATTTTATTTCTTTTATTTCATTGTTATTTTAGTTCTTTACATTGACATACTTCTAGACTTATTTCTTTAATTCTCTATACATACTATAATATTCCTTTAACATCAGAGCAACAGTAACAAATCAGCTCCTCTCAGGGATCAATCAAGTATTTCTGATTCTGATAATAATATATTTCTCACAGAGACCATTTTGTCTGAATAATAGGGACGTTTGCTTTTATACTTTACTGATAAACTTTACTTATTTTCACTACAATATATTTTTAAATTACTGATAGCTGTATTTGAATATCTGTTGTATTTGTGTTTTGTTTTTACTTTTTTAAATAAACATTTTATTGGTATTTTAAGAATCATCACAAATCATAATGACAATAAGAAAAATAAGCAACTAACAATAAGAATGATGCATGGAATAAGTTAGTGTGAACAGAGGGGAAAATACAAAATAAATAAACACAATAAAGAGGCAGGAAAGTGTCGTGTATAACGATCTGTTGGGAGATTTTCAGTGTTCTGCCAAAATGTAGAATTCAGCTCTGACAATGTATTAATCATCTCACTCAGTGAGGTCAGACTCCATGGTGTTTATCGGCCTGGACGTTTGAGGCTCCACCCCCAAATGTTTTATGGACATCCACAGATATAAATATAACAGCTACATGTATATTTTGAATATAAATATATATATATATATAAAAAGGCCTCATGATAAAAACAAAAAGCCTCTGATCTGATAACCTGTCTTTTCATTTATGCATTAAAGACCCCGAAAATTATACAGTATAGTTGATCGTGGGTTGTTTGTATTTTTAGGTTTACAAGCTACTAAAGCAGAAAAAATAAACAACCCTGGTCTCACTATGAAGTCGTCGAAATCCGGCACATGTGCAGTGACTTCCAGAATTGGACACTGTCGAAAAAAGCTGTCCCTTAATGTCGGCACGATACGCTGCCGATCGCCATCATCGTTTAATGGCAGTGTGACAAGAGCAAAAGTTAGGGCAGCAAAAGTCTCACTGGGACGTGTCAAACAAACACTGACTTTCACCCGACAGAGCGGTGTTTGTGTCCTGTAAGATTCTAAAGACAAACCCTGTTCTTTTTTCCTAAACTGTGTGCTTGTTGTTGAAGGAAAATAACGTCAATTTGCGTTGTTGTACCAATGTAGTGCTTTTATTTTGAAAGAGACTGTATCAAACTGTACATTTCCTGTGAAAACAGAAGTGTATTTTGAAAACAGACAATGCATGTAACAGGCTGAAGTTGACACGGCGTCCCAGAACGTCAACAACCAACACACCCAGGGTACCTTGGACGCCATATGTGGACGTGGAAAGTCCATGACCAAACGTGGACATGTGACGAGGTCACAGTGAGGATGTGATGAAATAAATGTAGCGGAGTGAAAAGTACAATGCTTCCCTCTGAGATGTAGAGGAGTATAAAGAAAATGGAAATACTCAAAAACAAGTACCTCAAAATTCTCTAAATTTGAATGACAGAAGTTGCAAAGTATTTTGTTTCTGCTCAGTACTGATTATTAACAGTTAAAGATATCTTTAAAATCAAAATTCATAATTAATGTAAATTAAATTGGAATAGTCAGAAGGGTCAGAAGGTCCTGGGTGTACAGCTCCTCAGCTCTCTTAAACCTTAAAGAAGGGCGTCGTCACACCCTGATTGGCCCAGAGGGGGAATGCACCAAGCTGCTCTCCATTCTTCATTAGGGGTTCGTACCCACACCCTGCACAACAGGTGACCTGAATACCCTCCAGTCAGCTTAGCAGTATAGTATGTGCGCTTATGCGTGTGTGTACAAGAAAAATAATTTCTGTTTACCCTCCCCTGATCTGTGTTACATAGCTAACATGTCAGAGCCCCCGTTTACTGAACATGTCACTTCTGATTTAAGATTAGTGCTGGGTGTCAGTTCCTACCTCAGACGAAGCAAGTCCCACTGTCCCCACAGAGGACATGGCTTCAAATCTGTATTCTGAAATGCTTAAGATGAACACAGACTTTTAAAATCTTAATGCAATATAGTTAAAACTCAAACAACAACATCCATATGAGGAACAGAAACTCACTGATCTCCCTTTCTGCCATAAAACATGTTTGCTCCATGTGTGTGACATCTCTAGAAAGCCCAGGGTGTCCTTTGCACAGTCGATCAGGAGTCACTTAGACTGCATGCATGGTTTACTATAAAGGCCTCAGTGTCATGTCCCCACGGAGGATGAATACGAGTGGCTGGATCTTATTGAGAACTATTTAGGGGATTGTTTTATGGGAAAATGTACCTTACTGAAAGGCTTCATTCTTACTGTATAATGATGAAAACTCTGTGTGTGTGTGTGTGTTCCATGTTTTTCTCCTCACTGACTTGGTCAATCCATGTGAAATTTGGCACAGTGGTAGAGGGTCATGGGAGGATGCCAATGAAGCAATATTACATCAATTGGCCAAAGGGGGGCGCTATAGCAACCCATTGAAATGTCAAGCTTTGAATGGGCATATCTCATGCCCCGTATGTGGTAGAGACATGAAACTTTGCACAGAGATGCCTCTCCTCATGAGGAACACATTTGCCTCAAGAACCCATAACTTCCGCTTATATAGATTTTCTGCCATTTTGAATTGTTTGAAAAACACTTCAAATGGATCTCTTCCTAGGAAGTTTGAGCGATCTGCATGAAACTGGGTGAACATAATCTAGGGAGCAATATCTAAAGTTCCCTCTTGGCAAAAGTTGGAAAACTTCCTAAAACTGAGCTTCTATAAGGCAATGAATATTGCGGAGGGCGTGGCTCATCACATAAAGGTGTAGAACATCTCAAGGGTTTCACCCATCACCACGCAACTTTGTAGGCATATGACCACACATAATCTGAGGGGACCCCTCCATTATTGACCCCATCAAACAAAATGGGGGCGCTAGAGAGCTCATTTCTTATCTAGGCCTAACCGCCATATGGATTTTTACTAAACTTGGTAGATATGTAGAACAGGACGCCTCAAGGTGACTGGAGAAATTTAACTCTAATTGGCAACTGGGTGGCGCTATAACAACAGAAAAATGCTTCAAAATGGCTAAAATGCGACCGATCGCTGTGGCTCCCCCTGTGGACCAATGTTGGTGTTGTTTTCTAATGTTTGGTATGACTAAGTCATGGTATGGTATGCTGTCCTCAATGGGTATAGACTAGTAGGTAGTCTAATGTTGACTTTATGTACTGTACTTCTGTGATGCTCAACACAACAATCAAGTGCAAAATCTAAATAAATGTATGTAAACTAAATAACTGCATTGTCTAATTTAAAAATAAAAATACATTTTGTTCTTGAAATCCACCCTGAACCCAGCCATCTGCTGGGATCAGGATAATCCAGATTGTTTTTGGATCAAATGTATCCCAGTCCTACTAAAAAGTTTTCAACAACACAAACTGAAGGTTTGATCCAGATCAGAATCAGATTACTTGATCTAATCAGATGTCAGAGTCCTTTGTCTCTTTTGAACAACCCATTTTTAAGATTTCATCTAATCCGATATCTGAAATCTGATCAGATTACTTCTGAAGAGCTGGGCTCTGAGAACATGAATGTCTCCACCAAGTCTTGTGCTGATCTCGTAAATGTTGACATAGACTTTGACAAGAATACACAAGTGAGATCAGCGGTGGAAGAAGCACTCAGATCCCTAACTTCAGTAAAGATACCAAACTGAAATACTCCACTACAAGTAAAAGTCCTGCATTCAAATCCCCACTTCAGTAAAAGTACATGTATCATCAGCAAAATGCACTCACAGTATGAGCACAGCAGAAGAAGTTGGCTTACAAGTATTTAAATGCTGTACATGAGTACAGTGTGAGGGGAGGTGACCTGTACCTGTAGAGTTCAGTAACAAAGTGCTTTAATGACGGAGTGGTTGATCCGTGCAGCAGTGATGGAGAGGACGAAAGCGTCGACCAAAAAAAGGAACAGTGTGATTAAAAGCACACCACCTCCGCCTCATCTGTCAGACGTGGTGCACGCAGGTGGTGTTTTGTCTTTGAGGTGTGTGGCTGCCAGCTGAAAGAGCTCGGGTTGTTTTAGTGATGATGTCATCGCTGACGGCAGCAGATGAAGCAGAGGAAGAAGACAGAAAACACGTCGCCTGCTTGTACTGAAGCCAGTGCACACGGGCTGGGATGCAGTCGAGAAGTGAAGATGACCAGTGGTGGAAGAAGAAGTGCTGGAAGTAGATTAATCCATAAAAACATATCAGCATTTATTAGAGACGCTGAGGTGCAGTGAGTACTGCAGCGACAGACACGCTTGTTCAAACTGTTCCTGTGGAATTTGAATGACATGGGCAGGGAGGGTCTAACTGAAGATGTTACATGTGTTGCATGATGGGAGCTGTAGTATCCCAGCCTTTTCTTACTCCTGGGTGGTCAAACAGTGGAGCTACAGTCCCAGCTGGACGAGGACATTTAACTGGCCTACTGTCCTTGTCCCAGTATACAAGCACGGGAGGGGAATCCATTTATTGAGCCAAGTATGTGCGACTCCTCTACGATAGGTGGAGATATGCCCCCTTTCAGCTTGTTAGTACTGGACCTTTTTCCTGTTGACCTATTACGTCACAGACCAAACAATGGACAAACAAGTTAGCTACGGTTAGCTAGCAGCTAACTGCTACCATGGTGGACAACTTTACAGCTCTGTACATTTGGTCCGTCCAAAAAGTCACGGCTCTGGATGTAGATTTCTCCATGTTGTTACCGGCTTCTTCTTCTCTTACACATTTAATGCTATTGGACTTTAGGGTCAAAGCCCAGGGCGGAAATGGTAAATGGACTGCACTTGTACAGCGCCTTTCTAGTCTTCTGAGCTCGCAAAGTGCTTCCCAAATTACGTCACATTCACCCATTCACACCAGAGCATGTGAGCGGAGTGGAGCGGGTGAAAATTTCCGCTCCTCGCTCGCTGACCTGTCACTTTGCGCCGCTCGTCCACTCCGCTTGGTTCTGCGCATTCTTCGCTCCGCTCCATCATAAATTTTATCCCGCTCCACTCTCTCACCACTCTGCTCAAAACAACTGCATCGTACTACCCTAACCTGTAATCTTCTATTCACAAATAAAACATGAGCTTGGTAGATTCTCCGGGGAAGCCCTCTCGCCTCTCCCCGCAGTTAGGGACCGTTCTCCAAGGTACCGCTGCTTCTCTTCTCAGTTTCTTTTCTGAAGTACACAGTAAACTCCATAGTTTTGAAAGAAAATAGTGTGGGTGTGCGCAGGTGCAAAGATGCATTCTGGGTGGGGCATGAGCGACCGGAGCGAAATTGGAGAGAGAGAGAAGGCTCCGCTCCACCTTTTAAAAAAAATTGCTCAACACAAAATCCTTCCGCTCTCCGCTCAGCTCCACTCACATGCTCTGATTCACACATACATTCACACACTGGTGGCCAAGGCTACCACACATGGTGCCACCTGCTACTCAGTAACCATTCACAAGCTCTCACACACAGATGGAACAGCCAGTGGGAGCAATTTGGGGTTTAGCATCTTGCTCAAGGATACTTCGACATGCAGACTTAAGGAGCTGGGGATCAACGGCAACCTGTTCTACCTCTAAGCCACAGCCAGCCCTAAACTGTGGAGCATGCTCAGAGCGCTTCGGCCAGTTCGGGTCTGATTGACTGTGTACATGCAGGAGGAATTCAACTCCCAATCACATTATCTGGGTGAGTTAGTCCGACTTTGAGAAATTCAATTTAGTATTTTTTTTAGTCTGACTGACAAAATAAACCAATTTTCTCTCATGTCACGTAAACACACTGACTAAGGCTTTGTCATGACAACACTAAAGTGCCTTTGAGACGCACCAGGCTTTCAACCAACTCCAATATAAACCGCTTAAAAGGTTAAAAAAATCAGTGTTGTTCTGATGCATTCCTTGCGGAGGAGCTGCCAACTATGGTGGCCGACACAAAAATGGCACAATCTAGAGCCGGTGTTTAGTGTGTCCATTCTGGGCTACTGTAGAAACATGGCAGTGCAACATGGCGGCCTCTGTAGATGACGTCCTGCTTCCTGTGTAGATATAAACGTCTCATTCTGAGGTAGCGAAAACACAACTGTTCTTATTTTCAGCTGATTACACACTAAAGAAAACACACTTATTATATTGTACTGCAGTTCTGCCAATGTGTCCCCCTAAACCCTTCACACTGGACCTTTAAAAGACATAATTTATGTACAGTTCTTGCTCATTGGTTCCCACTGAAGACGTAAATCTGCTCACTAGTGTTTATCAAACAGGAGGAAATAGTGCATTTGTTGGGGACTATTTTCAGCAGTGGATTAATCCACATTTGTCCTCTTGTGAGTGTTTGTGTCAGCAGTGTGTGTGTTCATGGTAATGAAGGAACATGTGACACAGTGTGGCACAATGGAGCTCTGTGGCAGGAACGCAGCGTATTGATTTATTATCGTGTGGAAAGCGGAGCATTGCTAATAGCAACACATGCTATAAATACATGCCGAATGATGCAGGACGCTGATCATCATGTGATATCAGTTACACGGGGCATAATGAGGGTCGTACATGTGACTAACATATAGACATACAGTATGTGATGCTTTAAACATGAAACATCAAACATATTACGGATATTTTAATGAGGTGCGGCTCATCTGGTGTCTTTGTGTCAATGTTTAGCATCAACTCAACACTGAATATTATTATTATTATTATTATTATTGTATTGTTATATTGTATTTTTACACCATGTTCCCCTCACTATGAGACTTATTTTAAAAACCCTCTTAAAATCTCAAATTGAGACAGAGATGATTTTAAATCTCCTCATGATACTTGTTGCTTTTCAGCGTGTCATGCATCGTCATTACAGCTCCACTATGGCTGGTACAGTCGACACAAACACACACAGAGTGACTGTCGTTCCTTTATAGATGTAAATCCGCGCTGTGCTTCATTTTCATGGTCTGTGACTCATTCGGGAAAATGTTACAGTCTGGGACACTGGTAACTGCCACCTTATTTGGTCTAATAGAGGGAAGCAAGGACAAACAGTACAAAGGCTGATAGAAAGTGGCTGCCTCTGCTGGTGCTGCGGAGGACGAGCGCATGAAAAGGAACCGTTGAATGGGTTCTATATGCACAAAGAAAAGACAAAAACTGCGTATGTCTCCAAAGGCAAAACTGCTGGTGTCATGTACAAATGAAAAGACAGACGCTGAGAGAAAACAGCAGGAACAAAATGATAAATAAAATAAGAGTGGGGTGGTGCTGGTGTGCAATGTGTTTGACCTGAGAATGAGTGTGTGTTTGTTTCGGAAATTTTAAAGCTTTTGAATCAAAAGTTAAAGGCGCTGTATGTAAGAATGTGGCCAAAACAGTTACTGCACTCGAATTCAAAATACTGCAGTGAGTCGTGTCCGCCCCCCCCTCCCCTACAGATTCGAGGTTGCTGGACAGCGGCATGCTGGAGACTGATTTGTTTGCCCACGGGCGGCTGCCGTAGCAGGGCCGTGTCGCTGCGTCCGTGATCTTCGGTTTTCCAGCAGACCGTTCGAGCAAGTCCGGCTTCTCTGCTGCTAACGCTGCTGCCGGGATACAGCTGAGGAGACTGCTAATGCTGCTTGCCGTGATGCTGTAGCTCAGTCGTAACTGTAACTGATGCTGAGACTCTACTGACTGTGTGACTGGTAGACGGCGGTGGGTGGCGCAACAGGCCAAAACACAAATTCAAAACATAAACATGATTTGCAGACTGTAAAAAAATTTTTTTAAATGCGAATATTCTGGCTGTACTATTGTTGTCGGTGAGATCAGTATGTTATATGAACATTATTCCTTAGTCTCTGTGACATATTAGGAGGATTTTACGACTATTTGCTTTAGATTTCTTACATATAGCTCCATTAATTTAGGCCCTGTCTAGTGCCACATTTCCATTGCACGGTACGGCTCGACTCAACTCGGCTTGCTCTTTTTTGGTTTTCCTTTCATGAAAGTTGTGGATAGTACCTTGTTCTTCTTTGGTATCACCTCGGGCGAGGGTCTAAGCGAACTGAGCCGATTCTAGAAGGTGGAGTTAAAGATATAATATGCAACTTTGCTGCATATGATGATTCAGTGTCTAAGATACAGGTGGATTTAGTGACATCTGGTGGTGAGGACTGCAGATTGCAATGAGCTGAAACTTCTCCTGGTTAGAATTCCTTCAGTGTTTATTGTTCAGGAGGTTTTTACCAGGAGCTGAATTATCCACAGAGGTCTCTTCCTCTCCGAAACAAAGAGACCAGGTGACTTAAACCAGTAAAAACACAGACCAGGGGTCCATAAGATCCATAATAAAAAATGTACGTACGGACAAAAACCAAAAAGCAGGCTTCCACGTCTGCATCTGCATCACCAATTTCCCATCTCCAAAATGTTCATGAGCATGGGACAAAGTTTCTCACATCAAGTCTGTTTTTATAGATCACAACTTTTGCTGATGAAGTGACGAACACCTCTGTCAGGTCTCATTCTGTGCTTACACAATGTTTATAAATGAGACCCAAGGTCATTTAAAGTGGTAAAAACACTGAATAAAGCGGTTTCATGTTTTTTAAAAAAACAACAACAGTTTTTCTGACATACTTGTCACAGATAGGCTTCTAGTTATGGTGGCTGAAGCAAAAACATGAGTGTCTGGTTTGTCTGTAGAAACAAAGCTAAGAATCCCGCTTACATTGAGAGGGTACTATCATTCTTGGAAAACAAAGTAGAGAAAAGTACCAAAAGTGAGTCGAGTTGAATTGAATCGAGCCGAACTACACTGTGGAAGTGAGGTATACTCATTTACCTCTGCTTTATCCTCTTAATGAGTTTTGTTATTTGTCCACAGACACCTATCCGACTACATCTCCAAAACCGTCAGCAGGGACCAAGAGGGATGGAGGGAGAAGGCAGTAACCCTGGGGTAGCTATGGATTCAGGTAACCCCTTGCTAAGAGCAGTCTTCCTCCGCCGCCTGCGGCTGACGCGGCTTCTCCTGGAGGGAGGTGCTTACATCAACGAGAGCGACAGCCAAGGTCAGACGCCCCTGATGGTGGCCTGCAGGACCCAGCACATCGACGCCCAGAGTGCCAGCCGAGTCAAGCTGGTCCAGTTTCTTCTGGAGAAAGGAGCAGACCCCAACATCCAGGACAAGGAGGGCCGCTCTGCGCTGATGCACGCCTGCCAGGAGCACGCCGGCCCTGAGGTGGTGTCTCTGCTACTGGCCAGTGGAGCAGACATCAGCCTGGAGGATCAGTCTGGCACATCAGCGCTGGTCTACGCAGTCATGGCTGGAGACTGGAAGGTTCTAAAGCTGATGCTCGACACATGCAAGGCCAAGGGGAAAGAGGTGATCATCATAGCCACTGACAAATTCCCATGTGGCCAACTGCAAGCCACACAGTACCTCGGCATTCCTCCCCTCGGTTCTCTTGATCAGACGGACAAAACGGCATCTGCAGCTCCTGCTTCTCCCTCTGAAATCCAGCTCATCACCTCCCCCCAATGCACCTCCTCTTCCTTGTGTCCCCCAAAGACTGTTTTCTCCTTTAAAGATGCCCAGTCCTGCGGCGTAAGCTCCCATCCATGTTCTCCATCACGATTTCAAAGGCTCGGCCAAGCGGTGCCAAATGGCCTGCAGCAGCCTCTCCTGAGGTTGAACTCTGAGCCCTGGCTGAAGATCCCGGCGTCTCTGCTCAGCCGGCAGCCTCTTGCAACCTTGCCTTCAGAAAACGGCGAAGACCTCAACCAAAGTGAGGACCTCTCTCTGAGAATTCCCAAACTAGATGGCATGAATTCGACAACTGACAACTTCAAATGGTATGAAGGAAGTTTGGCAAAGGACAAAGGAGTGGAAGGAGAAAATGAATGTGCCAACCACACGGGACAAAAGATATCCTTACCAGGTCTCCTATCATCCCACTCCCACCCCAACCTCCACTCTGCAAACCTTGGAACAGATTCACTCGCCTCCTCTTCCTCCTTTTCTGGGGGCCAAAACCTTAGCACTCCACTTCACAGCATGGCCTCATCAAGCCTTCACAGCATAATCCAGAGGCGCAAGTTCGGGGCCGACATCTACAGCTCTGACCCCCAGCTAGCTAGAGACATCCACAATCTGCCCGAGGAGTCCCAGCAAAGAGCAAGAGACATAACAGAGGTCAAGAAACTGGCCCCCTTACGCTGCTCCAGCACGCTGGGCTCCAGGGAGTCACTGTCAACCGGCCCCAACAGGAGAGTGCTGTCTGGGTACGAGCGCAGAGGGTCTGGAGCCTTCTTGTTGGACCACAACTCCCAGGCCAGGCCTAGATCTCTGCCGCCTCTGGCCCTCAACTCCACCAACACCCCCATCCATAATGCTTATAACCTTAGCTCCAGTGCTGGAGGTGGTTTCTGTGACAAAGAGTCTGGCCTAAAAAGTTTCCATCCCTGCGCTCCTCCTGGACACCCCAAAGAGATGACCAGGAGGATGCTGCTGCGGAGACACTCAATGCAGACCGAACAGCTTAAAACAACAGCCTGAGGTTTACTCAGGAGGGAAGGTCATCGATGTGTTTTAATGTGAAATGTTTTGTCATGTGACGTGTCTGTGTGGTGAAATCCAGTGAGGGAACCCAAAAAGTTAAAGAAAAACAAAGCATCCTAATCGACGTAACATATAAACTGTAGGTACCTTCCTCTGCTTCAGTGTGCTGTGTGTTGTCTCTGTGCATGTGGCTTCAGTGTGCAGTTTTAACATGAACACTTCCTTAAGGCTGCATTTAAAAAAAAGGCCACTTGGGGGCAGCAGAGCAAGCAGAAAGGGCAACATCAGATATCAAAGGTCTTTTAGCTGATGCGTTAGCTAACAGTTTAAACACCCAGTAGACTCAGAGCAACATTAGCATTCATTTGAGGTTGTGTTTTTGTGACAAATCCAGTTCCAACTCACCAGCTAGTCGCTAACTGTGTCTGTCTGCAGTTTGCTGCTGGGCAGGTGGTGTTCAGTTTTTCCTGAAAAGTAGGGTTGATGCAGCAGAGTGTGAAGCGGTCGAGAGTCAGTACCTACAAATCTGAGACCATGGTTCCCTGCTAGAAACCAGTGGATTGTCCTCTCCAAGTTGAGATAGTTCAAGTATCTTGGGGTCTTGTTCTCGAGTGAGGGTAGAATGGAGCACAAAATGGATCAATATTGTCTGCAGTGATGCGAGCACTGTGCCAGACCATCATGGTGAAGAGGGAGCTGAGCTGGTAGGCAAAGCATTTGATTTCCTGGTCCATCTCCGTCCCAACCCTCACCTATGGTCATGAGCTCTGGGTAGTGACTAAAAGAATGAGATCGCAGATACAAGCAGCTGAAATGAGTTTTCTCCGTGGGGTGTCTGCACTCAGCCTTAGAGATAGGGGGAGGAGTCAGACATTTGGAGGGAGCTTGGAGTAGAGCCGGGAACGCCTTGGGGTCCCGGAGAAGGAGCTTTAAAGTGTTGCTGGGGAGAGGGATGTCTGGGGTGCTTTGCCTGGCCTGCTGCCCCCGAAACCAGGCCCCGGATAAGTGGATGGATGGATGGATGGATGGATGGATGATACAAACATGAAATTGTGGGTTCAAAATCAAAACAACAGAACATTGCAGGGATGACTTTTGTTTAGGCCATTCTGGATGTTAGTATTGCCCTTGTTCACTTGACAAAAGGCCAGTGGGACTTTTAAATTGGATTACTGCAGAAAATCTCTGTGGCAAACAAAAGTTTATGATACTTAGTTTTTGTTCAGAATGTTTATCTTCACAAATTAACACCACTTTTATGATTTTTGAAGCGTAAATGCAATCACCAGAAGTAAAAAGCTAACGCTAACACTGGGTGAGAGGCAGGGTTCACCCTGGACAGGTCACCAGACTATCACAGGGCTGACACATAGAGACAGACAACCATTCACACTCACATTCACACCTACGGACAATTTAGAGTCACCAGTTAACCTGCATGTCTTTGGACTGTGGGAGGAAGCCGGAGCACCTGGAGGAAACCCACACTGACACAGGGAGTACATGCAAACTCTGCACAGAAGGACTTCGAACCAAGAACCCTCTTGCTGTGAGATGACAATCCAAACCGCTGCACCACTGTGCCATAGGTGGAACTTGAACTTGAAGAACTTGTGTAAACTACAGACCTTATTTTAGACTTCAAACCAAATGATGAGGGGACTGGAGTGCAAAAATGCTATCTCATTAGCTAAAAAAGGCCAAAAAAAGCATCAGGTGATAATTCTCTGTGGGTTTGACACTACAAGCCATACATTTCATATTGCACACAGTCATTTGATCCATTGTTAATGTTGAGAAAATGTAAGTAAGTGTAGCTCTTAACTGGAATTAACTGTTTTTGGGTTTGTTTTGTTTTCTTGTTTTGTTTTGTTTTTGGCCACTTGGGGGCAGTAGAGCAGGCTAACAAACACAAGTCCAATATTAAGTCGTCTTTCAGCTCTGTTTTGGTTTTTTAGAAAAGATTTGTCTTTTTTGTGACACATTAGTTTCTGTGTTTTTCTTTTTAATGTTGTGCTGGGCGAGTACTGTAGACTACATTTATTTGAGCTTTTTTAAAATGTAAAACAGGGTTGATTTGATTGACATTTGCAGGTTCAGAACCAAAACAACGAGCTAAAAAAGGCTAAAAAGCAGCGTAGACTTAAAAGCAACAACATAGGTGATAATTATCTGTGGATTTGTTACTTCAAACGACACCTTTCACATTATCTGTGGTCATTTTATACATTAATATATAAAAAAATATTGATTAGTGCAGCTTTAAAGTCAGTATGTGAAGAATATCCACACACCGCTTAATTTTCTACAGTGTCATCAGAATGATTTGATAAGTGAGATACGCTCTTAAAACATCTACAGTGTCTATGAATCAAGAGGAGCTGAGTGTTGATTGTTTTCACACCTACTATTTGTTCAAGAAATCTCAGATATATGTTTGTCACATGCTTACTGTGTAAGAACAGCAAGAAAATTGCTCAATAAATGACTTTATTATAATAAAAAGGTCTGACAAATCATTGTAAAAGTACATCACACAATGCATCAAACATGCATTTAAAAGTGTCTGTCATTTCTACCATCCATAAAAGAAAAACACACCACAACACACACATGAACTTAATTCAATAAACTGCTAAAAACTTAAAAAACATCCGTGTTGCCCACATATTTACATGCTGAAAGGATTAAAAATGAGAATTAAAAAGATCTTACAAAATGAGTATCTCAGGTTGAGTCACTGAAACAAGAGCTATTAAAAACAAATTTGGGGATTATGTTTCATTTGTGTTCGCTCTCTAGAAACTCCTCTAAGAGACTGTTTCAGATTAAATGAGGTATAATAAATACCTGTAACAGTATCTATGGCAGGTGATACTCTTAAAACAAACAATGGCATAACACAAGACAGAATCTTTGTTTTCTCTGCTTCTAAATTATAAAACAACCTTTACAGCGTTTCACCAGCTCAGACAGACTGTGGAAACCTCTGGGTTTCCGTCCTCTCACAGCCTCCAAACGTCCCCCCCCCCAAAACCAGATTTAGTCCCTTCTGTCCCGTCATGGACAGGCGTAACATCCTCTGAGTTGTTCAGGCCCTGCGGTCAAAATCGCTGACCATCTTCTTGATGTGGTTCAGTTTGGACTTCAGGTATTTGCACCTGCGCTTCTTCATCTGATAGTCTGGAGACTGCAGAGACGAGAGAATGTAAAACTTTAGTTATTCTGAGGGATTGTGCAAAAGTTGCAGCACAAAGAATATAAAATATGCAATGACTGCTAACAGTAAGGTCCAAATCCAAAATATAAGCAATGTCCAAAATATAGGACCTCAGAAACAGCAAACAGCTGTAAATGTACAATATCAAGTCTTAAATAAGTCTATCAGGGTTCATGAACAAAACATAAGACATAACATGTATGAGTTACATTATAAACAGCTTATAAATATTTAAAAGTAGCAAGAAGATGCAGATCATTGAGAGTCCTACATACCCGTTTAATGTTCTTTATCCTGTTGTACTCATCCAGAGCATCCTGTTAAAGAGCGCATCGACAATTTATCACATTTCAAAATGAAATTACAGTCGGTAAAACATGTTTTATTTTGCCTATGTCACTTCGTCTGACATAAAGTAAAACATTTTGGCCACTTGAGGGCAGAAGAACGAGCTGTAAAGCAATGCTAATTTTGTTAATGTAAACTATGACAAAAAAAAAGTTTGTCAATGAGTTTAAAATAGATCTTTGATAATACAAAATATGACGAAATGTATGTTTTGTTTTCATTGTCAAGACTGAAATGTTAGTGTTGGGTTATCGTACATCAGCCCGTCACCAGAAAAATGTTAGTATTGCTAGTTTCCGCAAACCACAGATACATTATATTTGTACGTTACTCTGTAGCTAATACCTTTAAAGTTTACATTTTGGTAGTTAACGTGGTTAGGGTTAGGCACAAAAAACACTTGGTAATGGTCAGGAAAAGATCGTGTTTTTGCTAAAGGTATCCGTTTAGAGGGGCAAAACCCCGGCAGGGAAAACAGCACTGTTTGGTAAAAAACATCTGCTTTAGGTGGCAATATCCTGGGAGGAAGGCAGCGATGTCTCAGTGAAGAACAACCTCTTTTCATGCCTAAAAAGCCACTGGAAAAGCAGCAATGGGTTGCTACAAATCACTTATGTTTGGCACCTAAAAAGCCGCTGCAACTTGGCAGGCGTTTCTCGTAGGTATCACATCGTCCACCACCCAATGACAAAGTCAGCTCATAGATTACTTCACTCTAGATTCATATGAAAAATTCATTCTTTCATTCATTATTTTATCCTCTTAGACATTTGTGTCAAGTTTTGTCATGATTAGTGTATGAATTCTTGAGTTATGGCCAAAAACATACTCACACTGACCTTGACCTTTGACCACCAAGTTCTAATGAGTTCATGAGTCCAATTGGACATTTGTGTCAAATTTGACAAAATTCCCTTTAGTTATTCTTGAGATATCCCATTAATGAGAAAAAGGCAGATGCAAGGTCACACTGACATTGACCTCCTGACCACTGAAATCTAATCAGTTCATCACTGAGTCCAAGTGAACTACAAGCAGTTCAGATATCATTCATGAGTCCAATTGGACATTTGTGTCAAATTTGACAAAATTCCCTTTAGTTATTCTTGAGATATCACATTAATGAGAAAAAGGCAGATGCAAGGTCACACTGACATTGACCTTCTGAGCTGAAATCTAATCAGTTCATCACTGAGTCCAAGTGAACATTCGTGCCAAATTTTCCCCCAAGCAGTTCTTGAAATATTTCTTTCACAAGCACTAGACAGATGCAAGGTCACACTGACTTTGACCTTTGTCCAACAAAATCTAATCGGTTCATCACTGAGTCCATGTGGACCTTTGTGCCAAATTCTCCCCCAAGGTGTTTTTGACATATTCGTTTCACAAGAACTAGACAGATGCAAGGTCACACTGACATTGACCTTCTGAGCTGAAATCTAATCAGTTCATCATCAAGTCCAAGTGAACATTCGTGCCAAATTTCCCCCTAAGGTGTTCTTGAGCTATCACTTTCACAAGAACTAGACAGACGCAAGGACACTGACTTTGACCTTTGACCACCAAACTCTAATCAGTTCATCACTGAGTCCAAGTGGACGTTTGTGCCACATTTGATTAAGTTCCCTTAAGGCGTTCTTGAGATTTCGCGTTCACAAGAATGGGACGGACGGAGGGACAACCTGAAAGCATGTCGCGGGTGCAGAGGCATAAAAATAAATTAAAGTTAAAAGAGGCTAAAGCAGTAAAGTTGGTGAGTCTTTGTACAAGCAACTCAATCCACATCACAAAAGTTTAAAAAAATAATAAATAAGAGATTAATGCTTCAAATAAAACCAAACTATTGGTCCTAGTCACATGAACGAATATAAACGAGAGAGCAAAATAATATCGAACAGTGAATGACAACACTGTGTCGCTGAGAGCTCTCACCAGGTACGCTGGGCTGCCCTCCTGCAGGTCGTCCAGCTCTCTGTCCACGTCTGACAGGTTCTTATTCAGGGCGTCCAGCTCCGCCTGCAGGTCCTTGTACTCCTGGTGGTCGCGGTCAAACTCGTGCTTGTACTCGTTGCGCTGCATCTCGTCCACTATCGGTGGATACTCTCTGAGGTGGAAAACAAGGGCAAAGAGAAGATTTAAATTACAGAAAAAACACATGTCAAAGTGATCTTAGAGCAACACAGCTTCAGTTAGAGTAACTGCCGTATCTTTAAACCTGGACTCTATTGTCCCATGTTTTTGTGTCCAACTGACTGACAGTTTTTAAACTGGTCCGGTAATGAGCGAGAGCGCTGCAGCAAAACAGGCTGCAGTGTAAAAACGTCTCATTCTAAGGTAAAACACAATGGGCCTCATTCACAAACAGTGCGTACGCACAAATCTGTGCTTAAACTGTGCGTACGATCATTTGACGCACAAATCCAGGATTCATCAATATTTTCTTACCCGAATTTGTTCCTACTCTGCGAACAAATTTAGAACTGCCTCAGACCATGCGTACGCACAAATGAGGAAGGCCGAACTGACTTAGAAAATGCAAACATACCTTTTAAGTACATGCGGAGTCTATAAAACCACATTCATGAAAAAGAGATTTAATTAACGTTTTTTAAAATCATTAATTTACTAATATATTGGCCACATGTATTAAATTACCATGAAATTGACACACGTTCACCCTCATCATTGTGACGATTAAAACATTAACAATAACATGAACAGAAAAACTATCACTCCAGCAGCGTGCAGATGATCTGTAATGCCGACTGCCATATCCTTAAGGCTGTGGCCCGCTGGCCAGGAGGCACCACGACTCATTTATTTTGCAGAACAGTACAGTGGGAATGCGTTTGGAGGCAGGGGCTGTGAGAAGTGGATGGCTTGTTGGTGAGCATCTTTTGTTCTAGTCTTTTATTTCAGTTGTTTTAAGTTAGTGTTTTCAGTAAGTCTCTATTCCGTTAATGTTAAAATGTTATATTGTTTGGGTGACCGGGCATATGGCCTTAAAACATGGCTGATGACACCATACGCAAACCCTGAAGCCCCTCAAGAGGTGCGCTATAATAACATACATGCCCACACATGCCGTAGAGCGCACTTTTGGTGTGCTTAAGGGCCGTTGGATGTGTTTGGATCAGATACAGCCGGTGGCAAACTACTTCATACCCCTGAGAAGGTGTGCAAGATCATCCTGGCATGCTGTGTCCTCCACAATCTTACAATGACCCATGGCATTCCTGTAAGACCCGGCGCCATCGCTTCTAACAAACTGTGAAATTTACTACTTCTCTCCTCGCATAACCGCTTCCTTCATTCATGAATCAACTCTAGGCAAGCGGTTTCCTTATATGGAGAAATGGGGGCGTGGTAGAATGCTGATTGCAGATCGCCTGTCAATTTAGAATGGTTCTGATTTACTAACATACGGTGGTGAGAACAAAATTGGCCAGTACGCACGTGTCATGAATCCGACGGTGATTTTGAGCAAGTACTTATTTTTTGCAGAGAGTAAGAACATTTCTGCGCAGATATTAGTGAATGAGGCCCAATGATTCTTATTTTCAGGTGAGTATACACTAAAGAAAAGATCATGATTATATCACATTCCAGTTCTGCCAACATCTATCAGTCCTGAGTCCTGCACACTGGACCTTTAAAGCAGGACTTTTACTTGTAATAGAGTATTTTCAGAGTGTGTTGTGAGTACTTTTACTTCTATAAGATGTGAACACTTCTGTGATCTTTAATTTCTTGCTACCTGTCAAAGTCATCGTCGTCCAGCTCGTCTCCTGAGGAGTTGTAGTCGGTGTCGTAGTCCTGTCCATCGGCGCGGCGCGGTCGGCCTGCACGTCTCTTTTTGGGCCTTCCAGCTGAGCTAGGCATGTCTGAGTTGGTGCTGTAGGGGGCGCCGTTCTGCAGAGGCTGATTCTCTTCCACTGCAGGACTGTGAGACAAAGGACAGAGAGTTTGGAATTAATTATACAGAACAAATGAACAATGGAACGGTGATCTGTTTTACAGCTGACGACCCTTCATCCATTAAACTGCTGTACGTTTGTCTGTCTCTGATTTAAAATCCTTCAACCCTTCAGTATCTTTGCTGTGACGCTGGAGGAAGTAAGATGACTTGATTTATGACCCATCAGTTCATCTATAACGAGTAAACAAACCCAACAATGACTTCCTGTTTCCCTCACACATACTTTCCATACTTCAACACAAAACTATCTCACTCAGTTTCAGTGTTGCAAGAAAGTGATTCATGAAATTCTTTTCTGAAACTGGAACCTTACTGTCACCATCTACACACAGAAGGTTCAGCTGAAACACTTCTAGTGTCTGTTACATATATATATATATATATATATATATATATTTTTTTTTTTTTTTTTTTCTGTATGGAGGAGAGTCAGCAGACATACGACACACACTGGTCCACTGTTACGCTCCCGTCTAAGGGAGACGGAGGGCAACATGAAAGTGTGACAGGCTGTTCTCTCCCTGGTCCCCAAACCAGGCGGCTCTCAGCAGGAACTGCAGTTCAAAATGTTCAACGTGAAGCGAAAATAACTCAGAGTGAACCAAGGCCCAAACAACAAACAAAACAACCATCTAAGCCCCGAACATACCAGCTACACCTATGCGAATAAAATGGCCGCCCACTCCCACAGCTTCAAACTTATGTTAGAAATAATTGTTAAATTGTTGAAACAAATGTGCCGTTAAATCCTCACAGTGTGTTTCTACAAACACACATTTGAAAACTGACTAAGACAGCCCAGAGGAGGCACAAACAGCCACAACAGAAAGCAAATCTTCAGGTTTAACACAAACAACACTAAAGGTTTGGAGGCCGAGGACAGAAACACTGCTGACTGTTGGGAAGCTGAGTATTTTTGGATAAGAACAAGTTCCAGCATGTTTTTTTTTGACAGCAGCAATCTGAAGAAAACCAGTTTAACTCCACACGTCACATTACGTGTACACAACATGTACATCACAGCACAACTGTCAAAATACTACATGTTTGTAGTTGGTGACATTCTGTAGTAGTAACAGGAAATGATACATCTGAAAAAGCTTTGTCTAATTAGACTTAAAGTAAATCTCTATATCTTTATAATTGAAATGCATCAAATAAAAATGTTAAAAGGTGTGATGAACGTACAGAGAATCACTCTTAGCTCTACGCTCTCATAGCGTCACTTACAGGGAGGAAGCTATAAAAAGTCACTGCACACTACCTGCTCAGCAGCAAACAGCAGGCAGACACAGTTAGAGAGCAGCAGGTGAACACAGTGGAGCATTTAGATTTCTCTCAAGAGGTGGTGGAGACCAAAAACAGAGCAATAAGAGAGACTATAGGACTAAGGTTCATCAGGCGACACAAACACAAAGACTCCTGCTGAATCATCATGTTGTTCTTTAACTACATGATGTGGGAATATGCAACTGTTTGCTAACACGTTAACCACATCAGCGTGTTTTGATTTAAGTGTTGAGCAACTTTTAAGCAAACTTTTGAAATAGCACACAAAAGGAATAAGAGTTAGGTGTGCTTTCTTCAGCTGGTTTGAAGCAAATAAAACACAGCTACAAGTTAGCAGTACAGACCCTTTTACTGTGAGTAAACAGTGTGATGTTTTTAGTGGGCGGGGCTTAGCTGGAGGCAAAACAATAAGTTCTGTTGGCTTGATTTAGACGATGGAGGAAGACGATCTGAGTGTGGGAGCGCACTCTGGACACTCTGTCTGTGGAGACGCCGAGCGGAGTGAATGTGTGATCAACTTAACCGTTGGTTCATTCATGTAGAAATATAACGCTGCGTTTCTTCCACCAACAGGGCTCTCATTTTAGTGTAGAGCGTCAGACTGAATTTACCAACGCACCATGTCAGCTCACTCACTCTCCGGGACCGCCAGTGTTACTTGAATAAGTAAACACTGACCAACGGGACCAGACGGGCCCTCCCGTATGCTCTCACTCAGTGGATGGATGATGTCACAGGAAGCCAGTCTTACAAAGGAGGACCACACATGAACAGTTTCCTCCAGTTTGTTTTGCTATCGAGCTAGTTTGCTGTCTCTGTCAAGTAGCTGTCTGTTAGTTGTTCACTCTACAGCAGGAAGCAGCACTTCAAAATAAAAGCTCTGTGCTAGAAATTACAAACTTGACATGTTTGTGAGTCACTTGGGGTCCATTCAGACTGGACCCAGGACCGTGACCCACCAGTTGGGAACCACTGACTTAAACGAACTGTCTCATACTGTGTTTTGCTGTTGTTTATGGCGTGTGGTGTTTCGCTGCAGGTGGGGTGCGCAGTGGAGGACAGAAGCAGAGCTGCTGCCCTCTGAGTTGTTGTGCAGAAAAGCTTCACGAGTAAAAACACCTTTGTGACAGCTGACATCAAACAAAGGTCAGATCTGGCTCTATAGCTCAGTACTGCCGAACTCGGATCGGGACGAGCCGTGTTTTGTCAGGTCTCAACGCAGCCCAGGACTCTTTCAGCAACTTTAAAGCGCAAAAACTTTATGGTGCAGTTGAGGAAGTTTTAACAAATGCTGCCGTTTCTATACAGCTTTCCGACCGCTATACTTCAAATGCACATAAAAAAACATTGAGGGAAACATGTCTAAGGTTTGCTCACTACTTGTTTCTGCTGGAAAACATGTGGCCATAAAACATCAGTTATTTCAGATTTTATGAGGGGAAAATTAAAGGTTCATGCAAATATGAAAATGTAATTTTCTGTGTTGCATTCAGGGACAGTTCCCATCATCAGCACACTCAGAATTGTGGATATTCAGTGATGTTTAAAGTCTGCAGTGAGAGTAAACATGCTGCAAACAAACACAAACCCTGGGCGTGTCTGTGTCTGTGTGGTGAGACACTTTCTGTGTAACCACGTCTCCAGTTTGATCACAGCTGCGTGTGTTTGTCTCTCTCTACTGTCAAATAAAGGCTAAAAACCTGTGTGTGTGGTGTTGAATTAGGACACAGAGTGTGTCTCTCTCTGTGCTGCCATCTGCAGGGCACTGGGGTACACTACATACAACACACACACAAATGTGACAGTAGTTGTTGACGACAGTGTGTACTGACTGCGGGGAGTAGCCGTAGGGAGGTTTGTCATAGTTGGTGCTTTCGTCGTCCAGGTGACTCCTGGAGCCTCTCAGCTTCTCGGGGTAGTCCGATACCGGCAGCGGTTCAGGGGTGGCCGACACGTTGTTCACCTGTGGGAGAGAAAAACCCTCCAAATATTAGCAAAATACACTCATAGAATACAAATGGGAACTCTGGACTGCCATGCTTCTTTTTCATATACAACATGTCAGAGGACACAGAGAGAGCATACTGCAAATAAATAAATAACAAATAATAAATAGGAGAAAACAATTTTTTTTCTAATCATAAAAATTTAAAAAAAATAAATACGTTTTATTAGAAGTATTTTTTGTTATGAAACATAATTTTCAAAGATAAAAAGAATATGACATTGAATGTTTCTTTTTCACAAAAACAAACATAATGTAAAAAGATGCAAGGTCTTAATAAATAATAAATAAATAAATAAAATAAAATAAAAAAGTCATACATAAATAAGAAAAACGATAATTTCTGTAACAAAAAACATAATGATAATATAAAAAATAATCGTTCAGAAGTTGTTGGTTTTTTGTTGCTGTTGTGAAACATTATTTTCAAAATACGAAAATATGGTATTGCCATGCCTCTGTTCCATATAAACAAACTTTTTTTTTAAACAAAATTTTAATAAAATAATAAATAAATAACAAATTAAATAAATAACAAAAAAAAGGCAATGAATAAATAATGGAAAACAATCATTGTTATACATAAAATATACATAATAATAATAATTTCAGATGTTTTTTTTATGTGAAACGAAATTAGATTAGATAAGAAAATATGGTGTTACTAACATTATATTATAATAATATATATAATATAATAATATTTTAAATAACACTAATTCGGGGGAGCTTAGCTCATCTTAATAACCTATGAGCAATTTCTGCAATTTTGAGGGTCTCAATTATTGACAATAATGTTTGCCATGCACTTCTATTTTTCTGTATCTTCATCATCATGGATCGTGTTATAATTAAGCTGTTATTGACGTCAGTGTGGCTCATGTTCAGGCGTCAAGTCTGAAAAATAATCTAAAATTTAAAAATAACAATTTCATTTAGTTTTCTTCACAGAAATGAATGAAGTGCTTCAAGTTTTCTTACACCCCTTAAAATCAAGATGGCTTCACGACCTCCCTGTAAAGCTTTGGCTACACATAGTGGGGGTCGGAGCCCCCAGGCTGGGAACCAGTGCTCTAACCCATAATCACCCTCTCCCCTTATCAACCCCACCCCCATCCCAGACTGCAGTGAGGACTCTGTTCCCTCTGCGAGAGCGTCTGTGAGACTATTTTGATGATCAAATACTCTTTGATCAATAAAATGCAGCGACTGAAGTGTGAGGATTTGATGCTTTTCTTTGTCACACATTATAATAAACTGAATATCTTTGGGGATCAGTTTCCAGAACGCTGAGGCTCACGCACAACTTTAAAAACTCGGCGCAGGAGAAAACTGTCCATAGATGAAGAAAAGGGAACTCCTGCACTCTGTCCTGTTTCCTGCAATAAACGTCAGACCTTCATCAGGTTGAACACTCACGACTGAAAACTTGTTCATCTCATAAAGTTTACTGCAAGTAACAGGACAGCGTGCAGGAATTCCTTTTCTTCATCTTGGGAACTTACAAAAGGCTACTGTCTGACATTTAACAGCTGAAACAGTAAATCATGAATAAAAATAATTGTTATTTGCAAAGCTGAAATGTATGATTTCTTTAAACAAGACAAAGCTGCACCCAAACAAACCCATGAATATCTGACAGGCGGCGTCTCCAACACACACTTTGGATCTGCACCAGCTCTGGTATGAGACGCCTGCATGGACTTGTTCTCTGAATGTACGGGACACAGTGAGAGCTACACCCTCCTGCACCTCCAAAACAACATGTATGTGCTGCAGGTCGCTACAGTCTCACTGCCTCAGCACTTTGCAGACGCGTTCCCACAAGCTCCAGTCAAATAAATGCCTCTGCTTCCCAGTATCATGTTACTGGTGTTGTGTGTCTGCTAACTGGTGATTTGTGGAGCACCGGTCCAACCTGTTCTTCCTCCTCGTCGCTCTGCAGTGAACTCTGCCGCGCTGAAATGTCATCATGACTTCCAAACTATTACTAACAAAGTGAGTCACCTACTCATCGCTACACTACAGCATGTCGAGATGTTGAGCTGTTGCACAACTGAAAATAGCTTCACAGATGATTCACGGTGAAATGTAAATACTGAGTGTTTTACAGTGGAGCGTCCCAGTTCAGCATATCGCTGTAAGACTGAAACTGTCACCTGTGTGCCCGCCACACCTTGAAACCAAGTGCTCCACACTTCCCCTCCCCCGCTGATAAACAGGTGACTGCCACCAAACTGGTTGTTCCACTTCTGCTGGTGCACATTTAACTGCTGCTTCATCAGAGACGCTTCACCTGAGACCTGAAGATCTGAAACATCAGCTGTGACCTCGTCTTTCCATTCAACCTCCAGAATCACTTTACACCCTAAAGGATTAGTCGGTTTATCAATGGGTGAATCAATTAACTAGCAACTATTTTTATTATTGATTAACTGTTTAGGGCTGTGACTCTTGATTATATGCTGATTATTCATTTGAAACAATTTGTCAATAAAATGCCAGAAAATAGTGAAAATATGACGTTATAATTTCCCACAGACCAAGGTCACATCATGGAACTAGCGGCGAAGAAGGCCGACTATTGCGTCGCCTTACATCGCTTGTGTCTTGGCCAAAAAGTTGCACTTGAACACATCGCAAACACCACAACCAGCGGCCAGCTAGCACGTCCATTCTGCGCCTTTGTGAAAGGAATGACTCTCCACAGCAGCAGACGGTGCTCGTCTGTATTCGTCTTTCAAAAAGGGAAACCAGAAGACCGACAAGATGGAAGTCAGGGCGCTGGTCGACTGGTCAAAGTAAGACAACACCCAGAAAATAAATGTGTCTCTTTGCACCGTGCGTTATTAACATTAGACATCATCAACAACTTACTAAACATGTTACCAAACAACATTTATTCTGTTCTGACCTTTGACATTTTGGATACGAGATGACATCACTTCATCATTTTATCCTGTTCGTTATTTGTGTGAACTTTTGTCGTAATTTGCATATGAATTTGAGTGTCAGCCAAAAACATGATCTGTGAGGTCACACTGACCTTTGACCACTAAAATCTAATCAGTTCATTCTATAGTCCGAGTGGACGTTTGTGCCAAATTTGAAGAAACTGCCTCAAGGTTTTCTTGCAATATTGCATTCATGAGAATGAGACCGACAAGGTCACAGTGACATTGACCATTGACTACAAAAATCTTCTCAGTTTATCCTTGACTCAATCTGGACGTTTGTGCCAAATTTGAAGAAACTGCCTCAAGGTTTTCTTGCGATATTGCACTCATGAGAATGAGACCAACAAGGTCACAGTGACCTTGACCTTTTACTCCAAAATCTTCTCGGTTTATCCTTGACTCAAAGTGGACGTTTGTGCCAAATTTGAAGAAATGAAGAGACTGAAGAGGATGAGGTCTCAGTGACCTTTGACCACCGAATTCTAATCAGTCCATTCTATAGTCTGAGTGCACGTTTGTGCCAAATTTGAAGAAATTGCCTCAAGGCGTTATTGAGACATCGTTCACGAGAAAAGACCAGACGGACATCCTAAACACATAATGCCTCTGACCACGACTGTCATGAGTGTGGAGGCATAAAAACAGCAAATCCTCACATTTCAGAATCTGGAACCAGAGAATGTTCATCACGTTTTACGATGTTTGCTTTAAATATGGCTAAAACGGTTATTACAATAGTTGCAGGTTATTTTTCTGTCGCTCGACTCATCCATTGAACGACTTCTTGTTTCAGCTCAAGTCAGGCTGAATAATTTACTCACCCACGCCTCTACATCTTGAGGTGGCTGCACATCCTCGACAAGCTTCACCCTCTTCCACAGGATGTTGCTCTTCCCGAAGTATCCAATTTTCTGGCGCGTCTTCAGAGCAAAGACGAGCATGATGATGAGAGCAGCGGCGACCAGGAAGCCAAACACCACCGCGATGGCCTGAGAGGAGACAGTTATAAGTTATAACAAATCCTCCAGAACAGATACCGACATGAGGAAGTGAAAATGTGTATTCACCTCTTGAGGCTCCACGACGCAGTAGTGATAAAGGTACTGATTGACGAACACTCCTGAAGGCTGTGGTTGTTGGAACTGAGCGCACAGACCTGCGATCTGACCGCTGTACGCCGACCCGGCCGACTGAGCCATGGGGTTCACTGCCATCAAGTACACTATGGCGGCTATCAGCATTAGCAGCGCGAGGATGGCGCACATGATTATCACTGCCAGGTAGAACCTCCTGCTCTCCGATAGGCTCTGATGAGACACGATGATGATGAAGATGACCAAGCAGACAATGAAGGTGATGGCTGCCATAGCAATCATAAACCCTTTGCCCTTTCGGGGGTCATTGTAGTTCCCTCCGATTCCACCGTAGCCGTAGCTGTTTCCAGGTCCATATGCACCGCCGCCAAAGCTGCCGTACTGACCACCATAGCCGCCGCCAGCGTAGCCACCGCCATAGGTTCCTCCATAACCTCCCCCGATGCCCCCGAAGCCACTAAGGGCGCCCTGACTGTCCCAAGCCAGTGTGGAGGCAACACAAGCGAATATGGCCACGCACATCACGATGATGATGATGGCCATGATTTTGAGGATGCCTGGCGGGGACGTCCAGCGGTAGAAATGCTGGAACTCATCATCTGGGTAGTAGGAATAGGCCGGCTGGGGAGGAATGTTACTGTGAAGAGAGGAACAGAAAACATACCTGTGTAAATATCATAAAAGCATCAAAGAAACAGTCCTCACCTCCCTTTGGAACCAGAAGAAGTTTTCTATTTAATGGTGTTTAAGAGAGATGAGCTCACGAAAAACACGCCCGTTTCCATCGAGCAGTTCAGTTCAAAGTTTTTTCTGGTTCCCACAGTGAAAGTTGTGGATGGTACGTTCTTTACCGTAGGTTGGGGTACCTAGCACACAGATCTGGTACTAAAAGTTATAAAAATTCTGACTTTCTGAAAACTCCTGTGCAGCATTATCCAAGTGTCTCATGTCCATTCTTGGCTCATGGATGTCTAAACAAACAAACAAACATTTCCCCTCATCTTTCGTTCAGGCGCTCTCCTAAAGACCATTCAATAGAAAACTTTCCCTGGGACCACAGAGAGATTAGAGAAGTATAAAACATGTACTGTCCTTGATTTAAATTGCCTTTAAATCAGCAGGAGTGCAGCATGGAAATGAACAATCTTGTAAACAACAGAATACCTGAATACCTGAGGCATTACATCACCCCTGAAATATTTTATTTTGAAAACCATTTGTCTGAATGTGTAAAGGTTTGAGTTATTTACACATTGTGATTTTCACAAACCTGCTTGTTACTTGGTTACAGGCAGAAAATTCAAGTTGCTCAAACTCAGATATTCCGAGACAATTTTTTTCTAGATAAATTACTGAAAATCTAAAACACCTAAATTTTCCTCTATGGAAAAAAAGTATGAAAACTTGCAAAAATAAGTTTTTTGAAATAGCAAAAATTCATGATGGTTTTCAAAGTAAGATATATTCAGTGCTATTTTTTGTGTTATAACATTTAAAACAAAACCAAAATAAAATAAATAACTCTATAAAAATGAAGGGGGTTAATGTACAGTCTGTTATAACTTTGAGCTCAGCAATATCTAAAATTAATAAAACAAATTAACAACATGAATTATCACTGAAAGACACTCACTATCCAGTATCTGACTCGTAGGGAGGTGGACTCCCGTTGGGCCTGGAGGACATGACAGCTGGGTCCACTGGGTGCTGCAAAAACAATCTGCAAACACATCATTGATTATGATGATTATCATTTTCATTATAGATTAATATGCTGATTTTCTGTGGGCTATAATAAGAAAATAAATGTGAACATGGCCATTTGTTCCAGTGAGACCACAGGGCTTTGCAAAATCAGCACTCCAAAACTTAAATAAGTAAAAGATAAATAAAATAAAGTCTACAATGACACAAGAACAAAAAAGCAGCAATTTCTCACATTTAAGAAGCAGGAACTGAGAGCATTTCTTATTAAAATCTCCCTTAAATCAATAAATCTATGATCAAAACAGTTGCCGATTAGTCTTCTGTCGATAAATAAATAAATGTATCATTTCAGCTTTGTTATAAACTCACACTGCCACCATTAAACACGCTGTGTGTCTTTAAACGTCCATTTTCACTCTGAGGTTTGGCGCGGCTGAATCAGCTCAAACTGAAACGTCTCCTCGCCTCATATTTTGTTTTTTAAACAACAAAACTTTCTGTTTGATGTAAATAAATCAACATTCAGCACATTAAACACCTGTGGCGGTTTAACTCACTATAACTCCGCACTTTAACACAATGTAGCTCAGTATTGTGGCGACACACACAGATGCTGATGAGCAGGTAAGTGATTCAAAGCCAACAACACACCTGTTTGTTGTCGCGACAGGTAACAAACAAGTAAACAAGGATTTAAAGGCACAAATACAAAGCAGGCTGTGGAGCTGAGTTAACAACCTGAAGTGAAGACACTCACCTGTCTGTCCCTCTGTGTGTGTCTCTGTGTGTGTCTCAACTGAAACTGCAGCAGCTGATAAAAACAAAGGAGGCCACACCCAGCTGAGGGCCGCTCCCCGTCACCTTAGCCCCGCCCCCCGCACAGGTGTCACGTTCCCGAACAACACCGGAAGTCCTCTGTCGAGTCTGTATGGAAACGCCTAACGCTTCAGTAACACAACAGTGTGTAATGACGTCATTTATACAGGTTAAAGCAGCTTCACTGAATCAGTGTGGAAACACAAGGCAGAGAAATAAACATTAAATACTAAATCATTTAATATCCCACTGATAATCTATACATTATTATAATGTTTTTAAATCTCAGATATACTTATCATTACATTAGTATGGAGTCCCAAGATGACGCGTCACAAATAGGTAACTATACAATAATTATATTACTGGTCATTAAGTTATTATATGGAACCAAGGAGATGTGATGGAGAAAAATATTTATGAGTTCATCAGTTGACAAAACTGCCAACTTCAAAATAAAGACTGATTTTATTGGCAGTGACAAAACAAACAAACAATAAATAAAAACGTCACTGATTTTACTTTCCTATTTTAATCATCTAAATCATCTTTATACTAGCTATTTCTGTTCTTATTTAATTTAACTTAATTTAATCTAATTTAATTTCATTTAATTTAACTTAATTTGATTTAATTTTAAAATAGCCTTTTTTTCTTTTTTTTTCCTTGATTGTAGATTACAGGGAAAGTGTTGAGCTTTAATTTATTTTATTGTTAGTATTGTTATTATTTATTCATCATTATTTTTTAAATAATCTTTTTATCTTTGCACCTCCTGTCTGCACTTTTGCCATTTTTAATGATTTCTTTTATTGTAAACCATTCAGCAATTAATTTTACCCTTTATATCTTTTTATTCTGTTTATTCTTTTCTGTGTCCTTTATTATGTTTTATATTTTATTGCTCTATAAAGCTCTCTGAATTGCCCTTGCGTATGAAATATTCTATACAAATAAAGCTGCCTTGCCTCATAATTATAGTATTTCTAGTAAAATTTATAGACAGTTCTGTTTGTATTTTACAATTTCTGTCTTCTGGGTTTTCATAAAATAAATAAATAAATATATATATATATATTTATATTTACATTTTTTTATTCCCTTTTGGTTTGTATTTGTGTGTGAAACAAATATATTAAATAAAAAAAAATCCAATAATTCAACAATATATTTCATGTAAAAAAAAACCCATATTTTTAAATGTACTACATTTTGTCAGTTTTGCGCTCCATACTTCAAGAGATAAAAATAAAGTGAAAAGTAAAAAGGCTTTCACAGTTACCTTAATGTCAAACACAGCTACAAATGTCACAGAAGTTAAATGTTATTAGTAATTAATTACGCAATTTTTGACTTTAGGAGAGCATTACTAATTAATTAGACAGTTATTTTCTTGATGAAACTATTCATGGTTTGGTCTAAAAATGTTGGCAAAAAACATAAAAATGCTGATTACAAGCACTCAGGACTAAAGTGAGGCCAGAACACTAATCAGACTAAATAATGTTCCAGCCATGAGTAACTTTGTGCCCAGTTTTTTTAACCTTATTTTGCTGAATTTTACAAAAAGAACCTGGTGATTTTTATTCCATTTTCCAGTAAAAGAAACTATCTGTCTGCTGAATAAACTGAATAAAAGAAAAGAAGACCGCAGACCTTCAGTGCAAAAGTGAAACTGTGCTCAGGGAACAGAAAGCACTAATTTGTCCTGATTATAAAAGAATATAGACAGAAGTATATCTTTATTCAGGGAACAGAAAGCACCAGTTTACCCTGATTATGAAAAAATACGGACATTTACAGCAACATATTTACATATTCATGATAACATGAGAGACAGACCTTATGATGTCATCTACTTTCAATCACGAGGTCCAGCGTTAGCCATGGGTGTAGATTTCGGGGGGACACGTCACTGTCAGTATTAAGAACATGCATTTGTCCATCAATAAAACCATGAAAGGTACTTTTATTCTGATGTAATATGAGACATTTCCAACTGCAGGAAATGAAGTGTTTGGTGCTTAAATTTCATACGTGTCCCCCAGTGTTGACAGAAAGCTACACCCTTGATGTGCATAGTGGTATAAAGAAGATAAAATGGAGATATTTCGGCACTTACGTGACGATAAAGTACAAAAAGTTTAATGTGTGAAATGGTAGAACAGTGTTACAACATTTAAACTCTACATTAAGACATGCATGATTCCAGATGGAGACAGTTACATATTAAAAAGACACAGTGTGCAATTAAAAACAATCCAAACAATCGTCACAGCAGTTCGTTAAACCAGCGAGATGAAGATTCGTCCGCACGAGCAGTCGATTGCATTTGTGAAATTTACGCAGATGGCCGACAAACAGGAAGTCTGGCAGAAGGCTGATCAGATGCACAAACAGCGGAGGTAAACTTTGACAGAAATAATGCAGCATCTTTCATTTTTACGTTTCTAAGCTTCGTCCATCTCCCACTGATTACATCATGCAAACATTCATAACGTAAACCAGTGTCGTGTCATGAGATGAAGTGGCGAGCGTCAGCTACGATCACAGTGTCACACAGTGTATACAGAATATATATATATAGCTCTTTGCATATTAAGACCATTTATAAAGGAATAGTTTGATGTTTTTGGGTCGTTCGTTTATTTGCTTTCTGGCAGAGGGTGAGATGGGAAGTTGTACGGAGGCCTGTAAGTGCCAGTGTGATGACAAAAAGATCCCGCAAGTCATTATAATGAGAAACTTTCTCAAAGTAATGTTCCGATACCTGTACGTGTCTAACAACCAATACCGAGTAGCAATTAAATTCTACTGCGAAAAAAAAAAACATGAGTTGCCGGTGGCTGCACAGTGCAACTTGCTGTGTAGGCTTCTGTTTTAAAGCAGCAAAGAATTTAATGGCAACTGCCATTTTATGTGTGTGTGCACTACTTTAAGTTCAGTGATAAATTAAATGGTATCAGAGCGGTGCTCAGACTGGCCCACTCGCTGATAACTGATCCAGCATTTTAGGGAGTATAAGAAGCGTTTCTGATACTGGTATCATAACGGGAACATTTCCCAAAATAATGACTTACAATTTGAAATAATGGGAAACTTTCTAAGAATGATGAGAAAATCTATCACAAATAATGACTTAGTGTCTCAAAATAACGAGAAAGTTTCCCAAAATAATGACTTACAATTTAAAACAGTGAGAAAGTTTCTCAAAATATAGACTTAGTATGTCATAATAATGAGAAAGTTTCCCAAAATAATGACTTACAATTTGAAATAATGGGAAACTTTCTGAGAATAATGAGAAAATCTATCACAAATAATGACTTGGTGTCTCAAAATAACGAGAAAGTTCCTCAAAATAATGACGTTAATATCTTAAAATAAAGAGAAACTTTGACAATGACATATTTATCGCAAAATGACTTAGTATGAAAATAATGACACAGCTTCTTTTTTAAAATTAAATTCTGACTTTGTATCGTTCCTTGTTAATTAGAGATACTGAGTCATTGTTTCGAGGAAGTTTCTCATCGTAATTACTCACAGGATTTATTTTTTAATCACAGTGGCAGAAACGGGCTTCCATAAATATTGATACCACTTCTTTATAATATAAAATGAAGCTAAATGCAGAAGCCTGTTAGCTTAGCATATGGACTGGAAACATCAGGAAGTGTAAAGTATAAAAACATAAATTCCCTTTTATATGAAAGGTTATGTGCCATAGTATTTCTGTTTCAAAGAAAGAATGAGACATAATGTGCAAATAACTGAACTGTAGTGGTGTTCGTAGCCTGACTTTGTCTTCGTCGGACAGAGTCAGGCTAGCTGTTTCCCTCCCGCTTCTAGTGCTTGTGCTAAGTTAAGCTAACCAGCTCCTGGATGTAGCTTTATAGTCATCTCCCAAACATGAGAGCAGTATCAGTTTTATCATCTCACTCTCCACCACAAAGCAAATTAGTGTTATTTCCCAAACTGTGGAATTATTCCTGCAGTGAAAAACATTTTACCACTTTGGTTCTTGTCGTTAAAACAACACAGATACACAACACAGCTGATACACAACAACAACAGCTGCTGAACAGATTTAAAAGACTCCAGTTAAATGTCACGTTCACCAGCAGCACTGCTCAGCCGGCAGCTTTAGTCCTGTGTTAGTGTTTAGTTCCAGGGTCAAAGACGTCTCAGAGGTTTAGCCGAAGCCGTCGTTCCACTCCATCACTTTATTGTATTCTTGGATCTTCTGTTTGATGTGCGACAGTTTGTTTTTCAGGTACTCACAGCGCTCCTTCTTCTCCAGGAAAGTCGGGTCCTGGTGAAGCAGAAACACAGAGTGGAATTTCATTAATGTTTTCTTTCCGGACAAAACCAGTAAATTATTATTATTTACTGTTTTATTTGAGCTGTTCAGGAGCAGTTACTTATACGACAACTATTTTACTAAAGGTATCCAGCACAGAAGATCTATACAATCAGCACAGTTTCAAGATTAGAGTCACCAATTCAGTATCTGACCAAATGTCTCCCCTTCTGTTCCTGAGATATGACGTTAAAACATGATGATGTCACAGTCAAGCTGACCTTTGACCTTTTGACCTTCATTATTTTATCCTGTTAGACACTTGTGTCAAGTTTTGTCAGAATTAGTGTATGAAATCTGAGTTATGGCCAAAAACATGTTTTGTGAGGTCACACTGACCTTTGACCACAAAACTCTAATCACTTTATTTTGCAGTTCAAGTGGACGTTTGTGTCAAATTTAATGAAATCCCCTCAAGGTGTTCTTGAGAGATTGTGTCCACAAGAATGAGATGAGATACAAGGTCATTTTGACCTTGATCTTTGACTACCGAAATCTAATCAGTTCATCATTAAGTGCAAGTGAACGTTTGTGCCAAATTTGAAGAAATCACCTCAAAGTATTCTTGAGGTATCACATTCACAAGAATGAGACAGATCGCACAGGTCACACAGGCCTTGACTGTTGACCCATTACAACGAAAAACTAATCAGTTCATCGTTGAGTCCAAGTGGACATTTGTGCCGAATTTGAAGAACTTCCCTTTAGTGAACGGACATACGGATGGATGGACGTACAGATGGACAGCGCCGGCCCGGAGGCCAAAGCTTTGTCATAATTAGCGTGTGAATTCCTGAGTCAAAAACATATTTTCTGAGGTCACACTGACCTTGACCTTCGACCTTCGAATACAAAATTCATGTCAGTTAATTCTTCAGTCCAGGTGGATGTCTGTGCCAAATTTAAAGAAATTCCCTCAAAGTATTATTGAAGAACTAAGTTCACAAGAATTTGACAGCTGAGGTCACTTCAACCTTGACCTTTGACCACCACAATCCAATCAGTTCATTGTCCAGTCCAAGTGGACATTTGTGCCAAATTTGAAAAAATTCTCTCAAAGCATTGTTGAGATATTTTGGGAACGGGAAGGACGGATAACCTGAAAACAAAATGCCTCTGGCCACAGCTGTCGCCGGCGCAGGAGCATGAGAACGCATTAGTGAGCCACACTGTGTCACTGGAGGCCATTTTGAGTCAATCCCACACACACCATCCTGCTGACACAAACATTCACGAGAGCACCAAATGTGGATTAATCCGCCGCTGAAAATAGTCCCCAACAAAGTCACTAGTTCCTCCTCTTCCTAAAAACTACAGCGACCAGCTGTTGTAGGAAACTCCTGGGCTTTCTTTTGAGAACGAAACTATAGTAGGAGCCAATGGGCTTAGAGCTGAGAGCCACAGACAAAGAAGGGAAATTAAAAACTAAACGTCGTCAGAAAGAGCCTCTGCTATAGAGTGTAAACAAAACATCAACAGGACAATAGGCTCACATTTTTCTTCCTCTGGTACTCCTGAAGGATCCTGTTGATGCGATCAACCTCCTGTAAGAAGAGAGAGTCTGTGTTAAATTTCTGCTGATGTGTTACAGAGTGAAATGCAGGACAAACCTTTGACAAGTATTAAAATCAGGTGCAATGATCCTGTAAAATCTGGATGGAACAGGGAAGGAATTTCAGGGTGGAGGGGAAGTACAGCAGGAACAGGAAGTGCAAACAGAGGAAGTTATGAGACGGGGAAATGAGACACATTTTTGCAACAGAAACACTGGGTACAATATTCCAGACACACAATCAGTCACTGACCAACATGTTTCCACAGCGCTCTCATAACATGTAAATAAAGTGAAGCACAGTCAGACTGAAGAGACGATAACAGGCCAGTGCGCTGCGACAGTGTGATGGTGCTGCACTGCAAGTATCCGTGTGGTTGGTGAGGGTGTAGCTCGGTCCTGAAAACCTGCTTCCAAAATTCCATAGTAACATGCCCAGGAAACAGGATGTGAGATTTTCTAATATATCTGAAACCCATAGACCAGTGGTTCCCAACTGGTGGCGCGCAAATGCAGCTGAATGGACCGCAAGTGACTCGTGAACGTGTCAAGTTTGTAAAAAAACACCCTTTATTTTGAAGTACAGTGACTTTCCAGCACAGATCTTTTATTTTGAAGTGGCGTTTCCTGCTGTAGAGTGAGTAAATAACAGACAGCTATTTAGCAGAGAGCAGTCTAGCTCGATGACATGGCCGAACATAAGTATGATGCTGAATATGAGCAGAAATCTGGACCCTATGTCTGGACTGTATGACAGGATGGGTGTAGCCACCGTGACGTCACTCACTGGTTTGTTGACTCCTGTTTTGAAGCCTTGAGTTCGGCATTTTGGTCGTCACCATCCTGGATTTTTGTGCTGTTTATGTGTTATAGAGTCAGTTTAAAGTAAAATTTACTGCACTTATTATTTATGTGTTGTTTTTATCTTTTATGGCCAAAAGTAACAAATAAAGTGGCGGCAGCTTCTTCTGTAACAGACTCATCTCATATCGATCGCAGACCCCATGAATCGTATCGAATCAAAATCATATCGTGGCAGATTTTGTAATATCAGCAAATATCGTATTGTGATGAAACTGGTGATTTACACCCCTCGCTATCAGGTATCACAGGTGTCTGTGGAGCTGAGGTTGGCACCAACTGCCGTGGTGACACGTCCCCAACCTGCAAGAAGGCTATCAGGAAGTGACGTGGTAATTAAAGCTCAGTGCGTCCAAGAAAACACACACAAGTCTGTGGACGGTATCTCCTTCCATACCTTCACACCTCCCTGATATTTCACTGCAGTATACGGAATATATGACAGTATTTGTGTACAAAAATAAGTTAAAAAAAAAAGCTGAGCTACTGGTGATAGAATTATTGTAGCTGTGTGTCAAATTCTCTGGCCTACAATGCTGTGTCTCTAACATGCAGTTAGCTGCTTAGACAAGGCTCACTGGGCTTAAATACCTTAATTAATAATTAACAGACAGGAAACAAGTGCTCTGACACTTGTTGCCGCTGTGGTAGACTCACAAGTCAGTCTTTAGATGCTTTGCTTAACTAAAGACTGATGACTGTCTCCCTGATTTTGTGTTTAGATGGGCGGATACAATTTCAGAGTTTAAAAAAACTCCCTACGTTGCAGAACCAATAGTAAATCTGCAGGGCGGTCCTTCAGTGCTCGCTGAACTCTTGTGCTCGTAAACATAGTCCCACTGCGTTAAAAGTTTTAAACAAATTCGCTGTAAGTCCTTCATTTCCACAATCTTGTGGACTGAGCACACGTTTGATAAAACGGAGTTAAATCTCTCGGCATCCATTTTCAAGCTCTCTGTGTGTTTGTGTCCTTGCGGACGAGAAAAGGGGGAGCGCACATTTCCGAGAGGGTGTGTCCTTTTAAAAAATGCAAGAGGCGTTGCTTTGTTGCCGGCCGTTTTCTCTGGTGTGTTAAACACACTTTAGAAAGGAGTGTCCCCAGACTATCAGAAGGCGGAGATCTCTGATTGTCTGGTGGCGAGACTACCGCTGTGGATACCGACACCTCAGTGGCCTGAACGGAGATGATGTGTTGAATAAAATCATGTCACTCATACCACTATGTGGTTATAGTCTCAAACAGGGACAGAAGCTTTACATCTGTTTACTAGTCCTGTAACTTTATCCCACCACTTCCATCTTTGGCGCATGCTGTGCATTACAATACATCGCCTCAATACAGCATCTCCGTATCAGTTTAATAGAAAGATGAGTGTCTAGATTTTTGACATGATTTAAAATCGTACCTTCAGGATTTCTAAATATCCCAGTAAACAGTGACACTGTGATCCTGCCCAAGCCTAATAAACATTACTGTTTATTTACACAAAAGAATATTGAACGATGGTACACATGTTGGGTATGCAGCTCTGGATGCAGCATCAGTTTCTCAATAAGCTTCTTACTTTTTAATTTTCCCTTTTATGTACTGGAAAAACAGCGTTAGAAATAGACTCAACTGCGAGCACTCAATGTTTGGCTGTGCTGTTTGTTGGAAACTGTCTGCAACATGTTAAATATTCAAAAACAAATATATGGGATGAGTACTGGTTATTTAGAAAGACAGTGTAAAGATGCTGTGTGTAACCAATCACCATCTGGCTGGTGGGGTGCTGCGGCAGAGTGCGCATCATGGCGTCCATCTCATCAAACTTCTTGAGGGTGGCCTGCACCTCCGAGTGGAGCTCTTTGTACTCTGCGTACTGGTCATTAAACACAGCTCGGTACTGGTCCCGCTCCTCGTCAGACCGGATTGTTGGGTACTTCCTGCAGGACGGAGGGAGAGGATAACACTTCATGAACATCACAGGAGGAAACTACTACATGTGCACACTTGTTAGAGCAAGCTAGACACACAGTGAACGTCTTTGGCTGTCTTGTTTCGTCCAAGCAACAGTCAGAAACACAGAGCTTGGAGAGTTTTCACAATAAAGCTCAGTACACACTGTGAGACTTTGGGCTGTCCCTGCTGAAAGATGACCAACGTGAAAGAAACATGGCGATATCTTTGGTCGTGGCTCTAAAACGGTGGTCCTGCATCGCACAGTCAGAGACGCTCAAGGATGGTCTTCCTATCAAAGACAGCCTGGAATAAAATTCTGACACTGTCAGAAATTTGGGATGATCATCTCACTGCTGTTACCACCACTGATCGGTGTTAAACCCAAACAAACAGACCAACAGCAGCTCGCCAGGGAGGCAGAGCACGCTGAAAGAAATGTGTGTGATTCCAGCAAAGAGGAAAACCTTGTGGCGTTATAATGAGCCCTGCTGTGGACTGTGTCTACTGTGTCTACCTCAATCAGTTGCTCCCCTGCCTACACCATAACAACATCCTGGAAAAATTTCAATCTGGTTTCAAGCCTCACCACAGCACAGAATCCGCCCTGTTAAAAGTCCACAATGACCTGCTCCTCTCCATCGACTCCAGTAACTGTGCCATCCTCATTCTCCTCGACCTCAGCGCAGCATTTGACACAATAGACCACAACATACTAATAGACCGTCTCCACCATGGCTCTGGTATTAATGGCACTGCTCTGAACTGGTTCACACCCTACCTCAACAATAGAAGCTTCTCCATAAACATTGGCTCACTCTCCTCCCCCTCAGCTACTCTCTCCTGCGGTGTCCCACAAGGTTCAATCCTAGGTCCCATTCTCTTCTCCATATACATGCTCCCCCTCGGTCAAATCATTCAAAAACACAACATCTCCTTCCACTGTTATGCTGACGACACCCAGCTTTATCTTCCCCTCAAACCTAACGACCAGTCCAAACTCACCAACATCCACAACTGCATTAATGAAATAAAGTCCTGGATGGCAGCAAACTTCCTTCAGCTCAATGACAGTAAATCAGAAATCATTCTCTTCGGCCCCTCTGACAACATCAACCTGATATCCAACAGTCTTGGCAACCTATCCACTTTCATCAAACCTCACGTCAAAAACCTTGGTTTCATTTTTGATTCACCACTCAAGTTTGATAAACAGGTCAATTCAGTAGTTAAAGCTGTTTTTTTCCAACTCCACACCATTTCAAAACTCAAGCCATTCCTCACATTCAAGGACCTAGAAAAAGTCATCCACGCCTTCAGTTCCACCTGCCTGGATTACCGCAATTCACTGTACACCGGAATCAATCAATCATCTCTCTCCCGCTTACAAATGGTACAAAACGCTGCAGCCAGACTTCTAACAGGAACCCGCAAGAGAGACCACATCACCCCCATCCTGGCCTCTCTCCACTGGCTACCTGTTCAATTCAGAATTGATTTTAAACTGCTTCTGTTTGTATATAAATCCCTGAATGGTCTGGCCCCCACCTCCAGATCCCTCAGGTCGGCTGACCTGGGGCTCCTAGCGGTATGACGCTCCAATTTTAAACACAGGGGTGACCGTGCCTTTGCGGTCGCAGCCCCCAGACTCTGGAACAGCATCCTCCCTTCTATCAGATTTGCACCTTCCATTGACTCATTTAAATCTAGGCTCAAAACATATCTCTTCTTAAAAGCATTTGTATCCCCTGACATGATATTTTAATCTCCCACTCTGTGCTTACTTGTACCTTGACTTTTGTATTTATGTATGTTGCTGCTATGGCTCTGGTTTTTGTGTTATTGTGTTTCTTCTGTATTTTTTTTATTTTTATTGTTTATATGTTCAGCACTTTGGTCAACGTGAGTTGTTTTTTAAATGTGCTTTATAAATAAAGTTGACTTGACTTGACTTGACTACTTCTGCTAGCACTTACGCGATGTAGTCAGGCACAATAACAGGTTTGGGAATGTGTCCTGACGGTATGGTTCCCTGCAGTATGTGCGGTGGTGGAGCTGCTTTAGGTGGTGCAGCCTGGATGGGAACCACTGAGGAGCCCTGGACCTGTTCTGGAGCTTTGGTTGCAGGAGCTGAAACTGGAGCCATCTGCAGAGACACATGAGAGAAGAGCGGCAACATTAAAGCTTTCATCAACTTAAATGTGGGCGTGTTTCTATCTGTACTATGAGTTTTACACAGAACAGCGTTAGAGGATGCTCACCAAAGACTGTGCAGCACGCTGGTCGGGTGGATGCATCTGTGCAAAGATAGAAAAATAGAATCCAGTTAACATGAAACTTAAAATGAGGATCTACTATGGAAGGAAAAGTTTTGACATTTTGGGAGAGAAGCTTATTTGCTTTCTTGCAGAGAGTTAGACGAGAACACTGATACCACTGCCATGTCTGTAGGTGAAATATGAAGCTACAGCCAGGAGACAGTTAGCTTAGCTTAGCATAAAGGCTGAACAGTGGGAGACACTTGGCCTGCACAGGTAGGACTCAGACTCCGCCCACTCACTCCTCCACAGCTGTGAGCCTGTGTGCAAATTATGTGGTTTGCTGTTGCATTGCAGTGTGTGTGTGTGTGTGTGTGTGTGTGTGGACATGTCTGCAGCCTGTTTTTCAGCCATCAACCTGATGGACAGAGTTGGAGTAATCCTCTAAGTTTCAGAACTAACAGATCAAGCAGTGTGAGCTCTCACCTCCTGGCCGTACTTCTCTCGGTATCTGCGTGCAGCTTCATGTCTCCACAGCTTCAGACACACGATGGCTCCGATCAGATACACCACCATAGTGACAAACAGGAAGATAATGGCAGCCGTCTGACCCGCCTCTGTTCTGCAGAACGCCCCGTTGATGCCATTGTTGAACATCGGGTAGGAGCAGAGCCCTCCGCGGGTCGTGTCTCGCACATAGACAATGCCTGGTGAACAAAAAGCAAACGTGTCGAAACAGAGGCAGCTCCAGTGGGAAAAACAGTTTCTCACTTTCCTCTGGTGTTATCTTGCCACACATTTTTCAAGATTTTCAGATAACTGTATCGTCCTGCGGTTGTATGACTCCGCCCACCAGTCCACCCTGTGGTTGTATGACTCCGCCCACCAGTCCACCCTGTGGTTGTATGACTCCGCCCACCAGTCCAGTGTCTCTGACAGTCTCCATCCATGTCAGTGAAAACATGGATGCTTCACACACAGAAGATCTATACAATCAGCACAGTTTCAAGATTAGAGTCACCAATTCAGTATCTGACCAAATGTCTCCCCTTCTGTTCCTGAGATATGACGTTAAAACATGATGATGTCACAGTCAAGCTGACCTTTGACCTTTTGACCTTCATTATTTTATCCTGTTAGACATTTGAGTCAAGTTTGGTCAGAATTAGTGAATGAATTCTTGTGAGGTCACACTGACCTTTGACCACAAAACTCTAATAAAGAGATTCCATTAAGGTGCTCTCGAGACAAACTGTTCATGAGAAAAAGACAGATTCAAAGTCACACGACCTTGACCTTTGACCACCAAAACCTAATCAGCTCATTGATGAGTCCACGTAAACATTTATGCCAAATTTTAAGAAAATCCCTCAGGGTATTCTTGAGATAAATTCATGAGTACAAGAAAGACAAGGTCACAGTGACTTTGACCTTTGACAACCAAAAGCTAATTAGTATATTATACTATTAGTATATGTCCAAGTGGACATTTGTGCCATATTAGAAGAAATTCCTTCATGCTATTCTTGAGATATTGCATTCAAGAGAACAAGATGGATGCTGGGTGACGGCAACCTTGACCTTTGACTCTTGACCACCAAACACTAATCAGTTCATTGTTAAGTCCAAGTGGACATTTGTGCTAAATTTGAAGAAATTCTCTTGTGCATACGGACGGATAACCTGAAAACATACTGCCTCCCGCCACGGCTATCGCCGGAGCGGAGGCATTTAAGTCATGTCATGATAAACATATGATTTTCTTGAGTCAAGAACATATTTTGCAAGGTCAAAGTGACCTTGACCTTTGATTATCGAAATCCAATCAGTTCATCGTTGAGTCCACGTGGACATTTGTGCCAAATTTGGAAAAAATCCCCCATGGTTTACTTAATAATATCATGCTCACAAGGATGGGACAGATGGACAACCTGAGAACACAATGCCTCCGGCCACGGCTATCGCCGGCGCAGAGACGTAATAAAACTCAAACTATCTGCGTGGATCCATCCGGAGTAGAAGAGTGAATGTGAGAGAAGCCAGGTTACCTACCTGCTGCCATGTACAGCACTGCCAGCGCCAGGTTGATAGTAAACTCAGTCAGAGGCCACCAGTTGGAGTCCAGCAGGATAGTGCGGTAGTACATGGTCATCCCCAGCACCAACACGATCACAGTCACTATCCAGGCCAGCCCCGCCACCACCAACACAAACGGCGTCTTGGGGCCAGAGTAGTAGTACCCGCCTGTACCGCCACCGTATAATCCTCCATACGCTCCTCCAGGAGACGAGTATCCAAACATGTTGAACCACTCGTTGTCTTTGTGGATGTAAGCACAGACGCAGGCGAACACGGCTGCTCCCAGCAGGAGCTCCACACATCCCAGAATCCTCAGCAGCCCCGCCCAGGACTTCATGTAGGCGTAGCGCTGATGGTACTCCTCCACTCGCTCGCTGTAGGTCAGACCTGTGTGGTGGGTGCGCCCTGACACGGACTCATGGGCGTCGTGTAGCTCCAGAAGCTCCTTGCGCGAGTTGTAGCTGCTGCCTGAGCCGCCATACGGATCTCGGTATGATCCCGGGACAGAGGGGGAATGTGGAGGAGAGCAGCGCACCCCCTCAGTGGTGCTGTTGTTGTTGTTACATGAGGAGGCCAGCATCGACCACGGCGGCTTACTGCTGCGGTTACTTCCTCTGAAGAAGTTCTTCACGGAGTCTGGGATGAAGCGGTGGACCGGTTTGATGTCGAGGGCCGGGTCGTGGTCCAGGTCTTCGTTGTCCTCGCTGCCGCTGGGATCAAACTCGGGGCCCACGGGAGGCAGGTCTGGTAGCGGTGGCGGAGGGAGGGGGTCGGCACTCTGGGCGAGGCGAGGCGCTCTCTGCTCCCTCAGCGGCTGCAGATCGTAGGAGTCTGATCGGGGTAAGGTGTCTTGTGGTACCTGGTCATAGTAGGGCGACTGGCGGACACGCTCAGTGCGTCCGTAAAAGCCTCCTCCATTGGACATGAGGATGGTGATGGTCCCTGACAGAGCACAAACACACGTTTTCAGTCAGTGATGTTTTGTTACTTACAATAAAAGGTTCACAGCAGAGCAGTAAAGCTTTGTTTGCTTAAAGATTAAACAATTTGATGCTCGAGATTATTTATCAACTGTTTTGATAATTTATTAAGTCATTTATTCAGCAGAAATCCAAAACATCTGCAGGTTTTAGCTCCTCAAATATGAGGATTTGTTGCTTTTCTTTGTTTGTTAACTTTGTAAATTCAATGTCTTTGGGTTCTGGACCAAACAGGACTTTTTGTCAGGACTGTTTTCTCATGTTTAATGGACCAAAGGAAAAACTGATGAGAGTAAACTTTAAATATCTTGTTTCGTCCAACCAACAGGCCAAAACCCAAAGATCCTAAATTTACTACCATGTAAGAAAAGCAGCAAATCCTCACAAATGATGCAGCAACTTGTCTGAAAATGATTCATTTAAAAGGTAAGCTTTGTTTTTCCCCCCAATATGGGCTCTACTTGCCCACGCTTTTGTGTCTAAGTCATGGGAACAACAATTTCTGAACTGTAAACCGTACGGGCAATTGTGCACCGTCAACTTGCATCAACTAAAAGTGCTCGTTTTTGCCCCTGACAGGCTCCAATTGTTATTATACATTTCTGAAAACATCATGGAAAGGATCCCTTCAGAGAAATGAAACATTTTTCCTCTCCCAGTCTTCCTCAATCTTGCATGAGGTTACTTGCAGGAAAAACAATGGTGTTATAAGTGAGAGTCAGAGAGCGGAGCGCCTGTGTTGTGTTGGAGAACAGAAAGCGCAGTTTGGTGATCAATGTTATGGCTGAATATTGAGCTGATGTTGACAATGTGGAAAAATCTGTGAGACTGCAGAACGAGAGTGAGACTTGAGCCCCTTTTACACTGCCAGATTTTCGGCAAATTTTTGCCAGAAAGCTGCGAGCGTTCAGACACACAGAGGCGGATTGGCGAGTTGATCCGAGGTGCCCAATTTTCCGCCTCGTAGGGTAGACATATTGGTGGAACCTTTTTAGTTTAAACAGACCGAGGCGGCCTTCTGCAAAGGGAGGGGCTGTTGGTGACTTGTGGGAGGAGCTGTTGATGACGCTGCACGTGCGAGCCACTGGCGGTGGATAAACAGGAAACAGCTGATAGCAGGAATTAGCGAGCAGCTAGTAGCAAGAGGGAAACACAAACCTGACAGACACTGTAAAGATGAGCAACTGGGGAGACAAGGAATTGCGCGTCCTCCTTGTCCTCGCAAACGAAGAGGCCATTAACCATCAGATGACGGGGACGGTGAAGGACGGGCCGACTTACAAGAGAATCACCGAAGGACTGACCAGCCGCGGCTTCCCTCCCACGTCACTGTTTACGTCACAGGCTGAGCTACACGTTTTGTTACTTGCTCACGCCCCCCGTTGCCCCAAAAAAGGCGTGTTCTGTATAAACAAAAGTAGGTAGGCGGCATTTTGCTGCACTCCCTGATTTTGTTTTTATACTGCCAATGCTGAAAAAAGACTGATTGGGCTTTCCTGCAAATTTGCACAACTCCTGTCTAAAAAGGGCTAATGTGTCACATGATGGAGGCAGATGAGACAACACTGCTCGGCCCTGTGAATGGAACATTTACATTTAAAAACACCCAGATGGAACTGTTATTAGGAGCACCGTTCTCTGCAGGTTCTGCAGTGAGGACTTTTTGTTAAGGATAGACCGATACATTGGCCGGCCGATATATCGGGCCGATATTTGAGTTTTTTACTTGTATCGGCATCGGCCGATACGCGCGTGGGTTCGCGGATTTATTTTTCCCTGGCGTGATTTACAAACAGGCATCCATGGGCAGCTCTGTGTTGCCGGAAGACCCTGCAGCGCACATGCAGCGAATCCTACTGTGTACAGTAGTTGTTGTTTTATTTATGTACTCGTACTCGTACTTGTCGTCCTCCGCTTATCCGGGTCCGGGTCGCGGGGGCAGCAGCCTCAGCAAAGAAGTTTTATTTATGCTTCAGCTTAAATATTTGTTTATTTTATAAAGACATTACTGGACGATTTAAGAGCACTGAACTCTTTTTTTTATTTGAATGTATAATAATAATAATAATATTCTACCTGTTCTACCTCAACTTTCCATCTTGTTTTAGTATTTTTTTACTGTTCAATAAATGTTTCTTATTTTAAACTTGAGACCTGTAATATTTGTTATCATTGTGTCATTTTTTTGATGTAAATTGAGGGAGCAAAAGCAGTATCGGCCCCAAATATCAGCTCAAGAAAATCGGCAGTCCATAATCGGTCATCGGCTAAGGGTGATGGAAAAAAACTGGTATCGGCATCGGCCCTAAAAAATCCATATCGGTCTATCCCTACTTTCTGTACCATCGGAGAACTTCAGCCTGAAATATCACCTCAACACAAAGCATTTAGCAGTAAACCCAGAGGGCAGGCAGCCTCGTCACACCACACTGGACCAGGTGTTCAGACTGAGTCAGTCTACCTGTGACTGACTAATTAAGTCCCTTATAAAATGGACTGCAGACGAGTTTCAGTGGTCGAGAACAGCTGTGTCCAACATCCAGCAGCTTCACTACGACACATCTGACAACATTCATTTAAACTGAAATTTTTAAATAGTTTCACAGCAGAAGTTGACAATTAACTTAGACTAAGTAATCACAGGGCATGTACTTAATTAGATGATTTTTTTAAATTGCTTGACAGACAGACAGACACTTAAAATAACAATCCAAGCCTGTCAGTGCAAAAACAAACACTTTTAGTGGACGTAAACTGACAGCGCACAATTGCCTGTAGGGATGACATTGCAGCCTGTTTCACCGCTGTGGCTGCACAGCTCTATACAAGACTTGCTCCCGTGAGTCACTCAGACACAAAAACATGTGAAAATAGGGTCCAGGTCAAGAAAACACTGAAATTTCCCTTTAAACGTGATTATTCTATTCTCAAAATTGCTGCCAATTACATTTCTTTAAATCATTTAATCATTTAAGCTCTAATTATATCATCAAGTTAAATCATTAACAGAACCAAGTCAGCAAAGACAGAGGAAGTGTGAAAAGGAAGAAGCCAAAAGATTGACAAAAAAACAGTCCAGTGCTCCAGGAATGAGTCCCACAACCTGTGAATGAGTTAACATTTTTCCACTCATGGTTCCCTCGTCTCAGAGTCAGAGGGCTTTTGGTTAGATTCCTGTCATAAGGTCTGTGGTTCACACAAGCTGAGGAGACTTTCATGTTTTGCTCTACGACATAAAATACATGAGTAAGGGAGTGATCACACCGAGATGAAACGGCAGAAACGCGACGCCAGTAGAACCATTGTTTTCCTATGATACAGCACATCTGACCGGCGTTCAAGCGTCTTTTTAAATGGCGTTTTTATGGCGTCTTTTTAGACGCGCGTAGACCCTGAAAAGTTAAAATATTTTCAACTTTGTGAGCGTCAGACACCAGTAGCTAGCGCGCATTGAATAAGCGCTTCCAGCGTTTCAAGCGTCTTTGAAGCGTCCGCGTCTCTAGCGTCTCATTTCTGTGTGAATGCCCCCTAAATACCCCAGTAGGGATGCCACGGACTGTCACTGTACGATAACCGTCTGTGAGAACTCGGTTTCACGGTATTAAAGAATCTACGACTTTTACGTCACAATATATTTTGAGACTAGTATATCGCTGCAACTCTTTACCCCACTGTACATTTTGAAGCTTTTATGTGTCTTGAAAAAGGCAATTGCTAACAAGTGCCTGAATGAGACGACAGAACGTCATCACGCCGACACTTAAAGCCTCGTTGTGGCAGTGGTTAATAGAAATGTACCGATACCACTTTTTCCTTCCCGATACGATTCCAATCCCTGAACCTTAGGTATCTGCCGATAACGAGTACTGATCCAATACCAGCGCATAAAGAAAAATGGATGGGATATGAATTGTTGTATGTCTCAACTCCTAAAACTCTAGTGCCTGTAGCGTTCGTATGCGTAATGACATGAGGCATTATGTGGTATCGGATTGGTCATAGGCTGTACTCGCCAATACCCGATACCGCATTTTAGGCAGTATTGGAGGCATTTCCGATACTGGTATTGGTACAACTCTGGATGTTAAGTCATGCAACTGTGGTGTCGTTTGTTTATAGTGTATAACGTTAGTTTTTTTACTTCAAGCGATTTTATTTAAGCTTCAAAAATCATAAAAGTGGTCCATTTGTAAAGATTATTTTGCTGAGCACAAGTATCATAACAGTTTGTTTGCCACAGAGCTTATTTTTCTGCAATTATCCAAACTGCTTTCCCCACAGGCTCTCTGACGAGGGAACCATGGCGACGCTAACTTCCGTGTTGGCCTACAGAAAAACATCATCCCTGGAGCACTTTATTCAAATTCAACATTCAAGATTATCCTTCATGCAAAGTCTGTTTCCTCCACATACCCAGCTGATACCGCTAACCCCCAGTACCTGAGGTCACCAGAGAAAAAGATGTTATCCCACCATCCTCCATGCAAGCTGAGTCAAGAATGCATTTTTGTGCTGTAACCAAACCCCGAGTGAAACTAACTCTGCTGCTGATGTAATAACTGCTTTTGTATCCGGTGGCGTTCAACTTACCCGTACTTGTTGCAGACAGCACAAAAATACATTGTTGACCACCAGTCAGCCCTTTAAAGCCCCTTCATTTCTTTAATGATCTGGAGAGGTTAGAAAATAATATGAACTGAGCTTGAATACCTCTTTCACACGCAGTCACTCAACACGACTTACATTGGCCTGCAGGTCACAATGCAAACCTGGTATGAACATGCAGAGTGCCGAGAAATCTCCTGTAGAGACACACAAAGATATGAAGGTGTGAGACGTGAACATGAGGAGTGTGTGTGTGTGTCAGATAAATAACTACAGTAAAATACAGTGAATTTACAGCGATGTAAAACTGAGAAAAGCAGCAAATCCTCACCTGTGAGAAGCTGGAAACAAATAATATTTCACATAATCAGATATCAAAATAGCTGCTGACGTTTGTGGGCGCTGCAACTTACAATTATTTCATTGTCGAATAATCTGTTCACTATTTTCTCAATTAATCAATTCGTTGTTTGGCCGATAAAATATCAGAAAATGATGAAAAATGTAAATCAGTGTTTCCCTGAAGTTCAAAATGACGTTATCAAATATCTTGTTTTGTCCACAACCTAAAGATATTCAGTTTACGCTCACAGAGGAGCAACGATACCAGAAATATTCACATTTAAGAGGCTGGAATCAGAGAATTTTAACTTTTTTTGTCCTTAAAAAATTACTCAAAGCAATTACTTGATTATCAAATTAGTTGGCGTGAATTAAATGACAACTAAACAATTAATCGCTGACGCTCTAGTGCTGCTGTAAAAGAGCGTGCATGTTCAGTAAACCTACTCTGTATAAAAGAAGGTAAATAAAGCTAAAAAAAAAGTGATCTATTAATTTTATTTTAAATTAATCAGTTAATCTTTCCGTCTGTACAACAACAAAAAATATTAAAAAGAACACCCATTACAAGATAGAGCCCAATCTGACATCTTACATTCAGCCACCAGTTTATTAGGTACAGCTACCTTTATTTAAAGGTCCAGTGTGTAGGATTTCGAGGAATATATTGTCAGAAATATAATCAGTATGTTTTCTTTAATGAATAATCACCTGAAAATAAGCATATTTGTATTTTTGTTACCTCAGAATGAGCTGTTTATATCTACACAGGGAGCAAGTCCTTGTCTATAGAAATCACCATGTGACACCGCCATGTTTCTACAGTAGCCCAGAACAGACAAACAAAACACTGGACTGATGGAGTCCAATACAACAATCCTACAATAAATCCTCCTTCATGACGTTATAATTATTTTATCCGCCCTGATTATGTCACTCACTACGTTAACATAACATTAGTGAAAATGGATTTATTGTGTTAGTCCGAACCAAAATCGGACTTTTAAAATACATGTAAGTTGGACTGAAATCATAAATCAAAATTCTCAAACTGGCCGAGGCGCTCTGAGCATGCTCCACAATTTCCGCCCCGGGCTTTGACCCGAAGTCCAACAGCATTAAATGTGTAAGAGAAGAAGAAGAAGCCGGTAACAACATGGAGAAATCTACATCCAGAGCCGTGACTTTTTGGACGGACCAAATGTACAGAGCTGTAAAGTTGTCCACCATGGTAGCAGTTAGCTGCTAGCTAACCGTAGCTAACTTGTTTGTCCATTGTTTGGTCTGTGACGTAATAGGTCAACAGGAAAAAGGTCCAATACTAACAAGCTGAAAGGGGGCATATCTCCACCTATTGTAGAGGAGTCGCACATACTTGGCTCAATAAATGGATTCCCCTCCTCACACAGTTGAATCAAGAGCTCTGAGCTTCAACACAAACTGAACTTTATCACCTTCATGACAGAGGATTTATTGCAGGACTGTTGTATTCATTTTGGCTGGGTGTGGCGTACCTAATAAACTGGACACTAAGTGTATATTCCTCATTTTATAATCACTGACAGAGAAAACAGAAGCACAAAAGCAAAAACAGGTGCAGGTAGTGTCGTCACGATACTGGGATTTATAACTTTTATACAATACGCTGAAAAATACCAACATATCATTTTGACACCACGGGGAAAAACTGACATGTTGGGCACACATTGAAAATTGCTATTAAAAGATAAATATAACAAGACTATGACATGACAACAACAACTTTACTTGTCTTGGTTCGTAGCAGAGCACAGCAGAATGACTGCAGTAAACATTAACAACAAGAGACAGCGAGAAATCACAGCTGGTGACGCTGTATTGATACTGCAGACAGTGAGTGCTGAAACCGTTTCAGATATTCGGAATAAATATGTATTGACAAATCAATATATATTTTTCTAACAGAAGCATTCTCACACATGATGTGTCCAAGGACCATCGTGAATATGAAAATCTAAAGATATTTTCTGTTTTGGTGATTTTTTAAAGAAAACATGCCCTCCCCATGTTTTGTTTTTCTTTAATTAATCAGCGGTAAAATAAATACAAATTACATCCACTTAAATTTGTATGCCCCCTCCCTTAAGCCAAAGTAGAAAAAAAAACACAATTCCTTCCCCAGTGCTTAAAAAAATATTTTACATGCCTCCCCCTTTGTGCACCTCCTCCCCCATCAAAAGTAATGAACACTCCCTAAGTTGAATGAATTAATACTTTTAGTTTTTAACGCTACGTTTCAATTCAATTCAATAAAACTTTATTTATCCAGAGGGAAATTCTTGTGCAAGAAATGGGTGGGTTCCCAGTGGTTGCTTTGGGCCCAGTTTTAAAACAACATAGCACTAAATATCAGTGAAAATATCACTAATATACAAGATATAAAGTGTTTAAGGAGCAAAACGCAGAAACCAGTGCCTAATGGAGGAACACCAGAAGTTAGATACGTGCATGAGTTACTGAAATGAACTAATATGGTGGACACTGCAGACTGCACCTGATACTCAGTTATATTGTACATGAAATAATAAATAAAGTAGTTTTGCACATGGTTTTGATTTTGTGAAAATAACATTACCCTACACAGATGTGTTGCTGTGATACTGACAGGTAAACTGAAATGATCCCTGATTATGCTTTTACCAAAGCAGCATATTTGTACTTGTAATGGAGTACTTTCACAGCCTGGTATGAGTACTTTCAGTGCAGTAAAGTATCCGGATACTTGTTCCTGTGGGATAACGGCTCACATGAAGCGGAGTGTTGGTGTAGTGATGCATCACCAGGCTCACAGGAAACAGTTATATAATAATATAAGAGTTTGTATTAATGTGTCAGCTCTGCTGTAACAACATATGAACAGTATATATGTGTGTGTGTGTGTGTGTGTAATATTTCGGTTATAATGATAATAATGAATGGAGCAGAGTGAGTCAGTGAAGGAGGCCTGATAAGAGCAGAGCTGGCTCAGAGCCAGAAGGCTCGGTCAGAGGAGAAGTCACCGTAACGCGTCAAAGTGACTCCATGTTAACTCCTTATCGTGTTTAAGGTGTTTTAATAAAACTAAAATAACTGTAACTGTGTGAAAAATCGCTTTAAATGACTTTAAATAACAGGTTTCGTTCCCGCAGCGGTAAAACTTCCCTCGAAGTTCCCGTTAAGCAAACGTTATGTTGCGTTCACTGACTTCTCGACTTTTAAAAGTTCACGTTTCAAACCACAATCGGCTCCTGATCGATATTTACCTCTCAGCACTGATCGATACGTGTGATTATGGGATGTTGGTTCAGTCTGGGGTCTGCTGACTTACCTTGGTCGCGTCCCTTCTCCTCCTCTTCCTCCTCTTCTTCTTCTCTCTCATTTCAGTAACATTAAACCAACAGGTTTCCCTCTGACGGGACCACGTGACCTGCCCATCCCCGTGACGTCACCCAGACTGTGGGGGAAATTTACCTGTTTGGAAAACAACACCTGAGGCAGCCTGGGACACTCAGACACTGGGACACTGGGACTGAGACTGAGGGACCAGGTACTTATATCACAGTGCTGTGTTCAAGTGCTTGTTCTTTATATGAGCAGATTATTTCCATCTCCTGCAGCTTCATATTTGAACTATTTGACTGTATTTCAGAGAGAAATCAAACAGGTTTGCACATGTGAGGAATCTGTCAAACAATAAACACAAAACAAAAGTCCAGAGACATCATTTAAAACTGAAAAAGTTCCAGATTAAAAAACAAAAATTCTTATCTTACTATATAATGATGAAAACTGTGTGTGTGTGTGTGTGTGTGTGTGTGTGTGTGTGTCTGTTCCATGTTTTTCTCCTCACTGACTTGGTCAATCCATGTGAAATTTGGCACAGTGGTAGAGGGTCATGGGAGGATGCCAATGAAGCAATATTACATCAATTGGCCAAAGGGGGGCGCTATAGCAACCCATTGAAATGTCAAACTTTGAATGGGCATATCTCATGCCCCGTATGTGGTAGAGACATGAAACTTTGCACAGAGATGCCTCTCCTCATGAGGAACACATTTGCCTCAAGAACCCATAACTTCCGCTTATATAGATTTTCCACCATTTTGAATTGTTTGAAAAACACTTCAAATGGATCTCTTCCTAGGAAGTTTGAGCGATCTGCATGAAACTGGGTGAACATAATCTAAGGAGCAATATCTAAAGTTCCCTCTTGGCAAAAGTTGGAAAACTTCCTAAAACTGAGCTTCTATAAGGCAATGAATATTGCGGAGGGCGTGGCTCATCACATAAAGGTGTAGAACATCTCAAGGGTTTCACCCATCACCACGCAACTTTGTAGGCATATGACCACACATAATCTGAGGGGACCCCTCCATTATTGAGCCCATCAAACAAAAGGGGGGCGCTAGAGAGCTCATTTCTTATCTAGGCCTAACCGCCATATGGATTTTTACTAAACTTGGTAGATATGTAGAACAGGACGCCTCAAGGTGACTGGAGAAATTTAACTCTAATTGGCAACTGGGTGGCGCTATAACAACAGAAAGATGCTTCAAAATGGCTAAAATGCGACCGATCGCTGTGGCTCCCCCTGTGGACCAATGTTGGTGTTGTTTCTAATGTTTGGTATGACTAAGTCATGGTATGGTATGCTGTACATAATCACGCAAACTGTCAGTCCCAAGTTTTTCAAACACTCTGTCTGAATACACTGCTCTTCTTAATGGGTTCAGTTGACTGTTTAATCTGCAGTTTCCTATGACCTGTATCCCAAACACACACCATGTGAAACTGTACGTGGGCAGCTGTGCACTCAGTGGGTATGGACTAGTTTTTCTGTAATTAACAATGTTTTAATATGTAAATAAGTATTTATCCATTTGTGGGTATGTGGATGTTCACACGTAGATATTGGTAGAATAACACATATTCATAGTTTGTGTGTAATTCATATGTTTATTTATGTAAATATAAAAAGAGCAGGACAAGTTAATGAAGATGTATTTGTTTTATTATTATTTATATTTAATTTATATCATATACTAAGATAGGTTTTTGTAAGTTATTTGGTTCTTACTATTATTTTTATGCGACAAAGTTAAAAGGTAATAACAGTGGTATATTTAGAAAAGTTAAAGGTATATGTTTATCTATATGAGCAAACTGTTTCATTTCACTCAGTGACTGATGGAGAAGATTTAATACGTTTATACTTCCTCACACTCCTTTTCAGATGTGTAAATCAAACTAACTTTACACTGACAAATACTTTTACATAAAGCTTTTCATTATTTACTTCTGTCTGCTTGTTTGTATGTTCATGTCTCTTTTTTAAAACATGTTTAAAATAAATATCAATATTAATTTCAATAAATATCTTTGGGTTTTGGACTGATGCTTTGACAACAAAAGAAATCTGAGGACGTCACTTGGGCCTGTGAGGAGCTACAGTGTAAATAAATAATGGGCAGATTCATTTCTAATAAAAAACATCATTAGCTGCAGCTGTATTATATCTGTAACTGGTACATCATTGCAGCCATATTGTTGACAGGTGTTTACTGTCAGCAGCAGGTAGAAATAATCCGGCCTGACTGGCAGATTTTTCACTGAGACTGTTCTGTGAATATGACGATCATGTGAAGAAGTTAAAATCAGACCCACCTTGATCGGTTAATGTTAAAATACTGCTCACATCTTTAAGCATATTATGTATCTTAAATATTTATTTTTAACACTGACAACATGTGACTGGTCTGCACATTTAAAACTCATCGTCCTTCACTTTAATTGTCGTGACCTTTTGTCCTGATTACACACAGGAATGTACACGATTGAGCCGAGCCCGAAGGCTGCAGCCCTCATCGTCCTGCATGAAGTCATCTGCTGACGCAAAGTCTGACACTTCATTTATCTATACACTGCTGTTCAGGATATTTATAATCTGTTTTTTAAATTACCAATAAATGTATCTTTCCCTTGCTTCTCATAGCCACATTCAGACGGACTGAAAAGAAAACAGATACAGAAGAGAGTTTAATTTGCATTTCAAAGCCTTTAAATGTTCAGTGAAACGCACTTGTTCCTCGTCTTTAAGGAGCAGCAGCTGATGCACACAACAAGTGGAGTCGAGTCGTTTTGACTGAAGCACAAAATAACAAGAGCAGCTGTTGAGTGTATGATGAGGATGATGATGGGATGAAGTGTTCCTGTACGCGTGGAGAACATTCTCCTACTCCTTAAGCTAAGTAAACTCTTTAAACCCTCTAGGATCAGCTGCAGAGTGCTTCGTCACAAAGGTGAAAACAGGCTGTACTTACACTGAGGTAATGAATTGGAATACTTATCTGTTGTGTTCAGAGGTGAGCAGCAGGTGGCGCTCTGTAGTTAAAACATGAGATGGAGGGTGAAGGAAGGGAAAGAGCTTCTACGTCTGTTACATCATCTACAATTTTCTTGTCTCAGTTTCAGTGGGTGAAAGTCTGAACATAAAACACTTCACTCCTAATTTTGACCCCAGAGTCTGAAACACAAAATGAAACATCTTTAAATTTGAATCACCACCCCCCGGCTGTATGACTCCGCCCACCAGTCCACCCCCTGGCTGTATGACTCCGCCCACCAGTCCACCCTGTGGTTGTATGACTCCGCCCACCAGTCCACCCTGTGGTTGTATGACTCCACCCACCAGTCCACCCTGTGGTTGTATGACTCCGCCCACCAGTCCACCCCGTGGTTGTATGACTCCGCCCACCAGTCCAGTGTCTCTGACAGTCTCCATCCATGTCAGTGAAAACATGGATGCTTCACACACAGAAGATCTATACAATCAGCACAGTTTCAAGATTAGAGTCACCAATTCAGTATCTGACCAAATGTCTCCCCTTCTGTTCCTGAGATATGACGTTAAAACATGATGATGTCACAGTCAAGCTGACCTTTGACCTTTTGACCTTCATTATTTTATCCTGTTAGACGTTTGTGTCAAGTTTGGTCAGAATTAGCGAATGAATTCTTCAGTTATGGCCAAAAACATATTTTGTAAGGTCACACTGACCTTTGACCACAAAACTCTAATGAAGAAATTCCATTAACCCTTTGAAACCTGAGCAAAGTGGCTTGATTACTTTCAAAAACATGGGAAGAAGGGAATAAACAACGAATTAAAAAATGACCCCAAAACATTTTGTGAGAAATTGCTAAAAAGAGAAAATTAAAAACAAGAAAATTTGTTAAAAAAAAAAGAAAGGAAAGGAAACATAAAAGCAAGTTAAAAACAAACAAGGATATGATCTGGAAAAAAAGCTTAAAAATTATAAGAATTCTGTAACACAATTTTAAATATGTAATAATGATAATTATAAATATAGTTTTTCCCTAGCTTTTTAAAAATAATTTTCTAAATCTATGATGTTTTTGCAATTTGTGTGTTTTTGAAAGAAATTGCAAAAAATTAGTAAAAAGAGAAAATTAAAAACAAGAATATTAGTTAAAAAAAAGTTAAAATAAAAAAAGGAAATGATTAAAAATATGGTTTAAAAATTATAATAATTCTTGCCATAATTCTAAATATCTAATTATTGTTTTGTCTTTTTTGCAATTTGTGGGACATTTCTTACCAAGTAGCCTTTTCTGCCATGTTTTTGAGCAGAATTGCACCAATTTGCTCAGCGTTCAAAGGTTTAAATACTTGCAAAGGGTGTCTGAAAGCATCACAAGAAAAGTGATGTCACTCCAGGTTTCAAAGGGTTAAGGTGCTCTTGAGATGTATTAATGAGAAAAAGAGATTCAAAGTCACACTGACCTTGACCTTTGACCACTGAAACCCTAATCAGCTCACTGATGAGTCCACGTAAACATTTATGCCAAGTAATTCCCTCAAGGTGTTCTTGAGATATTACATTCATGAGTACGAGAAAGACAAGGTCACAGTGACTTTGACCTTTAACAACCAAAAGCTAATTAGTATACTGTTGCGCCCAAGTGGACATTTGTGCCACATTAGAAGAAATTCCTTCATGCTATTCTTGAGATATTGCATTCAAGAGAACGAGATGGATGCTGGGTCACGGCAACCTTGACCTTTGACTCTTGACCACCAAACACTTATCAGTTCATCGTTAATTCCACGTAGACATTTGTGCTAAATTTGAAGAAATTGAGGTTTGAAGTTTTGTCATAATTAGTCAATCAGTTTTATTTATAAAGCCCAGTATCACAAATCACAATTTGCCTCACAGGGCTTTCCAGCATACGACATCCCTCTGTCCTCTCACAGCGGAATGTATGAATTCTGGAGTTATGCCCAAACCATACTGACCTAGAATTCTAATCAGTTTATTCTTCAGTCCAAGTGGACGTTGGTGCCAAATTTGAAGAAATTCCCTCAAGCTGATCTTGAGATATTGCATTCACAAGAATGAGACGGATGCAAGACCACAATGACCTTGACCATTGACCACCAAAATGTTATCAGTTCATCCTCGAGTTTATGTCAACGTTTGTGCCAAATTTGAAGTAATTCCCTTGAGGTATCTTGAGATATCGTGTTTACAAGGATGGGACAGACAACCTAAACACATAATGCCTCCGGCTACAGACCTTAGACTTTGGACTATAATTTATCGGCACACTAGTTTGTTTCAAGCCAGAAACTCTTTTTTAAAAAGTATTTATATATATGATATGAATTCTTCTATTAATTATTTCTAAAATGTTTAGATCTGCTTTCATTTGTGCTGTGCCAGAAAACAGCCTCGTCCCAGACAAGAATTCACAACTTAAAACAATTAATCTTTCAAAATCTAAAACTAACAGTACGTACTGATGACACCAGTGTCAAAATGTACTGCTACAATCATTTTTGTTTTAAAACATGGATTGTATGAAAAAGTTGGCCCTTTAAAGTGTCCCAGATTCTTGTCAACTAACCTTAACCCCATAAAAGTTGTTAGCTATATCACGAGGACTCGTGTCTCACTTCCTGGTTTCCAAAAAAGGCAGGGATGCTGCTCAAGGTCTGATAAGATTTCTATTTTTTCGGTAAATTAGTGAAATAACATTTCAATTTGGTGGGTCTCACCCACGACCCCTGACACGGTAAGTGGTTTAAGAAAATGAATGAATGAATGAATGAAAGAATGAATGAATGAATGGTGTGTCTCAACCACAACAGGTCAACTCAAAGAATTATGGTTTGGAAGTGTGCACAGATTGTTTGTCTGAATTAAATTTTTATACAACCTGTCACCTTGATTCTAATTTCTGACACATGAATTAGCCTCGCTGGGTTAGTTTAAAGATAAAAAACCATACAGAAAACATAAGGACTAAAAGTTGACTCAAATCTGTCGAATTTTCATTGACTAAAACTATGAAGGATAAAAATGACTAAAATGTGACTACATAAACATTTTTATCTCAAGACTGAGACTTAATCTAACACAGCTGTCGTAATTAATGCTGTTTCAACGTTTATTATTGTTGATGATGAGGCTCAGTGTCTGCAGGAGCTGATTCGTTTTCACACCAAAAACTTTTGCTTTGAAGAGTTTTTCCAAACTCAGCCAGTTCGGAGCTTCTTCAAATGTTTGGGTGTTTTGTGAATATGTCCCCCAGGGGCCCCGGCCATGTGCAGCTCAGTGACAATAAAAGGAGACATGATGGGGGTAGCTCCTTTGTGCACATGTCAGAGTATCACTCCCACCATCATCTTGGTCTTTGTGTTACTGGCATAGATTTCTTTCTTTGATTGGAGTCTTGCTTGGTTTACAGAACCAGAAGTAAAAAGAACCTCCTATCAGCGATTGATTGTATCGAATATTAAACATATTTTTATCCTTATCGTTCACTTCTCTCTGTCAGATTCCTCCTCATTATCTCTGCCTCCTACCATCAAACATGTGACAGCTCCCTTTGGTGTGAAGCCTTTCAGGGCCCTTGTGTGTCATGTCAGAGAGGTCAGAGGTCAGCACGACTGGCTGCACTCTCCTCAAACCCTCCTTTCTTTGTTTGTCTCCTTTCACACAGCCACAGAGCAGCTTCCAGGCGGAGACAACAGGGTGTGATCTGGAGAGCTTCAGCTGCTCAGATTTCTTTAAAAAGGTACAAAAAATATAGAAAGAGGTTTTTGTAGAAGGTGTTGGAAGGATTGGTGAAGGAGACCCTACTCAGGGACTGGACTTCACACCAAGGGCCCTCCTCGTGCTCAAAGTAGATCACTTCACAAGCAGCGTTCTTTGGGGCTTTTCCATAAAGCGGGTTGGCAGAGGAGCTCAGTACCTAATGCCAGGCTTTAGATACAGCAGGTGATCTGTAACCACACAGGTCTGCTGTGGGTGGTGCCATGCCAAACCAGGTTGTACTGGAGAAAGCTGCATTTGTCTGGTGTAAGGCTGAGATGGACCCCTCTGCTGTGGTCGGCCTTGGCTCTGTCTTTGGGCCGGGGGTAGCCTTCAATTTTGAAAACCTGGTCTCTGCTGATTTTGGCTGTAGGTTAGGGGACCTCCAGTTTGAAGTGGTCTGTATTTCTCGTGGTTTTGATTAAAGATGGCGGCTTCCTGCCTGTTGTTTATTTGTTGTTCCTATTTGGGGTCGACCTTTTGACCTTTTGTGCTGTTAAGACTCTTTCTCTCTTCCTTCCACTCTGGTTAGTCATGGCATCGTAGGAGTTAATCTTCCTCTCCATCTCCTCTGTGGCGAGGAGCCAGGTTCTGCAGCTAAGGCTGTTCCAAAATCGAATCAGTTCATTGTTAAGTCCAAGTGGACGTTTGTGCCAAATTTGAAGAAATTCCCTCAAGGGACAAATAGCATTCACAAGGATGAGGTGGGTGAGGTTACAGTGACCTTTGACCACCAAATTCTAATCAGTTCATTGATGAGTCCAAGTGGACGTTTGTGCCAAATGTGAAGAAATTCCCTCAAGGAATTCTTGAGATATCAACCAGAAAACATAATGCCTCCGACCACAGCCATTGCCGAACAAACAAAATAAAACCCATGGTACTGATGAAATGTTCTCACATTTAATCTGGAAATAAGAAGTTTTCACACATCATCAGAACAACAGACGTGATGTCATCTGAACCGGCAATGATGTCGCCACGATCGGAGCAAATACAAACAGAAAAACCGCACACATATATATTTATACATCACATATCTGGTTGACAGATAACAGCCGACATCAGGAGTGACAAACCCATTTAAAATACAGCAACTCAATCAAATCCACTACATTAAAAATGGCTCTGTAAAGAGTTGATCACAGCAGCGTCACGTCTCTCTGTAGAAGCCAACACACAAATACTGCTGTAAATATACTCAAATATGTAACGGCCATGAGTCCGAGCTGCAACGTAAAACACTTCCCACACAAGGATCGGGATGGCAGGAGTTATAGCGAGTTCATTTGCTGAACACAACACACAAATACAGCATCAATATACATGAATATATTGCATAAGGTTAGGGTTTGTTTGTCAAGTATTACTACAGTTGTGTTTCTACCTAAGGGTAGGAGAAATGGCTTTTAGGTATAATCATCATCTGCATCAGTACAAGCAAAATCAACACACAAACCCAACAGGTTCCACAGATACTCAAAAAGGAATGTCTCCAAACAGGGGTACTCTTATCGTAAAGGGTTAGCAAACATATTTTGGACACGTTTTAATAGACAAGACAAAAACAGATCTGATGTAGTGAGCTCCTGCTCCACCCTGTGTGCTGTATCAACCCATTCCTAAAGGCCTTTTCCACCACAGGAACATAACGTGCAGCCGCTGACGATGATTCTGCTTTTGTTTCCACAGTTCTACGAACTAAACGGACGGAGGTGATGCTAAATTAAAGTATTCTGAAGCAAGATGCAAAAAATTGGTTGTGGCAAACCAAATATTGAAAAAAGTTTGAGTCTGTCTTTGGGATTACTTGTTCCTTTTTTTAAACTTGTAAACAACTTCTCAACTAGCTAGCAAGCTAGCAGTCAGCTAAGGCTAGCTTACTCTAGCTAACGCAGTCTGCTTATCACCTTCTTGGTCATAACACAAAATAGTAGTTTTGACCACTGCTCATTTTAGAAAGGCCACCATGTTCTTTTTTCTGTTCCAACTGGTTCCCGATAAGCTTCGCTTTACGCAGTTGTGTCTGCCAGCAAGCACAATCCTGGGAAAATAAAGGCTCGCTAATGTTAGCATGTTAGCTAATGTGCGTTGTCTTGTGGTGGCCTTTCTAAGGTGAGCATAAGTTACTATATTCTGTTATGATCACAGTGTTGGCCTAGCGTAGCTCTAATTGGCCAAATTAAAAATGACGGACAGTTATCACACCCTCGTTTTGAATCCATTAAATTTTACAGCACTTCACAGAAACCCCGCCGCCGACTAGTGTTTTGGAGGTGTAACTGCAGAGTGACACAGACACACCACCGCATAAGTATAAATGCTCACGATGGCGTAGGCCACATGCGTAGGCTACGGCGTAGAAAAGAAACACATTTACACCACTCAGCAGTGGTTGGTCCGCCAGAGAAGATAGGCGGAGCTAACAGAACAGACTCGCTCTTCAACTCACTTGTTGTGAACTTGGGTACTAATTTTTTCCCGTCTCAGTTAGCGTTGAGAATGAACGGTTAATTCGGCTGAACAAAGAACTTAAGAGTGTTGACTACAGGCGATGCCAACTGACTGACGTCACAAAGACAACACTGCTTGCATTTTTGTTAAGTGAGATCCCAAGACACACCTGCAATTATTGCTGATCGCCATAGGTGGTGCCAATGGGAACAAAACACAGATCTTTGGGATCGTAACTTTAGGAACATTAGTGTTTTTATACGTTTAGATAACGTACTATTTTCAGAAAACAAGATGCTTAGGTCTGTGACTTAAATTTAATAGTAGTACATGAAAAGCATGAACTGTGGCCATTTATTTCGACCAAACAGTACAAAAAAAATTGTTTTTAAATAACATACACCCCCAAAAAACACCTGGTTTGTCAAACACAGTGGAAACAAAAGACAGAACCTTGTACTAAAGCTTCACAGGTTCTTAAAAGTTCTGGTTCTGGGTCGTTGTGTTCCTGTAGTGGGAAAAAACACCTCTAAATAACTAATATAAAGTTAAAAGCTGACATGAAGAGGTTAAACGTGACGGCTTTGAGGATAAGCATCAAAGTAGCACAGTTATTAAAATCTTCTGATTAATATGTCCTTCACATGTAACTACGATTTTCACGTGAATCACAGTAAAATACTTGTGACCGATGTGGTTCTACAGTAAATATTCTACAGTAAATATTACAGCATAATTATGTTTGATTCTCTGAATACATTCCTAAAGACTACAGTTAGATTAAATGTTGATTGATTCCTGCATTGATCAGCTGGAATAAAAAATACTGCGGTTTTATTGATCAGGCAGTTTGTTTTAATCTCTGATTACTGTCGTATAATCTCTGTTTAAGCTTGTGATCGTATAGGCAGGATGAGCCGATGAAATACTGTGATCTATAAAGTGCATAAAAGTCGATAACAGCATAGTGACGAAATGATAACGATGATAACAGCTGCTTTGACAAACACTGTAAATATGGCTCCCTTTATGGCCATCTTCCTCTCGTGTGACAGTTAGTGTCCGTAACAAATAACAGCATCAAGAAGAAAATACTTAAAGGGTGATTCAAATACCTCTTGTGGTAAAAGTCGTACATTGTTCTTTACTCCCAAGTTAAATCAAGAAGTTCTCTAAGACTCAGAGGTACGTTATAAAATCCAACAATTTACAGAATAAAAGTGAAGCAATAGGATCAAAGTGCCGTGTCGTTGTCTCAGAGTGGTGTACACACATGGATACACATGTGAAGTGCACCCACCGCTTTATTAAAACCATCCCAAAGATGGTTTGCATCGCTTGTGTCGAGACGCTTGTGTTGGACGTACAGTGGAGGTCCGGCAGAAGACTTTAGTAAGGAATTTGGTTCTGGTAATACTGCAGCATGTCGTATGTTTTGCTCCTGTTGAGAACAAGGTGATGAAAATATGTCAGTTACAACAATGTTATACAGGAAACTTCCTACGGGCTAGCAACTTATTTTAATGTTGCCGTGATGATGTCATGTCAGAGAGACAGGTGTGATTTTTCTTACCTGGTGTTGAGGAAACAGCTTTGGATGACTTTGATGATGAACGCCGCAGCTTCTTTCTCGCTCATTTGAGGATTAAACCGTCCTCTGATTAAAACAAACACAAAACTAGGATTACTGCCCTGTGGTTGTATGCCGCCACCCACCAGTGAAGTTTCTCTTACAGTTTACATCCATGTCTGTGAAAACAGGACCTTTGGCCTTTGACCACCGAATTCTAATCAGTTATTCCTTGACTCAAAGAGGACATTTGTGCAAAATTGTAAGAAGCTCCCTCAAGGCCTTCTTGAGATACAGTGTTCACAAGAATGGGACTCAAGGACACAATAACCTTTGACCACCAAATTCTAATCAGTTTATTGTAGAGTCCATGTGGACGTTTGTGCAAAATTTTAAGAAATTCCATCAAGGCCATCTTGAAACATCACATTCATGAGAATGGGAGAGTGCAAGGTCACAGTGACCTTTGACCTATGACCACCCAATTCTTTTGAGTTTTTCTTTAACTCAAAGTGGACATTTGTGCCAAATTTCAAGAAACTCCCTCAAGGCCCTCTTGAGATATCATGGTCATGTTCATGAGATGGATACAAGGTCACAGTGACCTTTACCATTGACCACCAAATTCTAAAATTTTTGAGTCCATTGGATATTTATGGCAAATTTGAAACAAATCCTTCGAGGCCTTCTTGAGATATCGCGTTCACAAGAATGAGATGGTTGCAAGGTCACAGCGACCTCTGACCTTCAACCACCAAATTCTAATCAGTTAGTCCTTGACTCAAAGTGGATGTTTGTGCCAAAAAAAGAAACTCCCTCAAGACCTTTTTGAGATACTGTGTTCATGAAAATGTCACAGTGACCTTGATCTTTTACCATCAAATCAGTTCATTGATGAATCCAAGTGAGCGTTTGTGCCAATTTTGAAAAAATGCCTTCTAGGTGTTCTCGAGATATTGTGTTTACGAGAATGGGATGGACAGATGAACATACAACCCCAAAACACCATGCCTCCAGCCACCGCCAGCATGGAGGCATAAAAACGTACCCATTCATGGATTAAATTATTTTTTTGTCCACTTGGGGGCAGCACAACACGCTGTAAACAAAACACTGGGGCAACTACAGCATCACGACTGCTGCATTTTATTTTGGTAGTCATTGACTACCTGCAAAAAGTAGTCGACTAGTCAATTAATCGCAGGAGATGAGTAGTTTGATCTCAAGTGTACAGCTCTAAATACAAATGTTAACGACCACCAAGACGAATTGTGATCCCGTCACTCAAATCACTTGCCGAGGTGGTCTGGGACGTATATTGACCACATATCTTTTGTAGTGTAGATGCTAATCTGTCCTAAAGTGTCCCTGACAAGGACTGCATCAACAATTAATTATAATAACAATGATTATTATTATTATAGTAGTAAGTAAGGTCTCTACATGTTTTACAGACATCCTCCTGTTGGACTTACTTGAGGAGTTTGATGGTTTGTCCTCTGAAGCATGGCAGCCCTGTATCCAGCATGAGGGTCACCAGAGAAACCACTGCGTCCATGTAGGGTCTTCATGTCCACATAAGAAGTGAATAACAACACAAATAAGTCAAAGTCACAAAGTTAAACCATCATATCAAAGTTCTGTGTAGAAGACAGACTTCAAACCCTCACATCTCTCAGCTCTTTTCTCCCAGAACAAAGCGTGGAGGATAAATAATCTCTTAACAGCATGGATAGCTACTGCAGACATTTATGTGTACAGTTTCTTACCGTACGGCCAGATATCCTCTGACACACATCTCCATGAACCACTTGAAAGGCGTGGCCTCCATCTTTCCTCCCATGATCATCACCATCTCGTCTGTCAGCTTGATGTCCGGCTCCCAGCCCAGGTTACCTCCAGGAGAGCTCTCAAACATGAAGCCAAAGTCTGAGGAAAACAAGGCAGAAGAGATCACTTTTAAAAAGAAAATGAAAATGTTGTGACAACCAAAATGAAATCTTAGTCCACACCACAGATAAACAGTGAGCGCATATATGAGTGTATCATACCTATGTGGATGAGGTGGCCCTTGCTGTCCAGCATGATGTTGCCATTGTGTCTGTCTTTGATCTGCAGCAGGAACAGCAGGAGGCTGTAGGCGGCCATGCTGCGGATGAAGTTATACCGAGCCTATACCGAGGACAACAGTGACATATCAGTAAAATTCAACTCATGTTTACTCACATTACGCTTCGGCCTAGTTAACACGTACATGGGTATCTTTGCAAACAGGGTTTTTCCACCCTTCGTTCGAAAAAAATTCACGTCCAAACGAGCACTGTTATAAAAAAATCTCCGTCCAAATGAAGATGAGAAAACACAACTGGAGTGCAGCTCTGATGAGGAGGAGCAACTCTACGTTCATGTGTAAACATGTACAAGTCCTGTTAGAGGTTAGAGCGAGCACTTTTCTGGGTTAGGGTTAAAGTCTTCCCACCTTCTGGAAGGCGAGGGTGGATTCATCTCCATACTGGTTACGGAAGTAATCGTACATCCCAAAATCCGTCTGTCTGCCGAGTTGGTCTCTGGACTTGCAGTCTGGGATGCACTCGATCACGCCACACTGAGGAAAAAGAGGATGAGTTAATAGAGACATGATTATGAAATAAAAATTCATTTCCATCAATTGTGATTTGTTAACCAGTGTAATTGTTGAAATATGGGGATGTGACGACGTGCAGCAAATAGACCGAACCCACAAGTGATAAAAGGTTTTAAACATGTCTCTAGTTTGAGCCATTTATGAATCTAAACCACTTTTTGGGAACCTAGGATTACCACTTCATGGTTGTATGCCTCCACTAACCAGTCAGGTTATATTTTCATTTAAGTTAAGTATCTGACCAAATGTCTCCCCTTCTGATCCTGAGACATGACATTAAGTAATGGCCAGAACATGATGACGTCACAGTGAAGCTGACCTTAGACCTTTTGGATATAAAATGTCATCACTTCATTATTTCATCCTGTTGGACATTTGTGTCAAGTTTTGTCATAATTAGCACATGAATTCTTGAGTTATGGCCCAAAACATGTTTTGTGAGGTCACAGTGACCTTGACCTTTGACCTATTCTTCAGTCCAAGTGGATGTTTGTGTCAAATTTAAAGAAATTACCTTATGGTGTTCTTGAGATATTGCGTTCATGAGAATGAGACAGATGCAAGGTCGCATTGACCTTGACCTTTGACGACCAAAATCTAAACAGTTCATTCTTAAGTCCAAGTGAATGTTTGAACCAAATTTGAAGAAATTCCTGAAAAGCTGTTCTTGAAAAACTGCAGTCACAAGAACAACATTGATGCAAGGTCATGATGATCTTGACCTTTGACCACCAAAATTTCTGAGTGAACGTTTGTGCCAAATCTGAAAAAAATTCCTTAAGATGTTCTTGAGATATCACATGCACAAGAATGAGACAGACAAGGTAACATAGCCCTTGACCTTTGACCTACGACCACCAAAAACGTATCAGTTAATTGCTGAGTCCAAGTGGACATTTGTGCCAAATTTCTGTTCTCGAAAAACTGCAGTCACAAGAACAACATGGATGCAAGAATGCAAAGAATGATTATGATGGGCATGACAATAATAATATTTACAGTAGATAGGAGTAAACTGGATTTAGAGGGAGTGATGGGACATGAAGTCTCACCCCGGGTGCAGTGGCCACGACTCTGTAGGGGAAGACGAACAGGTCCAGACCCACCAGCTGGAATATATTCTTAAAGAGCCCAATGATCTGCAGAGCGAGCATATCCTGGAGACGGAGGAACACAAGAGGGTCACAACAACAGAAATGATCACAGTGAATGAGTTCAGTGAGCTGGAAGGAAAGCGAGGTACCTGTCTGCAGTCGTCTCCCACTTTAAAGATGGCAGCCTGCCAGCAGACCCTGCGTGATCCGTCTGGATTCTCCTCTCCGTCCTCCAGAGAGTCCGAGAGGCAGCGGAGACCCTCCCTCTCCAGTTCACTCACCCCACAGCGCTTCACCTTGAACTTGGCCAGGTAGGGCGCCTTGGCAGCGCTGTGACGCCACACAACACGAGATTAATAGAGAGAAGGTAGCATCCTGTTTTGCTCCGATGCTTCAGAAACAAAATCTTGTGTTTTACCTCTGCATGGGCGTTCCAGACTTGTAGTCGATGTCCAGCACGATGGCTTCAGGGTTACTTGGTAGGTAACAGCCTAAAAAACAACAAGAAGAGACACAACTGAAGTCTCAACTTCAATAACTCGTGTTTTCCACAGAAGAATATAATAAAACAGACAGACGAAAACAGTTCCTTTTATATAATACAATGGGAAACTGTCAATGAACGTCCACTAAAAGTGTTTTGTCACTGACAGGCTCACATTGTTATTCTAAGTGTCTGACAACACGATGAAAGGATCCCTACAGAGATAGAGCTTTGTGTTAAAGAGTAAGACCCTTTTTGTTTAACCAGAAACAGCCCTGAAATCACCGTCACCAAACCCACCAGACTCCATTTAAATAAAGTCATGTTAGTGTGTATAGAGGCAGCATGTTGTCACATCTGACTGGGTGAATTAAGGGTTAATATAAACCAACAGCACAGTTTCTGTTGGCTGTTTTTAACTATCCATCCACACTGACTATGGAAGAGCACGTTACCTGGCTGGACTTTAATATCTGACAGAGCTTTGAGACAGGCCCGTTTCCTCTCCTCTCCCTTTGGAACCGGCCTGGAAAAACACAAATAAATCAGGATTATGTTACCACAGAAAACTCCCCTTGTTTTATCACGATTCGTGGCGTAATGGTGATGATTTACTTGAGAATGGCGGACACGTTGGTGATCTTGTTGAAGAAGTCAAACTCTCTCTGGTAGAAGTCTTTGGCCGGACCCAACAGAGAACCTGTGATCTCCTCGACCATCTGCTCCAGCAGCTCCCCAATGTCCGCTGAACACATTAATGAGGCAGGAATTAATGTGATTACATCAACTTCATTGGATTTAATTGGGCCTAATGCATGTGTTCCCACGAGGCAGATGATATAATTACACATTAACAGGACAAGTTATCACAATAATCTCACACAGAGCAGCAGAAAGGTGCCGATAGAAGGAAATATAAGGAGTACACTTAATGAAATGTGTATTTAAATGTTTTATGAACACACAGAATGAAGTTGTTCCCTCTGTTAAGCTACATGTTTAACTGCCTCAAAGTCTTCATTACAGTTTTTGAACTCTTCTTCACACTTTAATCTAAAATCAGCTGCACTGTAAGATGCCATTTTAGTATGAAAAACACCTGAAAGAAATCACAGCAGCTCAACAGTTCACCACGTCATGTGACATCACAGTAATAATGACATTAAAGGCCAAACACACCGTCGGCAAACAGTACATGTAAAAAAATATGCCCCTATTATTTTCAATGGACACCCCTGCACCGGCGGTGGCTAGATGCTCTGCGACACTTCACACCACTGTCCTATCTCCAGCCTCGCCGGCCCCAGAATTAAATGCATTTTGCCCCCACTCGCTCTCTTCCTGCACACACCAGCTCCTGTCGCAGCTCTTCTCTGCTCATGTGGCAGCTCAACTCCTCTCCCCACCAGTGATGTATAAAGAGAACTCTGTAGCTGTTGCTGTATCTCGTGTGATGAAGAAGTATGGATGAGGAGAGACTCGTTGAGGTCGAGAAATATCCCGCGCTAATCAACCCACAATCCCGTCATTATAAAGACAATGGCCAAAAAGATACTGCCTGGCGAGTCATCGCTCTGGAGATCTTCTCCTCAGGTGAGAAATCAACTTTAATTATAGTGAGTGAGTGTCCACACATGATTTTAAACTAACACAGAGGTGGAAGAGGTACAGATCTTTCAATAAGAGTAGTAATAACTCTGCATGGTCGTCCATTGATGAGCTGCAGGGCCACCCGTCCAGTGTGTGCCAGGGGCGGCACTTGACACGCATCACATGACGCAATGTGGTGGTGCTAGTGTGTTTTGAGCTTCAGAGGTCAGACTCCAGTGTTCAGCTTCAACAGTTGTGTGTTGATTGGAGAAGGCGTCCTTGTCTGAGTACATATAAGGATGTAATCATGTAATGGGGGGACAGAGGGTCACGTCCTCACCAATTTACGAAAAAGGGAAAACAGAAACCCTCAAAAAGTTGTTACACCCAGGCAGGTGGAGACAGCATTCTCCAAAAGAAGAAGAAACAATAGAAGAAGATAGTCCATGTGTAACGTGTGTTCATATTTGTGCAAAGAGACCGACAGAAAGCAGACTGATAAGACGCAGGTTCAAGGTGAGCGCCAAGACACTACATTCCTCAAACAAAACTTGCAGCCACCCTCACTGTAACGCAGAGTCTCTACTCACGGTCTTTCTGGTGTCCCTCCTCATCCATGTAGATGTTGGTCTTCATGTTCCAGATGAACTGATGGGCGAGAAGCTGAGACTTCTGGGCCGCCCACAGGATGTACTCCCTCACATAACCCATCTGAGCAGGACAGAGCAGCAGAGTTTAGGACTAATGCTTCACAACTGACAGTCAAGCTGTTATCAGAACAGCTGCTGATTCATTTCTGTCGACTATTTAAGTTCATGTTCACCTTATCGTAACGGAGAGCCTGCACAATCTGAGGAATGTAGAACAAGATGGCGTCCTAGAAAGAGACATAAACAAATGTAATGTTAGTAGTAGTAGTATGTATTTCTGCACTGTAATAACCTGTGAGTGTGTGACTTACTGGAGGAAAGGAGCGGAGCACTTTGACACCGTACTGAGCGGTGAGAGGATGAGGAGGGTACATGCTGCTGAAGTAGGACAGACCGGTGGGCGGGTCGGCTGGAGCCCAACACAGGATGTGGCTCAGCTCAGGAGAGTCAGCGTCAATAGTGTGCCACGTCACCAGAAACTAAAAGGTCACACAGTATAAGGAAATATTAACTCACGAACATAAGAGACACATTTTTAAAGCTAATCAGACGAAGCGTTCTCACCTTGACGGCCTCAGGAACGTCACTGACAGCTCCGGGGTCCAGTCTCACCAGCCGCGTCACTTCAGCAACGATGGCGTCATTCTTAAACCTGGGAACCAAGTTAAATATAATCAAATACAAGGGAGATTCAGTTTTTTCAGTGTCTGTTATTTTGTCTGTAAAAGTGTATTTTGAAACAAGAACACGTCACGTTCGCTGAGCAGAAGTACTTGAGGTAACAGTTGAAAAAAAAATTCAGAGAACAACCATAACTTTGGGTTTCCACAGCCATGTCTGAGCCATGAGAGAGAGTGACAACCTTGTTGGTAGCTGCATAGCCAGGTAGGGTGCGATACCCCACGCCAGGTTGACGTTGTCCTTCCACTGTTTCTCGGTCAGACTGATGTATTTGGACCTCCAGTTGGCGATGCTGGTCTCCACTGACTGCTCCGTGGCGATGGCCAGCTCCTGAGTGGAGAGGGGGTTGTACCACGTTGTCAACCGTTCGATCTCACTGGCCTGGAGAGACAGAATGGGAGGGAGGCAGGGAGAGAGATACACCTTGAGGATAATGAGCAGCAGGGTTTAAAACCAGCGATTGATAATTCACTGTCAGCACTCACCAGTAAGGCCAGCAACAGGGTCCTGCGTTTCATGTAGTATTTGTGCAGCTGCGTTCCTCTGTTGCTCTTCTTGGACGTGCCTTAGAAAAGATACAGAAAGTCAAACCATTGTGTCACTTAAAGTCCTTAAGCTGTTTTCTATCTGTATCTGTATTTGCGTTCACGTGGACGTCATCAGTCAGAGCCCAGGTACTGCTCCAGTCTGAAGTCATGTACAAACACACACAGGCAGAATCCCAGACATACAGGTAAGAATGCTAAGAAGGTGAGGAAACTGAAAGAACTCCTCAGGATGGAGGTTTGTTTAGCCGTACCTGACTTCTTGGATGCGGTGGACATGCCACTGGACAGTGGGTAGGTGTTGATCCATCCCTGCCCGCTCTGCTGGGAGCGAGCGCTGGAGTCCATGGAGCTCCTGAGGTCGGCAGCGTTCATCACCGACAGACTGTTCAAGGACGAGTCCTGATTATCTGTTCACATACAAATGGAATCAGCATGGCCAAGACACAAGCAGAGATAAACTTGGAGTATATTTGAAGAAGAGAAATCACAGGTTGAAGCTTCCTCCACACGTGGCGCCATCTTCAATATTACGACTTCTAAACAGCGAAAAAAACATCCATAGTATGATCGATGATGAGGGAGCTTCTACAGAGCGAGATGAGCTGCATCAGTTAGTCCTCTGCTGTCGTGATGGTCATGCATTTGAAAGCAGGTAAAACTAGGGCTGTAACGGTTCATGGATTTGTGCCGAAGCATCACAGTACAGGGTCACAGCTCGGTGTGTGTATGTGTACACTTTATGTAGATTGATGCACATAATGCTGAATGAAAAGTTAATAAGCGCAAGGTCTGCCCTGAAAGTAGGTGTATGGCGTTAGCAACATGTGCTGACGTTAGCAAAACATGTTGATTAGCTGCAAGTGAGTGGCAAGCGCAAAATAACAAAAATTAAAAAACACAGCAGGGCTGAGAGACCTGCCAACAACACCTGAGAGAGTTGTGTATGAGACGAGGCAGGTGTTTTGGTGTGGCTCCACCGTTGCAGGGGATGTGAATGAAAATCGAACATGCTAACGCAATTTCATGGCATCACCCAGATGTGCCGATAGCCAGGATCATACGGGTTTGGGTCCTTTAAACTTTTAAACGTAGCCAAGGAGGAACTAATCTCTATCAAAAGATACTGTTAGGGGTCATGTGAGGGTGGAGCCTATCAGAGTTCACCCTGGACAGGTCGCCAGACTATCACAGGGCTGACACATAGAGACAGACAACCATTCACACTCACATTCACACCTACGGACAATTTAGAGTCACCAATTAACCTGCATGTCTTTGGACTGTGGGAGGAAGCTGGAGCACCTGGAGGAAACCCACGCTGACACAGGGAGAACATGCAGACTCCTGGATACAGCGTTGGAGGCAAGGCCACATTCGTTTTTATCAAATTTGCTCAGCAGCACATGAAGCCAAAAAAGCTTTAGCTCTTCACTGACTTAAATGGGGATAAAATAATTTAATCGTGTGGCTTTTCTAGATTTTAAAAATGTTATCAGACCAAATGGATCAAATCTTGATCGTAAAACAGGTCATTTTTCAGAGGTTGTCACGCACAAAAAGATGTATCCACTGATTTACGGACGTCTTTCACCGTGTGAGTCAATGAGAAAAAATCTTTTTGGGCCCCATGGTGTTGTTATTTTTTATTTTCCATGTATTTTGGTATCTTTTTAACTATATAACATATGTTTTAGAGCCTGCTGTGACCGGATGCCTTTTCGAAAAGAGTTCAGTGTTTGTATAGTGTCATACAAGTGTTTGAAATGTTCCTTTTTATTGTTAATGAAATTATTTTACTGAAGTTGCTTGTAGGCAGAATGTTGCCTCGTCCCCAGCAGGAGGATTTTGAAAAGAAACATCCTCATTCATTTGTTGACTTTTTTTTTTTTTCCCCACTGTACTGAACTCGCACCAAACCGTGACTCCTGTGTACCGTTACACCCCTAGGGAAAACCAGCAGCATCTACATGTAGGTAGAAGTTGCCTTGAACCACTGATACTGGGTCAGATATTACTGGTCCTGTTAATGTGCGGGGGCAGGGTGGGGGGGCTGGTGGTAGATTAATCTGATCCAGGATCAGCAGTTAGAGGACTCGTCTACCTGAAGCGCTTCGATGTGTATGAGAATGAGACCATGTCTTTTCTCTGGGTCGTCAGGAATGAAGAGGAGAGGATTTTCTGGGATGGAAGAAAAAACATTTTTAACTTGTAGTTTCTTCTTTTGGAGTTGATCAATTGAGGGGAGGGGCAGACGGGTGGGGCTGACATGATGAATAATCATGCGTCTTGACGCAGCTGACAAATTTGCGCTTTTCCTCACTGCTGCTTAACGTAAAAGACAGAAAACATATTGTAAAAGTAAAAGGAGTAAGATAGAATAAGGAGAAAGGGGAAAAGCTGTAACAGCAAGAAAATAAGAGGGACGCTGTTGAGAAAACAACTATAAAAAGATGGGTTTGTGTCACAGATAGATACCAGGATCTATCAGCAGCATCGTGAGGATACACAGCGTCAAATTTGACAGGCGTGAAAGCATGCCCCTGCTGCGGTGCAGTCCGAGCTCCACCGCTTTTGGCTTACTTAAGATAGAAATCGGAGAAGTGCTGGACACGATAAGCGATCCAAATATCCCGGCAGAGAGCGTGCTCGGGGCTGGGGTAGTACCAAGCTCACCAGGTGGGACCAAGTGGCACGCTGCCAGGTACTTCTTGTCAGACAGGATGCTGGCGTAGAAACGGATCATGATGCTGATGTCCTCGCGCAGGTTCTTGTCGCCTTGGGTGGGGAACTTTGGAGACACGCTGGAGGGACAGAGAATGGAGAGTTAGAGTATCAGTCATTGAGTTAGTCAGTATAATCTCTTTTTAATCATGTTTTATGTGCTTTCAATGGTTTTACTAAAGCTCTGTGCAATTCAGATATTCTTTGTGAGTCAGTATGCAATTAATACGGTAAAAATATTTCTATTATTCTGACAGATGTTACAATTGGGATATGAGTCGCCATTTTAGTTTGAATGGTAATTTTTGCATTATCACTGAAAAACTTTAAAAATGATGACAATGTGATTTCTGCTGGGGCCTGTACCTGTACAAGAGTGTTCTCTTATATCTAAAATATAATCTATGGGCCAGGGGATGTCTTAAGCACCGCAATGATTTATTTTTTTTTTATTTTTTGACACAGTTTGCCTTTAACAAAAAAAAATCGCAGCTCCTGCAAATTGGATATTGTACTCAGCCACATTGCAGTCTCAGTAATATTCTGATTAAAAGTGCAGCCCTACATTTAATCTCTATCAGCAGATATGTGCACATGAATAGAGAATCTGTAGGTAGCGGTACATGATTTTGGTATAGGAAGCATTCTGGTTTCCTTTTGAAGCTCTGCAGGTAAACAGTCTGTGTACAGAGTAAAAGACGTGAAATGCCTTGGCTGAAATGCAATCTCAGAACCAATCGGCTATATTCTGGCAACTCTTTAGTTTTTTATTAGCTTTTTGTCCGATTGATTTTTTTTGTCTACATTTATTCGCGGATATCTGTTTGTAAAGATAAAATGTTGTCTGGACCTGTCTCAAGTGGTTTATTCAACTGTGAACAATGAGCGCTGCACAGAAGAGGAAGTTTCGGCTTGGAAATCCACTGGCTACACCAGGACCCTGAAATACTAAAAGTTGTCAGCCCTGTTTGGGGCTCTATGAGACTGCAGTAAGGCACATCAGTGTTTTAAGCTAATGCTAATATCGGCACGCTAACATGCTCCCGATGACAATGCTTACATGATGATGTAAACCAACAATCTTAGTCCAGCGTGGTAGCATGCTAACATTTGCTACTTAGTAATTTACTACTTTCCGTTATTTGTTCCTTTGCGTTTTGGACTGCTGTTTGGACAAAACAAGCAACGTGAAGACACGATCTTAGGCTTGAGATTGTGTTAAACATATTTCACAGTTTACTGACATTTTATGGACGTTTTTATACATACAGTTAATTAAAACTACAGTCACTGTCTCATGGCTGTGTGCCTCTGCGAACCTGTCAAGTTGCAGTTACAGTTTATTGTACTCCCTAATCACTTAATCATTTTATCTACTGCGACATTTGTGTGAAATGTCGTCATCATTTGTGTATGAATTCATGAGTCATGATTTATCCATAAGTCCAAGTGGACGTTTGTGCCAAATTTGACTAAATTCCCTCAAGGTGTTCTTGAGATATTGCATTCACAAGAATGGGATGGACAGACGATCCAAAAACATATTCCTCTGGCCTATCAGACTATCACTGGTGTGGAGACATAAAGATATTACACTGATTAACTGACTGCATGAAAATGTTTGCTGCACCCTTACACTTGACAAAGAGTGTGTGCACAGAGTGTGTGTGAGTACCTGAAGTAATCAAAGGCTGTTGAGTAGATCTTCTCTCTGAGCACATTTCTCACAGTTGAATTGGTGAGGACGTCAGAGTGGAGCAGAGCCAGACCCAGAGTCAGCAGTCTGAAGCACAGAGAGACGTCATCGCTATGGACACATCTGCCTCTCAAAATGCTACTTGATTTTTCATCAGCACACTTAAACCAACTTCCTTAGCTTAATGTGAAGAACCCTCAAAAGGATAGTTCGACATTTTGGCAAATTCGCCTATTGCCGTAATCCCTATAGTCATATGAGTAGGTACATTACCTTTAATTGTCAGTGCGTGTTGTTCTGAGATCGGTGGGGCAGAGCTGCCCGCTGAAATGGAGGTGAACGGTACAGGTCACTCTCTCCCTAAAACTAATCAAATACACCATCAAATGACTCCAAAACGCTCTTGTGGACAACTTGTAGCTTACACATTCACCACGCTATGAAATAATAATGTAATATTACGAGACAGAGTTGTTTTGAAGCCAAATGCAGAGCCGGAACTACATTCCAGACATACAGTACTTGCTGGGCGGAGTGATTTCAAACAGCATATGTTTAGTGCAGTTACTCCTGTCATCAAAACAACAAGTTTGTTGAGAAGAAGCCAGAATATACAGAGGAAGAGTTACAGGTTTTGGACGAAGAGAGAGCAAGAAGAGAGGCTGAGGCTGCCAAGCAACCAGGGGCTGAGACCTAGAGCCGGTGGTGTAAATGTGGGGCTTACTGGCCACTTTATTAGGTACACCTGTGCAATATGAATATAGAGTACGCCTCAAAATAATCACCGGAACACGGGGAGAACATACTAACTCCACACTCATAAATCACCACAACTCCTGAGGGAACAACAACATAAAATGTTCCCTAGCATTCCCAACAATGAGAAGTAATGCCAGTCACTTCACTATATGCTCTGGGCAGCACTTATCCATAACATAACCACAACAACATTTGCATTTCAGCCTTATTTACCATGCTTGGGTTGTAGGCTAATGTTACTCAACATGGAGGTAACGTTACAGCAGAGAGATTGCTGAGCAAAATACACAACGATCACTTACCACGTCTGCTCGTTTAGTGATGCCGACAGATGGTATGACAGTATCTTTCAAGAAAAGCATTTGAACCATTCCTGAGCTTCTGCGCTCCATCCTTTCAGCGTAGTCCTCCGGTAAAAAATGGCAGGAGCACACAAACATTTTCCGGACCATTTCCACAGGCGTGTTGGGGTCGATGTCCAGCACAAATAGCCATTGTTTCATCCTGTCCGTATTACTGGTTGGAACTACGTGAAACCTCACTCTGCTCCATGTCTTCGGCCTGTTACTGCAACCTTTTACACTTGTAAACTTTCCTCAGACCTTCTGGTGTGTCCAGCTGACGATACCGCAAATGGCTACAAGCAATAACAACGGCACTGTCTCAGGTGCGCACTGTGTCACTCCGCCCAGTGGTTTACTCAAGAAAGTAGTTCCGAGTATTTGCTTCATGTGTCGTAATGTTACTTAATTATACATTATTATTTCATAGCGTGGGGAATGCGCAAGCCATGTGTTGTCCACTAGAGCGTTTTGGAGTCATTTGATGGTGTATTTGATTAGTTTTGAGGGAGAGAGGGACCTGTACCATTCACCTCCATTTCAGCGGGCAGCTCTGCTCCACCAATCTCAGAACAGCATGCACTGACAATTAAAGGTAATGTACCTACCCATATGACTATAGGGATTACGGCAATAGGCGAATTTGCCAAAATGTTGAACTATCCCTTTAAAGAGTGAACAGACATTAAGTGACAGGAGGCTGCCTACAGATTAAACATAGGGACCACAAAACATACCATGAATCATCTTTCAGCTTTGTGTGTGTGTGTTTATGTACCTGAAGCGAGGTCCAATGGCAGCTACATGGCGGTTGAGGCTACTCTTAGCCCCACCCACGTTCAGAGACAGTGAGCGTTGCAGCAAACTGCCAAAGATCTCCACTTGATCTGCACTGGAATACTTTGCTATCTCAAACCTCTGGACCAGAAACTACGGGCAGACATGAGACGGTGTTAAGTGGGAAGGAAGAAGACTGATAGCAGCATGAATTAATAACCCAGCAGAATGTCTTTTGTCTGACCTCGATCCATATTTGGTGAGGGGTGACGTCTGGAGGGCAGGGGATAGGCTGGCTTTCCTCTGACGCAGCCAGGGGATCAGCCTCCACCTGAGCGTCGGAGAACAAGCCCATCTTTAGCTCCACAGTCATCTGCCACGCTCCAGCCATCTCCCGCATGAACTAGGTGGCCAAGAGAGGAGATTGTTAGTGTGTGTACAAATTTACTGACAAGACAAGGATACAAAATGAAAAATAAAACATCTCTGTACCGGTACTTCCACTCCAACACGAGCTGCCAGCAGCCACTCCCAGCAAGCGATGGCTGTCTCCATGCCGTGTGCCGTGAACATCTTGAGAGGAGACCAGCAGAGGTGGTGCAGGAGCTGAGGATCGCAGTCTGGAGACAAGTCAAGAGAAAGAATCAGTCAGACAAGTCCAGAACATTTTAAACAGAACACAGAGCCGTGCGTTTAATACAAAGCATTATCATGTGAGTTAACAGCGCAGAGATGAAGCGTAACCTTTGGTGTTGATGAGCAGGGCAGCCAGTTTGAACATGGCTTCAGTGAAAGCCTCAGGCTGTGCAGAGTCTAAAGCCTCCCCCATCTGCTTGATCATCAGCCGGCTCAGATCCGACTGTCCTCGGACTGCCTGGGCGAAGTGGATCATACCCGACACCTACAGACAGGAGAGAAGAGATGTGAGCAGGAGGCAGAAGTATGAAAGTGTTTGTGTGAACAGGATCCAGCTGCATCTCGTTACGGTTGCACTAGGGCTCCATTACCACTCCAACAAGGTTCCAATGTGGACCAGAGAAGTTACAGAAAACAAGCGTCTGTTCCTAAGATGCCGCATTTCCAACGTACAAACGTTAAAGTAGTTTTGCTGACACATTACGTGTCTTACAAACGTATAGAATATACATTTACAGCTAGATTTAAATGTATTACAGATGCTTTAAGGCTGTACTTTGAGACATTAAGCATTTTGTTGCTTCTAACTAGGGCTAGGTGATGTATCAATAGCCACTGATACTGTGATATGAGACTCTTAAATTATCATATATCATAAAAATCATATCTCTTTCATACATGCATGCTTGATGGTCCTTGTTTGCTTATCGATTGTTTTTAATGTCTTTGTTAATGCTCAGTATCACTGAAAATGAAGGTCTCCCTCAGTTGATTTACGGAGTCTTAAATAAAGGTTTGAATGAATGAACAAATCTAATTGTGTAAATACTTTGTGAAAGCACCAGTAAGCAACCCTACACTATCTTCATATTGTGTTATTTAATTTTCTCCATATTGCCCAACCCCAGTTCTAACTTTATAAAATAGCAATATAGAAAATCTCACAATACAGCTGTTGTTGTTAATCTGGATTTATGATTACATTGTAAAACGACGTTACAATCATTAACAGAAGGTCTCAGCCATGGTTAAATTACGATTTCATACTTGTCCCAACAGAACCAGAAAAATAACAAGCAACTAAGAATAACTAAACACAGTATAGGTGATAACAATTTGCCAGAGAGTGTGTTAAGTGTTTCTGATGACTGTGTCTATATGGTGAATGATGAAGGTATATATTCTATTGTATTCTGTTCAAATAATGGACGTGATCTGGTGGTTTTTACCTCTCCAGCGTATCTGTTCCTGAGGTTGAGGGAGGCCATGAAGTTAGAGTAGTCCTTCTTCACACAGGCTGGCCTCTCTGTCAGCTGTGTGGACTACAGGTGGGAGCATACGAAGTTAAGTTGATTATGTAGACATAATACAAAATGTCAAAACTGCCATCACATTTATAAAACAAATGTATAGCTATAAATGAAGAAGCACTGAAGTAAGTAGCTGTAGTATGTGGCGTCCCACAGGGCTCCATTCTTGAGCAACTTTTGTTCCTGACATAAACCAATGATATTGCAGTATTAATAAGCATTAACATATGAAAGTAAGTTTGTGGCTTACCCCCAATGTGGTGCTCTGTCTGTTGTAACCAGCAAAGTGCAGGATGCTCTCTGTGGCCATGGCCAGGCCGGTGTGTTGGGAGAGACCCGACACCCAGTTCTGATGTTTGTTCAGATACTCCTGGAAAAGACCACATGAAGTACAGCAGTTGAAGACATGTGAAATGTATACATCATACGTGCTCTACATGTGGATGTTTTCCAAAAGCCAAACTATAAAATAGCATTGAGAATACCCTCAAAACGACTTTTGTGTTGCTGTTGGGCCAAATACTAACGTAGAGATGACAATCAGTGCAAGCGATATGTAATTTTAAAAAGTTTGATTTTAAAAAGTTTGTTTTGATTTTATGACATCTTTAAGCAGCAAAAAAACAGCTAATTTCGGCCATTTTTTGCTTTAAAAAAAATGAGTAACAAGATCATTCGATGACCAAAATAGTTGCCAATTCATTTTCTGTCGACTAAGTGTTGCAGGTCGACTGTACAGACCTCAGTGTTTTGAATCAAATGTTACCTGGAGATGTGATTTGGTCACAGATGGCGCCCACTTCATAGCCTCTTTAAGGATCTCTCCACAACGTGCAGCAAAATCCTTCACAATGCTCTGTGATATCAAATACGTAATATTTTAGATCATTTCAAATTACATGTATAGATCAAGACAAACTGTAAAGACAGTACACAGTGATGAACGCTAACGATGAATTAGACACATTACCTCTCTGGCTTCATATGTATCTGGGACAGTGATTCTGTGTGGTGTGTCCGGGATGTCATAATAAGGTTGGTCTTTATGAATGTCCTGCAATCGCAGCATAAATATCACCATTAACACTGCGGTATACACATCCCTTAAGTATAAAGACAGACTGAAAGACAGACGCTACACTGACGAATAGTCCATTTTTTTTCCGTGACTTACTGCACTGAGTGAGAGGGACAGCGTCTGCAGGATGTCCAACATGGTCCTCAGCACATGGCCACTCCACAACAAGTGGGGGAAACTGAGGAGAGAGACAAATACTGTTGACCCTGCTGCATTTTAAACAGTTTATAACAGAGTCGCTGAAGTGTTCTTAGTAGAAGAGCATGTGTATCTTTGCACTCTCACGTTTCAGCCAGGCCAGACAAATATTTGTCCGCCACTCTGCGGATCCTCTTGTGGATGTGGTTGAAGTTGACCAAGAGGAACTGAGCGTGACGTTCCAGCTCCTCCTCATGGGCTTTGGTTTTTGGCTGGAAATATAACATTTTGTTAGGATTAGGTGCACAACTACAGCTGTAACAAATAATCAATGAGTTGCCAACTATTAAATGAATCCCCAACTAATTAATCAATTACCCTGTGTGAGTAATCGATTAAAAAAGTCAAAATTCTCTGATTTCAGCTTCTTAAACGTGAATATTTTCTGTTTTCTTTTCCCCCTCTATGACTTAATATTTTTGGGATGTGGACAAACACGACATCTGAGGAAATTACCTAGGGACAACGAACGTATTTGCCCTATTCACAACTGACCGCAGATTATTAACTCAAAAATCAATAGCTTGGTCTTTGAAATGCCAGAAAGAGGTGCAAAATGCCCATCTTTTATGTTCTAAAGCTCAAGGTAACATCATCAAATGTCATGTTTTGTTTTGGGCCAACAGTCCAGTGTTTGGTAAAGTTTGGTTTTCATGATAATAAATAGAGAAAAGCAGCAAATCTTCACATCTGAGAAGCTACGAACTGAAATGTTTGGTATAAATTTGCTGGAAAAAAATTGATAAAGGGAAACTTCACTGATTTTCAACCAGTTCTGTGTGATTGGAGTGTGAGCAGATTAATGCTGTGTGGCTTTTTCTGTGTTGTTCTCGCCAATCTGCTGGCCAAAGTCCCTCAGGTGACACATTTTGCATCATAAGGTATCATCAGTTATACAAAACATGTCACTGTCCTCACTGCAATGACACAGAGCTGGTTGAAAACCTTTAAAGTTTCCCTTTAAATGACCTTTTCTTTCGATCAACCAATCAATTATTAGATTCACCGATTCAACTTCATAACTGTCAGAGGCACTGAATTGGAGTTTTTCAATTTTGCAGTTCATCTCATCAACAAAAACTCCTGGAAAGCGATGAAGTGTAAAAGAAAGTGTTTTCTACTGTTTAGTATATTTTCGCTAAAAAACCCCCAAACAAAATACATCAAAGGGAAACTCTGCTGATTTTCAACCAGCTCTGTGTCATTGCAGTATGTGTAGATTAACAGTGTTTGGCTTCCCCTGTGCCATTCCCCCCCATCTGCCGGCAAATGTCCACCAGTTGACTCATTTTGCATCATAACACTTCATCAATGACACAGAGCTGGTTGAAAATCTGACAAGTTTCCCTTTGAATGACCAAAATTACCACTACAATTGTTGATTTCTTTCAATCAAATACTCAATTAAGAGATTAATTGTTTCATTACTGCAAATAACTGTCAGAGGCACAAAATTACAGTTTTTCAATTTAGCGGTCCACCTCATCAGCAAAAAGTCCTGGAAAATGATGTGAATGATGAAGTGTAAATTAAGTGTTCTCTGTTGTTGAATATAACTGAGGAGGCAAGGCTTTTTTAACTGCAAGAGTACAGTATATTTATCCCAGAGGAAGGCTGGGCAAAGTGGAGAGCTGCTGTAAAGGAACTTTAAAAAGCATGTTTAAGGCAAAATTACTGTTTTTGTCAAAGGAGTCTGGTGGCTTTAAAGAGAGCACAGATAACGGCTTCAGTAAAGCTGTCTGCTGCAGGGTAAAGCAGTGATAGAAATATTCTAAATAAAGACTATCCCTTTAAGACTTAAGCACTACTTCTCTCTCAGTGGTGAAAGAGAAGTGGTGCTTTAAATCTTAGACACAGTTTCCTCTGATGCAGTGATAAATCAGGTGCAGAAGCTACTTGTATTAATTTTCATTCCTCCCCTGGTATATTTTGTACCTCTACACACGAACACCTCGATATATTTATTGCATGAACCACAATTTTCAATTTTTCTTTTACGATACTGGCACAAACCCTTGGTGCAATCATTTAGTGAACGAGGACAGATACACTTTGACTGTTTGGTGCCTTAAATCTGAGCCTAAGGTCCTCAGTAGATATCCCCCCAGAGGGTCAGAATTAAAACACACACTCTCAACAGGATATGTGTTCTTCTTCAGTGAAAACATCTGCCTTACTTTTTCAGCCATCATGTGCAGGAAGACTTCAAAAACCTTGTCGCTAACAGCGATCACACACTGCATCATTCCTGCAAAGAATATATGAAATATTAATGCATTTAATAAACAAATAATTGCACAAGTCTGTCATCATTTTGTTCTTCTGCTTACCGGATTTATCCTTCTGTATCGCTCTGTCTTCAAAGTATCGAAACATGACCTGAAAACGGTCCGAGTCCAGAGCACGCAGCATCCTGACAGATAAATATTGAATAAAAATTAGAATTACCACCCCTTGGTTGTGCGTCTCTGCACACCAGTTAAGTTTCTCTGACAGTTTACATCCATGTCTGTGAAAACATGGATCATTAATTATGATCATGTCATAATTACCACATGAATTCTTGAGTTACAGCTAAAAAGATTTTGTCATACTAACCTTCACCTTTGACCTTGTAATTCTAATTCTTATCAGTTTATTTTTCAGTCCAAGTGGACGTTTGTGTCAAATTTAAATAAATTCCCTTGAGATGTTCTTAAGATGTCGCGTTCATGAGAAAGAGACAGATGCAAGGTCACAGTGACCTTTACCATTGACCACCAAATTCTAATCAGTTCATTTTTGAGTCCATTGGATATTTGTGCTAAATTTGAAAAAAAATCCTTCGAGGCCTTCTTGAGATATTGTGTTCACAAGAATGAGACAGTTGCAAGGTCATAGCGACCTCTGACCTTCAACCACCAAATTCTAATCAACTATTCCTTGATTCAAAGTGGATATTTGTGCAAAATTTTAAGAATCTCCCTCAAACCCTTTTTAAGATACTGTGTTCATGAAAATGAGACGGACGCAAGGTCTCAGTGACCATGATCTTTTACCATCTAATCAGTTCATTGTTGAATCCAAGTGGACGTTTGAGCCAAATTTTAAGAAACTCTCTCAAGACCTTTTTAGATACCATGTTCATGAGAATGAGATGGACGCAAGGTCACAGTGACTTTGATCTTTGATCCATCTAATGAGTTCATTGATGAGTCCAAGTGGCCGTTTGTGCCAAATTTGAGAAAAAATCCTTGAAGGTGTTCCTTGAACTTCCTTGACCTTAAACTTTTACCACCGAAATCCAATCAGTTCATTGTTGAGTCCAAGTGAATGTTTGTGCCAAATCTGAAGAAATTCTCTGAAGATGGTCTGGAGAAACTGCATTCACAGGAACGAGACAGACAGGGTCACAGTGACCTTTGACCACCAAAATCTTGTCAGTTCATCATTGAGTCCAAGTGACCGTTTGCAGCAAATTCTCTCCAGCTGTTCTTGAGACAAGGCGTTCACATGAATGAGATGGATGCAAGGTCACATAAACCTTGACCTTTGACCCTTAACTCTGGGGTTGGGTGTTGAGTCTAAGTGAATGTTTGTGCCAAATCTGAAGAAATTCCCTCAAGGTGTTCTTGAGATATCGTATTAACAAGAATGAGACAGATGCAAGGTCACAGTGACTTTTACCTTTGACCTATGACCACTAAAAAAACAATGATTTCATTGTTGAGTCCAAATGACTGTTTGTGCCAAATTTTAAGAAATTTCTTGAGGGTATTCTTGAGATATCGCGTTCACAACGATGGGATTGACAACCAGAAAACTTAATTCTATCACCAGCACGTAGGTATAATGATGTATAGAATTATAATCATGAAGCATAGTTAAGCACACAGGTTAATATGTACGATGTTGACAAGTCAGCATACCTCATGTACTCCAATCTGTACACAGACAGCAAATATGTGGACATGGCAAAGTCCAGCTTGTTGATGAGAGCAGCCACCTCAGGAGGAGGATCCAGCAGGTTGATGATGGTGCTACGCAGATCATTCAGCTCCGCCTGAAACACAACAACAAACCGTGAACAAGGGCCAATTTCATGTGAGCGTGTTTGAGCATGTGTGTGCATGTTTGTGAGTGCTCTCATACCGGAGTGACAGTGTCATTCTTCAGTGCAGAGTTGTACTGCAGCTCTGAGCGTAAAGGCTCCCCACTGGGAAATGTGAGCAGCGGCGATTTGGTCGCTATCTCACAAACTCCCTCATACCACTCCTCTGGCCACAGACCTGAGGATGTCAACAGAAACAGATCACGATGCTGAAGGCTGATACATTAGATCATTTTCAAATTGAATGCAAACACATGACCTCATTCAATGTTGTGCGTATTGTGAACAAAGTGTACCTGAGCCTTCCACAGCAAATCCCATGACGACAGAGTAGAGCCAGAAGTCCCTGAAGAGCTTCTGCAGACGTGGCTTTGCTTCCTTAATTGGTGGCAACCGTTTAGTCAGCTAACAGCAGGAGAAGCAGAGAGAGAAAGGATCTCTGTGGTTATCGAGGTATACAGTCGATATAACCCCAAAGAGCATTACAAATTATTTACTTGTAGGGTATCATCATGGAGTTTCAGGTGCTTAAGAAGCATATTGACCTTTGTATATCCCAACTTATATGCGTGTTAGGTTTCTACTGTCCCACACCAACCATGTTGAAAGTATAAACAACACTTACCACTGCGATAACTGGAATCAGGACACCGAGGTTTCCAGCACTGCTCGATGCCTGGAGACACAAAGGAGGAGAGAAGATCTCTGTAACCTTCCAAATCTAACAGTCCAACAATCATACAGTGATTGGACAGGTGGAGTTTGAGCCTCTTTCTCAAGCTCCCTTTTCTGCTACTTCCATCACTTACACAACCAAGTGCAGCACAAACTGTGCCTTCAGGGAGAGACCGTCCTAGAGTATGAGCTATTGTTCCCATTTTTACAATTTACTGCGACTAGAATAAAAGACAAACACAGCTGGACTCATGATTCTCTGAGAGAGATTCTCTTTCAAATCCAGTAACTACAGTACACGATCCAGTAACTACCTAACCTTAGCTATCCCCTGCATGCGCACAAATGTTGGTAGATCTGGTTTCAGGTACTATGCACCTTTTAAATGGAACGAGTTACAATCAACCCTCAAACTTGAATCTCTTGTTCCTCTTGGAGTTTTTAAAGCTTCTCTATCCGAAGTTTTTCATGATTCATGTAACTGTTTTTATTAATTCCTTGTTGTATCTGTGTGTTTTTGTTGTTATGGATGTTGCTTTGTTCTCAGGTCTCTCTTGAAAAAGAGATCTTGATCTCAATGATCATTCCTGATTAAATAAAGATTAAATAAAGATTCAATTAAAAAAAAAATAAACGTATGAAGTGAAGGAGTAAATAAAAAGGCAGAGTGAAATCTGTGATGAGATGAACTATATGTTGTGTTGGTTGTCTCTCAGGGTGTGACATCACTGACACGCTTTGCTGCATCTGTGGTGCTGACACCATTTTCTCCAGGCAGATGTTGCATCTTAGGGGCCGCACACGTGCCGCGTCTTTAACCGCCTGGGAAACACGAGGTCGGGCTCTGGGTGCTACTCTTGTGCCTTTTCTCTGAGAGCTGTCAAGAGCGCAGCAGTAGGTTGTGTCTGAGGTTGCTAAGCAACCATAACAAGCATCATATAGCCTGTTTATCTGAAGTCCTGAGTGCAGAGCTGATCTTCTTCCAGGAGCTGTTTATAAGTGTGTAGGCCTGTTGTCTGTGGGACAGATGCAAAGCTCTCCCTGCACTAACATGATCAACTTCTTCATATTTATCAGACTGAATATTTACAGAAGAAGGGAAAGATATCTGTTAGCTGTGATTGGTTGGTCATTGACATGACATGCTGTGAGTGCTGCTGTCTTCCAAAAGTTGAGCTCTCAGTCCCTCAGTCTGGTCAGAGAATGAATCAAAATCTCGGAGTTTACATTTAATTTTTGTAAAGAACTTTGTTGTGATGTCTTCATATGTGCTGCACTGGAGCAGGAAATGTTGCTCTCTCTCTCAACCTGTCTCTGAGGACAGAGCTGACACAGCCTGTCTTCTCTAAGCACCCAGGTCTGTCTGTGTCTGCCAGTCTCTTTAATCAGGCTGTGATCACTGAGTCTGTACAGTTCTGTCAGTATGTTTCTCAGTTTCTGATCTGCCACAGCAGTCAGATAGTGTGCCATCGCGTACTGTCTGTTTAGAGCCAAATAGCATTGAAGTTCATTTTGGGTTTTTGTGGTAGATGTCCAATAGTTGATGCAGTTTTCTTTTTCTTTAGCTATGATCAAGTTGGGCTGGACTGTGGGACAGTTGTCCTGAGGCCTTGTGCTGTTAGAGGTGAGCCTCAGGACCAGCTAACAGAGAGGACTCCTCTCTCCAAATGTCCTGTCCACATGTTTGATGTCAATATCAAAATAAGGTCAGAAAAAAAGGGCATGAAACACTCCTATGAGGCAGTAGGGAAAATGTCACATCATATGGCAGACAGCAGAGAGATGACAGAGGGAGACCTGCAACAATGGTCTCCACCTGGAGGCAAACTGGGGACCTTGCTGTTCGTGGCTGACACAGCTCCTTCATCCTTGCACTTTGAGAAGTACTATAATATCCTATATACTGTAACAGAAGACATCCTAGCTGGAGTGTACACCTGCATGCTTTCAATGACGACACTACGCTGCAGCAAAGCTTGAGACAAGATCATGTTTTCGCTGGCATACATTTTTAGAGCAACTCCCCACCTGCGCCAACGCTGCAGCCTCCTCTCTACTGTGTTTGTAAATGTGTGTGTGTGTGTGTGTCGTACCTTCAGAGCTGGGCCTTTGTCTGAGGCCCTCTCGCTGGCTCTCTTCCCCTCCAAACCCAGCTGGACGAAAAGCTCCAGCAGGTTGACCAGCAGCTCGTCCACCATCTGCTCCGCCTGGAGGTTCGCGGCGATGTTCCCCAGAGCATTTATCACCGCCAAGGAACAGTGTCTGCACGCAGGAGAGGGGACATCCATTTACTACACTGCCATGACACACACACGGGGAGCAGCACATTCTCCCTCTTTCTCATGTGCTCAGCAGCTGCAAAGATCTGTAACCGTGTCACCTGTATCCGTGGTCCTTGTAGTCTTTGGTGGAGTAGACCATGGAGCTGGCCTTCACACTGATCTGCTGGAACAAATTCCACACTTCCTGGTAGATGTATTGCTGAGATGAAAGACAAATTTACAGCGTTAGATATGTTAAAAACAAGTATTCACATCAGCTGAATCTGATACAGCTTTTAAATAAACGACAGAGATATAAAACCTTACATTGCCTGTGATGACCATGCAGCCAAGCTGGTCTATGATGAGGACGTCGAGCTGGGACGGAGGCTGACAGAACTTCTGCTGCAGGATCTGGAGAATGGGCTCCATCACTCTGGGGGTGTCCCGCAAGGCCACAGCGATGTGACCCAGAGCTCTGATGGTGTGGTCTGGGATCAAGTGAGCATCCCTGTGGAAGACAGGTAAATACACAATCAAATATCCATCCATACATTTTCATCCGCTTAGCCAGGGCCGGGTCGCGGGGGCAGCAGGCTGAGCAAAGCGCCCCAGATGTTCCTCTTCCCAGAAACACTTTCCAGCTCCCGAGGCGTTCCCAGGCCAGATGAGATATAAAATCCCTCCAGTGTGTTCTGGGTCTGTCCCGGGGCCTCCTACCAGTTGGATCCTGATCAGATAACTCTCAAATAACTTGACATTCTCTTCAAACTCAGTATAATATGACGCTTAGGACGTACTTATCGTTTTCCTGGTAGATGTAGAGACGGTTCGACAGACTGGCGAGAAAAGCTTCTACGATGACATTATCCATGGTCAGCCCAGCTTTCAGGCACCTGAGGACAGAAGGAGAGATTGAACCTCATTTATCAATCAATCTTACAAACCAGCGCAGATCCAAGAGTGGAAATCATCCGACGATAGGGTTGGCGTGAGGCTCACAAAATGGTCTTACCTCGCCAGCCACAGCGTAGAATCAGGTGGTGATAAATGTGGCGGCTAAAAACAGTCATCATTTACATGTCCCACCCCAAGATAATCTTGATTTAGAGGCCTCACTGTGTGAGTTTACAACATTGAGAGGTGTAATTCGGCCAAGAAGAGAAACTTCTCTAAGCCAGAAATGGAAACGTCGACATCCCAGGTCCAATTTAACCAACTGGTTCTGTTTGGCCTGAAGAGTGGCATCAGAGGACGTTGGAAAAACGCAGCATGGAAAAGAAATCACTGCTGCGCACTCTTTTTAATGATGTTTTAATGATAAATGATATAAACGTGCTTTGGTTTGTCAGTGTTTAAAAAAAGGAAAGTTGTAGATAGAGGCGGACACGAGCGGTGTTCAGCCTCGGTCAGCCTGGAGTCAGTCCTTCAGAGCCAGGAAACTGTCAGCTGTGACAGAGAGCGCGTTCATGTGGTGACTATACATTTTTAAAGTGATTTAAATGTGGCTGCAAATACTTAGATGTCAAATAACAATTCCTCAACTCAGCCAGATTTACTGCTGCACCACCAAGTCCACGCTGACTCAAACTTGCGTACATGAGCTGAGACCTGATGTGAGATTCGGTTGTTGCCTCCGTCAATATCCACGTTTATAAATGCCCACCTTAGCATGGAAATAACTGTGCGCCCAGTTTTCCTGCCATATGTTCGTTTCCTAAATGAGGGCCACTGAGAGTAAAGGCTGCGTTGATACCAGTGTGTGTGTATGTACTGTACGTGTGTGTTTGTGTGTGAACTCACCTGCAGATGTTGTCGATGGAGATGTCCCGCAGCTGCTCGTACATGGACGGCTGGCTCTTCTTGCTCGAATGGGTACTGAGGGTTGACTGGGAGTGCTCGTTGGTCACATGGATCTTTATCTCACCACCTGCTGAAAAAACAAACAAACAAAAAGTTAAGATTTGGTGAGAAAGCATTGAGCTGGAGATAACACTGTCAGCTGAGTGTTCTGTTGCTACCTGGAGTGTACTGGCTGTGGTACTTGTACAGCTTCACCAGGACAGGAGAGGGAACCACCAAGAAGTCTCTCAGCGACATGGTGACAGAGTGCGCCACCACAGGGAAGCGCTCGCACAGACGACCCAGACCCTGAGGACACAGACACACGTGTGGATTTGTGTGTACAAATTTATAACTATTTACAACAACCATCTGTGTTTCATGCAGAGCATTCACACGGGATACACTGTGTTTGACTTGAATTTACTGACATTACCCTCTGGATACAGAGGGAACATCAGCTTCTTCAATGACAAAAGCAATGCATGCGTCAACTCCCCACAAAAAACTGCAATATTACATCATTTGTTCCCCAAATCAGCAAATCAGCTGCTGTAAATGTTCCAGTATTAGCTTATTTAGCTACTATCAGGGATCCCTATCCAAACTGTTTATGTAACATGTTTTAAAGTCAATTAATGTTGATTATTTTCTTGATTAACTGATTAATTGTTTGGTCTATAAAATAGCAAAAAGAAAAATTTCATCAGTGTTTCCCAAAGCCCAAGACGACATCCTCAAATGTCTTGGTTTGTCCAAAACTCTCAGATATTCAGTTTACTGTCACAGAGGAGTACAGACACTAGTTTAATCTGTTTTCACACCGCCATGTGGCAACTCGTTGCCTCCAGTCATTTCAGTGAGGGCAATGCAGCAGAGGGGAAGCTGTTTCAAACAAGGCGGTTGGGGTATGAAGCGGTTGCCACCCACGTGCACAGATTTTGATTTGCCATGCTGAGTTCACCAAGTTGAACTTCTAGCTGTTGCCATCTGGGTTTAGCTGATCAAATAGCGGCAGCATGGAAGCATTAAGACGACAAGATGGAGGAGCTGTTAATGGGTGCGGTTACATGATGGCTTCTCGTTCAGAATGAAATAAATCTGAATGAAATCATTTTGGAATTAAAGTCTTTCCAGGTAGTTTACATGGGAAACATTCATTCTGAATGAGGGTTTACACGGAGATCAGTTTAATCGCCTTTATTCAGGTCTGCGCAAGGTTTGGGTCAGGGAAGGTTTCTGATTGGATAGGGGGCGGGGCGGATGTTACACGTTTACGTTTACCGGAAGAAAACACTGTAGTCCTCGCTCCAGATAACAAGATGCTTGACAACGCCGTTCTTAGTGCCTTTTCGGGCTTGTTTTGCTTATATTCTTGAAGCAGCAGTACGACAACAACCTTGTTCTGCTAATGCTTCGTCTGTTGAGGAGGAGAAGGGAGGCAGAAGGTCGAAGAAGGGAGGTAGAAGACCGTGCTGTGGAGAATGGAAACTGGTGAGTGCAACAAGTCTGACTGCTCTATCTGAGCCCGTTGCTATGCACACTATATACGTCATGGCACCAGAAGGGCAAGGAAACGAGCATGTGCAGAAAGACCGGAATGAACTTAAAGAGGAATGAGTGTATACAAGTGAGAGAAATTCTTTCATTCGGAATTAGAAATGGAATATTCCAGCCCCTTACATCGGATTGAATTTTCATTCCAAATCAGGTGTTTACAAGATCACTTTTAATATAGTCTCTACATACAGACTCTACATTCAGTGAATGGCAAACCCCGGAGATCTTGCCTCCGGAAGAAAAGCGGAAGAGCCCTGGTTTCTAGTTATAGGCTGTTTGTAGTCTGCGTGATATTGATCAATCACGTTTGAGCCGGCTGCAGTTGCAGGTTAAAAGGTCTGTGCGGTGAACTAATGAGGCGGAACATAATTGGCGTCACTGAAAACTCTGAATCCATCGCAATGGTTCAGCATATTTACTTACATATAAATGGAAGTCGGAAACGGAAATTCGCCTCCTCCGCCCAAATCAAACCGGAATGCCAAAAAAAAATCGGAGGTCTGCCCCCAGAGGTTGTATCACCGTCTGCTGGAAGTCAGATGCCGAATACAGCCGATGGGTTCCGAGAATGCTTTTAATAGGAATGAACTTTCATTCCAGATGGATGAAAAGGGACTTAAACTGTCCATGCAAACGCACTCATTGTTGGTGTCTGAATAGTTACAGCACCAGCAACTTATAAGGACGACCAGAACAAAAACTGGGCCTGCGATAACATTTCCACCAAACTTTAGATGACTAGTAAGCTGTCCAAACACGTAGAGATCTTTGGGAATTTCAGTGAGTTCTGTCGTCTTGCTTCAGTATGCAGCTACAAGCTAGCTTGCACCTCTGCCACTTTTAGGGGGGAACGGTCTTGCAGGTGAGAAGAAGAGGATTAACTGTTGAAGCTCTAATGGAAATAGGAGGTGTGATCATGACATGTTCCTGGCAAAGATTATTCAATCTTATTTTTTCATTTTTGTTTTCATACCCAAGCAGTTACCTGTAAGCAGCAGATGAGGAGCGGCATGTGAGCGATGATGACTTTACTAGACGTCTTGGACTGCAGCTTCTCTGATAGTTTGGTGCAAAGGTTCTCAGCTCCTGGTGAGACATTAAAAAAAGAAAGCTTTAATAGAGGTGACATCTGAAACAGGTGACTTCCTGTCTGTATGAGGCGATGTTTCCTCACCTTGCTCCTCAGTCACAGCCCACACCATGAGGTCCACACAGGCAGCGTTGGCCTGGCAGCGCAGTTTGAGCGGGCTCAGTTCACTCTGGAGGTACTCCACATCATGCAGGATCCTCTGCAGCTCTGACTGGCTGCTGCTGAACTGCTCCAGCACAAAGTCATGAACCTCCTTCACGTAGTCTGTCTGAAGGTCTGGAGAACACAGATAAAACATCGTTAATGCCACAGTCATGTTTTGGAAGAAAACTGAATAATATGAAGACAGAGGTGATTCTTTACCTTTCAAATTGTACAGGGTGTCTCTCAGCATCTTAAATATGGCTACATACAGAGGATCACTGAAGGTTTTATAGTAGAGATGAAGACCAGGGTTCAACTGCAAAGATAATAGAAGACATGTATCAGTGAACCTGTGGTGTCAAATACAGAGTAGACAAACATCTGTCGTGATTAAGGAGTCATACCTCTAGAAGTTCTGCCAGGGACTCATCCAGTGATTTTAAAAATGTCTCAGAGACAAATTGTTCGACCTGTTTGAGAGAAGTAAGTGAATGAATCTGAATGTGGTCTCATTGTGTCTGATCTGATTTATGTAGTCTGCCGCTGTGGCTGCTCACCATGTGAAGGAGCTGTCGGAGCATATCCAGAGGGACGTGAAACTCTCCGGTGCTGCTTCCAGTGAAAAGAGGGGAGACAGAGAAGCTAGAGCTGATGGTGGAGAAGTAGTAGTCAGGGTCCACTGCGCTGCCGTCAGGGAGGTATGAGCCTGGAGGGGAAAGCAGAAGTGTGTGAAGCAGGTTCCTCAGCGAGTCACAGATGTCTCCTGACAGGCCAACAGGCTCAGCTGCTCCTGCTCAGGTGCTTACCTTCAAAGTAGTGTGCAGAGGGGTCAGCAGGTGAGATGGGGGTCAGACAGGCTCTCTCAGGACTGGCCTGGAAACACAGAAACATAAAAAATATACCGCTCTTTACAGGTTGGGTCTGTCAGCTTTTCTTTTTAACTTTTCCCAGATGATCTCTACCTGCTGACTGGACACAGAGGAGCCTTTACGTCTCAGAGTGTCTCCCTGACACACAGTGAGCAAAGAGCTTGGCAGGATGGAGCGGAAGTCATTGAAGGACCGTCGGTGTGCCGCATCGGTTTCCTCAGCTGTAGGCGGCACGGGAGTGACCGGCCGAGGGAACAGCTTGGACAGTAACGGCTCGTCTGTGTTGCTGTAACGACCAAATGCTCGGGCGACACCAAGCAGGGTGGGCACAGTGTACCTGCACAGGTAGTCTGTACAGACAGCAGAGAAAACATTAATACACAGAGCAGTTAGGTAACTTACAAAGCAAGCAGGAGGTGTGTGGTGTTGGTACCTTTATCATGATCCTCGGGAGTCTTGCAGATATCGTGCAGCACCTGCATGATGTCCATGAGCGCCTCCAGGATCTGACAAACATTACATCATCACATACTCCGACAAAACCATCCTTATCAACGGGATAATATAAAGGACAGAATAACATTTTTCCACACTCTGTGGAGTGTGGAAAAATGTAATTGTTTCTCAAATCAATACTACCACGTCCCAGTTTGTTAATTGATGTTTTGATAAAGTTAAGTTGACGAATGCTCTCCTTTTTTGGATTCTTTGTTCACAGTGGAGGGGTGCACGAAAAAACAAGTTTTCTTGGCAAATTAAAGGTGACACACGGTGAGTAACTGATGTACAAATGGTCATGCTGCAGGTGAAGTATTCTTAAAAATATGATTGTGTGACTAAAGTACCTGAGTAAGAGATTTGAGTACTTCCTCTACCAATATTTATTCCAGCTAGAGAGCTTTGTTGCATTTCATTTGACTGTCTTTTCCCATGTTTCCTGTCTATCTGCACACAAAAAATGTAACTGTGGCAGCAACCGACCTCATTAGACTAAGTTACACAAGTCTTTTTTGCACAAATTTGCAAAGAGACTGTGCCCCATCTCTGACACTGGATCCTGTCGGTAAGGAGTCTCATCATGGTCAGTATGAGGAAGAGAAACAACATCAGCAACTGAAAACACACACACACCTGTCCTCGTAAAGTCTCATCACGCTGGGCAACATCTGACAGTAGTGTCACAAGAGAAAAGGTGAAGTTCTCAGCAACAGGAAGGTTCTCTGCAAGACAGGAAGTTTAACACATATTAAAAAACAACACCCTACATTGTATTAAAGGGATAGTGCACCCAAAAATGAAAATTCAGCCATTATCTACTCACCCATATGCCGAGGGAGGCTCAGGTGAAGTTTTAGAGTCCTCACATCACTTGCAGAGATCCAAGGGGAGAGGAGGTAGCAACACAACTCCACCTAATGGAGGCTGACGGCGCCCCAGATTCAAACGTCCAAAAACACATCACTGAAACCACAAAATATCTCCATACTGCTCGTCCGTAGTGATCCAAGTGTCCTGAAGCCCCGACATAAAAAGTTGTTTGGAAAAATGTCATTTGAACTCTGTTTTTAGCCTCACTGTAGCCTGTAGCAGTATGGAGATATTTTGTGGTTTCAATGATGTGTTTTTGGACGTTTGAATCTGGGGCGCCGTCAGCCTCCATTAGGTGGAGTTGTGTTGCTACCTCCTCTCCCCTTGGATCTCTGCAAGTGATGTGAGGACTCTAAAACTTCACCTGAGCCTCCCTCGGCATATGGGTGAGTAGATAATGGCTGGATTTTCATTGTTGGGTGCACTATCCCTTTAAGGCATCTATATTTAAAGGGAACTGAATAACATAAGTGAATATTAAGTGGTGATTTTAATATTGTTATTAAATCACAGGTGTGTAGTTACCCCTTCCTTTGCGTTCAGAGCTCTCTTCAATCCACTGAACTTTAGGAAGCCCTTTAAGCAACCCCAGAAGGTACGGGACGATGGTGTCTTTGTGCTGCAACACAAGTAATCCACAGCATGTTATATGGAGTCACCACTGCTGTGTCGACGTCCTGTGAATTCACACCAACAGATCATGAAGCAGAGATGTAAATATGTACAATGTTCACCTGCAGGTTTGACTCAACCAGAAAGATCCCCAGTGCAATGACAGCATCTCTCCTCCTCTCATCCAGCTGGAAGACTCCTCTGAAGTCCACGGGACACATGCATTGTAGCTTCTGGACCTGTGAGAGGACGACACACGGAGATCATGGAGCTAATGCTGTTTCTGTTGAGATGAAGTGTGAGCTATTTGGATCGTACAGTCTTTTAAAAGTACTGAATTTACCTGCCCACGGGGCTCAACCAGACACATCGCTCATGTCTGCTTCCATTAGCCGTAATGATTTTGTTGGCCTAAATGTGCTGCAGGAATTGAGCCAAACCAGTCTGTGGCATTAATTAGCCTAATGCTAAAGGGCCAGACTTAAGCTAAGAGAGGGATTTAAACACAGAGAGTGACATCACTAGTTCCTACATGTTTTCGTTTCCATTATACGAGATGCAGAGGAGCTTTTAAACTGATGATACTGTTGTTGCAGGATGAGGAGCCATAAAGGGAAATTTGTGGAGCATTAACATTGGATTTAAAAAGCTAGAGATCATCTCGACTCTGTTGCGTTCGTCTGTGCCAAAACTGTAATAAAATGTAAAAAAAGGGATTTGGGCTTTAAGCTGCCAAAGCTCAACCTGTTGTGCTTCGACACCATCTGAGTCTCTAACTGAGCCAGGAAAAATCATTTTAATGAAATAGTTGGAGTTGAACCAATGAGACACTTCTATCACACAAAATGAACGCCAGTAAAATACAACAATATGTTCTTGAGTACCAAAAGCTGCTGTGACGCCCACTGAAAAGAGGTTAGTGTACAAACAATGAGGCTGGAGTGATAAAGCAGACTCCTGGAGTTTGACGTGCAGAAACTAAACTGTGCAAATTATCATAGGTCTGAAACAACTGGTCCAGCCAAGGGGTCCTTAGGTATTAGTCTGAGGTCCACACAGTGTAATACATTCAGTGTCATACCTGTGTTTGGCCATGTCACTGAGCTAGTGCTAGTCTCTGTCAGGTAGCTGTCCGTGAGTCACTTCAAAATAAAAGCTCTGTGCTGGAAATTCACTGCACTAAAAAATAAAGTTGTTGTTTGCAAGTCACTTGTGGTCCAGACAGAATGAACCCACGAGGACTTAGCCTGCTAAAATGAGCCTCTTTCGATTCCTAACTGGAATTATTTGATGTCACCTGACCTTCTGAAGCAACTGCAGTCACATGACACATTGTTTGGGTTAAACATGAGCATGTTACAGTCCTGGAGGATTATTAATGTGCACCTCCTCCTGTACTGCCTTAATATGCACATTCAGCACATCCAATGCATCAAAACATTGTTTTCTAGTTGGAGCTGCGTTTGCCTCGTTTTCAAACTGTATGCTTTGACTAAAATGAACAATGACAGCAATATAGTCCACGATGAGCAGCGCTAAAATCAACCTGCGTAGTTGTTCCTCCATTGTGACATTAGAAAGTGTCACATTTATCTTGCAAGTGTACTCTTCTTCAACGTTTGCTTTACTTCCTGGATTTTTCCCACATGGAAATTCTGACCAGTCAAGAGCAGCTTTCTCACACAAGGCATTTGATCTGGTCCTCTTGTAAATGCTGCTGTGAGAACAGGAACCAACTCTAGGCAATTATACAACTTTGGAACAACATGAGTCCCTGATTCAGACCACAGGAGACCACTCTAGGGCTGACAGCAGCCTTAAACTGAACCGCTCACGGTGCTGGTTCTAAAAATTTGCCTTCATTCGCCTATGCAGCAGCCGCTCCTCTCATCTATCAATCTGATCTGATTGGCTCTGATTGGATTGACTGCTCAATTATCAACCACATGACTCAAACTCATGAAGAGTTCTGCCTGTGCTGCATTCAGGGACCCACAAAAACCTTTGTATTTATAGAGGAGACACTTCTAAAATCCAGACTATCCCTTTAAACTGTTCATGTGCAGAGCTTCATAACCAGCACGTTTCAAAAGACCTTACATAGACATAAAGGAGCAGACACAAAGTCGACACAGTCCAGTTACACAACAGCTCAGTGGGCTGACTGCTCCCTGTATTATTGCCACCACAGCTCTTTCATCACAGAATACACTTCCTATTTGTCACAGCTAACAATCCCCCACTGTGAATGTCAGTGGGTGTGTTTTCTGATCACTTCTGTCTGCTCTGCTCTTATGAAGTATTTCAGAGGCTGCCTCGTGGCCCCACTTTAATCCCGACCACAAATCCTAACCTCCTGAGTCAGATATGTTATGTCGTCGCTCAAACTGCATTCTTCCAGTTACAGCAGTTCTTCAATGACATTAACACTGAATTCATTTTAATAAACACTTGATTGCATCATCTAACAAGTTTGCACGATTAATCCCATTTCAGGGAGTGTTAAATTTGCATTTTTTGGAGGGACTTACAGTTGGTGTCTTCCCTTTTACGCCCTTTAGAGAACCTGTTATAGCTTGTGCCTACTAAATAATAAATCTTCCTCTTTTACTTTGAATTATGACGCCACTATGAGGTTTACACTTCCTCCTTGTCAAGGCCAGATTAACCTGTGTCCATTCTCAGACCAATAGTAATAACATCACCAAAAAGCAGGAGACACACAATAAATCACAGACGTGTGTGGCCCCAGAGCAGCTGATCATGTTGCCTCATTGATGATCCATCCTTGTTGCAACTGTTCACATTTACTATTGATTGCTTGTGCCACACACATTAACTACACGACTCTGTCACTTGAAAATGCTGCAGTTAGTTCATAGATTTATTGATCCACCCCAAATCAATACGCTATAACTTTTTATTTTCCTTTTTTTCTGTTTTTTTTTCCCCACTCAAGCTAACATTAGCTATCCATCAATAGCAGCATCATTAAACATTTTACCACACATTTTATCAACCTTTATTTTTTGGACATCTTAACAAAATTTTATCAACATTTTTTCGGACATTTTATCAATGATTTATTTCAGACATATTATTAACGTTTTTTCGGACATCTTAAAAATATTTTGTGGAGATTTTACTAAAACAATTTCGGACATTTACTAATATTTTTCTGACATTTTATCAAATATTTTTTGGGAAATAATGTCATTTTTTTCCAGACATCTTAATAATACTTTTTAGACATTTTATTATTTTTTTTCTGACATATTATCAACATTTTTTGGACATTTTCTCAATATTTTTTCGGACATTTTTATCAACGTTTTATTTCGGACATATTATTAACATTTTTCCGGACATCTTAAAAATATTTTTGGGACATTTTATTAACATTTTTTCAGACCTTTTCCTGATATTTTTCAAGCATTTTATTAATATTTATTCTGACAAATACTTAACTTTTTTGGGGGGGAAATTTTATTAACATTTTTTCTGACATAACAAATTTTCAGACCTTTTTTTATAAACATTTTTTGGACATTTTATCAACATATTTTCTGAAATTTTATCAACATTTTTCAAGCATTTTATGAACACTTTTTCGGACATTTTAGTAGCATCAGGGTTAGTAGCATCAGCAGTAGCATCATTTAACAATTAACCACACTGTCACTGAATATTCACGTATCTCGGCTCGAATCTCAGTGTCGTTGCCACCTTGGCAACGAGACAGTGCTAGTCTGTCCTCGGTGTAAATTAGTGATATAACAAACATATTTTATACAATGTTTGACATGTTTTTGTTTTTTTATGAAGATATTTTGAACATTAGACAAAGCAATGGACATTCAAAACTTTTCCAAAACATTCTGTAAATTCAAAACCATTTCCAGGCCTGGAAAACAGTTATTCTAATTTCATATCTTTTCCAGGACTGTGGGAACGCTGTTCACTGATCACTTCTCTGAGTAAGATTTACAAATTAAATAAAAGCAGCTCTTTGAAATCACAACAACTTAATAACTGTTTTTGTATGAGGAATATTATCAGGATACCAGACTGAGAGACTATGTGGTGGAGTCACACTTGATGTTAAACTTACCCTCAGTTTCATAATCAGACATTGGAGTAGGGCTGCATTATGGGTTAATCTACTATTTATTTTAGTAATTAATCCATTAAATGTTTTGGAACAGATAACCGTGAAATAACACAATCCTAGGGCCTAAAAAGTGAATTCAATAAATGTCTTGTTCTTTCCAAATAACAATCCAAACCCTGAAATATTCAGTTTACTATTGTGTATGACCAAAAAGGAGCAGTATGTTCGAACATCTGAAGACCTGTTTTTAAAGTTTCTGGCTACAATGAATTGTAGGGACGCATGATAAGGTATTAAGTACTGTATTTCATGTCTCCATCCTCATGGTGCGCCGTCGCGATAAGAGCATACATGTATAATATCATGTTAATTCCACAGAAGAGACTTGATGGTTGCTAAAATAACTCATGATTGCCAAATGAGTTAACTTTCAATATCTTGCATCCCTACTAAATAGTGTAATGTTGCCATGCCTTCCAACCCTGCATATTGTCTTTAAAGATCTGCAGTAAAATAAATACAAACACAACAATTTACATGTATGCTCCCCTCCCCTGAGCCAAAATAAATAAATAAGCCTCTTCCCAGCGTTTAAAGAATCACATGCCTCCCACTGTTTGCACCACCCCTCCCCCCTTATAAATAACGAACACTCCCTCATGGATGTAACGTTTAAATTAAATGATATCAGATCGTTGCTTTTCTTTGACATCTTACAGTTGCTTGTTCATTTCTGGGTCATTGTACAGAATAAAACAGTGTGCAGATCTGAGTTATCCAACTTGTTCCTGTGAAAATGGACAGAGGACATCACAGTTTCCTGTTCCTCCCTGTGTGAATGACAGCTGCATTCATATTAATAACTGAACATTAACCCCAAAAGGAAAACTATACACATCTGGAACATTTAAACTTCGCTTCCTTTCACACATCGGGTCTTTAACCGAGGAGAAGATTAGCTACAGGTTCAAAACAGCTAACGTTAGCCGCCGCTAGCCCCCTCAGAAGTCAGTTACAAACGCTGCTGTGTCGCCATTACATCCCAAAATGACACCGTGATTCATGTGTCGGTGAAGTGTCAGACATGTTGGCTGTGTTTGTAGGAACATAACACAGACCACACAGGTGAGGAGGCGAAGTTAAGGACGGGCCTTTAATGTCACAGACTCTTTGACAGGTATTAGCTTGTTACCGTCGTTAGCCTCAGTAACGGATAACGTTACCTTTTCTATGGGCGCCTGCCGGTGAGCTGCCAGGGAGCGGGCCAGAGACAAGACGGTGTTGAAGTAAAATCCTCTGCTTCCCCCTCCATTAAGAGACATGTTTAAAGGTGCCCTACTGCTGCCACACCGACACAGACATCTTCTTTCATTCGCCCCGAGGAGTACGAGTCCCGACTGACAACTACGGCAAGCGCGAGGTGGTGAGAAAACGCGAAGCAAGGTCACAGTGCAAAGATGCTAAGTCCTTTAGGTTACAGAGGTAACCCTGGTTCTCTGCTTTAGGTTACAGAGGTAACTCTGGTTCTCTTCTCATCGTGAAATACCGAGCGACTGTTTGAGAGAGAAACAGGAGCACATTTTAAAACTTAATTACTCAACATACTGCCAGGTAGCTTAACCTGTAATAATAATACATCAAAATGTATTTGTTGATTAATTTTTGTTTAAAAAATGTAAATCCGCACAGTAACTTCAGTTTTAAAATAAATGTAATGGAGTAAAAAGTACAATATTTGCCTCAGAGATGTAGTGGAGTAGAAGTATATAGTAGCATAAAATGCAAAAAGTCAAGTATAAGCATTACAATATACTTTAGGTACCAAAAGTAAAAGTACTCATGCAGAATGACTCCTTTCTAAGTTGCATATATAATATGTTATTGAGATATATATATAGATATATATATATATTAAATATTTTATATACTTTATTCATAAATCCTAATTATAATATCATTACTTTCATTAATGTTGTTGTAAGCTATTAACATTATCGTCTGTCCTGCATCTCTCTCTGTCTCCCCTTCTGTCTCATTGTGTCATGCGGATTACTGTTATTTTATCATGTTGATCTGTTCTGTACGACATCTATTGCACGTCTGTCCGTCCTGGAAGAGGGATCCCTCCTCAGTTGCTCTTCCTGAGGTTTCTACCATTTTGTTTTCCCCGTTAAAGGGTTTTTTTGGGGGAGTTTTTCCTTATCCGCTGCGAGGGTCCTAAGGACAGAGGGATGTCGTATGCTGTAAAGCCCTGTGAGGCAAACTGTGATTTGTGATATTGGGCTTTATAAATAAAATTGATTGACTGATTATTAATCCCCCTGAGGGGGAATTAATGTGTTCATCGCTTTAATGTTGCAGCTGGTAATGGTGGGGCTAATTTTAATTACTTAACATACTGCCAGGTAACTTAACCTATATATAGTACATCGGAATTTATTTATTTAATATATTTTGTATTGATATAATGAATCCACAAAGTAACTTGAGTTTTAAAATAAATTTTATAGAGTAAAAAGTACAATATTTGCCTTTGAGATGTACTGGAGATGGAAATGGAAAAAGTCAAGTATCAGCATGAAAACATACTTACAGTACTAAAAGCAAACACTCTTATGCACTCTTATGCCCATTTCAATGTCATACTATTGATAAATTAATGTGTTCATCACTTTAATATTGCAAAAGAAGGAAGGGGGAAAAACAAATTACATGTAATTGCAATCAATTACAGTTACTGAGAAAAAATATGTAAAAATATGTAATTAAATTAGTAACTAATCAAAATGTTGGCGATTACAAAGCCTTTACTTCTGAATATATTCTTGGTAAAAAGTTTAAATGTAGAGGAGAACATGCAGTCTGCTGTGCATCTTTTCACCGTGCAGGAACGCCTTCTTTTGGGATATTTCCGGACAACGCAAAGCCGTCGGGACAAATTTGAGCACAACACTTTTGCACTTTCGACTTTTTGAAATTGGCTAGTTTAAAACATTTGTTAGAAAAGTAATCTAAAAGCCATCAAATGTAATAAGGTGAGGTACTTATAATAGTTATATTACTTTACATTTTACAATTTTAACAGTGTGATTAGTAACCTGTAATCTATTAAATTTCAAAAGTAACCCTCTGAGCACTGTATTATCATTATTATTATTATTATTATTATTATTATTATTGTTATTATTATTATTGTTGTTATTATTATAGGTTGCATGATGAGAACTTACAGGCTCCACCTTTACCTGCTGCAACATTTAAGAGACACATACATTAATGCGTCAGCAACTATGATCTGATCATATAATATATATTATTCAGAAACAGGTCATTCTGCATTATGAGTACTTAAAGTATATCTTGCTGTTGATACTTCTACACTTCTACTTTAGATTTGAATGCAGGATTTTCTTTGTTAAATAGTATTTCTACACTGTAGTATTACTACTCCCACCTCTGCTGTGAACAAAAAATCCTTACAAAATGATATCAGGCAGGATGACAGTTGAAATAAACACGACAACATTAACAGTCTGATCCAATGTTTATTTGTCAGCATCCATGTTAGAATTAATTAGACTGAAGGCACAATACTCGGTTTTACTACTGGAATTTTTTCATGTCTTAACATTTAAGAAAAAGCTCTTTAAATAGCTATGACACAGAGTCCACATGTATGTAAACTGGAGCTAAAAAAGAAAACAGTTGTAAAAACAGTTAATTGCATTGCATGTGAATATGTCAGACTCACAAGCTACAAACTCCAGTCTAAAACATGGCATTATATATAAGTATATGAGCAGCAGTTGGCACATTCTGTCATACATTTGTGTAAAAAGTAAAAGGCAATTAACGTGGTTAAAAATTAAAAACGGAATCTGCAATAAAAGCTATCCTAAACCACTCTGGAATGAGATGGAAGGCACTGTTAATGGCACTTCTCTAACAGTCTATGCAATAACGGCAATATGAATTTTAAAAGCAAAAACTTCATCAATAATTACAATGAATTTAGAGGATATGAACATCACAGGAATACTTCAGAAACTGCCTGGAATTAAACATCTGGCACTGCTGCAGCATGTGCAACAGAGCTTATTATCACAAAACAATCTGTAGTGACTGAGCACACACAACATTCAATCATTCTTAATCTCAAAATGAATCTCACAATACATAGGCACTTTTTTATAGCATCAATCTAGCTAATTGATCTAAAACATCTCTGCAACTTAGCACTGTTTTGTGGAAAATGTGCGTTTCTGTAGAAGTCGTGTGACATAATTAAAAGCTGCCTCTCTGGATCTACATGGACCTACAATCTGGATTCATCTGGAAATTGTGATTTAAGGCATTTAGTTGTGAATGTACCTGTAGCCCCTGCGGCATGTGACATGTTAACATAAACGATCTCATCAGAAAATTAAAGAAATAATACTTTTGAAAAGTCTAATAGAGAAACATCTACACATTTGCATAAAGAGGGCTTTACAATGTTCTATCTGTGGTATATTCTCTCATTTCAAGTATGATTTCCTTGCCTGCAGCGTCTTAATCACATTATGTTGGGTCGGGCATTGGTTTTTCTTTGATTAAGTTCATAAAGCATCAGTATAACTGAACTCAAAGCACTGTGGTTGTCTGTGCTGTTGGCTGGCATTCCCAAATCTCAAGTCAATCGAATCTAAATAAATGCCCCGTTCCTTTCCCTGAGCTCGTAAGGAACTTCCCCCCTTCTGGAATTTAAGAAAAACAGCAAGCAGTGACTGCAGTCTGAAGCCTTTTTTCATGCAGATCATGCTTCCACTTGTCATAGCGGTGTTATAAATAAAATCAAGAACATACCAATCCCTTTCTTTCTCTCTGAAAATCACTTAGAGGTAGATATTAGAACCTAGACGCAGGGTTTAAGGAGACTGGTTTGGGACTTGGCCTGGTTAGTAATGTGATTGGCCTGTCCTAACACTCCTGCTTGTTGAGTCGCACCGTTGGGGGGGTCCTTTTCAGTCTGTCTTCCAAACAATGTTTAAGACCTTCACAACTTCGTCGTAGATTATGAAGACTAAGGCCACGTCCATACACACCCGACCCAGCCGGGGCACAGTACCTTTGTAGAACCTGAAGGACAAAGGAAAGAGTGAATATGCTACTTCAGGGCATTAAAAGATGCACCTAAAAGGTTTCAAATACATAAGTCACTTGCAAATGTTATTTAGAAATGGATTATCATGAAAACTTGTTCGCCTTTTTACACAAAACACCACTATACTAATACTAATGACAACATTATCTTTAAAATCCAAAATGGTGGATTAAACTACAGTCCCACTAAAAACATGTACTACAGGCCTTAATATTTGTACATCAGCATGGTGCTGAGAAAAACACTTCTTATGAACTACATGATCAAGTGAAGGGACAACATAAGGGGTCCCAGGATGGTGCCTTGAGGTATTCCACAACAGTGGTGCCCTGAGAACTGACTTCTTGGCAGAGTGGAGAGGAATGTAAAACAACTTCTATTCTAAGGATACTAAACTTTGGCCTGGCAGGGTATGTCTGCACCAACTTAAGAACTCTTTGTATAAAGAAATGAGATATTTCTTTTCCATATTTCTTAAATTTTGCACGTAACCAGCAGTGATTGCGTATTGAGTTCTGAGTATTGCCATACTCAAATGACCTACACTCCTTACTGTTTCTGAATCAGTCTGATAGTTAGTGATACTATTCTCTCTCCCGCCTTCAACTCAAACCACCAAAATATATCATTTAGTCATTACATTCGTATCAGAAACATACTAGTTGACTAATGGAGCAAAATGATTGGTCGCCAAGGAAAATTCTTAGTCAGGGGCAGCCCTAGGTTACACACAGTTAAAATTATTGCAGAATTATTGTGTAAACAGGAGTGTAGATTCTGTAAAGATATGAGGCAAACTCCAAACCGTCCACAAAAACAGCTTAAAATATACAAACTCTTTGTATCATCAGTCAACTGTCTATGAACTTACGCTTTTACTCCTTCATACTTCATGATCTTGATGGCACAGTCCACTGTGCCTTTGTACTTGTGAGCTTCCAGACCCTGTTGAGTATAACATTACTTGTTAGTCACTTTGCTCAGGGTTAAATTACGAGATTCAAACAGGTGAACATGTGATTAAACCAACCTGCATTCTGGTCTTAATGACATCCAGGGGAGTGTTCCCAAACACACTGGCAGCACCAGCAACAGCTCCAAACATACCAGTCACCAGGGGGTTAATTTTTTTGTTGGGGTCATCACCTTAGTGTTTCAGAAACAGAAGATGAAGGCTTTGGCTGCATTTTCATTTTATATGTGGTGATTATAGAGACATGGAAGTTATTCGCTCACACACCTCTGTACCAGTTCCTCAGGGAAGTCATGACGTAGAAGCGGATGGCCTGGTTGGAACCTTGTTTCAACACGGTGGCTGTGAGACCTTGGTACGTCCCCTTCAGTCCTGCAGACACATCAGCATTATTAGATCAAGTTCAGTCCAGTTCAGAAGCTAATGAGGCTGAGAATATAATCTTATAAATAATAGATGTGATGAGTCAAGTACAAAAAGAAGGGAATCATCATGTGGTGGAGCTGGAACAGTAGGGAGCAGTAAAACGCAACAGAGCCTGCAGAAATGCGGAAACCCTCCTTTACCTTGGGATCTAATAATCTCTCTCACTCCATGGAAAAAGCCCTTGTACTTTGGGTTTGCTGATGTCTGATCATGGATGAATTTGACCTGAAATGATATCATAACAATGATTAATAAATTTGTCAAAGCAAAGAGACAAAGGATCAGAACATTAATGACTGTAGAAGCATTTTAAATCAGAGACATGCAGGGTTCTGCAAACAGTAATGCTGTAATAAGCAAAACAGCATTAGAGATGGATGACTGGATGAGTGAAAATGAGAGGAAACTGTTCAGGTAAGTGTTTTTTGTCCTGGTGTCATGGAGGTTGATTCTTGATTGCCCATTTACAAAAATCATCAAAGAAAGAATCTGAGACACAAAATAGTGCAGAATACATACAACATATACAATTAAAATTAAATAATATAAACATATATATACAACGCTATACTATGTATACTACTGCATTAAATATCCTACCTAAGTATTATCAGTGAAATGTACTCATGTACAAGTAAAAGTACTTGCCCTGCAGACAAATGTCTCCTGTAACTGATATATTTTTATATGCACTCATGGGCCACTTTATTAGGTACACCTGTTCAACTGCTTATTAATGCAAATAGCTAATCAGCCCATCACGTGGCAGCAGCTCATTAACATTTAGTCATGCAGACATGGTGAAGACGAGCTGCTGAAGTTCAAACGGAGCATCAGAATGATGAAGAAAGGTGATTGAAGTGACTTTGAACGTGGCATGGTTGTTGGTGCCAGACGGGCTGCTCTGAGTATTTACTGGGATTTTCAGCACAACCATCTCTAGGGTTTACAGAGGATGGTCCCAAAAAGAGAAAATATCCAGTGAGCCAAAATGCCTTGTTGATGCCAGAGGTCAGAGGAGAATGGCCAGACTGGTTCAAGATGATAGAAAGGCAACAGGAAGTCAAATAAGCACTGGTTCCAACCAAGGTGTGCAGAAGAGCATCTCTGAAGCAACAACACCTTGTCCAACCTTGAAGCAGATGGGCTACAGCAGCAGAAGACCACACCAGGTGCCACTCCTGTCAGCTAACAACAGGAAACTGAGGCTACAATTCACACGGGTTTTCTCACCAAAACTGGACAATAGAAGATTGGAAAAACGTTGCCTGGTCTGATGAGTCTGGGTTTCTGGTAAGTAGGCTACGGTAAAGTGCTGGTTATGGTCACATGGCAACGTCAGGCACAAGTCGGCACAGATTAGGCACGTGAGTAGCTAACGCCCAACCTTGCGTTTTTGAGGCAGTAAAAGACACAGCATGTCTGCCTTATTGGTCACATCAGTGTTGTCTTTGCAGCTTGTTACGCTGCCTCCTAGTGGCCAAATAATTAATTAATACATATTTAATAATGTGATTTTTTTTTTACCTTTACTGTCTCCATAGGACACACTACGAACACAGCCTCTGCAACTCCAGCTCCGAGGCCACAGAGGAATCCCGTCATACCGTCTAGTTTTCCATTTTCATCACGCACCTTGTTACTGAGGAACTCAAACACCCCGAATCTGTGAAGTGAAATAAGTGAATGGGGAATCAAAAAAAGGTCAATGACTCAAAATGTAAAATAATGTGTCGCACTCTCTAATAAAGCAGCTTTTATACAGGGTCAATGAATGTAGTGGTTTTAAAGAAAGAAGGAGAAGAAGAAGATGATAATATACTTTATTAATCCCTGAGGGGAATTCATTTTTCTTCACTCTGTTGTCATACACACATAGGCCCAAAATACACACACATGCACAATCAAGGTCAAGGTGATCAAGGTGATAAGCAGACAGCGTTAGCTAGCTTGCTAACGTTGTCTGCTTATTAACACCTTGATCATAACAAAGTATTTTAACTGTCACCACTGCTCACTTTAGAAAGGACACCACAAGAAAACATGTTCTTTGTTTAGATTAATAAATGGACAATAGATCATAGTTTATTTCTAGGTGTCAGCGATCAGCTAAAGTTAGCACACTAGCTATGTTAGCTACATTGCTAATGTTAGCGAGCCTTTCACTTTGCCTGTCTGGATGCAGATGAACTGATCTAAACTCACATAATAGGATTTCTTGCGGTGTCCTTTCTAAAGTGAGCAGTGGTGAAAGTTAATATACTTTGTTATGATCGAGGTGCTATAAGCAGACAGCGTTAGCTAGCTAGTTAATTATCAATGTTTATTTTTGGAAGTATACAGGTAAGAAGTCATATTAAGTCAAAGTCCTACGATATAGCTGAAAACATAATTATAAACTATGTCAAATTACCACTGGAAAATCACAAGGCTTCACAGTTTTATAAAGTAACCAACTTCCTCGTGTGTGATGTGTCTCTTAATGTGAAATTCATTTGGCGAAGGGAAGAAACTGATGGTGAGAGACGGTCGAAAATTGTGTCAGGAAGTGGTGAATATGTGAAAGAAGCGCGGGGGAAGCTCAGACAATATAAAGTACTGCATAGATATTATCACACACTGTTATGTCTCTACAGAATGAAGTCAAATAACAGCAGCTGTTTGAGATGTAAAACTGAAACAGGAACTTTCCTGCACTGTATATGGGAACGTAGTTTGGTCAGACCACTCAGGATTCATTATGCTGTGTCTCAAATCGCGTACTTCTGTACTTACACTTAATATTTTGAGTGCATAAGTGCGTTCACAATGAGAAGAATGGAAAATGCAGTGCACTATGAGTACCCAGATGGTGCACTCAAAACAGTCAGAAAGTTGAGTGTGGAGCTATGGACACTTCTCGCACTCAATGGTCGCCATCTTGGCTACGTAGCAGAAGGGGAGGGACCACTTTTCAAACTGCAAATGGCGGCCGAGGACTGTGCGACCGTGAACGTTGCTGCATTGTACAAATACTTTTTGCACTAAGCACCACTACACTGTTGTCAGGTATAAGCCAGCAGTATGTTTGCTGGGTTAATTTAGCAGTCTGTAATGATTAGGTACTGCAAACAATAACGCGAATGCTAATGCTAGTTTGCTAACTAGCTAATTTGCGATTAAAACGGAAGATTAACCTACAATATTCTGAACCTGCTCTGTGATCATGTGACCCTGTAGAGTGATGTGTGAGGACATATGTGTGTTTCCTTCTCTTTCCTTACAGACATATTTGTTAATATTTTTTTATGTACTGGAGTCCACCTCCATATTATAAAAAATACGTGCCTTGTATGTATGTACATGTATGCATGGACAATAATATATGTATGCCATGTGCCGAGCCTTTCAAACCAACAAAAACATGAATAATTAAAAAAATATCTGTCATATACATATATATGAGTTATTTTTGTGTGACAAAGTTAAAAGGTAGTAACAATGGTATATTTAGAGGTAGGTTTATCTATATGAGGAAGCTGTCTGTTTCATTTCAGTCAGTGACTGATGAAGAAGAGGTGGGATATAATACGTTTATACTTCCTCACACTCCTTATCAAATGTGTAAATCAAACTAACTTTACACTGACAGCTGCTTTTCATTATTTGTGAATACTACTTTCATTCTGTCTGTTCATGTCTATTTTTTTACGTTTAAAATAAATATCAAATGTTACGGTTTTAAAATTGCTTATTTTGTCCAACTAACAACCAAAACCCAAAGATATTTATTTTACAATGATATGAAAACAGAGAAGCAGCAAACCGTCACATCAGAGAAGCTGGAGCTAATGTGGGATATGAAGACATGTAAACTGTTCATACATTCACAAAGTGTGTGTGTGTGTGTGTGTGCTCAGGTGTGTGAGGCTGCGGTACCTGACAGCTGCTTTAGGTATAGAGCCGTACAGCAGCGAGCTCAGCCCTCTGTAGAGACCCCTCACCCCATGACCGTTCACCGTCTGCTTCACACAGTCGACTGTAGGAGGCCGACACAGGAGACGTCACCAAACTATCATTTATTACACCCGAATCTAAAAACTACAAAACTGTTGCCAAGAAAAACCTGCAGCTGCTTTGTTATGGAAACCTCACTGCAATGGTGAAGTTGTTAAAAGATGAGAGCAGTGAATCTGTGGGCTCTATGTGTGTGTGTGTGTGTGTGTGTGTGTGTGTGTGTGTTACAGCCTGAATCAACAGCTCTTCATACTGAGTTTCCTCAGAAAAACACAGTGGGTGCCAAAGTTCACCAGCTCCCATCGGACAGATAAATACTAACCTACTGCGCACATACATACGTGTTCCTTCATGTCTGAACTTAAATCTGTAAGAACACAACGTCTACACTGACTGTTTCACATGCAGTGAGGGATGAGTTTGTGTTTATAAGATGGAGGTCTCATTAAAGAGGTATTAATATAACGATATGTTTATTACTAAGGTGGTAGTTTGCAGTAAAAAGCTACCACCTCAGTAATAACTACTGCTCAATTTTATCTTATTTTATTTTATTTTATTTTTATTACATTTTTCTATATCAATATAACCATCTATTTTATTTACATTTTTCTTTATAATAATAATAATAATAATAATAATAAGTTAACATTATTATAATTATGATTATTATTATTTTTAATTATAAATACACAGAGAGAAAATTAAATAAAATAGAGAGATGGTAATTGTGATAAAAACAAGGTAAAAATTAAGTAAAGTAACAAGTAAACATTAAGTAATAAAATAAAAGTACTTATATAAAAATAAAATAAATAATAAAAATAAGTGTGATAACAGATAAAAACACATTTTTGCTTAAATTTTTGTATTGCTATCACCATCTCTATATAATAATAATAATAATAATAATAATAATAATAATATTAATGATTTTATATTATTTTCACTTTTATAATACTAAAATAATTATATAAATTATATAATAGCATTATCATAGTAAAAATAAATAATAAAAATAAAGTGAAAATAAAAATTAATACGCATAGTATCATAATAGTGGAAATAAATAAAGTAAATAAATAAAAATAAAATAATTTATTAAAATACAAAAAGTAAAAGTATTATAATAGTAAAAGAAAAAGAAAAATGTTTGCATCACTATCACTATTTCTATAATACAAATTATTATTATTACTACTATTATTATTATTAGTAGTAGTAGTAGTAGTAGTGTGTCTCTTACTGTTTTACGACTCTTGTATATTTACTCGTCCAGAAATGTGCATCGAAATTTAGCCACTGAACTACTGATTTATGTGTGGCCTGAAAATCCTTGTAAACAAAACATGTATTAGAGGTAAATAAAAATGTATACCTTTCCAACAGCATCAGTTGAACATAAACACCATTATCTTTGTAAATGTGGAAGTTGCTGCCTGAGCTGTTGCATTATTTGATTACATCAGATTTAACAGGTGTTCCTAATAAAGTGACCACAGAGTGTAGTTGCATTATAATGACTCATGATAACATCAGCACTCAGGTTTCACAACAAATTTAAACAGACGGTGGAGACGAACTCACCGATGCCTCTGTATTTGGGAGGATTGGCCTTCTCGTCGAGCTGCAGCTGTGTTTTCACGTACTCTGTGGGGAAGGTGATGCAGATCTCGATGCCTCCTGCGATCCCACCTGGAATAACAGTCACAACACGCCGTTACACTCAGACTCAGAGTCAGGAAGCATTAACATTGTAAAGGTTTTACTGTCAACACCACACAAGTGCACTTCAGGGAGAAAGATGCATTCAGACAGACAGTGTAACGACAAACAATTATTGATCATGAAAATGCAGTTTATCTTCATCTGATCTACTTTACAACACAAATATGTGTTTCTTTGAAAACTCTTAACTATCCACAATAATTCAGGATCTATTTGAGATGCTCATACAGACTTAATGACAACACAGAATATTATAATTTTGGCCTGTTTTTTAAACTTATTTCATCGGTTTATTTCACTTTATGTATTTAATTTAATTTAACTTAATTTTGGGCTGTCAGGATAGCAGATTTTTTACAACACAATTACCGTGGACAAAAGATTTCACAATAATGATGTTATCGCATTATCTATAGAATTTTTCTCTTAAAAGCTAACAGTCAAATTCATCTTCAACTTTGTTTAGTGTGCGTTTTGTCTCTTTTTTTGGCAAATTAATTACACTCAGAATACGAGTGTCTACACGTGTACAAAAGCGCACAAAAAGAGTAATTACAATTAGCAGATAGTGAAAAGGCCACCAGATGGTGTTGGAGGAGGGAGGGAAAGTAAGTGTGTTAAAAAAATAAATAAATAAAAAACAAATTTAAGAGGTACTGGATTATTTAAATAAATAAATAAATATTATTTTTTATTTTAAATATATTTAGAATATTCATCAGTATATTATAACATTTATAAAATTTTATAATATTTAATATTTAAACTTTTTTAATATAACAGTTATCGTCAATACCAATGTATCGTGACACCCTTAATTGTTTAGAAATATTTATTCATTTATTGTATTTTCTTTGTATTTTGTAAAGAGTAATATGACGTTTGTTATTTACATTTTGTCTATACTGTGTTTAAAAAAAATGGGAAAAATAACAAAATATAAATCATTAAAAAATATACTGTGTTCACTCAAAGATTTGTTTTACAAACTACAAATTTTGCTTGTAAGTGGCAAACTTTATTACACCAACTTACATGTTGAGGCATTTCCACAGCTTTTTTCATAGTGAATAAATTTAATTATATTTATCCAGAATTTCATACAAATACATGCAATAAAATGTGCTTCCCAAAAAATAATAAATTAATAAAAAATAAAAACACAGATGCAAAACTAGGAGCATTAAAACAAAGTAGAACATTTTTTTAAAGAGGTAAAATAATAATAATAAATATAAACACAATTAATAGTAAATAAATAACACCATAAGTGTGTAAAAAAAGTTTATAGGTTAAAGTTTGAGGAGATGACTTGAAAGTTTCCCTTAATAGTTGTCAGCAGGGTGCACGTTAGTCGTCATCACAGGAAGTCTGTGTGTGTGTGAGTGTGTCATGCACAGCGTCTCATCTACAGCGTGAACCCGGTCCACCTTAAAACCCTGGATGTCACACATCTGCCGTTCAACAGCAAACACGCAGCCTGCAGCTGATTGGCTCGGCTGATCTCAGTACGATCCTGCCTACAGATACTCCCCCTGGCCCGACTCCAACTCAAGGGGGTGTGTGGCCTTCAGGGCACATACTGTGCATTACAGACCCACAGACCCACAGCCTGAGAGTGGTGCGACTCCTCTGGTGAGCTGGAAACATTTGCATGAAGCAGCAGTAAAGGAGCAGACGAGTGAGAAGTTGACGTCCATACTTGTTCTTTCATCTCAAAATACTTCTACGGGCCTCGACTAACAAGTAGTTGCTAAAACAAAACATTTTCTATTTTAAAAAAACTTTAAAAAGCTTTACAGTGAAGCGTGGAGGCTATGTGGTTAACTTATGAGCTTAAATCCATCCTCGCTCTTTAAAAAGGGCCCTTTGTTGCTGCTTTAACATGCACACACCCTCTCTTGCAAAATGCCATGCAGAGAATTACAACACACCAGTTGTGCTCGTGCAAAAACAAGATTACAGTGTTTGTTGTGCATGCTGGCTACACACCCAGGCATTCCTCTGGCTCTACACAGCTGTAGCTGCACCTACTCATTAGACTTGCATCAAAAAACAGTCCACATCATCATCATCATCTGTAAACAAACCTATGTGTGGTACCTGCATTGTGTCCGTGTATTCAAGCTGGAAAAAGATATAGAACCAGTTTATCGAGTCCGACACGTACAGACAATAAACAGGTGTTTTTAAAGTTTCAGACTTTGTTTAAAGACACTTTCAACACAAAATCCACCTTTTAATCATTCAAGATCAAACACATGACCACTCTGTGATACCTGTTGTTTTATGCTCTCATAATTAAGGCTTGTAAAGTGTGTGATTACTGTAATTACAGGAAGCTACACTGGTTATTGTCATGGATTAGATAATGTTTGTGTAAACATTACTCATAATCACACTGTCAATAAATACTGTGACATTTTTGGACATGCTTGACAACAGTCAGATGAACCTTGACACCACTCCCATGTATGTACACTGAATATGAAGCTACAGCAAGCAGCTAGTTAGCTTAGCTTTGCTTAGCATAGAGACTGGAAACACAGGGAAACAGCTAGCCTAGCTTTGTGCGAAGGTAACAAAATCCAGCTACCAGCCCACTAGTTAGATGAACCCTGAAACCACTCTCATGTCTGTATGCTAAACATAAAGATACAGCCAGCTAGCCTAGCTTAGCATAGAGACTAGAAACACAGGGAAACAGCTAGCCTAGCTTTGTGTGAAGGTAACAAAATCCAGTTACCAGCAACAAAAGCTGACAAAAGAATACAATATATGTTGTCTATTTTAAAAGTTAAGTATAAACACTACAAAAAGTGTTTTTTAGTGAAGATATTTCCTGGGACGTAGTCAGGCTATCCTGTTTCCGGGATAGTAAGCTAGGCTAACCATCTCCTAGCTTTATGGTGCGATTCATTTGCACTGGGAAGTCGGAATATCTGAGTTGCCGGTTGAATATTTCAACTCTAACGCCCCCAAAAAATTGTTTTTTTTTTATTCGGAAAGTCAAAGGCCCCTCACTAACCACAAACTCAAATCCAAGATGGCTACTCTGTGCATCAACAGTAGTGAAAGCTGTAGTAATACTCTGTTTATTAGCACATCTGACTTATTTGTGTCTCATTAAAACATTCACACACAGTATTGTCCAACTTCTATCTGTGGTCATGTTGCAACAGTGTTCGTAGCGCAAAATACAACGTAACGCATTGTTATCACCTGATATTGCTAACAGTAGCTAACCTGGCTTGAACTGGTATTGCTAACATCATATTGGCTTTCTGACTTGTTGCGTACGGTCGACTCAGGTGTGATGTCATTTGATTTCTGATTTCCGACTTGATAGTTGGAGGAGCTTTACTAGCCCTGACTGCAAAATCCAAGATGGCTACTCCACGCATCAACGATAATGAAAATACAGAGGTAAATAAATAAATAATTAATACATGGATTAAAATAGATACATAAAAAGAAGAAATAAATGCTATAAAATAATTAAGTATCATTATCATACAGACACAGAAATACAGAAATAAATAAATGTAGATGTACAAAAATGTAGAAATTTCTTTGCGATATTTTTGTGTGCCTCATTTAAATATTTACTTTTTAAATTGTATTTGTTTATGCATTTATTTCAACATTTTTTTCAACATTTATTTAATTATTTTTTATATTCTTTTCTTTTTTTATTTACTAATTTCGTATTTCAGCATTAATTAATTTAATAATTTCTGTATTTATATAATATATTTAAATATGTATTTAATATTCAGAATATTTATAACATAATTGTTTGTTTGTTTGTTTAATTATTCCTGTCAATATTTATATATTTATTTATTTATTTATTTATTTATCGATACTTAAGTCATTTTAAATCGTCCATGTTAAGAAATGTACTTCTAAGCATTTCTGTCTTATTAGTGTCTCATTAAATCAGTCGTACGCATCGTACTGTCCAATTTTTATCTGTGGTCATGTTGCGACAGTGTTAGTGATGCAAAATACACCGTAATGTGTAACTGATATTGCTGACAACATAGGCGGTCGACACCGCTGTGACGTCATTCCCAGTTTTGACTTTGGACTTCAGACGTAAATGGTACGCAGCATTAGCTTCATATTTCGCAAGAGACGGACGCAGGTGATGTCGATGTTTTCTTACAACTCAGTGTATATATTTACCAAGATGTCAAAACTGTACCTTTAAACTTGTTGGGGTTTTTTGCATTTTTGTGGTTTGAGGCAAAGATTTTTATGTGTGACAAAAATAAATTAAACATAATTATACATTAGGTTCAGTCCTCATTTCACCCTCAGTGTAACAGGGGCTGCTGTCTGTTTCAGAGGGATTAGTGGTTTCATAAAGCCTTGGCGTGTGATGTAATTATTCTCTTGTGACTTGTTGATAGCTGCTTTGTCATCCTGTATTTTGGACCAACCTCACTGTACTCTGTCTCATGGCTACAGCACACAACATCTGAAAACCACCCTGCTCTCCAGCAGCTTTAATGTGGCCCTGCTTGTAGATCAAACAGCATGGATAATCATCTCTGACCTTTCGTGGCCCTTTTGCCAAAGCTCCTGGACTCAGCTTGTGACAGGCCTGTTGTAACCCAGGTGAACGTGCACAGAGGCTGACGGAGCAATGTGCTTTGTCATCGTGGCTCGTGGAACTGAACATGGAGACCCGGCGGCCTCTGTGCACACAGTGTGAGGTCACCAGGTCACGGCAAAACACCCACTGAACTGCTGCCGGCAGAGTGCAGAGAATTATACAGACACATGAAGTTTCTCTTCTGAACTTTGGAGGTTCGAACATCATCAGATGCAACAGTTGCTCTTTCTTATAGTGTTGCAGTGTTGCCAGTAATGATTGCCCTGTAGAGGTTTGAGCATCTGTCACTGATTGACTAATGAGGCAAGTGATCAGCTCATGTCAGACAGGCTTCTGTGTGGGTGAAGTTTAAAGGTCCGAGCACACACAGACTGTCCAACAAGCTGCTGTGTGCAGAGGTTATGCATCAATCTGGAGCTGCAGATATCACAGTTACTTTTATTTGACTTTAAACCCAGTGTCTCGTGCCTGCAGAGCACAGTGCACCTCTCCTGTGTGTTTAAGCAGCATGCACTCTCAGTAAACAGCTGTGCTCACCCTGCCTCACAGCTCTAACTTGTAAACAACTTCACTTTCCGCCTCTGAGTGTGTGTGTGTGCAGAAACTTTCTTACCTGCCAGGATCGCCTTCCCCGGGTGTGTGAACTTAGCTCCCCCCGCCGGAGCTGCAGCAGCCAAACACTGAGGTCTGTGGAACGGACTCACAAATCGAGGCTGCCCGGACATGACTGCGAGACCTCGGCCTAACTTTGTGCTCTGTAATGTGTCAGCAGGTTGTGCTCGGTGTGCTCAGAGCCAGTCAGCAGCAGTCAGTGTCCTCTCCTGCAGTGTGTGTGCTGTGTGCAGGAAGCAGCTCCGGTGCAGACCCTGACCATTGGACTCTGGGTGCAGATGTGGACTTGATAGTGTCTGTGGACTTTTCACTGTGAGGTTCCCTCCGTCGAGTCTGTGTTCAGTCAGGGCGGGGCAGGACACCATACTTTCCCCCGAGACGGAAAAAAACGCAATGTTTGTCACAAACATTTAAGGTGGACCGGAGAGTTCCTCTGCACAGCGCTGACTCAGGCTGCAGTTTGTCCCGCCCACCTTAAATACCACTGATGGCCTCTAGAGGGAGCTGTTAGTCAGCTGACTGCTGCACAGAGAGCAGCAACTGTAAGGGACTGTTCTTTACATCATTTATTATTTTTTCTTTTTTATTTTTTTTTAATTTCTTGTCTCTTTTTTTCCTACCTTAAGTTTGCTTCATGCATCTGCACATGTGACTCCTCCCCTTTCGCCTGATCCTCTGGTTCTCATGCCACTTCATCTACACACACCAAGAAACACACAAAATGCCACTGAGAAATGTTTCCAGCACCTTGTTTGATCTGTGACACCAAGAATTAAAAAGGGGGTCCAACCTGGTACCAGCAAGGTGTACCTAATAAAGTGGCCTGTGAGTGTAAGTACAAAATACAATAATCTAAACTTGGATGCCCCTCCCCTAAGCCAAAATAAAAACCGCAAGCCCATTCACAGTGTTTAAAAACTTCTTTGACATGCTTCCCCCTCATGAATAACAAACAGTCCCTTAAACATTTCCTCGGGTGTTGTAGTACAGTTTTGAGGTACTTCTACTTTACTTAACTATTTCCAGTTTCCATTTCCAGGAGTTTTACTCTCTACTTTTATGATGATCTGAGTGATCTACTTCTTTCTCCTCTGACAATGAATAAAACAAATGAACCAGTTCAAAGTGCTGTTCTTCAGCACAGTTTTGAGGTATTCGTACTGTACGTGGCTATTTCCATTTTGCACTATATTATACTTCGACTCCACTGAGTGTCAGAGGGAAATATTGTACTTTTTACTCCACTGCACTTATATGATAACCTTTGGTGCTTTGCATAATAGAACTGATAGGATAGAAAATATAAATCAGTATATCACAATGCATTATCACAGCTTCTTTAGACGAGTCCATAGCCATTGGTAGCTTTGTCACCTTCTACCTATGCCAGTCCTCAATGCCTATGTGCAGTTTCACATAGATTGACCACGTCAGTGAGTAGAAAAACGTGGGACAGACAGAATGACTGACTGACAGAATGACACACTGACAGTTTCCGTGATTATGTACAGCATACCATACCATGACTTAGTCATACCAAACATTAGAAACAACACCAACATTGGTCCACAGGGGGAGCCACAGCGATCGGTCGCATTTTAGCCATTTTGAAGCTGTTATTTTTTCTGTAGCCTGTCCATAATGATTAAATGTCACGCTGCTAGCTTGCTAACGTCAGCACACGTAACGTATGCTAACGTTATATTACACAGTGTTTAATGATACAGTCTGTTATCTCCCTATTACTCTAATCTTTCCTGCTTATCGCTCAAACTAATGATTAATTTCTAAATTAATATCGGTACTCGTTTAAGATACCTTCATCAGTTACCGGAGGCCACTGTCTAACATCATCAATCCAGCTTTTCATGATGCTGTCATTGTAGAGAGTCAGTTCACAATGACAGCATAATGAATAGATGACTGACACATGTCACCGCAGCAATGGCGGCGCCGCAAGATGGCGGCATACACAAATTGCTTGCCGAATTCATCTATAGATAGAGCGTCCCGTAATTGAGTCAATTTTTTTCATGGAACAATTCAATCATTTGTTAAATTATTTACCCGACACCATGGCGGGTAGCTTCATAAAATCCACCTGCCACCAGCCAAATGCAGGCGAATTTGGTGGGTCATGGGTGCTCATTTCCAACCCTGATGCACAATAGTGTGCACAGGGGCCCGTCATAACTTCCTTACGCCACTGCACATGTGGAACATTTCTCTTGCTCTCGATGTACTTACACAGAAATAGACATACAGCTGAAAACAAAGACAACAAAGGTGGTTTAGTATGTACAGATATAAATATATATAACAATTGCACTGTAAATAAATAAAAACATTTTAATTTATTAAATTCTGTCTCAAATCAAACGTCTCTCTCTCAGGTGATGTTGCTCTGTGGGATTAATCTCTTGCCTTGATATCGACTCTTTGTTCGCTTCTCTCGCTGGCACCGCGCATGCGCCATATGTCTCCTTCATTGTGCCCTGTCCCCTCTTATGCTAAGCTAACGTAGCTGTCAATCCACTCAGCAGCATCACGACCAGGGACACTCCAGGCTCCGCAGGCTCCCCCTCCAGACACCTTAGCACCGGTAAGGACAATAAAAATACATTTATTAATTTAAAATACAGCGCTGAGCTTTATGACAGGTGAATAACGGTCTGCGTTATTATTGCTGCTGGATAACGGTCCGCTTCTGTCCAAGGTTAGCCACCTAGCATGTTGAGAGGTTTAGCTAACGGTAGCTGTGTTATGTAATGATGTTTAGCCTTGTAATGCACAGTTTAATCCTCGGCTGACAGGTTTCCCTTGTGATAGTGCACACAGTCATGTTAGCTTCGCATTTAGCAACTTTATTAGCTTATATGTGTTCTTTAATAAGGTCTGAGTCCTGCTACATGCTAACTGTGATGTGTGTTAGTAGAAGGATGCAAGCAGAGTACAATGCACATTAATTAACCTGCTGTAACAGTCAGTAACAGTGTCTATAAGTTGTGAGCTTTTATTACTAGTTAGTTATCTTGTTCCTGCAGCTCACAGAGCAGCTACCATGCTAGCTGTCGGCCCCCACCCCCCTCACACACCTCTCTGACTGGCCCATCTGCTGTCCTTTGTCCCAAATACAAGCTGCAGCACCGTGCAGTCATTAATGCAGGAGACACAGCTTTGTTCACCTGATCATTTAACTCAAACATTTCACTCTCCTCCAGTTGTAATGTGCATTTGTTTCAGCAGCATCCTCAGGATCAGGGCCCTTTTACAACCCTGAGAGCCTTTTGTTCTGGTAACACCTGCTAGCTTGGCTATATCTTATAGATCTGCAGATATCTGTGCTCATATTGAAGGTTAAACTTCATTACTGGGGTGCGTGGCTCTGTAGGGGCCCCAGAGGCTCCTCTGCTGTGCCCAGTTGTTGTTAGCATCCCAGCTTCCTCTGAAGGAACAGCTTGTTCCCTCTTTGCTGGAGCTCACTGGGAGACTTGGTCCCTTAATTACTGTATTGTTTGGGTGAATGTGACAAAACCACATTTAGTTTCTGTGAGCGGCTAACGGCCTTCAGTGAGGACAAGCTCTGATATTAGTGCACCATCATGGAAGACTCATGTATGGAGGTAGATTTGTCTCAATATTACTTGTAAGGCTGGGGGGATCGATACAGCGTTGTATCACAGTATTTTTGTACATTAATATTGTATCAATACACTGCTCCAAGTATTGATTGTTTATTATGTAAATTATTAATACTGCAAATATAAAGTAAAGTAGATTTATCAAATCAATAGCCTGTACAGTCCACTAGAAACAATCTGCTGCAATAATTTGCTGTGAGATGATCGGACTGAAAACTTTATTGCATTAGATACAAGAGATGTTCATTATTTGCAATTGAAAAAAGGAAATGAATCTCGATATTGCACAATAGGCTATATGTTTTCACATTATTCAGCATATTGCAACACAGTCAAAATTAGGAATGAGTCCTAGAACCCAGAAATGAGCATTTTAGCTCCCAGCTCCCTCGTCTCAGTTTTGGTTAGTAGCCTGAATTCAGAGCTGTGATTCACACCAGTTTAAGAGTCGTTCACTAGGGGTGTAACGGTACACAAAAATCTCGGTTCGGTACGTACCTCAGTACACAAGTCACGGTTCGTTTTTTTTTTTTTTCGGTACAGTAATGAAAAAAATAGACAACTATTAAATATCTTTTACCTATTGGTAACCTTATTAAAACATACCACCACAGCAGTTAACTCTTTTTACACAATTTTTGAATGAAACAAATATATATAAAATCCTGCTTTTTCACATTGTTTGAATGAAAATAGAAATATAAAAGTGAAAAATAAAATCCTGCTGTTTTTTAACACATTTTTTGAATGAAAAATAGAAACATAGATTTCTGCTTTAACAGTTCTGCTCAATTAAAATAAAAAGTATAGTGCAGCTGGTCAGCTTTAAAGCCTGCTCAGATTCAGTTTTACTAGGAACTTACTCAGCTTTCCCACTTTGTTAAAGTGCAGTAAACAAAACATGCTTATATCTAAAGTGCAGCTTAAACAATTTTACTCAACTCCAATGGCGTTGGTTATTTCTTTAGCGCGATGGTCAGGGAAACGCTCTTTCTTTTTATCGTAGTTTGCACCAGATTGCTTTTTCTAGTCGTGCCGGTTAACGTTCAAACTCGGGTGGTGTCGCTTTAGATGCGTTAGCATGTTAGACGTGTTTCCAAGTACATACCCGACCACTGTTCTGCAGTGTCGGCACACTGCTTTTGTCTTGTCAACTTGTTTATTTCCATCTTCGTATTTTACCCTGAAACCAAAGTGTTCCCGAACTGAGGACTTAAGGTTTGCGGGTGGGTCTTCAGGTTCGTCAGGCTCACTTGCTATGTTGTCAAAATGCGAGAATGCGCTGCACAAAGTGAAGGCAGAGATTTACGGTTGGACTCGGTCCGTCACTCAATTATGTCCGTCGGGGAACTAGATATTTTAAATGGTTCGGCTCGCAAAAAGGGAATTAAAATAAAACAAAATAAAATAAAATAATATCCTGCGCCCAATAACTCGGTACAGGGTCGTGCCGAACCGAAAGTCACGTACTGAACGGTTCGACACAAATACATGTACCGTTACGGCCCTATCGTTCACGTTTTGTTCTACCACATAAAATCTGTCAGTAAAGTCCCAGCAGTGAATTTTGAAGCTTTAATGTGCCTTAAAAAAGGTGGTTGCTAACAAGAGGCTAAATGAGACTACAGAACATCATCGTGCCGACATGGCTTTATAGCCATGCTGTGGTGGCAACGTTAAGACACGCAACCATGGCGTAGATCGTTTGTACCAGAAAAAAACGCAAAAACAAACAACTTAGCAAATATAAAACACAGCTGCAAATACACAGATAGATTCAACAAATAGATAAAAGATAAGTCTGTGAATAGATTTGATTAATTTACAAATAAATGAAAAGTATTTGTGAATGTTTTTTTGACATTTAAAACTCTCAAACAGATATTTGTGAATTCAGTTTTTATTTTGGATCCCAATTCTGTGTTTGCAGATTGCATTTTTACGCATGCTGAATTATTTTTTTATTTTTATTTTTCTTGTAGTTTAGACTGTTTAAGAAGGGACAATGCAAATTAGGGCTGCAACTTACGATTATTTTCATTGTTGACTTACCTGTCCATTATTTCTTCGATTAGTCGACTAATAATTTTATCGAAAAATGTGTTAAAATGTTGTTAAATGTCGGTCTGTCTCTAACAAACCCCAAAATTATGTCATCTAATGTCTTGTTTCATACTCACGCCAAAGGATTTCAGTTCACTGTCATGGGAGAGTGTGTAAAGCTGCCAATATTTGAACGTAAGAAGCTGCAATAAGAGTATTTTGGGGTACTTTTACAGTACTTTTCTATGAAAAATATATGCCAGAATTAGCCAAAAGGATAAAAAACAAACAAAAAACAAAATGACACAAAAAAGCAAACGCAAACAGGGCATACAGTTAAAAATATTTCTTTGAACACATCAGCTCGAAATGATTTTAACATGGTATATATATATATATATATATGTATTTGTGTATCTGTTTTATATTGTAAACATTTTTGTGAGTTTACAAATCTGTTTTGTATTTGTGAAAGTTTTATATTTGCAGGTTACACATTTACACACGGATTGTTTGTCTCCTCACACAAATGATATTGACACAAATCTGTCTCCATATTTTTGCATTTGCAGATCTGTTTTATATTTGAAAAGTAGGGGTTTTTTTTTAGTTTAACAATCTTTTCTTGTATTCGTGGACGGTGTTTTATATTTACAGATGACACAGTAACACACAGACTGTAGATCTGTTCACACAAATAATACTGACACAAATCTGCCTCCGTACACTGTGACTGGCTGTCTCCCCTGATGATGATGATGATGATGATGATGATGATGGGATTAGGTTAGATTGTTGGTCATTGCATGGAGTAGAGGTACTGAGGAACAAAATGCAGTTAAGCATCTGACCAGAAGTATAAAAACAAATCAGTAAAGTGCAGAGTCATGTTAAAGAGTGATCTACAGAGTGATATACAGAATGTGTAACAGACAGTAAGGGGTATTACTATAAGCGGGTTGATTACACTTTATAAATACAGTATGAACACAGCAGGCGGTGCAGGTGTAGTATCAAACATAAGGTGCAGTGTAATTAAAGGTGAAATGTGTTCTTTCTAACGTGTTAATTGAGATTTGGTTTAAACTAAGAGTGAGTGGCACTGATCACATTACTGACTTTATCTCCTGCAGCACAATGGCTGTCCCTCCGTCATACTCAGACCTGGGCAAGGCTGCCAAGGATATATTCAGCAAGGGCTACGGTGAGTAACATTTCAGCTCAGTGAGTGAATTATTAACCTTTGTGACATTCCTGGAACACAGAGACTGATCAAATCTGGTCTTTCAGGGAGTCTGGCTGTTCAGGCTGCTCTGCAGTGTGCACATGATATGAACAGACTGAGGAGTATTGGAGGCAGTGGGGCAATCTGAAGAGCAAACAGTCCACCAGAGATTAAATTAAGTGTCTAGCTTTAAAGTAGGTCTGCAGTGTTGGAGCTGGAGTGGGCCAAATAAGGCCGTCAAACAGTTATGTTTTTAAATTGTGATTAATCTCCAATTGTCAGTAGCTAATCATGATTAATCACATGTTTATAATTCCATTATTTTGCATTTCAAAACAGTTTTGAAGTCCGTATTAACAAGGTAAAGCAGTTCTTAACAGAGTTTCTTGATTGGGAATCAAACCATTAAAACAAAGGAGTGCAATGTCCAATCAGTGTCACTATGGTGTGCAGTTACTCCAAGATAATTTTGATTACTCGCTGACGTCCAATAATCCTCGATTAGTGCAACAGCATTTGCACTTTTAGAAGTTCTAGTTTGGTTGCTTTCAGGTCCTATATGTGTGAAACTATTGTTCCCCACGACGATAAGGCGTCTAAGTGGTCATAACATGTCAACCTGAGGACGACCATTAGACCAGAGTCGTCCACGATGTTAACTGGTCTGCAGTCAGTTGCGGCCCATTTAGCAAGCGCTCTAGTCAACTTCTTCGTTTTAGTTTCATCCACAGATCTGAAGCGATTCACTCACGACAAAATAGTGCCTTGCCAACTTTGGCGATGTGATAGCCCACTGACATCTGTGTGTGCTCAGCTCGTAGGTGGTAGCCCAAACTAGTGATTCTTTAATTCCGCTGCAAGGTGCAGATTAGTTTTGGTTCATCAACTGAGCTGTCTGGGAGTTCTTTTAATGTAAGCTGAGTCATTCAGAAGCTCAGTGGTGTCTTATTTTACAAGCAGGAAGCCACCGCGGCAGCTTGACGACATGCAAGGGTGCATCGAAGGGACAAAATAGCAGCACACGATGAATACGAAATTTTTCTGAGAACAATCTAATTCAGAAAAACGAGAATATACAAGATCATCTCGTCAATTAGATTTTTTTCCAATAAAAAAAATCTTGTAATTTCGAGACAATTATCTTTCTAATTCAGAAAAAATTGCAAATATTTCCCCACAAAAACGTTTCAAGTAATTCTGACATAATAATCGCGTTAATTCAGAAAAACAGAACAGATTTTTTAAAATGAAACCTTGACACAGTTATGAGACTAATTTTAGAATTAAAATGTTAAATGTGAAGCTGGAGCCAGGAGACAGTTAGCTTAGCTTAGCATAAATAATGGAAACAAAGGGAAACAGCTAGCCTGGCTCTAGCTGTCCAAAGAATAAAAGAAAATCAGACAAGTTTTCAGTACCAGACTTTATGCTAAGCTAAGATAACGTCTCCTGGCTCCAGCTTTATATTATATCCTTGTACTGATCATCTGGATGAACATATTTCCCCTAAAACGTCAAACTGTTTCTCTGAATCTTCTTGTATGTGATTTATTAGCTTCATCCTGTGCTCGATTACCGCTAACACAACTCTGTCTCCTGAAACCCTCCAGGCTTTGGAGTTGTGAAGCTGGACCTAAAGACCAAATCACAAAGTGGAGTGGTGAGGACACTTTTGTTATTCTCATAATCTGAATGCTTTCTGCCCAGTCCATCTCTCTGCCCTCCCCCCCCCTTCCTTTGTCCTGCTGTCACTTCCTGCAGTCTCTAACCTCCAAATCATTCAAGACTCCAAACACCTTTAAACTAAACTCCTGCACCCTGCTGTAACCTGGAGCTGGAAGGTTTCCAGGTTGCCGAGCGGTGCCGATGCAGAGCTGCTTGGCTGAACCTGCCGTAGAGAAACATGACAAACCTCATGTTTGATTTGTGGCCTGTCTGTCTCTCTACCTGTCTCTCTACCTGCCTCTCCTAACCGCTGCTCTGTCTCCATGCTGCTGTACCGGACTGCTCGCGCTCTAATGTAGATGGTAAGATCGGCGTCAGAGCTGGCAGATGTTTATTCATGTAATTAACAACCACCACCATCTTGTTTTAATATCGTTTCACGGTCCAGATGTTTTTTGTCTTTGTGGTAATCACTCATACAGCATGAATATCAGTGTGCTTTGATTTCACATCACTCTCAGTAGAACTAACATTGTGTTTCATTTCTTTATGGAGAATGTCTTTGAGTCACTGTGTCGTGTAATTTATCTTTAAACTCAGGGCGACATTTTTATTATCAATTTAACCTGCTGATTATTGTCTTTATTAATCAGTTAATTCTTTGGTCTATAACATGTCAGAACATTGTGGAAATCAGATATTGCCTGAAGCACAAGGGCATGTCTTCGAACGTCTTGTTTTAGGTAGCCAACAGTCCAAAACCCAAATATTTTAAACTTAATATTGCATCATTAATGAGGCAAAAATGATCAGACTGCTATCCATACACCAGATGCCTCCTAAATGCAGCACATAACATACAGTTCAGCACACTTTCCCTTTTAAGGCCCAGACACACTAAGCCGACTTCACACATCTTAAACAAGCACTTACGTTAAGCGCCTGCATGAGAGGAAATAACGCTCCACACAAGCAGACAGCTGTAGGCTATATTCATCACACAAAGAGGGAAACCAGAAGACCGTCATGATGCTAGTTAGCCAGTTAGCACACTAACAACACAATCCGATGTTTAAAGAAGAGTGTAACTAGCATGCGCCCATGAACGATTACACAAACCATCAAAGAGCTCAATGAAGAGCTCACTCCCTCTTGATTTCAGATTTTTGTTTACTTTCCTCACTTGCGTTTCTCTTCTTGTGAGCTGAGCTGAGCTGCCAGTCAGAGTGATTTCATTCACCGAAGGGCTCCACAGTCGCTGATGCCAATTCAACATGCTGAATTGGCCAAACCAAAGCAGACGGTGGCCAACAAGGGCCAACAGTGCAGGACACATCGCACCAGCTAGGGCGACAGATGCTAACTGACAGCCCAACACTGACCCACAGCTGACCGTTGTTAAATCAGCTTTTTAGACAGATATGCTTTAGTCTTGGTTCAGGAGCCGTCATCAGGTCAACTTTTCAATGTGTCCAACACTTGTGGCTGGATGTCACACATGGTACTCGAATAACATTGATACTACTGCGTACTGATTCACGTCAAATCAATTGGTGCCAAATTTGGTAGCTGAGAGCACAGCTTGGTGACAAGTAGCACTGTAGCGCAGAGCTCTGGGGCCAGCTCGTGATCTGCATAGATACTTTAGCCAGGTATCACTGCTGTTTGTGATTTTGTTTTTTAATTATGTACTCATGTCATATTTTTCAGTCGACAGAGAGCGATAGAGACAAGTAGACAGAAAAGAGAAGAATTGCTTGTTGGCTGGTGTGGAGTACAGAAAGAGAGCAAGTCTACGTCTCCTCTGTGGCTTGTCAGAAAATTACATATTTGCTATCACAGAGAGTGGAAAAACGTACTGTTGGGTACTGGTATTGAATTCCAGGTGCCATTTTGGCTGAAATGTAACAGGAACGCAACTCACATTCCTGCCAAACTAACAACATTCCCATCAGCCTCAGCTGTACTACGTGTTTCCTGCTTATTTGCTAACGCTACATGCTAACACACTGAAACAGTAAAGTGAACATGCTAAATTAAACCTGCTACACATCAACACGCTGGTGTTATAAGCATGTTAGCCTGCTGATGTTAGCATTCAGCTCGGGTACAGCTTCACAGAGCCAATAGGATGGCTGCAAACTCTTAGTCACACTAACAGATGTTGAGTCGTTCATCAGAAGCTGGTCAGAGTCAGTTTAGGAAATTTAGGTGCTAAAAAGATGCTGAGAAACAGATCAGCTGAAAAGTTTTGCTCCACTTTTGCACTTTGTGACATCATTTGCTGCGATGACGTTCATTTCACCCCACATTATAAATGTGTTAGTTACTCTCTATAACTGAACTAGCATGGCTTTAATTAGTGTCTCACTGAGCTGGATTTAATTTACTGAGCTGCAGGTCGGACTGTTGTCACTTTGCTCTCAGTTCCTGTGTGATCTTTTTTTTTTACATGGTGGGCTTTGACACGTTCCCTTACTAAGATGGAGGTGACAACTAAGCTGTATCTTTTCAGCACTGTAAATCGTGTTATCTTCCTGTGTTCTTATATTACAGACCTTATTAATTATCAGTTCATCTGAATGTTGTCTCAGCTTCTTGGAAGAACGAGAGAGCACTCCAGTTAAATTATTGATTTCAGTATGAATGACGAATGTATTTGGAGTGCTGCCCTCATCGTTTCAACTCTTATCAGAGTGACGCAGCAGAGAGATGACAGGAAGTGAGAGGGGAGAGAGACAGGCAACGATATGCAGCAAAGGTTTCAGGCCAGATGTGAACTGTAACCTCTGGGACACAAGGGAAGCAAGACTCTTTGCTTCTGAGGATTAAATTCCCTCTTACACAAATCAGGGCTGGGCTTGTTTTATTATGAAGAACTGTTGAAGAATTAGAGGCACAGTGCAGTTTAAGAGTATTTAGCTGTTCAGAAGTTTCAGTTTTGACAAAGTGCTGCCTTTAAGTTTTAACTTGAGGCTGTTTATATCAGATGGGGTGAATTATTGTGGGAATTCTGAATCCTGCACCGTCCACAAACTCATTCACTCCTTCACTACTCCCTGCATCAACAGGCAGTCACTAGTTTACTCAGTAGTGAGCAGCAGTAGATACAGATTTTGGAGCCACTGCCAAGCGTAGATTCGCACAACGGTCATTTTGACAGTGTTATCAGAGAGCAGTATACATGCCACAGACTGTAGTCTCTCCGTTACCTTGAGGGAACTTTACAGAGTGTAAATTTACACATTCAGACACTCAAATAAAATGTCAGACAGTGTATAGTGAAAAGCAGAGGTCACATTTGTGCATGAAAAGTGCTACAAGTTCAACACAAAGCTGGAAGTCTGCATTTAAACCTCACAGGTTTTAAGGTGCTTTCACACGTGTAGTTTTGGGTCATTTTGTCGCACCAGAGGGAAGAAAGTGACACATGGTTGTATTTTAGTTTTGGTTCGGTTCCTGTTCACACTGACTGTTTGCAAACGAACCAAGAGGAGTAAACAGGAAGTTCTTTCATCTGACAGGTAACTCTTTGATTGGACAGTTTTGGTGTTTGCCGTCCTGCGTCATCGGAACCCATGCGGGGAAATCAACTTCTGGTGACTGACAGAAGTTTCTGTAGCAGCAGCACTTTAATGCTTCGAAAGTGTCACAAAGAGTTCATAGAGAAAGTTATTGTAAGCATTATTCTGAGGATATTATTAGACTGCACATCAACTGCATGTTGTGAGTAATGACTGAAATAGAGACAGGATGAAAAGAAGGCATCTTGTGAAGTCAAGTACACAGAGTCAGATACAATGATGGCAGTTTTAACAGCTTTTAAATCAGGGAAATACCCACTCTAAAATGCATATGGGTTACCATTGTACGCATTAGCATAAATAGGTCATGGGATATATACATGGCCTTTATCAGGGTCAATTACGAGATTGCGCACAGGTTTCACAATCAGCAGATGGATTCATTTTTGGTTTAACTGTCGCTAAAATCACATACCTGCATCATAAAATCCTGTGATTGGTTCGTTTTCTTTCACACCACAAATGAACTGCACTGGAGTCCATTTGGAAGCAGACCCAGACCCAGCTTTTCAAGCAGTCTCGGTTTGGGTGTTTGGTCCACGCCTGGGTTCATTTGACAGCTTTACACCAGCCCAAACAAACCAAACTAACTGCACAAACGGACCTGAGTTTGTTTTCCCTGAGCCAAAGAGGTTAGGTGTGTAAGCACAAACATGATGAAGCGCAGAGACAAAACAAAATACCCTCCATCCTGTATCACATCATGTTTAGTTTAACTTGTGTCCTGATCAGATGTAAACTAAAGCAAATAAAAGGACGACAGCAGTTAATGAAACAAAATTAATTTCTCCATTTTAATTCAGATACAGGTACCTTTTTTTATTTATCAAACGTATCTGTGTTTTTCTGTCCATCACGTGTTACTGGTGTCCTGCATGGAGTAATGTTTGGGACTGTCTGGTTGTCTGTCAGCTGTATTGTCTCTGTGTCCAGTGTTGTATAATGTGATATTCTTTATTTTATTCCTGCACAGTCCAATAATAATTCAGTTTTCTGCACAGTTTTTATTCTCTGTTTTTTCCCCTGCTAGTCTGTAAAGGGATAGTTCGGACTTTTTAAAGTGGGGTTTTATGAGGTACTTACAGTCAGTTTATTACCTACAGTAAATTGTAGTCGGCACCCCCCAGTTTGGAGAAGCAGCAGGAGTACCACCACAGAATCTAAAAGGGCTGCACATGATTCGACTATTCCTTCTTTTTTTTCAAATGCATTTGAAAGTTTGACAGGTCTCTTTCAATGTCACAGTGACATTTACGTAATATAGTAAACAAGCTAACACTACTAATGACGGATTGGGACACTAGATGGCAATCAGAAGCCTGGTTAAGTATTGTACTGTAAATTCATTATAACGTTATCTCAGAGCCTTAAGGTGCAAAGCCTCTCCTCCTGTGGGCAGCTGCCTCTGTGTCTGCAGCTGCCTGTATCAAAAAGCATTGTGACAGTGAAATATTTTCAATATAGCGTACACTTAACCCTTAGAAACCTGCGCAAACTGGCGTGGTTTCTTTGAAAAACAGGAAGAAGGCAATAAGCAATGAAGGAAGAAATGACCCCAAAAATCTGCAAGAAATTAGTAGAAAAGAAAATTAAAAACAAGAAAAAAAAAAGAAAAAAAAACAAAAAACAAGGAAATGACCTGAAAAAAAGAGCTTAAAAATTCTAATAATCCTGTAACATAATTCTGAATATAAATACAGTTTTTCCCTTCACTTAAAAATTCAAATAATTCTGTAACATTATTTTAAATATAGTTGTCAGCGTTTTTCTTTTTTCCCTTAAAAAAAGAAAATTAAAAACAAGAACATTAGTAAAAAAAAAAAAGAAAATAAACAAACAAACAAGAAAATGACCTGCAAAAGGAGCTTAAAACTTATAATAATTCTGTAAAATAATTTTAAATATAAATGCAGTTTTTCCCCTCAATTTTTCTTTTTTCCTACAAAAAAGAAAAGAAAATTTGTATTTAAAAAAGGAGATAACAAACAAACAAGAAAATGATCTGAAAAAAGAGCATAAAAATTTAAATAATTCTGTAACATAATTTTAAATCTAAATAGTTTCTCCCCTCATTTTTTTCTTTTTCCCTTAAAAAAGAAAAATAAAAAAACGAGAAAATTAGTTTAAAAAAAAGAAAGAAAGGACAAAACAAACAAACAAGAAAATGACCTGAAAAAAAGAGCATAAAAATTATAATAATTCTGTAACATAATTCTGAATATAAATACAGTTTTTCCCCTCACTTAAAAATTAAAATAATTCTGTAACATTATTTTAAATATAGTTTTCAGCGTTTTTCTTTTTTCCCTTAAAAAGGAAAATTAAAAACAAGAAAATTAGTAAAAAAAAAAAAAAAAAAAAAAGAAAGGAGAAAATAAACAAACAAACAAACACGGAAATAACCTGGAAAAAAGAGCTTAGAAATTATAATAATTCTGTAACAGAATTTTGAATATAAATACAGTTTCTCCCCTAGCGTTTTTCTTTTTTTTCCCCTAGCTTTTTAACAATACTTTAAAAAATTGATTAATTTTTTGGGAATTTGTGGAACATTTCCTACCAAGTTGCTCATTGCCTTTTTTACCCATGTTTTTGAAATAAATGGCACCAATTTGCTCAGAGTTTAAAGGTTTAAATACTTGGGAAAGGCATCTGAAAGCAGCACAGGAAAAGTGACGTCATTCCAGGTTTCAAAGTGTTAAACTGATACGAATATTTGTGATAAGTTTTGCTGCTGCCCACGTCCACAGCAATACATTGCTGTATTCTGTGTCAGTACTGCAGCCTGCTTCTCCAAACTGGGGACGTGTTGACTTCAATCTACTGAATATAAAACACTGACTGTGGAGAAGTACCTCAGACAACCCCGCTTCAAAAGATCCGAACAATCCCCCTAAAGTCTCTTTATTGATTTATTTCTTTGCTAATGCTTTGAGTATTCTGTGATGACCTGTGTCTGATTGACTCCAGCGTGCTAATGGTTAATGTCCTCCTGTCAGGAGTTCAACACATCGGGCTCCAGTAACACAGACACAGGGAAGGCTGCAGGGAGCCTGGAGACCAAATACAAGATGAAGGAGCTGGGCCTGAGCTTCAACCAGAAGTGGAACACAGATAACACGCTGGCCACCGAGGTCACCGTGGAGGACCAGGTACGTGCTAACGTTACGTGTTCTCACTGGGTTTTGTAAACTGATACAATTGTTAAAGTCTCACAGTGGTATGTGGTTACTTCACCCGCAGCTGACTCAAGGACTGAAGGTTGCCTTGGACACGTCTTTTGTACCAAACACAGGGTGAGACTGCTTTTATTTGTGTGAATCACTGATATCATGACGTGTGGGATTACGTTACAATGAACTGCGGGTCAGAGAACAATGGAAAAAGCTGTGTTTTCTTTTTGGTAATAATTAGCTGCTATTTAAAACTACATTATAAGATTAGATTAATGGTTTACCTCATTTAAAAGCAGCTCATGTTAATATGTTGTTTAATGATTAAAAAAAGTCCCGGTAATTTCCTTAAACAGTCGGTAACTAGTTTTAATCCAGTGTTGTAGTTTCTGGACGACAGTGGAGCCCTATGGCACAGAGGAAGTGAGCTCTACTGGTTTTGTTCCTTAAATGTGACGTAAAAAAATACAGAGGAAGACTGAGAGATCATCTAACATGCAACCCTCCATTTTTCAGTAAGAAGAGTGGAAAGCTGAAGACAGGCTACAAGCGCGACTACGTGAACCTGGGCTGCGACGTCGACTTCGAGGGTCCCATCATCCACGCTAACGCCGTGTTGGGCTACGAGGGCTGGCTGGCTGGCTACCAGATGGCCTTCGACACGGCCAAGTCCAAACTGGCCCAGAACAACTTTGCCCTCGGATACAGGGCCGGGGACTTCCAGCTGCACACCAATGTGTGAGTGCTCCACTGATTTTCACGTTCAGCCATGGGGGTCTTCTGTGGGTCTGCAGGCAGCTGTGACAAGACGGGGGAGATGAGATATTTATTTTCCAAATGTTCAGCAGGAAGGATGACAAGCATGAAAGACTTGACAAGGCAGAGAGAGAGTGCAAATATGTGCCTGTTGCTTTATTGTCCAAGTCCCAGAGTAAAGGTGGATTTATACTTGTTGAAAATTTATACTTGTGCGGTGGTGTGTCTGTGTCACTCTGCAGTTACACCTCCAAAACACAAGTTGGCGGCGGAGGTTTTTGCTAAGTGCTGTAAAGTTGAGTTGATTCAAAACACACATTAAACACACATTAAACATGGCTTAATAGAGACAATTTCAAACACAAGTACACAAATCAGCTTCACTATAACTCGCAGCATTCACAGACAAACACTTTCCCCACAAATACAACATGCTAACGTTATTAGCACAAGCCTATGGCATTTTACATTGTATAAATTAGCCTAGCAGCTAGCAGAGATTTCTTCTGCTCATATGAAGCCAGGGACAACAGCAACATGTAACAAAGGTAACGATACAAAATTCAGCTCCATTACAGCTCACAAGGTTCACTGACAAAACAGCTGTCTGATACTAAACACGTTTTCCAAACAAATACAACATGCTAACGTTATTAGCACAAGCCTATGGCATTTTACATTGTGTAAATTAGCCTAGCAGCTAGCAGACTATCCCTCTACTCATATGAAGCCAGGGTCATTGCACATCGGGCTTTCTATTTTATTGTCGGAGATGGTGTTGCGTTCAAGGTCGAAAAAAAGGCTGAATATTCGATTTTTTTTTTTTCCACAATCGAATCCTGTGCCATTGAATGAAGTTTCAAAGCTTCAAATTTTTTGGGTCAGCCCTAGGTTGTTCAGTCAGTTATCAGTGCTCAGTTAATATTCTGTGTGATATTGATGCAGTTAAAGGCATTATTTATCTTGTGTACAGTATTTACAGAAATACAGTTGCCTAACGTTAAGATGGTTATAATGAAACCCTCTGATGATCCAGGAGAGTGAAGGGTTGAAACTGTGCACCAACGTCTCTGCATCTTTTCTGTCACAGTAACGACGGCACCGAGTTCGGCGGATCCATCTACCAGAAGGTGAACGACGAGCTGGAGACGGCGGTCACTCTGGCCTGGACCGCCGGCAGCAACAACACTCGCTTTGGCATCGCCGCCAAATACAAGCTGGATAAAGACGCCTCTGTGTCTGTAAGTGCTCGCTCACAGCTCCACTTTAAAGGCTCATTCACACAAACAAACCTTTGTTTCATGTTTTATCACGTCTTGCCCCGCAGGCTAAAGTGAACAATGCCAGTCTGATCGGAGTCGGCTACACCCAGAGCCTTCGGCCAGGTAGGATATTTCCCATCAATCACATCCTTGTAAATACAGTAAATTATCTGATCTTTCAGAGCGATGTTTATATTTGCTTTGAATGACTTCAGCTTTCATAAATTAATTTAGCCACCATGTTGACAGTGACTCGTTAACAAGAGAGCTGTGTCTGAGTCAGTGAATGTGACCTTGAGTGTTCATCAGTACTGGATAGAAGTCACAGAGTTTATACACGAGACAAAGTAATTTGTGTTTGCCTTTAAACACCGTCTGCAACACTCAACACATTTTCATCCTTCTTGATGAGAACAATCCAACACAGGGAGCTAACTACACCACAAACATCGGAGCTTGATAGGAGCTCAAACATCAGGAGGGAGCTCGGAGTAGAGCCGCTGCTCCTTCACGTTGAAAGGGGTCAGTTGAGGTGGTTCAACATCTGATCAGGATCCTCCTGGGCGCCTCCTGTTAGAGGTGTTCTGGGCACGTCCCACTGGTAGGAGGCCCCGGGGCAGACCCAGAACACACTGGAGGGATTACATATCTCATCTGGCCTGGGAACACCTTGGAAGCTGGGGAGAGGGACTCCTCTAGGATAGGTGGAGATATGCCCCCTTTCAGCTTGTTAGTATTGGACCTTTTTCCTGTTGACCTATTACGTCACAGACCAAACAATGGACAAACAAGTTAGCTACGGTTAGCTAGCAGCTAACTGCTACCATGGTGGACAACTTTACAGCTCTGTACATTTGGTCCGTCCAAAAAGTCACAGCTCTGGATGTAGATTTCTCCATGTTGTTACCGGCTTCTTCTTCTCTTACACATTTAATGCTATTGGACTTCTGGGTCAAAGCCCGGGGCGGAAACTGTGGAGCATGCTCAGAGCGCCTCGGCCAGTTTGGGTCTGACTGACTGTATACATGCAGGAGTCACATGATCTGGGTGTGTTCGTCCGACTTTGAGAAATTCGATTTAGTACATATTCAGTTGGACTAACATGTCTACATGGATTTTAAAAGTCCAGTTTTAGTCGGACTAATGATAAAGATCGATTTTCTCTGATGTCATCTAGTTGGGGCCGTTCGCTTTGCACACAGGGGAAGTCTCAGTTAGTTGCCGTCTGCGACCTCACCACTAGATGCCACCAAATCCTCCACACTGGACCTTTCAGGAGAATATCTGCTGAATACTTTGCCTGCTGTGTACTTCTAATGGTTCAACTGTCACACAGGTGTTAAATTTTACTCAGTGTGACATTTAAAGGTCTTATAAAGTCTCACATGTACCTGTGCTGTGTCTCCTCAGGTGTGAAGGTGACCCTCTCAGCCCTGATCGACGGGAAGAACTTCAACGCCGGCGGACACAAAGTCGGGATGGGCTTCGAGCTGGAGGCATAAAGAGGAGAACAAAGAAAAACACAAAGCCACACACTCCTCTGCCCCCCCCCCCCACACACACACACACAGTCCACCACCATCATGTAGCTTCTCTCTGGACTCTCCCTCACACTCCCCCCCCCCCGTTCACACAATTCATGAGCATTTCTGACAGTAATAGTCGAGCCTCGGCATCATGCTTAAACACCCCTGAGAGGAGTTGTGAGGTTGTCAATCGTGAAAGTGACGGCGCATAGTTGTGGATTATTAGCGTTTTTATGGTCATTGAAGTGACACTATTTATTTCCCTGTAGGTTCTGGATGACGTAGTTGTAAATGTAAATGTGTAGCTCCTGTATTCAGTTGTTTCCTGCCTTCCTTAAAGCATGTAAGAATGAACACGTGGATGCAGAGCTGAAAGCGTCTTCGCTAGGTTTAAAAAAAGAAAAAGGTGCCGAGTGTCTGTTTGCTCTTTTGTTTGTTTTTTTTATTGGTTTGAGCTCTTTTGGCCGTGTTGTTGGAATCTGTGGATGATTTAATCTATATAAATGTTTTGATACAACACGTCATGAACATGTGACTGGTTTAAGTTGAGAAGTAAAGACTGAATGAAGGATGTTTAAAACTGCTTTACAGGAACAATGAAAGTCAACGGGAGACCATTTCAGCCACACTCATGAAAGGAAAAAGATTGTGTAAATCATTATGCAGAAACTCTCTCGAAATAATCAATCCCAGTTCACTCTTTGCCCCAAACACTTTGTTCTTAGCGCTCTGTTTCCTGCGTTCACGGACGTCTAGTGGTAGAGTGTCTCAGGATGGATACATGGCCTTCCAAACGGAGGTATTCTAGAGGCACGCTTCACTTTCACTTTCACGAAATCGTCAGTAAGATTGCTGCACAAGCAACAAAAGAAACCCACAAACATATTTTCTTCTTAAATAAAGATTTAAAAATTACATTAACCGTCATTGTTTCAATATATTGTGGTCCTTGTCTTTATAACAAGCATAACAACAAAAAACGCAAGTGGCATGCTGATGTCTCGGTCGCTAACTAGCTAGCTAGCTAATTGTTATTGCTGACTTGTGCATGACAGTCCGGCATTTTCAATGTCTATGTTGAGTTACCTCCAGCTGTCAGAGGCAAAGTTGCTGCACTTGTTGCTTTGCTAATGCCGGTGCACACTGGCAAGGTACGTAGACACACGGGTTGCTAACGTTGGCCTACAGAACACCACTAGTCAGTCCCTTCAGGATTTCACGGGCTGTTTTTTGTGATTGTTGCGGCTTGAAATTGCTGATTACACGGCAGCTGTTCTAGTAAGTTGCGATGCATGTTGCAATATTTTTAAGCTTTTTTAAAAAAAAAAAAAAAAATTGCAGAAACAAACAAAAATTGCAAAAATAGATGCAATGCTATCTCAGATTTGGTGCCTATTATTACGAGCATTAAGTGTTTCCCATAGAATTAGAATCTTTTTGTGACGGTAGGCTGATCGATCGCCGACGAACAGCTGTTGCTGCCATTCCGCTCAGCGCCAAAGGACCGTCTTGATGAGCTGCTGTCCTCCTGCTCTCCCTGCCCGGTTAGCACGAGCTAACACAGCAGCGGCAGCTAACATCCGACACCGAGCTGTTTAACAGTCCAGGGTTCCCACGGTCATGGAAAACCTGGAAAAGTCATGGAATTTTTACAGTCATATTTTCCAGGCCTGGGAAAGTCATGGAATTAGAAAAAAATCATTGAAAAAGTTGCGTGTGATCAAACAAACAGTCTCAGTGTGCAAAGGCCTTAAGACTTGTGAACCAATCATCCATTTTCTGTCTCCATCAGATAAATGGCAACTATAACTGTGATAATACCATTATTGCTCCACGTGAACACCATCGATACTGAAGACACGTCAGGGTGTTGAAAGGTTGCTTCATCTCATAGACGAAGATTTCCACCACTTCCTCTTGTCACTCTGTTCCAACGGGCAGTGTGACTGGAGAACGAGGGTTAGGGGTAAAAATAAAAAATGGGATTGAGCCAATGATGAGAAACTTTCTCGAAATTTGCGCAGGCCTATGTGTTGTCTAGAATTTTGTCTTGGTAGGTCAAAATATTGAGAAAGTTTCTCATTATTTTAAGAAAGTTTTTTTTCTTCACATTGGCAGAAATGGTCTCCCGTACCAGATGCTCTGATATGATCTTTTATTCCTTTGTGACCTCTGGTAGGTGAACTCAATGTAGTGGAATCTTCTGGTAGCTTGTGTAGTTAGTTTGCATTTCTACAATATTGTTTTCATCTATCCGTCACGGTCACAAAGAAAGAGAACACTTTGCATCTGCTCGTAGCGTCTCGTAGGTATCTTGGCTGCTCAGCCGCACCAGGGCGTCTCAACTGGACGGCCAGCTGTTTCCTCATGTTGCTCGGGGACTGCGCTCATTGCTGTCAGTGCTCTTGTCTGGAAAACAACGTACACTCCTCAGATCTGTACAGAAAGTACACTCGATTGTCCTCTGAGTGACTCCAGTTAAAACACTTCTTTTTTTTTTTTGGTAAACATGCATCCAAATGTTTTTGTTTCTCCATCTAATTGTGTCGTCATGATTATAAGGCTCATTTTTCTTTGTCACTTAGACACAGTACCTCATTTTTTTCCAATGTCAATGAAGGGAAATACAATAATAAAAAAAAAATTAAAAACAAGTCGTGAAGTCGATGGAATTCTTTTCTTCATCAAAGCATGGTGTAACTCACTGCTCACTTATGAGCCTTTTCTGGAGCTTTAACCGCGTCTCATGGTCTCCACCTGCTGAGACAGATCAAGTAGAAAGCAGTGGAAGAAACTAGGAACTGGATTCTGACTTAAAGTGAGCATTATGGGAAGTATTCTTATTGGCTTCCTTGCAGAGAGTCAGATAAGAAAATTGATTCCACTATGAAGCTGCAGCAGCTGATCAGCTAACCTGTACAAAACAGAAGTATACTTCAAGTTCATTTTATTTAGTACACTTAGTACAAATTTATTTCTCACGTATACTTTATGTACTAAGTATACAGATATCAATGTGCTAGTAGTGTACTTGTAAGTTAGCTACTTTAATACTTCTTGTGACTAAACTAGCACACTTTTTACTTTATAAAAGTATGCTTGAAGTTGTTTTTTAATTTTTGAAAGTATACTTCTTCAGTTTAAAAATATACTTTTTTTAGTTTATAAAAGTATACTTACAAGTGTACTTTTTAGTTTAAAAGTATACTGGAAGTGCAAGAGTAGTAAACTTTGAGAACATAACTACTTTACATTGAAGTTTTATTTTGTACTGTGCCTATACTGGGAGCTATACTTAATACGTACTAGTTTATAAAAGTACACTTTAAAGTATACTTCAAGTAAACATATTTACATACTGTTACCTTATTAGTTATACACTTGTAGCCTACTTTTTAGTTTATGAAAGTACACATTAAAGTATACTCTCAGTAAACTACGAGCGTAAAAGCTTTTACACTGCAAGTGTACTTGTAAGTTTTCTTCAAGTGAACTTCACATCATACTTGTAGTTCACTATTTATATCTATTTTTTCCACCTTTAAGTATAAAACTAGGTTGCCATTCAGGTGTTACATGTTATACATGTATACTTAAACTGTTCTTTCAGTAGCTTTGACGTTAACTTAACGTGTACACAACCAGCGGACTATACTTGTCTCAAGTATATCTTGATCAAAAGATTTAGTAGAAGTATAAGCCGAATATACTTTTTTTTATACTTGTCAGTATGTAAGTATTCATACTGTTGGTAATATCTGATAAGGACACAAAAAGTAATCTGGAAGTATACTCTAAGTTTTTAGTTTAAAAGAGTAAATAAACGTCTTTGCTGTGAGGGTAGCTCAGCGTAACGACTGGAAAAAGATACCCAGTGTTTTTGGGGGGGATTATGTTTCCTGTCTCGATGCAAAGTCAGTGGTAGCGTATGCACCGTACAGACGTGAGTCTCTCAGCAGTATTTCCCAAAATGTCAAACGATTCCTTTAAGATATTCCTTCTTTATTTGACAAACAAAACAACAGATGAAGTTTTGCAGCTGTGTTTAAACAGTGTCTTTAATTTCAAGACCCTCACAACACATTAAAGTTTATATTAAACATAACTGGACTATAAAATACCTCCATACAGAACATTAACATATTCACGACTTAATAAATCTCTTCAGCTCAAAGACAAATTGAATCTTAATGCTAGTCCAAGTCTTTCGGTGCACTTCTCTGGTCGTAAACTTGTAGTTTATCCATGCAAAGTTATTTTTCTTTAATGATAAATCAGCCTTTCAGGGATTATGTGCTCTCAAACAAAGAGAAGAGAAGCTTTATGTGCAGGAAATATTCACCCTGACACTTTACATCTGCAGCTCCGAGGCAAAATCAGTTACTTAGATATTACTACAGAATATTTTTTAAGTAAACCCACAGGCTTTTACATCGCAGACACTTGCACTAGCATTAACAGAAGTCATGCTGCATCACATTTGACATTTCTGACACAATTAAATCATCTTAAAATGTTTGTAGCTGATGAATCATAAATATCTGAACTTCCCCTTCAGTGAATATTGGTCTGACTCATTTCCTACTATGTCTGGTTGAGCTGCCTCATATAGAGTAGTTATGACATACAAAGGGTGAAAGGGTCAGTTCACCAAAATCATAAAAATACACATATTCTCCATTAGCCTGCAGCGGTGTTAGCCGCACAGATAGTTTTGTTTTTATTTGTTCAGGTGTTTATATATTAATGTCTGAGATAGCTGCCTTCATATTGATACAGTGGAGGTGCATGGAATTAGTGGCTTTGCATGGCTGTACTCTGCTTTGAGCTAAATGCTAACATCTGCAAGCTAACATGCTGAAATAACAATGCTACATGTTGAGGTTTAGCAGGTTTAGCATGTACAGCAGTTTAGTTCAGCATATCAGCATGCTAACATTTGCTAATTAGCACTCAACATACAGTTGAGGATGATAGAAACATATTTAGATCTGCAGCTACTTCAAAGTGTTGGACAAGTTAAAATGTGACCTGGTGAAAAGTTAAATGATCATCAAAATTATTACGATTCATCCTGAGGGGAACATGAATGTCTGAACCATGTTTCATTACAATGCATCCAATTATTCTCTCACAATCAAAAATGTAAACTTGCTTTTAGGACTAAAAGAACACTCAGACTCATAAATGTAAGTCAAGCAATCAGTAACGTTATAAGGATTCATCCTCTGAGGACCCTCAATATTTGTACCAAATTTCATAGTAATTCATCCAATTGTTGCGGAGATATTTAGCCTAAAGCCAAAAACAAGAACCGCATGGTGGCCCTGGATGAAAAGTTGGATGACTAACAAAATCATAGGGATTCATCCTCTGGGAACACTGAATGTCTGAAGAAAATGTCATGGCAATCCATCAAATAGTTACTGAGATATTTTGCTCAAAACAACAAAAGTAAACCTCATGGTGGTGCTAGATGAAAAGTCAGAAGATAATCAAAGTCAGTAAGATTCATCCTCCGGGGAACATGAATTACTGCACAAAATTTCAAGACAATCCATCCAACTGTTGCCTAGATATTTCACCCAAAACCACAACTGTCTACCTCATGGTCACGCTACATAAAAACTTTGTTGATCATTAAAATCATTAGGATATATCCCCTGATGAATAGTCAGGGGATAAGTGAAGTCATAAGGGTTCATCCTCTGAGGACCTTGAGTATTTGTATCAAATTTCATGGTAATTCATCCAACTGTTGTTGAGATATATTGCTCAAAACCACAACCATCAACCTCAAGGTAGTGTTGGATAAATACCAAAATCATTATGATTCATCCTCCGGGAACCATGAATGACTGACTCAAATTTCATGGCAATACATTCTATTGTTGCTGACATACTGTGCTCAAAATAACAAGTGCAAATGTCATGGTGGCACCAGATGAAAAAGTCAGAGGATCATCAACATCAGTTGGATTCATCATCTGAGGAACAAAAATTTGTAACAATTCATCCAATTGTTGCCGAGACATTACACTTAAAACCACGACTGTCAACCTCGTGGTAGTGCTAGATAAAAACTTAAGATGATCATCAAAAATTAGGATCTATCCTCTGGGAACCATGATTGTCTGATATATTTCAGTCTGAACTAAACTGGTAGACTAAACGACATCGCCATCCCGAGAGCCCTGCAGCTAGCATGGCTAACAATCAATCGCTGTGAGTCTTTTACAAAACAACGTCCCTGTAACGCTGGAAAATCAACATTTGAACGGAATTTACCATTGAAGAAAATAATCCCTAGAAAAACTTTGCACCATAAACAATCCATTTATCGCCGCTGTATTTTAATGAAGGCACACATCTTAAAATCTAGTCACATAAAAACTATCTGCAGGCTGGACACCACTGAGTTGTTTAGAATTTGGGTGAACTGACCCTTTAAGGCCTGTTTGTGTGACTGGGCGTTTCCAAACCTCTTCACAGGATTCAGATTTCTCACAGCAGAGCCAAACGTCTTCAGCGTCCTTTGTCTTTTTGTTTCCACTCCTTTAAAAACGGCTCTTGAAAGCTTTGGCTCCGAGTTTTGTCATTCAAGTTTCGTCACTTTGCCGACTTCTTCTTTCTGTCACATGTTACTTCTTCATGCGTTAAAGAATGTGAAACATCCAAACACTTCCTGTGGAGGACTTCACAGCAGGTTGACCTTTGCCACCACTTGCTTGCAGCCTGTCTGGGAGTACTCATGCCCCCCCACCTCGGGGTAATATGTTATCTCCCCTGCCAGGCGCTCTATGTTGGTATGATCCGGGTAGAACCCCTCTCGAGTCATTTCGTCCAGGAAGCACTCCATCACATGACCTTTCTCCAAAAGGCCCAGCGGTAAGAGGTCCGCCTCTGTCCACAGTGAGTGGAGCTTCTCCAGAGTGTTGCGTAATATCGGAGTCAGCTCTTTTACCAGGTTACTATGACGACCGGATGCAGTGGAGATACTCGAGGAGTTGTGCAGCATGTGTTTGGTGATGTGCGCGTGACCCAGGTTGCTCAGGAACAGGTAGATGGCGTTCAGGTACTCGTTGGACTGCTTGGTGGCCATGAGATGCTGCAGCGCGTCCAGGATCTCGTCATGCATGTGCTCGGCCTCGTCGAAGATGAAGAGCGGGATCTTCTCCTCTTCCTCAGCCCGCTCCACCATCTCCGAGATGAGAGCGGAGAGGTCGCGGGCGCACTGCAGGGCGTCGGCCTCCTGGGGGCAGTGGTGGAGAACGTAGTACTGCAGCACCAGCGTCTCCCCCACCACGGAGCGGAAGTGTCCGGCCAGGAGGCGCCCCAGGTGGCTCTTGCCCACGCCGCTGGGGCCGTGCACGGACACCACCAGGGGTTTGTTGTGGACGTAGGTTGACAGGTAGTCCTTCAGGTGGGACAGGAGACCCTCCACCGCCCCCTGCTGCCCAAACACCTCTCTCCTCAGAGTCTTCTCCAGCCCCTCCAGGTCATACCTAGAGACGCACAGGGGAGGAAAGTTTCTGGTAAATTTCAGAGGAAGGTTTGGCTCAGGAATTCTGTAACTTTACACAATGTCATTATAAAACTGACACCCTTTAACACTGAACTTAACTGGGGGAAATGTGCGTATAAAAATCAATGCAAAATTAAATAAATGAATGAGCAAGAAATTTGTAAAAAGAAAAAATTAAAAACCAAAGAACTCCTACGCAAAGTCTACACCTTGAATATCAAGGTTATTTTGTAAACCTAGTCGTACCTGAGAACGTGGTCGTCTAGGTTCTCTATGGCGTTGTACACCTGGAGAGAAACAAGAGACAGATATTAAGAATATGAGAGAACATATCTGTGTCTCGAATCAGTACTGCAAACTATATATATATAATGTCTACACCAGTCTTTATAGAGCACACAAATTCCCGCTGGGATGCATGGACACGATGGACACGATGGACATGACACAAATGATGATGCAAAACAGGTGAATTAAGCGGTGCAAATGAAGCAAGTAGCACAATTGTCCGTCATACGCTTATCACGAGTTGAAAAATCTGAACTTCAGCAACCACCTTGCGCCACGATAGCCAATCAGCACTGAGATCCTCTGGGGGCGTATGACGGGAGGATGCATCAGTGGAAGTTTATTCCTCAATTTAGCGATTTCACACGTGTATGTCACAAGTTATTTGCACGTATGAAGCGAGTCAAAACAAAATGGTGCGAGAAGTATACTTGCTGCAGACAATGCGTACTCATACGCATCATGGCTGCCCTGCTTATTGTGCAGTCTTTGGTGCGTAGGCCGCTCACTTTGACTCGAGGTAATGTGATGTGTGCGCGAAATGCAATATTGACATGAACACTAGAGGCGCTCGTGCAAAGTAGACTTCTAAAGACTGAACGTGAGGTCAGGCCGCACATACCATCTCTGATGGTGGCAGAGACGACGCCTTTTCCTCTGCCGAATCTTAAAAGACATAAAATTATAATCTCCTCTTCATCGAGAGTTTCCATGTTTGTGTATAGCCTACTACATCCAGAAATACAGTGTCACCGCCTTCTTTGCTTTTCGCGACCTCTGTGTCTGAGTGCTGTGGTCTGCCCCTAGCGGAGACCACCAGTATCAGGCGTCTTGGTTGCGTTGACAAACGACCATGCTACAGAAAGTATACACACAGGCGCAGCACACCATGTACGCGTACGTTTGGCCATGCAGCCCGTATACTTGGCTCACATGCACTAACATGCACGTGTGGCCGAACTGTCGACCACAACAAATGACAAAGAAGCTTGGATTACAACACACACAGAGGGAGCGTGGCTTCGCCTTCTGCTCAGGACGCCATTACTCCACTACATCTGTTCATGGCAAGTAGGGCTGGGCGATGTAGCGACTATGTACGATATGCCGAAAGCAAAATATAAATTTAGACACTGTTTATATTGATATAGGGTCAAGTTGTGCCATGTAACACTTTTCTTTCAAAAAGCTATACCAGTGTGCATCTCTCTTCTCTCACACTGCACAAAGTTCTCCATCAACGCTCAGAGAGACACAGAGCTGCTCCTCTGTTTAATCTGTCTGTTCATTAGTCTATAGTGCGACATCAGTCTGTAGGCTGCACAAACTACGCTAAGCCAGCCCTAATAGCAAGGTGTTTACTGCTGTGTTATTGCTCTGAATGCTCCCTTAACTGTTATAGGAAAAGAAAATTAAACAATAATAATTCTTAAGAAGGTCGCTGACAGTTAATAGTTTTCTGAGATGTTCGTGGAGCGGTTTCATCACCATCTACAATGCATTTTTTGTTGGTTTCTTTTTGTCAGTCACAAGCAGCTCCTCCAGTTCATAGAGTGAGAATAGTTTTTATCAACAGCATCAAAACCAATGGTTTTAAGCATGTGATACTTTCCCAGTGTGAACAGTTTACATTCAAAACCTGCTCAGAATTCATAGGTAGTATTGATTTGGGACACAGCTCCCTCGGATCATCCAGTTTACAAAAATTTTAAGTAATAACATCTAAGAAATCTCAAGGTAGTGAGCAGCAGAGGGAACATTTTGGATCCTCTCCCAGTCATGCCGTGCCAGTCCGAATGTTTACTCCTGCAAGTTGGACCCTGTAATCTGCACAGATAATTTCTTTGGAAAGGAGACAACTCGTGTCCTCGTTTGTCGCTGCTGCTCAGCTGCAAAACTGCAGCAGGAAGCACAGTGTGACCTATCAGAAATATTTATGTTGGAAACTGCCAAATAAACTCTGTGTAATGCCGTGAGATACACGTGATAATGTCAGACACAGTCATGGTCGGGTGAGCTCACTAAGAGGCCCCTGAGGCATGAGTGAAACTCTTCTGAAGAGTTCCTTGAGATTAGGTGATGATGCGTAACCCACTCTAGACCTGACAGTAAATGAACGCCGACACGACTGAACGTGCAGACAAAGCGTTCAGTCTGTATTACACCCTGCGTCCTCAAACGAGATTTATTGGAGAGATAGAACTCCTCCCCCTCACTGTTTATAAAGCAGCATTTAGTTTCTTTACCTGGATGAAGACGATGGCGAAGAGCAGGTAGAGGCAGTACTTGGCTCGGCTTTGCTCCTGCTTTGGAGGGGCCCGCCGCCCCCCTCTGTTGGGAAACATCACCCGCTTCCTCCTCCTCTTCTTCTTCCTCTGAGGGGCGGCGGACGACAGGGTGGAGTGGGTGGAGTAGGTGGAGTAGGTGGAGAGGGGATCTCCGTCGAAGGTGAAGATTTTGGGGCTGGTTCTCAGCGGTGCTCCGGTGAGGGTCCCGGCTCCTCCCAGCCCCAGGGCCAACTCCTGACGCCTCTTCTTCATGGCCTGGTACTTCTGTTTGATGCGTATGACGGCGCGCAGAGACGAGGAGAAGTTGGACAGACTGGGGACCGGACCGTTTCTTTGTCCTTCGCTCTCCATCTCTTCATCCATCTCTCCATCGACCTCTCCCTCTGTCTGAGAGGCCGAGGTGCTGCTTTCCTGGTCACTCATCTGCAGAGAGAAAGAGGAGGACGTCAATGGAGCATTTTAACGTCTTTCAGCTCTTTGTTTTGGTTTTACATCCCCAACTTTACTCTTCTGGTTAGTTTTCTTGCGAACCAGCCTCTGTGCGCCACCTGCCCAGGTGTTGCTCTGCGTCTGCCGAATGTATAAACAGACATGTCAGCAGAAAGGTGTGACCTGATATTGCTTTTATCGATACACCAACTTTTCCATAAATCACTTTAGTAGTCGTGATAAGCGTCACTCAACCTGGAAAACCGGTTATATAATGTCCTCTGTGGCTCTGCAGGGAGTTCTAAGGAAATTACTCAAGTAACATCACCCTGGTATCTTTGCTTGAGCTAACGTAGGAAATGCAGAATTAAGTGTGTCTGGAATTTAACCCATGGATACCTCAGATATCTTTCGCTGTCTCTGCACCGGCGTCCAACCTTCACTGAGGAGCGACTCTAAATTGCTGGAGTACTGTTATTAATGCTTATACATATATATATATGATGACTAGTTTGAGCAAAAAGGCAAATAACTTCTGTTAAATGTCAGAGTTGATGAGCTGGATGAGAAGATTGATCCTCAAACAGGTTCAAATCCGGCTCGTGGCCCTTTGCTGTATGTCAGTCCCCACTCTCTCTCTCTCTCTCCCCATTTCACTCTCTGTCCTGTCATTAAAGGCAAAAAGCCCACAAAAAATAATCTTAAAAAAAAGAAAGGTTTTCGGTTTGGTGGGCTCACCTCCTACTGGCTCAACACATGTAATGGGGTACCCCAGGGTTCTGTGTTAGGTCCCCTGTTATTTTTCATTTATATTAATAGTCTTGGTCAAAATGAAGTTGGTGCCAATTTCTATTTCTATGCCGATGACACACTGATATATTGTGCAGGCTGTCTGTGTGTTATCCAGATACAGCTTATACAACTAAAGCTGGTTTTAAATGCTGATAAAATGAGGGTAATGCATGTCTCACATGCTGGGAAGAAGCCTGTGAACTCTTCTGATGTTCTTACTGTTCAGGGAAAGAAGTTAGAGCTCGTCACATGTCACAGATATCTCAGTGTTTGGCTCGATGACTTCCTGTCTTTAAACCTCAGTTCGATATTTTCTTCAAAAGCTGAGGCTGAAATTTTATTTCAGAAACAAGTCCTGTTTCTTCTGTGACACTAGGAAAAGGCTGGTTGTTGCTACGTTTTTACTGTGATCTGTTGTACATGAATGCATCTGCACATTGTTTGCACGTGTCAGATACTGCACATCATAGTGCACTGAGACTTGTTACAGATTGTAAAGCCCCTCACTCTTCACTGTACGCTTTATTACAGGGCTGACTGGCCTTCTTTTACTTTTCGTAGGCCGAGTCACTGATATTTGTTCATTTATAAAGCCATACTGGGTAAAGAGAGAGAGATCTGACTGTACGCTGTAAAATATTTGACTGTACATTCACAGTTGCATCATTTTTACAGTAAATTATTGTGGACTGACAGCTGTATAGTCTGATCTCACAGTAGTTTTGTCTGCATAGTACTGTGATTTAGCAGTACTGCTGGGGCTGGCCCCTAGCTGACCAAACGTTAGTTGACCAGAAAGGTCATTAGTCAGCAAGATTTCATTGGTTGCTTAGTCACAGGAAAAACAAAAAAACAAATGTGAAACTCTATTAGGAGCTGCGCCACTGTGCTACTTTGCAGATCAATATAAAATATAATCAGCTCACACGTGATGATGTATCATTATACCACTACTTATACAGTATTTCTAACTGTGATATTACTGATCTGAATATATCATTCATCTCTGGTTATACTCAGCCATCCTTCCTTCTTCTGTTATCTAACTTTAGTTCCTCAACATGAGCTACACTTGCACCTCGAGGCCTTTGCGAACAACTGCAGACTGACGTTACATACCGAACTGCCAAGTCATGCTATCAGTCACAGAGAAAGTGCAACATATTGTGAATTTCTCCGAGCCACTTCCTTTTTTTTTGACGGGGAAGGCGTGCCAAAATATTGGGGAACAAAAACTGGATGCAAGAAATTGTTCCAGATATTTGAGAAAAACAAGGTGGTGATGAAAACATAACAACATGCGCAGCTCGAGTGAATTCTGGGTGGTGTTGAAATATCTGCAGCAGAAGCCAAACTTGTATACAGAGAGCTGATAAGGTATCTTTACAGATTGCAACTCACTCATCAGTCAGCTAATACTCTTTATGATAGCAGTTATTGCATTTCACTTCACAGATTTATAAGTTAAAGGACTAATTTTATAATTCATGCCTTCAGTTGTTGCTTCTTTACAGCTCTCCACACGGATGTGACAGTCGTCCAGGTACAGCTGCTGTTTTCCCTCACACATAATATTCAAATCAAGTTAATAATACTGTGGAAATGACCCTGCAGAAAGAAGGAAGTGCGATCCATTCAGGAACATTTGCTGCATAATAACTCCGCCTGTGTAAATGCACACACACAAAACTCTAAGTTTTGCAAACCTTAAAAGGCAAAATGCATTGCATCTGCTTTTAAATCAAGATACTGTTGCACACATTCCTCAATTTTGTTTCTCTGTCTTAATAATTCACACTCTTCAAGTCAGCCTGCAGAAACTGTCACTGCTGCACAATTAGGCTTCGATATCATGCTGGTTACACACTCCCCGTGGTGTTTCAAAGCAAGCAATGGGTGTTTTTTTAGCTTTACGAGAAAGGAGGAACTGTCAGTTACACCCAGAGCAGGGCAGGTCAATGACAAAATGTGCCACACACAACCCAATCAATCCTCCAGTGAATGACAGTCTGAGGGATTTATCTCCTTCCTGGCACAGCAGAGGGGAAGAACAGCTCCAGTGAAAAAAAGAGTGCGTGCATTGTGTGAGTGTGATCAGAGTCGGATATTAGCCTTGGCACAGAGGCTGCTTCATGTCTGGTAAACTTAATAAACTTTGGGGTATTCAGCACAGAAGAATTCAGCAGAGCTCAGTGGGGGAGAGTGAAGGGAAAGACTATCAGTATCTGCCTCTCTGCTGTCTTTTCACATGCATGGACCTGAGAGGACCGGCCGCATACCAAACATTTTCAAGCTCTTTCATGGTGTAAAAAAATACCTTTCTGTCAGCTTTTCTTTCTTGAGTTCTGCGTCACGTTCAGCTGCAAAAACATGCAGAAACTTAAAGCTGAAACACAAAGAGACACAGGTGAGCAGCTTTTTTTTTGAAAATGTGCCTTTTCTTTTGTAGTGTTGAGTTTCACTGAGAGCACAAACAGGTACTAAATTACTGCCTCACACCCTGCTGCACACACACACACACACACACAGCAAGGAGAGGGGGAATGGGACAATGAAACACAGGAGGTGAAGTAAAAACACGCAAGAAAAACAAAGTTTTCTTACCTCCAACGTGGCTCAAATGCTTCTAAAGAGAAATATGTGTTAGTCCATAGCTTGGGGAGCGCAGAGAGAGAGAGTAGACCCACACAGCAAACAGCTCAACTCAGGAAGAGCCCTCCTATCTGTCTATCTTACCTCCAAGTCCTGTTCTCAACCATCTGCTGGCTCCTCCTCTTCTTTCTTCCTCTTTTATTCTCTCATTCTTCTTTCTGCTGTGTTCAAAGGCTCCAACACACTACACCACGCTACTGGCTCATGTAGCAGCTATTGACTCGCAGTTGTGCCTTTCAGAGCACAGAGTGCACTTCAGGTGCTGTGTTTTTCAGCTTCTTAATGATCTTCACAGGTGGAAACCAAATCCTAACTCCAGAACACAGGATTGATTTACTGAAGGAGTATTTCACCCACATAATGAGCTTCTGTGTATCAGGTACTCACCATGTGTTAGGATGAATTCATGGAGGAAACTTCACTTGGTAAACAGAGAAAACTGAGAGAATTCATCGTCAGACAGTCAGACCTACAGCTCGTGCACTATGATCCAAGGCTCTTTTTCTAGTCGTGTGCTCAGCACTTCCATTTTCACTGCAACCTTACGATTGAGGATATTTCTGCATGTGAGTCATGCCTTTAAAGGAGAAGTCTGGTATTTTGCACTTTGAGCCCCATTTCTGGTTGTTTATGATGACATAGAATGGCTAAGACCAGAACAGTACGATTGCTCATTTTCGGAGAATTTGTCTTTCTCCTGCCTGGCTCAACACTGCTGCCTATGGCCATGTGTGAACCTGTCCTAAAACCACCCTGAACGTTTGTTTTCAAAGCCATGAAACTCACCGAGTGGTCAGTGGTGTTTGTTGATGTTCTGACTTAAAAATCGTAGCTAACTGTGGTTTCCGTCCGTGTTTGTTTTGCTATTCATCTCGATTGTGGAACTATTTTTTCAGCTGCCTCACACCCGTGTGTAAACTTCTGCTTGATCATTCGTTTGACCCTGAAGCGTTACACACTCCAGCCCACTTGATGGCGATAATGCTCCTTTACGTGGGTGTCGCCAACCGGCAGGAAACCATTGCAATGTAATGGGACGCAGAGAAGAAGCAGAAGAATAGGGTTGGCGTTGTGTTCAAAGGCATCGTACTGCGAAGGTTGTTTACAAGCGAGTAATCCATTGTGCAGGTGTTTAAACTTATTACAAAACTTTTTCGTTCCAATGTGCACACAGCACTGTCGAGCCGGCACTTTCACTGAGCTAAAAGACTTCAATGACCACGACTTTGACGTAAACAAACCCCTTTCCATTTCTGGTGGCGGATTACTACCAACGGACAATGAGGCTTCTATAGAAAATAAATGGATTAGACAAAATGTCAAATAAATCATCACAGTTTGCCACGATTTTTGTCAGAACATCAGCAAACACCACTGAGCACTCGGTGAGTTTCATGGCTTTGAAAATGAACGTTCAGGGTGGTTTTAGGACAGGTTCACACATGGCCATAGGCAGCAGTTTTAAGCCAGGCCGGAGAAGCAGAATTCTCCGAAACTATTCTGGTCTTAGCCACTCTGTTTCATCATAAACAACCAGAAATGGGGCTCAAAGTGCAAAATACCGGACTTCTCCTTTAAACCAAGCTGCAGTTCCTCTAATGTCCACTTGAGGCTGGCTCCAAGATTGAGTCAGCCCCCATAGACGTTTATACTGTGAGTAAACAGTATGATGTTTTTGGTGGGCGGGGCTTAGCTGGAGGCAAAACAGTTCTCCACAGACACAAGTTGTGTTGTCTTGTTTTAGACGATGGAGGAAGATGATGTGAGTGGTGCGTTCAGAAACACTCATTCAGAGTGGCAGAGCGCACTCTGGACACTCTGTCTGTGGAGACGGAGCAGCAGAGCGCCGAGCGGAGTGAATGTGTGATTAACTTAACCGTTGGTTCATTCATGTAGAAATATAACGCTGCGTTTCTTCCACCAACAGGGCTCTCATTTTAGTGTAGAGCGTCAGACTGAATTTACCAACGCACCATGTCAGGTCACTCACTCTCCGGGACCGCCAGTGTTACTTGAATAAGTAAACACTGACCAACGGGACCAGACTGGCCGACCCGTATGCTCTCACTCAGTGGATGGATGATGTCACAGGAAGTACTGAGCAAACGACTGGATAGATGAGACCTGGATTTTACTGCAGGAGTTGTGAGAGAGTTTGTTAATGGATGATTTAAATGGATAATGTTAATGGATAATATTTACTTTATTGGACAATCATGGCTCAACTCTTCCCTCAGCGTCATCTGTACAGATATGATGATACTTTCGGTAACACTACTGTTGGTGTCTGAGTAACTGCACTGTGGTTGTGTCTATGAGTTACACAGGAAACATTACTAATCATATCTTAGTTCAAAGGAAACCTAAAAGCATGTTCGCTGATGTAACTGCAGACTTCAGTCCTCATTAACTTGCTCTTGTCTTTCATGGCACATCTTCTGTGACTCAAGTATCAACCAGTAATGCACATGAGTACTTGGGTATTTCCATTTTAATTCATCTGACAGCTGTAGTTTGCAGATTAAGATTTTAGCTACAAAACATGATCAGTTAGTAAAATATGATGCAGCGGTGCAGGTTAAACTGTCCAACAGTGAATGGAGTGGATAAATCAGCTCCACCTCAACCAGCTGTGTACACGAAGTGCATTCTACTGATAATACTTGTACTCTGACTTATAATTCTGAATGCAGGATTTGTACTTGCAGTGGAGATATTTTAGTGATACTACCAGCGTGGCTGTAAAGAAATCGGTCTGTTATATTTATAGAGAAAAAATGATTATTCACAATCTTTTGTTTTCTAAGGGTGTTTAACTTTTTGGTGGTTTTAAGAAATTTGTAAAACAGATGTAAAAACTCCTTTTTTAAAGCCCTGATGAAGACCTGCAGTGGTCGAAACATGTTGGCTCTGTTAATGATTTATCCGCTGCAATACAGGACTTTTTAATTTTAATTTACTTCCTTCCTTGTTCTCTATATTTTTGGAGTGCCTCCCTGTCTATCCTGTTGTTTCCTGTTCTCCATGAGCACCTGACACAAGGTTCTGATCTACCTTTGATTATACAGAGCAACCAGTCGTCTCTCTCTTGTCATATCAGCAGAAATTGGCATGTTTGCCGATTCTGATATTTTATTTTAAAACCAATATCAGCTGATACCAACGATGGGCTGATGTCATCGTGCATCCCTTGATGTTATTGTCTGTACAGAGGTTGGCTAACAAGCATTTATGTATACAGCTCCATAGATGTGGAGTCTGCTACAGTTTTTCCTTGTGGTAATCTCATGTTGTGGTTGTGTGTTTCATATTGCTTTTTTGGAGTTGCATGTTTTATATTTTGTATGTTTGTTCTATGTTGCTGCCTGTCTTGGCCGACACACTCTTGAAATGGGAGATTTTTAATCTCAAGAGGTTTTCCCTGTCAAATAAAACAAAGGAGGAAGGAAGGAGGAAGTGCTGCTTGGCTCTGATGGCTCGTTGGTGAGGCAGGTAAAAGTACAAGAAAAGGGTCATTATTAAACGCTGATAGAGTCGATACATGTTGGTCTGTTGATAGATGAAGTGTCTTGGTTCCTATTTCCATCAATCTCCTTATTTATTTTAGACTGCTGGGATCTTGTTTTTTTTATGTCGCTACAACTACTGGATGGATGGATTGCAGTGAAATTTCCAACAGGGACACATTTAATCTTTTATTCTTTATTAGCTCCATCGTCAGGTTCAAATTCTAATTTGTCAAATACCTGCAAAACAAAAAACATTCCCATCGGCCTCAGCTGCACTTTGGGTTTACCGCTAAACAGCAAAAGTTAGCATGCTAACACGCTAAACTAAGATAGCTGACATGGTGAACATCACACTAGCTTTCAGCTCACAGCAGCACTGTGCCTGAGTGCAGCCTCAAAGACTGAATCCAGATGTCCACCCTCTGGACCTGCAGGCTGAGCCCTCGCAGACTTCAGTCGTACGCTCTGTGACAACTTCACCATCATCACATAAAATCTGAGGGCAGAGGCCGCAATCTAACAGAGAGCCCTCAAGACGGTTTTACTCATTGCCATGGAAATGCTCAAGCGACGATTGCAATCAGTGTCTGTTCATCTGACCCTGCAGATAACAAGATATAGACCTCACGTACAGGGCTGGTCAAAATAAAGTCTGTACAACATGCAGACTGCAGACATTCAAATACAGAGGTGTTTATGAATCAGGGCAGAGCTAGGACTAAATAAACTGGGTCGGTCTATTTGTGACATATATTTTATATATATTCAGCATTACACTGTGTGTAGGCTGCAATAATACAATTCATTTTGATTCCCTATACATGTCTCTGTATCATGATGTCGTTGAATATTATTTCTGCTCTACACCAATAAGGTAGAAGTTATTGGGCCACGGTAACTGTTTCACAGATCCATAAGTTTTGTTTTTTAGTCGGCTATTGGAGAAATAAAACAACGTCACGTCCACACTACAATAAATTGTGGACAATTAAATCAGTGAGGTCTGATGAAGTCTGCAGCCCAAGCAGACTCTCTGGAAGTCTGCAGAGAGTCTGCTTTAGGCCGCTTGTGGACTGGAGGAACTGACCTATGGCTAAGCCCCGCCCTCAAACACGATGAGCCAATCACAGTGCGTATAGCCATTCCCATACACTGGGACATTCTCTGCCTGGACGTCCATTGAAATGCATTACAGAAAGTCAGTTTGTTGGGTTTTATGAGCTTTTTCTGAGATTTGAAGTTTAAAAATGGTCAAACGGTGTGCATGGGGTACATGCAACTCTGACACAAGGTATCCTGAGAGGCTGGGCGACCAGGTGTATTTTTACACTTTAAACCACATCTCAAGCGAGAAAAGTGTCTCCTTTGGATAAAGTTGTGTGGTAACGTTAGACCACAACATCAACTCAACGTGAATAAGATTAACAATGATGTCTACATCTGTTCTAAGGTAAGTCAACATTGTGTTTGAGGCAACATATTGTCACTTTGCTGGAAAGAAATATAAAGTTATCTTTAACATCTCTAGCTAACGTTAGCTAAAGTTAGCCTAACGTTAGCTCCTAGCCTGCGTTGTTCATCATGTCACCTTGTTTGCTGGGAGTTCATTAGCCTATTTTGTTCTAGTTTTGTACTTTGGTGATGGTACATCATTGTTAGCTGTTGTCCAAAGGGCTCTAGTTAAGCTAACGTTAACTTCTGGAGCTTAGCTTCATTAACTTATCTGTAATGGCAGAGATAACAAAGGTTGGCAAACGTTATGCTGAATGATTCAGTGTAAATACTGTAGCACCAAACTAACGGAGAGACACTCTTGGTAAAGATGGTAAAAAGGCCGTTATCCTTTTCTCATATTCTGAGCCAAAAACCTTAACTTCAGTGGCACTTTAACTTGTTGTCTTTGATGGTGACGGCAACCAGATGCAGTTCACAAGCGTACACTGTGACCTGTAAATTTTGGCTTGTAATTTAAGCTTTTCATCGACCTTCTCAACAATAAAATGATGAATATATCCCTCCAATGCGTAGTTTAGGCCCTTTTGGTTACTTCTCAATGACATCTGATCGTTATGTCTCCAAAAATCATCAATTGCCTCCTGTGAAATGTCGTGTACTGTGACACCTGCCATAGCGCCGGGCACTGAATGTTGATAGTTTGTCCGAGTGAGTGGAGGGGGCGTGGCTTAGCCAGAGGTCAGTTGTAGATCTGGACGGCCTAAGCACTGTCAGGCTTCCCGGATACACACGCAAAGTCCGCAAGTCTGCAAGGACGGTGAAATCCAGACATTTGGATTCGGCCACAGAGCTGCTAGCATGTCGTCACATTGTTGTATGGCTACTTTTACTTAAGAGTAGGATCTGAATTCTTTTTCTGCAGCTACATGACTAATAAAATTTAAGGAAAAACACTGAAATGGTTCCATCTATGAGTTCAAATGTGACAGAAGTGAGAGGGCGGGTCTTTGATTGGGGAAAAATTGAGATTTTTGATTGACAACACCAGAAACCGATGGTTAGTTTTGCAAAATTATGAGAGCTTACAAGGGTTGCACGCACAGCTGAACATTTCTCAGCTAGTATTTTCATGTTGGGTTTGGACAAAATAAGCTCTTTAAATAGCGTCAATTTTGGTTCTGGGAATCTGTGATCGCCTTTTTGTGACATTGTTTATAAACAATGATTAACTGATGGTGAACAGTGACGGTTGGTTGCAGCCCTAGTTGCGTGGGCGTACAGACTTTAAAGGGATATAAAAAGAAAAGCAAAGAGGAGTGGCAGATGTTTGTATACTGGATCATTTGCCTACGACTGAATGTGTAAAAGCAAAGCTTGTTGCACGCTGCATCCACCCAACAGGGCTTCATCGCATTTGTAATGAGGACTAATGACATTAATAACAGCTGACCATGTGACAGTGACTAACGCTCAGAAACAGCTCGAGTGTTAGAAACACTGACAGAGATGATGTGGAAAGGAAGCTATTAGACTGCTGGAGGAAGCTCAGGAAGTCTGAGCGTTTATCATCTGTCACTGTTTCTCTATGCAGCTCCATCCAGCCTCTGTACACAGTTTACTCTCGACTAGCTGCTGGAGTAAACTGTTAACTTTGTCGTAGGAGGAGGAGGAGGGATTAGTCAGACATGACAGCATCGCTGGGACACGTGTGGCAGTTTGTTCAGGCCTCGTACGGTCTGAGCTCAAACGCTGACAGTGAGACATACACTCTGATGCAACAGGTGACAAGGGCGTTTTCATTTTTAGCTCCACACATCAAAGGTGTTAACAAAGCTTCTCACAGTGTTTGCATCACTTGCATCTGTTTGTTAGATCTTTATCACCTCATGAGTTCACCGCAGAGCGACGTGAGCAGCTTTAGAAAACTGTTTACTGAAGGTTGGAGCCAACGACGAAAACTGAAACGGCAAAAACTTGTAGGTGGACTGAAATTGTGCCGTCCAGTGTGGATGTTAATTAACTCTAACACACACACACACACACACACACACACACACACACACACACACACGTTTGTAGCCACATCCTTTGTTTCTGTTGCAACTCATGTAACAGTACGAATTATACGACCGTCAAACCCTTTCAGCACAGAACCTTTGGAACCAACAGTAACCCTTCAGACATGGTAGACCCATCACAATGTAAAGTCTATGGGCTGAGCGAGAACTTGTGGGCGAGGCCACCAGGAGCAACACTACTGCTCATGTTCAGCGGCTCTACTAGAATGACAAGGCGCCATCTTGGGGTCCAGTATCTAGATATTATTACACATCTATGGCACAAAGTCACAAAGCTTGATTTCCACGATATAAAATGACTCAAATCTTCTGCATCGTGGGGCCCGCCAATTTGCGAATCCTTGGATAGCAAAGGAACGGCCCACTCTACTCTGCCTCTGATTGACTCACCCTGACATTCTTACCCTGAGCCTAACCAATCCAGTCAACCATGGTAACAAGTACCAGCCCTATATCAAGAGTAGGGTGGGTCATTCCCTCGCTATCCTTGGATTTGTAAATTTACGTTGGGCCCACAGATTATGTGAACTACCGACTTCTGCTGGCTGAGCGGCTAACTTCCAGTTTAGCCCTCTGCTAGCTTGAATAGGGATAAAATAATATACTCGTACAATCAACTCCTCTCAAATCCTGAATCAGATCAAATCCCACTTGTGAAACAAGTCAGTCTGCAGCGGTTGTGATGCTCAAAAATATGTATCTACTGATTTACAAAGATCTCTTTTTACAATGTAAGTCTATGGGAAAAAGTCTGTCTGGGCCCCAGGGCATCACATGACGCACCCAGCAGTTGTAATTCCACTGTTTGGCCACTATGTAAAATTAGCTTCAAGGCATTTAAAAGGCGCCGTAATCGTACCCTTTATACAGAGTGGCGAGGTGGAATAACCGTGCAACATTCCCGCCTTAAATGGGCAGCATAAGGGCCGTTTCATAGTCAACGCACGCAACGTGAGCAAGCGACACGAGTAACGTACTTCCTTTCATTGTCAACACATTGAACGCAAGCGACGCAGGCAACACTTGAAATGCAATACATCGCTCGCGCAATAGGGGGTAGCAGAGTCACCGGTACATTCCAGCTAGCTAGTACTACTGTAGCTAGCTAGCACTGCTATTTTATTAGAGTGCAGGGCACTAGAACTGTCATATAAATGGGGGTGTGCCCGTACGAGTTTGCAAAGTTCTTCCTATTCGCCTGCCATATTTCATACCTGCTTCTTTTGTGAATAACAAAAAGTGGTTAATTACAAGTACTTCGCTTGCCTTACCACCCCCGGCAATGCTGACAGAGTGTGACAGAGCCAGGCTAACTCCTGTTTCCTGTCTTTATGCTAAGCTAAGCTAACAGGTATCGATGTCATTTTCATTCACTGCTCATTATTATCCACTTCTCATTATTATTATTGTTATTTATCACTATTTCTTGTATTTGTGTACTTATTTTGCATGCCTAGTTTTTTAAGTTTTAAGTTTTTAAGTTTAAATTTTTTAAATCTTTAATCTGACTCTTTCCCCCTGACTGCTGTAACACTGGAATTTCTCAATTATGGGATCAATAAAGGTGTATCGTAGCTTATCTTATCACCTCACTTTTGGCGGGAAAACAAATGAGTTTATTTCTCAAAGTGTTAGAGTATTTCTATGACGGGCTCTCAGGCAAAAAAAAATCTTCTTTTCCGACCTTTTGAGAGTGATTAATCTTGTGAGCCAAGTGTTTGATAAAATAAAGTAAGGTGCGTCCTCTCTACATCTGAGCTCTGAATTAAGGCTTTTTGGGTTCGTCTAAAGCTTTTACACAAATATCCTGCAAGTTAAAATGTTTTGCCAAGTCATGAATCTAATGTAAAGATGCTCAGATACTTAGAAGGAGTGAAAAGAGAGACTTGTTGCTTCATCTCCACACTGACCTCTTGTTCAGGGTCTTACCTTTAAGGTCAAATAGATGGCGCCTGTGTTTCCAAAATACGTTGTGTGATCAATGTATACAGGACAGGTGTACAGGCTCACATGTGAGACAGGTAGAGGTCATAAAATCTGGATCAGTGGTTCCCTACCATCTAACTCACATGTGGTGGAAAAGAAATGTTTAGATACTTTAATTATGTGAAAACATTTTTTTTTATTATTTTAATGGGTTTTAAAAAAGTATTTTGATTCTTTAATTAAAAAAAATGGGGATGTTACATTAAGTGATTTTTGGCTGGATTAATTAATTAGGGGGAAATTTTAGATTCATTAAATACGTGAAAAAAAGTTGGATTTTTTTTTTAATTAATTGAAATTTTTTTTGGATTCTGTAATTAAGTGAAAAAAAGTATTTTGATTCTTAAATTAGGGTAAAAAATAGATTATTTAATTAAGTGTTTTTTAATTCTTTAAGTGAAACCTTTTTTTATTCTTTAAGTAAAAAAAAATGTGGGATTCTTTAATTCAGAAAGAAAAAGGGTATTTTGTTTTCTGTAAAAATTCAGCCGTAAGAGAGTCCTGCAGCCAAAATTTAAAAAGTGTTGACAACAAAATGTACTCAAAGTACTCAGAAGAAAGGACTTGTGGCCCTCACTAAATGTTATATTAAATTATTGGTTTATTATTACTGATGCTTTAACATGCAGGGACTTTATTTATTTTTATTTAGGTCATAATTTGGCAGAGTGACTTCAGGATCCTTTCAGGTGCTTCCAGGTTACTGTCATGGTATCCTCTGTGGCTCATGTACTCCTGGTTGGGAATCACTGACCTACATCCTGAATGGTACACAAGCTTCCTGCTCCTCCCATAAACGCTTCCCCTTAGTGGGTTTAACTCAGACATCTGTCCCTGGACTTTCCAACGCAGATAAACTGCTCGGATCAGAAAAAGCAACGTCAATGTTTCTCCTCTGTTTATCTTCGTCATCCTGATAAGTGTTCAGTATGAGACGATGAGATAATCAAGCTGATACTCAAGAGTGCCCTGACAGTGTGCCTCTCATCGTCGGCGACTATAAAACCAGAGTGTCAGCTCGATGACAAAAGACCAGCAGCCGTGCTCCAAGTGTTGCTTCACAGAAATTCAACTGTCACATGTTGTTTTCAATTTATGCTTCAGTGGAGCGTTATCAGATGTCTCCATCGTAACTAGAGAATCCTGTTTCTATCACATTAATATCCCTTTCAACCAAAATTAGCGTGTGTATGCACCGGAAAAACCAGTAAGAATATGTGCTGGTCTCCTTTCCAATCGCCAGTGGAGAAGAGTTGCGTACACAGCTCTGCAGTAGACATGAATACCTTTCTATTCTTTCTTTTTACTAGTGTGTCACATTTGACATCCCATGACATCCCAGACCGGCCGGAAAACAGGTTAGTAAACAGCAGAAAGCAGCAGATCATCAAAAATGTTGCAGTGGTTACTTCTTTTTTATGTCTATTTGTTCAGTTTCTTTCAAACTTGGTCCCGATTATGTTAGAACACTGTTCGAAGTCTGCTTGGGCGGAGACGGAGAGTATTTTCTGGTAGTGGTCAAGTGACGCATTAAAATCACTGCCAGTGGAAGCTGTTTGGAGCTGGAGCCGATAAATAACCGTGACTATGGTTGCAGCGATATACGGTTTCAAGGTATACAGTGATATGTAAGTGTAAAAAAATTGGACGTTTTAGCTCCCCTTTATTTTAGTTATTTTCTAAGGAGAAACTTTTTACACAAACTTCTATTAACAACATGTTTTCAAGTTTCAATTATTGTAATAAAATGTTTGTTCAACCAACAGTAACTTTTCTGTTTCATTCCTTTAAGATCACTCTGATTAAAATTAAATGTCTGCTGTCAGTCAGCCTGGTGAAGGCAGTTTGACCAGCCGCTGCTGCTAACAGACAGCTGTTTTTAATCATACAAATATTCCACTGTAGGTACTTTTAACTCATTGACTGTATCTACATTGATTGATCAGCTCCCTGTTGGTGTGGTCAGTCGAACACTGTTGATTACTTCCTGTGAGACTGACATTTAAACATAGTTTGGTGCAGTAAATGTCTGCTGTCAGTCAGCCTGGTGAGGGCAGTTTGGACGGCTGCTTCTGTGGTGACATCAGTAACCACCCAGTCACACTGCGGCACAAAATATGACGATGTCTGCAGCATGACAAAATTCTCCAAGTGTGTGACATAAAAGGAAAGTGTTGAGCAACACTTTTCTGTTGCAAATACGCCATTTCTGTCGAGCAACATTTAATCTTGATAATCTACATTAATTAACCTGTGATCACAAGAAAACAAGCTGTATTACCTCAAGATAATGAAATAATTAACTTGTGATCTCGAGATAACAGCATTTAAAAAAATAAATAACTGCAAGCACGGCTGCTGTCGACTTCTGTAGCTCAGTGTTAGTTTTAGAAACTACTGAGAAATAATATTGGAGAAAAACATTTCAGCATTTTACTTAAGAATAGACAAAAAACAGCCTGACAGGATTTAGGAAAACATCATTTTCCTTTACACAAAGCAAACATTTATCTACTAGTGTCTCTGTGCCAAATTTATCACATGTAAAAGAAAAAATCTTAAAATTGTAAAGAAATGTCAAACTTTGATTACAGGGTTTTAAACTGGGAACAAATGAACATAATGTTGATCTAATAAATACCACATGTAATCAAAATAGCTACTCTTTATAGATTTGAGAAACAGCAGAATATATTCACATCACACTGATGTCAAATATATTTTGAAACCAGAACCAAGTGTCGTCTGACGGAGCAAACCACCCACATGTTCCGCTTTTCTTCTGGTGGGAGCTACATTAAGTTAAGGTGGGAAATTGTGCAGGTTAATAATCATCACTTTCTATTCTTTCTTCAAACAGCTGAGTGTCACGTCTTCATTTCCTCCTCCAAGTGCTTTCTGGGGAACCACGATGATGCAGACACATGTTGACACACAGGACAGAGCTCAGCCAAATGTCCACACTGAGAGGCGGCAACAGTTTTCTAGCATGTTCCAGTAGATTTTACACCGCCGCCTACTTCCTCTTCCTGCCTCGGCCTCTCCTGCCTCTGCCAGAGGACGGGCCTGCTCCGGCGCCGTCTGACGGGCTGGCTGCGATGTTGATCTGTCCCTCCTGGATTTCACTGCGAGCCTCTGGAGGCAGGTGTTCGATCTGCTGCTGCGTCTCCAGATAAAACATCACGTCTCTAAGCTGCTCCTGGAGTTCTGCTATCGCCATGTCCTTACATTCACCTGTGAGATAAGATAACACTTTATTTATAAAGAGGGAAAACTGGTGAGAAGAATGCAAACATAAAAAGTCTGAGATAACAGTAAGGTGTGAACCAAAATGTATACAATATGTACAATGACAAAATCAGGTCATAAACTGTATAAAAATAAAAATGTAAACAGGTTAACGGCAGGAATCAGTCATAGAAATCAATGTACAACATCAGAGTTTAAGCATCGGGATACATCAGACAATACCAGATGTTTAATATATTTCAAAGACGAAAGCAAGATCAGGAATATGCTTTCTTAAACCTTTATGCCTGGTTCACACCACTCGACATTTCTGTCCGTTCCGACAGTCACTAAAGGCCCGTTTCCACCGCAGGAGCTTCGGGGTAATTTTACGGGGCCGGGCCCGTTGGTGTGTGTCTCCACCGCAGGAACCACCCACGAAGGACAGAGTTCCGGAACTTTTACAGGGGCTAAACAAGTCCCTGCCTCGGGGTAGGTACTCAGAACGGCCCTGAAAGACTCCCGGCTGGGGCTTGGGGTTTACTGGGTGCTGATTGGATATACTCAAGGCGGGACGTGACGTCAACAGAAAGCGACAAAATAGCCGGCATTTTTAAAACTCAGCAGACGAGGAGTCGCATTTTTAAAAGGAGTCGTAAGAAGAAAAGCAAGAAACGGAAGACAAATTGTCACGCAACGATTACGTCACATCCAGAGCCCGGTAACTTTACAGGAACCTTCCTCCTACTCCGCCCTCTCAGTGGAGACACGGCAGTTGAGAGGGCCGAGCGAGAGGACGTTCCTGTAAAGTTCCTGCCCCCCCAAATAGTACCAGGAACTTCTTCAGTGGAAACGGGCCTAAAGTCAGATTACGCAATTGTGGAGTCATGAAATCATGCCGTGACTTGGCCGACAGACATGGCACACTACACGATGGTCCACGACCAATCGTCCCCGGTCGTCTTTTACCACGTGTGTGATGTCATCAGGTTATTCTTGTCCTATTTTTATTCTTATTACTATTATTCCAGTCACAGCTACAGCTACATTTGAAGTACCTCTTGCAAACTACACAAGTCACTGAATCCTCCACAACAAGTTCCTGCAAATGTTTCACAATAAAAGACTTTTTAGAAAATGAAGGGATTCTCTAAACTGAAATGATGAGGGGCTTTTACTTTGAAACACATACAGGAAGTGTTGAGTTTGAAATGACAGCACGATGCATTAACTTTATCAAGGCAACAGGAGCGAATAAAAAGTAAAAATTTATAAACACAGAGGGATTAAGGTCCGTGTACTTCACGGGCATTCGTTTTTGGTTTCGAAATAACAAATTGAAACACGGAAAACCAACTATTATCCGTTTTTTTGTTTTGAAATTACCAAACGAAAAAGGAAAAAAACAATCCATCTCCCGTTTTTTTTTTTTTTGATAATAAAGAAAAGAAAAACGGAAAACAAATCGTTATCCATTATCCGATTTAATTTGGGAATTTAAAAAAAAACCCTGTGGGGAAACTCCTTTCTCTATTTTTTGTTTGTTTCTGCTCTGTGACCAGTGAGTTGCATTCGTGTGGTGTCAGAATAATCGGAAAAATTACTTTCCGACTGGGAAAACACATATGAACGCCCGCTCATGTCGGAAAAACAACTCGGAGATAATTTTGGAACAGGAGTTGCTGACTTGACTGAAATTGACGTCACTTTCACAGAAAACTGGCGGACGACAAGGAACGTTTGGTCCATGGTAATAAAACTTATTATTAATTCACGCATTGCATATCATTTTTTGCGGACATGTAATGTGTGATGTGGTATGCCGTTAGTTGCTGTCCATGTAGAGTGACCTAGATTAGTTAGGAAAGCTATTTATTAGCATAACATGTCAGATAAAGCCATGTGTTAGTAGTTTTAGGAAATGCACGTGCTCTGTATGTACATTTCATAGCTCTTATGTGCTCCATGAACGACCTGTCAAGAGATGTGTGTCATCAAAAAAAAAAGTGGTGGCTCGCTTGTGGTGAAAAATAAAGAAAGGAGTTTCCCACAGTTTTTTTGTTTTTTTCCGAAATTAAATTGAATAACGATTCGTTGTCCGTTTTTCTTTTCTTTATTATCAAATAAAAAAACGGGAGAAGGATCGTTTTTTCCTTTTCGTTTGGTCATTTCAAAACAAAAAACGGATAATTGGTTGGTTTTCCGTGTTTCAATTTGTTATTTTGAAATGAAAAACGGATGGCCGTGAAGTACACGGACCGATAAATCAATAACGGCCCGTTTATAATGTAGTCTGTTTCAAATGAAGCTGGTAGCCTCTGTAGTTTTAATTTTCTTACTTTATGTCCTCCATTATGAAGAAAGAACATTCTTGGCTAGCTTGATGCTAATGGCAGTACTCAGCGGGTTGATAGAGTGCCTCTGCTGTTTCCTTTTTACTCTGTGTGCTAACGTCCCTACAGGAAATATCTAAAAGGCTGGGCTGTTGTTGTCCTACAGTTTCCACGGCAGCAGATCGCTCTCCTATTGGTCAAAGTGACGGCTGTGACGGGAGAAGTCATGAAAGAAAATCAAACATGCTAGACTTTCTGTCAAGACGTCATGAGGCGTCTCAGACGTGGCGTCAGTTGTCGTCTGCTATGACTCACTACACAAGATGAAAAAATGGATTATCACGTACAACACTCGTTGTTTCCGAGCAGAGCCGACATCTTGCGATGCTGCGTCAGGCTGATATCGTGTAGTGTGAACCAGGCATTAGGTGTCAAGTGTGAAATAATGCTGTACAGGAAGAATGCTTTTTTATCAATTCACAAAATACAAAGTGAGCGAACAGAAGAAAAGTCTAAATCAAATCAATATCCAGTGTGACCACCCTTTGCCTTTAAAACAGCATCAGTTCTTCAGGTACACCTGCACACAGTCTGGGGCTTTATAGGATCATAGTCAGGTGTGTGATTGAGAGGTGCTCAGCTGTGTAGGAGGCTTCAAACTGGGTGAGGAGACAGTTTGAGATCACAGGTCATACACCATGACAAGACTGAATATAAAGTATCATGACGAAGCATCACCCACATCACATTTACAGCTCCCTGAACATGTAAACCCAAGATGAACTACCAACTCTCTGCTTTAAATAACTCACATATGCTACAGAATGTATACAACACCCACTGTGACTGCTGGCCGACACACAGCTGTGGGAACTTCCTGTTTGTACAAGAGACTGAGATAAACATTTAGAACTACAAATATTAACCTACACAGCTATAAATCATCATCATCATCAATTACTGACAAATAAACAAGGGGTAAATCAACATGTATCCTACAGATAAGCTACTGTAGCTAGCTGCTGTAAACACCCAGTGGACCTGCACTGACTGATGATGTAACCAGGCTGTGAAGACGGAGTAACGTGTGCCCTGTAGCCCGAGGAGAAGTTGTACTTACATCCTGTGCTGCTGCTGTGCTAACCAGCTAAACCCAGGATGGTGAAATACTCCGAGTGGCGTAAACTTTCAGGGAAATGCTTCACAACACAAAAACAGAAGCTGCAGAAGCAACTGATAACGCTGCAGCAGCCATGTCGGAGTCCATTCGTGTTCATCCAGAGCTGTCAGTGCAGAGGTTATTGTTTTAGGCATTGTGACGTGGCTGTAGGGATGGAAATGTTGGTCAGCTGCTGCACCACTGTGGCCCAGAAATATCTCAACAACTATCAGATGGACTGCAAGAAAATTTGGTTGAGTTTAGCTGGGCGGCGTAAAACTCCAGCTATGTATATTTAAAATATGCTAATATAAAGGGCCAAAACATTAAAGGGATAGTGCACCCAAAAATGAAAATTCAGCCATCATCTACTCACCCATATGCCGAGGGAGGCTCAGGTGAAACAACTTTTTATGTCGGGGCTTCAGGACACTTGGATCACTGCGGACGAGCAGTATGGAAATATTTTGTGGTTTCAATGATGTGTTTTTGGACGTTTGAATCTGGGGCGCCGTCAGCCTCCATTAGGTGGAGTTGTGTTGCTACCTCCTCTCCCCTTGGATCTCTGCAAGTGATGTGAGGACTCTAAAACTTCACCTGAGCCTCCCTCGGCATATGGGTGAGTAGATAATGGCTGAATTTTCATTTTTGGGTGCACTATCCCTTTAACAAACCCTGAGTTACAAATATTTAAACACATTTTGCAAAATAACTTCTCTCAACATAATCTTCACAGCGCAAAGACACAGACACAGCCTGGATTTATTTACACAGTGCTGATCAAACTTGAGTCACCTAGCAAAGCGAGCGAGCTAATGTGTAATGCATGAGTGTAACCACAGCATTACAGGATCAAACTCCGACCACAGTCACACAAAAACAAAATTAGTCAGCTCTGTTAACACATGCGAACAGGAAACGTGGTAAATATAAAAGTGCTTATGTTAAGTGGTGGTTGTGTTCAGTGTGTCACATTAACGCAAAATCTGGATGAAACTTTCTCATTAAAACAAGTGAAATGGCACAAAGTGTGTGTGTCTGCTCGGCATGAACACAGCGCTCATACGCTGGGGAACATTTGTTTAAACAGTCGTCATCCTCAGGGCCGAGCGCTGGAGGAAAATACAGGTATGTTTAAACTGTAGACCTGAAATTTCCATTCAGACCTCTCAGCTGATTCATGTTGCCCTCACGCACAGTGCTGAAATGTCAGTGTGTGTGTGGTATAAATGCTGCTCTCAGGACGTTCCTGTTTCAAACACACTGATACAAAGAGGAGGGCTTGTTTATTAAGAAGTGCTGAGTGAAATATCCTCAATCCTAACAATTAAAAACCATGATTGTAATTGTCCCATGAGGTGGACTGAGCTGATTTAAAGACGACAATTTCTGGATACTGACATTCTTTGACTCTGTCCACCTCCTGTCGACCTGCTGATGTGACTCCAGCTGCTATTTGTTTATGATTTGCAAATACATTGTAATATAAATGAGGAAGTGCTCTCTGGCCGCTGGCCCCAGACACAAAAATAAACCCGTCATTCAAGCACATGCGACCCTTTTCTCTGTGAGAGTATACCACGATCTGAACGTCATTCGACACATTCCTGTTACGTATCCCTCCCAAGCATCGTCCTGTTGCTCTGGATTCTTTAGCCTGACACTGTAAATGAGCAGCTAGCTTATCTGGGCGCAGCAACATGTGAGCTGATATACGTAGAGATGCACCGGGATGTTTCAGGGATCTGTATCGGCTGAAATAAACATGATCAAGTTACTCTACTCTGCCGTGTTTTGTCCCGTTTCGTCCACCACCTTTGTGAGGTGATGGATGCAAGGACAGATAAAATGTTTACATCAGTTATCGTCGCCGCCTCCTCCTCACTCACCGCTCTCTCTCCCTTTGCGTTCCTCCTCTGCCAGCTGGGCCTGCAGCTGCGTCTGATTGGCTCTCAGACAGCGGTTCATCTCCTGCTCCTCCTTCAGCTCTTGGCTCAGCTTCACCACTCGACTGTTGAGCTGAGTGCACCTGAACATACAAACACAGAATGAGCTGCGTGTTGCCAAGTTCTCTGCACCAAAGCATCTGAAGGAGCTGATTATTACAGATTTGGTTTCATTTTTGTAGCTCTGTCTGTAACGGATAATTTACTGGGACATTTTAACGGAGTGCATTTCCACTTGTCATAGCAGGAGAAGATGTGGCAACTAACCCTAACCCTGTGAATCCATGAAGCACAAGGCTGAGAGGAAAGGCCTCTTGTATTTATGTCATATTGTATATTTTTTTTTCTCTTAAAATTATACTAATAATTATCACTTAAAGGGGAACTAGTGTTTTTTCAACCTGGGCCCTATTTTCTGATCTACTTTTGTCTAAATGAGTGATAGGATGTTCGATATGTGACATGTCTCCAGTATGAAGCTAGGGCTGACCTGCCTGCAGCCCGTGAGCGCACGCTATATTAAATAATAGGGCACTCAGACAGCGTCAAACAACGTCACAATACGTCCACTAAAAGTGCATTTTTTTCACACAGATAGGCTCGGATTGTTAGTATAATTATCTGACAACATAACGGAAAGGAGAAATGAAAGTGTGTGTTTACCTTTAGCTGGATTCAGACATGTTCCTCTGCCTGTTGCTGCTCCCTGTCTCTCCTCGTCCGCTCCTCAGTTTCAATGAGCTCTGCGTCCGTGTACGTCCGTGTACTCTGTGTTCAAATAAATACTCATCAAATTCAAATGGCTCATCCAGATCCAGTTGGTCAAAATTGGGTACAAATTCGGACATGTTTGTTGTGGCAAGTCAAAACACTCAGAGAGTGAATGTCTGGCTCTGAAATCTCACGTCTCGCGAGATTTGAGTTGTTGCAGGAAGTTACCGTTGAAGTGACCTCACAAACGTGAGGAGTTACTCTGTTTGGAGTAGTCATGGCTGAATTTTGACCCGATTCTGACCAACTGGATCTGGATGAGCCATTTGAATTTGGTGAGCGCCCGTATTTATTTGAACACGGAGTACACGGACGCACATGGACGCAGAGCTCATTGAAACTGAAGAGCGGACGAGCAGAGAGAAGGAGCAGCAACAGGCAGAGGAACATGTCTGAATCCAGCTAAAGGTAAACACACACGTTCATTTCTCCTTTCCGTTATGTTGTCAGATAATTATACTAACAATCCGAGCCTATCTGTGTGAAATAAATGCACTTTTAGTGGACGTATTGTGACGTTGTTTGACGCTGTCTGAGTGCCCTATTATTTAATATAGCGCGCGCTCACGGGCTGCAGGCAGTTCAGCCCTAGCTTCGTACTGGAGACATGTCACATATTGAACATCCTATCACTCATTTAGACAAAAGTAGATCAGAACATAGGGCCCAGGTTGAAAAAAAACACTAGTTCCCCTTTAAGGGTCTGTACACATGCTGCGTTCTTTGCGCCCACATATACATTGTTTTCAGTGTAGACACGAGTGCCTATTTTTCAGGGCGTGATGACTGCACCCTGAGATAAACTGACTTCTGGAACACAGCAGTGTGCACCACGTCGTGTGACGAGGACCAACCACTCACAGCTGACAAATATTTCCCTTCTTCCGTAAATAACAGTCTGTGATAAACATGGAGGAGAAGTTGATCATGTCAGTGTAGGGCTACCCAGAGCTTTGCATCTGTCCCACAGACGGCAGGCCTACACACTTATAAACAGCTGCTGGAAGAAGATCAGCTCTGCACTCAGGGTTTCAGCTAACTAGGCTATGATACGGTGCTTGTTAAGGCTGCTTCGCAACCTCAGAGGCAACCTGCCGCCACACTCACAAGAGTAGCGCCCAGAGCCCGACCTCGTGTTTCCCAGGTGGCTGAAGATGCGTCATGTGTACAGCCCCTGATGGGGATCAGGCTAACGAAAGCAAAATTAATTTAAACTGACATCCTTATTTAAGAGCACTTATTCCTCTCGAGGAAATACAACAAACATAAAACAAGACAGAAAACAGATCACGAGATAACGAGCCCAAAAACCAAAACACACTAAGTAATGCGGACAGGTCAGTCTTCACCTACTTCTTCTCCACGCTCTGCTTGTCTTTGCTGATGTCTGCGAACCGTCGCTCCAGGTTATCACAGCGCTCCAGGGTCTCCTTAAATTTAGCCTTCATGTTGTTTATCTGAGAGAAGGACGCATGAGGATCAGAAAAAAGGTGCATGAAAACAATTAGACCTACTGAGAGACGTCTGTACTGTATGTCACACTCAGTACCTCCTCGGCCGTCTCCTTCTCCAGATGAACGATCTTATTCTCCCAGTAAATCCTCTGAGACTCCAGTTGACTCGTCAGCAGGTACGAGTACTGCACACAGGGACAACTGATTACAGCGTGTCTGCGTGGATTGAGCAAACAAAGTCACAAATAAGAAAAGCTCACCTCTAGTTGAAGAGCATCAATTTTCTCAGCGTGGCAGGTGTCTCCCTCACACTCATACTGCACCATCTTCCCGTCAGTCTTACTGGCCACCAGCCGATGCACGTAGTTGTCTGGAAACGCAAAGATCACCAGGTAGAGCAATGAAAAATACATATAGGTAATTTTAAAGTTCTTCCATTGGATTAGAGCTCAAACAATCAATTAAATCGACACTGGGAATTAATTTTTTTGGCGATCGCTTCTTTATTCTAGTAATTTATTCAGCAAAAAATGCTCCTTAAACTTGAGGATATGCTGTTTTTCTCTGTTTTATATCTTTGTAAACTGAATATCTTTGGGTTTCTAAATGTTGGTCAGACTAAGCAAGCAGTATGAATACTTCACATCTGACTCTGGGAATTTATAATGGTAATATTTCACTAGTTTATGACACATTTTATAGAAACAAATAATAATTAACTGAGAAAATAATGGTTCTACATTGACTCATTGACTCCAGTTTGGCTTGAGTGTCGGACGTTCCTTGGTGAGAACGAGGTCTTGAAGGAAATGTTTGCTCACTGAAGACGTTTTGCTTTTTTAATTCATATTTGGTCGACTTTAAAGCCCAGACACACCAAACTGACAAAGAACTTGTGGTGACAAAGGCCGACTGCTGTGTCACCTCACGTTGCCATTGTCTTGGCCATAAAGTTGCGCTTAAACACACTTGTTTCCAGCAGCAGCACCTGATCAGCACCAAAGCAGACACACACGGTGCTTCTCCAAGTCAAGAAAGGATCCTTAAACCTCTGCATTTCAAGGAGGCTACATCATCGAATCTCGCCAAAGGACTGTTCTAATCTCAAGGACCCTTTCAAGGAACTTTCAAGGATGCATGTGTTTATCCTCAGTGTGAATGAAGTACCCACAGTTCCTTACGCACGATCTGTCGTAACTGGAGGTGACGCACACTTGGACACTCGCTGGCCTGTTCTAATGTGTTCACTTAGTGCTGGCAGGGAGTCTTGCCCAGCCTCTGTAGGACCCGACTTGGAAGGACCTGTCCTATTAAAGGAAGCATCTTTGACTCTGAGAAGCACCGACTGTTAGAGACCAGCTGGTGAACACAGTTAGCAGCCACATCTAAGGATTTGGGGACAATGGGCTCAATTTTAGGTCCTACACTTTTTAATCTCTATATGTTACCGTTAGGAGATGTCATCAGGAGACACAGCATTAACTTTCACAGCTATGCTGATGACACACAGCTTTACATGGCCGTGTCTCCTGATGACACAGGGCCCATTGATGCCCTTTTTAACTGCATTTTAGACGTCCAGTCCTGGATGGCTGACAACTTCTTGCAGCTCAACCAGGACAAAACTCAGGTCTTAGTCATCGGTACAGGTCCAGAGAGAGAGAAACTGGAGAACAAACTCCAGGCACTGTCTTTTAATCTGGGTGTTACATTTGATTTTAATCTCAGTTTTGAATCACACATACGAGATGTTACCAAAAAGGCTTTTTATCATCTTAAGAACATCTCCAGAGTGCGCCAGTTTCTCTCTCAAGCTAATGCAGAGACTCTTATCCATGCTTTTATTACCTGCAGAATTGATTATTGTAATGCCCTCCTCTCTGGTCTTCCTAAAAAGAATATCTCACAGCTTCAGCTGCTGCAAAATTCTGCTGCACACATGCTGACGAAGACCAGAAGGAGAGCTCACATTACACCAATTTTAAAATCTCTGCATTGGCTACCTGTATCTTTTAGAATAGATTTTAAGGTTCTTTTATTAGTTTATAAATCTCTTAATGGTCTTGGTCCTTCTTATTTATCTGATTTGCTTTTACCATATGAGCCCAGTAGAGCCCTCAGGTCCTCAGGTAGTGATCTTTTAATAGCTGCTAAAGTTAGAACCAAACCGTACGGTGAGGCATCATTTCATTACTATGGCCCCCATCTGTGGAACAGTTTACCTGAGGACCTGAGAGAGATGTGTGAAATGTGGGCTGGGAGGGTGGGTGGGTGGGGTTTTGTATTTCATTTTGTATTTTATTTTGTACCCCCTGATCCTTTCCTGCTTGTGTTCTGTAATGTACAGCACTTTGTGATACATTTTATGTATGAAAAGTGCTCTATAAATAAAGTGATTGATTGATTGATTGATTGATTGAAACAAAACAGAGCTGCAGCTTCAAAGAACTTTTGTTTCTGAGCTCAAGAATCAACTCTGAATCTTGACTTATAAACCAACCAGGAGGAGACGTCTGTAAAGGTTTACTCTGCAGGACTGAATGTAAACATGCTTGCCAGTTAAAGTAAAAACTAACCCCAGATTCACTCTTGTTTGATGTTTCGCCTCACTATATTTATGGGTTGTTTTTTTGTCTCTTTGATGTCTGCTGCTCACAGTCTGGTACCTGGTTGCTTCCTTTTTATAAAGCCCCGACCTCACCTTAGCGCTGCGGGGGTACACGCTCATAAACAGTCCCTAACAAAGAAAATAAGAAGATAAAAGCTGAGAGAAATACTCCGTCAGTCTGAGAGTGGGTCATAAGTCATGATAGAGAGGAGAGTCTATATATTGTTAATTAGAAAAGATCCTGCAGAGTATTTCTTTAAAGAGCTCGGGGGAGTAGAAACTTAAACATCTACATTCCCATGATAACCGGGAAACACGATGAAAAGACCCCGGACAGCTACTATACTGTTGTACTTAACTTCTAACAGAATATTTCTAAACTGTGCTTTTGCTACTTTTACTTTAGTGGGTAATCAGAGTACTTCTTTCATCGCTGCTTATTAGCCATAACAACTTTATAAAGTTATGAACAAGGCTGTCTCAGATTATTGAGGTGTCCTGCTGCCCTCTAGTGGCTGTGATTAACACAGCATGAATAGCCACACATTCTTGGCCCCAGAGATGTAGCGCCCTTTCCAAATAGGACCCTCCTCACTTCCACTCCTTCATGGAGTGTCACTCTGTTTGTAATCACCTTCAGAGCTGAATGAAGCACCCTTCATTAGGGCGTAGAGTATAAATGAAGCAGCAAGAAACGGATCGGATTGAAGAAGCCATGTAACCTTGGAGAAAATTAAAACTTACTTCCATTACGTTCTTCATGTACGCTATCACTTTTATTTCATCTGAATGTGCTGTTATTGTTTACCTGAATTTTTGCAGATTATCTTTTGTCATTGAAATTAACAAATAAATCACTGAATCAATCAATGAATCAATAGAAATAAACTGTACATCCAAACATCTTTGATGCCATTTCTTTTCCTTGTGTTGTAAACATCTCATTTTCCACTCTGATGATGTTTAGGCTGAAAGCTGCTTAGTTTTTACAGCAGTCTCTGCAGATACATAACACTTAGCAGTGAAATAAACACTCAGGTGTGAACACAGCAAAACAACCGGACTGAGACCTTCTTGAAGAGGTGGTCTCAGTCCGGTTCCAAAGGAACTCTGGTGCGGTTGGTTTGTGGTGAGAAGGTGTTGCGACCTGGATGTGAAGCAACTGCAGTCACATGACACATTGTTTGGGTTAAACATGAGCATGTTACAGTCCTGGAGGATTATTAATGTGCACCTCCTCCTGTACTGCCTTAATATGCACATTCAGCACATCCAATGCATCAAAACATTGTTTTCTAGTTGGAGCCGCACTCGTTTTCAAACTGTATGCTTTGACTAAAATGAACAATGACAGCAATATAGTCCACGATGAGCAGCGCTAAAATCAACCTGCGTAGTTGTCCCTCCATTGTGACATTAGAAAGTGTCACATTTATCTTGCAAGTGTACTCTTCTTCAACGTTTGCTTTACTTCCTGGATTTTTCCCACATGGAAATTCTGACCAATCAAGAGCAGCTTTCTCACACAAGGCATTTGATCTGGTCCTCTTGTAAATGCTGCCGTGAGAACACCAACCAACTCTAGGCAATTATACAACTTTGGAACAACATGAGTCCCTGATTCAGACCAAAGGAGACCACTCTAGGGCTGACAGCAGCCTTAAGTAACTAGAGAAGAGGACATTTGTTCTTAAATACATTGAGGCCTTTGAGTTGTTAACGTTGGTATGACAATATTAGATGTCTGTCTCAGTTTGAGCAGTTAACGTTTGTGAGCACAGTTGGACGGAACTGTATTTATAAGCAGTGTCCTCCAAGACAAACACAATCTGGCGTTGCACATGGTCAGGAAGTCAGAATCAGGGTTTTATAACTCACGTCCACTCCCTACTAGCTGGCTTAAGATGGCTCTTAATGTGGTGGACCACGGAAATGGCGTGGGAGTGGGTAGGGAGGGAGTGTAGAGGTTGGTTTGGTTGCAATTTACGATCACCTTCCTCAACTGGCAACACGTGCCTGTTTACACAAACAAACACACACACAGCTTCAGTACCTCCTGCGTAGTCCCAGACTCTGTGGTTGGTGAGCTGCATAGCGTACGTATGCTGTGTCTCCTCAAAGTGCTTGTAGGCATGCCGGCTGACGTAGCGACCACATCCGATGTGCCCGCAGATCAGACAAATCCACAGGTTCTACAGAGAGCAGAGAAACGTGGGATCAGGAAAGATTCAATAAAAAACAAAGGTGAATTAATTTACAGAGCGACACAGACGGACTGATGTCAGTTACCTCCTGCACTCCGCACTCAAAGCACTTGTTCTCTTCAACAGGTTCTGGTGTTTGACAGTACCTACACACAGGACACCTGAAAAACAGAGCACATACACAGTCAGCTATTGTCACACATGTGTGTGTCCTTTGTGACACAGAAGAATACACGTTAAGAGGAGGACAAAAACAAACATCACATGACACGAAGCCCGGAGAAAAAACCAGTTGACTAAGAATCAGGTGAAAGAGCAGCATGTGATTCTGTCGTTAGTGAGAAGGTTCCTTTATGTACAGGGTTGTAGATCGGTCATATATCGAAACTGTATCTCATGAACTGTGTCACACATGCAGCATGAGTGTCACACAAAGATAAAGTCAAGGCAGATGGACAGAGCTGATTTTATAGTCACATCCTTTGGAGAGAAGAGGTCAGAAATAAGCTGATCTCTGAGGTAACATGTCGTAACACAGGACGGCAGGGTAACTCCAGGTGTGTGTGTGTGTGTGTGTGTGTGTGTGTGTGTGTGTACAACTCACGAGGAGTCCTCCCACCGCTGGAGACACTGGCTGTGAAAGCTGTGGTTGCAGAGAGTGGTGAGGATGCCGTTAACGGACTCGTCCATTCTCTCCAGGCACACGGTGCACTTCGGCAGCTCGGTCAGCTCCATCACCGGCAGACTGGCTCCCTGAGGAGGGAGGGAGGGTGAGGCAAAGAGGGGAAGGGGAGGAGATTAGAGAGAGGAAACTATCCGTGAATCTGTCGATCCTGAACAAACTGATTTCACACATTTCTTTATACAAATCATACAGCACTTTTCAAATCTAAATCACAAAGTGCTTCACGTGGTTGAAACTGGAAAACAAACATTTCAGCACTGCCATTAAATAAATTATGTTTTCAATGATCAATTATCACGTTGTTGCTGATCATTCTTCTGCTGACCGACATACTCTCACATTGCCAACATGTTTCAGCTCTAATCAACCGTTACAGAATGGATTTCTATGGTTATATTTACCTCCTCAGACCTGATAACCTCGGCCCGCTCCACATACACCAGCTGACACACTGCTTCCTCTATGGAGTTGAACTGGCGGCCATTACACGCTGTGTAAAAACTGTCTGCGTCTGCCTGAAATCAAACAGAGAAGAAAACAGCAGCATCACGTCAGATAGTGTCAGAAGTGTAGAGGCACAAACTTCCACATACAATACACAGAGTCCAAAGTCTGAAGCTGCAGACTAACAGTGTGCATGCATCAGAGGAAACAGCCCATGGATGTTATCAAGCAGGAAACTGGGAAGTCCTGTGTGTCTGAACTTCCCTCCAGGTTATGAACACTGCACAGTAGTTACAGCTGACAGTGAAAGCTCACAGCTCAGCTCATCTTTAGGCAACGACAGGAACACAAATCACACAGCGACCTCCTGAAATCTAAGGATGATATTGGGAAAAGACCAGTGTTGTAAATTAGATGAAAAACATGGGAGGTGATTCTTTCAAACACCAGGGAATATATCAGAGAAGCCAGAGGCAAATTTATTCAATTGAAAATGAGACTCAACATAACAGGCAGACTTAAAGACGATCTGTGTTGGAAATGCAGAAAAGAACATGGCACATATGCATTATGGGAAAGTCCTGGAGTTTCTCCCCTGTGGAGGAACGTTCTGGATTATATTGATAAATGGTGAGAATGTGAACTGCCAAGACTACATCTGCATCTTATTGAAAACTGGTCTTATAACCTGTGCTCTGATAATTCTAAGGTGTTAGAAGGAGCCTCAAACTCCTACACTTAATATAGCTCTGTCTCCACCAAACCCTTTCAGTCCAGCACCTCTGGAACCAGCAGTAAGCCTTCAGACATGGTACCTAGACCCTCGGTGTGTTCAGACAGACTCTTAAATGTGGGCGGGGTTGTTGTCACTCACTGCTCCGTCCAGCACTCGCTGTATTTCCTCATCAGCGGTGACACAGATGGAAGTCTGCACCTGGTTTATCGTCCACAGAACGAGGCTGCACGCCCACATTTTCACAACAAAATAGAACAGGCTGCAGTGAGAGTCTCTCTCCATGGGATATTTCAAAATAGCAGCTTTGTGCATTTAGTCCTTCTCAGGCAAGCTCAGGGGTTTAGTGTTGCTGTAGCCCACAGGAAGTGAGGATTAGAATATATGACCTTCACATAATCCGCTCCAAATGAATCTATATTTTTAAAGTCATTACTAAAAGTGTGTGTCATATAAAAACTAAAGTGATGGTCAAAGTTGTCACAGTGAAATTTAAGGTGTGCTGATGGATTCACGTCATCAACTCATGCATTGAGTAACATTACAAGTTAACGTTCCACCTTAAAAGTCACCGGCAGTCGGCCCAGTGAATGAAGTGATTTTTTTCTCTTTCATTTTATAGTTGTAGTTTACTGATGTATGAACAGAGGTTACATAAAACCAGAGTGAGCGTCCTCTACTGACCAATCAGACTGCAGGGTTTCTAGCTCCACCTTTTAGTACCAGATCTGTGTGCTAGGTACCCCAACAGAGGGGGGACCAAACATGGGGACGCTAAGGAACGCTTCTGTTGGTACCATCCACAACTTTTACTGTGGAGACAAAGCGAACTGAACTGAACTGAACTGAACCAAACTGCTCGGTGAAACAGGGCTGACGTCGATAGTCCAAATGATGGAAACTACTGCGTGTGACAAGATACTGGGAAAATGAACAATGGGACAGTTTCAGTGGATATATGTGTCTTGGGGGAACAATCTGATCATGTAAAGACACGTATGATGCTGTATAGTCCACTTTATTAGTGACACGTTTCTCTAATGATTGCCTCACCACTGTGACTGAATTGCTGCACTTCCTGTATTAATGTCTGTCGATATTGTTTTAGACTTCCTGCCTGTTTGTTTTTGTTTGCCACGTTATTTCGTTAAAAAAGTAATAAAAATATGAATAACAAAAAAACATCTGTAATCATAGTTCTGTTGAGATCTCACCTGTGTACAGAACTTAATCAGAACCATGTACTGGTTCGGGGTGGAGTCCCGTATGATCTTCATGTGCTCCATGACCTCATTAAAAGGTGCCAACAGCTTCATGAGGTCATGGCTGGTCATGGTGGCGGGGACCGTCAGGATGCACACCATTGCGCTGCGTCTAACATCTTCAGTCAGTGATGTCATTTTGCTGCAACAACAACAACAACGACAACACATATTGAAACAGTAGACGACCCCTGAAGATACAGACAGACACGTCAGCTGTAACTCACTTGGTCTTGTAAAGGTGCATGATGCCGTGGATGATTTCCACTGATGGGTTCCCGCTGAAGAAGGAGATCTGGTCCGGCAGCTGTTTGGAGGGGGAGTCGGGAGCAGCGCCTGTTGCCTCGCTGCTGTCCTGTGAACCCTCGGTGACCTCCAGACTGTCGGCTTCAGTCTGTGCAGCCGGAGCTTCACTGTCCTGCTCTGCTGAACCACCGGGGTCTTCACCGCCTCCTTTATCTACAGCGACAAAGCAGTCGTTTCATCATCTGATGCACTTAAAGGATAAAGATGGCAGTATTCTAGATTTTTGTAAATGTCAACAGATGCCATTAAAAGAGCAAAACCAACAATGTGTTTGTCGTTTCTCAATACTGTGACTTATTTTTTAAAAGGCTCAGTGATTTCCTAAAACAGCTGGCCACTGTAGATTTCTTTTTGACAAGCGTATCGTAATTTACAGTGTCACTGCACTATGTAATATCCAGTTCATATTCAGTTTTGTTTGAGTGTGAGAAAATGAATTTAAAGAAAGGAAAATAAAAAATCCACGTGTACAGAAACACAGAAATGTGCGTTGTACTTCATAAATGGATTTGTATTTGCATCGCACCTTTCGAGTCTCGTCTAACATAAGAACAATACATGAACTTAAATACATAAAGACGCTGTAGTTTTTAACAAACGTTACTCAAACAGAAGGAGATAACGCATTTGTTGGGGACTATTTTCAATGGCGGATTAATCCACATTTGGGGCGACTGGTAATGGAAGGAAAGATTGGGGCAGATCACTCCCAGCTAGTCAATTTTTTTGAGTCACTCCCCTCTGGCAGGAGGCGGCGGTTCATCAGGACCAAGAACTCAAGCCACAGAAAGTTTCCTCTCATCAGCAAGATCTCGGATCCCCGCTGACACCGACTCCCACACCGCCCCCTACTATCCCAGTACACTGCACATATTCTCTATACCGTGAATTCTGCACATTCCTGGACCAATATTTTGCATCCTGCATAAAACTTTACACAAGGCCCCGATTGACCGGGCCGGGGCAGGTAAAGTGCCATGTCAGGCTGGCAAACCTGTTGTCTGTGAGGGACAGGAAGCGTCTAAAGGTCTGCTCCAGGACAGTCGGAGTCCAGCAGAGAGACTTAAGCTCCCTCTGGGAGAAATATGTCGCCCAGTGTTTTGTGTTTCCCCCGTTGTTTTTCCAGCATACAGCTGATCCCCATCACTCCTGATCAGGGTGGATATAAATGAATGAAGGAGCAGTAGTGCCGGTGCCAGTGGGCCAGAAGGCTGTGACACTGTTGTGTCTTCAAGACTCGAGTAACAAGAGAGTGCTTTCTCTTAGTGCTGTGACATATTGGTTCCCTGCTATGGGTGATCCGGGTCCCTTTTGGAGCTCGTTTTTCGTTGGTGGTCCTTTTTCTTCCTTCAAACTGGCGATTTGTGTGGCTCTCCTTTTTCTTCTTTTGAAGGATCCCTCTGTGTTCATGGTGTTACTCTCACCATCCCCTAGACCTCTGGCGGGGACGTAACACCCAGAAAGCAGAGGGAACTATTAGCCTAATCTAATCACATCCTGTCTTGTGAATTCACCTTAGTGCCCTCAGGCCGGCATGACAAAGCACCCCATAGAAAAAGAAATCGCTATTCCGAGTCCTTTATTCCTTCAACTATCAGGCTGCTGCATTCTGACAGTAGTCTTTGCAAATGATCGCCAGATTTTGTAACCACATATCGGAAGTTTATTTACTCTGTGTTCTTTTCTTCACACAGCTGACAAGCTCAGTGATACTCAAGGAAAGTGCAACATACTGGACTGTTTATCGACATTTACTAATTTATCATTTTTGCCTAGTCAGTGTGTGAGTCAGTATGGGACCACATGAAGTGCCAGTGAGCATCTTTTGCCCATGTTTTGTTCTCTCTGACATATTGCTTCCATATATAAAAGGTGTATATAAGATGTATTATTTCCAGAGCCATGCTGCCTGTTGGTTTTAGAGCACCCTGCATGTCCTCACCTGGGCTGGGCTCAAAGGTCTCTATCACCATGTCCCCCATGGCCCTGCTGCCAATGTGCTGGTGCAGAACAGCTGTTCTTTCCAGATCCGTCTTCCCACTCAGAGTGTGTTTGGCTACACCCAGAGCTTTCTCCTGCAGCTCCTCATCTGACATGCCTTCAGCTGGACACAACACAGACAAGACAAAGTGTCCCTTTAAGCTCTGCTGAGTATCTCAATATAACGGGCAAACATTATTAAAGTGTTTGTTGTAGCTGGGTCAGGTTAACTCAGTGGTTCATTTCTACTTTTGCCAGCATTTACCAGGCTAACAGCTGATGTAAAGATCTCCAGTCTGCAGCTCTTGTCACTTGCTTGTTAGCTTCCCTGCTAACTCAGCACAAAAGCAGTGACTTTAAACGTTTATCAGGAACTTAAACTCACCAGCTGAGTACTGGAAACCTTGTGGAGAAGGAGACTGGTCGGCTAATTCCAGACGGATAACGACCAGAGACACACTCATGTGTTTTCAAAGACACGGACACTTTTACAAAGAACAAAACAAACCTCGGTGACAGCTAGCTAACTGACTAGCTAGCAAGCTAATTAGCTAAGGGCTAAATACAACTAGCCGTAAAGGCAGTAAAAGCTAAACGCCCTTCTGTCCAGTTAAACCAGTATGTTCGTCATACTGGTTCTGTCTCCTCCGACCATTAACACAAACATTACATTTGTGTTTTGAACGCTAATGCGCGGTCTAAGACTTTAGTTAGCCTCCTTACTCTGTACTCACAGCTGTTTCTAGCATGCTGCTCTTCTTCGTGTACGACATGACGCAGCAGTAATAACACTCGGTGTTTTGCCGCCACCCACAGGACTGACTGTGTACTGCACCCGTCAGAGATTAAATACAAGGGACTGTTCTTTACTCTCCAGAGCAGCGGGGCTTGTTTTGTTATTTATTTTAATCTTATCAATTTATGGATCCTTTTGTCTACAAAATGTAAGACAATAGTGAAAGTTACCCACAACAATTCCCCAGAGTCAAAGCTGACTTTGCTTTTGTTCCCCAAACAGTTCCCAAAACGCCCAAAGATTAAGAGAAGATCCCCTTCTGTTCCTGAGATATGATGCTGAGTAATGGCCAGAAAAGTGTTTTATACAGAACTTGATAATGTCACTGTGAAGTTGACCTCTGACCTTTTGGAGATAAAATGTCATCACTTAATTATTGTATTCTACGAGACATTTCTGTGAAGTTTTGTCATAACTAGTGCATGAATTCTTACATTTCGTCCAAAACCATGATTTGTGAGGTCACACTGACCTTTGACATTCAACCACCAAATTCTAATCAGTTCATTGTTGAGTCCAAGTGGACATCTGTGCCAAATTTTAAAAACTTCCCTCAAGGCGTTCTTGAGGTATCACGTTCATAAGGTAACAGTGGCCTTGACCTTTGACCACCAAATTCTAATCAGTTCCTTGTTAAGTCCAAGTGGACATCTGTGCCAAATTTAAGGAAATTCCCTCAAGGCATTCTCGAGATATCACATTCATAAGAAGTCGACAGATGAGGTCACAGTGGACGTTTGTGCGAAGAAGAAGAGAAGAAACTCTGTGACAGAAGCAAGATCGCAGTGACCTTGACCTTTGACCACTAAATTCAAACCAGTTCATCAGTGAATCCAAGAGAATGTTTGTGCCAAATTTAAAGAAACTCCCTAAAGGTGTTCTTGAGCTATCATGTTCATAAGAATGAGATGGACAAGGTAACAGTGGCCTTGACCTTTGACCACCAAATTCTAATCAGTTCCTTGTTAAGTCCAAGTGGACATCTGTGCCAAATTTAAAGAAACTCCCTAAAGGTGTTCTTGAGCTATCATATTCATAAGAATGAGACAGATGAGGTTATGAAGACCTTGACCTTTGTCATTTGACCATCAAATTCTCATCAGTTCATTGTGGAGTCTAAGTGGATGTTTGTGCAAAATTCTCTCAAGGCGCTTTTGAGATATTGTCTTCATAAGAATGAGAAAGACGAGGTAACAGTGGCCTTGACCTTTGACCACCAAATTCTGATCAGTTCCTTGTTAAGTCAAAGTAAACATTTGTGCCAAATTTGAGGAAATTCCCTCAAAGCATTCTCGAGATATCACATTCATAAGAAGTAGACAGATGAGGTCACAGTGGACGTTTGTGCCAAATTTGAAGAAACTCCCTCAAGGCCTTCTTACAATATGATGTTCATAAGAATGAGACAGACGCAAGATCACAGTGACCTTGACCTTTGACCACTAAATTCAAACCACTTCATCAGTGAATCCAAGAAAACGTTTGTGCCAAATTTAAAGAAACTCCCTAAAGGTGTTGTTGAGCTATCACATTCATAAGAATGAGACGGACGAGGTTATGAAGACCTTGACCTCTGTCATTTGACCATCAGATTCTCATCAGTTCATTGTGGAGTCTAAGTGGATGTTTGCAAAATATTAAGAAATTCTCTCAAGGCGTTTTTGAGATATTGTCTTCATAAGAATGAGACAGACGAGGTCACACTGGCCTTGAAATTCAACCACCAAATCTGTTCATCGTTGAGTCCAAGTGAACGTTTGTGCCACATTTGCAGAAACTCCCTAAAGGTGTTTTTTAGCTATTGTGTTAACGAGAATGACACAGGTGCAAAGCTACAGAGGCCTCGAACTTTGACCAAATTGTTCAGTCCAAGTGGACATTTGTGCCAAATTTGAAAGGATTCCCTCAAGGCGTTCCCAAGAATAGGACAGACGACCTGAAAACATAATGCCTCCAGTATCACGGTGACATAAAACAAATAAAAAGAGCTGAAGACATTTCACAACCAAATATTCTCACATTGACTTTTTTTATTTAAAAAAGCTTTGACATTCCAGTGTTTCTGTTTTCCATTTTCTAACAAAAGAGGGTGGTGAGATGACACTCCAGATTGTCAACCATTATTCTGAACCTCAACAACAACCTCAACAACAACCACAACAACAACATGTAGTCAGATCACAAACATCTTCTCTGCAGCCGCGGGTCGTTCAGACACGTGTTAAAAACAAAGGCATCTATCAGCTGATGTGTGTGTGTGTGTGTGTGTGTGATTGTAAGCGGATACAACACCAACAGGAGGGAGAGGCTTACTCACATTTTCACATTGCTCTGCCAAATTATCAACATAATAAAACAAAAACCAAACTGCACACTACCTGCAGTGGTGCATCAGTGCTTGTGGGTGATGTCTGTAAACTAGATCTGCTTTTATCGCTCACTGGTTATTTATTATAGAAGATGCTCATTTTTCTGAGGAGATGCTGAAGCTGAAATTGTTTTGGTTCATGAGACGTGTTTCAGGCAGGAGGGAGGAGGTGGGTGTCTGTAACGGGAATGACAAAAACATCAACACAGGACAAATCTCATGGTATCTACTGCAGCTGTTTTTAAAAACACACTAATGTCCATTCACGCTGTTTTCTGAAAAGGCTGCCTCAACCTCTTTATTTACACTTAGGTCCAAAGTTTGTCTGTGAAACACACCTCTGTGGGTTTGAGCTGCTTCCCAGGTTATAAATATTCTGCAGAGCTGCAGTTTGGCTCAAAATAACTGTGTACTGGATCAGATCTGGGTCAAAGTGGACAAAATCCTCTCGGTGCTCTGCTCTGGACTGAACTACAACTCTGCCAAAACACTCATCCTAATAAATTATATTAGTTTGTGCACTTGTATTTGCCGTTGTGTCGCTACATACATGGATATCCTCTAACAGGTGATGATGTTCTTTGCATACTGATGAATTCTGAGAGAGAGACTTCCCATGCCTGCAGCGACACACTGTGGATGAGTATAAAATGTACAGTTCTTGGTGAATATTAAAGGGTAACTTCGATATTTTTCAACCTGAACCCTATTTTTTTCACGTTTTTTTGCTTAGTGACTCATGGTGGTGACAGTTTGTGATTTTGGTCCAATACTGAGAGAGAGTGCTGCAGCTGGCATCGATGAAACAGGCTGCATTGTAACGTTAAGGGGCAATTGCGCACTGTAATTTACGTCCACTAAAAGTGTTTGTTTTTGTCACTGACAGGCTCAGATTGTTATTCTGAGTGTCTGACAACATTATGAAAGGATCCCTACAGAGATAGAGCTTTGTGTTAAAGGGTCAGATCCTATTTGTTTAACCAGAAACAGCCCTGAAAAAGAAAACATCTTGGTTCATCTCTCAGCTGTTCCAACAGTCACCAGCTCTGGTTTGGTTTAAATTAACCCTTAATTCACCAGTTAGATGTGACAACATGCTGCCTCTATACACACTAACATGACTGTTTATTTAAATGGAGGCTGGTGGGTTTGGTGACGGTGATTTCAGGGCTGTTTCTGGTTAAACAAAAAGGATCTGACTCTTTAACACAAAGCTCTGTCTCTGTAGGAATCATTTCCAAAATGTTGCCAGGCACTTAGAATAATAATCTGGTGGCAATCATAATTTTGGGGCTGTTTCCTGTCAAACAAAAAGGACCTTTCTTATTAACAAAAACATCTTTCTCTGTAAGGACCCTTTCCTTGATGTTGTCAAACATGTATAACAATCTGAGCCTGTCAGTGGTAAAAACAAGCATTATATAAAATGGAGGCTGGTGGGTTTTGGCTATAGCAATTTTGGGGCTGTTTCCTGTAGTTGAAAAGGATCTTGTCTTAAAAAAAAAAGTCTATCTCTGTGAGGACCTTTTCCTTGATGTTGTCAGACACGTGTAACAATCTGAGCCTGTCAGTGTCAAAAACAAGTGCAATTTAAATTTAGTCTGGTGGGTGTAGCAATTGTGATTTCAGGGCTGTTTCTGGTTAAACAAAAAGGATCTGACTCTTTAACACAAAGCTCTATCTCTGTAGGGATCCTTTCATAATGTTGTCACAGAGTTAGAATAACAATCTGAGCCTGTCAGTGGCAAAAACAAACACTATTTCAATGGAGTCTGGTGGGTGTTGCAATTGTGATCTTGGGGCTGTTTCTTGTTAAACCAGAAGGACCTTATCTTTCACAAAAAAGCCTATCTCAGTAGGGATCCTTTCCTCCACTTAGAATGTCAATCTGAGTCTGTCAGTGGCAAAAACAAGTACTATTTAAATGGAGGATGGTGGGTGTGGCAATCATGATTTCAGAGGTGTTTCTTGTTAAATAAATAGGATGTTAATCTTAAACAACGAGCTCTATCTCTGTAGGGATCCTTTCCATAATTTCACACACATAGAATAACAATCTGAGCCTGTCAGTGACAAAAACAAGCACTTTTCCTGAACACTCTTGAAAAACTGTTGCCTCCATTCGTCACTCGGACACAAAAACATGGGAAAATAGAGTCCAGGTTGAAAAGTACAGACGTTCACATTAATATTAAAATGGTCTCTTAAATAATTATAATCAATCCAGTCTTAAAGGATTCTGATTATTTGATCCATGCCTGAATATATTGTTGTTGTGCTGAAACAAACCCAGTTCCACAAGAGACATGTTTACAAGCACCGCTTCTACTGGTATTAAAAAAAGAAAAGAAAGAATAGCGGCAGACAATTCAGATTAAAAAAAAAAAAAAAAAGATAAGTCCTTTAACTCAACCCACCGCTGCTCTTTATAATACTGCAACTACAGGAGGTGGTTCCACTTTCAAAGCGACACACAGGATACACAAAGCAAAGAAAAAAGAAGAAGAAGAAAAGACAAAATAAATGCTGAATGGGGGGAACTTCAGTCTGCAGGTAGCCAGGTGTCCATGTTTCCAGAGGGCTCATCAGTTCAATGCAAAATTGTGCCTGCTTGCTCTTGACGGAGAGAAACAGCTGGAAAAGCAGCACATTGAAATAACTTTCCTCCTTAGTGTTAACAGTCCCTGTGTGTGTGTGTGTGTGTGTGTTTGTGTGTGATTGTTCTCACCAGAGAAATATGGTGAGAAATAAAAAGAGGAAACGTAACTGACAAACAGAATAGTGGTTTATTGTGTCTTATATTCTCATTTAGTCATTGAGAGTTGTGGTAGTTGCTCTTTACTATGTACAATAATTTATTAGATTAGTTCTTCTAAAACTGCGTATTCATTTTTCCTAATTTGCTCTATTCTTATCTTTTTAAGGAGCACGTCTTTTTTTCCTCATTTTTCACTTATAACTGCTGCTGTATAAATTCATGAGTTTACTTACAAGCTCGTGTGCTATAAGAGTTGCAAATGTTCCAGAGGTGTGTGTCCAGGGGAAAGAAAAAGAAAAATCCAGATTGAGAGCTCACAAACGCCGACTGGAGAAATATGCAGGAGGAGAGGAGGCCGGGCGGGTTGTAGGTAGGCTGTAGGAGTCGAAGGTTAGCTGGTGGGCAGACAGACGGTGGTGGAGAGAGGGGGAGCTGATGGTGATGGTGGTGGTGGTGGTGGGGGTACAGTCATCATTATTTGGGGTGTGTGATGGTGCTCAGATCTTGAGGTTCTTTATAGTTTCTGCTCTCTTCTTGAGCAGATCTCCCACCTCCTGTAGTGAGCGCAGGTAACTGCTCTGCACCTTGTCCATAGCAGCCTTCGTAAACGACGCCTCCTCCTGAAACACAGGAAACAAAGAGGGAGCCCGTCAGATGATCGTGCATGATGTAACAATATTCCTTACATCCAAGCCAGGACATCAGCTCCTGCCTGAGCTTTTAACATTTTTACAAGTACTGTATTTCATGTCCTCAAACAGAGTTGGCCAATTTGTTCAACATTCTCTCGCCATAACTTTTCAATCAATATTTGAAAGACTGTTGTAAGGTGGAAAAAGATTAGTTGACCTGTGATGACTGGCTGCTAACTTTCTAAAATGCATTTGACTCGTTGCACAAGTGAGGCAGAAGGGGCTGAGTGAACACGTCCACATCAAGTACACAAGAAGAAGAAAAAAGAGGAACTCCGAAAGAGCCCAGAAGCCAAAAACCCCCCCATAAAGATCATGTGCAGTTCTTTGTTCACAAATGAGTGAGAGGAGGGAGAGATACTCTGCTCACGTGTCTGCACACTCACCTGTGTGTGTCCTTCCAAACTTAAACTGGCCAGTTTAAGGGCCGTCATGCCAGTCTCCTGCCCCTTTATATGCTCCAGAGCCTGGGTGAACACGTCCTGCAAGCTCCCCGTCAGCTCCTGGAAGCCACACACCACCGCTGGCTGCAACACACACAAATAATCAACTACAGAACACTGCGTTTCTCACAGACGAGCACACTCACGCATGGATGTAACAGAGGAAGATTAATAGGAAGATCTGTACCAGAGCTGTGTTTGCATCCTTTTTCTTCTTCTTCTTCTTCTGTAGACTTGTCTTGAGTGGTCGGAGGATCTTGGCACAGTGACTAGCCATCCACAAGACTATGCACACCGTCTGCGCAGAGTAATGTTATCACGTTACAGCTTTAATACATCAGATCCAGAGTGTGTCTCTATGTGTGGAAGCAGAGATGTCTCACCTCAACAAAGAAGACTAGGTTTTCTAATAAGGAGGGCCAGGTTTTTAATGTGCTCTCTTTCAGTTCCAATAAATCCCCTTTGCATTTATTCAGTATTTCTGTGCAGAGACAGAAGGAAAGATGAAGCATGACAGACACAAAATAAACCTCTGAAGTTTACTGATTCAGACATCCAGCTGCTGACTCACCTTGAAGCTGAACTACTAATGATTTGAAACCGTTACAGATCTGGGTTTGAAGCTCTGACGACTCATCTAAGAAGGAGCAACGACAAAAGAAGGGATGAGTATGAGGCATGAGGCAAAGTCATTGATCTGCTTCATGTTCCTGCCGTCTCTTCTTACCGAGTCCAACGGTCTCCAGCTCCTGTAGGTGGACAGACAGCTGGAGGGCTGCAGCCTGGCACTGACAGCTCCCACTGGACAGAGCTGGGGCCAGGCGGGTGGAGGGGGGTCCCAGGAATGGATACTGCAGAGCAACAAAAACATCATTACAGCGATGTACTCGACACATCTCAAGCATTAAGTCGCTCGAACGTACGTAAAAGATTTTCTTCTTTTTGACAACAGAATAGTGAACATGTAGAGATGTTTGTTTTGGTTTGAAACTAGCAAAGTGTACTCAGCAGAGTGCAGATCTCCACCAGGTGTGTCTGGGGGCATGAGGGTGGGGAACAGGTCAGGAAGGCTGTGTGTGTGTGCAAGAAACATGATGATCATGGAAAGTTTTCCAGTAACCAAGTGTCCTGATTTTTGGCCAACTGTATAAACCTAATAAAGGAGGAATAAATGGGTCCAAACGTGTCTCTCCTGGCTCCCTTACGTCTGGAACACACTGCCTGCATGAGCAGCAAGTGGCGGCTACCTTGCTGAACTGCTGCAGCTCGGACACATGCAGTGTTCACACTGACAGTATTGTTGCTGCTGTATCTACTGTATTGACAATATTTCACAATAAAAAGCCTTGTGTTAACACATGAAGGGATTCTGTCCACAGAGACGCTGTCAGAGGGGGATCATTTCGAAACATAGACAGGAAGTGTTTAAGTTAAAAAGAAATTACGGATTAAAAACTCTAGTGAAAGGCAGTTTAATGTCAATATAATTATCAAAAGACCATTTTCATAATCTTTTTTGCTGAAAACAGCACGCACACATCTGATTCTCGAGATGTTCTACAGCTGAGTCAGGACTAAGGAACACTGTTCACATGGGCAGTGTGGCTGCTCTAATCTGTTAACACATGCAGAAAAAAATAAAATAAAAACAAACAAACAAAACAAAAAAAGAAAAAAATGAGAGATTCTGCGACACACATGCTGCTCACGCAGACAGTGTGGCTGCTCTAATCTGTTAACACGGGTAAAATAAATAAATAAAGTTGAATTTAAAATAAGTAGTTCCGCAATGCACACATGCTGCTCATGCTCACACAGGCAGTGTGTTCCAGGCGTTACAGTCAAGATGACAAAAAAGATAACAAACAAAGATTTATTCATCTTGTATCGAGCCTAACCTTTGTAGATCATAACATATCAGGTATGGAATTAACCTGCAGATGCTCTGGTTCAAAATGAGATCAAACTTTCCTATGGATGTCAGATTTTGAGCCACGACAAAGGCCTAAATGTGGCCTACAATGGATGGTAAGACCGACTGTCAGAAATGCCTTTCGCTACGTGATTTTGTCAAAGACTCATAAGAAGAGTGAGGAGTCAGCAGTCGATGATGGTAAAACAGTTAAAAAACAGAGTTTTCAACAATGTGCTGTGAATCACTGCAACCACAAGACATTTGTGAGCATAATGACATGGAAGTGCACACAAAATATGAGGCTGATTGGACCAGTAGTATGTGAGATTAGCTGCAGAGGGACAGACGCTTTTAGTCATTACTTAGGGAGTTATATGAGCACACATTAAGATAAAATTTTAAGACGGCCATGAGGAGGATGGAGGGTTGTTTCAGTCAAGTTGTAAATTTTATTTTTGGACATTAAGTATCCTTAAATTGGGACTTTGGGTTTGTGCATAAAGAAATATTCCTGCAATCCAATATTACTAGACTCTCTGATCTGTGCCCTGCTGCCACTGAGCGCGCTCTGTGAGGCTAGGCTCTTCAGATTTGGGGTGCGACCTGCCAAAAGGACCTTTAGAGAAAGTAGTTTTGTCTCCAATCTGATATCTACAGGTTAGCCAAAAAAATATTTCTCTCCATTCCTTGAGGCGATGCAGAACAGATTTATAGAAGAATGCCTGAACACTGACTGTTGCAAAAAGAGCACAGGATCTGTTTTATATGAGACAATTTGATCCTCACTGAGCTGCAGAGGGAGGAGGAACTTGGCTCACACATGTCAGTTATCAGTTGGTCTGGTTCATCCCTTATCAGTATGTATCAGGCTCAACCAGAAAGTTTTGTAAGATCTGACAAACTTTTCTGTCTTGATTTCAAAATTGGACAAATCCCAGTCCATGTGTGAAGCAACAGTTTCTTATTTCTCTCTTTTCTTTATTTCCTGTTGATGTTATTGGGGTATTTGTGTTAAACGTACCTGTACGCGTTTTTCTGCTATCTGAGCAGCCGTCTGCAGAGTCTGGTTGAGCTGCGACAGCAGGCTGCTGAGGATCGAGGTCTTGTCTCCCACTCCGTTTTCGTTGGTCACCTCAGAGTTCTGTTGCGATGGCGTGTGTCCCAGAGCGGCCAAAGAGGCGAGGAGGCGAAGTGTTAGAGAGCGTATCCTCAGCCACACGGACTCTTCCTCCAGAGAACGACGCCGGTGCTCCTCAGTTAACTGTCTGTGGAAGGAGAGAACAAAGGTTGATTTCGTTTAACCTTTATTCCGCAAAAAATTTGAATGTTAAGTTAAAGGCGACATTTTAAAAACAAGAAGTATGACAAAATGTACCCCACATTTTTCTCAAGAACTAAAACTAAATTCTAATATGAGAGATGGATGAATGGATGTATTTTTCTTTTTTTTTTAGGCTTTTCCGAACACAAGACCACCAGCATCATACACACCATTTTTGTTAGTTTACTTTCTTATTCCTGAAAGTTGGTCCCTACCACCTCCTTTCCCATGACATCACACGTGTCATGAAAGACAGTGAGCACTGACTGGTCGTCTCTCAACCAAGTCACAGCAAGATTTTATGAGTCTATCACTAGCGCATCGTTTGCCTGGTTTAAATCATCTCTCTGGCCGTACTGATTTTGTTCAGCTTAGAAATTTCAAATCCAACTATTTTCCAGTTACTAGTGGTGTTCCGCAGGGCTCTGTCCTAGGCCCCTTTTTATTCATATTTATATTTATACCTACTTATAATCTACTGATGCATTGCTGCTTGTTTTTTTTTTGTTTGTTTGTTTTTTTACTGTGTCTTGTAAGGTGTCCTTGACTGCTTTGAAAGGCACCTATAAATAAAATGCATCATTACTATTATTATTATCATTATTATCATAACTGCCTGATCTGACACAGTGACCATTGTAACAGACAAAAATACTGCGCTGTCTGAACCAGGCGTAAGTCTTTCTGCAGGGACGTCAAGAGGCATCCCAGTTGCAGCGTCAGTTTATGCCCATTGTTGTTCCTGATCCAAGCAGACACCCTTGTTGGCCAGGTTGGCCTTACTGGGCTGATATCGTGTGGTCTGAACCACAAAACTACCCCACCAAAAAATGTATTTTTACCACAATCATGTCAACACTTAACTGTAAGGTAAAATTTTAAGATATATAGTGAATAAGCAGATACACCGCACACAAGAGGGCTGAATTGCCTCTTCTTTTGATTTAGTCTTCATTTGAAATGTTACAAACGTGTTTCGCCCATGGCTTCATCAGGATTAAGATATACTTCACTAATCCTCTCAGGGATTAGTAAAGTATATCCAGTTCCCAAGCCAAGTCCCTATGGACTGAGCTACCGCCGCTCCTATCTGGTGTAAACAGGAAAAAAATACATTTAATGCTGACCTTGCAATTTGCAAACAGCTCAAACTAAAACTGAGGCTGCTGTCAGCCCTAGAGTCGTCTCCTTTGGTCTGAATCAGGGACTCATGTTGTCCCAAAGTTGCTTAATTGCCTGGTTCAGATCCAGGTCGGAACACCTTCTCACCACAAGCCAACCGCACCAGAGTTCCTTTGTAACCGGACTGAGACCACCTCTTCAAGAACGTCTCTGTCCGGTTGTTTTGGTGCACACCTGAGTGTGATTGCTGTGTTCACACCTGCCCAAACCAACCGCACTGAGGGGGCAAATTAACTTGAGTTTGACTGAACCGAACCAAACAGGGCAGGTGTGAAAGCAGCCTAAATGTAATCAGGTGCCACCACTTGAGATTTACTTCTTATTCCTGGGCACATTAGCGACAACATGCACCTCGTTTTTGCCCAAATATGAAACAGTGACGTACCTGTCTTTAGGGTCCCAGCTGGTAAAAACAGTAAGGTCTCTGTTGTCCCTCATATTATCCCAGGGGATGTCATCCTCCTCTGGAGACAAAGACATGGCCTTCACGCTCTCCTCCAGACTCAACACACTGAGACACAAATTAAAAAACAAACAACTATTAAATAAAGAACTCCGCAGCACAAGTAGCATTAATGTAGTGTTTCATGTTTTGAGCATGTTCTCACATATCAGCCTCGAGGAACAGGTCCAGCAGCATCCTCTCAGTGCGGACCTGGGCAAAGTGCAGCGATTGGTTCAACCTGTTCCTGAGAGCGATGAACTCTGGGATTTTCTCAAACGCTCCGTACTTATACGCCTGGATGATATACTCTGAGGTCTGAGGAAGGAGAGATACATTACAGAAGGAACTGAACATAAGAACAAATGTGACCTCGGCTTTAAAGTGTTTAGAAATTGAATCACAAGGTGGGATAGACTTACATCTTTCTGGTTAGAGTGGAAAAACCTGAGGGAGAAATTACAGGACTGGGAGGCTGCAGCGAACTGACCCAATGACTCAGCGTAGCGCGTTAACAGAAACCTGAAAATGAAAAAGAAAGAAGCACTTTTACACTCAAATCTCTGAGTGAATAGTAAATACTGTTCTGGGCTCATATTTATCAAACGTCTCAGAGACTGATATCAGTCGTAGCTGGTCAAAACCTCCCATTTAAACACATTTTTGGTTCAACTTTTAGGGCTAGGAGTAAACTAATGTAATCAATTTATTTAACTCATGCCTGCCTTATGTCGAACAACTCTGCAAACGACTTCACTGTGCAGGTACAGACTGTGCCAATAGTGAAGTTCAACGATGTGGATATTGTCAACTTATAGCTGTGCTCTCTCCAGCACCAAACAGGAAGTAGCAAACCAGGTAGACAGTGAACGTGGAGGGGAAAGAATGTGAACAACTCTCGGTTCTTTTCTGTGGGACAGGAGGAGAAACTGGTGGAGTCGTGGAGTGAACAAGAGTCGGTAGACAGTGTTTAATTCGTATCTGATCCGACAACCAGCACTTACTTTAGTGAGAAATCTTAATTTTTGGAACAGTCCACCTCTCATTCTCACAGTCTCCTCCCACTAAACTAGTGCAGCTACCCAACGGAGGGTGGTTGTGAGTAGAGACGACAAAATCCAAAATGTAAAGTTTGAACATAAACACAGTTCATACTTACAATTCTACTAATGCTGAACTGACAAGACGTGTCGACGTGTGACGCCTTTTATCTTGTGTTTCTAAAGTTATGTGTTTTTGCAGACACATGAGGAAAAAATGTTGTATTTATTAAAGAGAGTTTGACGCAACATTTTCCACCAGGAGCAGGATGGGATCCTGTGCATGTATATTTATTAAATTCATCCCCTCCCAGCTATTTGTCAGATGTATGTTCATTGTTACAGAAATAAATATTTTACACTCTTTATTGCCTGTTCTTTTCATGATATGTGCATTTATTTTAAACTACACACCAGTGGTTGTTCACTGTGTTCACTTACAGCCTGATGCCTAATGACTGCTGCATAAATAACGTAGATAGTTTAGTCACCTATATTTCAATTTGAGTCAGTGTAGGAAGTTTAATCATTAACTCTGAGGTGTGAGTGTTTTCTGAGACGCCTGATAAATACCAGCACAGATGCAGTTTGAGTGTAACTGTGTTGCTGTACTGACCCGATGGTGTCGTGCTGTACATGCTTGGCGTCCAGGCTGGAGTAGAGGTCCACCACAGGCTCAAAGGCTCCCAGGTGACAGTAGACGAGCAGCAGCAGCAGCTTGAACTGGGCGTTGGAGGGACTCAGAGACAGACCCTCCTGGAGGACGCCCAAACACTGCCACACCATGCTCTCATCCCCTGCAGCAGCAACAACACAGAGCAACACAGTTAGAGACATTATCAGTGACACAGAGAGAAGATCTGGAGGAAGAGTCGGGAAAACTCACCAGTGTCTGTCCATAAGTCGATGTATACATGAGCTGCCATGAGACAATACATATCAGAGAACTGCAGCTCCGTCTTCAGAGCGTTCTTCCCTGTTAGAAACCAAAAAAAAGCCATTAAGATGCTAACGTTTAGGTGACAATCAGTTCAAGTTCACAAACAAACATCGGACCTTTAAGAGTGACTAACTTACCAAACTTGAGTCCGTGCCGATAGTGAGCTTTGAGCTCTGCGATGAGCCGCAGTTTCCCGTCCACGTCGAGAGCGTGATGCAGCCCGAGCGCTCGACTCAGCTGGCACACGCACAAATGCCTCTGCAGCGCTTTGGTGTCCTCTGGAAAAGCGAATCCCTCCTCTCCCTGCTCCCCCAGCGGGACCGCTTCACTCAGACGGTTAATGAACTACAACAGTTGAGGAAGAGAGGAATGTGTTTCACTGGCCAACCCTTCACTTCACCTGCGTGTGTGCAACAATGCTGCTGTAACTCACCTGCACGTGCTGTTCAGGCGAGAGCAGATGGAGGTATATTTTTAGGTCGGTGATGCAGCAGGGTTTGTCTCCAAACTTCCCGAAGAACTGCACCATTAGCTCTAAAGGCTCACCTGTTCAAAGCCACATGAAGTCACACATGAGGAACACCTGGCAGAGGGTGAAGCTAAAAAAAAACACTTAGTTGCATAGTCCATGTGTTTTACCTAACAGGCTCTCTTCAGGACAGCCCCTTTCTCTCAGTCTGTGCATTAATTCAAGACGAGCTAAATAGGGTCCTCTGAGTGATCGGGAGTCTTTGCCATCCTCCCCTTTAATTCTCTCCTCCACAAACCTCACCACCTCAGCCACAGTGTGATGTACCGAACCCTCCGAACAGCTGGGGACACACAGAAACACAGATCAGAGCTGGACATTCATCTGTTTAGCAGAACTCTGGTGCTGCCCTCTAAAGTTTAGAGGTAAACAACAGAACAGCGCCACAGGAGCTCACAGCGACTCAAGGACGACTCAGCAGGTTGTGCACAAGGTGTTCCAAACTCAGGTTGAAGGATGAGCTCCATAAACACTCAGCAACTTTGTCATTTCAAGGCCGTCACACAGCCGAGAGCAGGAAGTAAGAATGGATTTAAACTAACATTCTGACTCTGATGAAGGCTGGATGGATGAAATGTTGTGACTGTGCGTTGTGAACACAAAGAGCCTGAACAAATATGAGCAGGACGATATTATCGGACAATTTCAGCTTTGTAGTGCAGTGCCTGTTCAGAACGGGCACTCATGTGTGCCAGTGAAAGCACGTGAACACAGATGAAGGCGGTGTCCATGTCTCACAGTCGTGTGCGCGGTGCACAGTAGAGCTACAGGCTACAGTGAGGCTAAAAACAGAGTTCAAATGAGGTTTTTCCAAACAACTTTTAATGTCGGGGCTTCAGGACACTTGGATCACTACGGACGAGCAGTATGGAGATATTTTGTTGTTTCAATGATGTGTTTTTGGACGTTTGAATCTGGGGCGCCGTCAGCCTCCATTAGGTGGAGTTGTGTTGCTACCTCCTCTCCCCTTGGATCTCTGCAAGTGATGTGAGGACTCTAAAACTTCACCTGAGCCTCCCTCGGCATATGGGTGAGTAGATAATGGCTGAATTTTCATTTTTGGGTGCACTATCCCTTTAAGATGAAACTGCCAGAGTTCCCACAGAACCTGTGCACCCCACGGCCTTGCACTGGGTCTTCAAGTTTGCTTTCACTCGCCTCTGCAGCAGCTGCTTCTCTAATCTGATCCATCAATTTGATCTGATCAGCTCTGATCGATCCAACCACAAACAGATCAATTCTTCACCCTGCAGCTCAAACTCCACAAACTGCTGCAGAGGGGAAAACAATCTCATTAAGAGTTCTGCCTGTGCTGCATTCACAAAGGGACACACACAGATACAAAAAACATTTGCTGATTCATCCCATTTTTTTCCTGCATTGTGTCCTCTGAGTACACGCCTTGATCACAAGTCTCCAATAACCACACGTGAGGAACGCTTACCAAAAATGTTTATGTTTCATGTTTCTGTCAAAGTATTATTTGCCAATGTATCCTCACAGAATTTTTGAGACCCTCCAAAATCTAAATGGTCGTCTGCCGCAAAACCCCCGACACTGGTCATGCTCAAACACACTCAGTCCCACTTAAAATAAAACGTTATACTCACTGCTCTCCTTCTTCTGGCGGACTCCACGACTGGTCCATCAGGTGGAAGAGAGAGTCAAAGTAGGAGGGATAGAACTGCCAATCATCAGGGCTACGAACACAAACACACACAGGTTTGTACCTTCGTCTCGTGTACACAGAAGTCTCATCTTAAAGAGATGATACTCACTTTTTGAGCAGCAGCTTGTGGGCCAGGGAGTTACACTCGGGCCAGCGCTGTAGCCTCTGGTAGAGCATCATACACTTGTTTTCTCTGCTCTGCAGCTCGCTGGTCAGCTTCTCTGTGGAGGGACGCAGAAATATACAGTGAGGAGGGATCTCTGTGATTTAATGAGTTTAAACAACATTTCATTTGGGTTTATATTTGGTGGTTAACACTGTGTTTCATCTGTGTCTCACTGCTGTGTGTTATTAACAGTGTGCCTGATTTGTGTTCTGTTGCTTAGCTACAAATGTTGAACAGTGGATGTTATTATATCACTGCATCAGTGTTTTCCTGCTTTCTGTTGCCCTGAATGATTTCTGCTCTGTCCTGCACACTTAACCTGCAGCTTCATTGATTTTAAGACATCTTGCCAAAAGCACTGCAGCTGTAAATCAGCGGGCTGACGACCAGCGTCACAGAGATGTTGATTCTATAGTGACAGAGAGGAGGATTTTTCAGGCTTTCCAAGAACACAAAGACATACACCTACCTCCAAGTGGGCCCCTGATCACCTCGAGAGCCTCGACACACTTTCCCAGGCGCTCCAGGATCATGAAGTACAGCTGCACCTACAGTCACACATAAAAAAACAAAACACAAACAACTGTAAATAAAGCCAGCAACTGACGATATTTTACAGTTAATCAAAGTGGTTACACAGGGTGTCTACAGGTGTAAACAGGTTAAATTTAAGACTTTTTAATACCACTTTAAATCAAATTTAAGACCAAACTTGTGCTGGAAACACAAACCAAAAGCGAACACATAATCTAAGACAGTATAAATGACCCTGATGACACTTTCTAGGTTCTGCATGTGCGATTCCACGGCTCAGATCAGCTCATTTTACCACGTCGTGTTTCTTTTTCTTTTTTCTTTTCTGCGACTAAGCGACCAATAAAATCTTGCAGCCCTCCTATATATACGATTTATACTGTCTTTAGATGAAGTGCTCCTTTAACTCAAATAATCCCTCAGGCCACCTGTCTCACCTCTGCTTCTGCTTCGATCTTCTCCTCCTTCACCATTTTCTCCACCATGCGTTCAGCCAGAGGCAGGAACATGGTTTGGGCCAGCTTCTCATCTTGTGCTGAGATGGCCTGCACAACAAACAACACGTTATCTTCAGAATAATGACAATATTTAGTGAATGTGAACACCTGTCCCGTCCCATACCTGCATCACCAGACTCATGACAGACCAGAAGTAATACGGATTCTTGGGGACGATTTTATACAACGCCATTCCTGCCTGTAAAGGTACAGAGAGTCAGTCATTAACACCCTCTGCATGTTTCTGATCATATCTTTTTAAATCACAAACACTGTTAGTCATGTGTGTTTGCATGTTTATGTGCAGAGCGTGGACGTCAGCTTTCCAACCTGCTGCATCTTCTTGTACTCCCCCACGCGAGCGTAAGCCATGAAGAGGTGAGAGTGATACTCCTCGCTGAGAGGAACCTTCTTCACTGCAGCTTCATACAGCTTGGTGACCAGCTCAGCTGTCAACAACAGGAACAACACTCAACATGCAGTCACTACTACCAGCCTTCGTGTGTGTGTGGGCATGTGTACTCACGACGATGCATCTCCCTGTACAGAATAGTCAGAGCTTGTAGTGAGTTGTCATCAGTGGGCTCCAGAGTGGCCACTTCCTGCGCCAAAGTGAAGGCTTCATCCTGCTTTCCAGTCCTCTGAAGGCCAATGGCCTTTAGGACCTGAGAGGAGGAGGAGGAGGAGGAGGAGGAGGAGGAGGAGGACAGAGAGAAGGATGGAGAGAGACAGAAACAACAGAGTGAGGTGATGTTAATGTCAACAGCCTGACTTCCCCAGAAAACAACGCTCACGCAGGATGTGTGACGGCCAAACTGACATCTGGATGAAGCTTTGCAGATAACTGCAGCCAAACTAAAGTGTGGATTTGGTTTCTGTGCCTCTCTGACCACCTCATTGTTCAGAGCATCATAAATTATCAGTGTTTATCCTTACTAGTCACTCATAGAGACGTATGAGACAGACATCCTCACATTTAATACTTTCAGCCCAGTTCAGACCAAAGACTCACACTGAGACGAAACTGTTTTAAAAAGTTGCAGAGAAAAGTGTCAGCGGCGTGACCTGGCCGGTCTGAGCTCGACTCAAGCCGGCCGATGGTCACCTGACACTCAGCTGGTCAACTGGCCGGTTGGTTTGGTTTTAAAACACGTCGCCCGTTTCAACAGGTGTGACTTGGTGTGAACCGGCAGGTTTTTAGAACGTCTGGTCGCGCATCTTTGGTCTGAACTGGACTTTAGAGTTTCTCAGAAAGGTTTTTGTGGTCTGACGTTGGTCTGCAAAATATCATCTGAAATCAATGCCACAACTAGTTGTCAGATTTGAAACTATATGTTTTTAAAACAGAGCTATCCCCGTTTTAAAATTCCATACTCTTCCAGACTTCAAGGTGGATTTTTCAGACCATATCTGACGTCTGAGTACAAACAGCTAGATGTAAAAAAAAAAAAAAAAGGTTTAAAATCCCAAACATGACGTGTGTAACACTCTGACTGTGATCTAAATGAAAAATGCTGTCGGGAGGCACTGCAGCTCAACCCAACAACAAACCCAGACAACTCCACCTCTCAAACACTCTGCCTGTACGACCGATTTATTTTTTTGAAATTCAGAATTTTAAATTTTAGACGCAGCAGTCCAGAGCTCAGGCATGCAAACTGTACACAAGGGGTCAGACACAGATACTTACGTTTCAAAGAGTCATACCATTTGACTAAGGCTCTCACTGAAGGACAGCTCGGAAAAAGTTTAACCTATCATTCTTACAATTATCCTGAACTCGTCAGACACAAGCACAACGTAACTTCCACATGTTCATCTCGTTGTTTGTCTGACAAAACTATAATGAATGGCTATTTTCAGCTAACTCAAGGACATATTTGAAATACTACGGATTTGCAGCGTAATACAATTTGAGGTGATGGTGACAGTCTAGTAGCTATCAGGTCTAAAGATTATTCATTGGGTGTTTTTTTTGTTTGCCTTTAATGATAGCACAGCTGAAAACGGTGATGGCATACAGCAGAGGGGCCAGGGGTCACAACTGAAGCAGACTCAGCCTCCATGGGGCACACACTCTACCAGGTGAGCTAGAGGTCGCCCTGTCCATCAGGTCACAGCTCACCTGACCTCTGCAGCATCAGCATGTGTTCATTCATGAGCAAACTGCTGCACTGTGACTCGCCTGGTGAAGTGTGCCAAGTCGATTTTATGTACATAGCCCAATATTGCAAATTTGTGTCAGGGGCTTTACAATCTTTACAGTTTACAACACTCTCTTTGGATGAGGGAAAACTCCCCCAAAAACCTTTTATGGTTGCATATGTGTTTTTCTGAGTCATTATATGCAAAGAGAGATTATGACTGTACTGAGTATACAACAGCTGACATGTCATATAACATCAGATAGAGAACATTTTAAGGGTTACATCAGTGCACTAGCAGCTGCTTTGTATCAACAGGTTCAACATCCATGTAAACTTGTATTAACAGTAGAAAACAACAGGTTTGAGGAGAACTCCCTCTCAGTCACTCACCTTGGCGCAGTGCAGGTCCTTGTGTTTCTTCAGCAGTTTATCTGCCTGCTGTATCGCCATCTTATTGTTGCCATTGTCAAGGTAATCTGGGGAAACACAGGGCACAAACATTAATGATGGTGATTGGAAATACTAGTCTTCAGCTCAGCATACATTTGGGCAACAGTGATTTGTCATAAACCTGTGTGTTACCATGTAAATACTGGAGAGTAGTCAATCAATCGATTAGCTGATCATTTTGATACTTCATTCACTGTTTAAAGGTCCAGTGTGGAAGATTAAGTCCTGTCTAGCAGCGAGGATTGCACACTGCAACCAGATGAAACTTCCTTGCACCAGGAGCCAAATTCTCCTCAGAGGTCTCTTCCTCTCCAACACACCAGGGGTCTCATTTATGAACACTGTGTACACAGTAAATGAGGCCTGAAAGAGGCGTACGCCACTTCCCACGCAAAAGTTGTGATCTATAAAAGCAGACTTGATGGGAAAAGCTTTGACCAATGCCTACCAACATTTTGGAGACGGGGAATTGGCGACAGAGATGGTGAGGTGGAAGCCTAATCGTACAAACTAGGGCCGTAACGGTACATGTATTTGTGTCGAACCGTTCGGTACGCGACTTTCGGTTCGGCACGACCCTGTACCGAATTATTGGGCGCAGGATATTATTTTATTTTATTTTGTTTTATTTTAATTCCCTTTTTGCGAGCCGAACCATTTAAAATATCTACGTAGTTCCCAGACGGGCATAATCGAGTGACGGACCGAGTCCAACCGTAAATCTCCGCTTTCACTTTGTGCAGCACATTCTCACATGTTGACAACATGGCAAGTGAGCCTGACGAACCTGAAGACCCACCCACAAACCTTAAGTCCTCCGTTCGGGAACACTTTGGTTTCAGGGTAAAATACGAAGATGGGAATAAACAAGTGGACAAGACAAAAGCAGTGTGCCGACACTGCAGAACAGATGTCGGGTATGTACTTGGAAACACGTCTAACATGCTAACGCATCTAAAGCGACACCACCCGAGTTTGAACGTTAACCGGCACGACTAGAAAAAGCAATCTGGTGCAAACTACAATATCGTCTTCGTTTAAAAAGAAAGAGCGTTTCCCTGACCATCGCGCTAAAGAAATAACCAACGCCATTGGAGTTGAGTAAAATTGTTTAAGCTGCACTTTAGATATAAGCATGTTTTGTTTACTGCACTTTAACAAAGTGAGAAAGCTGAGTAAGTTCCTAGTAAAACTGAATCTGAGCAGGCTTTAAAGCTGACCAGCTGCACTATACTTTTTATTTTAATTGAGTAAAACTGTTTAAGCAGAAATCTATGTTTATATTTTTCATTCAAAAAATGTGTTAAAAAATAGCAGGATTTTATTTTTCACTTTTATATTTCTATTTTCATTCAAACAATGTGAAAAAGCAGGATTTTATATATATTTGTTTCATTCAAAAATTGTGTAAAAAGAGTTAACTGCTGTGGTGGTATGTTTTAATAAGGTTACCAATAAGTAAAAGATATTTAATAGTTGTCTATTTTTTTCCATTACTGTACCGAAAAAAACCAAACCGTGACTTGTGTACCGTTACACCCCTAGTAGAAACTGTCCAATTTTTTGGGCCATACCATTTTTTGACAGTTTGTGTTTTTGACTATTGATTAAACAAAAAAGCAACTGGAAGACATTTACTTTTGCTTGGAATACACTTTTGTTTTTCTGACCAAACGCCTGACATATTCACTGAGAGAAAATACTCAGCAGATAAACGGATAATACAAGTCCCAGCAAAGCTGTCACCATAACTCTTTCTCAACGCCTGGTAAATGTTGAAGTGTGTCCACACACACACACACACACACACACACACACACACACACACACACACACACAAACAGAGACACCTCAGTTCAGCCTCTTCAGGACAGCTGGCTGCCAAAATTAACCGTGCCAGACAGCACACTGTGATTATGTCATGTCTATTCTCTCTGCTCAACCCGTCATCACAGGGCAACCAAAAGTTGACGAAAGCCGACACAAATGTGAGGAACATGAACTCATCACTCAGAACATGTGAGGTGCCATATGGGCGCACCACCTCTGAACAAACTGTGCTGGCAGTGACAGGAAGTAAATATTAAAATGGCCTGCTCTGAGAGAGGGCCATACATATCACATGTTTCAGACCCATCTCAAACAATGGCTTAAAGCAAAACTGAACTTAAATCACCACCAAGGAGTCGCTAATAATTTTGCTTTTCCTGCCTCTCACCCAGTGTCAGCTGGGATGGGCTCCAGCCCCTCCGTGACCCCCAACAGGACAAGTGGAAACAAATGAATGACTATTTTCTGCAGTTAAACATGTGATGAGGATACATACGTAATGGAGGCAGGAAATCTTATTCTGCATTACATTCTGATGCCAATGTGTCTGTTAAAGGCCAACATTGATTTTATCAGCTTAACGATATATCGGTCGGGTCCTATGTAAAACAGCCGAACAGGTCGGAGTGTGACCATCAATCGCTCTGAATCTATATATCGATTCATTGATCAACAATCCAGTATCACTGCAAAGTGAAAACATGGATCCATATCTTCATTTTCAGGATGCACTTTTATTTTGAAAGTCTGTGTGACCATCAAGCAGCAGCAGGCAGATGAGAAAGACAATGAGGATAATGTTATTCACTCAAGAATAAATCAGCAGCGTGGAAATAATCTGGATTTCGGAGGAAAAGGGGGACAACAGACACATGCTGACGTGCACAAGAGATACAACACGAGCGTATCATGCCGCTAACTTCTCCCTACAGCAACATCAGCTGCTGTTTCAACAATGTGCGGCTGAAATTCAACCGAGCTGTTCTGTCGGGAGACGCAGTGACTTAAACCAGCGGTGAGAAAGAAAAATACTAACGTTACATGTTAAGTTATGTGTTATATGGGAATTTAATATCATCTCACATCGATCGCAGGCCTCTAAATCACACTGAATCGAAATCATATCCTATCATGATGAAACTGGTGATTTACACCCCTATTACATACACACTTACAGCAGCTGAATATCACAAAGTAAGTTTATGCAAGTGCTGTACTTAAGTTCAAATTCAAGGTACTTTACTCGAGTGTTCCCATTTCACGCAGCTTTATACCTCCACACCACCACATCTCAGAGGGAAATATTGCACTATAACTCCACTCCTTGTGTCTGACAGCCTGTTCTGATTAGATTTTAATCCTCTTCCTGTCCATGTGCTGATGTTGAATGATCTTAAGCTGAATAAACTCTTTAAAAACCTTCACGGACCAGCTGCAAAATGCATCGTCACAGAGCTGGCTCCATGGAAAGGTGAGTTTTTAAAGATGCATAACTCTCACACATGGCCAGGCTGCAAACATACAATGGTCTGACAGATTATGATGCATTGCAGTAGATTAAACTACCCAACAGTATATAGAGGAGCTCAACCTGAAGCATGTACAGCCGTACAATGACACATTAATGCAGCAGGAATATTCATTAAAACATTAGATAGAAGAAGAGAAACACTGACAGCATGGGAGCACATTCTGCTGCTAATACTGGTAGACTACTTTAGCTTGAACAGGGTTTTAATGCAGTACTTTTACTTGTAATGGAGTATTTCTAGTGTGATATTAGTACTTTTACTCAAGTAAATAATCTGAATACTTCCTCCACCATCGCTCAACAACAAAACAGATAGTAACTGTCCGTTATTTCCGTTATTTATGAGCCCCAAAGAGCTCCGTGAGCTGTGACAGCTCCATGCTAACAAGCTAGCCGGAGTTAGCTTAAAGCATTGTCCTTACACTATTATGATCCTGATGCTAGCTGGAAGCTAACCGTGTAACGTTTAGCTAGCCACACAGCAGATTCAGACTGAGCTCAGACAGCTGATCACAACCTAAACACCTGTCAGCACGAGGCGTTTAACCTGCACACATACACAACTTTTATTTTCACACACACACAGCTGCAGCATGTGTGTGAGCTGAGTGAGCGAGCCAGCTGACACATTAGCATGCTAGCTAGCTGTCAAATAGCGACCGTTAGCAAAAAGGAGTTCGACTTTGACAATGAGAAGAGTCGACAAACATTTCCGCGCCGGTCACAGCCGTAACACCACCGGGAGTGGGGACAGGTGGGACACCGGGGACACTCGGTTTCACCCCGACACCCGTGTCCTGCCCCGGCTCGGTGGCAGACCGGGTAAGGTGCACTGTCATTGGGCGCTGCAGGCAGCACAGTCCGTGGTTGGAGCTGGTGGGGCCGCATCGCTGCGCTCACACTCCAACACCGGCAGCTTTACCGAACATGCTCCGGTACACAACACCGGGGCGTGTCCCGGAGCCACAGACACGCTTCAATATACCGGTCCCCATTGAGTCCTTACCGTATATGGGTCTGAGTCTCCTGTCGTTGGGGTCCTGCACATGGCCTCTCGCCGCCATGGTGGAGTTTACCTGCTGGGGAAATGTTCGCGCATGCGCAGTGTGCGCGGCACTGAGGCGCGATTAAAGGACTTTTGTGTCCTGCACTGCAACAGAGAGGAAGAGCAGAGGAAGAGGAGAAGCTGCAAACGTCTGTCACTGGAAGTGCAAGAAAAATAAGTGCTGACTTTTCTCAGTTCTTCTTCTGCTTGTTTTTCTTTTATTTCAAATGTTATGATAGTGTTTCAACACAAATATAACAACACACAGTGGCCACAACAACTAAACATCTGAGGAGGAGAAATAAAAGAAACAGCAGGACAGAGTAATGATAGTAAATCATTTACAACAAGGCAGACGATGGGTGTGACTCAAGAACAAAACAGGACACATCTCAGAGAAACTCAGTTAAATAAATAAATAAAATAATAATAGAATACTCCAGCTTCTCATCCAAAAATGTCATTTTGCCAGTTTTCAGTCCTGCAGTCCCTCAGTCCCTTTCAAAGACAATCTGCTCTTGAATGGATCTATTACTGCTGGCCTTGTTTTTGTTCTTGTTGCAATCAAACATATTTTGCTGTTAGCAGTTTGTTATCATCTAACAATTTTGCCATCTTACTGTACTTTTGAGATCTTAATAACATTGTGAAAATTTAGAAGTATATTCACAATTTTTCTTGCCTTTTTTTGTGTTTTAATTGTGCAAAAATAAACTATAAACCTTAACATAGTATTTGTGGATATCTTCCCTGTATATTTAAAAAAAAAAAAGGGATGACAAAATCTTTAATCATTTCACATTTGAATCTGTGTGTTAGATGTTCCCATTGGTATCAGCTCAAATATTATTTTTATTAATTGTAGGTGGTGAGTTGTCAATCCACCTGAGCCATATGCTTTCTGGGCAGCAACAGTAAGAAGCTTTTATTGCGAGGACTGGCTGAGCTGAGACACAAAGTGTGAGGCTCAGTATCAAACTTTACATCAAAAATCAAGTTAACTTTACCAGCAGTTTACCCCAGCACCTCTCAATATGGATCCATGACCACACAGTGTTTAAAACTTCCCACGTCCATCTGACATGTTGAGCACGTCTCTGTCAGACCAGCTGAGGGGTCATCTGTAAATGATGCAGCATCCTAAACTGAGTCTCTCCAGCCCACACCTGGTGGTTTACTTTATTAACTTATTATTATTTTTAAATTATAAATCTTATTTATTCATGTATAAATCTCCCTGTTTCTTTTAAATTTTATTTATAAGTTCTTGTCTTCATCGTGGTTGACTTTATATACTTCACTTTAAAGCATTAATGAGCAGCACGGGGGCTCCACAAGGAACTGTCCTGGCTCCATTCCTGTTCACACTGTACACGGCGGACTTCAAATACAACTCTGAGCCCTGCCACATCCAGAAATACTCGGATGACACTGCTACTGTGGCGTGTATCAGGAATGGGCAGGAGTCTGAATATAGGGACCTGATAAAAGCCTTCAGTGACTGGAGTCACAAGAACTGTCTCCTCCTGAACACCTCAAAGACCAAGGAAATGATCATAGATTTCCGCAGGTCCAAGCCCCCTCTTCAGCCAGGGAATACCTGTGGGGTGGACATCGAGGTGGTGCCAAGCTATAAGTATCTACACTGAACAAAAATATAAACGCAACACTTTTGTTTTTGCTCCCATTTTTCATGAGCTGAACTCAAAGATCTAAAACATTTTCTATACACACAAAAGACCATTTCCCTCAAATATTGTTCACAAATCTGTCTAAATCTGTGTTAGTGAGCACTTCTCCTTTGCCGAGATAATCCATCCCACCTCACAGGTGTGGCGTATCAAGATGCTGATTAGACAGCATGAATATTGCACAGGTGTGCCTTAGGCTGGCCACAATAAAAGGCCACTCTGAAATGTTCAGTTTTATCACACCGCACAATGCCACAGATGTCACAAGTTTTGAGGGAGCGTGCAATTGGCATGCTGACTGCAGGAATGTCCACCAGAGCTGTTGCCCGTGAATTGAATGTTCATTTCTCTACCATAAGCCGTCTCCAAAGGCGTTTCAGACAATTTGGCAGTACATCCAACCGGCCTCACAACCGCAGACCACATGTAACCACACCAGCCCAGGACCTCCACATCCAGCATGTTCACCTCCAAGATCGGACGACGAGCATGCAGATGAGCTTCCCTGAGACGGTTTCTGACAGTTTGTGCAGAAATTCTTTGGTTATGCGAACCGACTGTTGCAGCAGCTGTCCGGGTGGCTGGTCTCAGACGATCTTGGAGGTGAACATGCCGGATGGGGAGGTAAGTAAGTAAGTAAGTAAGTAAATTTATTTATATAGCACTTCTCACAGAGAGGACTCACAAAGTGCTTCACAAGATAAAATACAAAAAATACAATAACAGAAACAATGCAAAATACACAAAAACAAATATAAAGTGCAGCGAAATACAGAGATGATACAATGGACAATTAATGGAACGCAAGCCTAAACAGATGTGTTTTTAACTGCTTTTTAAAAATGTCCACGGAAGAGGCCGCTCTCAGCTCATGAGGTAGTGCATTCCACCATTTTGGTGCAACAGCCTTAAAGGCTCTATCACCTTTCGTCTTTAGTCTTGTGTGAGGGACAGTAAGTAGGTGGCCTTCAGCGGACTGCAGTGACCTGACAGGACAGTGAAAGGACACCAGATCCGTCAAGTATGCAGGTGCTTGACCATGGAGGGCTCTGTAAGTGATGGTCAAAATCTTGTGCTGGATCCTGAAATTAACAGGGAGCCAGTGCAGGGATGCCAGGACTGGAGTGATGTGAGTGAACTTATGAGATCTGGACAGAAGCCTGGCGGCAGCGTTCTGGACCAGCTGGAGGCGGTCTAATGAAGTTTTATTTCGACAGGTGAAAAGAGAATTACAGTAATCCAGACGTGAGGAAATAAAAGCATGGATGATCATTTCTAGCTCGGAATAAGTTAAATGGATCTGAGTTTGGAAATGTTTTTGAGGTGGAAAAAGCAGGAGCGAGTGACAGTTTTGATGTGGTCATCGAAGAGCATGGCCTGATCAAATGTGACCCCAAGGTTTCTCAACTTGGGGCGCACATTTGCACTGAGGGACCCTAAGCAGCTGGCCACTTTAGATGCTGAGGCATCAGGTGCAATAATTAAAATCTCAGTTTTAGCTGCATTCAACTGAAGGGAGTTAGAAGACATCCAGTCCTTAATTACATTCATACAATCGTACAGTGAGTCAATTCCATCGGTCCTATCAGGGTTAAAAGAAAAATATAACTGGAGGTCATCTGCATACATATGGTATGAGATACCTTCAAAATTGCTGGTGTGGTTACACGTGGTCTGTGGTTGTGAGGCCGGTTGGATGTACTGCCAAATTGTCTGTAACGCCTTTGGAGACGGCTTATGGTAGAGAAATGAACATTCAATTCACGGGCAACAGCTCTGGTGGACATTCCTGCAGTCAGCATGCCAATTGCACGCTCCCTCAAAACTTGTGACATCTGTGGCATTGTGCTGTGTGATAAAACTGAACATTTCAGAGTGACCTTTTATTGTGGCCAGCCTAAGGCACACCTGTGCAATAATCATGCTGTCTAATCAGCATCTTGATATGCCACACCTGTGAGGTGGGATGGATTATCTCGGCAAAGGAGAAGTGCTCACGAACACAGATTTAGACAGATTTGTGAACAGTATTTGTGAGGAAATGGTCTTTTGTGTGTATAGAAAATGTTTTAGATCTTTGAGTTCAGCTCATGAAAAATGGGAGCAAAAACAAAAGTGTTGCGTTTATATTTTTGTTCAGTGTAGGTGTACACCTGGATAATAACTTGGACTGGTCCCTAAACTCAGACGCTCTCTACAAAAAGGGGCAGAGCCACCTCTTTTTCTTGAGGAAGCTCAGATCTCTTGACATCTGGAGTAAGATGCTGCAGATGTTTTATCAGTCTGTGGTGGCCAGTGTGTTGTTTTATGCTGCAGTCTGCTGGGGAGGAAGCATCAGACACAAAGATGCAAGGCGGAAGGACAAACTAGTCCGAAGAGCTGGCTCTGTGATTGGAGTCAGGTTGGACACACTGGAGGAGGTGGTGGAGAGATGCACACTGAAGATGTTCAAGGCCATCATGAACAACCCAGATCATCCACTCCACAACACACTGATGGACCAAAAAACACTGTGGTGGTCGGCTCCTCTCTCTTCAATGCAGGACAGAGAGACACAGAAGATCCTATATACCTACAGCCATCAGGCTTTATAATTCTTTGACATTTAATAGATGAGCTGGCAGATAATTGAATTTCCCCTTGGGGATGAATAAAGTTAATCTTATTCTTAATACTCTGTATTTGTAAAGAACACACATCCTCTCAAGATGTTTATGCTTTTATATGTTCCCCAAATTAAACAAAAAAAGATTTGAGTGAAAAAAAAGTACTCCGATCTTATACTTCAGTAAAAACAGCAATACTACAGTGTAGAAATACTTTGTTACAGGTAAAAGTCCTGCATTCAAAATTTTACTTACATACAGCTGAAGTAGCGTACCAAAAGTAAAAGTACTCAACTCCCATTTCAGGATAATATACTTTTTTAATTATCTTTTTTGATTGGGAACCAGTACTGTACACGTTTTCAATGCAAAGTAAAAAGGGTTTTTTTTTAATTTTTATTTGTGAGAGCCAAAACATAATTTTGTTTTTTTGTTTATGTAAATATAGTTACATTGTTTGCAGGCAGGGGCATGACAGGGGTTGAATCAATTAAGTATGGTTTATTTTATTTTTATTTTTCATATGGTGTAGCGCTGTGGTAGTCATAGAAACGGCATGTTCTGTGAGACTGCACCTTAAATACAGGTGTGTGCCTCCCAGTGTCTGTGGCAAGCAGACACCATTGATTTTATCCAATTATATAAATAATTAACACTACAAATGCAAATTAAACTCTTGTTAGCCTACTACAATAATAAAATCAATTGCTTTTTCAGTCCACTAGATTTTGCTGCAATAAAAATTAAAAAAAAAGTGAGATGAACAGACTGAAAACTTGATCTTATTACATGAAACAGACATGGACAAAAAAAAATTTCTTGGGGAGGGGATCTGCAGTTAAGTTTTATTTTTTACAATATATATCAAGATATTATATCGCAATACTCAGTGTTTTGTAAAAAATTTAAAATCACAGTAATATTGTGACATGACTTAAGTATCATGATAATATGGTATCGTGGGGCCTCTGGTGATTCCCACTAATTTACTAACCTGAATCAGCAAAGTAAATAAAGTAATCATGTAGTATAGAAAAAGTACATTTGCATTAGGTATTTATTATTATCATTAAGTGCCTTAAAACTGTGCTTAAATACAGTATTTGAGTAAACCTACTTAGCTAATTTTCACCACTGACAAAACTCTTCTACTCTACCCTACAGTACATTCTTACATAGAATCAGACCCAATTTATTCCATCATAACATTTTAAAATTTTTGTTCAGCCACACATGCTGTATTTCCTCTTTACAGTCCTCCATCAATGAATGTTGAACATGAAACTCACAGAGCATGCATCAAGAAGAGTTTAACTCTGGTCAGGTCGGAGTTGCCAAACAAACTACTAAACCACTGTGTTTCTCCTCTAGGATGTCATATTTCAGGGTAAACAGAAAATCAGAGCATTTTTTAATCATCAATCAAAAAATGAACAGAGCCTGTGGAAGTAGGCGAGTGCAACTTCTCCTTAGACGGTGATGCTGCTGCTTGTTTTAGCGTCAGGATTTTCATATCTCCAAAATCACTGCGGCTCACTGAAGCAATTTCTATCAACATAAGACAATAAGGGCCACATGTGAGTTTTTCACATGGCTCTAATCCTCTCTGTACTTATAGACACTCACCGGCCACTTTATTAGGTACACCTGTTCAACTGCTCCTTAACACAAATATCTAATCAGCCAATCACGTGGCAGCAGCTCATTAACATTTAGTCATGTAGACATGGTGAAGACGAGCTGCTGAAGTTCAAACGGAGCATCAGAATGATGAAGAAAGGTGATTGAAGTGACTTTGAACGTGGCATGGTTGTTGGTGCCAGACGGGCTGGTCTGAGTATTTACTGGGATTTTCAGCACAACCATCTCTAGGGTTTACAGAGGATGGTCCCAAAAAGAGAAAATATCCAGTGAGCCAAAATGCCTTGTTGATGCCAGAGGTCAGAGGTCATGGCATGGTTTAAACACCACAGCCTACCTGAGTATTGTTGCTGAGCGTGTCCATCCCTTTATGACCACAGTGTACCCATCTTCTGATGGCTACTTCCAGCAGGATAACGCACCATGTCACAAAGCTCACATCATCTCAAACATGACAATGAGTTCACTGTACTCCAATGGCCTCCACAGTCACCAGATCTCAGTCCAATAGAGCACCTTTGGGATGTGCTGGAACGGGAGATTCTCATCATGGATCAACTGTGTGATGTCATCATGTCAATATGGACCAACATCTCTGAGGAATGTTTCCAGCACCTTGTTGAATCTGTGACACCAAGAATTAAAAAGGAGGTCCCACCTGGTACCAGCAAGGTGTACCTAATAAAGTGTATTATAAAACTGAACACTCTCTGAGAGACAGACGTCAAACACACGCAGTCACACATAAAACAGGAAACAGCACGCTGATTCTCTTATTTGTTCAAATTTATTAGATATTCTGTTATGTTCCATTGTCTAGACCTTCTGTCACAGCGTGAAGCCGTGAAAAAGAAAAAAAAAAGGAACTAATTGTTTTACATTCACTACTAATTCCCCTGAATGTTGCCTTATCAGAAAAGAGAAAATTGAATACATTGTGAATCTTTGTCTTTCAAAAACAAAACATTAAAGAAAAAAAAAAAAACAGTAGATTTTGCAAGTGCTTATTCATGATTACAATAAAAGAAAAACAGTATTTTGGACTCCATCTGTTCCCTAAGCTTCTATCCCTCCCCTCACAGTCATACCCTGGCTGGCATCACTGGTAATGCTACAGAACTGTACATCACACAGCCTACTCTAGTCTACGGGCCGACTCCCGTCATCGTCAAACTCAGTCAGGCTTTTCACTCCTCAGGTTTCAGTCTGAGGTCCAGCTGACTCCAATTTGACTCTGAGGGGAAACCGCCCTCTGAGAAAGGATTTCCCTTCTTGTCTGATGCAGTTCAAGAGCTTCTCAAAAGCACTGATGTCCTGATCAAACACACAGAGACGAAAGAAAGGAAAGAAAAGGAAGTGTTGAGCATGCAGATCCAAATTTTGTTTTCGTAAATCTCCCCTCGCGTATCGATGATGTAACGGCTCCATGTCATGCCTGTACAGGTGTGAAACAAGGTCCTGCAGCTCAGAAACATCCTGCATAGTTTGACACATCTGTCTCCCGGCTGTACATTCATAAGCATGGATGAGGTACGGTTAAACAACACGTAGACAGTCTGCTCCACTTCACACACACACACACACACACACATTGTCCACAGAGCTGACGTCAGCTGCTCTCACAACGTTCAAGTTAGCAGTGCTGAATGATAGACCTGACAGCGCCGAGTCGCTGCGAATATTCCATTCAAGTCAGTGTTTGTATGTACAGTTTGTCCATTTCTATAATTATAAAGTACACTTATAACTCTCTTTACAACCTGTCCACACACAGCACGCACAGAGAGGTCACGACGAAACCTAAGAGACACTCACACCTCATCCGATACACAACCACAGATGGGTAACTGCACTAAGCTACGTCATGATCGTAGAGAACACCACCTACAGCCCGACGGGATCTGCAGTACGCTCAAAATAAAGATGTGAGCTCTCGCTGTGACGAACAGCTCGACGCAGCGCAAAGAAATAAAGCAGAGATGCAGGAGAGAGCAGGACGAGGACGCCACCTGTTCCGATCAAGGCTACGACAACCGTCTAAATGTTTTCGCTGGAGAGATTCATCCTTAACTAGACTGACCTCATACTTTGAGTTAAGGTAGATGAAAAGCTTTAAAAAAAGAACCACTATACACGCTGAAAATAAAAATTAAAACCACAACAAACATCGCAGATCTGCCTGGACCCATTTGCTCTGTCAGGTAAGAGGAAGCGGTAGTTTGAGGAGAATATAAAAAAGATTCATGCACGCAGCGACGCACAGACTCTCATCCTCGTTTGTTTTAGTCTAAAAAAAAAACCAGAAGAAGAAGAAGAGTGGAGGCTTGTGGGGGCGCTCCAGTTAAAGCCCTAGCCGAGGAGAAAGGACATGCAGCGACAGCATGAGGCAAGTTTGACGGGCCGGCGGTGGGGCGCGGGCGCCACGCACGGAGCCTCGATATTAAGCTTCTCCGTCTCCAGAGTGACAGTCCTTTAAGAGCGAAGGCAGTTGATAACACAAACGCAGATGCACACACTGACACACACACACACACACACACACACACACACACTTGTATTGTACAGACTCTCTCTAATCAACACAAACAGTCCGCTTGAGCGCAGCTGCATTGCAGCGACATGCAATGACAGTTTTAGCGAGGAGTTGCTGTTGTCCACATGCACTTGTGACGGAGGAGGAGGAGGAGGAGGAGGAGGAGGAGGAGGAGGAGGAGGAGGAGGGCTGGTGTGCATGTCCAAATGTGTGCTGGGGGAAACGATAGCAGAGTTTATCCATCATGCATGAAATTTGCTTTGAACCCTAAACAGGCATCAGCCTCCAAATTAAACTATAAGAAGAAATTAAAACATCAGTTTTCCCGACCGACTGCCAGACAGAGGGGACAGCGAGACAAAGAGGGGACGAGATCTAGACACATTTATACCAGGACAAGAATATAGACGATACTGAGAGGAGAGACGAGGAGTAAAGTAGAGACAGACAGTTATAATACACAGGAATGGGGGGGGGGGTGAATGGTCCAATACCTGCTAAAGTCTGATACCAATTATTGTGGGAACCTGTTTACTTAAAAACAACATTCTAATTAATTTAAAAGGCTTGACTTTCTGAGTCACGGTTTACACACCTGAATAAAAACAAAGCCCATTGTAATAATCAACTAACAATTACATATCAGGCAATTTACGTTCTGTGCAAAGAGTTTTTTTTTTCTTTTTATATGTATGCAAAACCATTTTTTTCTGTTGTGAACAGGAGGCTTGTGATTGGGGTAGAATCTGTACAGTACTGTTGAACCAATCTTGTCAAACCCCCCAATGAATCATGTGAGACAGGAAGAGAAGAGGTCGACGTCAGGGCCACTTCCTCATCGTGGTGGACGTGTCTCTGATGACATCATCATGACAGGGTTTGGTTGATTTGCCTCATTGCTCATGAGCAGCACTGGTGCCTCGAATCGGACCTTTATTACGCAGCTGGAGACGGAGAGAGAGAGAGAGAAGGTTGGTGTGTGAGTTTGGTGGTGAAGACTTCAGGAGGTGTTTAAAGGGACAGTGCAGAGTTTTTGAGGTGGGGTTGTGTGAGGTACTTATCCATAGTCAGTGTGTTACCTACAGTAGATGGCGGTAGGCCCACCACCAGTTTGGAGAAGCAGACAGGAGTGCTGCCACAGAAAATAAGAAATGTACTGCTGTGGACGTGGGCAGCAGCAAACGTATTTTACACAATGTCAGTTCAAGTGTTGCAGTCAGACAGTCCCGTCCGACGGGGAACTGAAGCCGTTATCTACGCTCTCTTTAAAGCCACCAGACTCCTCTGACAAGAACAGTTATTTCACTTCAGAGTACAGGAGCTGTTGGTCACTGCTGCCTCCACACTGGGGTGCTTCCCACCTAACCTGCTTGGTTCGGTTAAAACAAGCTCGGGTCAGTTTGCATGGTTAGTGCGGTTCGTTTAAGCTGGTGTGAGAGCTGTCAGTCGAACCCTGCTGCAGACAACACAACCAAACTGAGACTACTTGAAAAGTTGGGTCTCAGTCCACTTCCACACAGACTCTGGTGCGGTTAGTTTAGATCCACAGCAGGAACAGGACAGCAGCTCACATTCCCACTGTCACAGCGTAAAGCACACACCTCCTCTCCTTCTCTCCCAGAGTCCTCTGCTCTGTCACATCAGCGTATAAAAAAGAGCCTCCTGGTTGAATGGAGCTCTCCAGGATTTCGCCAAGTTTCGGTCAATCAAAGGATATTAAAGTTCCTGATTGGAAAGTGATGCGGCACGAAGGTCATCCAGTTTATTATCCAACACCTGTACGATGGCTCGCAGGATGCTAGATATTTAAGTTTGAAAACCTCGACCTAGCTAGCTATCAGAAGTCAGCAGAAGAAGAGTTTACAGACTGGTGAGTTGATTTCCTCAACCCGATGAGTGACCCACAGCCACACGCCATCGCCATCCAAAGCCAACCACAGAAAGCAGACTTGCAAAATAGACATAAGAGCCTAAATTTAGCACGAATTTGGACTGGACACGTCTGCGCCTTTTCAAGCAGTCACAGTTCAGCTGTTTGGTCTGCACCAGGGTTCGACTCACAGCTTTTACACCGGCCCAAACAAACCATACTAACCACGTGTTAACAATAAAGACCAACGGTAGTGACAGCAGGAAAAGGAGTAAAAAAAAGGGAGTGTACGGTAATGATTCGGGGCTTATTACTGTGAGATTGCTGTCACACTTTTTAATGGACTCAATGAACTGACGAAATACACAGTCATATCAAAGCACAGCAGTTCCAACATGTCTGACTCATTGATCAGGGAGAACACTCGCGCTGATGTGCACACGTGTTTGGTTACCAAATGATTAGCGTAAATAGGTTATATAGATGGCCTTATACTGATGAGTTATAAGATCACCGTCAGGATCAGCAGACGGATTTATAAGTGGTTTAGCTTTTGAAATAACACTTCAAATACGTCTGCTATAATTAAATCCTGTGGCTGGTTCATTTGCTTTCACATCTCAAACGAAGTCTGTTTTCAGGTGGTCTCGGTTCGGTAGTTTGGTCTGCACCAGGGTTCAACTGACAGCTTTACCACCAGCAAAAATGAGCCGTACTAAACAGACAAACAGGTTGGGTGAAAGCACATTTAAAAGGTTAGTTCAGTTTCAGTAGATCAGCAATTCTGGCTGTCTGACGTTAAGATAAAGCAGTGAAAATATTCTAAATGTAGCGTACGCCTAAACTGATTTAAATTTTTGTAGGTGCCTAAAATAAACTTCCTGCTGCCCACGCCCACATCAATACATTGCTGAGCTTCCGTGGTGGCACTCCTGTCTGCTTCTCCAAACTGGGGGCGCCCTGACCGCCACCTACTGCAGCAAGTACCTCATGAAACCCCACGTCAAAACATTTGATCTATCCCTTCACATTTACATCAGTCAGCAATAAGCCATGCACATGCAGAAGAATCAGCTAACTCCACAAACATCTCAGTGAGGTTCTCTTTACTCCCACGATCACAAAACATCAGGAGGAAAACAAACAGAGCACAGAGTGAAGCGTTGGAGACGAGCGATCGAGCTGCAAGAGAACGTTACCATGAGAGTGAAGATGACAAACGTGAGTGGATGAAGATGATTTGAATGAAAACAGAAGATTAGAAACAGAAAGAAGACACGGGGCTGAAAAAACAAACTGGACAGATAACAAAAAAAGGAGGGGTGAGTTAAGACAGCAGCCGGAGAGCAGAATTAAGAAAAGGGTGGAGAATGATCCATGCAGCGCCACCACCACCCCTCCTGAGATGAGACTTACTCAGCCTGCCTCTAGTGTTTGACCTACAGCGACGGGCCTCTACTCGTCTGTTGCAGAGGTGCCTCGCACATCTCCCTTCTGACGCATCTGATGTGAAATTCAGGAGTAAAGGGTTAAATCAGGTAGATCAGGTGTGTAGAGTCGTCTCCAGCAGTCCGGTCCAAACAGAACAATCATCACTTGTACCATCATTTATCATTCACAGGAGAAAAAAAAACACTTCTCTACTTTTAGGCCGAGTCCACACGTAGCTGTTTCTTTTTTTAGATTTCTTTTAGGGGCATTTTTGCCTTTAATTGATAGGATAGTGAAGTGTGAAAGGGGGGAGAGAGAGAGGGAGAGACATGCAGCAAAGGGCCACAGGCTGGAGTCGAACCCGGGCCGCTGCGGCAACAGCCTTGTACATGGGGCGCCTGCTCTACCACTAAGCCACCGACGCCTCGACGTAGCTGTTTCTACGCATGTTGGCTTTTCACCCACACGCAAACTGCATTTTAGGTCACTGAAAACTAGGGACGTGCATGATTAAACGTCTGCCCCCTCGCTAGTCGGCACCAGAAATATTAGTCAGTTAAACAAATTAGTGTTTTATTCATGTACAAGGCGGCTTAACTGTCATGCAGCCTCCCACCACTAGTGGGTGCTACAGAGCCGTCAGACAGCAGTCCTCTCACAAAACCAGCGCGGTTTGGCTGCACTTTGATCTAGAAAATGAATTCAGCAGCAATCTTTTTTGAGACGTTATATCATTAACAGTAACTTTAACAGCAGCTTTTCCATCAGGCTTCTGATTGCCCAACATCATTTTCTATGCGTGGCTTCAGTGATATCGCTCTCTGTTGGTTTGCCGTGCTCTTGACAGCGCTTTTTGCGTTTTCATTTAGACGGAGACGGAAACCTTTTTTTCAGAAATGCTCGCTTACGTGTGGACTGGGCCTCAAAGTATCTGTAAACATGAAACAGATTAAAACAACTCTACTGAATCCCGTGTTCAAAGTTAAGTATCTTTACAGCATTCCTTACATCCACCCAAACCAGGAAGAAGACATGACCGTCCAGCATGAGTCTGAGATGATAGCTGGTCAGTTATTTACCTCCTCAAGCTCTTTTTGGGTCTCCTCTTCCATCCGCCTGATGTCCTCCATGGTCAAACCCACCCATCTGTCAATCCAGCAGAACAGCTGGCGGTGGAAGTTGGTGAAAATACGCTTTTCTTGCTGTGGAGAGATAAAAAGGTATAAATAAATTACAGTTGCAATCAAAATTATTCAACCCCCATTGCATATTAGGCTTATTGGCAAAATGTACAATTTTTCAGCTGTTTGCAATAAACAAAGTAGACAAGAACAGTTGAAAGAGTTTAATAAAACTAATATTACCATGGGTTTTATCCAAATTCAACACAAAATGCTACTTTTAATCACTACTGCAGTCTCAAAATTATTCAACCCCCTGTGTCAAGCACACCTGGTGCAACTAATCAAGGGCTTCATTCGTTCAGGTGTGCTTGAGACAGAACACATAAATACCTGGACTGGCTAGGGGTTTGTTGAGAGTGACGTTAGAAATATCGCCAAGTCAAAAGAATTGCCCAAAAAGTTCAGAGAAGAAATCGTTGCCTTGCACAAATAAGGAAAAGGATACAAAACGATAGCAAAAGCTCTGAATGTTCCTAGAGATACAACTGGAAGCATAGTTCGCAAGTTAAAAGTTAAAGGAACAGTGGCTACACTACCTGGACGTGGCAGAAAGAGGAAACTATCAGCGGCTGCCACCAGATTCCTGAGAAGGCAAGTGGTCAAAAACCCTCGAGTGACTGCAAAACACCTGCAGCAAGACTTGGTGGCAGCAGGCACTGAGGTTTCAGTTTGTACAATAAGGCGCATACTAAACACTGAAGGGCTCCATGCCCAGACGTACACCACTACTGACCCAAAAGCACAAGAAAAGTCGGCTCCATTATGCTCAAAACCATATAAATAAGCCAGTTCTGTGGAGTACAACAGCAGTATGTCTGGAGGAAGAAGAATGAAGCATATGCTGAAAAGAACACCCTGCCTACAGTGAAGCATGGCGGTGGCTCAGTGATGCTCTGGGGCTGCTTTGCTGCCTCTGGCACTGGAAACCTGCAGCGTGTGGAGGGCACGATGGATTCAGTCAAGTATCAGGAAATCTTAGGTGAAAAGGTCATGTTGTCTGTGAGGAAGCTGAAGCTTGGGCGTCATTGGACCTTCCGACAGGATAATGATCCAAAGCATACCTCAAAGTCCACCAAGGCTTGGTTTCAGAAGAAGAAATGGAAGATTCTGGAGTGGCCGTCACAGTCGCCTGACTTGAACCCCATAGAAAATCTCTGGTGGGATTTGAAGAAGGTGGCTGCAAAACGCACACCCAAGAATATTACTGAACTGGAGGCCATTGCCCATGAGGAATGGGCTAAGATTCCTCAGGAACGCTGTCTGAAGCTGGTGTCTGGCTATGCATCACGTTTGCAGCAGGTCATAACAGCAAAAGGGTGCTCTACTAAGTACTGAAGATGCTCGTCATGAAGGGGTTGAATAATTTTGAGACTGCAGTAGTCATTAAAAGTAGCATTTTGTGTTGAATTTGGATCAAAACCCTCGTAATATTAGTTCCATTGAACTACTTAAACAGTTCTTGTGTAATCTGTTTACTGCAAACAGCAGAGAAATTGTATATTTTGCCAATAGGCCTAATATGCAATGGGGGTTGAATAATTTTGATTGCAACTGTAAACTTACTGCTGCTGTGTACAACCAATAGGTGGGCTACAGACTAATAACTCAGGTGGGAGACTCTTGTTTCCTGCCTTCAGTCCATGACTTTGAATGTTTTTCTGGTTAAATATTTGCACCTGCTAAATGTTTCCTTTGCCACTGTCCCTCTCATCTCATCCCAAACTGAACTACAACTGCTCAGTTTAATTTTCTCTCTCTCCAGTTTTAAGAAACACTGAAAAGGCCACGTCTCCCTCTGCTGTCCAAAGCAGAAACAACACCTCACTGGCACATGACCTCCAATGGCAAAGACCTTGTAGATGAACAGATGTGCTGCTTTACCCTGTGGATGAAGTTTTCCACTTTGGTCTGCAGTCCCCACCATCTGAACTTGACAGTGACCAGTTTGTACGCACACATGTGAGGACAGTCTGTCTTCAGCTCGTTCTGTGAAGGCACAAAACACACATTAATCACTGGAGTGACAGAGGACAGACAACGTGGGACAGGACAACATCATCTCTGCTTTCTGTTGCTGCGTCTGGTACCTTCCATTCAGGGCCGAGGGGTCCTCTGCCCGTCTTGACAGAGTGGAAAAGAGCAGGATCTTCTTCTGGTTTATAGTCCTGGCAGAGAACAAAAGGACGACACAACGTTAAGATCCTGAAAGAAAACAGACTGAACCTGAGTCACCTGTCCAACACAGCTGCTACTGTCGATGAGTCTGTGCTGAGGGGTCACAGCCAGGACGTTTACGTGACCTCAGAGAAAAATCTAAGATTAAAACCGGACTTTTAAAATCCATGTAAACATGTTAGTCTGACTGAAATCATACTACATCAATTTTCTCGAACACAGATAATGTGAGTGGAGTTGAATTCCTCCTGCATGTATACAGACAATCAGACCCAAACTGGCCGAGGCGCTCTGAGCATGCTCCACAGTTTCCGCCCCGGGCTTTGACCCTGAAGTCCAATAGCATTAAATGTGTAAGAGAAGAAGAAGCCAGTAACAACATGGAGAAATCTACATCCAGAGCCGTGACTTTTTGGACGGACCAAATGTACAGAGCTGTAAAGTTGTCCACCATGGTAGCAGTTAGCTGCTAGCTAAACGTAGCTAACTTGTTTGTCCATTGTTTGGTCTGTGACGTAATAGGTCAACAGGAAAAAGGTCCAGTACTAACAAGCTGAAAGGGGGCATATCTCCACCTATCGTAGAGGAGTCGCACATACTTGGCTCAATAAATGGATTCCCCTCCCGTGCTTGTATACTGGGACAAGGACAGTAGGCCAGTTAGATGTCCTCGTCCAGCTGGGACTGTAGCTCCACTTCACTGTGCATATAAACGCACTGAATGCAGTCCAGGAGCCTGTTGACGCATATGTTATATGTCACAGTAGATGTCGACATTACACTCGTCACACCTCTTCTGCTTCAAGAATGCTGGTTTGCTGTCTAAAATCACACACCTGGGCGGCATTATACTGGCGTTATTTGGTTCTGAGTAAAGAAATAAAGTCGGCATAATTAAAGGTCGTCAATGTGGCAGTATTGCAGGATCTCTGTGTAAAAAGGGCTGAAGAGAAAGAGCCAAAATACAGAAGCTTTCGTAGCTTATTAGCTGTGTTTCAACATCTTTATTAATTTAACCTTTTCTGCTCCATAAAAAGCTAACGGTTAGCAGACAGGACTGCACAGTACAAATATGTCCCTTCAATAAACTGTTCTGACTGTTGTCCCAACAGCAATCCATGGAGGCATGGAGCGATTTTTGTCCCCCTTTTTAAGAACTCTTTATTGAATGAAATGATGTTCAATCCTGAGAAAACAAAATGCCAGGGGCTGTACACGCTCCAGCACAGAGAAAGAGCTGGCTGGATGTTGTGTTTGTCATCAGCTCGCCAGCTATCCTTGTGCATGTTAACGTACTGACTGAGTCCAAGAGGACGTTTGTGCTAAATCTGAAGAAATTCCCTCGAGGTGTTCTTGAGATATCTTGTTCACAAGAATGAGACTAACAAACCCAAAACATAATGCCTCAGGCCGTGGGTATCGCTGGCACGCTTACATTTCATCTACTATTACTCTCCCTCATTTAGAAATCCTTAGTATATGACCTTGAACTTGCAACTATTGAAAAACATATTCTCGTGTGTGTGACTTGGAAGCCTCACACTTATGTAAGCACATACTAGAGCACTACTGGCTGGCCACAAAATCACGTTCATACATCCATGTCTTAGACTCAGAGTCAAGGTGAGCACAGAGGAACTTTCTGTCTTCAGCAGATGAATGCAAAAAAACTGCACATGAATCATTCTGCACAGTGAAGCTCAAATATCAAGGTCAACGAGCAAGACGAAAAACAGAGAGGGACTCTAAGCGTTCAGATATCCTCCTACTGATCAGGATGAATAAACCATTTGAAATGTTGTTTGATCATCTGAAAGAACTAAGACAAAACAACACTGTCACAAAGCTGAAAACAGGAGCTGTTTTTCTTGGCTTGTGGTAATTAATTCCATGTGACTGTTTAGTCAGACTGCACCCTTCCAGGCCGTGTTCAGACTCCCGTCCAGGAACACTGAATCAGCAACCACAAGATAGTATTTTTACTACAACCCCCAAATCCCACCGCCGAGCTCAAGGCTCACTGTGCTGTTTTAATCCATTGGGTGTGCTGGGGAAGAGCGCTGAATACCTGGAGCAGATGGACATTCAGATTAAGCCTGGGCCTCAACGCTGATCCACTTAAGTCATTATTGAACAGGAGCTGGTGTAAGAAACGCTGTGACCCACCTGGATGAAAATGGCTTAATGCCTCCTTTAAGATTTTAAACCACGGGCGACATGATGGTTTAGGTATTAAGTGACTGACAGGCGCCCACGACTGGACTGGTAAGAGGGTTTAACGGGTAACTTTGGTGTTTTTCCAACCTGGACCATTTTTTACCCTGCTCTTGTGCTGAAGTGATTAATGGGGACAATCATTTTTTAAATTGGTGCAGTACTGAGTGAGACCACTGCAGCAAGCAGCCGCAAAACAGGCTGCAATGTAACCTCTTGGGGCATTTGTGCATCATCATTTTACGACCACTAAAAGTGTTTGTTTTTGTCACTGACAGGCTCACATTGTTCTTCTAAGTGTCTGACAACATTATGAAAGGATCCCTACAGAGATAGAGCTTTGTGTTAAAGAGTCAGATCCTTTTTGTTTAACCAGAAACAGCCCTGAAATCACCGTCACCAAACCCACCAGACTCCATTTAAATAAACAGTCATGTTAGTGTGTATAGAGGCAGCATGTTGTCACATCTAACTGGTGACTTAAGGGTTAATTTCAACCAAACCAGAGCTGGTGATTGTTGGAACAGCTGAGAGATGAACCAAGATGGTTTCTGGGAGTTTTACTTGGTTTCTGTCGACTTTGAATGAAGTGTGTTGAATGATGATAAAATGACTATTTTTTTAAATGGAGTCTGGTGGGTTTGGTGATGGTGATTTCAGGACTGTCTTTCTCTTTAAAAAAAAAAGGGCTAGTGGTAACTGTGTTGTCAAAAACTTATAACAGTCTGAGCCTGTCAGTGGCAAAAACAAACACTGTTAATGGATGAAACTTGGCGATGGGAACATGCCCTGAGTCGTTACACTGCAGCCTGTTTTGCTGCTGCCGTCTGCAGCCCTTTCACTCAACACAGGAACAATTTGAGAAATTGTTCCCATCAGTCACTTAGACAGAAAAACATGGGAAAATAGGGTCCAGGTTGAAAAAAATACCAAAATTACCCTTATAAAAGATGGATTACCTTACCTAAAATGTTTTAAGAAACATATTTTAGTGTCCTGTTTAGCTTAGTGAGAGTTTGTGAACAGGAAGTTTCCTGCACAATGAAAATGGACGCTGAAAAAACTGAGATCAAACGGTAAAACTAAGCAGCACTGACCAAACATAAACCATGACTCTGTTGCTGTTTTGCATATTTCTCACCTCAAATGTTTTCAGAGACATGTTTTAGTGGGAATGGGAATCATTAAGATTTTAACGATACTACTTATCGATCTGGTACTTTAACGGCACTCTTGTCGGTTCCTTTGTTTTGTTTTTTTTTTAAATTAATAGCAGAATTAACATTGCTTCATTTTCTGTGTATGTAACTACAAAATATAAGCCCCTTCTACACTGCCAGATTTCCCGTGAATGTTGGCTGCGAGCGTTTAGACACACAGAGCCGGATTGGCGAGTTGATCCGAGGTGCCCAATTTTCCACCTCGTAGGGTAGACATATTGGCAGAACCCTTTTAGTTTAAACAGACCGAGGCGGCCTTCCACAACGGGAGGGGCTGTTGATGACTTGTGGGAGGAGCTGTTGATGACGCCGCACGTGTGAGCCACTGGCGGTGGACAAACAGGAAACAGCTGATAGCAGGAATTAGCGAGCAGCTAGTAGCAAGAGGGAAACACAAACCTGACAGACACTGTAAAGATGAGCAACTGGGGAGACAAGGAATTGCGCGCCCTCCTTGTCCTCGCAAACGAAGAGGCCATTAACCGTCAGATGACGGGGACGGTGAAGGACGGGCCGACTTATGAGAGAATCACCGAAGGACTGACCAGCCGCGGCTTCCCTCCCACGTCACTGTTTACGTCACACGCTGAGCTACACGTTTTGTTACTTGCTCACGCCCCCCATTGCCCCGAAAAAGGCACATTCTGTATGAACAAAAGTAGGTAGGCGGCATTTTGCTGCACTCCTGATTTTGTTTTTATACTGCCAATGCTGAGAAAAGACTGATTGGGCTTTCCTGCAAATTTGCACAATTCCTGTTTAAAAAGAGCTACAAATTAACATTCTGCAACAGCATTATTTGGAATTCAATTTTATCTATAAAGCCCAATATCACAAATCACAGTTTGCCTCAGAGGCTTTTCAGCATACGACATACTTGGTCCTTGGACTGTCACAGCAGATAAGAAAAAACAAAAAAAGATTTAAAAAAAAAAAAAAGGAAGGAGAGAGAAATGGAGTTGGTGAGATAAAAACTACACAAGATAACATTTATGTATGCAAAATAAACAAGAAATATATCTGAATTTCTCCAATACGGATTGCAGAACTGTTAACCTCAGAGCTTATCAATAATTTGGCCCCAGGGCCCATTTAATAACTGGTTTTGGTACCCGGTTTAACTGTAATACGAGATCGTTTGTTGCCAGCCAGCTGCCATTGTGTCAAATGGACAAGTTTGCCTTACGTCACCTACAGCAGGAGTGTTAACTGGTGCGGTGCAGTTCAACCTGGTAGTTGTAGGCTTTCTATCTCTTAAACCAGAGAGAATGCAACAGTCCCTTTTCTCAGATTTTAAAAGTATTAGTGTCTTTCTGCTGCATAGACAGTCCAGTTTTACAGAAAGACCGTCTTTCCAGTAGTGAAATACTTTTTAACCCAGTATGAGACTTCATCTGTTTCCCATCCCAGTCAATCCCACATCAAATCACATGTGGCTGATGAACTGAAACTGAACTGATAAACACAGTCCAACTGGATTCTCATGCTGTTTCCGCCGTACAACTCCACGTTAGAAAGTGTCTTCTAAGCTGAATGGGCACAGATGATGACGTCATATACAAAGATAAATGAATGGATAATGCACGCCCTGGAGCTGCCCCATAGACAGTGAATAATGAACCAGCTGCTGGGACACTGTGACACCAGTAACCAGCATTTGACTGGGATACAGGCACATGTTGAGATTCACAGCGAGAAGGCTGAAGGGAGACTTTCTGCAAAGCTTCTGCAACACATGAGAGACATTCACTGATGAAGTGTCAGTGGGTATTCATGCACGTCTTAATGGTCTGATTTCAGCTGACGGAGAGACAGCTGTCTCAATAAGTGGATGTGGAACATGTTTAATTATGGATTTGGTTTTTCCTGAGAGCAGAACGTGAAGGCAACAGGAAACTCAGGGGGGACGGTGAGTGGGGTGATGCGCAACAAACACCTACGTGCTGAACTGAGCAGCCACATGATCCTATACATTAACGACAATTTAAGAGAGGATGTGCGGTTGCTGTACGTATTTTTTTTTATCTACTATAAAGGCCACACCAGTGTGCATCTCTCCTCTCTCACTCTGCAAGTTCTCCATCAACACTCAGAGAGACACAGAGCTGCTCCTCTGTTTAATCCGTCTGGTCATTAGTCTACAGTGAGACATCAGTCTGTATGTTACATGAGCTATGATCATAGCACATCACCGTTCTTCTTGGTAGTTGTAGTCTACTGTGTGACACTAGCTGTGTTTCCATACAAAAGTGATTGGAATCATTGGGAAATGCGCATTAAAAGAAATTTAAATTCTGTGTGTTTCCATTAAATTTACGGACTTTGGTGAAAACTACGAACTCGCACGAGTTTTCCGCAGAACCAGAAACAAAACAAGTCTCGCATTCTTCTTCTTCTGCGTTTTCTGGCGGTTGGCAACCAGCTTGTAAATGCATTACCGCCTTCCCGACCCGGAATGTGGATATCACCATGGAGAGAGGTGCGCTACGTCAGACTTAATTTGAACATAACTGTTTCCATCCCCCGTTTTTGCGAATCAACCAAAACCAGGCTAAAGCGAGCGAATTTTAGTTTGTGCGAATCAGGGGATTTTAATTTGAATTTTGGTGTTCCCATCATAACTTTCCGATGCGATACTTCTAGATGTGCATCTAAACAGGCTGATGGAAACATGGCTAGTGAGACAGCGCCTGGATGCAGGTGACAGATGTGTTTAAAAAACGCAGCAACACAGATGTTTCATACACAAGACAAGTATAACGAGGACAAAGTGTCTCTGTCTCCGTCCCTCCCTCAGCCTCTCTGTTGATGCTCTGTGCAGAAATAAGATTCAAATATTTAAATCATTTTCCAGCTCTAGATTCATTTAAAAGGCAGACAGACAGAAAACAACTTTTTAACTCCGCCCACAAAGATTTTTAATGTCTCAAGCCTACCTGATCCTTTTATAGTCATGTTATAGTTTAGTGTGGTGAGCTGCAAACCCTTAAACCTCTGTAGCTCCAGAGCTGTGTGCACAAAGTTAACATACAGCCCTGATATTTGGGGAAAAAATCCCTGTCTTTGCATTTTATTTTGATCCCAGTCTGTCTTTATAAAACTGTGTATGACGTCTCAAATGTAGCTTTGACTTGTAACTGAACACGAAGCCCATTTCGCAGAAAAGACCAAAATATATATGTATTGAGTATCGCCAGTCAGCCTGAAAATACAGAAATATGAATTTTAGTCCACATCGGCCGTTCCTGCTCCCACTCTTGTGAGAAAGTCGAACATTTTTTTTGTTGTTCAGCAAAAACAGCAAACACAGGAGCTCTTCTTGCTGTCATGAGGTCGCCATTTTCTTTCCTACTGTGCATGCTTCTTCTTCTTCTTTTTTTTAAAGATACTTTTTAGGGCTTTTTAAAAACTATAATTAACAAGATAGTTATTTTAGTGTGAAGAGGGGAGAGAGAGGGGAGATGACATGCAGCACAGGGTCGTAGGTTGGACTCGAACCTGCAGCCACTGCAGCAAGGACAAAGCCTTTGTACACAGGCTGCCTGCTCTTCCATGTGAGTAAATGGACGCCCCACTGTGCACACTTCTTCTGCTTCTACTTGATTCGTATGGCAGTTTGCAGTCAATGCCACCAACTGAAATGGAGTGTGGATCAGTAAATGTGCAAGCATGATGCCAGACCCTCAATCAAGGTTCCTGACATCAAATCTACAGACTTTTCAAGGACTTTCCAGGCTCATGTCCGTCATATCGACGGACCCAACGCAGCACAGAGTTCCTCCAGCTTTAGGCACGTGAGATTTAAGGCTTTTTAATGCCACTCAGAATGAAAATTATTTCACAAAACTAGTGAATTATTCTCTGATGTGCATAATTAAAAACAATTTTTCTTCTGACCATTGTTAAACACAGGAACACGACCCATCGTAAACATTTGCTCAGAGCTGGTGTTGATTACATGAATGTTTTACAGCTCCATGATTCACAGTTTGTGATTGTGTGACTAACAAAAAGCTGTACGAAGATGTATGAAGGTAAATACACGTAGGAAACCATCAGAGAAGGGATGCTGACCAATGTTTGTTAACTTTGTAATCTTATGTAAAAAGTGAGTGAACAAACAACCGCCAGTCCTCATCTTCACATAAACTTCCAGGCCAACTTTAAGCGTTTTACTGTGAGTAAAATATTTCATAGACTTCAGAGAGGCTTTATGGACGATGGCAAAGAATCAATAAAATGGCTGCATGGTTTCTTTGACACTTGAAGTCAACCTGTCTGACCACGCTCCTCCTCAGGGTGGAGACATCCTGCTGTAAATATGTTTTCATCAGGCTGTGGTGTCTGGTCATTCATGTTCAGAAAGGAGCAACTCACCCCAGGGGCCACTTCTTCTTTGTTTGAAATATCTATGGGAGACACCTCCACAGTCCTCCATGTCTGCTCGTCCAGGTCGTGGACCTGACAGACACACACACACACACACACACACACACACACACACACACACACACACACACACACACACACACACACACGCGCGCGCGCAAACAGGAGCAGGTAAACCTCAGCTCAGCAGACAGGTAACACAGAGACACTTTATTCAAATCTCTCCTGAGTGTAAATCAAATGAGATTCAAATTAAAAACCTCACAGATGAACTGGATCTTGGATCTTTGTCTCTTGAACATGCATCAACATATTAAGATGTTTTTTTGTTTCTAATTAAAGGGGTACTCCACCTGTTTCACACTGGGGCTTTTTTATTAAGTCTGTGAGAACAATATATGGAGGCCTATGGAGATTATATTAAAATGATAATGTTAACTTGAAAATGAACATTTAATTCAACAACAGCATTTTAATTTCCACATGTGAATGTTTATAAAACAAAAATGCAATAATCCAATCTGCATTTCCTTTTTCACATACATGATTTATTAAAATGAAAATAATGACATTGTTTGACATTTAACTGTCAAAGTTGTACCCCACTGTCCGGTGCACAAAATTTATTTAAAATTTGATTTGTTAAGATAATTACTTAAAGGAACATCCTTAACTTTTTATTTATTATGCTTTCTTTTTTCTCCACTGTGTTCTCTTCTATGTCCAGATATTGCAGTGTAACGTGCAATGTGTGAAGCCAAACTGCTGCAAGCATTTTATCTACTCTATTTATCTATCTATTATTTGTTGTAGCCCCATTTTCACAGCCATCCCTTGGAAATGGACAGAATTAGAACCTTACTTTTTTATATGTGGGTATAGGTTTTTTTTAAATTTATTTTTATTTATGCATTTGTTTTTATTTATCTACTTATTTATTTTTGTCATTTTTCTTTATCGCTCTCCCTCTCAGTGTGTTAACTGATCCGCATTGACACAGGATATGTTAAAACTGCATTTCGAAAATAAAAAGGAAAGTTAAAAAAAATGTGAACAGTAAAATGAAATAAAAATAATGTAACCTTATTTTCCATTTATGCAAGCAATATTTAAGTAAAAAAAAAGTTTCATTTTCAGTCTTAAATTGTTGTACAGTGGACAATACAAAATACAACATAAAATCTATCTAACGTGTGTGCAAAGATTTTTAACTCACAAACAAAATTAAAATGCAATTTTGATTTAACTTTTTCCAATGGGAAAATAAAACTGCAAATTGGATTACTTTTCATCTTCATTTTATTTTTTTTTACTCAAATAAACACATATTGGAAAATTAAATTGAAGATGCAACTTGTTAACTATTTGAAAATGACGATTTGACATTTGACGTTTCATTTTCAAAGACTTAAATTCCTGTACGGTGGAATCTATTCAAATGTTAATTTAAATTTGAGAATGAAAATGCAACATTAAAATATACTTTTATCTTTAATTTGTGCAATGATTTAAAATGAAATTAAAATGCTATTTTGGAATTACGTTTTTATTTTCACATTAACATGATCGTTTTAATAAAGTCGCCTTTGGGCTTCCATAATAATAAATATCTCTGCTTGGTCTTGGAGACGTCAAATTGATAGCATTAAACCTGCATTATAAACTGGGGACGTGTAGTTTGCATCAAACAGGGAGGGTCTGATGAAAAGCACTCTCACACTGCATCATGGGAAATGCAGGATGCAGTGTTAATACTGGAGTCTAAGTGTGAGAATATCTCGGCCTCTGCTACTTCAATTTTGACCGTTCTTTTTTTGTTCCTCTTTGACACCAACACGCCTCCACACTGCGTCCTCTGCTCACTTACATTTTCTATTGTTCCCATGTCAGGTTTGTGCCACGTCTCGATCTTTATCATAAAGTCGTCCTTCATGTACTCATTCTGAAAGGCAGGAGAAAACACACAATAACAATTAACATTTGGCCTTTAGTTTTTAAAGTCTTAAAAAGGTGAAAACACTGCAGAGCTGAATAAAGTGCAGCTGATCTCAGCTGACACAAACGGCACAGAGAACACCATGAATGGAAGAGATGTGTACGTAAACCCTGCAGCTAAATCCAATTAACCAATCAGACGTTTCTACTGAAACAACAGAAGTGATGCTGCACTGCTCAGCTCTCATCTATTTTAAGATCCTCGCGGCAGCAGTCGGCTTGCAGGTAACGTTTAACAATACTAGGCTGTGAAAAAATACTATCAAAAGACACATAGTGATCTCACACAGTTGTATCTGTGTATTATTGAGAGTAATTAAAAGTAAAGGCCCAGTCTCACCAGTATCTAACACAGCAAAATTTAAGTGCAATTCAATTTGTTTCTATGATCAGTTATTTCCACTCACAGGCATCAAATTTAAATTAACTGAACTCTGAAATGTAAATATGCACCCTTGACAAAAAGCAAGCTGTGTTGACAGACCCGACCTTTGAGTAAACAGAAGCCCCTTTTACACAGCCTGTTCAAGATGGGAATGTTGCGCCGTTATTCCGCCTCACTGTTCTGTAGAGAACATACAATCATGGAATGAAGGGATAGAGTTGTTTTGCCTTTAAGCCGGCAGCAGAGGTCATAACAGAGCTGAGTCCCAGCTGTGTAAAAGGAATGGGCCACAGGAGGGAGACAAGTGCGACGCTTTGGGGACATGTTATGTGTGCAACCCACTGCCGGGAGATTTAAAAAGCAACTTATAGCAGTTGGCAGCTAACTCAAAAAGAAGAACAGCACCCGAAAATATCTACAGATTGGGGAGACAATCAGTACGTTTACATGACTTTAGAGTCCGACTAAAACTGGACTTTTTAAATCCATGTTAGTCCGACTGAAATCATACTAAACCGAATTTCTCAAAGTCGGACTAACACACCCAGATCACGTGACTGGCCGAGGCGCTCTGAGCATGTTCCACAGTTTCCGCCCCGGGCTTTGACCCGGAAGTCCAATAGCATTAAATGTGTAAGAGAAGAAGAAGAAGCCGGTAACAACATGGAGAAATCTACATCCAGAGCCGTGACTTTTTGGACGGACCAAATGTACAGAGCTGTAAAGTTGTCCACCATGGTAGCAGTTAGCTGCTAGCTAACCGTAGCTAACTTGTTTGTCCATTGTTTGGTCTGTGACGTAATAGGTCAACAGGAAAAAGGTCCAATACTAACAAGCTGAAAGGGGGCATATCTCCACCTATCGTAGAGGAGTCGCACATACTTGGCTCAATAAATGGATTCCCTTCCCGTGCTTGTATACTGGGACAAGGACAGTAGGCCAGTTAGATGGTCCAGTTGAGTTATGGAGGGATTTTTAAGAACTCTTTATTGAATGAAATGATGTTCAATCCTGAGAAAGCAAAATGCCAAAGGCTGTACACCGTCCAGCACAGAGAAAAGAGCTGGCTGGATGTCGTGTTTGTCATCAGCTCGCCAGCTATCCTTGCGAGTAGTTACTACATCATCAAGCTCCAAACACTCAAAGACATACAGGTACATTTTGCTGTTTCACTGAGTGGTGTGACCAGGTCTTAGAAAACACGTAAGAAATTTGACAACTCACCGTCACAACTGCAGGAGAAGGGGGAAGAAGAGAGAAAAAGCGTTAGCATAAAAGTCAGGATGACATTTATCATCTTTGACAAACCAAAAAACAACATTTAGAAAAGTGCATACATGTGTTACATTGATAAAATATCTATTTAAATGAAGCCAAGATCACATGCAGCTACGACCTTTTCATTTCATCATATCATGCAAGATTTGTAGTGAACTCTTCAGCATGAACTTACTTGTGCGACAGTACGGGTAGGCGTTCCAAGCCTTTTCGTGAAAAACTAATGCTCCCTCTGGTGCAATCATCTTCACATAACCTGGGACTTTACTGCAGTGGGAGAAAAGAAGAAGTCAGAAGATCAAACATACGGTCCTTTATAAATAAAACACCCAGAGGTCAGGCATGTGCCGTTTTGTGGTGGCTAGTTAAAGATAAAAATTACACCTTCAGAGCTAAATCAAAACTAGGGCTGCCCCGGACAAAAAACTTTCCTAGTGGACCATCAGTCCTCATCAGGGTCCATCAGTGGACTAGTCTCCTGCATGTTCCTGATATGAATGTAATGATTAAATGATATATTTTGGTGGTTTGAGTTGAAGGTGTGAGAAAGAATAGTATCAGTAACATTGTTAACACTGTGCTACATTACAGAGAAATACAAACCGAGCCGCCTGTTAATGACGCTGTGGGCTAATGGGCATGTAGCTACTTCCATGTTTCACATGATACGTCATGTTTGTAGTCGACCAATGAAGATGAGTTTACATATCACCTTGGGTTCATCCTTCACCTTCTCAAAATGATCCCACACTTTGGATTTCCTGCCCGACATGTTATTAACTAGCCTGTGGAATAACCGCAGGTACCAGCCCTGGAGATTAACCTGACGAGGACACTTCCTGTGTCTGTCCTTTCAAAGTAAAGTCACACATGCTCCAGTCATATAGGTTTGGATTTATTCTGACAAGATAGTTTCATGTCTTGTTCTTTTTCTGCGACTAAGCAACCAATAAAATCTTGCCGACTAATGACCTTTGTGGTCGACTAACATTGGTAACTATTAGAGGGCAGCGCTCATCAAAAGCTTTTACCAAACCTATGATTCTGCTTGTAATGACGTCTCCTTTTTGTTGATCTCTTGCCAAAACAACTCAGAACAACCTCTTCCTGCTGTATCAAAGAACCAGCCACACAATACAAAGAAAGGGTGGACAAAAGAGGAAACACCTGACAAGGACTCAGATGACTTCAGACAAGCTCCAGTTGTCTTTGTACTGCTTTGTATTAAACCTCCGATTAAAGAGGAGGGCCTCAAATTATCTGAGGTAAGAGGAGGGAATCTACTTTGCAACAAGTGCCTTAGTGTCCTGTAATAATGAACGCAACCTCAAGGTTAGTGAGGCCCTGAATGGCGTCTGACTTCATAAAGCTACTCCTGAATTAGTCATCACTTTGAAATATGGAGAGCATCATGCAGGAATATACTGAAAGGTAAAAAATGGCTTCTTATTTTTGCATACAGAGTAGTCTTCATCACCTGATGTCTCCCCTCAGATCGCTGCCAAAACAGCTCTACCGTCAGATTTAACAGCTGGCAGCAGGCGCTGTCTGTTGCCTGAGATCCAAACAAACACGTCCAGATGGAGGAAAAAAAAATTCAGATCATGTTTCTGTTGCCAGCGCTCCAGGTTTTATGTGCCTTACCTACTTAGGTTACGTGTCCGGGGCGTTGGCAGAAAGGTGCTAACAATGCCATAAATGCCTGCTTTGTGACGCTGGTTATTTATAAAAATAATTGTGGGTGCCAGTTTGTGGCTGACACAAAGGTGCTGCCTCAATTCTGTGGTTTGAGACAGCAGATGCTCTCCTGTCTCTTCATCCCCATCACTGAGCTTTGAATTGCCTCCACTATCTGGCGTATGTTTCTTTACACCTCACAAATTCTGCCTGACAGTATCCAGCTCGTGTTGTCCACCCTTGACGGTCTGATGCATTTCAAAGACTTGCCTCTTTAGATGGTATATTTTATGTGTGTATTGTCCCTTCTCGCCGTCCTTCTCGTAAGGTTCATTCTTCAGCACCTCGATGCCTTCACCTCCTCCTGTCTCATTCTTGCTGGCCTCAGCCACAGAGAACAGCTGCCCTACTTGATACTGTGAGACATTGGAAGAGAGAAGACGACACAGAGTGAATACACAGCCTCAAACTACGGGGACAAATCCTGTCATTATTTGCTGGAACAGGCAAAGACTGAGCAGGTCCCTGAAGCCGAGGCAGGTGCTTCAAGGATGCAGCACGAACACCTACTAGCTGCTGCACAGGAGATTCCTCCACTGTATTTAAGGCTACTCAGAAAGCCCAGACTTCTATTTTTAAACATGTCTCACAGAGTATATACTGTATTTAAAACAGCTATGTAAGAGTGTGTGATCATGAGCCTCCAAATTGTGGTGTTTTGCTGTTTAATTGTCCCTTGATGAAGTATTTCTGGATCCATTAAGATGGCAGTGAGCTGTAAACTCAAATTAAGGCTTTAAAATATCCTTTAATTTCCCTGCAGCTGACCTTACAGGAACTACATCCATCATCCTCTACAGTCTATAAGAATGACATCCTAAATGGTTTTCATAATAAACTTTAAACCCCTGATAAGGAATGTGCTGATGCTTTCTTATGGAGGACCAAAAATGACTTAAGATAAATCAACAAATAAATACAAAAATACATAAATAAAAAGAGAAAATAATACAGGAATAATAAATAAGGAAATAGATATATAAATAAAATAGGAATAAATAAATAAATACTGAATACATAAATAAATAAATGTAGGAACAAATAAATAAATACATAATTGAATGCTGAAATAAATGCTTAAATAAATATAGGAATAAATAGTTGAATAAATGTAGGAATAAATAAATAATTGCAATGATAAATGCTAAAATAAATACAAAAATAAATGTCTAAATAAATATAGGAATAAATAAATAAATGCAGAAATATATGCTAAAATAAATACAGAAATAAATGTCTAAATAAATATAGAAATAACTATCCGAATAAATATAGGAATAAATAAATAAATGAATAAATGCAGAAATATATGCTAAAATAAATACAGAAATAAATGTCTAAATAAACATAGAAATAAAATATAAATACAGAAATAAATGCTGAAATAAATACAAAAACAAAATGCATAAACAAATAAATAAAAAAACAAAAAAATAAATACATAAATGCAGAAATATATGCTGACCGAAATACAGAAATAAATAGATGTAGTTGTACAAAAATGTGGAAAAAGATTTTAAAATATTCATGTTATGTTTATTCATCTACTTTCATTCATTTATTGATGCATTTATTAAATTATTTATTAATTTTAACATTTATCTGTTTATTCTTTTATGTCAATATTTATTTATTTATTTATTTATTATCATATTTATTTATTAATTTATGTACACAATTGTTTATGTATTTATTGTATGTAGAATTAAGTGGCAGTGAGCAGTGAGGTTGTAGAGCTGAAACTTCTCCCCACTTCGAGCCAGTATTTGGTTTGACTGCTCTGGGCTACTGTAGAAACAACATGGCCGACTCTGTGAAAGAGGACCCACTTTGTATGTAGATATAAACAGCTCATTCTGAGGTAAAGAAAACTCAACTAGTCTTATTTTCAGGTGATTATACACTTAAGAAAAGATACTTATGGGTGTTATATATCATTTCTGCCAATAGCTGCCTGTGAATTCTGCACACTGGGCCTCATTTTTCATCCTCCATACAATCTACAGAAAACCCACAAACTAACAACAACAAAACTGTTATTTCTCATAAAATCTAAAAGCTCTAACTGCCCACCACAATGTTTTTTTTCTCTAATAGCTGGCTGTGAAACTGGGCCAAAGTATGATGTCACTGGGCATCACACTGAGGTCTGGGCTCACTGAAGCAAACAGGCTATTTCTGAGCACAACTGCACAGAAAACCAGCACAAAAAGTGATTCCCATTAAAAAGGAAGACGACAAGAGAGACTGGAGTTTTAAAGGCTGAGCTCCAGCTCCCATCCAGCTCTCTGTGTAAACACCAACACCAGCCTGACACACACAGCAGCACCAGCCTGACACACACACCAACACCAGGGCGTTCTAACAAAGGCCATGTTGTCCTGGCATGTGCCCCAGATGAAAGCCTGAGATGAGCGTTCAGGAGGAAATAAACACAAACTATTCCAACATGCTGCTGCTGTAATATACAGTGTGTTGTCTGAGGAACACTGGACTCAAAGTGTGTTTGCTCTAAACAACTTGTGATGTATCTTTGAGGGCACGGAGGTAATGATTACTCACCTCTTCCACAGAGACTGGCAACACTACACGACTGAGGGAGAGGAAACAAGGGCGAGGTGGGGCAGGAAATGGAGAGAGAGAGAGAGAGAGAAACAAACAAGTTTAACACATTTGTGCGTAAATACACGAGTAAAGTGCTGGAAAAGATGATCAAATGTTAAAGATTTTAAAACACCCTCTTCTTGTATCAGTGCCTGGGCACAGGAACACCAACATCACAATCTGTGGAAGTATGACTGGCACAGAGTGACCGGACAAAGGCTCGACGCTGTGGATAAACTTTACTCTGACCATCTTTGGGAAAAAAATGAACTGGCTCTGAGCTAAAAGAGGAAAATCTGCCTCGCAGTCTGAATGTTAAAACTCTGCTTTAGTCCCCAAAAGTATGTCATTTGGAGACGGCACATGGTCGTAGCTGCAGCATGATCACACAGTATCCTTGTAGCTGAAGACCAGAGGGTCAGTTAGACAGCAGGAGTGACCATATTACCATACTGCAGAGATACACAAGAAAATGAAATGTGAATTGATGCACAAGGAGTTCCTAAAACCATGACAGTATCTATATTAGGGCTGCACGATAATATCAGCACATCATTGGCTTTAAAAAAATATATAAATATAAATATTGCATGCACTGAAAGGCATTGTATTTCATGTCTCCACCTGCTGGTGGGCCGTCATGATAAGAGTATACATGTATGATATAATGTTAATTCCATGACAGAAGAGATTTGACGATCACTATAATTAGGTGGGGGAAAAAAAAGGATATATTGATATCGGTATCAATTATTGGCATGAGTTGTTTTATGATGTTGGCGAAAAAAATCAAATATTGTGCATCGCTAATCCACATTGATTAAATAAAAAACACTGTTATCAGGATAATAAGCATTTACAACTATCCAACACTTGAAAACATTCAATATAAAAACAGTTTTCCTGCTTTACCTCGCATCATTTTCAGATTAGATTAGATTAGCCTTCATTGTGTCCCTCAGGCGACATCTGTCTCGGACATTTGGGAGAACACAGGCGACACGGCCACACACATGTACAATTAACATACAGTATCACCCCCAAATCCACACACCCCAAGAGCATAGATTGATCCTTCTGCTGTCATTGTATGTTAAACAACGCAGCACATAAATGTGTACACACTCGCTCATCACATCATTCTCATGATCACACACACACTTTCACATCTATATTTTAGTGACCTAAACCCAATCCAGTTGGCACGCTTCATTTCATTTTGGGTGGTGCCACTGTAGTTTATACTGTCCAGTTCATAATGAAGCAAAGAAAAGACATGTACCTCTTCCTGAAGTAAATAACTCACAGCTACAAACAGTCACGGAGCATAACCAGGTGTTGATCACACACAGCCTAGATTTAGATATCACAGCTTGATTATGGAATGAGACAATTCACTGAATGGACACACAGTAAAAAGGGACTTTCTTCCCGATGGTTTCCTGCCCTCCCTGGCACTACTACCTCCTCCTCCTCCTCCTCCTTCGCTCACAATTCATACAATTCCTGTGCAAAGATTGGCAGACTCAGCACCCCACCCTTAACCTAAACATAAACTGATGGATGAAGCTCGCTGGAGGCTAAAAATAAGCTGACAGGCTAAACTCAGGGCAGAAAGTCCCTCAACCAGAGGGTTGAAAATGTAAACACATTAAAGCAATTACACACTGTATGTATTGCTAAGAGAATTAACTGAGACAGAGAATATATTACACAAATTAAGGCTGAGTGATATGGAACAACACCAAATACCTCGACATAAATATTGCAGCGATAATTTAGGGTTGACTTTTGATGCTTTCACAAAATATTCATGCAATTAGATTTTTGATAAATTGGGTAAAGGCAAATAATAGAACAGCTACAACAGTCTGGTACTTTAAAAAATGAAATCAGTTCACTGTAATGCAGCCTTTATAACTAGGGAAAGGACAACACTTACAATATTATGATATCCAAAATCTAAGAAGATATCTACTCGTCCTATGTCAGCATATCCTTTTAATATAAATATATTGCCCAGTCCTTAGTAGATGGGTAGGGTACCAAGCAGGAAGTGGGTATACTCTTTTATATTCCAATTAAATTCCCTCTTGGCTGATGGGTATACCCCGAACACCCGAGTATACTCTGCACTGCACCACTGCTTTAAATGATCCAAAGGGTAACAGGTACTGCAAGACAAAACTACTCATTACAGAACTTGCGATTAATAGAAAATATTTGGGTATGTAATTGATAGTTCTAATTACGGGGTTTGGGTTATTTATTTCTGTCAAAAAAGCCAGAAATTCATTGATTTCTTCTTCTTAACTGTCAGGGTTTTCTGTGTTTAATGTCCTTGTAACTGAAACCGTCCAGTTTGTCAAACAAAACAAAAAATCTGAAGACGCTGTGAGCTTCAGGAAATTATCACAAGCATTTTACTGTATTTCACAACTAAATGATTTATCAAGTATCTGACAAAATATTAAATAATCTGAAGATGATTAATACTAGAAATAGAAAACATCCTTAAAGTTCCTAGGGCTGACCCAAATGTAATAGATGTCCAAATCAGTATTCGAATGCTTCGTTTTTCCTACACCATTATCCCTCAAAAATAGCTCACAAAATAAGAAACAATCCAACTGAATTCATTTTGCATCAACATTAATTATTAGTCATTCTCAGACAAGGACATTTACACTTTTTGTGACTTAAATGTACAGATGCGCTAAGATGTCTAAAACTCAAGTGTTTGGAACAGTTTCAAAATTGAGAAAGATGACCCCCGAAAAAATTCAATCCCAGATACGCCAAAGAAAACTGCTGTATCACAAATCTACAACCAGCCCGACAAATCCCCCGTGAACTGTAAGTAACAGGCGAGCCATCTTACAAAGTATTTTTTTTCCTAGCTATTATGGCTAATGCTACTGCAACCTGCATGCTAACAGAGTAGCTAATCATGTGATTTTAGATGCAACGACTGAAAACTGATGTTCAAATCTTAAAGATCTCTGTCTTGTTATCTTTGGCAGCACCTATGGCGTTAACTGCGGGGTTTTCTTGGATCTCACTTCACAGCGACGCTAACACTAGATTTGCACCGACTGCAATTTTTAGGTCCGATACCGATTTCTAATTTGACCGCCGTTTTAAATTGGCATATTTTAGACTGACCGGCCGGTCGCAGGTCATAGCCGATCATGTGAAAGCCAGCCTAATTCCGAGCACTGCCGATAAATCGGTGCAAGTCTAGCTAACACTGTTACCTGTGTGACGTCAGTTGCAACAAAACTAAAAAAAATACACCACTTCACACACACACGTGAGTTGAAGACTGTGGCGTTAGCTCTGCCTATGCTCTCTAGTGGACCAACCACTGCTGCGAGATGTAAAACACCAGGGATGAGCGAGTACAACATTATCTGTAACTGTTCAACAAGCTAAAGACAATTACTAAATCAGCCTACTACCACCTTAAAAACATAGCAAGTCTTGTCTGAACAAGATACAGAAAAACTTGTTCATGCTTTCATTTTCAGCAGGCTGGACAATTGTAACGGTGTCTTCACAGGCCTGAGTAAAAAATCAATCAGACAACTGCAGCTCGTCCAGAACGCTGCTGCCAGAGTCCTCACCAACACCAAGAGAGTGGAGCACATTACACCAGTGCTTAAATCGCTGCACTGGCTTCCTGTGTGTCAAAGGATAGACTTTAAAATCTTGTTACTTGTCTATAAAGCACTAAATGGTCTCGGGCCTAAATACATCTCTGATATACTTGTACGTTATGAAGCATCCAGACCCCTCAGATCATCTGGAACAGGTTTACTCAGTGTTCCCAGGATCAAAACCAAACAAGGTGAAGCAGCCTTTAGTTTCTATGCTCCCCGCCTGTGGAACAAACTTCCAGAATATCTGAGGTCGGCTGAAACTGTCAACTCATTTAAATCAGGACTTAAAACATTACTATTTACTGCAGCTTACCAGTGAACTAGATATGTAACTTATTGTTAGGATAATCTGTAGCTACTGTTTTTATATTTGTCTGCTGTTGTTTTATGTTTGCTTTTTAAATGCATTTTCTGCACTGTTTTTAACTATTTATTGTCTTGCTTTTAGCTCTTGTTTTTAATGATCTATTGTTTTTAATGTATTTCTCTTGTAAAGCACATTGAATTGCCTTGTGTATGAATGGTGCTATAGAAATAAAATTGCCTTGCCTTGCCTAAATTATCTGTATCTGTACTCGTAGTGGGTGGAGTCTGTGCCAGAAGTGGGTGGAGTTTAAATCAAAAGCGGGCTGGGCCTAATCTGAAGTTATTTTAAGCCTGATATTGATAAAGATTTATCAGAAGTTTAAATATTTATTACCAAATGTCTCCCCTTCTGTTCCACACAAGCATGCAAAATCGCTGAATTGATAAATGGAGTTCTGCTGGTATCATAGGTCCCTGCAGGATCTCAACACTGATTGGCTGTCGCGATGCAAATTGGTTAGATTTTTAAACTAAAAAAAAAAAAAAATATCACACTACTGGCTTCATTTGTGCAGCTATTTCTCTACAGCAGAGACTTTCCAGGGACATAATGTGTGTGCTCCACAAAGACTTCTTCATCAAGCATAAATATAACCTGTCACGATTAATTAAATTTTCAAAGACACATCAAGGTTCTGGCTCTGACAGTCGTGTAACTGGAGGAACAATGTAGCAGCACAACTGGAAAAACAAAGGCAGAGAGCAGTGTGTGTGTCTGTGTGTGTGTGTGTGGTTCTGGCGCGTACTGGTGTGTGTGGCTTTTGTACCAGAGAGAAATTAACATGTTGGCTCTGGCAAAATGTACAAAAGCATCCCCTGCAGGAGATCGTGTCGTAGATGAATCAGGCACATTGAGCACGTTACACCAGAGGGGTTTAAATCCAGTGCCATGACGAGCTGAGAGCTGAAGTCTACACACCTGTTAATTTCCCTGAATAGATTAGATTTCAGCACCAGATGAGGAGCTCATCAGTGAAACCACCAGTGGTTCACTCGCCTCCATCATTTTCCCAATAATATTCACTGCGGTTTTCATTAGAGGTGCTGTAGCATCATTCTACCGGCTAAAGAAGGGGACCAATTATTAATGGAAAACAATTTGTGTTTTGCTTCTACATGAGATCAAATGCGACCGTGACAAACACAAATTTGAGACAAAAAAATCTGTTATCTGCGTATGATGACACCATAAAGCATACAGCTCTCCTCAGCCTACAGGTGTGTTAATGATTAGTCAGGTATTGATTATTCCCTGGTAAGAAAGCCATTGTGTTGTGCTGGGAAAACACGTATACCAGCGTGGCCAGTGACACAAAGAAATCCCAGCAATTTGCATCCTTAGTATTCAGCCTCATGCATTCATTACATAGCCAAATTAACAGTGTTTACACTCGCTAACAGTCACTTATGGACACAGAGCAGCTGCAGCAGAGACAGAGAGCACTGGAAATAGCTTTGGTGGATTATAAAGGGCAAAAGTATTCGACAAAGGCTGACCAGAGCACCACAGGTCAACTGGTCTTGCACTTCAGGTGACCTGTAGTTATGTAAGATCAAGTCTAAGTCCACTGAAGGAGCCACACACACCTGCAGCACAGGTACAGGTTGATTTCAGTCCAACAGATACATTTTGCTGCAGACTGAAAACTTTATCTTTGTGGACATAATTAACAGATGAAAAAGATAATCAATCACAATATATCTTATCACAAAACTCAGCATATGGCAACATATTTACAATTGCAATAATATTGTATTGTGACCTAAATATTGTGATAATATCTTATCGTAGATCATCTGGTGAGTCTCACCTCTACATTAAAGCCTATTAGATGTTTGTGGAAGATTTGGTCATAATTCACACAAGAATTCTTGAATTATGGCCAAAAACATGTTTTACGAGGTCACAGTGACCTTGACCTTTGACCACCAAATTTGAATCAATTTATTCTTCGGTCCAAAGGGACGTTTGTGCCAAATTTGAAGAAATTCCCTCAAGCTGTTCTTGAGATACTGCCTTCACAAGAATGAGATGGATGCAAGGTGACAGTGACCTTTGACCTCTGATCACCAAAATCTATTCAGTTCATGACTGAATCCAAGTAGATGTTTGTGCCAAATTTTAATAAATTCTCTTAACCTATTCTTGAGATACTGCATTCATAAGAATGAGAACAATAAGGTGACACTGGCCTTGACCTACAACCACCAAAATCTAATCAGTTCTTGATTGAATCCAAGTAGATGTTTGTGCCAAATTCCAAGAAATTCCCTCAAGCTGTTCTTGAGACACCACTAAAATCTAATCAGGTCATCCTCGAGTCTGGGTGGACATGTGTGCCAAATTTGAAGAAATTCTTTTAAGACATTCTTAAGATATCGTGTTCACAACGAGACAGACAAGACAAGAGTAACGTTGACCTTTGACCACCAAAATCTAATCATTTAATCTTTGAGTGCATGAGCATGAAAGTGAACATTTGTGCCAAATTTGAAGAAAGTTCTTGAAGACGTTCATGAGATATCACGTTCACAAGAATGGGACGAACGTACAACCCGAAACAATGCCTCCACTCACGGCTATCGTCGGCGTGGAGGGACAAAAAACAAGCACGTTCATTAAGTCCTCCTTGGCATCAGAGAATCGTAACAGGAATTTTATACAGCAAATAATCAAACAGAAAAAATAATTGGCAAATTATCTGGTGATAAAAATAACTCTTAGTTGCAAACATAAATTAAATCATCAAAAAACAGTGGAGAAATCAGTTAATTTAAACTATAAATGTACCATAACTTGCAGACCTAAAGCACCTGCATGTACAGCCTGATGTTTATCTGTGACCAAAGTTGAGTTTTACAGCTGTGATAACGACTCACTCTGACATTATTATGTAAGTGGTGAATCTTACAGGACAGGTTAGTAGGTTAGCAGGGTGCTACCTGCAAACTGCAATTGATCCTTCTTAAAATGCACTTTATTGTAAAATGTTTGCAAGATCCTTTCAGCCCAGGAGAGCACGAGTAATCCCAGTCGATTTGGTGCTGAACTGAACTGATAAACACTGCGTTTAAGACACTGCACAGGATAAATATAAGCTGTAGATATGGACGACAACATCCTACCGAGGCATCACTAATAACGCCACCACACAGATAACCACGGTGCTATGACACAGTTCTCTTCCAGATGTTTATATGGACGCCATGAAAAAGCAAATTAATTCCTCTCCTTAACATACAGGCCTACACACTCTCACACAGTCTACGCCCAGGTCTTGTTTCAGATCACAATTGTATCTTTAACTTCCTTTTAAACAAAGGATATGAACTGATCGTTGTTAATGAGTCACAATATTCTGAACTGTTATGACATCTGGAACATGTAAAGACATGATCTGACAGGAACATCTCTTTGCTTATTGATTATATTGTGAGCAAGATTTGTTTGCAAGATTGTGGGGAAATCATTCTGCATCATCTGAGCTACAAATGAATAGTTTTTAACTGATTACTGACCACGATCATATTCATTTTATTTATTAGTTTACGTCGTCTATCTGGGTGTACTTTGTTACTTAAAGTGCTGTACGTGTTATTATAGTTATTAATATGCAAAGATATCTCAGCTCTAGAAACACTCCATGCCTGTTGCAGCTATAAAAAGACGTATTTTTTGGACACGTACGTCTTACAAAGCAGAATAAATGCAAATGACAATAGCTTTTTTATCTGGGATAAAGTCTACAAACACCTGGAGAAATCCAACTCCCATGTTAGACTTTTATTAGCTGACTTCTGCTCTGCTTTTCATAAGATGCAGCCCCATATTTTAATTGAGAGGCTTGTTTCTTGTTTTAACTTGCCCAACCAGCTTTTAAACCTGTTTTTAAATTTTTTAACAGACAGGACACAACAGGTTTTTGTTATTGGTATCGTATCAAAAACTCTGGTTTCCAACACAGGTTCCCCGCAGGGTTGCGTCCTTTCACCGTTGCTTTTCATCTTATACACAGATAGCTGCAGATCCTTTAAAGAGGACAGTTTCCTCGTTAAATTCTCGGATGTCACCGCTCTGCTGACACTTCTCCAGGGAGCAGCATCAGACCATGGACATGCACTTTCTGATTTTGTTAAGTGGTGTGAAGACAGTTTCCTTGATGTAAATGTTGTAAAAACCAAGGAACTGGTCATTGATTTTAGAAAAAATAAAGCCAACACCACAGCCAGCTATATTCACAGTGAGGACGTTGAGATTGTCAACTCATACAAATATCTGGGCACTGTATTTGACTCGCAACTTAAGTTTGATATAAACACACACTTAGTTGTTAAACGGGCCCATCAGAGGATTCATTTACTGCGGAGGATCTCCTCTTTCGGTGTTTCAAAACCTATTCTGTGTACTGTGTATCTGTCTTATATTGAGAGTCTCCTTACTTTTGACAGTGAAAGACAGGAACAACCTAAACAACATTGTAAAAGTCTGCTCCAAAATTGTTGGCACAAAATGATCAGACTTGAACTCTCTCTGGGAGGAACGTGTCCTCCAAAAGGCAAAAAACATAATAGATCAAGATCATGCCTTGGGTGGAGAATTCACCCTAGTGCCATCAGGGCGACGTTATCTGCAGCCTCTGAGGAAGACTAACAGATATTCAAAGTCATTCATTCCTTCTACTGTCAAGCTGCTGAATGCAGGGTCACTGTGACTGCAGTATCTGCTATGTGCAATAGGCCTGTTTGGCTCTATTTTTATTTATTTATTTATCTCTGATTCTTGGAACTCATTGATGAAATATATTGAAGCGCTTCTTTTTAAGCAGTAGTTGTTAGGGTTCCTTCATGTCATGCTCCCTCTGACACCTACTGTAAATCATGTTGTGTGAATGTTTTATGTGTTGTCGGTGGACTGTAGGAACTGAATTGCCTTTCGGGGAAAATAAAGTTTTTCTGTATCTGTAGCTCAGATTAAACTAACCAAAACTTAACATCTATCTGTAGTTTGAAGAGCAGGTCATGCTACGCGGATTTCTTCCTGCTGTGATTTAAAGGGGAACGACGGCCATTTTTAAATTCATACATGTTATTGTTATGATCAAGGACAGTCCAAAAAATCAAAGTGAACATAATCAACTCTCTCAAATCCAAAACTAAAGTGCTGAAACTCAAATGTGAAATGTGTGATGTCACAGGGTATAAAGTCAGGAGCTGCTCCACAGACAGTGAATCGGGAAAGATGTCTAGATGAGACTGAGAGAACGTTCTGAGTATACTGGGACATTTTCTGTTACAGGACTGAGAACACCACAGTGTGATAAAGCTTATTTGGGAAAAAAAGAAGACAACAAACACACTGTGGGTCCACAAAATCAGGTCCCCACTCATTGTCTACAAAGCAGCTCCAGACTTTACACCCTATGACATCACAGTTTGAGACTCACTTCTCTGGTTTCTGGTTTTGACAGAGAGTCGCTCATGTTCACAAATACTGATTAAACTTTACAAGGCCATGGAAAGAACATACTGGTATTCTTAATTTAGGTGGTGTTCCTCTTTAATCGGGCACGACTGCACCAGTGAACACAGGGGAGCGGGGAGGACAGTAACTGAGCACATTTACTCAAGTATGATTTTGAGGAACTTGAACTTTGAGTATTTCCATTTATTTTATGATACTTTAAATTTCTACTCCTCAATATTCATCTAATAATTTGAATTAAAAGTTTTACAGATTCAGATTAATACAAAATATCAACATCAAAGCTATGCATCAGTATATGCAGTCATCACAATGAGCTCCAGCTTTACCAGCTGCAACATAAAGTGATGTGCACACAAATGCACCACTTACTACTTTTAACAGTATTCCTACACTGTTTTATTGATACTTAATGTTAAGTAAAAACATCTGACTTCTTCTTCCTCCACTACATGTGGTATGGTTTATAATGTGGAGTAAATAGCATGCAAATGATAATACCTCATATTAAACTGAGACCAAAACTTTGCTGCATCAATCTGTTGTCTGAGAAGCATGTAATACAGCATAAAACGTGCTGCAGATTTTTCCTGCAGTGACTTAATTTAGCACTTCTGCACAAGAGAACAGAAGGGGAGCAGCTGTGGTGTACTTTTGGAGGTACTAATTGAGTATTTCCATTTTATGATACTTTATTCTTCTACTCCACATTACAGAGAGAAATATTGTCCTCTACTTCAATAGATTTATCTGATAAACTCAATTACTATGTTACAGATTCAAAATAATGCAAATCAACAAATGGAATAGATATCTAGATAAAGCTACACATCAGAATAAAAACTATTATAGAGATTATTCTTTTATGGCACGAAGGCGATAAAATGCTTTTATTAGACTGGACAAATTAAGCGTGAAAGTGGGAGAGAGAGGGCTGATAATCTGAATCAAACCCACGGTCGCTGCAGCAAGGACATCACCTTTGTACACGGGGCACCTCCTCCACAGGTGAGCTACTGGGCACCCCATAAAAAGTAATTAATATGAGCTGCAGGTTTACAAGATGCAACATTAAAGTGATGAACACATTAATGCATCACTTATTTAATCCACTAGTAGAGTATTTATGATTCTGAAATGGGCCACTCATCATAATGAATACTTTTACTTTTGGTACTTGGACTTTTACTTGTGACAAAGTGCTTCTACACTGTGGTATCTTTTCTTAAGTAAAAGATTTGAGAACTTCTACCACCACTACATGTAGTATGTCTTGTTAAACAGAATAAATTGCATGCAAATGATGATACCGCAGACCAAACTGCATCAATCTGTTGTCTGAGATGCATGAAATAAAGCATGTAATGTGGTGCAGATTGTTTTTGAGTTTAGCACTACTGCACAAGAGAAACAAAAGGGGAGCAGAGGTGGAAAGTAACTAAGCACATTTACTCAAGTACTTTTGTACAATTTTGAGATACTTGTACTTTAATTGAGTGTTTCCATTTTATGACACTTCCTCTACTCCACATTTCAGAGAGCAATACTGTCTTTTTACTCCACTACATGTATCTCATACATGTAATTACTAGACACTGAACAGGCTCATATCTTTAATACAAAAAATATCCTCAACAAATATATCTGTAACACCTTCTTTGCTGGTCTTCACAGAGTGTGTTGCCAATATAGTATTAAAGATGCAGCCACCCAGCAGCATACAAATCATTCAAAACTAGCCCCACCTTTACCACATGAATGCATCACTAATAATATCCAATAATAAAACATTTATGATGCTGAAATCGACCATTCTGTCTAATGAGCTCATCTGGGGGCTTTCTTGTGGTGATACTGTGGTATTAACGCTCTATCTTAAATAACAATATCTAAGTATTTCTTCCACATCTGCACCTAATGTGTGTTATAAAGCAGAACAGAAACCATGCAAATGATGATACCTCAAATTAGATTAAAACCGAAATATTGCTGCATCAATCTGTGGTCTGAAAAGCGTGTAATAAAGCAGAAATGTGGTGCAGATTTTCCTGCTATGATTTAATTCAATGCTTCAGCTGATCACAACACAGGGAAGTGGGTTAACCAAGGCTAGCTTAACATCCCATGGCTACAACAGGTACCGTGATCTGGAGCGGATACAGGTTAGCCACACAGTTACAGCTAGCTAGCTTTGCTGAGGAAAATGGGAATATTAAAGACCACATCACAGTTTAAATACAGCATATTTATAGGTTGAAACCTGGTGAATAATCGTGTCAAACGTGCAGCTTATGTTGGTATTAGCCGCCCAGTTAAAGGGCTAACTGTCATGCTAGCGCCAACAAAGTAACAGCAAAGTAGTTATAACCTCAAGCTAGCTTGATGGGTACAACTGCAGTGTGGAGTTAGCTAATATTGGAGCAAAAATACTGCCAAACTATTTCTCAATGCTATGATAATGTCTCCTGCATTAACGTAGCAGTTAGCTAGTGTTAAATGCTTTACAAATGCACTCAGTGTGTGCTAATTGTCATGCTAGCAGCTAGCCGGCTGCTAATGCTAACTTAGCCTCAGCTAGCATTAATGTAAATCCGACGGAGGACGGAACCTTAATCTGTCACTCACGGGACCAAAGCTTAACATTACGGCACTTTACACCTATAACACGCAGCTAACCGCTTCATGTTCAATATATATCCACCCACAGAAGTCATGCTAATTAAATTAATGTGTAAATTATCTGTGAGCAAGCAGCGCAGCCTTTTTATGTAACTCATTTTCAATAAGAAGCTAATTATCCCCTGTGCTGCTACCACTCAGCGGCTAACGTTAGCTTGCACTAGCAACGCCTAAAAAAGACCGGTGTGTCCCGTTATCCACGTCCTGATCCACCCCGCTCAAAGCCGCCTGCTAACGGGCTACAGCCCGGTCAGATGCAGCGACACACCGCACCAGACGACACACACATGTTCCCTCCTCAGTAACGAGCTCTAACATGGATGAAAACGAGCCTCTAAATGAAGCAAAAGACGTTTTTTAAAAAGCACTTCAGACTCACTATTCCTTGATGAGCACCATCTTCGTCACCCGGGCTGCGCCTGCGCACTGGGAGCGGACACGAGATAGAATTATCAACAAGTTCGTTCCGCCCTCCAGGAGGAATCTGATTGGCTGATAAATCCACACCACTGTCCGTTACACTGGCTCATGTGCTGTACTCATCATGTTCTCTACACACACTGATGGAGGAGTAACTCCTTTAGGGACTGTTCGATATTCATGATGGAGGAGGAGGAGGTGCAATAAAAGGGAGGCATGTCAAATATCTATCTGTGCGTGCAGTTCCCACACTACCATATTATATAGTATGCCAGAAAAAAATCTTCTATTTTAAACAAATATAGTATCAATATAGAGTAGAAGAGGTATCTGTCAAAAAAGATTTTAGCTAAATATAAATTATACAATCTCTGTGATGATTCAAGATTATTTTGGACAGATATGCGAGACTTTACAAACAGGAAAATGAGCACAAATATACAGATTAAAGTGTCCGATGTGATGTTACATTTTGTGTTTGATGGGATGGATTCAACTTCTGATCATTTATTCATTTTCAATAACCACTTATCCTGTAAGGGGTCACAGGGCTGACACATAGAGACAGACAACCATTCACACTCACATTCACACCTACGGACAATTTAGAGTCACCAATTAACCTGCATGTCTTTGGACTGTGGGAGGAAGCTGGAGCACCTGGAGGAAACCCACGCTGACACGGGGAGAACATGCAGACTCCACACAGAGGAACTCCCCCACCCTGGGTTTGGACCAGGAACCCTCTTGTGACAATGTGAGGCAACAATGTTAACCACTGTTCCATTGTGCCGCCAAGTTTCTGATCATTCTTGGTAAATTCCATATCCAAATGGTCTGACTCCAAACCCCGTAACCTGTTTCCTGTTGAACTCAGAGCAATATGGCTCAATATTTTCTTTGAACTGTGAAAGAGCTTGATATGAATGGACTTGTAAGACATCTGGCATGATGAGACAGATAGACCCACTGACCGACCGATCGACCGATAGACCCACATCTGACCAACAGACAGACAGACCCACTGACCGACCGATAGAGAGACAGACAGACCCACCGACCGACAGATAGAGAGACAGACAGACCCACCGACCGACAGATAGAGACAGACAGACCCACCGACCGACCGATAGAGAGACAGACAGACCCACCGACCGACAGATAGAGAGACAGACAGACCCACCGACCGACCGATAGAGAGACAGACAGACCCACTGACCGACCGATAGAGACAGACAGACCCACTGACCGACCGATAGACAGAGAGACAGACCGACAGACCGACACACATATCCAGTCTGGACCCTTCTTAAAACCGCAAACACAAGAGTCATACCTGGTCGGACGTGGCCTTTGTCAATAAGATCCACATCAGGTGTTGAGGAACCAGCCTGATGAGAAATGGGCTACATAGACATAGATGGACTAGAGCAGAGGATGTATATATATATATGTATATATATATATATATATATATATATATATATATATATATATATATATACATACAGTACAGGCCAAAAGTTTGGACACACCTTCTCATTCACTGCGTTTTCTTTATTTTCATGACTATTTACATTGTAGATTCTCACTGAAGGCATCAAAACTATGAATGAACACATGTGGAGTTATGTACTTAACAAAAAAAGGTGAAATAACTGAAAACATGTTTTATATTCTAGTTTCTTCAAAATAGCCACCCTTTGCTCTGATTACTGCTTTGCACACTCTTGGCATTCTCTCCATGAGCTTCAAGAGGTAGTCACCTGAAATGGTTTCCACTTCACAGGTGTGCCTTATCAGGGTTAATTAGTGGAATTTCTTGCTTTATCAATGGGGTTGGGACCATCAGTTGTGTTGTGCACAAGTCAGGTTAATACACAGCCGACAGCCCTATTGGACAACTGTTAAAATTCATATTATGGCAAGAACCAATCAGCTAACTAAAGAAAAACCAGTGGCCATCATTACTTTAAGAAATGAAGGTCAGCCAGTCCGGAAAATTGCAAAAACTTTAAATGTGTCCCCAAGTGGAGTCGCAAAAACCATCAAGCGCTACAACGAAACTGGCACACATGAGGACCGACCCAGGAAAGGAAGACCAAGAGTCACCTCTGCTTCTGAGGATAAGTTCATCCGAGTCACCAGCCTCAGAAATCGCAAGTTAACAGCAGCTCAGATCAGAGACCAGATGAATGCCACACAGAGTTCTAGCAGCAGACCCATCTCTACAACAACTGTTAAGAGGAGACTGCGCGAATCAGGCCTTCATGGTCAAATAGCTGCTAGGAAACCACTGCTAAGGAGAGGCAACAAGCAGAAGAGATTTGTTTGGGCCAGGAAACACAAGGAATGGACATTAGACCAGTGGAAATCTGTGCTTTGGTCTGATGAGTCCAAATTTGAGATCTTTGGTTCCAACCGCCGTGTCTTTGTGAGACGCAGAAAAGGTGAACGGATGGATTCCACATGCCTGGTTCCCACTGTGAAGCATGGAGGAGGAGGTGTGATGGTGTGGGGGTGTTTTGCTGGTGACACTGTTGGGGATTTATTCAAAATTGAAGGCACACTGAACCAGCATGGCTACCACAGCATCCTGCAGCGACATGCCATCCCATCCGGTTTGCATTTAGTTGGACGATCATTTATTTTTCAACAGGACAATGAGCCCAAACACACCTCCAGGCTGTGTAAGGGCTATTTGACCAAGAAGGAGAGTGATGGAGTGCTGCGGCAGATGACCTGGCCTCCACAGTCACCGGACCTGAACCCAATGGAGATGGTTTGGGGTGAGCTGGACTGCAGAGTGAAGGCAAAGGGGCCAACAAGTGCTAAACACCTCTGGGAACTCCTTCAAGACTGTTGGAAAACCATTTCAGGTGACTACCTCTTGAAGCTCATGGAGAGAATGCCAAGAGTGTGCAAAGCAGTAATCAGAGCAAAGGGTGGCTATTTTGAAGAAACTAGAATATAAAACATGTTTTCAGTTATTTCACCTTTTTTTGTTAAGTACATAACTCCACATGTGTTCATTCATAGTTTTGATGCCTTCAGTGAGAATCTACAATGTAAATAGTCATGAAAATAAAGAAAACGCATTGAATGAGAAGGTGTGTCCAAACTTTTGGCCTGTACTGTGTATATATATATATATATGTGTGTGTGTGTGTGTGTGTGTATTAGCCCAGCACCTGCTAATGTATGCTCACCTTTTTTCTCTCCAGCCAAATTATCCAGAGTCTCTTCCTCTCCAAGACAAACAGATCAGGATCTCCTTTATAAAACAGCGTGTAGGATCCATACTATGAATGAACGTACTGACAAAAGCCAAAAATGGCGTGTGCCAAAAAACATACTCGACAATTTCTACAACCAGGCCTCTCCTATCAAATCTATTTCTATTTACCACAAATTTTCCTTGGGAAGTGACGTACACTTCATTCAGGCCTTGTTTTGTGCACGCAATGTTTATAAATGGTGATTAAACCTGGTAAAAACACTGAATAAAGCAGCTTCATGCTACAAATCAGTGTTTCTCCGATGTGTTTGGCATGTCACAGACAGGCCTGTTCGCCTCGCACCTGTTCATGTGTGCTCATCTTTTTTCTCTGATAATTTAAGAACTAGACATTCAGGAGGTTTTTACCAGGAGCTGGATTATCCACGGAGGTCTCCTCCTCTCCAAACAGACAGACCAGCTGATTTAAACCAGTAAAAACACTGAATAAAGACGTTTCATGTTAAAAAAATGTGTGTTTTGATAGCGCTCTCTTCATGGTGGTCGACACAAAGACGTGAATGTCCCTATCTAGAGCCAGTGTTTGACTTGTCTGATTGTAAAAACATGGTGGTGCATCATTTTTTATTTGTCTTGAGAGTCGAGATATTTCTAAATTGTAGTCTGGCACCGCTGCAAACATTGTACATTATAAAGTCACCATCACACATGAAATCAAGTCTCCATAAAAAATATCAAAACGTTTTCCTCACGTCCTCCTTTAATTGTCTTTATAAAATGTATAATAACGACTGGAAAACACAGCTTACTTTACAAAATAAATGACGACAATAAGCATCGATAATAATGACATTTAACAATAATTATTACACAATAAATCAAATTCAGGTCAACTTGCACAAACATAGCGAGCATTTAGGCTGACGTAAAATTGTTCTCCTTTTCTCAGGCGTTCAGTCGACAGGCTGTGAGTACAGTACATGGAGGCATTGACACACATGCTCTCTAGTCAGTCATGAAAACACATTTAAAGCCAGAGACTCGACACTTCTCTACGAGTCATCTTGTCCTTCCAGCTCTCCCCAGAAGAAGGCACAGTCATCACATTTAAAACATCCCTTCACAAAAAGTGGTGACGTGTAAAATCACCGTCAGTATCAAACAGTACTTTTTTATCCTAGTCTTCAGCAGGTATTGCTAAAAATGTCGTGTGTAGCTGACAAACGGACAGCTTCTGTCATAGTACAAACACCAAGAAGGAAGCAGAGGAGAGGGACAAACATGGCGACTCTCAACATTTAGAGGATGGAAAAAAGTGTCCAGGTGAGAGGAACTTGTAGCCGTTCCCAGAGGGAAGTTTGATGCCTCCTTTGGAGTTAGACGGAGGAGGCGGAGGAGGTTTAGCCTCCAGTTTTTGGTGACCGTTCGGTCTGGCGCCAGCGTCCTCAGACCCCTCGCCGTTTTTGCAAACAGAATCATGTCGAGGTGAGAGATTAAGCAAACCCAAAACATCTTTCTGAACTGTACTCATTTTTTTATTCCCACCTCGGAGTAAACTGGCGGGGCAGGGCACCTCGTGTTTCTGGCCGGGGTTGGCCCAGAAGGTTTTTAAGTTATGAATGGCCTGGACTTTGTTGTCCCGTTTGGACTGGCTGAGTTCAGGAGTGTTCGCGGGGCTGGAGGAGGCTGAGACGGATCCTGTGGAGGAATAGGAAAGGGCTGGCGACGGGGCGCTGTCAGCAGGAGAGTGGGAAGGTGAGATGTGGGCGGTGTAAGGTGAGGTAGGGTATTTCAGTTTGAGCTGAGCCTGCACATGCACATCTGAGGAGACAGCCGGGAAAGGTGAGCTGTGCTCTTTCACAGCGAGAGATAAAGACGGAGAGGAGTGAGCGGGGCTGTTGTAGCCGGAGCTGATTTTCTGCAGCGACGAGGAGCGGGATGGAGGTTTGGGTCGAGTTGGGGGAGGGGTAGAAACAGAGGTGGATAGAGGTGACAGATGACAGGAGAGGGAGAGGGGAGAGGAGCACGCCTTTAGGCTGGCTCTGCTGGGAGGTCTGCTGAACGCACTGGTCTCAGAGGGCTGAAAGCCTCGTGCTCCTCCGCTGGGAGTCAAAGTGGGGGTTGAGGGAGTCGAGAGAGAAGGCTGCCTGACGCGTGCCTCCTCTCTCCCCTCAGTTCCCCTCGGTTTCTTCCCTCTGTTTGCTTTCTGCAGGCTCTCCACAGCCTGCATGTGGCTCTGGGTCTCTTCCAGAATCTTCTGGGCCAGCTCCTGGGGATCCAACTGTCCCGCAGGCACCGTCCTCTCCTCCTGGGACTTGACCGTGCTGTCTGTCTCCGTGCTCGACTGGTCCGACTCAGAGCTGCTGACCTTTCCTTTGCCCGTCCTCTGAGGAGATGAGCTGGGAATAAGAATATTAAAGTTACAAATGATCTAGTCAGAGCGTTTTTAGGAAGGACAGCATCAATCTTTCTGACAATAACTCTGAACTTACATTTCCTGTTTGGGTTTGGGGCCGGTGGGAACGTTGAGGGGTGGGGGCGGAGCTTTAATCGGAGACGTAGGTGTGCTGATGCTTCCTTTGGAGGAAACTGTAATCGGGTACCCATGACCCCCTGCAGACCCTCTGCCTGCACCGCCTCTACCGTGTCTGTGTCCTGCAGGAAGTGGCAGAGTGTCACAGTCCCTCCTCCCTCGTCCCAGCGGCTCACTGCTGATAATGGAGTACCCTTCATACTCCTCTTCCTCCCCTTCTCCTGCTAATCCTCCTCCCTGATTGGTCAGTCGACCTCTCGCCAGGCCGCCTGAGTGGCGGTGCGAGGTGTAGAGTCCCCCCCCTCCTCCTCGAGGTCTCTCCAGCTCCGGCTGATGTGATGAGCGCTGGCTGATGATGTCACTTCCCGCGGGCTCGGGTCGGGACAGGAAGCTGAGGGAGGAGGCGAGGGAGCTGAGGCTGTAGACGGAGATGGCGTCGCAGGAGAGGTTGTCGGGGCAGACCGGGGGTAAGAAGGAGGGCTGAGGAGGATAGCACCCAAAGGAGAGCGGTAAGGAGTGAGGCTGGGAGGCTGACTGGGAGGAAGACAGGGACTCCAGGGACGAGGAACTGTCCATGCTCAGCCGCTTTGGAAGCTCTGTGGAGTCTGAAAGAGGAGAACCGTTAGGACGGGACAGAGACGAAGATTTAGGTTTGAAAAGTTCTGCATGAGTCTCACCAAAGAGCGCCAGAAGAGACTGCAGGGCAAAGTGCATGATGCGCCTGCTGGCCTGTTTTCCAGTCTTCAGCACGACCTCCTCCTGACCCACCTCACACAGATCGAAACCTGACAGACACAGAATGTAACTAAGTAAAAGTACTACACTTATGCAGAATTTTGAGGTACCTGTACCAGACAAATATCCACCTTTGTGGACAATAAATACATATATAATTATAATTTTAACTCCTGTTCATTTCAGAAGGAAAAAATTGTGCCTTTTACTCCACTACATTTATCTGAGAGCTACAGTAACTGGATACTTTGGATATATATATATTTTGGCTTTCTTTGATAGGACAGATGGATATGAAAGTGGGGAGAGATTGAAGGGATGGCTGCAGGTCAGACTCTATCCTGAGGCCGCTGCTAAGAACTTGGCCTATACAGGGCACACATTCTACCAGGGTGCCCATAACTGGACACTTTAGACCAGTGGTTCCCAACTGGTCCAGACACAGGGTCCAGATTTCTCCTTAGACATCAGTTCAAGGTCCACACAGTTTAACACATTCAGTGTCATACTTGTGTTTGTCCATGTCATCAAGCTAGCTTGCTGCCTCTGATAAGTAGCTATGTGTTAGTCACTCACTCTACAGCAGGAACCAGCACTTCAAAATAAAAGCTCTGTGCCAAAAATTCACTGTTCTTCAAAACAAAGTGTGTCATTTACAAACTTGACACGTTTGCTAGTCACTTGTGGTCCCTTTAGAAAGAACCTGGGACCCACTTTTACACCCTGACCCACCAATTGGAAACCACTGCTGTAGAGATAAAGATTTGACCAGTGGTGTGAGAAGCACTCAGATCTTTTACTTGAGTAAAAGCAGCAGTACTGTGGTGTAAAAATACAAGTAAAAGTCCTGCATTCATAATTTACTTAAGCAAAAGCACGCAAACATCAAAATATACTTAAAGTACCAAAAGTGTACAGTATACATGGTGGAGATGGTATTTGTGTGCCAAGTCTGACTTTGCAAAACTAAACCCTTACTTAACCCTTTGCTTAGTCCTGCCCCTTGAACACTGACTGGCAAATCATAGCGTAGCATTGGCCAGCTCCCACAAGGGTCCGACAACAACACAGCTGTGCTCCATTGACTCTCAATGAGTGCGTTGACATGAACAGTTTAATTCCCTTTTAATTCGGAATTAAAGTTCATTCCTATTAAAAATGATCTTGTAAACACCTAATTTGGAATGAAAATTCAATCCGATGTAAGGGGCTGGAATATTCCGTTTCTAATTCCAAATCAAAGAATTTCTCTCACTTGTATACACTCATTCCTCTTTAAGTTCATTCCGGTCTTTCTGCACATGCTCGTTTCCTTGCCCTTCTGGTGCCATGACGTATATAGCGCGCATAGCAACGGGCTCAGATAGAGCAGTCGGACTCGTTGCACTCACCAGTTTCCATTCTCCACAGCACGGTCTTCTACCTCCCTTCTTCGACCTTCTACCTCCCTTCTCCTCCTCAACAGACGAAGCATTAGCAGAACAAGGTTGTTGTCGTACTGCTGCTTCAAGAATATAAGCAAAACAAGCCCAAAAAAGGCACTAAGAACGGCGTCGTCAAGCATCTTGTTATCCGGAGCGAGGACTACAGTGTTTTCTTCCAGTAAACGTAAACACGTAACATCCGCCCCGCCCCCGATCCAATCAGAACCCTTCCCTGACCCAAACCTTGCACGGACCCGAATAAAGGCGATTAAACTGATCTCCGTGTAAACCCTCATTCGGAATGAATATTTCCCGTGTAAATTAACTGGAAAAACTTTAAGTACGAATTAATTCATTCAGATTTATTTCATTCTGAATGAGAAGCCATCATGTAACCGCACGTATTGAATCGTTTTAGATTTCCTTCATTTTCAGGCTGGTTTTGTGGATTTGGAGCTAAATGTTGTGCCTGTAACGTTATCCCCAACGCTCACAGTTGCCATCTTTGTCAGCTCAGCTCCCTGTTACACCAGTAGAGACTGACCTCTGGTGGCACATGGCGTGCACTACACACAATACATCCTCAATACAGCATCTCCGCATGGAAGAAAAGCATCTGTATTTTTGACGGTACTGAAAAATGACACTGTCTGGATTTCTAAATACCTTGGTATACTGTCATACCATATCACTGCCCAAGCTTAATATTTATTACTGGATTATAATTGTTGAGGCAGTCATGTGCTTGTCACTTTAATGTTGCAGCTGGTCAAGGTGGAGCTCATTTTAATGACTATATATACAGGTAGGTGGCGTATCTATAATAATAAGCCATCATTTATTCGTTGATTTATATTTTGGACTGTGAAGTAACTGCAGCTGTCAGATAAATATAGTGCAGTAGAAGTATATAGAAGCATAAAATACTCAAGTAAAGTACAAGTACCTCAAAATTGCACATGTAAAACTAAGCTTTAGTCATTATGCTCATTTAGTTTCATTATTTAGTAAATGTGTTTGAGCTGTTTGTAGCACCTACTTTTATTTCAAAACAGAAGTGAAATTTGAGTTTATTCCACTGAGGACTCACCGAGCGCTGCCAGGAACTCGTGGCAGCCTGGAAGCCTCCAGAGCTGCACACTTATCGACACCTGAATAGGAGCCAGTGAGAAGTCCTGCTCTTTGTCGCCTGACTGCAGCTGAACCAGCACCTGGTGGAGCTTCGGAGAGGAGAGCAAACATCATTAGGTCTGAACTGTGACGCTGCAGTGACTTTGTGTTGTCTGAGTGAACTCAACGCTCACATCACAACACATCTCTCAGAGTATTTAATCTGTGTGTGCCTGCTGTGAGCGCTCTCACACTTCCTTTGAACTCAAAGTTATCATGAAACACTTACCATTCCCACCATGCTTTTAACCGCCTTTGTGTGGTGGGGATGAGAGAAGAGGAAACAGAAACTTTAGTGGTTTAGTCCTGCGTGACTGTTGGGTTTGAGTCACTGCACACTCAGCCATGCATGGAGATGATACCAACACGGTACATGGAGGGCTACCACTAACAGAGAGTGATGTAACTACTGAGGCCCTGTAACTGACACATAAACAGTGGCTGGATATAAAAAATGAGTGAGTGGTGGTGTGTCCTTTTAATTATGCTCCATGTATGACCGTGTCAGATACACACTCAGTGAGGGCAACAACACACATGCAGTCAAGGGCGTAATGTTCATTCCTTTGATTTTATGAATTGATTTTTGCACTAAAACCTCTCTGAGTGTTGACCTCTTATTCTCCAGCTGTGAAAATCCAGATGAGAGAAGCTCTCATCCGAGTCAGTTATCACTGTGCAATCACAGCAACAACCTTGACAAGCAGCTACCAATGGAGGCCACTGCTTTACAGGCTTCTTTTGCCGTGGGGTCGCCTCTCAGGCTACATACAGGCTGCCCTACTTTAGTGGTGAAGGTTGTAGCAGCCTGAAAGGAATACCTGCAGACGCTACACAGGACGGAAAAAGGCACCGACAGTATTTATCAAAAAATTCCAGGTATCTATAAATGATTGCTTTTGGTTCATCATGTCACACACTCCTAAAACCAAAGCTACGCCCTTGCATGCATCACTCACATGTGAATATGTTGATATGAACCAGTGGTGGAAAATAACTAACTACATTTACTCAAGGACTGCACTTTTATTTTCCTTGTCTTCTACTCAACTATATTTATGTGGCAGATGTAAGTTATTTTTCAAGTTAAAATTTTACATTAAACAAAAGATAATCCTATAAAATACATGCATTGTTAAAGGAGCTGTACGCAACATTCAGAGCAAATATTTTTCTGCCTTGTTTACGAGACCAACGCCTCCATCTTATGGCATTCACAACATCGTGCGTGGAAATCTTCTGAAAGCTCTGAGTTCATGGGTTGTGACATGTTGGCTGACTATTTCAGAAATGACAGAGGCCATGGAAATTAATTTTTTTGGTGGATGGTAAGATAATATATTGTCATCAATGAAATCTCCTTGCACAGCCACAGATCATCAGGTGCTGGTAGGCAGCAGGAACGTAAGTCATAAGATATGCAAAAAAATCCTCCGCACACTGACATAGACTTTACTATCGAAATTTAATGAAGGGAACAACGCGTTTCGCGTTTAGCGTCATCAGGTTCACCTCATCAGGTCTGACCTAAGCATTCTCAGGCGTGTTTAAATGCTTGCTGGTCACATGACCAATTTCGTTTTTTTCTTTTTTTCTCTGTTTGTCTAAGCAAGACTCAAAAAAATGTTCACATTCAAGTGTTCTGCGCGCGAGACCAGTGAAAGCATGTGGACACACATGAAGGCGGTGTCCATGTCACGGTCTCACGCAAGCACACACACACGTGATCGCGGTGCACAGAGAGGCAGTCAGAGCTACAGGCTACAATGAGGCTAAAAACAGAGTTCAAATGAGGTTTTTCCAAACAACTTTTTATGTTGGGGCTTCAGGACACTTGGATCACTACGGACGAGCAGTATGGAGATATTTTGTGGTTTCAATTATGTGTTTTTGGACATTTGAATCTGGGGCGCCGTCAGCCTCCATTAGGTGGAGTTGTGTTGCTACCTCCTCTCCCCTTGGATCTCTGCAAGTGATGTGAGGACTCTAAAACTTCACCTGAGCCTCCCTCGGCATATGGGTGAGTAGATAATGGCTGAATTTTCATTTTTGGGTGCACTATCCCTTTAACCACTTGAACGGCTACCATTACTTGTGTGCAGCTTCCCATGTCATAACCATGAGCTAATGAGTTCGATTTAAAGGTACCAAATGAGACAGAATCTGATTCAGCTTGTCTACACGAGGCTCTCAATATGGAGGTTTCTGAGCTGATGGCTAGCAGCTAACAGTGGCGCTAAATCAATAAACAGTGCTAACAACAGCAACAGTGCTGACAGACATAATGGTGTTAACCAGAGGGAAACTGTAGGGTGGGGCCCACGCTTTGGCAACAATGCCATGGGTCAGGACTACATTATCAGCTGTAAGTGCCATATGAGGGCAATGCAGAGCAGTGGTAATAAGCTAGCCAGTGGGACACACGCAAGGGCTCATGTGCGCTAACATGCAAGCACAGCCACACCGTCTACCATGACAAGCAGAGAGGCTTGTATTACAACACACACAGAGGGACTGTGGCTTCATTATCTGCTCATGACGCCATTACTCCACTGTATCTTTACATAGCAAATATTGGTTTGCTGCTATATCAATGTGGCACACAGCTCCAGTCAAGTCTGAAGCAGTAGTTTCCAGCCTTTTGACTTGTGACCTCTTACAGAAAATCTAGGTCTAGTTGGGGCTCCTTGTCATGTTTCAGAGGTCTATAATCAAAACCCCATCCCCTCTACACTTCTCAGATTGTGTCATTTTAATAACCGTTCAAAGGCCCGAAGAATTCAATACTTTACAAAAAAAGCAAAGATTAAAACTAAAAATAAATTTGTGTATCAGGACTTAGATGCTTCTTCTTCTTCTCTCCAAATAATCATGTGACATGTCAGATTTATCTGGTGACCCTTTGGAGGGGCCCGACCCCTCGGTTGGGAATGATCGGACTAAACTAGCTAACTGTACATAAAGTAGTCCAAACTGTCTCCATATAGGGCAGCTACATGAGTAACACCTTGCGCTAACATTGATGCTTCAGTATCAACACTAATAATGTAACATAGAATCAGAGATCAATCACAGGAGACACTTTACTGCACAGTGAGTACTTTTACTACTTCAGCTTTAACGGAATACTTCTAAATTGCTGTACTGGTAGTTTTATCTAAGTAAAGGATCTTAGTACTTATCATTATTATTATTACTGGCAATGCCTCATCATCATCTGCCCGTCTCTCCTGTGGTGTCCCACAAGGATCTATCCTTGGCCCTTTATTATTTTCAATATATATGCTCCCTCTTGGTCAGGTTATCCACAAACACAACATTCAGTTTCACTGTTACGCTGACGACACCCAGCTTTATGTTCCACTTAAATCCTCTAACCCCAGTTGTCTTGCTTCCCTCACGGCCTGTCTTGTCGACATCCAATGTTGGATGTCCCAAAACGTCCTTCAACTCAACACTGACAAATCAGAGGTTCTTTTCTTTGGCCCCCTCAGTTCCAGATCCCATTTCCAAAACAGTCTTGGCTCTCTGGCTGTGAATGTCAAAGATGTTGCAAGAAATCTCGGTGTTTTATTTGATTCTAATCTTTGTTTTGAGGCCCATATTAAGAAAACCGTTTTTAAAGCTCTCCATGACCTAGCTCCTGGCTATATCACTGAGCTTTTGATTCCCTACAAGCCAGACAGTAATTTGAGGTCCTCAAATTTGACTCTACTGGTTATACCTAGGACTCGGCTTGTGACTAAGGGAGACATGGCCTTTGCCATCTATGCGCCCCGATTAAAAAATCTCTTCTAAAAACGTGTGTTTATAAAAAGGCATTTTATTCCTGCTAATTGTCACTGTATTTTTTATTCCTTGTGCATGCACCTTGTAACTTTAAGAAAGGTGCAATACAAATAAAGTTTATTATTATTTATACTTCTTCCACCACTGGTCTGAGTAACTGTGTCACTACCACACATGATGACAGTACCTTATGAATGAGCTGCTCTCCGGCCTCAGATACTGTGACCAGTTTACAGAGAGCCTGCAGAGCTGGAGGAGTGAGACCTGAGGATAGACACAGGGTTGTTACTTTTAGCATGAAATAAATTCAGTATCAGTGATTATTTATACAACTTATATGGTCAGAGTTTGGAGACACATGCATGATGAAACCACAGTGTGAACTCTGGATCCTGGAGGGGCTACACAGTTTGTTATTCTATCAGTGTGATTGACATGAGAGACATTTTGAATAATGGAGAAGCTTTGTCACCCAGCAGAGACTGCAGAGTGGTGCTGCACTGTTGCAGTCGATCCCCAGGGTCTGAGGTGGGGAAGAAAACCGCTGCAGGGAGACCAGCACCGCTACCAGAGAAGTCCAACCGAAAACCCACCGCAGACAGGAGGGCCTGCCACCCGGGCACCCCACCGACCTTACCCAGAGGAGAGAGGACATGTGGATGTGAGCAGAGGAGACACAGAGGCTGACATTTACAAACAGAGAGATAGAAAGAGCAACACACACACACACACACACACACACACACACACACACACACACACACACCTTGTTCTCTACGCTTTGTTGTGATGTGTACATCGGGTTACACTGGCCGCTCTGAATGCGCTGCAAAGACTTCTCAACCTGTAGAGAGAAAGAGACGCAGATCAAACACTGGCCTTCTGTCTGGTGTTAAACATGAGCTGATTGGTCCATCTCATCAACCGTCAACAAATTAATAGTCGCGGTCCCTTCAAGTAAAACTAGAATTACCACCTTACTGCTGTATGCCTTCATGCACCAGTCCAGTGTCTCTGACAGTCTCCATCCATGTCTGTGAAAACATGGATGCTTCACACACAGGAGATCTATACAACCAGCACTGTGATGTATTGTGTGTTATATTGTGTTCACGAGAATGAGACGCATTGCAAGTAACACTGACCTTGACCTTTGACTTATAACCACCAAAATCTTATCAGTTTATTGTTGAGTTTAAGTGGACGTTTGTGCCAAATTTGAAAAAAATTCCCTCAGGGTGTTCTTGAGATATCGCACTCACAAGAGTGAGACGAATGCAGGGTCACTGTGACCTTGACCTTTGACCACCTAATTCTTTTAGTTCATTGTTGAATCCACATGCACGTTTGGGCCAAATCTGGAAATAAAATAAAAATTCTTTCTGGGTGTTCTTGAGATATCGTGTTCATGATAACAAAACAGAAAAACAGTCACCTTTGACTTTTGACCACCAAAATCTTATCAGTTAATTGTTGAGTCCAAGTGGACGTTTGTGCCAAATTTGAAGAAATTCCCAAAGGGTGTTTTGTTTTCGAGAATTAAGAAATTCTCGAAAGGATGTTTCTGAGATATTACGTTCATGAGAACAGGATAGACGAGGTCACAGTGGTCTTGACCTTTGACCCATGATCAACAAAATCTAATCAGTTTATTGCTGAGTCCAAGTGGACGTTTGTGCCAAATTTGTTCATTCACATGAATGGGACAGACGGACAGACGGCCATGGCTATCGCTGGTGCAGAGGCATGATGAGGTATCACAGTTAGTTCACGTGACTCCTCGTGTGTGTTGTCTCTTGTGTTATTTATAGGTTAAGGTACATTATTCTAGATCAGGTTTGTTACACAGCATGAAAGCCAGAACCGGCCCATCAAAGAGTCCAGTTCAGCCCACTGGAGGAATCTGCACACCTCATATTGATTCTCTTGTGAAGGCTGAAAGGTGCCAGATTCTCAGCTCCACATCTTGAACACTGTATCAGGTGCACGGTTGTGGCAAAGATCAAAACAAACAGAACACCGACACTCACACATAAACATCATCTTATTTACTGTGGACAAAAACAAGCAGGTAGACGCTGCCATCAGCGTCCTGTCTCACCAGGTGCAGCAGCACTCTGAGGGCATCTCTGGCTCTCTCTGGGTACTGCAGGATCTCTGCCAGGGCCTGTCCCACCAGAGACATGGGGCTGTTCAGCTTCACGTCACTGCCAATCAGCATGTAGCCTGAAGGAAAACACACACACACACTGATGTCAGACAGGAGTCAGGTAAATTTTGGAGATGTTGACTGAATGATTTGTTACTGTGGAGGGCTGCGGCCTTCGCCAGGGGTCGAGTCCTCACGACACTTGCAGAGATCCAAGGGGAGAGGAGGTAGCAACACAACTCCACCTAATGGAGGCTGACGGCGCCCCAGATTCAAACGTCCAAAAACACATCATTGAAACCACAAAATATCTCCATACTGCTCGTCCTTCAGGACACTTGGATCACTACGGACGAGCAGTATGGAGATATTTTGTGGTTTCAATGATGTGTTTTTGGACGTTTGAATCTGGGGCGCCGTCAGCCTCCATTAGGTGGAGTTGTGTTGCTACCTCCTCTCCCCTTGGATCTCTGCAAGTGATGTGAGGACTCTAAAACTTCACCTGAGCCTCCCTCGGCATATGGGTGAGTAGATAATGGCTGAATTTACATTTTTGGGTGCACTATCCCTTTAATGTGTTAATGAACATTTGGGTAAAGTTCACTTTGAGATCCAGTCGGCTTTCTATCTCAGTTTAAGATACACATGACACTTTTTTAATGCTACTTGGTCGTATGAAACTAAATCACACTGAGAGCTGCACTGTGTATCAGCCTTTGAGTGTTTTAATGTGTAAAACAGCTGATCAAAATGCAGACAGCGCTTCATGTGATTTCAGCTCAGGTACAAACACCACACACATTGACACAGAGGAAAGAGTTTGGCGAGTGACGATAACAGACGTCGCCCCTTCCAGGACTGGAGTCACAGCCTGCTGGTGGATGCTAGTGGGGCCAAAATACCAAAGCATGAGATACTTGAGGTGAAATGGGCGGCGGGGCTTTGGCAGAGAGGAGGAACAGCTGGGTGTTTCTGATGGCCAGATATGTTGGATAGGTGAAGCTGGATGAGGCTACACAGCCTGGGTTTACTGCCTGAACTGTCTCACAGACTGTGGACAACACATAGCTTGTTGTGATATGAATTCATAGGAGCTCAATCATCATAATCAATTGTCCTTATTCTGAATAATATCAGCTGTATATCAGGCAGTTTACACACAATAATTACCACATGTATTCTTGAGTGGGAGTTGCTGTTATGACCATTAATCACAGCTGAGTAACTGATGTACAAATGGTCATTTAGACGATGAAGTGTTCCTTTAATGTGCGTTGGTGTTCGCTCACCTGCCCAGTTGGAGGGGTGTGAGAAGTGCTTGCTGCTCTGCAGAGCCTTCATGGCCTCCGTCAGAGCTGCGCTGGCTTTGGTCCCGTTGAGGAGAGCAGTGTAGAAGGTGTGTGTGAAGAGTTTGGAGGCAGCTATTGGTACAGGCCACAGAGAGACGCACACACACTGGACCCCTGCAGCCAGGAAGGCTCGGGTCAGACCCACCACCCCGTCAGCCGTCACCCTGCTGCTGGACTCTGGGTACAACCTGAGGTGACAGAGAGTCAGAGGTCAGGTCGAAACTCGCTTTGTGAAACGTTAAATCTGTGTAGCAGTCGTACCTCAGCACCACCAGTTTGACGGTCAAACACAGGTCCAGGATATCAGCCGCTGTGAGGAGGAAGTCATGAAGCGGAGGACTGTCACACACACTCTCCATGTCACACACACTCTCCCCGTCCTCGCTCGTCTCATCTGCTCCTCTGAGTCTCTCCGGGCTGCTGTGACTCTTAGAGAACAAACTCTTCATCCTTCCATCCTGACCTGCCGTCTCTCCCGACGTCGACCCCCCACACGGTGACTTCTCCCTGGGTCGACCGCCCGCCCCCTCCCCCCCGGCGCTCTCCTGGCTGGGGGCGAGAACCAGAGCAGCGAGCTTCCAGGATATATGTGTGGCAAAGTGAATGCACTCTGCCTGACTCAGAGCTGCGAGCACACGCTCCTTGGTGGCGTTCGCTCCAGTGAGGGGATGACACCCCAGCTGCTCCCCCAGCCACAGAGCTTCATCCTGGGCTGAAGGTAACGGGCCCCACAACCAGCGGTCCATCACAGAGGAGGGCAGGCGAGGAGCTCCGACCACTGCCGCCACTGAACCTCCGTCTGAGCAAAGTAAGGGACCACTGCGGCGAGGATGAGGCTGTGGGGTGAACACAGGCTGTCAGATACGAGTTCACATTTTTCTACAGTTTAAAGGTCCAGTGTGTCAGATTCAGGGGGATATATTGAAAGATGTAATATAAGAAGTCTGTTTTCTTTAGTGTATAATCACCTGAGAATAATAATTGTTGTGTTTTTGTAACCTTAGAATGAGCTGTTTATATCTACACAGGGAGCAGGTCCTCGTTTATAGAGATCACCATGTTACACCACCATGTTTCTACAGTAGACACATGGCTCTAAACACAGCCTCTAAAAAGGGTCCTTCATGTTTTGGGTATTTGCATCGGCCACTATAGTTAGAAGCTCTTCTGCAAAGAGCAGCATCAGAAAGACAAAGGGTTTTTTTTTCTTGAAACTGCTTTATTCAGTGTTTAACTGGTTTAAATCACCTGGGGTCTCATTTATAAAACAGTGTGTAGGATCTGTACTAAAAATGTACATACGGACAAAAGCCAAAAATGGCGAGCGCCAAAAAATATTCACAGTTTCTACAATCCAGCTTCCACCTCACCATCTGTGTCGCCAACTTCCCGTCTCCAAAATGTTTGTGAGCATGGGTCAAAGTTTCTCCCATCAGGTCTGTTTTTATAGATCACAACTTTTGCGTGGGAAGTGGCGTACGCCTCTGTCAGGCCTCGTTTTGTGCGGACGCAATGTTTATAAATGAGACCCCTGGTGTGTTTGTTTTGGAGAGGAGGAGACATCTGAGGAGAATTCAGCTCCCGGTAAAAACCTGCTGAATGTCTGGATAAAAAGTTATCAGAGAAAGCACACATTAGCAGATGCAGGGCGAGTGGCCCGTCTCTGACATGTCTCACAATACTGGAGAAACACTGCCTTATTCTGTCAACTGATGTGTTTGTTTTCTGGAGAAGGAGGCATCTGTGGATATTCGGGTTCAGTTTTTAAACTGAGCTCCACCTCAGCCAACTACAACGTTAAAATCCTGCTTTTACATTAATGCATGAGGAATACTGATGTCATTTTTACTTTAAACACTGCAATGGTCCTTTAATTTTCTAATTGCATCTGTAAATTGATGGACTTTTGTTTTGTTGAATCAATGAATCCTCCTCATTATAGTTTACATGTTGCCGTAGTATGTTTGTAGTGTTTCATGATTCTATCAGTGGTGGAAGAAGCTTTCAGATTCTTTGCTAAAATAAAAACTAATACCACACTGTGAAAATACTCCTCTACAAGTAAAAGCCCTGCAAATGAAGTTAAAGTATTAAAGTATTATTTAAAGTATTATTTAAAGGCTAACATGTCACTGGAGTCACAGAACCCTTATTACTGATGGGTGTTATCTGGCTGCTAAAAGTTAAACTATTCCCAACTTTTAGTCTGGCTGCACTTTGCTGCACTTGGTCACTGCTTGGTGTATTCTCAGCATAAAGTATAAAAAAAATCCCCTTTGACTGTTAAATTATTTTATGTGATATAACTTTTGTAAAGATGTGATGTGCCTACCCTGATTGTGGCTCCCAGGCTGCCTAAAGAAGGAACAGAGATGAGACTGAACCTCTCATACAGGTACTCATTAGAGGAGCTGCCTTTGAGCAAGGCAAACGGGATCAGGTACAATTCTCCCTCCAGCACCAACACCAGCTGTCTGTGTCGGCCGACAGGTCCACTGCTGTGCATCAGACCCTGGACGGGGAAGAAGACAGAAAGATTCAGTTTGAAAAAACAGAGTCTAATAAATTAAACTGAAATACAGTAAGTAGTCTAATGAAGCACACACCCCTTCCATCGGAGCTATGAGCAGGTCGTACAGAGCTCGTAGAGGAGGTTTGCTGATGTTACTGGGTCGTAGAGGAGGAGACGATGGGCTGTCCTTCACTGGAGACACTGTGGCGCTGTACAGACTCGTCATGCTCTGACAGCTCCTGTTACACACACACACACACACACACACACACACACACAGATACAAATACACAGTTACACAGTGTGAAAACAATGAAATACAACAGTGTGCAGCCATGTTAGCAGCTCTGTGAGGCTGCACTGATGCACTGTGGTGCTTTGAGCTGGATGCTAACACACTCACAATGACAATAATAACATGCTAATGTTTTGAAGATATAATCTTCACAATCTTATCATGCTAACATTTGCTAATTAACACTAACAGCAAAGTACAGCTGAAAATAACAGTGATGTCATTTGCTCTGCAGGTTTTTGGTCGGTTGAACAATTAAAAAAGATAAGATAAACATCCGTGTAAAGAATAATAATAAATACAAATAATTAAGGCAACATGATCAATCTTACTGTATTCCAGCAAACTATGTAAAGTGCAATAAATAAGATAAAAAGTATAGAAATAAATTAAAAAATATATAAAGAGGATAAAAATGATGAAAAAGTAAAAGTATATGAATAAAATATAAAATAAATAAAATAAAAAAAATAAATAATTAAGGTGAAAAAGTATATAAATAAAGTAGAAAATATATAAATAATTACATAAATAAACAGTATACAAATAACATAAAATGTACAAAAATAAAATTTAAAATAGATACATAAATAGGATAAAAAATTACAAATGAGGTAAGAACATATGAATAAAATATACATAAATATGATAAAAAATAAATAAGATGAAAAAGAAAAAAAAATATAAACAGAATAAGAAATTAAATAAATAATAAAATATTTAAATTAAAAATAATAATAATAAAATTTAACATATATAAATAAAATTATAGAAACAAGATAAAAACTACAAAATAAAAGTATATAAATAATATAAAAAGTATATAATAAGATATAAAGTATAAAAAGAAAAGTATATAAAAAAGACAAAAAGTGTGTGTTCATCCAATATTTGTTGAGATATTTCACTCACAACCACAAATGTTAACCTAATGGTGGCTCCAAAGAAAAAAAATCAGAGGATCACTTAAGTCAGTTTGATTAACTCTCTGGGGAACACGAATATCTGGACTACATGTCATCTAATAGTGATGAAGCGACGGACCGACTGACATGGCCTCCCTGCAGCTGCGCCACCATCTAAATATGAATCAAACCTTGGAACCAAAGCCGCACCTGTTGAAGAGGTTGTTCCTGGACACCATGCGGAGGTAGCCTGTGGGGTCGGTGGCTGAGGTCAGTTTATTGTTCAGCTCCTCAAACTGCTGCTCCAACAGGTCTCCAGCTTCACTCTCTGTCTCACTGCTGGAACAAACTCTGAGAAGAAGACGGACGCACAGGCAGAGTGTGTTAGCACTGTGGGCCGACATCACCAGTAAACATTTGTGCCAAATCTGAAGAAATTCCCTCAAAGTATTCTTGAGAAATCACATTCACAACAATGAGACAGACAAGGTCACACTGACGTTGACCTTTGACCACCAAAATATAATCAGTTCATCTTCAAGTCCAAGTGAACGTTTGTGCCAAATTTGAAGAAACTCTCTCAAGGTGTTCTTAAGATATTGCGTTCACGAGAATGAGACAGATGAGGTCACATAGACTTGAGCTTTGACCTTTGACCACCAAAATCAAATCAGTTTATTTTCGAGCAAATGTTTGTGCCAAATTTGAACAAACTCCCTCAAAGTATTCTTGAGAAATCACAATCACAACAATGAAACAGACTGAAGGTCACAGTGACCCTGACCCTGACCTTTGACCACCAAAATCGAATCAGTTTATTTTCGAGTCAACGTTTGTGCCAAATTTGAAGAAACTCTCTCAAGGTATTATTGAGATATTACGTTCATGAGAATGAGACAAATGAAGTCACACAGACTTGAGCTTTGACTTTTAAGCACCAAAATCGAATCAGGTTTTTTTTTCTCGAGTAAATGTTTGTGCCACGAGAATGAGACAGATGAGGTCACATAGACTTGAGCTTTGACCTTTGACCACCAAAATCAAATCAGTTTATTTTCAAGTAAACATTTGTGCCAAATCTGAAGAAATTCCCTCAAAGTATTCTTGAGAAATCACATTCACAACAATGAGACAGACAAGGTCACACTGACGTTGACCTTTGACCACCAAAATATAATAGTTTGTCTTCAAGTCCAAGTGAACGCTTGTGCCAAATTTGAAGAAACACTCTCAAGGTGTTCTTAAGATATTGCGTTCACGAGAATGAGACAGATGAGGTCACATAGACTTGAGCTTTGACCTTTGCCCACCAAAATCGAATCAGTTTATTTTTGAGCAAACGTTTGTGCCAAATCTGAAGAAATTCCCTCAGAGTATTCTTGAGAAATCACATTCACAACAATGAAACAGACTGAAGGTCACAGTGACTCTGACCCTGACCTTTGATCACCAAAATCGAATCAGTTTATTTTTGAGCAAATGTTTGTGCCAAATCTGAAGAAACTCTCTTTAAGTATTGTTGAGAAATCACATTGACAACAATGAGACAGACTGAAGGTCATAGTGACCCTGACCCTGACCTTTGACCACCAAAATCGAATCAGTTTATTTTCGAGTCAACGTTTGTGCCAAATTTGAAGAAACTCTCTCAAGGTATTATTGAGATATTACACTCACGAGAATGAGATGGATGCAAGCAAGGTCACAGCAACCTTGAACTTTGACCCTTGACCACCAAAATGTAATCAGTTCATCTTCGAGTCCAAGTCAACCTATGGACCGACGGACAACCCGAAAACATAACACTATAATGGAGGCATGAGCGCAACGAAACGAAATGAAACAAAAAAACTTGTAGCATGCACTCCTGGGCGCAGGACAGGTGTGGCGAGCTGACCTACATGTGTACATCATCACAGTGCTTCAACAGTGTTCATGTAATTACTCTCACTGCCAGCGGGGGGGGACAGAAGTTTGTGCATTTACTTCTTTATGAATCAACATTTCGTTTGCAAAAAGAAGAATGTGTTTTTTCTTCTTCAAAAATCAGACAATCTCACGCAAAGAAATGCTGTAATTCCTCGGGTTAAAACAGGATACAGAGTTAACGTCTACTGTTTGCTGGCAGTGACACCTCTTCAAGAGAATGAAGAGTCTCTTCACAGCGATTAATCACAGGAGCCAGGCTCTATGTGCTGGGCTGATGGCTCTCAGAATCTGCCATTAGCAGACGCCATTACTTTTTATGGAATCCTCTGGCTGCACTTTTCACAGCTCGGAGATTTGATTTGTGTTAAAGTAGCAGCGTCTACATACTGCAGGGCAGTAAAGCTCCACTGCTGGGTCGGAAAACATTTTAATGCTGCATATGTGCAAATACTTTTCACGCCGTGGATGAGCAGGATTCATAATCACCACACATAAACGGAGGCCACGGCTTCAACACACACACACACACACACACACAGGCGACAGACACAGTGAATGGCTGCCGGCTACAGAAACCCCACTGCAGTGGTTTCCACAGAAAGTTGGGACGCAGTTTGTGTGGGGGAACATTTGCTGACACCACACATGGTTGTGATTTACACAGTCGTCCAGCGGTGCCAGCCCAGGCCTGAAGTTGTTGGCAGGATAATTGAGTGTAAGGAAATACGGCAGCAGAGAGCAGGAGCAAAGGAAGACAGATGACATGCAGCATGTGGCTCCTTCATCTTCTTTTGCCCACGCTCCTCCCTTCGTGTTTCAATGAGTGATGATGTACAGTAACAAGACTTCTGCAGCCACACAGGCTGCTCTGAGAGCTCTACATGCTCACTGTGACAACACAGGCCTTATTGGACAGGAGGAAGTTTATCAAGGCTCTAAGAACGCCCCAAAAGAACTCGGAATGATAGATAGGTAGACCTGAGAACGCCATCATGAGGGAGTTTTTGGATTTCCAGGTCCTTTGATTTTGTTTTATTCTATTCTTTATGCATAAATATTTATAATATATAAGTTGTTAATGACAGAATCAAATCACATCATCTCTCAGAGTCGACTGTGGCACCAAAGAAAGAGTATAAACCTGCTGTAGTGGCTGTCCACTCCAAGAGCCTCTCTAGCGTTGCTGATGTACTGCTCCAGAGTCAGAGGACCTCCACCTGCTCCTGCTCCTGCTCCTGCACCCTGCGGGCTCCCACCACCACCTCCATCGTGGAACTCCTCCACTCCATACTCTCCGAGATACACCTCGTTAAACTTGACAATACCTGGAAGGACATGAGTGAATTAGTGCGTGCACATCAGTGTGCTGTGTGTTGGTGTGTTCATTTGTCTGCATTAAGAGTCAACTGTGTGGTGATCACAGGGATCTGTGGGGTTTGTTCCCACTCTCAAGCTGTTCGTTCAAACACAGTCAAACACAGTCTGCGTACACACTCAGCATGCAGGGCAGATTTTGGGAAACATCTTAATTATTAACAAGGTTGACAGTCTGAGGCCGGAGCAGCGAGTGGATCTGAGAAGCTGCAGTTTGGCGAAACCTTCAAAAACAAAAGTGTCGGCGCCACAAATATGAAGCTCTCCTGAGGAGGACAAACACCTTGTGGTCATTAAGGCCAAAAAGTGAATAAAACCAGTGCCCAAATGTCCTCAAACGTCATGACAGTTAGATTATGAGATATGTGCACACATGGTTGACACTTCTGCCTGAAGATGGTGGTCTTTTTGAGCCCTTTCCAAGCCCCCAAAACATGTTCACATATTCTTGGGCATAAAATGAATGCAGTACAACACATTCAACAGTCAAACTGAAGTGTTTTTTATTTCCTTTTTTTTTGCAGTGCATGCTGTGACAGCACTGTGCAACATTTTCAACATCCTCTTTTTTAGTCAGACTCAGTGAAATCCTTCTTCCTTTGTTTAAACACATTTTAATTTGTTCCACCAACTGCTTTTTCAAATGTAAAGCAGCCAAACAGAGTGAGCTCTTGTTGTTGTGAATGACAGGATTCACTCAGCTTCATTCAAGTTTTGCTTTTGGCTCTGAAGTGTGTAGATAGATGGATAGATATTTGTCTTTTAATTCTCATTTAAAACAAACCTCACGGACTGCATTTTTTCATCTGCGTAATATTGCGAAAATTAGGCCTATCTTGACCCGAAAAGATGCAGAAAAATTGGTCCACGCTTTTGTTACCTCAAGGCTGGATTATTGTAACTCTCTATTATCAGGTAGCTCTATTAAGTCCTTAAAAACTCTCCAGCTAATTCAGAATGCAGCAGCACGTGTACTAACAGCAACTAAGAAACGCGATCATATCTCTCCTGTTTTAGCTTCTCTGCACTGGCTCCCTGTAAAATCCAGAACTGAATTTAAAATCCTATTGTTAACTTATAAAGCTCTAAATGGTCAAGCTCCATCATATCTTAGAGAGCTCATAGTGCCTTATTATCCCACCAGAACACTGCGCTCTGAGAACGCAGGGTTACTCGTGGTCCCTAAAGTCTCCAAAAGTAGATCAGGAGCCAGAGCCTTCAGCTATCAGGCTCCTCTCCGGTGGAATCATCGTCCTGTTACGGTCCGGGAGGCAGACACCGTCTCCACATTTAAGACTAGACTTAAGACTTTCCTCTTTGATAAAGCTTATAGTTAGGGCTGGCTCAGGCTTGTCCTGTACCAGCCCCTAGTTAGGCTGACTTAGGCCTAGTCTGCCGGAGGACCCCCCTATAATACACCGGGCACCTTCTCTCCTTCTCTCTCTCTCTCTCTCTCTCGTATTCTATTACTGCATCTTGCTAACTCGGCCATTCTGGATGTCACTAACTCGGCTTCTTCTCCGGAGCCTTTGTGCTCCACTGTCTCTCAGATTAACTCATATCACAGCGGTGCCTGGACAGCGTGACGTGTGTGGTTGTGCTGCTGCCGTGGTCCTGCCAGATGCCTCCTGCTGCTGCTGCCATCATTAGTCATTAGTCATACTTCTACTGTTATTATACACATATGATTATTGTCACACATGTATACTGCCAGGTATTAATACATACTTTCAACATATTGTACCGCAGTAGCCAGAACTATAACTATAATATTATTACTTTCATTAATGTTGTTGTAAGATACTGTCATTACCTGCATCTCTCTCTCTCTCTCTCTCTCTGTCTCTCTCTCTCTCTCTCTCTCTCTCTCTCTCTCTGTCTCATTGTGTCATATGGATTACTGTTAATTTATCATGTTGATCTGTTCTGTACGACATCTATTGCACGTCTGTCCGTCCTGGAAGAGGGATCCCTCCTCAGTTGCTCTTCCTGAGGTTTCTACCGTTTTTTCCCCGTTAAAGGGTTTTTTGGGGAGTTTTTCCTGATCAGCTGTGAGGGTCATAAGGACAGAGGGATGTCGTATGCTGTAAAGCCCTGTGAGGCAAATTGTGATTTGTGATATTGGGCTTTATAAATAAAATTGATTGATTGATTGATTGATATTATATTCATATTTTTGGTCCTCAAAACCCCGAAACATGAGGAGACACAGTCAGGGTGTTCTCACAATCTTTTAGTATGTTTTCCTATGTAAAGTAATGCACCCAAAATCATACACATTGCACATATTTTGAAAGGCTGCGATGACGTGATCAGTTTGCTGATGGCAGTGAACAAGGAAGCAGTCACGTGCTCACCATAGTTCAGTGGTGTTCATTATGTCTTTAGTTTCTGATAATGACTTTAGTTGTTCTTTTATCTCAGACATGTTAGGATGTTTCATACCTTGACATGTTTCGGCGGAAACTTCCGTCTCAGGACGGTCACGCCTTCCTAATATCGGCTAAGTGACAGATCAGCTGATAAAGACGCGTCACAGTGACACTTCCGAGGAAGGCGGAAGTTTACGCCGAAACATGTCAAGGTATGAAACATCCTAACATGTCTGAGATATAAGAACAACTGAAGTCAACATCCTCACCATGTTTCTTTCCCTTAACCTAACCTCTGTAAGGACGTAACGTCATTTGCGGGGCGCAAATTTGTAGAATATCATACAACCATTCTGTGAGAATAAGTTGACCGAGTATCCGATTGGTTAGAGCACACACTATATGGGCACAAATGCCCCGAGCAATGAGTCCCTGGTTTGATTCCCACATTTCCTGTATCTCTCTGCTATCTCTGTCAAATACAGGCATGACCTGCCCCAAAAAACAATCTTCAAAAAACTTAAAGAGCTGGCTGACATTGACGACATTGACGTGTATAAAATATTCTGGTTTTTTGTCCTCATTTCAAAAAAAGACAACATTCCTTCTAAGCTGTTTATATGACTGATAAAAATAAATATTCCATTAATACTTCTGTTCACATGCAGCCATGCATACTCTGATTAACGTGCCCCGACATGTTGTTTATGACATCAAAACAGAAAAGTTGAACTGCTAAAGACGCTTGTGCCATTTTATATAAAAATTTCCAGAGTTTTCCAACGGTGGCGGACATGTTGGACCGTCACCGTACAAACTCAGCCTCCCTCTTTCATTCCTTCAGCTACCTTCTTGGAAAGGTTGCTGTTGTGATATTTGAACATACCCAAAAACCTGTTGATATCCAAGTCTTTCATGATGTTTAAAAGCAGGTGTGTTTGTCCTGTTGACCAGAAATTTGGACTTTTCTTTTGGGTGTGTATCTCTGCCCCACAAATTCACAGAGCCGACCGTAAACAAGTAAGAGGCTGTGTGTCGCAGACTACAGTTAAAAACTTCAACTGAGACGCATATTCTGAAAGTACTGTGTACACGTCCAAGGAATGTTCCTAAAGCCTGAGTAATACCGACGTATCCCAAATGCCTTAATCAGAAAATGGGAAAAACGGAATATGCTGTTTACATGACCACATGATCAAATTCAGCGTAGACACTGACAGTTCTGGAACAAAGCAGCAGAGAAAGTGGCGCAGCTGGTGCTGTGACTGAAGAGTGTCACTGAAGGATGCTCAATGCGACAGATGCAACAGATCCCAGGACTGTATCAGGACTACTGGAATCATACTACAGATATTTTAATGCAAATCTGAGCAAAGCTGACGACGCATCAGTCAAACTGGACTCTGAAAGAAGAGGATAAACTGAGGAGTGCAGCTGAGACTGTAACACTTGGTGGCGAACGACTCTGTAGATGTTTCCAGCGAGGACTGAGCCTGGTGTCATTATGTATGCAGGTTGCTGTTGTTATTATTCAGTGTGTGTTTGTGCTGTGTTACTGCACTGTGTCGGGGGAGTTTCCTCCTGCCAACAAAGGTTGGCAAACCAAATCATAAAAATAATGGCTTCCAGTTTTTTTTTTTAAATCGTATTGTGATATAACTCAACCCCTCCTGGAACACTCCTGGTACCTGGCCTGCTCTACACCTTTCACTGCCTGCAGCTCTGCAGACTTTCTCAGAGGAATTATTCACAATCTGTGGTTTTATTATTTTAGAAACGATGGCAGAGGAAATCTGAAATCACGTCCACGTTAAAGGAACAGTTCATTCTAAAAACTCACATCCTGAAGATCTCTACAGTCTATCGAAGGTTTCTATTGAATGGTGTTAAGGAGTGTACGCCACTTCCCACGCAGAAGTTGCGATAAATAAAAACAGACTTGATGGGAGAAACTTTGACCCATGCTGACAAACATTTTGGAGGCAGGAAGTTGGTGACATGGACGATTGTAGAAACTGCTGAATATTTTTTGCTGCACGCCATTTTTTAGCTTTTGTCCGTATGTACATTCTTAGTATGGACCCTACACACAGTTTTATAACTGAGACCCCAGAAGCTCATTTCTCTGCACCAGTCAGCAATCAGTTTTCCTCCTCTACTCTTCTCTGGTCACATGTAGAGATCTGTCTTTGTTTGCTTTTGTGTCTCTGTGTCCGCTTGTCTCTCTTGCTCTCTGCTTAGACACAACTCACAAATATGTGGAGGCATATTTGATCATCAATGATAATCAGATCATTCATATCATATATAATATATCCTTTATATCTCTTCAGTGCTGCATCGTAGGCAACTGGACTTGCTTGAGTTTCTTGAAGATGTTTCACCTCTCATCCAAGAGGCTTCTTCACTTCTAACGGACTGTAAGCCTCATGTGTGACCTCAACGACTCTGTAAGGGTTCACACCAACACAGAAGCCCCTTTTACACTGCCAGATTTTTTCGCGAATGTTGGGCCGTTTTGCCGGCCAGCTGCGAGCGTTTAGACACACAGAGCCGGATTGGCGAGTTGATCCAAAGTGTCCAATTTTCCACCTCGTAGGGTAGACATATTGGCAGTTTAAACAGACCAAGGCGGCCTTCCACAACAGGAGGAGCTGTTGATGATGCCGCACGTGTGACCAACTGGCGGTGGATAAACAGGAAACAGCTGATAGCAGGAATTAGCGAGCAGCTAGTAGCAAGAGGGAAACACAAACCTGACAGACACTGTAAAGATGAGCAACTGGGGAGACAAGGAATTGCGCGCCCTCCTTGTCCTCGCAAACGAAGAGGCCATTAACCGTCAGATGACGGGGACGGTGAAGAACGGGCCGACTTATGAGAGAATCGCCGAAGGACTGACCAGCCGCGGCTTCCCTCCCACGTCACTGTTTACGTCACACGCTGAGCTACACGTTTTGTTACTTGCTCACGCCCCCCATTGCCCCGAAAAAGGCACATTCTGTATAAACAAAAGTAGGTAGGCGGCATTTTGCTGCACTCCCCGATTTTGTTTTTATACTGCCAATGCTGAAAAAAGACTGATTGGGCTTTCCTGCAGATTTGCACAACTCCTGTTTAAAAAGGGCCACAGTTTAAAGCCTGCGACTCTGCACCAGTCAGTTTGATAGGTAGACCACATGGTTTGTTTAAATGACGTAACAGAAGTGCATATGTAACTGATTTTGTGGACAAATAGTAATGCTCACTTGCTGCTAGAACACTGTGTAAAATTCATATAAGACACATTGCTTATAAACAGATTTTAAAGACAGTGTGTTCAGTGCAGCTGCTGCAGGACAATGGATGAGGTCATGCACAGCCAGGACAATGTCCCGTGTTTCTGGCATGGAAATATAAGACTCAGGGAAATGAGCTCAGCAGGATGACTTTGAAATATCTCAAAGGTAATCCAAAGTATTTAGAATAAGTTACTTAGTTCGAGTAATCTAATGGAATATGTTACAGATTACTTTTTAGGGCAGGTATTCAGTTATCTGTAGAGGAATATGTTTTAAAAGTAACCAGCTCTCCTTAAAACCCATTCGATACAAAAACTTTGTCTGGGAACACACAGAGTCTACAGGTGAGTACTATATACAGTTTATTTAGGTGAACTACTCCTTTAACAAGTTTAAGCCCTTTCCACCTGGGGACTGATTTACGGGGTTAAGTGGAACATTTGATATTTCCTCTGAACAAATTCAAGTTTTGCCCTGATGGTGGCATGAAAGGAAAATGCAGACTCTTGAATTATTGCAGTTTAGTTTTTTAACCTCACTTACAAGGTGAATATAGAAGTGTGTGTGTGTGTGTGTGTGTGTGTGTGTGTGTGTGTATGTATGTACCTGTCCCTGGAGATATCAGCCAGCTGTACAGGAAGCCTCCAGCCAGAGAGTAGTAGAGGACCATGGCCCTCTGACCGTTGACCGTCTCCAGGATGTGCTCCACAGTCACTGGGATGTACGGGTCAGCGCTCGCCTGCTGGCTCCCTTTCTGCCGTTCGACCAGGAGGTCAGCGAAGGCACGCGTCCGCCCTCGCTCCGCTATGGCCAGCGCCTCATCGTGCCGCCCTGAGTCGTAACACAGTAGATGAATAATGAAGGAGTGGAGCGGGAGATTCGGGGGAGCAGAAGGTCTGAATTAGCACTTAGACATCAGGTGATAATTTGTGCGTCGCTAACAGGCGCACAGACAGAGAGTGTGAACGAGAAGAAAGGTGAGAACACCTCGCTGACAAAGTGAGGCGCAGTGATTCACACCAACAACAACAGGACAGCTCACCGAGGCTGACGAGGACTCTCTGGAGAGCCTGGTACGAGCTGGTTTGCAGATCAAACAGAGTGAGCTTGTAATCTGTGCTGTGCTGCGTCTCATGACGAATCGTCTCAAACAACACGGACGCTCGGTACAACTGAAACACAGAAAAACAAACATCACAACTACACTTAGAAACTGCAGAATACAACTTTCTGATGAGCTAAACACACACACACATATATGTCACCTGTCTGTGTGTATTAAACACTTCAGTTATAACAGAGGGAGCTGGTTCAATATTTCAACCCTGACAGAGCGTGCTGTTACACTATTAACCACTGGGGGGCAGTACTAATACACAACAGGCTCTGCCTCTCCTCCCTCCACCACACTGGGAACTCCATCAATCAGTCCAGTTACAGTCATTTTACCACACATCTCTGTGCAAGGCAGAAAAACAGAGTGTTTCTCTGGAATCAAGACGCAACATAAATAAATAACACAAACATTTATTTGACACAACGCAGACTCCTGAGCCTGCACACCTGAGATTTATGGAGTGCAAGTTAAAATAGTAAAAACAATCAAACCTGGATCATAAGCAGGCTGTGTGCTGCACCCAGTGGTGGAGGAAGAACTCATATCCTCCAACTCAGAAGCATCGCTAAGGCACGACATTTCTTTTTTTAAAAATACTTTTTATTTACGAACATTTTTCACGTTCAAAGTGTGAGTAAGTTCAGGAACAAAAGACCAAAGTAAGGCGTCATACATCGATCAGCCAAAACATTAAAGCCACTGACAGATGAAGTGAGTAACATTGATCATCTTGTTACAGTGCAATGTTCGTCTGAGGAACCTTGGGTCCTGTCATTCATGTAGATGCCACTCGACACCCAAACAACATTACAGACCAATACACCCTCTCATGGCAACAGCACTCCCTGATGGCAGTAGCCCCCAGCAGGACAGTGCTCCATGCCACACCACAAAAACTTCTCAGCTCAAGGCCTTCAGATTCCCCAGATCTCAATCCGATGGAACATCCATTGGGCATGCCGCTACCTTTCCTCACAACCCACAGGACTCAAAGGATCCGTCAACAATGCCTTGGTGCCAGACAACACAGGACACCCCCAGAGGTCCTGTCTCCATGCCTCCATAGGTCAGAGGCTCAACGGAGTTCGGACTTAGCTCTGACCTGTTGAGGCCTGGACAAAGGACCTCTGGGATAGCAGTTTGTCCCACAGATGCTTGATCAGATTGGGATCTGGGGAATGTGAAAGCTATGTCGACGCCTAAAGCTCTTTGTCACGCTCCTTGGACCATTACTGAGCAGTTTTTGTGGTGTGGCATGGTGCACTGCCGAGAAGAGTGGGGATACTTGGTCTATGACAATGTTTAGGTGGGTGGAGTGCGTAAAGAGGCATCCACGTGAATGCCAGGATGAAAGGTTTCCAAGCAGAACATTGCATTGTAATGAAATGATCAATGTTCTTCACTTCACCTGATAGTAGTTCTAATGTTTTGGCTGATCGGTGTATATGGTACAGACAATGACGATGTGGAGTCTGTCTCGTTGGCTAAACAAATGCACTATTTCCTCCATCGTTTTCTCCCAGTTCTTTTTGAAGTCATATGGAAGAAGTTATCTGTTCCAGAAGGTTAAGTGTTTAACAGTATTAATAAAGAGGTTAGCAGTGGGGCAGTTTTTCTGCAGCCAGTATTTTGCAATGGCCTTTTTACTTGCTGCCATCAGATCTTTAGTAGAAGGGTATCATCTTCACTTAGTCCGTCAGGATGTGTCCAAGAAAAAGGGACCTGAATGTTGTACTGATACTAAAACCCAAAGTTTTTGAAATGATTATTGCTACTTCCTTCCAGACAGTCTAAGGTACGACCATTTCTAAATGACAAAGACGCAGAGAAGCTGATTCATGCCTTTATTTCAAGCCGACTCGACTACTGGAACGCACTTTTTACTGGCTTCCCGAAAAGCACCACTAACTCTGAAGCTCACCTGTGAACCAGAACCAAGAGGAGAGAGCAGATCAGGCCAGTCGAGCTGCTCTGCACTGACTTCCTGTTACATTTAGGATTAACTTTGAGCTCCTCCTCTTTGTGGACAAAGCCCGAAATGAGCGAGGACAGGGGTCAGCAACTTTTATTATCAAAAAGAGCCAATTAACAACCAAATCTGTCTGGAGCCACAAAACATATTTTAGCCTTAGTTGAATTTATCAACCGGTGGCACTGGCGGCAGTAATCCTGTGCGCACTGTATGTACGTTTTCACCAACGATTTATCATCCTGTCTTGGAAATAAAATTGTGACAAAAGCAGCAGATTTGTGTCTTTGGGTTCTTTTTTTGTTACAAATGAATGTGCCTGAGATGCATTTTTCTGGCTGTGTCCACTCACTATGACGCAAACACATTTGGATGCCGATGATTTGTGAACATGTCACAGCGTATGACAAACTTTCTGGTGCTGGGTTGTGATGTTGGCAAAGGCAGGAGGCTCGCTTAGGGCTCCAAATGTGCTAGGACCAGCACTGACTTGGGTACTGTAGATACGCAGCTGTGAATTCAAACACACACACACACCTGGTGTTGTGCCTCGTCCAGGTTTCCTCCGGCCCACAGAGACAGGCCGAGGCGATGCCGTATCTTCGCTTCATCTTCCCTCCGCCCCAACTGCTCCGCCAGACGCAGACCTGAGGAGAAAAAGAGGAGCGGGAGAGAAGAAGAAAAAGAAGAGATCAGACGCTCGTTCCTACATCTGAAAATCATCTCTTTGACAGTCCCGGCTCTTTGACGCTCATGACAACTGTTGCTGCATTGAAACGAACTCGTGCTGAGCCCAGGGCGCTCACATTTGCCATTCTTTCTCTCTCATTGTTCCCTTTTGTCTTCCCCTGCCCCGCTCTTTTTATCCCGCTGACTCGAATTCAAAGATCTCGTCTCCTCTCTCTGCTTTCCAGTTTGTCTCAGATATGTTTCACCTCCCCCGCTGTGCAGACGCAGTCGTGGCGGGTTGTAATTAGTTCTCATTAGGCTCTCGGATTGAGCTAAAACTCATCAAACATCAAGTTTTGATTTACGATTCTCTGCCTGTCTCTGTCTGTCTGTAAGTCTGGCCCTGTGATGTTCGGTATCCGTGCTCCTCTCCCTTCAGTTGGGGAGGTTAATTGGAGGCACACACATGCGAATGTTTCTGCAGCTCTGTCCTCACCTCAACTCCCAGTTAATGATCAATTAAAATCCAGAGGATCTGTGAGTTTAGTGACAAGCCGTGACCGTGTCTTACAGGCCCGATGAAGCCTGAAGGAGTTCATAAATTAACACAAACATCCCGTACATGTTTTTACTTTGTGTTCTCGTGTGTGTGTGTTTAAGTGTATAACAGAGATTCAAACAGGATTATTTTCAACAAGGCTGTAAACTAGAAAGATGAGAGACGTGTGTGTGTTTCACAGAGCAGTCTAGTTAACCGAGAAGTTAAATCAGACAGGATTATTGACAACAAGCCGCCTGAAGGAAACCACTGCAGGGTAAGCACCCGGCGCTGATCTTCTATTAGCCTGTGTCAGGCTCATGAATACTTGTCATGCTTCTGAACGGTTTCAGAAATACAACTCACAAATGTTCTCCGGCCCAAACAGCTCTGACTTTGGATAAGATACACACACATGCAGATCAAAGTGTGTGCTGAGAGTGTGTGTGACTGCAGGGGGGAAGGTAAAACTGTGACGAACTCCAGAGTTTGTTGATACGTGTCAGAAACAGGCTGCTTTTGAACGTGGTGGAGAAGCTGGAATCAAAAAGATCAGACACATGCTGCGTTGATTCAGGTGGAGTATCCAACGGTCCATTACGTCACTGCCTGTTGTTTAATGGTGCATTCAAGAGATTATTGTCACATAGCCCTGTTGTGGATGGTCCCAACAGAAGCGTTCCTTAGCGTCCCCATGTTTGGTCCCCCCTCTGTTGGGGTACCTAGCACACACATCTGGTACTAAAAGGTGGAGCTGTGAACACTGCAGTCTGATTGGTCAGTAGAGGACGCTCACTCTGGTTTTATGTAACCTCTGTTCATACATCAGTAAACTACAACTATAAAATGAAAGAGAAAAAAATAACTTCATTCACTGGGCCGACTGCCGGCAACTTTTAAGGTGGAACGTTAACTTGTAATGTTACTCAATGCATGAGTTGATGACGTGAATCCATCAGCACACCTTAAATTTCACTGTGACAACTTTGACCATCACTTTAGTTTTTATATGACACACACTTTTAGTAATGACTTTAAAAATATAGATTCATTTGGAGCGGATTATGTGAAGGTCATATATTCTAATCCTCACTTCCTGTGGGCTACAGCAACACTAAACCCCTGAGCTTGCCTGAGAAGGACTAAATGCACAAAGCTGCTATTTTGAAATATCCCATGGAGAGAGACTCTCACTGCAGCCTGTTCTATTTTGTTGTGAAAATGTGGGCGTGCAGCCTCGTTCTGTGGACGATAAACCAGGTGCAGACTTCCATCTGTGTCACCGCTGATGAGGAAATACAGCGAGTGCTGGACGGAGCAGTGAGTGACAACAACCCCGCCCACATTTAAGAGGACTGTCTGAACACACCGAGGGTCTAGGTACCATGTCTGAAGGCTTACTGCTGGTTCCTGAGGTGCTGGACTGAAAGGGTTTGACCTATGATGTTTTCGGTGGGCGGGGCTTAGCTGGAGGCAAAACAATTCTCCACAGACATTAGCTCGCTCTAGCTAGCAAGTTCTGTTGGCTTGTTTCAGACTGTAGAGGAAGCTGATGTGAGTGGTGGATTCAGAAATTCTCATTTTGAGAATCTGGCACAAACTGGACCGTTATCCAGAGCACCGCACTCTCGGAGTGACAGAGGGCTCTCTGGGCAGAGTTGCATAAATGTACAATGCCGACATTTTCCCTGAAGATCACATCTGGTGACAGACAGAATTAAAAACTGAAAGCAGGGCTTATAGGAAACCAGTCTAAACACAGATGGTGTCTTTATTCTATATCCATTACATTGCACAATTAACATTTACTTCATAATAATAAGTTGAATTAAAAACATTTCTATTTCCACTTTAAAGCCACTGTGTTTCGAGTTTTTAATGAGATGACAGCATCTTTAATTCTGTTCTGATGGTCTACCTTTGAGACAATCCCGACATGTTGCATTCATCCCACTGGTTTTGCACCACTTGTGTTTTTTTAAAAGCATCTCTTTCGGTACAACCGCTCGGGGAACCAAAGTAGTTCACTTTCAATTCCACACATTTGAAAAGTTCTGTTTTTTTAACTTGATGGATTTCTAAATCTGTGTTTCTCTCTGTGCTCGCCTCACTGGTTTGACGTGGGCGGGACTGCTTGTGTTGCCACTGTCAATCAAATCTGTTCAAACCAAACACACAGAATACAAATTAAGCAGATTAGTTGAGATTTTAAATGTTACACTCGAATATTTTTTCCTAACTTTAAATATATATTTATTTAGTCATAACTATCTAATTTTATAGAAACCAAGTTTTAATTTAACGTCAGAATCTTGAACACTTATTTTGTGATCACAGGAAAATAAAGTTTCAATAATTTATCATCTGTTTAATCACACACACTTCCTCTTCGGCCTTCATACACAAAGATATAAGATGCTGCACATCCACTGGTGAGTAACTCAGCTTCTCTCTTACCTTCCTGCAGGTACATCACAGCCTGTGCATAGTTTTGCAGTGCATGGTGCGTCCTCCCCAGGCTCCCGTAGGCCAGAGTTTTGGCTATCAGATCGTTGGTCTGAGCCGCCACACTCAGGTGCTGCTCCTGGAAGACCACGGCACGCTCGAACTTCCCGAGAGCTTCGTAGGTCAGTCCAAGGTTTCCGTAGGCTCGTCCCTGGCTCCTCACACACCCCGTCTGCTCTGCGATATCCAGAGCTCTCTGGTGCCACTGTAGCAGGATGGGCAATATCGCACTGTCAGTGTATGTCACTTACATGATCAGAATGTTATTCTAAGTGTCTGATAACATTATGGAAACGTTGCTCAAAGGTTGACCTCTTTGTTAAAGAGTAAGATCCTTTTCGTTTAACCACCAAATTGTAATAAGTTAATTCTTCAATCCAAGTGGCTGTTGGTGACAAATTTGAAGAAACTCCCTGAAGGTGCTCTTGAGATATTATATTCAAGAGAATGAGATGGCCGCGAGGTTACAGTGACCTTAACATTTGACCACCAAAATCTAATTAGTTATTTGCTGAGTCGAAGCAAATATTTCTGCCAAATTTGAAGAAATTCCTCCAAGACACTCTGGAGATATTGTGTTTACGAGAATGAGACAGATGCAAGGTCAGAGTGACCTTGAGCTTTGACCCTCAACCACCAAAATCTAATCATTTCATCTGTTTATCGATGAGTCCAAGGGCTCGTTTAGGTCAAATTTCAAGGAATTCCTTTGAGGCCTTCTTAAGATATGGCGTTCACAAGAATGCAATGCCTGCAAGGTCACATTAACTTTGACCTTTGACCACCAAAATCTAATCAGTTTATCACTGAGTTCAAGTGGATGTTTGTGCCAATTTTTTTTAAACAATAGCTCAAGGTGTTCTGGAAATATTGCATTCACGAGAGTGAGACAGACAAGATCACACTGACCTTATGCTTTGACCACCAAGATCTAATAAGGTCATTGTTAAGTCAAAGTTGACGTTTGTGCCACAAAAAAAAACTGCTCAAGGTGTTCTTGAAATATGGTGTTCACAAGAATAAGACAGACAAGGTAACACTGACCTTGATCTTCGACCTATGACCACCAGAACCTTTCGGTTTATCGTTGAGTCAAAGGGGATGTTTGTGCCAAAATCGAAGAAATTTCGTTTTTGAGGTATCACATTTACAAGATTTTTTTTTTATGGGATGTTATGAGCTGGAGCAGGAATTTCCTTGAGTCTCTGTAGGTTTGACAGAGCTAGGCTAGCAGTTCCCCCTGCTTTGAGTCTTTATGCTAAGCTAAGCTAATCAGCTGCTGGCTGTAGCTTTATTTTCAGCATACAGACATGAGAGTGATATTGCTCTTCCCGTACCTTAGCAACAAAGCAAATAAGTGTATTTCAAAAAATGTCAAACTATAACTTTACAGCACTGATGAATCATGAATCTGCACAAACCTGTAGCGCCGTCTCGTTGTCTGCCATCAACTGATAAACACCTCCGAGTGCATCGCTTGCCTCTGCTTCCAGGGATTTATCCTGACAGTTAAAGCAGGAGTTACTACACTTTTCTGTGCATTGTGTACTTTTCATTAAACAAAGATAATTTGTTATATTCAGCAGGGCAACAAGAGAAAAATCTGTGGCTGAAACAAGAACCTTTAGCAGGTAAACCATACCCCCGCTGTGTGTGCAATGTTCAGCTGGTGTTCCAGACAAGAGAGGGACTGCTCGTAGTTGCCCAGCTGGCTGTGTAAGGTGCCCAGCTCCCCGTACGCCTGAGCCTTACCCCCTCCTTCCCCACCCAGCTCATGGGCGACCACCAGCCGCTTCTCGAAGCACACCAACGCCTGCTGGAGACTACCCAAAGACCTGAAGAGAGAGGAGGGAAAACAAAGATGTGGTCATCTTAAAAGAAATGAACCTGTAGTGTTTAAAAATACATATTACTGGGTTTCACACTACCACAGAACTCTTTTTCCAAACACACCCATATGGGCAATTAACAAAGTTAGCCATAAAGCAAATTAATAATTTAGATTTTGGTTGTAAAAACAGTGCAGAATCCTCCGAGAGAGCAAAAGAAGAAACGTCTACAAAGGCTGACTCCACTGAGATAAATCAGTGACTCCACTCTCTTCATTTCCATCTCATTCACACTCCAGAGAGCAGAAACAGATGGATAAAGGAAACCCATCATTAAGCCTTGTTCCTCTCCTGTCAGTGAACATTACTTGTATGGTTTCATATGAGAAACATTTGGATGTACTCTCTGAGAAGAAGCAAGGGAGCAGGCCCTGCCTCCCACCACCACTGCTGCTTGTTACTGTTACTGAATTATGATTATTTTCATTATTATCACGGCTCTAATTTAAAATGTGTACGCTGGAGGCAAGAGCAGCTCATTTTTCTTGCATAAATGTTGTACTGTTTTAGTAAGGCATATCCAAACTAATGGGAGCGCACAGAACATAAATATATACATGACATAAATATTAACACAAGTAGGAACAAAAGTCAGTGGCTGCGAGGTGCAGTTACAGCATGAAGACACCTTTGATGGACTAAATTAAGAAATGCATGTTGCAAATTTGCTCACACACCATGTCTTCCTCCTTGTTTGTAATATTCCTGCCTGTAACGGAGTATATAATCCAGTTTCTATGTTCAGCATTCATTTAAAAAAGCTGTAATATATGCAAATCATGTGCCTCCTCCAACACAAGACAGAGTGGGTACAAAAGAAATGCAGAAGAGAATTAAAAATACAAATTAAATTAGTTTGACTCTTATTTGCTTTCCTGCCGAGAGTTAGACAAGAAGATCAACACTACTTTTATGTCCGTATGGTAAAATGAAGCTACAGATTGGGGAAACAGTTAGCCTATCTTAGCATAAAGACTGAAAAGAGGGGGAAACAACCGTGTTTTATCTCATTTGTTTAAGTGTAAACGTGACATAAGTGAGTTTATAAGGGACTCTATTACCATAAACTATAGAAAAAATGGACTTAACCCCACTGGTCTGAGGACTCCCATTTTAGTTTGGCATTTCAGTCGTCGCCATTTTGTCTTTTTGGAGCCACAAGTGACAATATTTGAATGAGAGGGTGGAGATAACCGTAACGTTATTTACTGGCTTTGTTAGCACGGTGCATTTACACCTATGGTTAACTGTGATGACAATGATGCTAACATAAGCCCCGAGCTTAGTTAGCTCAGTTCATTTACAGCAATGGTTAACAGTGATGACACTAAAGGAGCTTGCACATGACTAGCATTAAAAATCTCTTGATGCCCGCTGTGCCATTGTTTTCCTATGGAAGCAGTGTTAATGCTGATGTCGGGGTACTTTTCGAATTCGGCCTCGCGGTGTGGGCTTCACCGGCATTTTAACCCAACGCCGAAAGTTCAATTTTGCTGAACTTCAAACCCGTTTTCCTTTCCATGAGGAGCCAGTGATTCTGCCGTCGGCAGCACTTTCCGCCAGCTGCCTGTGCGTGCATATAATCAGCGTTGGGTCAAGCCGATGGCGAGCGCTGCGGCATTGGCAAATCGACAATCATGTGAAAGCGCCTTAATGCTAAACTTGGCTGCTGGCTTAATGAGCACGGTGCATTTGTGGTTAACTGTGATGACGTTAAAAAGGCTAAAGTTAGCCGCTAGCTTAGTTATCATGGTTCATTTACACTTATTGTTAACAGTGATGTAATCTCTCAAGACAGATTCTGCAATTTACATCGTAGAATCAGTCGGCAGCCCTGTGTGAAAGATGACTACGGGGGGGTGGGGGGGGGGCTTTGAGTTTGAACGATGCTGTGCTTTAGCCAATCACAATGGAGGGGGCGTGGCCGAGATGTGCAGGTGTCCCCAGGAAATGTGTACCAACAGAAACAGCAAGCTCCGCATCCATAGCGACGGCTCCGCCCAAAACGCCGTCTCGTCAACGTGAAAAAAAAAAAAAAAAATTCTAGCGGATGTCTGAGTTACAATATGATTGAGCTAACTGGAGTAGTTTCATGTCGTATCCGACAACGGGAGGCTTTTAACAGATGACGTCCTGATGTTAGCTTTGCTAACTGTCCCTGTCAGCTGCAGCCACTGATGCTTTCTAGACATCGTGATTTCCCAAAACTGAATAAATACCACACATAGCAACACGAAACTGCTTTGCTAGCTCAATCATGTTGTAACTAAGATATCCGCTGGAAAAAATATTTTATTCACGGACCGTTTATTGAGTTATTACCTTATTTTTATACAGTCTATGGTTATTACAGACACCACGGCTAACGTTACAGCTAATGGTTAGCTGAGCTAATCTACGATAACCATGTTAACGTGCACACAGAAATAGTAACGTTTGTTCAGTCATTGTGTTTATAGACTTAAACATCAGATTAGTCTACACGGTGATATAGTGACGTGAAAAATGTGATATATAGCTAAACTCTGCTGGTTTTCTACCCAAAGTATTTGTAAACAACACGGCGATTCCCTGGGGGCACCGCCGGAAGTGAAGGGCGTGAGCGATCGCCGAGGCCCCTGCACTTCCGTTAGTCGAAAAACTCCGGGCTGTGCCTCCAGAGGTAAAGGAAGAATTTTTTTTATTTTTTTTGTACCGATGGATTTCCAGATTGACAGTGATGATACTCATGCTAATGTTAGCTGCTAGCTTAGTTAGCAGAATTCATTTACACCTATGGTTAATTGTGACATTCTAATGCTAACATTAGCTTAGTTAGCTCGGTTTATTTACAGCTATGGTTAACTGTGATGATACTAATGTAAATGTAAGCCGCTAGCTTAGTTAGCTCAGTGCATTTACACCTATGGTTAACTGCGATAATGCTAACGTAGGTCACTAGCTTAGTTAGCACGGTGCATTTACAGCTATGGTTAACAGTGACGATACGAATGCTAATGTTAGCCGCTAGCTAAGTTAGCACAGTTGATTTACAGCTATGGTTGACCGCGATGATATTAGTGTTAATGTTAGCTGCTACCTTAATTAGCATGATTAATTTACAGCTACGGTTAACTGTGACAATACTAATACTAACGTTAGCTGCTAGCTCAGTTAGCTCGGTGCATTTACAGCTATGGTCAATGGTGATGAGACGAATGTTAATGCTAGGGCTAAAAACTGAACTTCCAACTCCTTCGATGGTCTTTTAGGACAACCAAATCCTCAAACACGATTTTTTTTGGGGCAACCAAAACGTTACATTTAACTTTCATGAACTTAACACACTGAAGTAGCAACAGATACAGCTACTCTGTGAATCTGGGGTCAGGTTTGAGGGAGGACAAGGGGGGACGCCATTATCCCTCATTAGCAAAATTACCATCCAGGTCCAGTCCCATACACTGTTGGAAAGAGGAGATTCTTAGCTTTCAAATGACACCAGCATTACCTTCGTACTCCAAATACTAACCAAGATAGGTCACAGACATGAGAGTTATTATCTTCTCATCTAGCTAAGTGCACTTTCTCTATTTCCCTACCTGTGTGCATGGCCCAGTCCTCTGTAGGCCTTCTCCTGGTCCTGGACGTGGTTCAGACTCTGAGCCACAGTCAGGTACTTCTCGTAGTACTGAATCGCCTCCTCATAGTCTCCCAGAGCATCATAGCAGTCTGCCAGGTTCCCATAAGCCCTGCCTCTGTCCAGCATGCTCTCAGTCCCACTCAGCTGCTGCAGCATGGCCAGCTGCTGCTCAAAGTATCCGATAGCTTCCTCAAACACCCCCATGTTCATTTTGGTGATGCCCATGTTCCCGTGGACCTGGGCCTCCAGACGGGCATCCCTGAGTCCCTGGGCCAGACCCAGCTGGGCCTCATAACACTGGAAGGTTGTAGCATAGTCTCCCAGGGCCATGTGTACTGCTGCTAGGTGACCGAGGGCGCGGCACTCTCCCTGCTGATCACCTAGATCCTTTCGGACGGTCAGTTCCTGGCTATGGAAGGACAAGGCCGTATCCAGCTGACGGAGCAGCCTGAAGGAGAGAAAGAAAGAGATGTATGGAGTTCTTTATTGTATGCAAAACAATAATACATCATTGAAAGTAAAATTTATCGATCCTCTCTTCAATGCCTGCAGACCAAAGCTGGGTCAGCCGCTGCCTTGATCAGTTAGTTAGTGTTATTGTGTGACTTTGCTGTTTTAAAGGGTTAGTTCAGATTTACCAAAGTCACACAACAACACAAACAAACCAACTGATCAAGACAGCAGTAGACCAGCAGCTCCTGTGTTCTGCGAGGTAAAATTACCGTTTTTGTCAGTGGAGTCTGGCTTTAAAGAGAGCATAGGTAGGTTTCACTTTCCGTGCAGCTCCCCGTTGCAAAGGGCTGTCTGTTTAAAGCAGGATTCTAATCGACATCATACCTACGCCGTAGCCTGACGTGCACCTCCCCAGAAATGTAACTGAGCTGAAGCTGAAACCATTTCCCTCAGCAGAAACAAAGCTTTGATTTACTTTAATTTCACAGATAAGAAACAATAAATTGTGAAGACAATAAAGCCTCCACAAATAGCATTTTAAGTCTTGTGTGTGATTTATCCTGGCTGAAATATGAGCAGAGGAAATCTCTGCTAGCTGCTAGGCTAATTTATACAATGTAAAATACCATAGGCTTGTGCTAATAACGTTAGCATGTTGTATTTGTTTGGAAAACGTGTTTAGTATAAGACAGCTGTTTTGTCAGTGAACCTTGTGAGTTGTAATGGAGCTGAATTTCGTAACGTTACCTTTGTTAAATGTTGCTGTTGTCCCTGGCTTCATTTGAGAAGAGGAAAAAATCCACTAGCCGCTAGGCTAATTAATGAAATGTAAAATGCCATAGGCTTGTGCTAATAACGTTAGCATGTTGTATTTGTGGGGAAAATGTGTCCAGATAAAGACAAGTGTTTGTCTGTGAATGCTGCGAGTTATAGTGAAGCTGATTTGTGTTTGAAATGGTCTCTATTAAGCCATGTTTAATGTGTGTTTATTGTATGTTTAACGTGTGTTTCATGTGTGTTTTGAATCAACTAAACTTTACAGCCCTTCACAGAAACTCCGCCGCCAACTAGTGTTGTGGAGGTGTAACTGCAGACTGACACAGACAGTATAAATGCCCACAATAGCGTAGGCCACACGTGTAGGCTACAGCGTAGGCTATGGCATAGAGCTGACGCACAAGTATAACTAACACTTTAGAAGCACTGAGCATACGACTGGACTAGTAAGACTTGGATTATACTGCATGAGTTGTGTGAGAGCTCATATACAGGTGTTTTGATATAGTTTTGCTGTTGTTAAATTTGGACCCCTATGACTTCAATTCATCAAGAATTGCATGCAAGAAAAACAAAGTATTCTTCACTAATTCAACGTAACACAGGATGAGTAAGTCTCCCTCCAACAATATGTAATAATAAGAAAAAGAAGATCATGCAAATAAAAATAAAATGAGAATCTAAACATAAAATAGGTGACAGAAAGTAATATAAATTAGACAGTAAATGCAAATGAATGAACCAAATGTAAACAAGAATGTAAGAATGCAAGACCACACAGTCTAAAGTCTCCGTCGACTCTGTTACCTGTGAACTGATCCGAGCGCTGAGTAGGCGTCGGCCTCCATCTTCTGATCGTTGACCTTCTGAGCCAGACTTAACTGCTGCTGGTAGAACCTCACAGCTCCTGGGAGATCGCCCCGACACACACACACATCGCCCAGGTTCCCAAAGGCCCTGAACACCGCCTGCTGACAAACACAAACACATCATTAACAACCACTTCCTGTGTAAAGGATAAAAGTTGTTACAGTTGAATGAACACAGCGGCAGCTCTAGGTGACCTGTGTGTTATCCAAGGCTTGTGCTAGAGACAGAAGGTATCTCTGACACTCCTCTGCTTTCTTGTGCTCCCCCAGAGCTTTGTAGGCCAGACCGAGGTTACAGTAGGCTTTGGCCTGGGCTAGTTTGTCCTGGAGGTCCTTGGCCAGGGCCAGGTCCTGCTCATAATACCTAGGAAATGGATGAAAAATGCAAATCATGGAATAAAAACACCGACTGAAAAAGCATGATTTAAACATTTCATTGGCCCAATATGCAAAACATAAGGTTTGTATCCTTAAGGTTTGAAAAATCATCTTATTCTACAGTTTGACAGTCCACTTCATCGTCTGTTTGAGTTTATTACAGCTCTTTATTGAAACAGTATTGTAGAACTAGATTCCAGTGGTGGCTGCGCAGGGTTTTTTCCGACTCGTGTGATCCAAATAATTCCAGCAACGTTGACAGCAAAACATTTATTGAAAGAAAATAGACGTTTGTGTTCAACACAAATCCTTTTTAAACCACGTCTGTCAGCGTTTAATCTTTCACAACAACAGTGGCGCCCTCGGAAATGTTTCGGCACACCAAAACCAAAAGCCATAACTGAATTTCAGGGATTCTATTGTGCTGTTTAAGCCACTTAAAAACGATGTCAATATGAGGGTTAATGAATCACATACTGTTGTACTTTCTTATTTTACAGTTAATATTACTAATTGTCTGATGTGCACAGACTAATACTGGTACAGTTAACATTTTGAGTTCCACAACACTCCTGTTTTAATGTGTTATGTATCTTGACATACATGTTCGGAGACTCATTGATCTTTAAAAAGGCTACTTGACCTTTTCCTTAAAAAGACAAATATACAGTTTTAAAGTGATGGGGCACATTGATTGTTCAGAACAGAACATTTTCTGGGAACAAGCCTTCTCATATTCAGGTGAGACTCGTGGCCCCTAGAACCCATTTTCATTCAGATGTCTTGAGGTGAGAGGTCAAGACGGCCATGCCAGTTGTTCCCACTTTCTGACAAACTATGCCAACATGGTTGGTGCCAATGGAAGCCTTAGGTGAGGGGTCGGCAACCACTACTATTAAAAGAGCCAAAAAAGAAAAAAAATTGTCAGGAGCTGCAAACCATATTTGAATAAAGGTAACAACCTACTGAGTCTAAATTAGCCCATCAACATTACGAAAAGATCTAAATTAGCATTCATTAATATGATTTACTACGAGGTGGCTCTTTATAATTATTTGGTACTTTAAACTTTGCAGTGTTGGTGGTGAAAGCAAATGAATCTGTCTGCACATTATTACATCCTCCATTTTCCTCTAAGACTTTTCCATTTTGGATTTGGAATCCAGAGCTAGCCTTCTTTGAAAATTAGCAAAATGTAGAGGAAGGAGCACGAGGTCGTAAACGTATGACGCACATTTGAGTTGATGAAATGTTAAATAATTTTTTTTTTATTCACTGTATAGGCTGCACATTTTTACAGCTGTAGACTGCAATAATCACCTTAGACCTGCAACGATGATAATAAAAATGTGAATGTTATGTTATTCATTAAATATAATTTCACGTCAAAGCCACAGGGAGCCAATGGAGAGGCGCTAAAGAGCCGCAAGCAGCTCTGGAGTGGCAGGTTGCCTACCACTGCCTTAGGTTGCCTTGTTTTGTAAGATATCACTACATTCACGCCAGCTTAGAAAAGTGAGTGCGCCATGGCCTCTTAAACACAGTCAACGTCAACTGTTTCAGGGCGGCCATGCCCTGGTCTAACAGAACACACTTTTCCTCTGACTCTGCCTATCCACAGTGCTGTGCCATCTTTGGAAACCTTGGTATCTCCACTAGAATTAGAAGTAACGTTTGAAGGGTTTGTCCTGACTCATATAAAGTTTGTGTTTTATGAGATGAATTCAGTCTCTGACCTGACGGCGTCTCGGTACTGTCCAAGGCAGTAGTGAGCATAGCCGAGGTTGTGGCAGACCTTCCCTTCTCCCTCCAGGTCCTGCAGGCCTGGCGCCAGAGCCAGGTACTGCTGGTAGTACGGTAAGGCCTGAGCGTATTCACCTCTCCAGCTGTGGAAGTTCCCCAGGTTTGCTGCAAAGAAGAAAACATTATTTTAACAATCCAAATTCATTCTCTTCTGACTTCAGTGCATCTCTGCCTCTTGTGCAGCTTGCCTAGCGCTCTGGCTTCGCTCTGAGTGTCCTGCAGCTCTCGTGCGATGGTCAGGTGGTGAAGGTAGTGCTGCAGAGCTCGGTCGTGAGCACCCAGCGCCTGGTAGGCCACAGCCAGGTTACCATGTGTGGAGGCCTGCGACGGACGATCATTCACCTGAAACACAAAGACATTTCACACTCCTGTTCTCCACACGAGCGTCTACGTGCTGCTTGTGAAGAGCGCAGCAGATGATTCACCTCCAGTGAGATCTGCAGCTCCTGTCGATGATACCGGACAGCTTGGTCGTACATGCCGAGTGCGTGATAGGCGTTGCCCATGTTACCGTAGGCTCTACCCTGGGCAGCGTAATCACTCAGCTCCTGGGCGAAGGACAGGTGGGCTTTGTGGAGCTTCAGGGCCATCTCATACTCCCCTTTCATCTGGTGGATGATGCCTGGGATGGAAAGGAGAGGGAAAGAAATGAACAACAAAGAAATTAAGTAACATTTGACAGCAAGTCAAATCAAGTCTCAAGCAATTTGAGTCAAGTCAAGGCAAATCTAAGGCCTGCTAGCAGAGCAGTTTTTTGGAGCAAGTCTCAATCCACTTGGAAGTGTCTGATGGCTCTTAGACAGATTGCTGTACTGATCATGTTACACCACTGTCTGTCTTACAATGGGGTATGATGCTGTTGTGGTTTGCACATCACCCGAGTGACCGACGACACAGGGTCAAACATTACGACATTTCCCTGGAGGGAATACCCCAGAAGTCTGTCAACAAAACACACATGAAAAATGATGCAAGAAAAGATGCAAGACCACACTAGAGACAGGAATTCTTTCCTCCAAGAACACATGTCCACAAAGTTGTCCCCCTGACTCCTCCCCCTGATATTTCCCTCGCTTGCATCTTGTGCTGTCATTGGCTTTAGGTCGTTGCTAGTGTCATTGCCGATCAAAGCCAACGACAATCTCTGGGGCTGAAACATGAAGCCAACATGGAATTTTGGACAGATGTTCGACATGTAGCGCATGAGATTTCTTTTTTCTAATTTCTAAATTCTTTGCTCTTGGCATTTATCCAAAGGGACGTAAAATAAAACACAGTGAGCAAATTTTTCTGGACGCGCGCCTACAACGAGCCTAAAGATCAAGCATTAATGTGGAAAAGCACCCAGAGTTCAATAGTGGAGATTTTACCACGTCAGAACTCAGTATCGTCAAGTCTCAAGTCTCAAACAAGTCAGACAAGTCTCAAGTCTGCAGCTCTGTTGACAAGTTCATCCAACATTAATATGACTAAGTAGTGAACATCAAACAGAGCCTGCTGCACATGTAGGAGTCATGGTGAATTCCCAAAATGATGCAGACAGATATAAATACCAAACAAGCAAAGACAACGTGTGTGTTTGTGTGCACGTATGTGTGTGCATGTGGACATATGAGAACACACACACACATGCTTTCCAGAGTCTTGATGAAGATTTGAGTGCTGAGCAGTAAATAATTAAAAAGCTACAGTGTAAAAATTCAACAACTCTAATAATATCTGCAGCTATGGATCTGTAACATGCAGGGATCCAGAGGAGATGCGTCTCCGTCCGGGGAAATGGAACTGGAAAACTTTACGTCCCAGTGGCTTTCCCAACTTTTTTTGTGTTGTGATCCCAACTATCAACAACCCAGTTTACCACAGTGTACACAAGCTGGAAGAAAGAACACAAGTTAAGGAGGAAGCCGGGGACACAACAGAGGAAGACAGTATAGCTGCAGGAAAGTTGAGAAAGTTGAACATGAGGGGGTTTCAGAGGCAACTAACTGCAACTTAGAAGAGAAGCAGAGTCATTGTTGCTGCACAGCCACACAAAGAGGTGACACACAAGACTCTTAGATCATATATCCTAACCTTCTACGACCCTACATCCTCATATGAAGACATTACAATTTGAGTTTGCTGCATCTTATACTTCATTTGGCTTAACTTAGACCTACTGTCCTCGTTCGTGGACACTCTATGTGCCATATCTTCCAAGTCAGTCTTCAGCCGATTCTGACACAAAAGTAGACGACATACAAAACCTGATCAAAGGTCATGATTACAACTTGTTTATTCATGATTAATAAAGTTTGTAGTTTGAAACAGCGTACCAATTTGACCAATTCTACCAACAGTAACAAGCTAAGACGCCGCTAATTAGAAAGTACTCATTGGAGGACTTTATTTTTGCATTATCGCAGCATTTCACACAGGCCAATCAGCAGGGCAAATTCATAGAGTTACAAAATGAAAAAAGGCTTTTCACAAGGCTTTTAGATACATTCACCAACCCCTTTATTAGGGACACATTGCTAGTACCAGGTGGGACCCCCTTTTTAATTCTTGGTTTCAGATTCAACAAGGTGCTGGAAACATTCATTGGAGTACAGTGAACTCATTGTCATGTTTGAGATGATGTGAGCTTTGTGACATGGTGCGTTATCCTGCTGGAAGTAGCCATCAGAAGATGGGTACACTGTGGTCATAAAGGGATGGACACGCTCAGCAACAATACTCAGGTAGGCTGTGGTGTTTAAACCATGCTCAGTTGGTACTAAGAAAATCTCCCCCACACCATTACACCACCAGCAGCAGCAGCCTGAAGCGTTGATACAAGGCAGGATGGATCCATGCTTCCATCTGAATGTGGTTTTTCCAATCTTCTATTGTCCAGTTTTGGTGAGAAAACCCGTGTGAATTGTAGCCTCAGTTTCCTGTTGTTAGCTGACAGGAGTGGCACCTGGTGTGGTCTTCTGCTGCTGTAGCCCATCTGCTTCAAGGTTGGACAAGGTGTTGTTGCTTCAGAGATGCTCTTCTGCACACCTTGGTTGGAACCAGTGCTTATTTGACTTCCTGTTGCCTTTCTATCATCTTGAACCAGTCTGGCCATTCTCCTCTGACCTCTGGCATCAACAAGGCATTTTGGCTCACTGGATATTTTCTCTTTTTGGGACCATCCTCTGTAAACCCTAGAGATGGTTGTGCTGAAAATCCCAGTAAATACTCAGAGCAGCCCGTCTGGCACCAACAACCATGCCACGTTCAAAGTCACTTCAATCACCTTTCTTCATCATTCTGATGCTCCGTTTGAACTTCAGCAGCTCGTCTTCACCATGTCTACATGACTAAATGTTAATGAGCTGCTGCCACGTGATTGGCTGATTAGATATTTGCCGAAAGGAGCAGTTAACAAGGTGGCTTTTGCATTTGTTGCACAGCCATGTTTCAGGTTTTGAAATGAACAGTTTAAGACATGAACAGAAGACTCTAACCTCAAAATTACTCACTATTCAAAGACAATGCTTAGCTTTTTTTTTTACCTCCCAGGTTCTACATATTCAAAACAGGGAGAAATTAAAGAATGCATGCCAAACAACAGCTGGGGTCTCAGGAGGTTCCCCCCTGTGTGTTTGTCTGTGGTTAACTGCAGCCTCCATCTTCCCTCTTCACTGTTACTGTGTTTAGATGCACACTAATAACTTGATTAAAACCAGATTGAGGCAAAACTGTGATTATTGTGTCTCTCATGTAAACACCTTAATCAGGTTTTCTCAGTCTAATTATGATCCAGATCAAAGCAGCACAACTTGATTAACAGGAATGGATGACATGTCTACCTTTCAAAGCACTGTTGAAAGAACAGTGATACCTTTTTAATTTCTTCTGCTGATGCTTCTGTTACTGTGCATGTTCAGGATATAGAGCCAAACGTTGGTGAAGGTCTACCCATGTAGTTCCTGTTGCTACGCTTGTCAAAGGTTAAGGTTACAATAATAACTGACGGCTAAAAATTCCTTTCTGAAACAAAGACTTAACATATTATAGTGTTTAGATTTGTTTGCTGCCGGTGGCCTCTGGTCAAGGGTGTGTCCGGCCGTGTTACAAACTGGCACGACAGGTGGTTTTGGCATCAGTGTCTGACACCTAAAATTGCTCACAGCGCAGCGGTAATCGACGTCTTTAGAATGAGAACGGGCTGAAACTACAGCGACCAGCTGCTTTATGGAAATTACTGAGACCTTTTTGATTAAACGTTATGTTTTTAAAGATTTACATCTTCAGTCGGAACCAATGGGCTTTGAGCAAAGAGCCACAGACAGGAAGTCAGAAAGTACTGAGAGACACAATTGCTTTTGAGTGTTAGGCTGCTGTCAGCCCTAGAGTGGTCTCCTCTGGTCTGAATCAGGGACTCATGTTGTCACAAAGTTGTATAATTGCCTAGAGTTGGTTGGTGTTCTCACGGCAGCATTTACAAGAGGACCAGATCAAATGCCTTGTGTGAGAAAGCTGCTCTTGATTGGTCAGAATTTCCATGTGGGAAAAATCCAGGAAGTAAAGCAAACGTTGAAGAAGAGTACACTTGCAAGATAAATGTGACACTTTCTAATGTCACAATGGAGGGACAACTACGCAGGTTGATTTTAGCGCTGCTCATCGTGGACTATATTGCTGTCATTGTTCATTTTAGTCAAAGCATACAGTTTGAAAATGAGGCAAACGCGGCTCCAACTAGAAAACAATGTTTTGATGCATTGGATGTGCTGAATGTGCATATTAAGGCAGTACAGGAGGAGGTGCACATTAATAATCCTCCAGGACTGTAACATGCTCATGTTTAACCCAAACAATGTGTCATGTGACTGCAGTTGCTTCACATCCAGGTCGCAACACCTTCTCACCACAAACCAACCGCACCAGAGTTCCTTTGGACCCGGACCGAGACCACCTCTTCAAGAAGGTCTCGGTCCAGTTGATTTGCTGTGTTCACACCTGAGTGTGATTGCTGTGTTCACACCTGTCCAAACGAACTTGAGTGCGGGGCAGGTGTCAACACACCCTTAACAAAAATACAGAACAATCCCAGCCTTAAACATGGTGGTTCCTTTTTGTAAAGCTCAGTCATTGTGAAATTATCTGGTTTCCACACCCACAGTTTGCAACATATCAACGTTAACACCTGTTTGATCAAATGATTGTGAATGAATCCCTGTGTCTGCTGCTCCAGTCTTGAGACACAGCAGCAAAAAGAACCTACAAGTCCCCCAAAAAACATCTGAGCAGCCATCCCTACACAAGACCATTAAGCTGACTATTTATAGCTTCTATACATGCATAAATTCAATATTTCATCACAAATGCATCTGTAAACCATCATCGCCATTAAGCCTCAGAGAGGTAATCAATGATGATTTAGTTTACAGCACTCAAACTGAAGAATTCACAGAGCACCTCACGGTAAAAGCACTGATGGAAGAAAGCATGAGCACAGGGAAACGAAATTGATGTCGAATCTAAAACAACAAAAGCCAACCAATTAAAAGAATAATAAAACTGGGCGCACAAAAGCAATTAATTAAAATTAATAATTGCATCTATAATTGGTGTATTATAGACGGGTGTGCGACTGAGAGAAACAGTCAGTCATGCTCTGTGAAGCTGGATAACAACCTGAAAGAATAATGATGCGTATTTGATTCTCTTTATTTTTCATTTCCAATTGTGTAGTATGCACGAGGTGCTCGCTGCTCGCTCTGCTTTCATAAACACCAGTTTGCATGTGAGACACATGCACGGTTGCTCCTGGAGTCAGACTGTGGTTGAGTCAGTCACAATAAGCCGAACACATGAAAGTGTGTGTGTAGAGACAAACGTAGTGACACCAGATTAACACATGATGTCTTTAGACTTACATCAGCCCTGTGTGGAATATGTAGGAAGCAGGGTTACATGAGGAAGAGGAGGAGGAGGAGGAGGCTGCCGATAAGAAAGAGGAGACCTCGTTCATCGGGGTCTCGCACTAAGAGGATTACAGAGGAGCCTGCAGAGTTGGCTGGAATAGCTGGTTACAGTTACACCCGTCCTCCTAAACTCTGCTAACACACGAGCGTGAGCACGAGCTCCTGCGAGGCGTCGGGGTGCCAGCTATCTGCACACGCCCTGCAGGATGGACGGCGGGATTCCCCGACATGGAGGTGGGCGCAGCGTGAAGAGAGCAGAGCTGTGAGGATTAGAGGTGTGGAAAATGAGGTGAGATCTGATGACGGCAGTTTGGGCTGAGACAGCAGAGAGAGATTAGACGAGGAGGGTGGTGATCTGCGGGAAAAAGGCCTCGTCATCAGTGGACTGAACTGGGTGTGGCCAACCCCAGCCACATGTTCTGCTTTTATGTCTCTTGTCACTTTGTGCTTTGTCTTCTTATTGTAATTCAAAGTTTCAATAAAAATAAATCTGCATTGCATCATGCTGTGATCTGGTGCTACAGGAATGGTAATTAAGCTTTAAATGGTACCAACAGAAATCACTGAGGAGCTCCACGGCGCCACAGAAGAGATATTTCTGGATTCAGAGTGTAAACTATATTTAGAGTTTGATATTGATTTAGATTGCTAATAGAGGAGAGGAGAGGAGAAAACAAGTGAGGAAAGGAGAAGGGAAAACAAGGACGGAGAGGAGAGAAGAAGATAGAAAAACAAAGGAAGAATGGGGAAAAGAGAAGAGAAGGAGGACGGCGGAAAGAAGGGAGGAGAGGTCTAAACAAAGGAGGAGAGGAGAAAGGAGGAGAAGAGGAAACAAGGGATAAGGAAAGAATAAAAGAGGACATGAGAAGAAAGGAGGATCTTCTTCTTCCAGTCCTTTGCAATCTCAAATGTCGTTTTGCCAGTATCTAGCGCAGGTCTGTGATATTTCCATTCTTTCATCAGTGCTTTGCACCTCCCCTGCTCCACACGTAGTCTGTTGAGGGTCTTCCAGGTTGGCCATGGGAGGTCGTGCCCGCTGGCGAGGCATTCAGTCGGTGTGATTCCTCTCTCCGTCCATTCTTGGGCTCGGGTGTTGAGTCTGAACCATTCATTTTCCCAGATGTTGGTCCTTGCAGATTCCTTGGATGTCTGGAGAGGTGTGACTGCTTGCAGGTAGTTTCGCCACCAGACAATCAGAGATCTCCGCCTTCTGATAGTCTGGGGACACTCCTTTCTAAAGTGTGTTTAACACACCGGCGAAAACAGCCGGCAACAAAGCAACGCCTCTTGCATTTTTGAAAAGGACACGCCTTCTCGGAAATGTGCGCTCCCCCTTTTCTCGTCCACAAGGAAACAAACACACAGAGAGCTTGAAAATGGATGCCGAGAGATTTAACTCCGTTTTATCAAACGTGTGCTCATCCGTGAAGAAAATATTTTTTCCAGCGGATGTCTTAGTTACAACATGATTGAGCTAACTGGAGTAGTTTCATGTCGTATCCGACAACGGGAGGCTTTTAACAGATGACGTCCTGATGTTAGCTTTGCTGCTAGTGTTAGCTGTCCCTGTCAGCTGCAGCCACTGATGCTTTCTAGACATCGTGATTTCCCAAAACTGAATAAATACCACACATAGCAACACAAAACTGCTTTGCTAGCTCAATCATGTTGTAACTAAGATATCCGCTGGAAAAGATATTTTTTTCATGGACCGTGTAATGAGTTATTACTTATTACAGACACCGCTAACGGCTAACAGGGCTAACAGCTAACAGGGCTAACAGCTAACGGTTAGCCCAGCTAAACGTGCACACAGAAATAGTAATGTTTGTTCAATCATTATGTTTATAGACTTTACAAACATCGGATTAGTCTAAATGGTGATACAGTGATGTGATGCTCTGCTGGTTTTCTACCCGGAAGTATTTGTAAACAACAAGGCGATTCCCTCTATAGTCCGGCCAGACGGATGAGTCATGGCCTTGCAAAAGATTATGTTTGTTTCTTTCATTGGCGAGAATGTGTCGCCGCAAACACGACAAACATCCACTAACTTTGACGGCGTTTTCTGCGAGCGCGGCTCAGCCATTTTGTACCTGCTACACGTGTTTCTAGTGGGACTATGTTTACAAGCACAAGAGTTCAGCGAGCCACCGAAGGACCGCCCTGCGGATTTACTATTGGTTCTGCAACGTAGGGAGTTTTTTTTAAACTGTGAAATTGTATCCGCCCATCTAAACACAAAATCAGGGAGAAAGTCGTCAGTCTTTAGTTAAGCAAGTGTCTAAAGACTGACTTGTGAGTCTAGCTCGCAGGAAGCCGGATCTGGATTTCAGTCTGAAGGTGTGTCCATGCAGGGGGTGCCTTGTGTCTTCCTCCTGTGCTCTCTGCTCATCTTGAGTGATGATGGATCGCTTGATGTGAGGGGGTGCAATGCCAGCTAGGGCATAGAGGCATGGGACAGGGGTTGAGTTTATGCATCCTGTGATGATCCGGCAAGTGTCATTAAGGGCTGTGTCGACCAGTTTGGTGCGGTGGGATCAACTCCAGCTTGAGCAGGCACATTCTGCTGTGGAAAAGCAGAGGGCTAAGGCGGTTGTGCGGACAGTAGATGGGTCAGCGCCCCACTTTGAGTTCACCAGTTTGCGCAGAATGTTGTTGCGGGTGTTGACCTTGGCTTTGGTGTTCTGGAGGTGGAGCCTGAAGGAGAGTGTCCTGTCGAGTGTGACTCCGAGGTACACAGGGTCGGGGTGAGTGGAAAGTTTGTGACCATCCCATTAGACACACAGTTCTTTTCCTGCATCTCGGTTTTTGAGATGGAAGCTGCATAGTTGGATTTCAGGTGGTTGTTGTTGCAGTAGGCCGACATATCTCGAAGGGCACTTTCCAGGAGAAAGGAGGATATAGGTAGGAAACAAATGAGGAAATGATAAGAGGAAAGAAGTGAGGAAAGGAGGGAACAGATAAGAAAAAGAGGAAAAGACAGGGATCAAGGGAGTAAACAAAGTAGGAAAGGAAAGGATGAGAGGAAACATGGGAGGAGAGGAGAAGGGAGACAAGGGAGGGAAGGAGAGAAGAAGAAGAAGATGGAGATGAGGGAACAAGTGAGAGTAGTAAAGGAGAGAAGCAATGGAAGTAAGAAAAGGGTAAAGGAAAGGATAGGAGAAGAGGAGGAGACAACAGGAAAGAAAAAAGGAGGAAACAAGGGTACAGAGGAGAGCAGGAGACAAGGGAAAAGAGAGAAGAAGAGAGGACACAAGTGGTAAGAAGAGGAAGTGGGAGAGGAGGGGGGAAACGAGGGCAGAGAGGATAAGAAGAAACAAGGGAGACGAGGAGGCAGCAAGGAGAAAAGATGAGAGGAGACAAAAGGGATAAGAGGAAACATGGAAGGAAGAAGAGGAGGAAACAAAGGAGGAAAATAAAAAAAATAGAGAAGAGCAGAGGAAACAATGGAAAAGAGGAAATTAGGAAGGATATGAGAGAAGGAAACAAAGGAGGAAAGGATAAGAGGAAACAAGGGAGAAGAGGAGAAGAGAGGTGAGGTGAGGAGAGGAGACAAGGGAGGGAAGGAGAGGAAAGGAAATGAGAAGATGAGGAAATAAGTGAGAGAAAATGTGGGAAGAAAGAAGGAAAGAAGAGAGGGGAGGAGAGAAGGCAACAGGGTGGAAAGGAGAGGTGGGAAGGGAAAGAAAGGAAGAGGGAGAAGATGAGGAAACAGGAGAGGAAATGAGAAAAGAGGACTTTGTCCTATGAGAGGAAAGGAGATGAGGAAACAAGGGGGGGAGATTAAATCTAAAAGGAGGACAGAAGAGGAGCGTATAGGAGGGGAGGAGATGATTTAAAAAGAGAGGAGGGATGAGGATAGGAGCAAACAACAGGGAAGAGGAGGGAATAAAAGAGAGGAGAAGAGAAAAGGAAACGAGTAGGGAGGAGAGAAAAGAAGGAGAGGAGACCAGAATAGTGGGGGGGTGGGGGGGGGGGGACAAAGGAGGAGTGGAGGAAACGAGGGAGGAGAGGAGGATGAAGGGTTGTCACGTCAGCATTGAGAGTGAGAGAAAAGTATCATCCATAAATAATGATGTGAATCATTGATCTGAACCACAGACGGCAGCTCGTCTGTCAGGACGGAGTCAGCGACTTCAGCCTGTTAGTGTCACATCACAGCTCCTACTGTGAGCCGCAACTCCTGCTCAGCTCACAAGGAACATATGAAAAGGAGACTATAGAAGGACCTTTGGTGACTGAACACAAAACATGACGGTATTTAAATTAACACAAACTGAGCAGGACGTAGAAGCAAAACAAAATACTGTACTTTATACTCCACTACATCTGTAAAACAGCTTCAGTTAATTTGCAGCTCAAGATAAATAAACTCTTTAAAGTAGGGATGCACTGAAATGAAAATGTGTGGCCGAAGCCAAAGCCGAATAATATTAAATGCTTGGCCAAATACCGAATACCGGTATAGTTTTTGCAGATGAACCCTCCAGATTAGTGTTGTCACGGTACCAAAATTGGGACCCACTGTACGATACCAGTGAAAGTATCATGGTTCTGAGTAGTATCACGATACCACAGTGAAAATGAGGCAGATGTGCCTTTTGTCATTTATAAAAAGATAAATCACTTTTCTATAATACATCAATGATATTTCAATGGAATAAATTACTTATTGACTTATTCATACTTCAAAAACAGCATCAATAAGTGATGAACATAGGGGGGATCAAAATAAAATAAATAAATGAAAAAAAAATCAACCAGCCACCCTCCTCCCCTGACAAGTTAAGAACAGTCCCTAAAGTGCGGTGAGGTTTGTGGACCGTTACTGACACAAAGAGAGAAATGTGAACGGCTCGTTTCTCCTCTGATACGCCACATACTGTGTGCCGCCACGGCTCAGCTGTTCGGGTACTACTGGGCAGTCATGACGACAAGTTATTCACCTGGAGCCGGACTTCTCCGTCGCCAGTAAGCTGTTATCATGTGCCGCCGTATTTGACAGGAATACGTATTCCTGTCCATGTCTGTGACCCCCGTTCAACCCACAACCGGCAGGATTCGCCGTTTCATTTCTGCTGCTGGTTGAAATCTGTACTCACACAGCGTGCTGAATGATTTTGCCCGCACAAAACTATTTTTAGTCGCAAATGCGAGTGCGGTGATGGACGGAGTAAAATATCGCCACACTGCCGACATTTTACTCCGTCCGTCACCACACGCTGTTTGATTGCGTTATCAAAACACGGCGCTATTATTCGGCCTTGCTTTTCACTATTCCACCGAATACCGAATGTGTGTTTTTTTTGCAATATTCGGCCGAATATTTTCAGTTACCGAATATTCGGTGCATCCCTAATTTAAAGGAACAGTGTGTAAGATTTAGGGGGATTCAGTGGAATCTAGTGGTGAGGACTGCAAATTGCAACCAGCTGGAGGTTGTTACCAGGAGCTGATTATCCACAGAGGTCTCTTCCTCTCTGAAACAAACAGACCAGCTGATTTAAACTAGTAAAAACACTGAATAAAGACATTTCATGTTTAAAAAAATCTGTGTATTTCTGATGCTGCTCATTGTGGAAGGGCTACTTACTGAGGTGGCTGATGCAAAAATGCAAGGGACCATAGGGGCAGTACTTTAACCACCTGGAAAACGCGAGGTCGGATGCTGTGCGCTACTTTAGTACCTTTACCTTTGTTGAGCTAGCTTTCATTAGCGAGGTGGCAGGTTGCGTCTGAAGTTGCTAAGCAACATTAACCTTCACCATATCATAGCCTATTTACCTGAAATCCTGAGTGCAGAGCTGATCTTCTTCCAGGAGCTGTTTGTAAGTGTGAAGGCCTATCGTCTGTGGGACAGATGTGATCATTGCACCAAAATGATCAACTTTTCTGTATTTATCACAGACTGATATTTTACGGATGAAGGGAAAGATATCTGTCAGCTGTGATTGGTTGTTCCTCGTCACATGACATGCAGTCCACACTGCTGCGTTCCAGAAGTTGAACTCTGTCTGTCTCAGGACCCTGGACCCTGATCTAGAGCCAGAGTTTGGTTTGTCCGTTCAGGGCTACTGTAGAAACCTGTCAGTGCAACATGGCTGACTCTGTGAATGAGGACCTGCTCCCTATGTAGATATAACGGCTCATTTTAAGGGAACAAAAATACACCAACTCATATTTCCAGGTGATGATACGCTAAAGAAAACATATTCATCATATTATATTCCATTTCTGCCGATAATATCCCCGTGAAGCCTGCACACTGGACCTTTAAAACCCTCTTGGATCAATAGTATAAGTACTTCTACTGAAGGATCTGAATACTTCTTCCACTGCTGGTAAATGTGTACCTGATGCTGCAGCCTGGAGGTCTTCCCTGCTCATGTTACGTGTGTAATGCGGCACACACTCAGACACAAAGAGTGGCGAGTTGTCCACTCAGCGGAGGAGTCGGGTTCGTTGGCTCTCAGATATCACTGTGGCCGCAGAAACCAGAACCTGGTTAATAAAACATGAGCGTTGATTGGCCAGAGAGGCACTACTGTGGTCATGTGATAGGGCCTCAGAAGGCAGATGAGGTGACGGGAGAGCAGGACCATCACATGATCTACGGCCAGCGCTGGAAGAAGTGTTCAGGGCCTTTACCTAAAAGCACACTGTGAAAGTACTCTGTGAAGTACTGCACTGACAAGCACAAGTATGTATCATTAGCAAACTGTACTTAAAGTATTAGAAATAAAACAACTCTTAATGCAAGAGAGTGTTTTACTATCATATACTGGATTACTGGATTATTAATAACATTGTTCAATCAGCACAATCAGCATCTAGCATCAGGATTAGCTCCACCCTCTCTTCCAAATATGGTCACCTCCTATCACTTATGGCTCCAAAAAATCCAAGATGGCGACGGCCAAAACGTCAAACTTGAGGCTTCAAAACAAGAAAATCAATGGGTGACGTCACGGTGGCTACGTTAACGTGGTCATATGGCTACGTGGCTACGCTGGATGTTCAGTTTTTCCAGTGAGTACATTTGGTTACTTGCAACACTTAGCATTAGCATCATCACAGTTAACCATAGCTGTAGGTGCACCTTGCTAATCAAGCTGGCAGCTAGCATTAGCGTTAGCACCACGCATAGAGTCACTTCCGGCTTCAAAAAAAAAAGAAAAACACAGATTGTGATGACCCATTTGCCAAACTAGAGGATTCAAAAACAACAAACCAGTGGGTGACGTCAACCTGGCTATGTCGGATATTCAGTATTTCTGGTAAATAATTTTGTTTTCATGGTTTAAGCAGGTTATTCACAAGGGAAAATTAGCATTAGTTTCATCACAGTATGGTCAAATATGGTCAGTCCTCAACACTTCTGGCTCATGAAAATCCAAGATGGCAACGGCCAAAACAGCAAACTTAAGGCTTCAAAACAGGAGTCCATAAACCAATGCGTGATGTCACAGTGGCTACGTTAACCTGGTCATGTTGGCTACATGGTTTTGCTAGTTTTTCCGGAAAGTACATTTGGTTTTAAAAATTTAAGCTTGCTTCACACTAGCAATACTTCGAATTAGCATTACCACAGTTAACCATAGCTGTAAGTGCACCAAGCTAGCAGCTAGCATTAGGGTTAGCGCCATGCATATGGTCACTTCTGGCTCTAAAAATCCAAGCTGGCGATGACCAATTCGTCAAACTTGAGGCTTCAAAATGGGATTCCACAAACCAATAGGAGACATCAATGTGGCTACATCAGATGTTTAGTTTTTCCGTAAAGTACATTTCGTTGTAGTGGTTTAAGTAGGTTTTTCACGAGGGAAAATTAGCATTAGTTTTATCACAGTTAACCGCAGACTGTAAATGCCTGTGCTAACCAAGCTAACATCTAGCATCAACGTTAGCTCCACCCTCTCGTCCAAATATGGTCACCTCTCATCACTTATGGCTCCAAAAATCCAAGATGGCAAAACACCAAATGTGAGGCTTCAAAACAAGAGTCCACAAACCAGTGGGTGACGTCATGGTGGCTACGTTAACGTGGCCATTTGGCTACACTGGATGTTCAGTTTTTCCAGTAAGCTTGTTTTATACTTGCAATACTTAGCATTAGCATTATCACAGATAACCACAGATATAAGTGCACCCTACTAACCAAGCTAGCAGCTAGCATTAAGGTTAGCACAATGTGTACGGTCACTTCTGGCTCCAAAAATCCAAGATGGTGATGACTAATTTGCCAGACTTGAGGCTTCCAAATGGAATTCCACAAACCACTGCGTGACATCAATGTGGCTACATCGTATGTTCAGTTTTTGCAGTTAGTACATTTCGTTTTAATGGTTAAAGCAGGTTTTACACAGGTGAAAATTAGGAGTAGCATTATCACAGTTGAACACACACTGTAAATGCACTCTGCTGACCAAGCTAGCAACTAGCATCAGGGTTAGCTCCACCCTCTCGTCCAAATATGGTCACCTCTCATCACTTATGGCTCCAAAAATCCAAGATGGTGAGGCTTCAAAACAAGAGTCCATAAATCAATGGGTCACTGTGGCTACGTTAACAGTCTGATTGTTATAATGTTTTATACATTTATCTTATGTTTTGTACATTAAATTTTATGATGCAAAGAGTATAGAAAGAGTATAAAGACAATGTTTGCCTCTGAGATATAGTGGAGTAGACGTAGCATCAAATGAAAATACTCAAGATAAGTACAGGTACCTCAGGATTGTAAACAAGTGCAGTACTTAAAGGTGCTCAGTGTTTAAATGAAACAGATGGAGAGTCCATTTGTCTGTGAACTGGACGCTGCTGATCGATGCAGATCGAGTTGTTCAGGTCCAGAACAACAGCCCAGTCAGTGTATTGAGTCACTGTGGCGACAGCAGTGACAGAGCGGCTCAGTGGTTAACAAGAGAAACAGCTCATGTGGCGCTGGAGCTTTCCATCAGACGGAATGAGACAGACTTCTGCTTCTGTTAGTTAATCGTTTCTGAGGAAATAAAATCCTGAGTGTTTTTACTTTTTATCTAAAATTGCATCACGTCATCCACTTTTTGAAAATGAAATTTATGCAGAATACGATAAAAAGACACTGACAGTGTTTGAAGTTTGCAAAGGGCAGATGTTTGATGTCAGAAGGACACGATGAAGAACGCTATTTTCTGACATTTAAAACCATCTGACATTAGTATTTCTCATAAATAAATTGGAATGGAATAAAGGTGTATCTTATCTTATTAATAGTATGATGGTTATAATAATAAAAACATAAAGAGTATTTAACACTGTCATTAATCCATTGACCGTATAATCGTGTTTAGTTTCCTGTCTTTAGTTTCAGAGTTTCTGCACTGATCACACAGTTACATTTAAGACTTTAAATAACTGAAAGAAGCAAATGAACTCAAGTTTCATCATCACACTAGCCTGTAGAAGGAAAACTAGTGGGGACAACCGGGCATGGAATCACCTGGGGTGGGAGTAAGTCACACATGTGCAAGTCATAAGCAAGTCCCAAGTCGAAGTCGTGGCGAAAATCAAGGAAGTCAAGTCGAGTCCTTGGTCAGGTCGAGCAAGTAACAATTCAAGTCACACTCACAGGCTCATAAATATAATATCACATAAGCTGCACTCAGTGGTAGAATGTGACTAAACACATTTACTCAGATACTGTAAGTACCACCGTGCTGCCGTCGACCTCTACTCAACTACATTTATCTGACAGCCTTAGTTACTAGTTACTTTACAAATTAAGATTCTGCACTCGAAACGTATGAAAACGTCTAAGTACAGCTGGAACTATGAGTCAGAAAATAAAGTCACCACTATTCTCATAATCATCTAAGTCATTTCAATGCAAAAACATTTTATTTTTCCAGCTCTTTTGCTGTTTTTGCTTTTTATTATTTGATGATTAATTTTCACGTTGAGGTTTGTGTCTGTGTGTGTTCCACGTTTTTCTCCTCACTGACTTGGTCAATCCATGTGAAATGTGGCACAGTGGTAGAGGGTCATGGGAGGATGCCAATGAAGCAATATTACATCAATTGGCCAAAGGGGGGCGCTATAGCAACCCATTGAAATGTCAAACTTTGAATGGGCATATCTCATGCCCCGTATGTGGTAGAGACATGAAACTTTGCACAGAGATGCCTCTCCTCATGAGGAACACATTTGCCTCAAGAACCCATAACTTCCGCTTATATAGATTTTCTGCCATTTTGAATTTTTTGAAAAACACTTCAAATGGATCTCTTCCTAGGAAGTTTGAGCGATCTGCATGAAACTGGGTGAACATAATCTAGGGAGCAATATCTAAAGTTCCCTCTTGGCAAAAGTTGGAAAACTTCCTAAAACTGAGCTTCTATAAGGCAATGAATATTGCGGAGGGCGTGGCTCATCACATAAAGGTGTAGAACATCTCAAGGGTTTCACCCATCACCACGCAACTTTGTAGGCATATGACCACACATAATCTGAGGACCCTCCATTATTGAGCCCATCAAACAAAATGGGGGCGCTAGAGAGCTCATTTCTTATCTAGGCCTAACCGCCATATGGATTTTTACTAAACTTGGTAGATATGTAGAACAGGACGCCTCAAGGTGACTGGAGAAATTTAACTCTAATTGGCAACTGGGTGGCGCTATAACAACAGAAAAATGCTTCAAAATGGCTAAAATGCGACCGATCGCTGTGGCTCCCCCTGTGGACCAATGTTGGTGTTGTTTCTAATGTTTGGTATGACTAAGTCATGGTATGGTATGCTGTACATAATCACGGAAACTGTCAGTGTGTCATTCTGTCAGTCAGTCATTCTGTCTGTCCCACGTTTTTCTACTCACTGACGTGGTCAATCTATGTGAAACTGCACATAGGCATTGAGGACTGGCATAGGTAGAAGGGGACAAAGCTACCAATGACTATGGAGTAGTATAACTTGAAGTTTTTGCGAGAATCAGTGATGAACTCCCTGGTTACTGTGTATAGCAGCAGTTTGCTGCAGGTCTGATGAATGAATGAAGCTCCACAAAAAAGGACTGAACAGCTTCCTTCAAAACAAGCCGCTGTCCCATCAATCCCACTATTAGTTTAAATTTTAGTGTGTAGCTTCTCCTGACAGCCTGTGACTGGATAAAACCAGACAGAAAATACATTTTAAAACTCAAGAGAAACTTTCAAATTAAATCTAAGACTTTCATTTTCTTCTGATGCCTTCATTTTGTTGTTGGAAACCTCATACAGTACAGTGTGATAAGTAATGTATGTTCATCTTTACTACAAAGTGGATTATTACAAATTCCTTGCATGTGGACATATACTTTCCTCAGTCCTACGTCTTTTTAGCAGAATATTAACTTTAAATAAAAAACAATATTGTCTGTTTTAAAGCTAAAACATGCAGAGGGGAGAGAAGTGCCTCGGTGTCTACAGCTGTCCTCTCAGGCTGCACAAGAGAATCCACCTCGCAATAAGTTGGGACAGTTCGTGTGTGTAACCTGTGAAATGTAAAGTGTAATAACTGAAGCTGACTCCTCTCTTCTCTCAGCTCTCCTTTGGCTGCTGGTTTCTAGATTTTAGTGAGGAAATCAAACTGAGTCTGTAAAAGTCGCCCTGGCAAAATTTGTGCTATCAAATTGGTATCTTCAGCAAAATATTTTATTTGTCATCTATAATAAACTTTCTGCACAAACAGGTAGCTTGTGGTGTTTATTATAGCGTCTGTGTCTGTGGTTATTTTAAGTCATCACACTGCATTTCTATTAAATGTTTCAGAGAACACAGCGTGCTGTCGACTCAGATTGAGTATTGAACTGAATATGAACCAGTTATTTAAAGCCAGGGCTGCTGTTGTCTTTTCTTCTTTTATTCAGAGGATGCACACCTTGTTTACTGTGATGTGTTTTCCTTCGCAAAACAAAGAAGAAGAAATCAGCCATCCTCCCCCTTCTTGTTGTCATCTGTAAATCCTCCAGGGTGACGCTGCAGCTTGATTAGAGTCATGCTCACCTCTCCTCATCATCATTGTTAGTTTATTCCTGGTTCTGCTCTCACACTGATCACACACACACACCTGTAACGTGTCGTCAGATAAACTCACCCAGGTTGGACGACGCTCGGCCCTGAGCTGCTCTGTCCTGCAGCTCCTGAGCAATCTCTAGCTGGTGCTGGTGGTGCTGACGAGCTCTCTCCAGGTCCTGAGGGTCACAGGAACATTATTGAGATGACAAATAATGTCTCAACAGCACACAGAACACGCAGAATATCAGAATACCCCGCTGTTATTTAGTTATACAGTAAACTGTTTTACACCAACCTGCATGCATCGGGCCGCGTGTCCCAGACCAGCGTACGCCCTCATCTCGATCGCTCTGTCGCCCAGCTCTTGAGCCAACTCCAGGACCCGTGTGTGGTACGATATGGCCTTGTCAAAGTCCCGCTGAGAGTGGTAGGCACTGCCCAGGTTGCTGTACGCCCGCGCCTCCTCACGCCGGTTCTCCAAAGTCTGCGAAAACACATCATCAGAAATGACGACAGTGGCGGTTTTTTCTTTTTTTGAGTGTCCCAGGTCGTCAACTAGAACTACAGCCTCATGGTTGTATGACTCCGCCCACTCCGTGGTCAATTCTGAATGGACCACAAGTGACTCGCAAACATGTCAATTTGTAAAAAAAAAAAAAAAAAAAACCTTTTAATTTTAAGTACAGTGAATTTCTGGCACAGAGCTTTTATTTTGAAGTGCCGCTTCCTGCTGTAGATTAAGTGACCAATGGGCAGCTACTTGACAAAGACTAAAAATTAGCTTGACAACTGGTGAAACACAAATATGATGCTGAATGTATTAAACTGTGGGGACCTTGAATTGAAGGAGACAACTGGACCCCGTGGCTGGACCAGCTGGGAACCACTGGCCTAAAACATACTTTGTGAGGTCACACTGACTTTGACCTTTGACGACAGTTACGTTTCGTAACTGTAGTTTTTATTGAACAAACAATCGACCACAAAATTCTAATCAGTTTATTCTTCAGTGCAAGTGGATGTTTGTGTCAAAGATATTCCCTAAAGGTGTTCTTGAGATATCAGATTCACAATAATGACACAGATGAAGTCACACAGACAGTTCATCACTGAGTCCAAGTGAAGCTTTGGGCCAAATTTGAAGAAATTCCCTCGAGCTATTCTTGGGATATTGCGTACATGAGAATGAGGTTGATGCAAGGAAAACAGCAACCTTGACCTTTGAAGCTTGACCACCAAAGTCTAATGAGCTCGTCCTTGAGTTTAAGTGGACGTTTGTGCCAAATTTAAAGATGATGTTCTTGAGATATCACGTTCACAAGGATGGGACGGACTGGCGTACGTACAGTAAAGTTTTGAGCCTAACCAAAAAAATGCGTAGCTTGGAAAGCCAAATGATATTTTATATAATCTACCACCTTCTCTTATTGTCATTAACCATGTTCATGTTTGGAACTGTTTTTGTTTTATTTCTGCAGGTCCTTTAAGTGAATAGTGGTCAAGGATTTGTTGTAAATGGTGAAAGTGGAGTATCGCGCTGCGAGCAAATATCTTGATCTCAAAGGAATGTCACCATCTGAAGTCCACCAAGATACGCGTTGATGAAGAGCCGAGGTCAGGGACACCATCATCTGCCACCACCAAAGAAAACCTTGACCTTGCTCTGGACATGATTAGGGTTGGGTACCGAAAGTCGCTGCTTATATGGAACCGGTACCTACACAACCGATACCTGGACCGAAACAAAACGCACATTACGGTGCCTCCTTTAGGCTCTATTGGACGTTATATGTAACAGAATCATTCATTCGTTCATTTGTTGAGTGTACATTATTATTTAAAGGCACGCTAAGCACTGTTGGGCGTCACTTCCGTTTACGTTCAACAATGTACCAAACACAACGGAGCTGGCTCGCCCCTCCCCCCTTCGTCCTCTGCCATGAACAAGCGATAGCTGCTAGTTACCCTGGATTTACACATCTGTTCAAGGGATAGTGCACCCAAAAATGAAAATGCAGCCATTACCTACTCACCCATATGCCGAGGGAGGCTCAGGTGAAGTTTTAGAGTCCTCACATCACTTGCAGAGATCCAAGGGGAGAGGAGGTAGCAACACAACTCCACCTAATGGAGGCTGACGGCGCAACGTCCAAAACACATCATTGAAACCACAAAATATCTCCATACTGCTCGTCCGTAGTGATCCAAGTGTCCTGAAGCCCCGACATAAAAAGCTGTTTGGAAAAACCTCATTTGAACTCTGTTTTTAGCCTCACTGTAGCCTGTAGCTCTAACTGCCTCTCTGTGCACCGAGCTCATGTGTGTGTGCCTGCTTTCGCTGGTCCCGCGCTGGCTGGTCGGTGCAGCCTGGACCAAAATGTTTTTGTTGCCATTTGCGGAGCCTGGGCTGCCTACAGAGACCGGACTTTAATAGAGTTACCGTACCGTTTTAAAAGTATCAGTTCGGCACCAGTATTGGAAAAAAAACAAACGATACCCAACCCTAGACATGATCAAGCAAGATCGGCGATTGTCAACACGTGAAGTAGCAGACAGGTTGGACACCGCACAGAAGGAGCAGATCATGATCTGAAGAATGAGCTTGGCTTCTCAAAGGTTTCCGCTTGGTGGGTCTCACGTCTTCTGACTCCTGAGCAGAAGTGCACTGGGCGCACCATCAGGGGTGTCGTTTCAGCAAAAGCTAAGGTATGGCAATATGACATGACGTCACAGAGCTACTGATGATGGAGTTTCAAAAATATGAACTTATATAAAACTTCACTTTGGTCTTTGACCTGTCAGACGTACATACTATGCTATTGAAAACTGTTTCAAAGGACATGAAGCTGTTTCTCACATTCATAATACCTCATGTCTGCATGTAATGCACGACTTGGTGAGAGCAGTGAAAACATCACATACCTATTTCGGCGCATATTTCAGCACCACGGACAGCAAGTGGACGTTTAATTATCATTAGTCATGTGTTTGACTTCACAGAAAATAAAGAAAATAAATTAATTAAAAGCTCATTTCTAGAAGATAACCAAAGGGTCCGGTGTGTGAAACAGTAAAACAAAGGCCAATTTGGTACAATACTGAATAGGCGAATTTATTGGAGTGTTTCCAGAGACCGAAAATACAAGCTTTACATGCCGACATGAAGAAAAAACACACATACAATCAGACAGGCTTCAAGACATCATTTAGACAGGCTGTCTACAGCAGCAGAGCAAAATGCTTTTACAACACAAAGATAACTCACATAACTCATAACTCGCGGAGGAGCGAAGTGGCGAACAATTTGATTCACTAACACTCGTATTCACTGATGAGCATATTATTGACCTATTTAAGTGCAATACAATGAAAACGACCAGCCAGTGCGCCTCAGACTATCTAACATATCACATCTGATGACTACAGAACCTCTCTCTTTTTTGTTCTCCCGATTCCAAGGTATGGCAGCTGCCATACCTCGCCATACCTAAATGACGCCTATGCGCACCATGTCAGTGAACAATTGGGAACTATTCACCTCTCTTCTCTTCACCTGCTCCCCTCGGACTTCCACCTGTTCCCCAACCTGAAAAAGCTTTGGCTGGCAAATGTTTTGCCAACATCAATGACGTCATGGAAGCCGTCGTGTTTTTCTACCTTTCTTTATCAGTAAGCACACATGACTTCAAATAAGGACTGTACAAGACTTTCATCAAGGCTTTAAAAAGCTAAATTTATCGTGACATTCAGCTTAAAATTCATCTCAGGTAATGAAATTTGATTTAAAAATACATCTGTGCTCAAAACATGCATTTGAACTCTCTATAAGCAAAAACAAGAAACATATTCTCTGTTGATGAAGACGGAGGCTGACCCTCACGTCTCCTCACAGATGGAGACTGTTTAATGTTACAAGCTGCGACACGTCCAGCTGAAGACACTGTCACAACAAACTGACTTTTAAACTCTCAGTCGTCCCAAGATCTGACTTTATTCTGCTACAAATCTAATCGTCAACAGATGGTCGATTTGTATGTGAGGACACAGAGAGCCGCGCTCAGTGTCATGATGTTGGCTGCAGCGGCTGGCTCGCTCCACGTTTCTGCACTTCATCCAAAAAAACCCCCAAAAAAGTCCCATAAAAAGTGAAATGTGCTCCGATTATTGTCCTTTGTTGTGTTTGTTCGTGTGACATTTGCAGGAAGAGCTTCAAATATTTACAAGCTTAACAACCAGTGTCCTGAACACACACACACACACACACACACACACACACACACACACACACTGAATGTTCTTTGGGAAATAACTTTGTTATAAAACGCTGCGTTCAGCAAATGATGGATGGACGTGTTAGAATAAACATCCAGTAACTGCTGCCCTCCTGTTTCAATTTATCATAGTCCTGAAATACAAATTACGCTTCTCTCCATAATAATCCTAAATTCAATTACTGGATGCAGCTGGTGTCTTTATATTCTGTGAGCACATAGGATATCCATTTTTAGCCTGTTTATGAAACATCTTCTCTGAGAGTACACGCCGGCTTTTTCACATGGCAGCCAAATTCTGTTTTCTGGTTTTTGTTGCGTAGTGTGTCAGCAGAACAGGGCGACTGATTGATATGCAAAAAGTCAATTGAGGGGTGAATTGTTCCTTTAACTTCATGGTTGCGACAGTGTCCTATGCGTAAAGAGACCAAACTCGCTCACACCCACTGGTTCCTTCTTTAACACTATGAAACCTGGGGCGACATCTTTTTGTCCTGTGCTGCTTTCAGACGCCTTTCGCAAGTATTTAAACCTTTGAACTCCGAGTACATTGGTGCAGTTTCTTTTACAAACAACCTACAGACTGCAAAAATAAATAAATAGAGAAAATACAGAAAATTATTTTTTTTTAAAAAATAGGAAAAAAGCTGGGGAAAACTTCATTTTAAAATATTATTATTACATTTTAAAATTATGTTAAAGACTTTTCAAATATTTTTTAAGCACTTTTCCAGGTCTTTTTCTTGTTTGATTGTTTTAACTTTCTTTTCTTTTTTTAATACTAATTTTCTTGTTTTTAATTTTCCCTTTTTACTAATTTCTTACAAATATTTAGGTTATATCTTCCTCTGTTGCTCACTGTCTTCTTCCCATGTTTTTAGAAATCCAGCCAATTTGCGCAGGTTTCAAAAATAAATAAATAAACAGATTTAGAAAATTATCTTTAAAGAATAGGGAAAAAAAGCTAAGGGAAACTACATTTTATAATTATTATTATCACATTTTAAAAATGATGTTAAATTTTTTTTTTAACTCATTTTCTTGTTTTGTTTTTTTTTTGTTCTCCCCTTCTACTAATTTCTTGCAATTTAATTTGAGGTAATTTCTTCCTCTGTTGCTCACCGCCTTCTTCCCATGTTTTTGAAAACAATAAAGCCAATTTGCTCAGGTTTAAAATATAAATAAATATATTCAGAAAATTATTTAAAAAAGAAAATAGGAAAAAGGTTAGAGGAAACTATATTTATAATTATTATTGTTACATTTCAAAATTGTGTTAGAGATTTTTCAAATAACTCTCAAGCATTTTGTTCCAGGTCTTTTTCTTATTTATTTGTTTCTAACTTTCTTTCTTTCTTTTCTTAACTAATTTTCTTGTTTTTAATTTTCCCTTTTTACCAATTTCTTGCAAATTTTTGGGTCATTTCTTCCTCCGTTGCTCCCTGCCTTCCTAGTCAATTTGCTCAAGTTTAAAAAATAAATGAAAAGATTCATAAAATTGGGTTTTTTTTATCTTTCTTTCTTTTTAACTAATTTTCTTGTTTTGAATTTTTTTTTTTTTTTACTAATTCCCTGCCTTCTTCATGTTTTTGAAAGAAATCAAGCCAATTTGCTCAGATTTAAAAAAAATAAATAAATAAATAGATTAAGAAAATTATTTTTTAAAAAATAGGGGAAAAAGTTAAGAAAAACTATATTTATAATTATTATATTTTAAAATTATGTTGCAAATTTTTAAAATAATTTTTAAGCACTTTTTAGCCTTTTTCTTGTTTGTTTTTAACTTTATTTTTTTCTTTATTTTTTTAACTAATTTTCTTGTTTTTTAATTTTCCGTTTTTACTAATTTCTTGCAATTTTATTTGAGGTAATTTCTCCCTCTGTTGCTCACTGCCTTCTTCCCATGCGTTTTCAAAAGAAAACATGCCAATTTGCTCATATTTAAAAAATAAATAAATAGATTAAGAAAATTATTTTTGGAAAATAGGAAAAAAGCTAAGATAAACTATATTTATAATCATTATTATTACATTTTAAAATCATGTTGTATATATTTAAAATAATTTTTAAGCACTTTTAAGTATTTTTCTTGTTTGTTTTTAAATTACTTTTTTCCTTTACTTTATTAAACAAATCTTTCTTTTTTAATTTAACCTTTTTACTAATTTCTTGCTAATTTTTTGGGTCATTTCTTCCTCTGTTGCTCACTGCCTTCTTCCCATTTTCTTCCATTTTCTTCATTTTCATTTGTTCAGGGTTCAAAGGGTTAAAAACTGGTCAGATTTATATGGTTCCATTTAAAAAAATTCTCCTTACATGCTCACTGTAGTTTTTATTTAACAAAAAGGAGGAAATAGTGCATTTGTTGGGGACTATTTTCAGCGGCGGATTAATCCACATTTGGTGCGGTAGTGTGTTTGTGGCAGCAGGACGGGGTGTGTGTGATTGAGTCAGTATAAACTACAGTGTGTGTGTGTGTGTGTGTGTGTGTGTGTGTTGATGGTAATGAAGGAACATGTGACACAGTGAGGCTCAGTGATGTGTTTTAGTAGTTTTTGGATGACAGTGGAGCTGTGTGGCACAGAGGAGGAGATATTTCAGGCTCTGACACACACACACACACACTCACACTGCGTGTTAGTGAACACATTCACTGTTGGTTTTGGTCTTTTGATGGGATTTGTTGACAATAATCAAAATATCACCAGACTTGTCGGCTACGATCTCACTGGGGGAATCAAAATGGCCGGGGAAGTTTAGGGGGCACAAAGTTTTCCTCCTCCGTCAGAAACACAACAGATCACAAGATGTACCTTTGCGATGTCCAAGTGCTGCTCGTGGCACTGAACAGCGTTGGTGAAGTCTCCCAGTGCTGTGTACACGGCGCCCATGTTGCCCAGTTGGCGAGCCTCGGAGAGCTGGCATTGTGTTTGTCGTGCCAACAGCACACACTGTTTGTGGCTCGCCAGCGCGTTGGGGTAGTCACCGATAGCTGTGTACACATGGCCCAGACTGCTGAGAGCGTCCGACGCAGCCTGAAACCACAAACACACACTGGTTAGTATCCAGAGCCCAGAGAAGAGAGGAACTAAACCATTCACACACTCCCAGTAAACACCAACTACACACAGAGACAAACACGAGTTGTGTAGCTTTGATTTAAGGGTTTAAACACCAAATAATACATCATGTTGTATCTGCAATAACACCAGTCGTCTGTAGTTCTGGTCCTTACTCCTGTCTGTAACAGTCAGTAGGAGGGGAGAAAGTATTCTGATCTTTTATCGAAGGAAAAGTAGCAAAGCTACAGAGTAAAAATACAAGTACAAGTCCTGCATTCAACAGTTTTAAAAAGTATCAGCATCAAAATGTTTTTAAAGTACCAAAAGTAAAAGTACTTGTTATGCAGAGTGGCCCATTTCAGTATCAAATCCATCCCTCTCCCCAGCAACACTTTCCAGCTCCTCCTGGAGGACCCCGAGGTGTTCCCAGACCAGATGAGATATATAATCCCTCCAGTGTGTTCTGGGTCTGCCCCGGGGCCTCCTACCAGTGGGACGTGCCCAGAACACCTCCAACAGGAGGCGCCCAGGAGGATCCTGATCAGATGCTGAACCACCTCAACTGACCCCTTTTGACATGAAGGAGCAGCGGCTCTACTCCGAGCTCCCTCCAGATGTCTGAGCTCCTCACCGTATCTCTAAGGCTGAGTCCAGACACCCTACAGAGGATGTAGATGGACCAGTAAATCGAAAGCTTTGCCTACTGGCTCAGCTCCTTTCACATCACTATAGACGCCTCGCCAAACCTATCTCGCACTCATTCATGAATAAGACCACAAGATACTTGAACTCCCTAACTTGGGGCAGTAACTGTCTCCCAGTCCGGAGTCAAATATATGATGAAATTGGATTTTAAATACTTATGCATTAAAGTGCTCATCACATTAATGTTGCAGCTCTCAACCCTGGAGCTTATTTTAATTACTTTATATACTGCTGGGTAGCTTTATGTCTAATGATAAATCATAATAAATTAGTTGGTGATATTTCATACAAAAAAGATAGACGGATAGATCACATGATTCCTTTCTATGCAACCAATCGGCGAATCTCATTCAGGGCGCCCTATTTAAACTGCTCTGGCCTGCCTACTGTTGCTGCTTCCTTTGCAAGCTGCTTTGCAACCTGCCTCCACCCCAGCTCCTCCTTTTGCTGTGTCTGACTTATTAATGTCATTTCTGTTTGTCATTGATGCTGCTCTCCCTGCCTTAGGCTTTCCATGTAGGCGCGTGGAAGGGCAGAGGTGTGCACTCTGCCTTAAGTTTACCAGGTGGTGCAAATCTGTTACTTAAAATATGCATAAAAAATAAAGAGGTGGACGTCACTTGGGGACTGGACATGGGGAAACAGAGATCTGTGTGGGTACATGAGATCTTTTAGAAACAGGGGAAATCACAGGGATGACCACCAGCTGGTCCAGGAGCTTTCCCCTGGATGATGGTCGATCTAAGGCTTATTTCAGGATCTGTTCAATCGTCTGGCCCAGAGTCCTGCACCAGGTCAGGTACCTGTTGGGTAACCCGTAAAAAATTGTGTGTAACAGGTAAAAATATGTATGTACATATATATACAAATTCATGGGTAAAAATGAACTAGGCGCGGGCAGGCAGCCGGTGAGAATATAAGTATTTTTATTTTTCAGAATAAAACAAAGTAAAAAGATGTGCAGTATATGCGTAATATTTTAATATCTAAATCACTCTTATAAAGCTGCAGTTTGAAAGTCAAAGACACAAGTTTAACCTTTGACCCCGTGGTCACATTGGTCACCGACGTGGAGGACTTCAGCCATGAAACTTTGCAGCCTGAGGATGAGGTGGCAGCCTACATGGAGTTCAAGACACCCAAGGAGGATCCTTTGGAGGTTTGATGGTGGTGGAAGGAGCATGCTAACATGTTTCCTAACCTGGCAGTGATTGAATGTTTTCACCATCCAGTCAAAGAGACGTCTCCTCCACTGGATTTGTAATTAACGGAGAACCAGCTTAATGTGAGTGTGTGTTTTATCACGGGTGCAGATCGGTCGCGGGACTTTATTAACGGGTGCGGCTTTGACTTAGACATAAAGACAGGTAACGGGTCAGGTCTGGCACTGAACTTTACGGGTATGGGCAGGTCAGAGCAGTCAGGACAGACAAAGTGATTCAGAAGTTGCAGATGTTTATGGGTTGTTTCTTGTTCTTGCTTTTAGTGGGTTTATTCCAGGTTGGATCAGAGTGGCAGTAACTGCAGGTTGTGTCCATCAGACTCTTTGACTTCTCTGTTTGCTGGTTTTCATGCACTCTGCATCGCAGCATGTGGCGCTGAGGCGTCACGACTGAGGCTTGTCCTGTGCAGTCAGCTTATCGTGGCTGGAACTTTAATCCTGTGTGTGTGTATTTATTATCCTGCTAAATACAAAAATGTGAATCATTCTTTTCTTTTTTTCCTGCCTGTTATGAATCACTGGGTCAGATAATCTGGTTAAACTGTTGGCTTGTTTACACCCTCTCTGATCGTCTCACTGCTCAGGTTTGTTCCCCTGCTGGACATCAGTACAGTGACGTCATCGTGTTTCCAGATCTCAGTGTTTTTGCTTTACGGTTCCTTTATGTGTTGGGAAAATTCTCCTCCTTCTTAAGATAAAAATCCTCTTGGAGCAGCTGGAGGAGTCATCTCGGAAAACAGGCTGTTGACTGCCACGCTGCAAACATACGATGGTCTGCATTGCTGTAGATTAAACTACTCAACAGGATGTAAAGGAGTTCAAATGAGCACAACCTTAAACATCTACACAAGTCAAATGAGTCATACACATTAAAGATGGGGTAGGCAGTTTAATTTGGAGGACAAAGTCCCATAATGAACTTTGAACATGTTGTAATTCAAGTGGTCTGAGACTAGAACTAGACTCCTGCTCCTCCTCTTGGCTCTGTTTTCAGGCTTTGGAAAATCTGGACTGTGACGGGCCAATCACAGCTTATTTCAGAGAGAGGGCGTTCCTATTGGCTGTTCTACAAATAAGGATGAGCGTCCTTTCTGCGAAAGCCTGATTCAATGGTGGAGAATCCTGCAGAGAAAGTTGCTGCTCAAGCATTGGCAACAACTGCCCACACTGCAAAGCAACCCCAAAAAAGTAAGACAGGTTATCAAAGAGAGTCTGACAATATAAGAAATAAAATGTGGCAATATCGGCAAAGAGTTTCATTGATGGCGAGAAAATGTTGCAAAGGCTCACAGCTTTGGCTTCATCAGCTGACATTAGCTAGAGCCCTGAAATACATTTTGTCCTTTGCCTTGCTCCCCGCTGCTACAGACTAGCTCGCCACAAGGAGAACTGGCTGCAGCTCCAGAGCCTGACCAACACCTTCTCTTCCCCAGTTTTCACTTATCGCCACTTTGTCAGTGACCTGTCATGTCTACACATCACGCACTACGTGTCCTCCTACGTCTGCTGTTGACGTTCCTGGGAGCCGCAACCAATGCAGGATGTCAACAAAAGAACATGGTTAGGTTGCGGCAACGAGAGCACATGTTTAGGTTTAGAAAAAAACATCAAGTCAAGACTGAGCTCCCAGGTAAAAGTCCAGGGTTTGTTTGACCCATCCACCACCCCTCTCACCCTAACCCTACAGGGACTTTCCAGCTCCTTATATTACATTGTTACTGGCAGCGTTTCAACTTGACGCCATCAAGCAGCGTGTCATACCACCACAACAGGTGCTGTCTGGCTGCATTATGAACTAACACTGCCCGCTGCATATCATACAGTTGCAACAGTTGAAGTCAGGCCAACTGGCAACATGTCATAAAACTGCGAGGAGCTGTGTCTGGCCTCGTTACAAACTGATGCTGCGAATTATACCGCCACAAAAGGTGACTTTTGGCGTCAGGTGTCTGACGCCAAAATCACGGACAATGCAGCAGTATTTGATAAATGTGAACGGGCTGAATAGACCCACGGTCTGCAGCAGCAGCAGCCACGTGAATCCAGCCAGCACAAACCCCAGGGCCAGGGCATCGTACAGCCCCGACACCCTGCCTCATCAACAAACCTTCTGTTGCTGCCATTACACAGATTAGACCCAGTGCTGCCCCGTTGCTAGCGGGTTTGTGCTGGCCTAATTTGAGCCTCTATAGCTGCTGACCAAAAGTCCATCTCCCAAACTGCTGCTAGCTATCCTCCAGGAGGGACTGTGGGGTGGCTAGCAGCTGATTCTGGTCTCATTTGTGGTCTGTTAAACAGAGCAAGAGTGGGACAAGAAGGGCTGAACGACAGCGCTACGTTCAGTTTTACAATTAAACAAGACTAGCGCGTGGATATGCCTGCTAACCTCTAGTGGGAGGGGCTTAGGGCAGAGAGGGGAGAGCTCACAGCAGTAAAACAGTGACTGAGAACATTTTACTGTCCAATAAATACTTTTACTTCTCATACTTTAGGTACATTTAACTGCACACTTAAGGTTTTGATTGCAGGACTTTTCCTTGTAGTGGAGTATTTTCACAGTGTGGTATTTCTACTTCAGTAAAGGATCTGAATACTTGCTCCATCTCTACTGGACAGGAAGAGGACACTGTTTGGAGAAAAAGTACAAGACATGGGGACGCCACCTCCTCACATCCCAAATGGAAACGTTATTGGAGGCTACAGGAGTGAAAGCTAATCTTTCACATCCTGTTAGACTCTGCTGCTGAGAGTCTCCTCCACTCAGGCTCCTGCAGCTCTCTTATAACTCTGTTTTAGCACATGAGGACACTTTTACAGCGCCTGCAGACGCCTAATGATTTCTGGCAGCGCTCTTCCTGCTAATTACAGGGACCTCTTCAGGCATAATACCATGCAAATCACCATGAGTGTTTCAGCTTTGAGTTCACACCGTTGTTGTCTTCGTGAAAACAAGGCCATGAACTCAAAACCACACACACACACCAAGATACACACATTGTGTCGACTGTACACACTTTCTCTGATTAGAGAAATGAGAAACGGTCGCAGCTCTTGTTTTCGTGATTTGAAACCTTCCCACTCACTCATCTGCTAACTAATCTTAAGGTTATTGGTATTGATCAGAGGAGTCATGGGAAATATTCGTCAGGTCTGAGGAAGTCTGTTTCAAATTAACAGAGAGAATGAAGTCAGGAGCTCCACAGTCTGTACTGACACATGTATCACTGCGTGCTGCGTCTGTTAAGTGTCAACACGTACATACACATCTGTACACATGCATGCTGCGACACAGAAACACAAATACTCTCATCACACAGCAGATACATGTTTTTGTGCAATAAAACACATTTATATCAAACAGTTTGTGGCAGATATTGATCCTGAAACTTTCCCTAAAACGTACTCATTTAAATGGATAAAAAGATTTCTTTATTTCACGCCATGCAACACGACTAAATATTCCCTGTGGCGGCTCAGATGTGGCAGCATTCACTGGCGAAGGAATAAACACTTCATTTCCACATCAATTACATGCATAACCATTTCTATCTTTGCAGAGGTCTGCTGCAGGATGATGACGCCTCAGCCTCACCATCATCAGCTAATAAACAGCTTCCAAACAATGTCAATCTCTCGTCTACATTTCAGCTGCACTTTAAATAAGCACCAAGTGTTTCCCACCATAATTCACAAAAGAATAAATAACAGATATTCAAAAATAGGAGCAGAGCACTCATTAGGTTGCACCTGCAGTGGAGACGCTACACTATGTTATTATCTGTGACACATATTCTCTTTCGCCGTTCTATCACAGATTAAACACTGGGAAGTCCACCTGCTGCAGGACACAAACCAAACCTCAGGTAAATATACTCAGATTTAACATGGAGTGGTTCTCTGGGAACAAAATGGTTAACTGCTAGCTTCTCAGAGAAGAAGTGTGTTTTGACGGCACCTGGTGAAAAATAGGCTTTTGGGATCTCAAGTATCTTTCTGAGAAGATGAGCAAACATAGGAATACTGCACATCTATTTCCAAACAGGTGCAAAGGAGAGGGACGAGAGGAATCAAACTTGGAGAAAAGACTCCTGCACACTTACAAAAATAATGATTTTAATGCAGCAACGTTTCAGTGACTAGACCTTGCCTGATGAAGGAAGATGTAAAATGGGTCATTTTCGAGTGTTGCATCTGTTCAAAGTAGTTGTTGCCTTACTGTTTTTAAGTATAAAAAGTCAAAGTTAACATGCAGAGTGCCTCCTTTCACAGAGTTGTATTATCGGGGCCTAAAGCTTTGATCAGACAGAGCATGTTTCAGCTGCCTGGGCGGCTTTTAGTGATAGTTTTCAATGAGAGTCAAGTGTTTTGTTTGCACCTTTTGCATTGCCCAGTAAGGCCTCCTGAAGTGATTCAATTTTGAGTCACAGGGTACCAAATCAATTAGATTTTTATTCGATTCGATGTTGATTTGATTGGGGATATCTCAGTTACAATATGGATTTTTGCTAAAACGTTAAAGAGATTCTCAGCAGCGAGTGACATCTTGTGATATTTCAGAGGAAGACTACTGCTTAACGAGAACAGAACGGGTCAAGTGAAAGGTAAAGAGACACTTTAGACACTTACAATAACAATCAATCTTTTTTTTTTTTTTTACTTAATTTGTATTAGTTTTTACAAGAACAAAAGAGCAGACAAAAACCAACAACAACAAGCAGGAACATCACAGGCAAAGGTTGAGCAAAACAGAAAACAAGAAGAAGCAAGGCTACACTTCAGTGTCACTGACAAAGGGTCCTCCATGTCCATGATCGTCTCTCAAGACCACAAAGGTCCCCATGATCCCCAACTTTGACCCCTGGAAATCCAGGGCCCCTCCAGGGACGGAGAAATCGTCCAGTCATCCATGAGCCACTATCTATCCCAACACCAAGGGAGGCAAAACAAAATTCACCAAACAAATGACATCACTTCGAAGTCGGATTTTATATTTTTCCAGTATTGTTCAAATTCTTTGTGGCATGTCTCAGAGAAAAAGTCAGTTGTTCTATAACATCAATTTCCTTAACTATTTCTATCCATTCAGAGGCTGTGGGAGACTCTTTGCTCAGCCATTTCCTGGTTACTGTTTTTTTTTTTTTTTTTTAACAACCTGCTAGTTGTATTTGTAATAAATACATGCACAGTTGCCCATGTACAGTTTCACATGGTGTGTGTTTGGGATACAGGTCATAGGAAATTACAGATTAAATAGTCAACGGAACCCATTAAGAAGAGCAAAAACGTGGGACAGACAGAATGACTGACTGACAGAATGACACACTGACAGTTTCCGTGATTATGTACAGCATACCATACCATGACTTAGTCATACCAAACATTAGAAAACAACAAACACCAACATTGGTCCACAGGGGGAGCCACAGCGATCGGTCGCATTTTAGCCATTTTGAAGCATTTTTCTGTTGTTATAGCGCCACCCAGTTGCCAATTAGAGTTAAATTTCTCCAGTCACCTTGAGGCGTCCTGTTCTACATATCTACCAAGTTTAGTAAAAATCCATATGGCGGTTAGGCCTAGATAAGAAATGAGCTCTCTAGCGCCCACATTTTGTTTGATGGGCTCAATAATGGAGGGGTCCCCTCAGATTATGTGTGGTCATATGCCTACAAAGTTGCGTGGTGATGGGTGAAACCCTTGAGATGTTCTACACCTTTATGTGATGAGCCACGCCCTCCGCAATATTCATTGCCTTATAGAAGCTCAGTTTTAGGAAGTTTTCCAACTTTTGCCAAGAGGGAACTTTAGATATTGCTCCCTAGATTATGTTCACCCAGTTTCATGCAGATCGCTCAAACTTCCTAGGAAGAGATCCATTTGAAGTGTTTTTCAAAAAATTCAAAATGGCGGAAAATCTATATAAGCGGAAGTTATGGGTTCTTGAGGCAAATGTGTTCCTCATGAGGAGAGGCATCTCTGTGCAAAGTTTCATGTCTCTACCACATACGTATGCCCATTCAAAGCTTGACATTTCAATGGGTTGCTATAGCGCCCCCCTTTGGCCAATTGATGTAATATTGCTTCATTGGCATCCTCCCATGACCCTCTACCACTGTGCCAAATTTCACATGGACTGACCAAGTCAGTGAGGAGAAAAACGTGGAACACACACACACACACACAGAGAGTTTTGGTCATTAAATAGTAAGATAAGGTCCAGGTTGAGCAATACCAAAGTTGTCCTTTGAGTAAATGTACTCAGCTACTTTCCACTGCTGGTTAAGTTTCTAGGAAACAGTCTCCATAAGTTACTGACTGGAAACATGAAGAAGAGGATTTTCAAGGACAGTCTGAAACACGGGAAACATGTTCACCAGTGAAAATGATTCTGTTGAACGCAGCTTTTATCAGTGAACACACAGTGTGATGTAATTACCAACAGGCTCTGTCTGTCACACTGACTCCTTGATGCAATCCCAGCGACAGTGATGAAGTTAGAGTCTCTCTGAACACGACCAGCAGTCACACAGACTCTCTCTCCAAAATTTAAATATGACTTTGACCTTTGGAGGCACACAGCGACGGACAGCAAAGACTGAGCCGCAGACTATAATGAAATGTTTGCAAGTTTAAAGAACGTGAGAGAGAGGAGAAGAAGCTATGAATTATTAAAGAGGAGTTATTAGCATGTTCGTTACTCATTTATATCCCAAACGCACTCCCTTCCTCTCTGATTCACACCAGTGTAAGCCTTCAAGTTTCAGGGTGTGAACAAAAAGAAAATTAGAATTATAGAAAACAACTATTTTCATGTAGATCTTCCTACAGCTGTTTTAACCCTTTGTTTCCACGTGTCCAGCTCTACAGTTAGTAACTGATCAGAACTTGTTAACAAAAGGCACCAAATCAAGTTTTTTAAACAACATACACTCACTGGCCACTTTATTAGGTACACCTGTTCAACTGCTTATTAATGCAAATATCTAATCAGCCAATCAGGTGGCAGCAGCTCATTAACATTTAGTCATGTAGACATGGTGAAGACGAGCTGCTGAAGTTCAAACGGAGCATCAGAATGATGAAGAAAGGTGATTGAAGTGACTTTGAACGTGGCATGGTTGTTGGTGCCAGACGGGCTGCTCTGAGTATTTACTGGGATTTTCAGCACAACCATCTCTAGGGTTTACAGAGGATGGTCCCAAAAAGAGAAAATATCCAGTGAGCCAAAATGCCTTGTTGATGCCAGAGGTCAGAGGTCATGGCATGGTTTAAACACCACAACCTACCTGAGTATTGTTGCTGAGCGTGTCCATCCCTTTATGACCACAGTGTACCCATCTTCTGATGGCTACTTCCAGCAGGATAACGCACCATGTCACAAAGCTCACATCATCTCAAACATGACAATGAGTTCTCTGTACTCCAATGGCCTCCACAGTCACCAGATCTCAGTCCAATAGAGCACCTTTGGGATGTGCTGGAACGGGAGATTCTCATCATGGATCAACTGTGTGATGTCATCATGTCAATGTGGACCAACATCTCTGAGGAATGTTTCCAGCACCTTGTTGAATCTGTGACACCAAGAATTAAAAAGGAGGTCCCACCTGGTACCAGCAAGGTGTACCTAATAAAGTGGCTGGTGAGTGTATATAATCATTTTTTATGATGTGATGGTCACCCTGCTGTCAGAAGAACTGCAGCTACCAACAGTAGCAACAGTGTATGTTTTGTATCTAGCTAGTTAGACAGTAAAGGAACGTTGACTTCAACATGATTTGCTCTTCTGTGTGAAAACGAGATCCTTCAGTTCAAGCGTTCATGAATTGATAAGACACCCAGCGATGTCACGTTCCTGTAAATCAGAGCCTTAATGAATGCTAAAATCTGAAAACAGCCAAACTGACCTTTGGTGAAATTCACCTTCTAATTAACATCATGACAAACTGCTCTTTTCATTTCTCTTCATGTGTGTGTTTGCGTGAAAGGAGACGACAGCACACACCCACTGAAATCCCAATTCCCAGCAAAGTGATGAGTGTAAACACATAAAATCCAGTTGACACATCTCCGAGGCAGGAAAGGGAGATTTAATAAATGACGGGGAGGCCTCTGTGTGTACAGTCAACCGGCCAGACAAGTGTTTGATTTCCCTCAAGGACACGATGTTTCCCCTGCACCAGAAAACACACAAAAAAATCCAATCATGTTGTGTCTGGGCCCGCGAGCCCGAACACAGTCTGTGTTTATGTCTCTGTTTAGATATATGAGAAAAAGGCAGAGAGACTGACAACCCTTCTCATTTTGCACGATAAGCATCAAAGATCCAACCTGTCATTATGATATCTTTATATAATGTTGCAGGGAAACCTCATTAGGAGAGTCTGCGTGGGTGAAAAGAGAAAAACCTTGTGAGCAGGAAGGAAAAAAGAAAAGATCTCTAAATCTAAATAAAGAGGAGACAGTGGCGGTGCATCCTCCGCCTGCTGCTGCTGCGCTCGATAAACTGGCCAGCAGAGATGCAGGAGGTTTGGAAAAGCGATGCTCAATCACCCCCAAAAAATATGGGCTTTTCACCCTCAGCATGGGATAAAGGAAGAAATGAGTTCTCCTGCTGCGTCAGGGGGAAATGACAGATCTGAGTTAACTTGGCTCTGAGAGACTGAAAGTCTGAGTCAGTACATACAGAGGTGAGAGAGGACAGAAGGACGGACTGAGAGAAGGAAGTCTGAAGGAACAGAAAGAATGGAAAGAAGCCTGAGTGGGACAAACTGCAAACATCACTCCAAAATTCACAATCTGATATTGTTTTTTATTTGTTCTCATAAGGTGTTCTGTGCAAGTTTGTGAAATTTTGGCACGCTGCTCTATCATCATAGGTCATCAAACTCCTTGATTTCCTGCATTATAATCAAAATGAATGCAGCGTTAAATAAAAACTGGACAGCAACGATACTATGAAAGTGTCATGTGGGCCAAGCAGTGTTGTAGTCAGGAAGACCACCTCAGTCGAGACCAAGACCAGTTCGACACTGCTTGACTCAAACAGAATGTGGAATATGAAAACCACAGTAGGCACTCCCACATATGTGTGTATGTGTAAGTGCAGCAAAAGAAAAATGTCTTGATAAGATAATCAAACGGCATTGAAGAGGTGAATTTTATCCATCCATCCATCTTCATCCGTTTATCCGGAGCTGGGTCGCGGGCTTGGCAGGCCCAGCGAAGCACCCCAGACGTCCCTCTCCCCAGCAACACTTTCCAGCTCCTCCTGGAGGACCCCAAGGTGTTCACAGGCCTGATGAGATATGTAATCCCTCCAGTGTGTTCTGGGTCTGCCCCGGGGCCTCCTACCAGTGGGACGTGCCCAGAACACCTCTAACAGGAGGCGCCCAGGAGGATCCTGATCAGATGCTGAACCACCTCAACTGACCCCTTTTGTCAAACTAGAATGACCATCGTTAAACAGAGGAGGTGGCCTGCGACACCACTTATCACCCACTTACAATGCAGTCTTGGGATCCCTCCCCAGACTGCTCAACACCCATTCACACCTGGACCCATCTACCCCTAACGACACACAAGGTGACCAGGTGGATCAACTCTGTAAGGGTTCACAACCACAAAGGGTTTAAAGCCTTCGACTCCGCACCAGTCATTTAGAACTGGAGAAGCCTCTAAGGTCCTCAAGAAACTCAAGTCCAGCTGCCAACGATACAGCATTTAGGATTACCATGACCTGGATGACTGAGAGTCTTCACCGACATTTACAAGAATGAGACGGATAAGGTCACATAGACCTTAACCTTTGACCTATGACTGCCAAAATCTAATTAGTTCATCACTCAGTCCAGGTGAATGTTGGTGCCAAATTTGAAGAAACTCCTTTGAGGCATTCTTGAGATATCATGTTCACAAAGATGGGATGTACGTATGGACGGACAGACGGACTATCCCAGATGGTAAAACAGTGACAGGCCGCTAAAAACCAACTGGTTTTGTTTCATGTTGTATGGCGTCACACCATCCATCATCCTTACCTCCGACAAGGTCAGATCATACACTACATCACTTCAGACACGAATTAAATGTACAAATATAACGTGTTCGTGGTTTGCTGAAACGTACAATGCCAACATTTTCTTCTGGAGACTAAGCTGCAACAACAACCACAAAGACAAAAAATCTCCTCTTTGACACAATCTGAGCATCGTTAACATCACAAAGGTGGTATTCAAATTACAAATAGGGGACACACTGCCAATGATTTTCATCATCAATTCATCTATTGACTCTTTCCTTCATTAACCAATTTACTGTTTATCACATGAAGTCCATCACCATTTGTTTGAGTCTGAGACGACGTCTTCAAATATCTTGTTTTGTCAACCCAGTCTCACTCTGAAGGCGTCGAAATCCGGTGCTCAGGCAGTGACTTGTGGCGTCAGACACTGATGACGAAGGCCGTCCTTTACCATCGGCATGATACGAAGCTGGTTGCTTTGGGCGTCTTCACCCGACTTTCACCCAGGAGAGCGGTGTTTGTGTCCCGCAAGATTCTAAAGCCAAACCCTGTTCTTTTTTTCCTAAACCCGACCATGTGTGTTTGTTGTTGAAGGAAAAGCATTGTCAGCACAGTGCTTTTATTTTGAAAGACTGTATGCAAACTGTACATTTCCTGTGAAAACAGAAGTGTATTTTGAAAACAGACAATGCATGTAACAGGCTGAAGTTGACACGGCGTCCCAGAACGTCAACAACCAACACACCCAGGGTACCTTGGACGCCATATGTGGACGTGGAAAGTCCATGACCAAACGTGGACATGTGACGAGGTCACAGTGAGGATGATTCTCAGCCTTTAAAGATTTATTGATTTCCCATATTGTTGCTTTTTAATTTTCTGTCACTGAAAGGTTTAATTACAGCAGTTGTGCTGGATTAAAAAATATTAAACTATAAAGGTGCTGCCTTTTTTCCCGTGTCCACCCCTGAGGGTTAAACCTGAGCTCTCTGCAGGCGGCGTCTTTGTTTGGAAGCTGGCTGTCTGGAAGCGCTCAGATAAACACACATGTACGGCAGCAGAGCAAACACACAGTGGGAGATATGGATTTCTGTTGATGAGCGTGTTTCAGTGGCCTCGGGCTGTGCACCTGTGGAGGAGAGGCTCAATAATCTGTCTGTCAACAACACGCTGGACACACGCGCTGCAGACAGAGACGCCACTCCGTCTGCTTTGGATCCTGAGCTTCATGACAGAAGTAGATGTGCAGGATTAACGTGACAGAAGCTGCTCAGAAACACGAGCAGACATGGCGTACTCCTGTTAGACACTCGCCGCTTCCATTAAAACGAGCTCACTCAAAGCCTCATTCGTCTTACTGACAGCTGTTCAATCCGCCTCTCCACGTCCACGATGCAATCACATGCTATTAAGTGGCCGTGTGTGTGTCCGAGCGTGTGTGTGTCCGAGCGTGTGTGTGACTGTAATATCGAGCTGCCGCTGTGTGAGGGTCCAGTGGAGCCTCCAACAACATTATAGTGGCCGTAGTTACAATAAAGCTGCACATTAGAAACGTCTTATTGAGTTAACAGCCAGGAGATATATAACAATAATAATAATCAGCTGTCTATATGTATCCAGATATTGTTGTAAACAGATACTTTCCCTCCCTGTTTAAAAGCAAAAGCCGTCCACACGTCATTTTACAAATATCCTTGTCTACACCAGAACCCTAAAATGACTCCAAGCGCTCACGTGTGCAGTGTTCACACAGACAGTGTTGTTGCTGCAGAGCTGCCTGCTGTCTGTATCTGCTGTATTTCCACAACTGAAAGCTGATACTCCACATATTTATGGAGCCATGCAAACCAACAGACAGGCGGTGAAGATGGTGCTGTGATGATCATACCGCGCTCGTACCACCTTTTGCTACGGTTTCAATGTTTACATCCTGTCACAGGCATTAAAATACTATAAGTATGTGTTTTTATCTCAATACTTCCTGCTTCCGTTTCAAAATAAAAGTCCCCCTGTGGACAGAATGCCTTCATTTGTTCAACACGAGGCTTTTATTGTGAAATATTGGCAGGATGATGTTGTTGACAGTGCAGAGGTGAAAACACGCCTCACCAGGCAGCGTAATGTTGTGTTCACACCACCACATGCGAATTTTCACATCACATTACTCACGCTGGAATATTTTGTGTTGACTTCTTTCATACGTGCAAATAAGGGCCGTTTCATAGTCGATGCACGCAACGCGATGCAAGCAATGCACTTCCTTCCATAGTCAACACATTGGACGCAGGCGACACTTGAAATGCAATACATCGCTCGCACAATAGGGGGTAGCAGAGTTACTGGTACATTCTGGCTAGCTAGTACTGCTAGTTTTCCCTCCTCGCCCGCCATATTTCACACCTGCTTCTTCTGCAGCCCCTTTTACACTGCCAGATTTTCAGTGAATGTTGGGCTGTTTTGCCGTTTAGACACACAGAGCCGGATTGGCGAGTTGATCCGAGGTGCCCAATTTTCCGCCTCGTAGGGTAGACATATTGGTGGAACCCTTTTAGTTTAAACAGACCGAGGCGGCCTTCTGCAACGGGAGGGGCTGTTGATGACGCCGCACGTGCGAGCCACTGGCGGTGGATAAACAGGAAACAGCTGATAGCAGGAATTAGCGAGCAGCTAGTAGCAAGAGGGAAACACAAACCTGACAGACACTGTAAAGATGAGCAACTGAGGAGACAAGGAATTGCGCGTCCTCCTTGTCCTCGCAAACGAGAGGCCATTAACTGTCAGATGACGGGGACGGTGAAGAACGGGCCGACTTATGAGAGAATCACCGAAGGACTGACCAGCCGTGGCTTCCCTCCCACGTCACTGTTTACGTCACACGCTGAGCTACACGTTTTGTTACTTGCTCACGCCCCCCATTGCCCCGAAAAAGGCACATTCTGTATAAACAAAAGTAGGTAGGCGCCATTTTGCTGCACTCCCCAATTTTGTTTTTATACTGCCAATGCTGAAAAAAGACTGATTGGGTACATCGCTTGCATTATCACCCCCACTGGCAACGCATGGTGTTACACGTGCCGCTGCATTGCGTATCAAAAAAATGGACAACACATTTTGAGACGCAACAACGCATCATGGCGGCCAATGCATCCCAATGCATTCACGTCTACCTGCCTTTGCATCGACTACGAAACGGCCCTAACTCGCATCATACACACTTGAAATCCCTTAACTGATGAATGAACTTCCTCCGGTAAGTTCTCTCGAACATAAGAGTATGACGTGAAATTGCGCTACTTGCTTCACTCGCACTGCTTAAGTTGCGTATTTCGCATCATTGGCATTGTGTCTATTGCACCAGCTGTTTCAAATGAAGCTTGTATCCTCTGCAGTTCAGTCAGACAACTTACGTTTTAAATCTTTATTTCAACAGCAGACTATAGTTAGAGTTTGGTGTCTAGACTCTGACCTCATCACTTCCTGCTGATATGTTTACATGAGATAATGGCAAGTGATGATTTAATAACGTGTGTGTATGAATCAGTGCAGCTCGCATAAGTCACTCAATTTGTGGTCAGTAAAAGCCTCGTTGCTATTATGAACTTTATTCCTTTATATCCTTCTGCTTTATCAAGAAATAACATTCTCTGCTAGCTTGATGCTAACGGTTCAGCAGGATGCTAAAGTGCCTCTGCTGCTTCACACACAGTAACGTCCCCACAGGAAATATCAAAAAGGCTGGAACGTCCTGAGGCGTCCCAGACGTGGCGTCGGTTGTCGCCTACTATGACACACCACATGAGATAAAACAATGGATTACTGCGTACAATGCTCAGTGTCGTTCATGATCTGAGACGACACTGTACGACGCCACATCGGGTTGATGTCGTGTAGTCTGAACCCTGACTGACAACATGTCAACAGGTAAACAGTCACAGACATAAATACTCTGCTGGCACACGTGAAACTATCGACACAGACAGCAGAGAAAACAAGATCGAAGAACATTATTGATTAACACACACACACACACACACACACACACACACACACAATGTTGCTCATATTTCTCCTTCAATATTAAAGAGACAATACAATATTCTACAGACACAGAATAGTGAGATTAAATAAAATATTAAATCCTGCTTTCACACAACGGTGTATTCTCACATGTTGATGAAGTTCAGAAAGCAGCACACACACACACGCGCACACACACACACACACACACACAGAAGTAGTTAAACGAAGGTAAACACACACAAACAACCTGACAGCTTCAGTTTGTGTGTGGAGACATAAAGGGGCCAGAGTCTAATCTCTAACAGCGATCTAATTAACTATGGTTTTCACAACTGTCCGAAGTGTTTGAGAAGAGAGCCGGTGAGTTTAGCTGCAGCCCGGGGCCAAGACGAAGAAAAACTGCTTTCCAGAGAACATGAGAGAGCCGGAGAGCAGAAAGAGATGTTCCAAACACGCTGAGAGAAGTTTGTTTTTCTGTTGGTCTGGGCTGTGATGTAATCTGGGCGATCTCTGGAGATCTACAGTGTTGGATAAACTGCTGATGCTGTCATATCATATATACTGTGGACTAACGGCTATGGCTCCTAAATAATACATATCAGGTGGGAATGAAAGTTTGCTCAACAACAAATCAAGTCTACGTCAGCACTGCACAAGAACACATCTGATTCTTTGTGCTGTTAAGTCTCGCTGCCTTCTGGTTCTCAAAAATTCAATGTGCAGGATTTGACGGCATCTACTGGTTGAAATTAAATATTATATTCATAACTATGATTTCATTAGTGTGAAATCACCTGAAATTAAGAATCCTTGTGTTTTTGTTCCCTCACAATGAGCCATTGATATCTACATAGGGAGCAGGTCCTCTTCCATGGAGTCTGCCTTGTCTCTACAGTAGCCCAGAACGGACAAACCAAACCCTGGCTCAGAATAGATGCATTAATCTGCCACCATCAATCTCAAACATGCTTGCCACATGGGGGAAGTCTTAGCTCTGCAGTGTTACCACTAGATGGAACTAAATCCTCCACACTGGACCTTAAAATGAAAAGTATCATCTCTACCACGTGTTACATGTTCGGCAGCAGTTTAATGTAATTAAGTACATTTAAGTATAAGTATAGTACTTTCAAAGTAACGTCAGTACTGGAGACATAGTGGTGACAGTCGACCCCACCTCCCCGTGGTCTTCATGACCTCTGGGAAGGACCCTGGAGACGAGGCCTGACTCTAATGGACTGGTCCAGTCGGTTAAACTCAAGACAAAAACAGGAATCTTAAACCTCGTCTCCACCAAACCCTTTCAGTCCAGCACCTCTGGAACCAGCAGTAAGCCTTCAGACATGGTACCTAGACCCTCGGTGTGTTCAGACAGTCCTCTTAAATGTGGGCGGGGTTGTTGTCACTCACTGCTCCGTCCAGCACTCGCTGTATTTCCTCATCAGCGGTGACACAGATGGAAGTCTGCACCTGGTTTATCGTCCACAGAACGAGGCTGCACGCCCACATTTTCACAACAAAATAGAACAGGCTGCAGTGAGAGTCTCTCTCCATGGGATATTTCAAAATAGCAGCTTTGTGCATTTAGTCCTTCTCAGGCAAGCTCAGGGGTTTAGTGTTGCTGTAGCCCACAGGAAGTGAGGATTAGAATATATGACCTTCACATAATCCGCTCCAAATGAATCTATATTTTTAAAGTCATTACTAAAAGTGTGTGTCATATAAAAACTAAAGTGATGGTCAAAGTTGTCACAGTGAAATTTAAGGTGTGCTGATGGATTCACGTCATCAACTCATGCATTGAGTAACATTACAAGTTAACGTTCCACCTTAAAAGTTGATCTGTGTGCTAGGTGCCCCAACAGAGGGGGGACCAAACATGGGGACGCTAAGGAACGCTTCTGTTGGTACCATCCACAACTTTCACTGTGGAGACAGAAAAAAAGCGTACCTATCCATCCATCCATCCAGATGAAGTAGCTCATGAAAAATATGGCGTGCCAGATTTAGTAACGACAGCTGCGTCCAACACTTAGCATCAGAGTAACGGAGTGGACCACATTAAAGAACTCAGACTGGGAGATCTCTACTTGTACCTAGTATACTGGTAACGTCCCATCCCTGCAGGGACGTTTGCTGCATGCGTCCCCTTTAAACTTGTTTACCATCATTCTGTGGACGTGTGGGGTCACAGAAATCAGGCTGTTATCTCTAACTTGAGCCTCTTTTACATGCACTGAGACTGAACTCGTCTAGACATTACCCAGAGGAGCTCTGTGAACGCAAATGTCTGAATCAGTTGGATCAGTCGGACATCAAGCAGACTTTACCCTGCCAGCTCCCTTTCTCACACCTATGCATTCAGACGTACCTCTCTGTCCTTGAGCTTCATGGCCAAGACCAGCTGGTTCCTGTGATTGGCCAGTGCTTCTCTGTAACTGCCTTTGGAGAAGAGGGCAGAGCCGAGGTTCCCATGAGCACGGCATTCACCTGACTGGTCACCTGTGACGAGACACAGAGTATGTGACGTTCACATTCTCCACCATCAGTTCACACCTCGCTCCATCACTGCCTCCTCTTCCATACCTAAAGTCTTGGTCACCTCCAGGTCCTGCTGCATGTACGCCATGCTCTTCTCCGCGTTACCCAGAGACCAGTAGGCCGAGCTCAGGGCCGAGAAGACGGATCCACGCAGCTTTAGCGAGCACGTGCCGATCTTCAGCCCGGCCTCCAGCACCACGACTGAGGCGCCGTGGAAACTGTGGGTGAGCAGCTCCTGACCGATGACGGACACGACCACAAACGGGCTCTTGTCCAGCTTCATCTTCTGCAGCTGCTGGTACGTCGGCTCAAGGGAGTCTGCGGAGGTGGAAAGACAAAGACACAGGTCAGAGGTAAAATGTGGGTCAGGCTTTTTTTAAAACTCGCACCAGCCTGGCCTGATATGAGACCCAAGCCGCACTGCCCGATTTTCCCCGTTTTTCTACTCACTGACGTGGTCAATCTATGTGAAACTGCACATAGGCATTGAGGACTGGCATAGGTAGAAGGTGACAAAGCTACCAATGGGTATGGACTAGTATTTAGTAATTATCACAATATAAAATGTGTTTTCTGTTTTAAAAAGTGCAAACGTAGGAAGACAGCAAGTACAAACCAACTTTTAACTGGTTATGTCTTAAAGAAGTATTTCGCTGCTGGAAAGATGGTCTGTCTGTGTAGTGGAAAGACACTGGAGCTACATGACCAGAGAAAACAGTTAAGGGTCTGTGGCATTTTACTCAAGAGGTAGAAAACTAGAACTACTAGAATGCACCTGACCAGACCAATAAACACTCCCACTGGTGGGTGACGTAACGTGAGCTCGTCCGTTTGACACAATGGCAGCCAGATGGCAACAAACAATCTCATATTACAGTTAAACAGTAACTAAAACATGCTTCTGAAAACGCCTGATAAGGTAGTAACAGAGTCTTGGTTTAAATTTGATCATCTGATATTTTTGGCTTCTGTTTTTGCTGTGCAGGAAACAGTATGGCACCCACTTCCTGTTCACAAACTCTCACTATTACAGCTAAACAGGGCACTAAAATATGTTTCTAAAAACACTGTAGGCAAGAAATAGGCTGTGCGCTAACAGAATCTTGATTCATATTTGATCCGCGCTGCCTAGTTTTACTATTTGATCAGATTTCAGTCTGAGTTTGAGAGAGAAGCAGAGAGGTGGGTCTGTCTCTTGGTCCGCTTCTATACTCCTTGTGTCTGCCGTGGCAGCATTAGTGGCGCACAATATGAAAATGTCTGTAGCTCAATTATCGAGAGAGAGAGAGGGAAAGAGAAGGTGGAAGGTGGACTATTGCACCATGTTTCTGTAGGTTCTTAACCTCTCTAACTCCGCCAGGACGCCGATGTCCTCGCTCCCCCCCTCCTCTGTTAAATGGTATCTCCCAGGCGCACTACGTCATCAAACCGTGTGATGTTTGGTATTGCCGGATTCAGGAAGCTCTCGACTTTTCAAAAATAACATCTTTTTTCTTTTATTTATTATGTATTTGGCACCAGAGCAGCCTAAACACACAAAGTCCAAAATCGTGATGAGTGGTGACAAGTCATGTCATGCTGTTTTTCAACGGGAAAAGTTAAAGGATTACTCGTGATCTTATGTGGAGCTGTTAGTGGGGACTTAGCTGGTTTATAAAGGTAAGAGTCTCACTCCTACCACTATTGTTGGCTGAGATATACCGTCTAGAATGTGGGATCATAACGTTCATGTTTCATATGGCTTTATTTGGTGATATTTTATGGTGTTTCTGTGTCATAAACAACATCAGCTATCATAATCACACCTGATTTCAATAAGGTACAATGTTTGAAGCTGGCTGAGTGTTGTTTGATCACTGATAGTACTGTTTTGAAGCAGAGTGAGTGACTTGTCATTTGGAGCTCCGCCTGGATCTTTTCATGGATAAAACACTGTAGAATGGTCATACTTTGAGCAGTCTTCTTCAAATTTGAAACAAGTGTTCATTGATAGTGTGCCTACAGCCCCACAGTGTCATTTACCTGCTCAGATGAAGCCACAGACAGTTATTCATCCTGAAACACATTTTTTATTTTATTTTAGGCAAAATCTTCAATTTTTTACTGACTTCAGAGGCCCATTACTCTGTCTCTGTATCACCTAGAGTGTTTCTGACACTTTCACAAGAAACTTCAGGGAGTTTTCTTTCTGGCAAGACCTCATGCATGCATGTAGTCAGAGCGGTTCAGAAGCTACAGTCATTTTAAGTTGGGTATGTCATTTTAGGCGTTTTCGCTACAAAATGGGGGTGGAGTGCAAGAGGTTAATAACTTACTCAGAAAGCTGCTCCGTCACTTTATGACCCCGCAATATTTTCTAACAAGCTTACTGAACCCACCCGACTTTTGGGTCCACTCGTGGGAGCCACGGGTTGTGGGTTCGACCTACCCATCACTACAAGTATCCTTTAATTAAGTAAACGTGCTTACACCACACTGTGAATGTAGATGCACAAGGTTTAAATGAAATGTGGTTCTCACAGGAAGTGACGCTACAAACATATGATGATCTTATAGAATATGATGCATCGCTGTAGATTAAACTACACAACAAGACATAAAGGAGTTAAAATGAGCATAAACATCTACAGCAGTAAAATGACACATGAATGCAGCAGGAATATTAATCCAAACACATCAGATAGAAAAGAAAAACACTGACTGCATCAACAGTATATGGACTTTAACTTGTAGTGGAGTATTTTAACCGTGTGGTATTAGTACTTAACTTAAAACATGTCCTGAGCCATCAGCATGCATTTCCCTTGATCATTTTGTGTCATAGTGTCACAAACTGCTGTGAAATATTCAAATAGGAATTTTTTTTCTGTTTTGGATATTTACTGGCTGATTTTCTGCAACAATTTCTTCACAGCACCAAATTTCTACATGTCATGAAAAAGATTATTGATGAGTGAGCATTTTCAGAATCACATTTCCTGCTGAAATGAAATGTGACAGACAGTTATATGCAGATTGCTGGTAAAATGCTGGGTGTGCATGAGGATGGAGACTGCGGAGCATTGGCGGCTCTGACAAACTGAGATTGTTGTGAAACTCTCAGAAGACAGCCGCCGAACAAAAGTGTGAAATGCAACTGAACGCTGCCTGGAGACATCAGACCGACTGTTGGACTGAGGTTTGTATTATTAAAGTGTAGCTCTTCTAGCAGTGGGTATTTTGATATTTTCAGAGAGTTGTGTATCTGTTTCTGTAACCAACATCTCGACTGAGTGAAAACCGAAAGAAAAAGTGTCAATAACAAACTTGTGTTGCTGAGAAACTGCAGCCGCTCTGACAATAGATTTATTGAATCTGTGTTAATCAAGGGCAGTAGCTTTATGTCTGTTACACCGCGCTGCATCCTGCATCCTAAACTGCTGCAGCTCCTCTCTTTGTGTAACACCGAACAGGAAGCAGCTCTGGAGGCGCAGGTTCATCTGTCAAGGCTCAAATAAAACAGACATCACACCGTAAATGTTTAATTAATGTGAAGGTTTCATCTGTGGGGAGTGTACGCTGGTAATGTCAAGAACAGGAGCAGAGTTGTGATGCTAGTCGGAGCTAATGAACTGGATGGAGGACACGTTCATGATCGACCTCAACAAAGCTGACGGTCTGTCATTACGCATATATACCTGACACCAGCAGAGTTCCAACACATTTTCAAGGACAAAATTTCAAAACTTTTCCATGACTTTTCAAGGATCTGTAATACATTTTTCATTTCTTCTTATTTTTCCCCTGTTAAAGGAGTTTTTTGGAGATTTTTTCCTTGTCCCCTGTGAGGGTCCAAGGAGATGAAGTGTTTTAGCAGCTGGAGGCGGCTTTTTGTACTTGTTTTTAGAGAGAATGAAGTGTTTTGCTCACATTTTTGGTTGTGACGTGCTTCGTGTCTCTGTGCTCTAGGTGTTTGCTGATTTTTCCAGAGCACTCTGAACTCCTCGAGTCCAAAAGAAACTTCAACTCAGAGTGGAAAAGGCCCCACGTAATCTTTTTTGCATTATCTTTTCCCCATCGTCCAATGGGATGATTTGAGAGGCGGTCCCTCTTTGGTGGTCATGACAACAATGGAGGAGAAACTGGTGGTAGCGGTTGTTGGATATCAAAGCAGTGAAAAGCATGCACATCCATAAACCAAATTGTGCAGGTGCTGAGCTCAAAAAGTGTGTGACTGGAACACTGAAGACAGCTCGCACACTGCAGGGCTCCTATTACATGAATTTAGTTCACCTCATGATAATAACGTTTCGAGCCTCCGCTCTTCATCAGATCTGATGAAGAGCAGTTGTTGGATACCCAGAGCTATACGGCCAGACAAAATCAGTGAAGTATGCCTTTAAGTTTGCACAACGGATGTCCTACGTGGTTTGTTTACATAAGTTTCATATTCAGTGTGGACATAGAGACGCTTTCTGTTAGGACATATTCTCAGAGGGAAATATTTTTACCAGACATTATGACAAGAACGATTTAAATATGTCAGACCTCAACAGATTTTCCTGGTCAAAAACCAGATAACAATAATCCTGAACGCAGCTTTGCAGATGATGAAGCTGCCTGCTGTGTGTGTGTGTGTGTGTGTGTGTGTGTGTGTGTGCGTGTCAAAGAGACAGAGGGGAAGAGAAAGTGGAAGGTGGACTATTGCACAATATTTCTGTAAGTTCTTAAAAACTTACTCCGGAAGCTGCTTTGTCACTTCATGACCTGCCAACCTGAACCCCGCAATATTTTCCAACAAGCTTACATGAACCACCCGATCTTCAGGTCCGATCGTGGGAGCCATGGGTTGTGGGTCGACCTATCCGTCATGACTGCTGAGGTGAGGCACGGGATAAACGGTGGTGGAAGAAGTATCCTTTAATTAAGTAAACATGCTTATATCACACTGTTAAGTTAAAGTTAAGTTAAAGTCCCACTGACTGTCACAGTGTGTGAAATTTGTTCTCTGCATTTGACCCATCCCCTGAGGGAGCGGTGAGTGGCAGTGGTGCCGCGCTCGGGAATCATGTGGTGATCTAACCACCCCATTTCCAACCCCTGATTAGGGCTGTCAACGAATATTCTAAATTCGAATTTAAATTCGAATTTGAAAAAAAACACCACACACCAACACAGCTGTCCTCTTTGCTTGACACATTCACTCGCGGCTCGCGCAGAAAATAGACCAGACGCCGAAACGATCGCTGCAGGGCGCGAGCCGGTCACGGTCCGGTGCCTTGAGGCTATTCGCAGCGCTTCCGCGGGCAGTGTGGCCACGGGTCAGAGAGGGGGGGCGAGCGAGAGGTCCGCGGTCGTTTATAACGTAATGTTATAGATAATTGTTTTATGTGTTTTAATGTGTAGGTATGTAAATGTTTTCAAAGACGTTTATGTTGAACTAAAAATACCTACAGGTAGTTATGTTTCATATACAAGTATGTTTCCTTGTATTAGTTTGCCCTCTTGTGGACATAATGGGGGAAAAAAAAATATTCGAATGGGTCGAACCTATGAGTTATTTTTACAAGGAATATTCAAACGTCATTTTTGAGCAATTTTGACAGCCCTACCCCTGATGATGAGTGCCAAGCAGGGATACCCAGAGCTATACGGCCAGACGACAGTCAGCAGGTTGTCAAACTGCCCCTGAGTCATGCAGTCTGGTGGGTTTGGTGACGGTGATTTCAGGGCTGTTTCTGGTTAAACAAAAAGGATCTTACTCCTTAACACAAAGCTCTATCTCTGTAGGGATCCTTTCATCATGTTGTCAGACACTTAACAATCTGAGCCTGTCAGTGACAAAAACAAACACTGATAGTGGACGTGCATTGACAGTGCACAAATGCCCCATGAGGTTACATTGCAGCCTGTTTCGCCACAACCTTCTGCAGCGCTCGTTCTCAATACCAGACAAGTTCCAAAAATAGTTGTCACTGTCAGGTGGGCCTCCTGCAGACTGATATTTTAGCAGTCATATAAGTTTAGTGCAGCTACACCGTGCGACATGGATCTAATAAACTTGGGTACAACATCAAGTTTGATGTACGCAGACTGTACGATGACAGTGCCTATTGAATCACAGACTACGACGTACATCTGTAAGAACCACTTAAGCACATATTAATATGTGGTAAAAATGTCTGTGTCGATATGACATATTATACAGGTTCTGATATCATTTAAGTTTGCACAGTTTCTGTATATTTTGAATAGTGTATAGGAGTGGATTTTCTTGGTACGATTATTGTCAGAGAAATAATCACGGTTTTATGATTATCACGATTATTAATTTCACACTATAAATGTGTAAAATCACATGAACACTCGTTATAGATCTTTAAGTTTCATTTATTTCCATGCCAACATAACAAAAATAATATAGCAACAAAGAAAAGTAACCAGAAAGTAGTGTGCGGACTCTACTTTCACTACATGCCTCTTTGTGATCCAGCAGTCTAAGTTTTTTCTAGGATGTGCATGTCTTTTTGTTCTCTTTAAATTACAATTACACAAATAAATTGAGAGCATATCTCGTGCAGTGTTAATAATAAATCAAACAGACATCGTGCTGGAAGGACAAGTCCAACATTTACTCAACACAGATGCAAGGAAGCAAAAGGAGGTAATACTAATGCTAAATGTCCACTGACCCAGGATCTTGAGAAGATATTACGTATATCTTCCACACTGCACGCTGACACTGAAACAGTCTGACAACTAAAAAAAAAAATATTTGAACTTGTAACAGTCGAATATATGAGATGTGCCTTTAACATGGTGTATACTGTGTTGCCTAGCAGCAACGTCATCAAGCAGCGCCTGTTATGATTTGAGTCTGTTGAGCGCACCCAACGCTGGTCGGACGTATACTTATGTGCTCCTGCTTCTTCTTTTATCTCTCAACACAACGGTGATGGTTTTAAGTACGTGTGGCGACTATTTTGTTCATGTATGAAAATATAGTAGCCGTACAACCGGGCTTGGTAAGCTTGGAGTGTTTATAAGTTGATGTAAAAATAAACGACGAGCATTTGTGAAATCCCGCACTTGTGTGGACGTGAGTTTCTGCCTGTCGTCTCACTCCAAAGAGCTACACGGACCCAAAACCATTATAGCCTCACGCTGTGTGCACACAAACTGCAAAACTATCCATCAAAAAAGTTTCTGAGACATGCCTTAGCTTGTCACGTTGCACTGTAAGCCCAACTCGTATCATAGCACTACGCCATTAATTGCAAATGACATGCTAACACGTAATTTTTAATTCAATGTTACATTAGATAAATTCAGATTGATGTATTTTAACCCAGTTATTGTGCATTTACCTTTCCTTGTGCATGTAAAACCGGGTGGTTGTCCCGCAGGTGTTTGGCCGCGACTTTTTTGCGGCATGTTTTACAAACTGGAAAGCCGTCGTCAACAATCACCCCTTGGTCATTTTGCGATAGCCTAAATGATCCCACACGGCTGACTTTATCCGTTTTTTGGGGGGGAATAAGTCTTCTTCATCCATACTTCATCACTCGGAGATGCCGCTTGTGTAACTTTGTTTTTGTTCCGTACGAGTTGCGCTGACCTACTGTATATGGTTCTGCGCCCCGGCATAATCTTTGGAGAGTGACGGTGTTGAGGAATCTTTACGAATAATTAACCGTGGCATTTAAAATCGCGGTTAATAGTGAAATCAAGTAATCGTGACATCCCTACAGATAACAGGAACAAGTTGTTTACGACAGGTATGGTGCTGTAAGTGTGCATGACAAAAGGAGATTGTGAATAACGTAGTGCATAAAGAGTGTAGTGTATAATAATGGGTGAGGATATAAAGAAATACGACATCGAGTGTGTAGTGGACAGTATCAGGACTTGGTTTGCCATTTTGTTTCTTTTTCGTAGTCTCAATAAACCCTGTTCACCTTTTTCCCCGTCTCATGTGAGTACTGTGGATCTTAGCTAAAGGAACAGGAACACGAGTCAAAACTGAGACACCTCACAGACGAAGTGGCTGAGGAACTTTGGTAGGTCTATAACATCCATTGTCGTCAATACGCAAGAACCAAACGTCATCAGCGCGCGTCATCCATTTACGCCGCTGTAGTGTAAGAGAAAGATGAAAACATGTTCAAGCCCTCGCTATAGCAAAATGTATGTGTCCAAAAAAGTCTTCAGAAGAGGAGGAGGAGGAGGAGAATATAGACGTGGTTGTGGCTAGGTTATTGGGGCCAACTTGGTCAATTTTGCAGCAAGAGCTCGATTCATTAGCATCTGCTAGCATTTAGCATTGTTGTGCTAATCAGTGCTTCATTTCATGCTGCATTTCTATCAGTTGGTTAGCAGACGTAGGTGGTAACAGCAGTCACACAGTGAGATGGTCATCCCAAATTTTTGACACTGTTAGAATTTTCTTTCACGTTGGTCATCTTTCATCTGCGACAGCCCAAAATCGCAGTGTATACTGAGCTTTGGTTGAAAAATACTGAAGTTACCCTTTAAATCGCAGTTCCTGACTTGTTGGGCTGTTCACAGAGAGAGAGCCTCCCCATTATATATTCTTAAAATGTCTCCTGACGTTTTGATTTATCAGAGCAAATGGTAAAAATGATTTAACATCCAATATTTACATCCACAATGCTGCTTTACTTGACATAATGGAAATGCTTTTAAACCTTATAATAATTCCAAAAATACAACACTTTGCACACGACTTGCAGGAGACCTGTTGGTATGGAGACGAGGCGTGCAGCTGTTGCACCGTCAGTAAATCATTTCTGGGTGATTGGAGGGAGAATTAGTGCTAATGTCTGGTCCTGAGGGGGTTACAGTGATGTAGAGCAGAGAGAGAACGGAGCTGTGACCTCGTCTGGATTTCACCATCACTGCTGCTGCTGCATTTCTGCTCAGCACTGAAACAACTTGTGTTCGAGCCAAAGAGTCTGGCGTGTGCACAAATACACAGCTCGTGTTTTACTGTGATTTGCATCAGACTGCTGTTTGAACAGCAGCTTGAACTGTTACATAAACTACCTGCACTTGACACAGAATTCGATGTTTGTAATACACACATTACTTATTTCAGTAAAGAGCACGATCTCCTGAACACAGTCTGCCTCCATTCCCTTAAAGGGATAGTTCAGATATTCTGAAGTGCGGTTGTATGAAGTACTTACACATAGTCAGTGTATCACCTACAGTAGATGGCAGATGGCATGCCCCCAGTTTGGAGAAGCAGACAGGAGTACCAACACATATTTTTAATCTAGTGAATCCGAGCTAATGTTTTTCACCCTTTAATACCTGACTGATTCCTTTCATGAACACAAGAAAAAGGCAATGAGCATCCTTACAATAACTGACCGAGAAATAAGGAAGGAATTAGTGGAAGTTAGAGGAAACTTTCTTGAAAAATAGTTTTAAAAAAGCAAAAATAATCAATGAAATGACTTGAAAAAAGTGGTAAATATAGATTTACATAGAGGAAAAGAAAGAGATATTTTTTTCTCTGATCTAATTTTAACAATATAAATAAATAAACTGTAATAAATAATTATTAATTATTAAACTTAATAATTATAATAACTAGAAATAAATATTCCTGTCCATTTTCTCCCTATTTTTTTTTTAATTTTCTAATAATTTTCCCCCTTTTCCAATTTTTTTTTTCCTTGTCACTTTTTGCAATCTTCTCCCAATTAGCAGGACATTTCTCGCAAATTTCTTGTTGCCTTTTTCATGCATTTTCTAAACAAATCAAAGCAATTTGCTCGGGTTTCAAAGGTTAAAATGCGAGTGAAAGGCGTTTAAATGCAGCACAAGAAAACTGCAATCTTTCCAGGTTTGAAAGGGTTAAAATCCAAAGGCACACAATAAGGCAAACTAACAAACTGATGGAGGCAGCGGTCGATCAGCAGCTCCTGTGTTCAGCAAGGTTAGATTATCAGTTTTTCTTAATGAAATCTGGAAATGTTATCACTTCAGTTCGCTTCCTGACAGAAAGGTAAAGCTGTGAAAATATTATACATACAGTACAGGCCAAAGAAATCGCAAGTTAACAGCAGCTCAGATCAGAGAGCAGATGAATGCCACACAGAGTTCTAGCAGCAGACCCATCTCTAGAATGAGTCCAAATTTGAGATCTTTGGTTCCAACCGCCGTGTCTTTGTGAGACGCAGAAAAGGTGAACGGATGGATTCCACATGCCTGGTTCCCACTGTGAAGCATGGAGGAGGAGGTGTGATGGTGTGGGGGTGTTTTGCTGGTGACACTGTTGGGGATTTATTCAAAATTGAAGGCACACTGAACCAGCATGGCTACCACAGCATCCTGCAGCGACATGCCATCCCATCCAGTTTGCGTTTAGTTGGACGATCATTTATTTTTCAACAGGACAATGACCCCAAACACACCTCCAGGCTGTGTAAGGGCTATTTGACCAAGAAGGAGAGTGATGGAGTGCTGCGGCAGATGACCTGGCCTCCACAGTCACCGGACCTGAACCCAATGGAGATGGTTTGGGGTGAGCTGGACCGCAGAGTGAAGGCAAAGGGGCCAACAAGTGCTAAACACCTCTGGGAACTCCTTCAAGACTGTTGGAAAACCATTTCAGGTGACTACCTCTTGAAGCTCATGGAGAGAATGCCAAGAGTGTGCAAAGCAGTAATCAGAGCAAAGGGTGGCTATTTTGAAGAAACTAGAATATAAAACATGTTTTCAGTTATTTCACCTTTTTTTGTTAAGTACATAACTCCACATGTGTTCATTCATAGTTTTGATGCCTTCAGTGAGAATCTACAATGTAAATAGTCATGAAAATAAAGAAAACGCATTGAATGAGAAGGTGTGTCCAAACTTTTGGCCTGTACTGTATAGCGGACACTAATACTGATATTTGTAGGTGGCTAAAATACATTTTCCAGCTGCCTCCGTCCACAGCAGTACACTGCTCAGCTCCTGTGAACGTACTCCTTTTGCTTGTCTATGGGAGCCCATTTTGACCGATGGGGGGAAAAAGAAAAAATCTAGAATTACCACCCCGTGGTTGTATGACTCCGCCCACCAGTCCACTCTGTGGTTGTATGACTCCGCCCACCAGTCCACCCTGTGGTTGTATGACTCCGCCCACCAGTCCAGTGTCTCTGACAGTCTCCATCCATGTCAGTGAAAACATGGATGCTTCACACACAGAAGATCTATACAATCAGCACAGTTTCAAGATTAGAGTCACCAATTCAGTATCTGACCAAATGTCTCCCCTTCTGTTCCTGAGATATGACGTTAAAACATGATGATGTCACAGTCACGCTGACCTTTGACCTTTTGACCTTCATTATTTTATCCTGTTAGACATTTGTGTCAAGTTTTATTACAATAAGCGTATTAATTCTTGAGTTATGGCCAAAACATATTGTGTAACGTCACACTGACCTTGAGCTTTGACCTTCAAACACAAAATTCTCATCAGTTTAGTTTAATTTATTTTGGCCATTTTCCAACTTATAAAACTCAAATACACTGGTAGATAGACAATAAAAAACATTTAGTTAATGCCCCCTTTTTTTAGCATTTATTCTTCAGTCCAAGCGGACGTTTGTGCCAAACTTAAAGAAATTCCCTCAAGGCTTTCTTAAAGTTACAATGTGTAATTTACGTGGTTGTTTATTAGCAAATATCAACTACTGCTTTCATAAATATATATTTACTAAAGCGTAATGCAATTCACATACAAATGGAAGCTTTCTCATAGGCTTAGAATGATTCCTCTGTATATACACAGGCAGGGCGCGCTCTGCTGCAGGCTGCCATCTTGCGTCGCCATATTTGAATACAGTGGCTGAAAGGGATATACGCGCTTCGCCTTTCACGTTTACCTAGAACTTGCCGTCACTGGAGACGGTTAAGGTGAAGATCAATCCGGGGCGCTTCTGCGTGAACCCGCTTTGTACTTTTATGATTCTGTCGCACTTTAAATGGAGGACGACACACGTTTTGCCCCGTAAGAGGGAAACCACGCCAGCAAATAAAAGAAAAAGAACAGATAAGCGAGGACGGGACAAAACGCGAGTGAATATCGGCGTTGCTTATTCCAGGTGGAAAGAACTCCTGAAGGAGAAGGATTTCACGAGGGATGCGGAGGTCGCCTGCTTTCTGCTAGACAGGTAATTCAGCTACTTTTTCCTTTCGTCTAAGTTCGAGTGACGGCTACGTTTATGTAAAGGGTTGGGAAAAAAAAAGCCATTGTAATAAGTGAAAGAAAAACTGACCCCCCTCTATTATTTTTTTTTTCATGTATTTTGACATATAAATGATTTCTTTATTAATTAGTTCATCAGAGACATGAGTCAGTCCCTCTTAACATTTAGGATAAATGTTGCTGCTATTTTCTTGCGACAGTAGGTGTCGCTGTATGACCAGGCACAGTAGGGGACAGACAAGCCTGTGTGGTCATGTGATCGGCAGAATAAACATGGTGCTCGAGTTGATCGCAGATGAATAATTTGTTTCTGTGCCTTACTGCTTCACAGGTGTGTTAAATGTGGTTTAGGCAACCTGAAATGATTTAACACATGAAGTAGATGTTAGATAAATATTCTGACAGGCTTATGGCTGATATAAAAAAAAACACTTAAAGGCCGTGTTGGTCTACTGTTTTATGTAAAGTGTATTGTTCATGCTAGCTCCTATTGTCCACTATCTAGCGCAAACGGCTACATTTTGTCAGTGTGGAAAGAATACTTGTGGTTTGTTTGGCACATACCTCGAAGGTACAAAAATACAAGACACTATGAGTATTACATTTTGGTAAAAAGTATTTGGTTTTGAGTTCATGAGGTTTTTTTTGAAACTACAGTGAAGTTGTGGCAGTTTGTGGGCCATTAGAGGTTGTAGAGACACCACGTGGTTTTGCCTCAACATAAACAGAAGAATTTCAAGAGTAGAGGGAAATATATGTATAATGTTAATGTTTTTATTGTGTCATTATCCTTATGTATTTGAATTGCAAATATGCAGTGGTATTCAACATACAGTACATACAAGCATTTCTGATGCTACATTACTGGCACTTGGACAATTTACTTTCACATAGATGGACAGTAAAGTATATTGCTGAGTATTTTGCTGCCAGTTTGAATGTTTGTTGATATGTACATTATGTGACTGGAATATAACTGTTGATGCAAGCAGTGAATGAAGGCACAGAATACATTATGAGGTAAAATGTTTATTTTTGATACAGAAATATGTTTTGGTTAAAAGAGTTGTTATTAAATTTGAAGAATATTTTTGTAATGGATTTTTGGTTGTGTCAAGGCAGAATAAACATGGCGCTCGAGTTGATCGCAGATGAATAATTTGTCTCTGTTCCTTACTGCTTCACAGACCTCCCAGGACTGTGTGGCAAAAATAGCTACTGGCCCAGGTACCCCCTGGGCTAGAGGCCGGTAACATTTACGTGCTAACGTTATCCTAGCCTTGGCTAACGTTATCCCAGAGCTGCAGCTAAATGGTTAGCCTAGCCTACAGCCTAATCTGTTGATTCCTCTCGCGCTGCTGCGAAGGCTGCCGCCCTCTCCTCCTCCTCTTCCCTCTGGGTAGCCGAGACACACCTCTTCGCCTGGCCGTTCCTGCACCGCCTCTACCCCCTCGCCCCTTCCTCTCCCTGGTCTTCCTCCTCTCCCTCTTCCTCATCTCCCTGTGTCCTGTGGAAGAACACTCTGGAGACGCATATATTATAATCGTACCAACCTATATTTGCCACACTGTGCCGTGACTATCACATAAAACGTGTTATTTTACTGTGCTAATGTTTGCTCGTGTTACCAAAACAATTAGAAATAAAACACTCCTAACATATATCTCACAGATAACCTGTATCTCACTGGTAAGCTCTAACATATCGTAACATGGTTTAGATTCCTAAATATATATTCACCTCGTCGCTCCTGAAAAACTCGAAAAACTCTGCTGTCTGTGCAAGGCTTTTTGTCCTACGAGGCCACCGTCACTTACCCGATGGGAGGGGTGAGCGAGTGAGCGCTGCAATCTAGAGTTTGACCGCTGATGTCACTGTTACTCACCATTTTTATACACTGAGGCTTTAAGATGTCACATTCGCAAGAATGATACAGATATGGTCGCAGTGACCTTGAGCTTTGACCTGTGACCACCAAAAACTAATCAGTTCATTGTTGTGTCCAAGTGGACATTTGTGCCAAATTTGAAGAAAGTCCCTTGAGGCGTTCTTGAGATATCGTGTTCACAAGGACGGGATGGACAACCTGAAAATGTGACAAAATAATGAGACACTTTCTCAACATAATGACTTCGTATCATTTCTCATTATTCTGAGATATCTAGTCAGTATTTTCAGAAAGTTTCTCATTGTAATGACCTAAAGGGAACATTTATGTTTTTTTGATCACACTGGCAGAAATGGGCTTCCATACTTTTCCACACATGCGCACCAGGTGACGAAACAGCCAAACATCAGGTCATATTTAGCCGCACACTTTATGCAAATGAAACGAGCTGCAGCTGGTCTCAGCTTTAGTAAATTCCACGCTAAATTGAAAAATTGTAGTGATCTAAAATGTTGTGCCTCTCACGCTAACTCTCGGCAGCCTTAGTAAACATCCCCCAGTAAGACTTGGAAGGACTCCCTCTACTTTTTAACAACTTGCCTGGCTGATGCCCGACAGCACATCAGCCTGTAAAAAAGACATCAGCAGCCCCAGCAGCAGGCCGATAACCCCGAGGAGGCCCCCTCGTCCATGCTGTTAATACTGCAGCTCCCCCCTGTGCTTACTGAATATTGGCTTTCTCCATGGTCCAACATGTTGCCCTTCCTCCTGCTTACTCGAGCATGACAACTCCTGGTAACACTTGATACTGGGCATCTTAGCTCGCAGGCTTGCTTGCTTTGAAGCTTATGGGAGATGGAGTTTTGGAGGTTGCAGCCCCTGGACAGCAGAACAACCTCCCATAGTGGATCGGATCTGCACACTGAAGCTTTGTAGTTCAGATGAGACTGTCACACACTTTATGATGTTGCAGCTGATCACAACATGCTGTGATCACTATCAAAACCTGATAACACAGAGTGCATTCTTCTCACAGTGCTGCAGCTGCTTGTGAAAGCTTCACCTCAAAAACAGAGAAGCTTGTTGGGTCAGTTACCGCCGGCCTCGTGCTCAGTACACCCCGTCTGGATCGACACGCTCTGCCTCAAAGGGAAATATTGTGAATACTCAAACTAGATATGCTCTCCAGCGTGCGAGCAGATGCAAAATTCCACGTGCACAGACATTCGCTGGAGCTTGCCAAGTAGAAGGCTATTCCCAAGAAGCCTTGCTCTCATTCTGATACAGCTGAAGGGCAAAAACATAATCCTGTGCCAACTCTCGCCTGCAAACCATTCTTGATTGTATGCGCTCTTGCTTCATCTTCTTATGCTGTGGAGACCTGCACATTAAAGTGCACTGTGAACTGCGGGGTGGATAGATCAATGACACACGAGAATCTACCTTGTAAATATTTCATCGTGAGCCTCCTGAGAAGCAAATTCATGCTAATAAACAAAGCTAACCCTGCACTGTTCTCAGCTCTTTACATAAAGCGTGCTCGCAAGATTCTTGAATATGGAAATTCGGCCTCATCAGAAATGAGATTATCAGTAAATATAATGAGGGTTTCTCCTTCTTAAGTGTCTCTAAATATTAGACTGCTGCTAATCCAGCGTCCTGCCTCTTTGACCCTCTCCAGACTCATTAAGCAACTCCTTCTGATATTAGGATCCCATCTGCCCACTGTTATTGACACCCCTCTTTCCTCTGGAAACGTCCTGTCTGCATTTAAAGAAGCTGTAACAAAACCCCCGTCTGAAAACCTAACCTTCATCCTGACGTCCTCAACAATGAGAGACAAACTTAAAATGCCTATTACGTCTATAGTTCTCACACATCAGTAACAACTCAGTCAATTCAAGGGACAGTTCACCCAAAAATCTAAACTAAGTTTATCTCTTAGCTGAGTACTGTTTATCAGCCTAGATAGTTTTGGTGTGAGTTGCCGAGTGTTGGAGATATCGGCCGTGGAGATGTCTGCCATCTCTCCAGTATAATGGAACGAGATGACACTCAAGGAAGTGCCATCGATTTACCAGTCCATCTACGTCCCAACCCTCACCTATGGTCATGAGCTCTGGGTAGTGACCAAAAGAATGAGGTCATGAATACAAGCAGCCAAAATGAGTTTCCTCTGTAGGGTGTCCGGGCTCAGCCTTAGAGATAAGGGGAGGAGCTTGGACATCCGGAGGGAGCTCGGAGTAGAGCCGCTGCTCCTTCACCTTGAAAGGGGTCAGTTGAGGCATCTGATCAGGATCCTCCTGGGCGCCTCCTGTTAGAGGTGTTCTGGGCACGTCCCACTGGTAGGAGGCCCCGGGGCAGACCCAGAACACACTGTAGGGATTACATATCTCATCTGGTGTGGGAACACCTTGGGGTCCTCCAGGAGGAGCTGGAAAGCGTCACTGGGGAGAGGGATGTCTGGGGTGCTTTGCTCAGCCTGCTGAGCTCATGACCCGGCCTCGACTAAGTGGATGAAAATGGATGGATGGATGTCACTCAGCTTGTGGAGCTCAAAGCACCAAAAAATACATTTGAAAACTCAACAGCAATGTCTCTGTCCAGAAATCATGACCCGGTTATTCAAGATAATCCACAGACCTTGTTGTGAACAGTTTCATGTGGGAACTATTTTCTTTCTACCAAACTATACCCACCATCTGTATCACCACGCAGAACGAAGCATTTAAAATCTTAGGCAAAAGCCAAATTATGTTTGCTAAGATTTTCAGATAAACATTTGAAGAGTCTGAATTGTTTTTTGTTGTGTTAGCCAGTGTTGGGTAAGGGTTACTTTAAAAGTAATCAAAGTACGTTACTGCGTTACTTCTTAAAAAAGTAACCAGTTACTTTACTGCGTTACTCCCTCAGTAAAGTAACTCAATTACTTTAAAAGTACTTCCAACATTACTCCCCGAGAAAAGCAACTCAAGCCCTTTTGAAGTACTTTTGAGTATTCTACATTTCCTATTGGGCAATGGACCACAGGGCGCTAAGCTTACATTTTGTTGTCTCCAAAATTAAAGTTACGGACCACTTGCCCTTCACTGAGATCCAGTTCTCCCATCACAGCCGTCACTTTGACCAGTAGAAACACACAACGATCTGTTGCCGTAGACAACTGTAGCTATGACAACAACACCCCAGTGTTTTTAATATTTCCTCTAGGGATGTTACCACACAGAGTAAAAGGGGGAAATGATGGTGTGAAACAGCAGAGGCACTTTGTCAACCCGCTGAGTTAACGTTACTGTCATTAGCATCAAGCTAGCAAACAATGGTACATCCTCACGGTCGGACATAAAGTAATAACATCAACAAATAATGGCGGGGCTTTTACTCACCACAACTGCAGAGGCTCCCAGCTTCATTTGAAACAGACTACATTATAGACGCTCCGTTATTTATTAATCCCTCTGTGTGTTTATATTTTTACATTTTATCCGCTCCGTTGTCTTTGTAAAGTTAACACATCGCACCGTCATTTAAAACTCAACACTTGTTTCAAATTAAAAGCCCCTTATAACCTCGGCTGAGAGAATCCCTCCATTTTCTAAATAGGCTTTTACTCTGAAACATTTGTCAGAACTTCCTGTGGAAGATACAGTAGCTTGACAGTTTACATATGGCGCTTCACATGTAGCTCCTGCCATCTGCTGACGCTTTTAGGTGACTACAACAACATGTCGGCTGGCACATGAACAGACAGGGACTCAAATAATAGTGAAAATAATAAAAACAGGACAAGAATAACCCGATGACATCACACACGCCGTGAAAGACGACCGGGGATAATTGGTGAGTACCAGCGTGTAGCGTGTACCAGGCATAATGCAGGTCCTGAGTCTGAAATATGTCTGTCAGCGAGTCCTTCTCCACCTATTTAGACTCCACCGTAGACAACAACAGCATTTCTCCGACCGCGTAGCGAGCCACAAGCTCCGTGGCTTCTTTCAGACTGATAGGTTTAACGTTATCTCCGTTATTACAACCAAACGACAGCCGTTGCTGTTTCGGAGCTGAAGGACCAGCGTTCTACAAGTAACGGAAGTAACTGATGTCTTGTTTGAAAATGTACTTAAGTATTTGATTACTCAAACAGCAAACTAACACGTTAGGTTACTCGTTACTGCAAAAAATAATCAAAGTACTCTAACTCTCTTACTCTTACTTTGTAACGCGTTATACCCAACTCTGGTGTTAACAAAAGCAGTGTCATCCACCTTTGCTCACTACATCTTAGGGTGCTTTCACACCTAACTTGTTTGGTTCAGTTAAATAAACTTAGGTCTATTAGTGCAGTTAGTACGGTATGAAAGCTGTCATTCGAACCCTGGTGCAAACCAAATAACTGAACCAAGACCGCTCCAAAAGATGTACTCTTCTTCAACGTTTGCTTTACTTCCTGGATTTTTCCCACATGGAAATTCTGACCAATCAAGAGCAGCTTTCTCACACAAGGCATTTGATCTGGTCCTCTTGTAAATGCTGCCGTGAGAACACCAACCAACTCTAGGCAATTATACAACTTTGGAACAACATGAGTCCCTGATTCAGACCAGAGGAGACCACTCTAGGGCTGAGAGCAGCCTGAATGAATCAAAGGTGTAAAACTTCCGAATGTGTAATTGTGAAGAACGGAGAGTCTTCGGGGATCAGCCAAAGCCTGCAGAGGAAGTCTAAAGTCTCAATCTATTTGTTCTTATTTTCATATGAATGTCCTGAGAGCAGGGAGCGACCCAGACAGCACTGATATAGTAACCTGTCCCTGGGAACCCAGTGAAGCGCTGCCTCATGGATGATGCATCTCCTCACTCTCTGGCTGCAGTGTGAGTTTACACACGGATGAATGTGTCCGTCTGAGACACCAAACATCAGTGGCAGTGGATGTGAGCTCTGTCACCAGATTATAAAGAGGAAGATTCACCTGGCGTGGACACAGGTGCTCTTAGGATTCAGCGGTGGATGCTGATGACTCCGATCTCCCTGACACCCCGTCACTAGCTCACAGCTTTCAATTTCAGCTTTTATGTTTCTCTTTCTATTTTTTAGCTGACTTGCTTGTTTTATTTATTTCTACATCTCTTCTTTATGCGTCTCTTTTCTCCCTCTTTGTCACATCAAATGTGCATCCATTTCTCTGTGAGATCCAAATCATCAGAGGCATCTTTTTATATATAACACAACAAAAGGAAAGTGGTAACTTGCCAGTTTCCCCGGAGCATCACTCTCCTCTGCTACAACTTTCAAACACAAAGTTTAAGGAAGAATAGTCGAACAGATGAACGTATGAATCTGCCTCATGTTGTTGTGCAGAGAGTCAAGATGAACGAAGCAGAGAAAGAGGACAGACGAGCCTACCTCTGAGGGGCGATTTCATGGCAGCCTCCACCATGCCGACGAGCAGTTGGAGACTCTTGGGGTCCTGGGCGAGGCCGGAGGCGAATGCTGCCAGGGCGTCGGCATGACGACCCAGGTACTGAAGGGCAACCCCCTGACGAAAGTAGGCCTGCAGGAAGAAGAAAACGTAGACATCAACAGTTGAATGAGGTGAAACTTCTAACATATACAATCCATCTCACCATGAAACGTCTCCAGCTGATTACTTACATCAAGAAAATAATTGTTTGCATGAAAAGTGTTCTAAAATGTTATGTTTAAATATGCAAATCCCAAATATGTACTGGAGTGCAGACATTTCTTGAAGAAAAATCTGAACATTGGATAAAACCAAGCACACAATTCTTGTTTCATTTTGTTGACATATCAAAGGAAGGTTTTGAATGCAGGACTTTTTCTTATAGTGGAGTATTTTCACAGTGTGGTATCAGTACTTTTACTCTTGCAAAGGATCTGAACACATCCTCTTAACCACTGCACACACACAAACAGCTCACACTTCATTAGGACCCCTCGAACATTTCACAGCAACATTCGAGACAATGAATCATGACATCAAATTCATGAGGACACCCAAACACCACTCTTCTTCTCTGACTGCCGACCAGACTGTAACTTAATTGTCCTGTCTACCTCTCTCTTCCCCTTCATTCTTCCCCTTTTCTCCCTCATTTATCATCCTGCCCTCTCCCCTCCCATTTAAACATAATCTGTCATGACAGCAAATGAATGAAGACAAAGAGGAGAGGAATTAGATTACATGGCAGCTCCTGTCCCGCACTGCCACTTTCTGCTCCCGCACTGTCTTTGTCCCGTCCTCGTCTTCAGACAGCTTCATTGAAACGAATGGAGCCGCAGGGTCACGACTAATCTAATGCATTAAGCCTTCAGTTGGCGTGTTGGTGTCGGGAGCAGAATGTGAACAGGACACGGTGTCATTTCACTGTTGATTAACACAAAGTGGGATAAATGGTTGGTAATTACAGCCGGGGTCATATCCCTTAAAACACTGAAATCAGTCACAGCTTCAGCGATAATATAATCATCTCTATTTATTGACCTTATGGCCTTTCGTTCTATTTGCGCTTTTGTCTTTTAACTTGTGGTTGCTTTTGCTGGCTGTAGTGAATACAAGTCAAAAGTTGGTTCACACAGAATACTTTACATTTCTTAAAACTGACCTGGCAACACCACATACATCACAGATATCACATTGAAAAGATTACTTCTGGCACAGTTACCTACGACGTAACTGTGAAAGCAAGACATCTGAAGGGCTTTACAAAATTTTAATCGATTACGTCACTATTTTCTGACATTTTATAGACTCAAAATATTATATATCCATATATAATTCAAAGAAATAAGCAGTTGATCAAAATAATGCAGCTGCATTGCCATATCTGTGGACGATGTGCCCCATGGGGGGCATGTAAGCAAAGTAAAAGTGGTCCCAGCATTGAGCCCTGAGGTACACCGCACTAATATATGCAGCAACAATACTGTCTGTGTGAACACCGCACACATGCAAGCCACAGCAGTTAGGTGACGCAGCCATCACGCATTGCTCATGCATGCGATGTGGCCCAGGCCTTAGGGCTGGGACACATGCAATGACTTTTATCGCCTGGAACAGATACTGAGTGCTTCTCTTGTGCCTACTCTGGGGCAGCTTTTAAGGGTGCAGCAGCAGGTTGCCCATGAAGTTGCACACCGACTATAACCAGTAACATATCTACCTAAAAGAAATCCTGAGTCCCAGTTCAGTTTTTAAAGTGTGTTTTAGGGCTAAAATATTGTCTGTGGTACAGATGTAAAGCTCAGGGTAGCCATGCACTAAAATGATCATCTTCATATTTATCAGAGACTAATGTTTATGGAAGAGAGAGAAGATATTTACCGGCTGTGATTAGTTGTTGCTTGTCACAAGACATGCAGTGTGTGTTGCCGTGTTACAAAAGTTGAACTGATTATCTCAGGGCGTAGTCATCACACCCTGAAAGACAGGTGCTTGGGAACACTTGCATGACACCCTTGCTTTTGAGCATCATGCTCATGTACACTGAATACACTGGGTTTGAGGGTGCAAAAAACACGGTGTGTATACGAGCCCTTAACTCAGGGGTCGGCAGCCTTTGCTATTAAAAAACCCATTACTGGCCAAAAAGTTGTGGTTTAGAGGAAAAGGCACCAGGTCGTAGACATATGACACTCATTTTCATTGATGAAATGTTAAAACATTTTGAATTCAATGTATAGGCTACACATTTTTACAATTGAAGAATCCAATAATCACTTTAGGCCTGCAAAAATGACAGTGTTCAAGAATAACTGTTATTCATTTCCAGATGATTTTCTGTCAAAGCCACAGGAAGCCACTGGGGAGGGTCCAAATAGCCGCATGTGGCTCCAGAGCTGCAGGTAGCCTCCTCCTGCCTTAACTCAACACCTCAACATTTTTTACATTTTCAAATTTGTAGTCTTCAGCCCTCAACTGATGCTGACGAAAGTGACATCACTTTGGGAAATCAGCTTCAGCTCCCTCTGGAGACACTAGCGGCTTTATATCACTTATTTTTCATCACATACGCAGCATCACTCCCCAACACCTGTGAGCAGACTTTGATGTGTAAAATCAGCAGAGTTCTCCTTTAAAAGGAGACACATGACCTTCTATTTGACAGGAAGGAAACCACTTTAAAGATTCAGCGGATATATCAATGTAACAATGGCTGAAATAAAGGATGGCAGCTCTGTTTTAGCTCCTGACGCTGATGCCAAGTGTCCATGCTGAGGAGAGAGAGACAGCAGCCCGCCCTCTGACCCTGGTCCAGGCTGGAGAGGAGAGCAGCGGGGCTGGGCTGAGATGAGGAGCCGGGCTGGTAGCTGGGGTGACATATGGACGCCCCACCTGTCTGCCTACCTCTACTTAGCACTGCCCCTCAAATCTGTCGCCGTCACACTGATTTGGCTTCTGTATGGAGGATGCAGTTTTTCCCATTTTAGGCATTCATGTCCTATTCTTGACTACTTGTGATTGGGGAGGATAATTTCAGTCAGATGAGGGTGATTATATCAGAGGAGGAGAAGTTACAATCATAGCAAGCCGGCCATTATCTCTGCATGACTGCGTGTGAGTGAATGTACGGCACAGTAGGTAAGGCTGAGTGTGTGTTTGTGTGTCAGAGCTTCTTACCCCCATCAAGGGTGTAAACATGCCAGAGGCAGACAGAAAGTGACAGCAGGAAGAGTCTGCCTCCACCATCAGCACCTCCAGCCTCCCGCTCACACACATCCTGCCTATTAGCTCAGTCTGGCTACACTGCCCGCTACGCTCATACAGGGGGTAACAATCCAGACAGTCTCGCAGACACACACAGACGCCACCTCTCCAACATGAACACACTCTGTCTCATTTCTGTCTCGTCCTTGTCTGTCTCTCAGCAGTTGTTCTGGAGCATCTCAGAAAAATCTTGTCAGATTAGAGTCTCTTGTCTGGCCGTGTCTGGCTCGTCTGGTTCGCAGGTATTTCACACTGATTCCCAATCGAGCACTTAGACAGCCTCTTCAGCATCAGCTGACAGGTCTGTGTCAGTTACAGTGAAGTGATCAATAAAAGGGACAGGACTAATCCTGGCAGCGTGTGTGTGTGTGAGTGTGTTTGCACCTACAGTACTTATATTTGTGTGCATTTATTGATGCGTCTCCTCTCTGTGTTCATGCATAAGCACCCTGGGAGCTCTTGGGTCTGTGCTTATGAAGAAAACTAAACTGAAGCTCGACTTTAAAGCCACTATAATCAATATCTGTAAAATAATAATGCATTAAATGACAACGTAAAGAGAGTTATCAGGGGATCCTGCAGCTCCCCTTGGATTTACAGCACTTTGTAGTCAGTTCCAGCTCATTATTTATCTGTCCAAGCCACAACGTCACCATTTTGGTTCACTCCTAACACTCTGATAACCTCACTTTAAGTGGAAAAATCTCTTAAACCCCACTACACACTAAAGCCTGACTTATGGTTGCGACTGACACTTTTGATGAGTGTTGGTCGACGGAAATTAAAGAGCCGTGCAACAATTTCAATCAGTGCTTCAGCGAAAGGTTTCAGTTGTGTCCAGTAACCAGATGCCATCCTCGAGCCTGTTTGTTTACTTCAACATATCCTCATTCAACGGTTCATATGATATCCTACTAATCAGTGCCCTATGACTGATGTCACGCCCCGAATGTTAAGTTACGTATGAACATAAACTTACAGTGGCTAGGTTTAGGCAAAGAAAGTAACTGCGGTTTGGTTCAAAAGTTTGATATTTGAATAAAAAGTAAAAACCCATCGTGCACTACCTGCTCCGCAGCCAACAACAGAGACACACCAGTCATGTTTCCATTTAGTTGTCAAGCAAAATATTAAAGGGGAACTAATGTTTTTTCAACCTGGGCCCTATTTTCTGATCTCCTTTTGTCTAAATGAGTGATAGGATGTTCAATATGTGACATGTCTCCAGTATGAAGCTAGGGCTGACCTGCCTGCAGCCTGTGAGCGCGCGCTATATTAAATAATAGGGCACTCACACAGCGTCAAACAACGTCACAATACGTCCACTAAAAGTGCATTTTTTTCACACAGATAGGCTCGGATTGTTAGTATAATTATCTGACAACATAATGGAAAGGAGAAATGAACGTGTGTGTTTACCTTTAGCTGGATTCAGACATGTTCCTCTGCCTGTCGCTGCTCCCTCTCTCTCCTCGTCTGTTCTTCAGTTTCAATGAGCTCTGCGTCCGTGTGCGTCCGTGTACTCCGTGTTCAAATAAATACGGGTGCTCACCAAATTCAAATGGCTCAAAATCGGGTCAAAATTCGGACATGTTTGTTGTGGCAAGTCAAAACACTCAGAGAGTGAACGTCTGGCTCTGAAATCTCACGTCTCGCGAGATTTGAGTTGTTGCAGGAAGTTACCGCTGGAGTAGTCTGAGTGGGCGGAAGTTTGCTGCATAGATCAGCCTCTCATTGGGCGGAACGAGCCACCCGCTGAAGTCCCGCCCTACCACCTCCGGTTGTGTAGCAGTTTTCAACCGTTTTCAACACGTCCTTTACTAACTTTTGCGGGGATGTAGCCATTTTTCTGCCATGGTTCACGTCCTGTAGGTGATATTTTTGTGGGCGTGTTACACCAAAACTTGTTTCCCCCCGGCAATATTTTTGCAAGCGCACCATTGCTTAGGCACCGCCCAGAACAATTGTGATTGGTTGAAAGAAGTACAAGCAGCGGGGGAGTTTTTTTCTCCAATCTCAAAGTGAGAGTCGGCCCAGCCAGACCTTTCTTTTCTTGAGAAAGGTCTGGTGAGTGAGACTACCGTTGAAGTGACCTTACAAACACGAGGAGTTACTCTGTTTGGAGTAGTCATGGCTGAATTTTGACCCGATTTTGACCAACTGGATCTGGATGAGCCATTTGAATTTGGTGAGCGCCCGTATTTATTTGAACACGGAGTACACGGACGCACACGGACGCAGAGCTCATTGAAACTGAGGAGCGGACGAGGAGAGAGAGGGAGCAGCAACAGGCAGAGGAACATGTCTGAATCCAGCTAAAGGTAAACACACACGTTCATTTCTCCTTTCCGTTATGTTGTCAGATAATTATACTAACAATCCGAGCCTATCTGTGTGAAAAAAATGCACTTTCAGTGGACGTATTGTGACGTTGTTTGACGCTGTCTGAGTGCCCTATTATTTAATATAGCGCGCGCTCACGGGCTGCAGGCAGGTCAGCCCTAGCTTCATACTGGAGACATGTCACATATTGAACATCCTATCACTCATTTAGACAAAAGTAGATCAGAAAATAGGGCCCAGGTTGAAAACAACATTAGTTCCCCTTTAAGCAAACTTTTGAAATGTTGCCAAAAGAAAATCTGTATTAGACGAGTTTTCGTCAGCTGGTTTGGAGCGAATGAACCAGGCTACACAAAGTATAGTTTAGTCAGAAGTTGGCGGTATAAGCTACCCTTTACACATGACTCTGATCCGCCAGTGAACAGTAGAAGAAGTAGAGGTTGTGAACTGGAAACAAAACAAGAAGCCTTGGCTGCTGAACACATCTACAAGAGAAAAACAGAGTGAGATCTTCAGGAATTTGTTTTTAATCGGGGACGTTTTAATCGTTCTTTCATGTCAGCTAATACTGGTCATGTTTCACATGCAGAAACAAAGACAAATTGATAAAATGGTTCTAATGCACTGGGAGACCTCAACAGTGAAAACAGCTGATGGGTCATGTGAGTTAAACGTTCCCTACTTCAGAACTTATCTGGCAATGGCATTTTCAGGTCCCATTTAGCACATGAACTCTTTTAACACAAATGCTAAAGTCACCTCAAGCGCATAAATCTTTTGTGCAATTTGAGAAGTTTTTAAAAATGATGCCATTTCCATACAACTTTTTTTTATGTGATACTTCAAAATGTGCATAAAATATGTTAATGGATACCACTACCCAGAGGCATATGCCAATTCTTTATCAAAAGATCACCAAGCAACAATTCACCATGAGGGGGATAGACACCAAATGGCAATCCATGAAATTAGGTGGCATTTCACTTAAGCCACACTTATTAACCTCACTGTGGCACTAGAAGAGAAGTCAGGGGATCACTGAAGTCAGTAGGATTCACCCTCTGACGACCATAATAGTCTGTACAAAAATTAAAGGCAATTCAACCAATAGCTGTTGAGATATTTTCCTCCGAAGCACAAATATCAACTTGTGGCACTAAAAGGAAACTCGGGAGATCACCAAAGTCAGAGGAATTCATCCTCTGGGGAACGGGAATGTCTGTACAAAATGGAAGGCAATATATCCAATAGTTGTGAAGATATTTCATTCAAAACCTAAACGTATCAAAGTCAGTAGGATGCAACCTCTGAGGACCATGATGGTGAAGGCAATCCATCCACTAGCTGTTGGAATATTTGCTTCAAAACCACACATATCAACCTCACTGTGGCACTAGAAGAGAAGTCAGGGGATCACCAAAGTCAGTAGGATTCACCCTCTGGGGAACATGAATGTCTGTACATAGTTTTAAGGGGATCCGTTCAGTAGTCGTTGAGATATTTCAGTCTGGATCAACATGGCGGACCAAACAACCAACCAACCAGCTACAAATGACTGGCGCAGTTGAAGCAGTGTGTGTATTAGAGACATGATGGCAAACAAAATGAAGGAGGGAGTGAGAGATACAACGAGAGAGGTGCTATATGTTGGAGTGTCAGAGCAGAGGATGCACACCGGATGAACAGATGCTTCAATTACTGCTCGTAACTCACATTAATCGAGAACAGATGGCAACACAAGTGGCGGGAAAGAGAAAGAGGGGGTGAGCTGGAGTGAGAGGGGATCACATAAAGCAGACATGATAGAGATTGATGTCTTTGCAAATCAGACAATCTGCCTCAAAACACACAGACCAAAGCTTCACTCTCATTTCATCTGGACACAAAGTGGATTACACCTTATTCTTCCAGCCCCGTTGCTGGTGACTGAACAGATTTAACACTGTGCAGATGATGTGGAAGAGGAAGATGTGGCCTGGAGTAATTTGTTAGTGAGGAGGCTGAGGGGAAGAAAGGAGAGCTTCCTCACACACCTGGCAGCCTGGAGCCAGCTTTCATTTTCTCACAACAGACAAACAACAAACAGGACCTCACACTACAATTGACAAAAGGATATAAACCTGCCCACAGCATCTTACGATTCTACCTGTGGTCCCAGGATTAAGTTGGAATCCTCAACAGTAGTTTAGTGCTGTTATTAAAGGATAACTCAGTTTTGTTAGAGCTTGGGTCTTACATGTGTTTTTGCCATCGGTTATAAGACTGAATTCAGTAAATGTTCACTGGTGAGAAGAAGGATAACTGCTGCATTATTAAAACAAGTCAGATGGAGCAAGAGATATGATCAGGTTGTACGCACACCAACAGTTGATCCAGATTATATAGACTATTTTATTTTAAACGGAAACCAAGCGCACCAAGATGTTGGTCAATTGCACAGGAAAACTATACAACTAGGTGCACACAAAAGCTGTATCAAAAGCCATATGGCCCCTAGACTCACAAGTCAGTCTTTAGACACTTGCTTAACTAAAGACTGATGACTTTCTCCCTGATTTTGTGTTTAGATGGGCGGATACAATTTCACAGTTTAAAAAAAACTCCCTACGTTGCAGAACCAATAGTAAATCTGCAGGGCGGCCCTTCGGTGGCTCGCTGAACTCTTGTGCTTGTAAACATAGTCCCACTAGAAACACGTGTAGTGGTACAAAATGGCTGAGCCGCGCTCGCAGAAAACGCCGTCAAAGTTAGTGGATGTTTGTCATGTTTGCGGCGACACATTCTCGCCAATTAAAAGAAACAAACATAATCTTTTACAAGGCCATGACTCATCCGTCCGGGTAGAAAACCAGCAGAGCTTTTAGCTATGTATATATATATATATATATATATACACATATCACATTTTTCACATCGCTGTATCACCGTTTAGACTAATCCGATGTTTGTAAAGTCTATAAACACAATGATTGAACAAACATTACTATTTCTGTGTGCACGTTAAGCTGGGCTAACCGTTAGCTGTTAGCCCTGTTAGCTGTTAGCCCTGTTAGCCGTTAGCGGTGTCTGTAATAGGTAATAACTCATTAAATGGTCCGTTAAAAAATGTTTTTTCCAGCGGATATCTTAGTTACAACATGATTGAGCTAGCAAAGCAGTTTTGTGTTGCTATGTGTGGTATTTATTCAGTTTTGGGAAATCACGATGTCTAGAAAGCATCAGTGGCTGCAGCTGACAGGGACAGCTAACAGCAGCAGCAAAGCCTCCCGTTGTCGGATACGACATGAAACTACTCCAGTTAGCTCAATCATGTTGTAACTAAGACATCCGCCGGAAAAAATATTTTCTTCACGGATGAGCACACGTTTGATAAAACAAAGTTAAATCTCTCGGCATCCATTTTCAAGCTCTCTGTGTGTTTGTTTCCTTGCGAACGAGAAAAGGGGGAGCGCACATTTCCGAGTAGGCGTGTCCTTTTCAAAAATGCAAGAGGCGTTGCTTTGTTGCCGGCCGTTTTTGCCCGTGTGTTAAACACACTTTAGAAAGGAGTGTCCCCAGACTATCAGAAGGCGGAGATCTCTGATTGTCTGGTGGCGAGACTATATGGCCCCATACCTCTATTTTAGCATTTGTATTAATAAGCCAAATTTGTTCGTGTTAACAGGTAAAAATATAACGTCTCCACTTGTCAAATGCGCGTGAAGATGACTAAATATGCCCTGTTAACAAGTACACTTCTGACGTCTTAAAACGTTTGATATTGGGTGCAACCATTTCAACAATTTCGGAGGGGACTGGATGATATATAACATGAATGCTTAAGTCATTTGTTTTACTACTGCTTTATATTTTGGTGTCATGATTCACCTGGTGGAACTCCAATTTAATAAGTCAGCAGTGATAAAAATGTATAAACTGAGACATCAAGGCAGATGAGTCGAACATTACCTGGTAAATGTCAACTTAATTCACTTTACATGGAGCTAAAATTCTTAGAGAATTATGTAAAAACGTTTGCCTCGTGTTACTGTCTGTTCAGGAGTAGGTTTTACCGTGAGCTAGCTCGGGCTCTCAGTTTTTTTAGTTTAAATTTAACCTTGGTTCTGGTAATCCACGGTTTCTGGTTGTGGAGTGATTTAACTGTAGCTTTGTGGTACAGTTTCTTCTGTTCTTTTACAAATTAACTCCATCACAGACACAGACAATTCATTGATTTCATCTGTGACTTTAACGGTGGTGTCCTGGATTCATCTCTTGCGTCACAGGAGGCATCCGCAGCAGTTTGTTTCCAAGTTTAGACCTCACCAAATCTGGCCAAATGGTTGCTCCTCCTGAACTCATGCAACGCTGCTCTGTAACCACCTCTCAACTGTGCACAGCAGTGATCCACAGTGTTTATTCCGAGCAGGAACAGGACAGCATCTCACATTTCCACCGTCACACCCGTCCATATTCACAGTAAAGCACAGACTTCTCCTTCTCTCACCAGAGTCCTTCACTCTGTCAGATCGGCATATAGAAAAAGAGTTCATGGTTGAATGACACTGTGCAGTAAGTTTTGGTATTACAGTTCCTGATATCCTGTTGGTAACTGATGCTGCATGGAGGTCATCCAGTTTAACTTCCAACACCTGTACAATGGCTAGCAAGATGCTAGGTCAGCTATGCCCATTTCTTCTTCGTCTTTTTCTTGATGTTTACATTTGAAAACCTCAATCTGATAAGCTAGCAGCTAGTTAGCAGAAGTTGACAGACTGGTGAGCTGATGTCCTCATCCCGATGAGTGACTTGGAACGACACACGGCTGCTGTCCAACGCCAGCCAGCAGCTCTATCTTCCTCTTAAATTGGTTTCAAGAAGTTTACACTCTAGCAATGTTAGCCAAACTTTCTTATTTGAATACAACAGAGCATAAAGCAGGGTAATTGGGAACAAATAATATTTCAATTCCAAAGCTACGAGTTTGTTAAAAGTGAGTGTTGAAATGACAGAGGGTGTTGCATGGTCTACAGATTGTAAGTTGACTTGACTCGACATGTTAAGCTAACCTCAGCTGATAAAACCTGCTTTAGCTACAAATCTGAAGCCTGAAGTTTCAGTAATTAAGATGAATTTGATGTTTCATTAGTCACTGTTACCACTGTAAACTAGGCTATACGTGCAGTGCTAGAATGGGACTGAGCAAAGGGTCATTTTTGTGAGTACAAAGTTATCATCACTCACAGAAACAACGCCCAAAACCACTAAAATAAGCTGTATCCTTGCAGATGTACAGTTTTCTGGTGCAGGCCTCAGATTGAAACCAGAGGAAGAATTACTGTCTTTGTGTAAAAACAGGGGTGAGGTGTTACTGATGTCACTTGGCCATCACTAAAAAACAAGAGGGTTCATTTTGCCAAGTCAATCCCCCACTTATCCCACAGTAGGTGATATAACGACATGCTGCGTGAGTTGTGAGCTGCGGGCTGTAAACCTCAGAGAGTGAGATCATTATTTAAGAGCCTGAGAGGGTCTGAGGGAGTCATTAAAAACAGCAATCTGTATTTGTAAAGATGCCTCTTTGTAGAATTGAATGCACCTTATTACCAGGGTGAAGTATGATCAAACCCTGCGAATTTAAACCAGCAGCCCTCTGCAGCAGTGTGCACTTACTCACAGTCTAGGAATTAACAGCCCTCTCATCTCGCAGGGCGGCGTGATTCAAACAGGTTCTTCTAATAGACTAGTCAGCCTGTAAAGCACTGTGGCGGAGAAATAATGCTGCTGAGCCAGCAACATGGGAACACACAAACACACACACCCACTAAGGCCATTTGAAAAAACACGAGAAAACCTCACTTAAACCTGTGAAACTGAGTCAGTAGAGGGGTCTAGGAATGAGTCCTTAGACCCAGGAATGAGTTAGCATTTTAGCACTCAAGGTTGCCTCGTCTCAAAGTCAATAGTTTTTTGAATTTTTGGTTAGCGTGCCACAAGCTTAAGAGACACGCTTTGTTCTACGACATAAAATATGTCAGTAAAGATCCTACTGGTGAATTTGGAAGATTTTAGTTGTCTTATGGCCAGTATACACTGTGCGATTTTGGGCTGTCCCAGACGAAAGATGGCCATCGTGGGAGAAATGTGGCGATATCTTTGGTCGTGGCTCTAAAACGGTGGTCTACTGTGAGACAGGTTCAAGGACGGCAGTTGTCAACGTCTTGCGACCAAAGATAACCTGAGATAAAATTCTGACAGAAATTTAGGATGACTGTCTCACAGCGTGACAGCTGCTACGACCTACGTCTACTAATCAACCAATAGAAATGCAGCACGAAATGACACAATGGTCACCACGACACCGGCGCTAAACCCAAACAAATGATCGCTTGCCATGGAGGTAAAACAAACAAAAAGAAGTGTGTGGAACTCCCAGAAAGAGGAAAGTTTGGTGGAGCTGTGGCAGCAGAAGCCTTGTTGATTTGATGTTTCATGACCGCCAGAAAAAAGACGCTGCATGGAAGGAAACTGCGAAGGAGCTGCAACTTCCAGGTGAGCAAGCTACCTATGGTGGCGCAGATGGATGAGGCACGCTGATGCGGTGCATGGTGATGACACTGCATATTGACGTACGTTGTAACCTGCGATTCAGTAGTAAACAGCCATCGTACAATCTGCACACATCAAACCTGACGTCGTACCAAAGTTTATTAGATCCACGTCTCACAGTGTGTCATGCAATGGTCTTATAAGATTGCTAAAATCGCACAGTGTATAGAGGACATTAAAAAGGTGAGTAACAAGTGGCTAAATGAGACTACAGAACATCATCACACCAAACAACACATTCTCACTCCGTCACATGTCTACATTTGGTCATGGACTTTCCACGTCCACATATGACGTCCAAGGTGCGCTGGGTGTGTTGGTTGTTGACGTTCTGGGACGCCGTGTCAACTTCAGCCTGTTACATGCATTGTCTGTTTTCAAAATACACTTCTGTTTTGAAGAGCGAGATAGTAGTGAGCTCGGATTAAGTTGAAAAGCCTTTATATCAAAACATGGCTGGTTACATTTAAACACTGACCGGTTTTGACTCTCTGCTCTTCATCAGGGTGCAAAAGGGTGGACAGGTGTCAAGCAAACATTTTATAAGCTTGGAAGGAGGCATCACCCAATCCTGATTAATAAGTCAGCACAGGTGGTTGACAGCAATGGATTACAGTAAGTGGCCATTTTGAAAGTGACACGTCTCCACAAGTGTTTAGAAATAAAAAGGAAAATCCCTGTGCTAAAATGAAAAACTACTAACCAAAAAACGAGTAACTGTCGAATTAATTTTGCTGTTGCAGCTGATCTAGAAGGAGCTAGTTTTAAAACCAAAGTCGTGCCAAACAGCAGTGAAGTGTGGCCGGCGGCGAGCTGGACCTTAATAGCATCGCAACTGATGCAGATAAAAATAAAAGATGAAAGTTCAGTATTTCCCTCTGAAATGTAGCAGAGCAGAAGCATGAAGTAACAAAAACTGAAAATACTCAAATACAAGAAACTAAAAACTACTTCAGTACAGTATTTGAGTAAATTAACTTTTTTCTTCCACTAGGTATTTATGAAACCACTGCTATTTACTGACACACACACACACACACACACACACACACACACACACACCAACTGTTCTCTGGTTAATCTGCATGAATATTTATCACTGTTTCACAGGGACACTAGCTAAGATGCAATAATTGAGTTGGAGTGGCCATAACCAGTGTTTCCACTGGGACCAATAAAGACGTTACACGACCAGCTGTGGGCTCTCGCTCACACAGACCTGCAGAGACGCTCTAATGGCTTCACAAGTCTGTGTACAGCGGTGTGTTAGAAGCTCTGGAACAGCTGTAAAGGCGGAGGTGCGTCCGAGGCTTTAAATTTTATAAAAAGGACGTCTGCTTGACATAAACCCTCGTCCATCAAGGACAGAGACGAGTGGTCGTCTCTTCTGTGGGTCTGTGTTGATGTTAGCGTGTCTGAGTGCCTGTCGATGTGCAGTACCATATGCAGGGTCATCAGTGACGCCCCCGGCCATCATATGCTGAGGGACCACCAAATTTATCTGGAGCCAACAGATGAGGCGTCACCGTCTGTCTGATGTAAGCGGAGTGGAGCCGAGCCTCTCCCAACATAAACCAACAACACAGGTCATTAACTGTGTTCAGACTTCAGTGGACACAACTGGGAAGAACTGCTTCACAGTACAGTGTTATGAGTATTAGGTAATTACATAACAGTTGTCCGGGTGTGATTCTAACAAATATCCAAATATATGGTTGCAACCAAGAGGCAACTTCTGGCAGCTGAAAAACAAACCCAATAGGGATGCATGATATTAAAATTTTTGCTGATATCCAACAACTGATAACCGATCCTGATAACGATATACCTACTTTTGTCCCCACCTAATTTTAGTCATCATCAACTCTCTTCTGTAGTGGAATTAGCATCATATTATACATGCATACTCTTATCGTGACGGCATGTTGGCCAATTTTCATAGTTTATTCAAAAGCTGACATTGGTTGATACAGATGACGTGCTGATATTATCATGCATCCCCAGAAGCCAACGTGGAAAGTGCCAAAAAACTGCAGTTCCTCTAATGGCCACTTGAGGCTGGCTCCAAAAGTGAGTCAATCCCCACAGACCCCCACGTTAAAATGCCCAACTCTACAGCAGAAATAAACTGCAGACCAGTTTCGGTGGGAAAGGACAGGGGGCCAATAGGTAATCAGCCAATCACGTGCAATCAACTCAATGCATTTAGTCCATGGTGAAGACGAGCTGCTGAAGTTCAAACGGAGCATCAGAATGATGAAGAAAGGTGACTGAAGTGACTCTGAACGTGGCATGGTTGTTGGTGCCAGACGGGCTGCTCTGAGTATTTACTGGGATTTTCAGCACAACCATCTCTAGGGTTTACAGAGGATGGTCCCAAAAAGAGAAAATATCCAGTGAGCCAAAATGCCTTGTTGATGCCAGAGGTCAGAGGTCATGGCATGGTTTAAACACCACAGCCTACCTGAGTATTGTTGCTGAGCGTGTCCATCCCTTTATGACCACAGTGTACCCATCTTCTGATGGCTACTTCCAGCAGGATAACGCACCATGTCACAAAGCTCACATCATCTCAAACATGACAATGAGTTCACTGTACTCCAATGGCCTCCACAGTCACCAGATCTCAGTCCAATAGAGCACCTTTGGGATGTGCTGGAACGGGAGATTCTCATCATGGATCAACTGTGTGATGTCATCATGTCAATATGGACCAACATCTCTGAGGAATGTTTCCAGCACCTTGTTGAATCTGTGACACCAAGAATTAAAAAGGGGGTCCCACCTGGTACCAGCAAGGTGTACCTAATAAAGTGGCCTGTATATACTTAATATACTGCCCTGCACTAACACTTTCAGACAGATTTATATTTGTGTTACAGGGCTGTATGAAAGTGCCTTGAACTGACACGTAACAGTTTAAAAATATAGATTGTTTAAGGAAAGCCCACTGCTGGTCCTAAACACTTTCTATATTGGTCAGGGCCACAGGATCAAAGTTAAATGGGCCGATGATGTGTTTAAGTGTAAGTCAACACAGAGTAGAAAACATTTTTCAATCTCCCTTTGAAACGTGATGTCTGGAGGTCAATAATAAGGGCCAGCTGACACATCCTTCTCTTTTTATCTCCTCTCAGAGAGCACACAGCCTCACTTCACTGCAGCTGTTCCAACACCCGATCCACTGCTTCAAACCTCCACTCTCCACTGGCTCCTGGTAAACAGGATCTCCATCTTGAAGGTATAAAACACACCACGGGTATTATTCCACTCAGAGTGCACCTTATCATGCTGAAAGTCTGTGTGGATAACCTGAGTGGGACGTCACCTCGGACATCTAACCTTGGCGTACAGGCTGAATTACTCTGAACCGAGAGCTCTAAATTAAAGAAAGCATTTTCTCTGTCACACACATACACACAAGTGATCCTAGTTAACCTCAGCACACAAGGTTTATTCCCCCGGTGACCAAAAGCAATTCCCTTTTTCTTCTCTCTCTCAGCTCTACTTTATCTGTAAACCCAGACCCTGAGTCATTCCCTCGACCTTTCCATGCATCAGCCGCCATCTTTGGACCAATCTACCTCTCTCTATACTACACACATAAACACACACACACACACACACATCAACACACACACATACCGCAGCACTCACAAGAAAAATATGCATAAAGGAGGAGTGTGAAGGGGAGGAGGACAAGTGGCCTTCTGATCCTGTTAACTGCAGAACAGCGGAGGGGTTTGGTTCGCTCACACTGGGTAATTAGACTGTCACTCAGCCGGCTGCTGCTGCAGTTTGTGTGTGTGCATGTGCTCGCGCTGCGTTTGATTGCCTCAGTGACCTCTGACCCTGAGGGAGCACATATACCTGCTGGGGAGGAGAGCAAGGGTCAATGTGAAGAGCTAACAGAACAGAACTGTAGATCTGATTCAAAGGGTCGGAGCACAGAGAGAGAAATATTGGCTTGTATAAACGGATACTCTGCTAAGTGGGGCTGACATTCATGCACAGTGAAGTGGAGCTACAGCTACAGCTCGACTACTGTCCTTGTCCCAGTATACAAGCACGGGAGGGGAATCCATTTATTGAGCCAAGTATGTGCGACTCCTCTACGATAGGTGGAGATATGCCCCCTTTCAGCTTGTTAGTATTGGACCTTTTTCCTGTTGACCTATTACGTCACAGACCAAACAGTGGACAAACAAGTTAGCTACGGTTAGCTAGCTGCTAACTGCTACCATGGTGGACAACTTTACAGCTCTGTACATTTGGTCCGTCCAAAAAGTCACGGCTCTGGATGTAGATTTCTCCATGTTGTTACCGGCTTCTTCTTCTCTGACACATTTAATGCTAATCGAGAAACTGTGGAGCATGCTCAGAGCGCCTCGGCCAGTTTGGGTCTGATTGAGTCACATGATCTGGGTGTGTGATTTCAGTCACACTAACATGTTTACATGCATAAAAGTCCAGTTTTAGTCAGACTGACACGATTAATCGATGTTTTCCGATGTCATGTAAACGTAACTAATGACTTGTATTAGCAGGGAGATCCATTACGTCAAACCAAGCGCTCCCAGTTTCTCCTGAGGCTGTATCAGCAAAGACAAGCGTGCATTATTTATGCACAGAAAGAAGAGGGCAAGACAGCACTGTAAACAAATCTGAGAGTGACAGAGGGGTTAAATGTAGTGAGAACAAAGCTCCTCAGGAACAACAATGTGCCTGAATCAAGGAAACCCAGGGATGGTGATGAACAGCAACGTCCGAGGATGGCTTACTCTCCTAACACAGAACAACATGCAGTAGCTGTCATTTCTGCAGAACATGGCTGTATAAAGACAACTGCATACAGTGTTGAAGACGGGGCCTGGTTCATTCCTATGACAGCTGCTCATCAAGCCAAACAGATCTACTGCCATGCATAAAATTACCCGGATGATCGAGACTTCCGCCAGCAGAACTGTTCACTTCTGGTCTAGCTCTTCGCTAACTAGACTGGGGATAAAGTATTTCAATTGTGCACATAAGTACGTAAGTTAAGGGGGCGGAAGTCCGAGTTGGGGTCGATGGGTCCAACAATCACTGCTTTCACCCAGGAGGCCCGCAACATTGTGAAGCCAAATCCTGTTGGGTTTTTTCCTTATACACAACCACGTGATTTAGTTGGCAAAACGTAACCATGTGTGTTTGCTGTTAAAGGAAGAAAAGGTCAATTCACGGGATGGTGGCATCATTTCACCGAAGTTGTATCTTGTATGACTTAATGTGAAAACACAACCCGGTCTCACTCCACGTCCTTTAACGTCAGCATGATACACGGCTGGTCGCCGGTATAGTTTAATGGTGCTCGATGGCGTCGTGGGGAACACAGCGGGACATGAACAAAAGTTAAGGCGACCAAAGTGTGAATAGGATGGTGGATGGGTCTGTCACCTGGGAGAGCGGTGTTTGTATCCCGCAAGATTATAAAGCCAAACCCTGATCTTTTTTCCTAAACCCAACCATGTGTGTTTGTTGTTGAAGGGAAAAAACATCAATTTACAGTGTTACACTGATGTGGTGCTTTTATTTTGAAAGAAGACTGTATGCAATTGATACATTTCCTGTGAAAACAGAAGTGTATTTTGAAAGAAGACAATGCTATAATGGCAGAACTTGACACGGTGTCCCAGAACATCAACAACCAACACACCCAGGGTGCCTTGGACGTCATATCTCAGCTTGGAAAGTCCATGACCAAACGTGGACATGTGACGAGGTCGAAGTGAGAATGTGTTGCTAAGGTCCGTAGGATTCATCCTCTGGGTACCTCAGATTTCTGCACCAAATTTCATGATCATCCATCCAGTAGTCGTTTAGATATTTCCGTCTGCATCAAAATGGCAGAACAACTTAAAAGCACCTCTGATAAGAAACAGGCACACTTTGGATGAACACATCTATATACATCTAAAACCATCACAAAAACAAAGTCAGTTCCTGTTGCCCGACCAGTCTGAGCTTTGAAGTGACAACAAAGACTTAAGTTAGTCGAAGAGATGACTCTGATCACCACTGGTCACAGCATTTGATCAAGGGTCTTCTGAAGAGTAGACGAGAGACTGCGATTATTTTCGTTGTATTTAGCTATCTTTTCAGAGTCCCAAAGAACCAAGAAAAAAATTGTGATTAATATTTTGACCATTTATTTTCAAAACAGTCCTTTGCTCATCTTTTTCCCAAGGCCTCCTTCACTTCCTCTGCCTTTACATCTCGTGTCCTTCTCTTCCTCTCCTTTGTTACACCTCTAATGTCTGAACTAAAGGCAGGGTCAACACCCTCCTCCTCCTCTCCTGGTGGTTCACCATCTTAATTAGAGCCAAATCATCCAGTGAGAGATGAGGAGAGGTGGAGGACAGGAGGGGCGAGGGAGACGGCGGCAGCACAGAGACCTGTGATTACTCTGGGGGGGGAGGACGCCACGCATCATGCAGTTCCCGCTCACTGAATCAGGGCAAGGACAGAACACACTCCTAATGATTCCCTACAAAGCTAATTAGAGCCTCTCTGTTTCACATCCAGCCCCACAGGTTGTGATAACTCATACAGGAGCAGCCACCTAGTGAAGAGCAGTCAGTCATTTATCCACCGTGCCTTTTGGTCTTTCAGTGCTCCTGATATCAGGATTCCTCGTGATACAGATAAACAGATTTGCTGAGGTCCCACTGTGTGCGTTTATACATGTGTACCTATTTTTTCTCTCCAGTGTAATTGATTCATTGACAGCTCTTTTATTCAGCACGGCTAATCCAATAAACGGATTATCAGGTTAGTATACGGAGATGTTGGTGGAGGGGAAATAAGTAGACTGTACAGCACTGTAAAGCAGAGACACACACATTCAATTCCAACTGACCGTTCAGTAAACCCTGCATCAAGAGCAGGGATCGTCCAATCACAGCTTAGCAACCGTAACTAGGCTATAGCAAGAAAAACTCTCTGTATATAAAGACTTTTGAGGTTTGTGTACTTTTTGGTCTTTTTAAAACCAAATGGCCTCAAAAAGTGTAAGAACTTGATTTAACTGTGTATTTATCTGTTCTAATCCATCCATCCATTTTCATCCACTTATCCGGGGCCGGGTCGAGGGGGCAGCAGGCCAAGAAAAGCACCCCAGACATCCCTCTCCCCATCTCCTCCTGGAGGACCCCGAGGTGTTCCCAGACCAGATGAGATATATAATCCCTCCAGTGTGTTCTGGGTCTACCCCGGGGCCTCCTACCAGTGGGACGAGCCAAGAATATCCAGCGGGAGGTGCCCAGGAGGATCCTGATAAGATGCTGAACCACCTCAACTGACTCCTTTCGACGTGAAGGAGCAGCGGCTCTACTCCGAGCTCCCTCCAGATGTCTGACTCCTCCCCCTATCTCTAAAGGCCCTGACACACCAAGCCAACGGCCGGCTGTCGACCAAAGTCGGGCCGTCAGTGAGCATCTGTTGCCCTTGTTTTTGCGGTGTGTCCCGCACCGTCTGCACTTCAGTGTAGGCGACTTTTTGGCCGATTGAGCATGTTGAATCGGCAGCGGAGCTTGTCGGTGAGAGAGATCACTCTGATTGGCTGTTCAGGTTTTATTTCCTCGCCCCTGTAGCGAGTGAATCTGCCTGTAGTGAAACCGGGGCTAACCGGTGCTTCCTCCTCAGGCTCCACTTCACTCAGCTGCCCCACAGACCCGCTGCTTCTTCACACTTTAACCTGAATAACAAACCGGAGCTAGCTGGGAGCGGCTAGCGGAGCGTTAGCCGCAGCATGACCGGAGGGAAGCACAGCCAGTTAGCCTCCGCTAGTCTCTGAGCTAGCCCCGGCTCTCCGTTTGGATCCAACCGGAGCACCGAGCCCTGGTTTGTTATTCAGGTTAAAGTGGGAAGAAGCAGCGGGTTTATCGGGCAGCTGAGTGAAGTGGAGCCTGCGGAGGAAACACCGGGACCGTCTGGATGTAATAGTCCGTGGAGGTGCTGCGGTGCTCGGCTGCACAGATAGGAAACCCCTCGGCTGACAGGATGTACCACTCTCTCACTCCGCTCTCTCTCACGCAGGCGCAGAACGTACGTGCTACTTGGCCGTCGGATGTAGTCCATGTAGTGTGTTCAAATGCAACTGACACAGGGCGACGTGAGGCGACGTAGACGACGCAACAGTTGGCTTTCGTCGCCGCTAGTTCTTTGATGCCGGTTTGGTGTGTCCGCACCTTAAGGCTGAGCCCAGACACCCTACAGAGGAACCATATTTCGGCTACTTGTATCCATTATCTCATTCTTTCGGTCATTTCCAAGAGCTCACCATAGGTGAGGGTTGGGACGTAGATGGACCAGTAAATCGAAAGCTTTGCATCATTGCTCCTGCTAACTTACCTACCAACAGTTGAAACCACCTACCTCCAAGGACAAGGAGCACATTGTTAACTAACAATGAATCACCGCCTTGTGTTTGCATGCCTCTGTGAACCAGCCAAGTTACAGTTTACATCCATGTCTTTTCAGACTCATATGGAGACATGACAGTTGACGGTTCTTCAAATATGGGCGATGCTGCAAAGAAGCTACAGATTCTAAAACATAGATGCTTCACACCTTCAACCTGGCAGCACACAAGATCTATACAACCAGCAGAGACAGAGCTTTGAGGATTCTCTAGTCGAACGTGTTGGTTTATCCAGCTACAGTCACAGATGTAGCTCAGATGCATTTTTGGACTGCCTGCCTGTACCATGCGTGAGCCAGTTGTTTTTTATGTTCATGTGACACTTTTTTATATCATTAGTTTCTTCAAACAGCAGTGCAGCAGTTGTTGGTGTGAGAATATACTACATGAAGTCTGTGGTAATGACAGTTTTCACAGTTTAGTTTTTCCCCTGAACAATCCTGGAAATCTGCCATTTAGTTCCTGGCAATGTCACGTTAAAAGGAGCATACTAAATGTCAAAACATCAGGCTTAATAAAAGTATGTCTTTGAAAAGCTTATTCTTTGGTATTTGCTGAACTATTAGGTTTCACCACTTCACCTTTCTCACAACAAACACTGCATCTCACAGGCATTTATTTTCAAAAGCAGGAGCAATGCAAATTAGATTTTGTGCCACTTTTTTGACTCACACGGGGAGCAGACGAGGACCTTCTGCAGTTTAAGAGTGAAAATCTGAATTCTGTTGGAAATGTTTTTATGCACGTCTTCTGAATACGACAATCACTGCTTGCTTTCAGTGCAGGTTTTGCCTTTAAAGTTTTTTAATTTGAGTTGCTGTGGAGGGACGTGTGAGCATGCATTTATTAAGCATCAGAAGGAAGAGATGAGTGATGTCTGATTAGACTGAGGTATCTGACATTTGAATTCAAACCTAATATCCTTTAATTGGTAGATTTATGGTCAGTGCTTAACAGCTGGTGTAGTTTTTAATAGTGTAAGAATACAAGACTGAATCCACTTATTGAAACTGAATCCTTTAAAATCCCTGAATCTAATTACATTACCACATTTACAAGTAATTTAACTACCTAAAACTCAAGTCTAATTAATGTTGACAACCTGTAGCTACAACCTGAAAATGAGACGGGCATCAGAAGATATTAAAGATTTATCAAACCTGACACGTTGTTAAAACAGGTGTAGCCTTGTGACTTGTATTTCTCATGAGTGATCAAAGTGCTGGAGGTCCTGATTCAGAGATATTTAATAGATCAGCCTTGAATATTGATATGTATCAAAGTTCAAACAGGAGATTCCCCTGAAATTGACGAGATGTGATCAGACAGATAATGTCTCTCTGTCAGCCCTACAAGAATTAAAGAGTTATGTCTCTTTTCCCTCATCACCATGTGATGCAAGGAAACCAGAACCAGAAACACTGATATCAGTCCTGGTAACCATATTCTTTAATTTTAAAGGTAATTAAAGTGAATTAGTGGGTTAGTTCTGATGATTTTTCACTAGCACCAAATGATTCGTCAAACATCAAGCATGTCTGTTGACTCGTCTTAAGACTTAAATATGTCAATAACTATCTAACGGATCACCATGAAATCTTGTGCAGAAATGCATGTTCCCCAGAGGATGAATCTGTCAGACTTTGGTGATCCCGAACATTTCCTCAAGCAGCACCATGAGGTTGACATTTGTAGCTTTGAGTGAAATATCTCAACAAGCACTGGATGGTCGAACATGAATTTCTGTACAGACATTCAGGGTGCCCAGAGGATGAATTCTAATAACTTAACTTCTGACTTTTCCTCCAGCGCCATAATTGGGTCAAATCTTACTTTGTCCAATACTTTGATTTATGACCAAACACTTGCAGAGCTAATGACCCTCTATTAGCCTCAGCTGTACTTTGTATTTGGTGCTAATTAGCTAATATCAGCAAGCTTACGAACTTAGCTAAAATGTTGAACATGGCAAACACTACACCTGCTCAGCATGTTAGCACATTTAGTTCAATGCACCGAAGTCTGACAGGCTTAAAACCATTAAAATAAAATGTACTTATGGAACCACTGAACATCCGACTCCTTAGAGCTGGCATCACCAAATAGTGGACCGCGGCTCAGGCATGGACCAAGTAATGGATCTATCTGGACCTGTGTCCAATTTCTGACAAATGAATGAGTGTTGTTTGTTTCTCTCGACGGTCACGGCTAGACTACAGGCACAGATAGTCCAGGTAATATGGCAATTGTTTACTGTGATTATGGCACCACTCAAATGAGTCAATCAAATTGATTGTTTACCGGAAGAGAGATGTGGTAATGAGAGGACATAAGCCCCTTTTACACTGCCAGATTTTTGGTGAATGTTGGGCCATTTTGCCAGCCAGCTGCGAGCGTTTAGACACACAGAGCCGGATTGGCGAGTTGATCCGAGGTGCCCAATTTTCCGCCTCGTAGGGTAGACATATTGGCACATTGTGTATAAACAAAAGTAGGTAGGTGGCATTTTGCTGCACTCCCCGATTTTGTTTTTATACTGCCAATGCTGAAAAAAGACTGATTGGGCTTTCCTGCAAATCTGCACAACTCCTGTTTAAAAAGGGCTAGTGCTTGCTCAAAAGTTAAGGAAGTTGACACAGAAAACAGAGTGTTTGAAAGTGAACGGATGGACCAATATCTGTTCATTCTTCTTTTAGTGCAACAAAATGCTGAACAAGACTTTTTTTCGGTCACTAAAATGTTACCTTTGACTTTCATAAACTGAAATCACTCTGATATAGTGACAGCTACAGCTATGCCTACACCTATACTCTTTGAATCTGGCGCTACACTAAGGTTAAGTTACCCAACCAACATTGTCGCCAACTTGTCAATGGATGGCACCCACTTGTCACTGAAAGCGGCCACGTCCTTAATTCTGCAAAACTCTAAGCCTTCAGTAAATTTACACGGATGAGTTACTATAAAAATTCACTGCCAGTACAGCTGTCATGAATGTTGAAACTAGCTATAGAGACCAAAACTGTTTTTATTTCTGCAGTAAAGTGGCCATTAGAGGAACTGCAGTTTTTGGCACTTGAGCGTTGGCGTCATTTTTCAGCCCTGGAGGTTGCCACTTGATAAAAACACAGGTGCAACCAAGAACGACAAAATAAGAAGACAAAATGAACAAAAGATATACATTGAAAAAAGAGAGGAGGACATGCACTACAGTCTTTTCTCCTAATAAAAGCTTCATTATTCAACAGGAGCCCACTCAGCTGTGGCTGTGCATATGCTGAGGAAGTCGACGTTCTGCTGCTGCCACTGTCACACACAATAATTATTAATGAAACTGGTCCCAAGGGTCAATTAATTTTCAGAGTTAGTACAGCTCCTTTTCTCCTCCCTGCCTCCTTGTTTCCTATATGAGCTCTGCTCCCTGCTCCTTTTATTCTTTCATTAACGCTCCGGGCTCATCAGTAAGCATGGCCCACTTTAGGCTCAATTTAGACGAGCTGCTTCTATATGAGCCAGCCGGTGAATTGTGATGTCACGCCCATTGTCTGCCAATTACAATTCAATTTAGCAGAAGAAACGCTCTGGAATGTGATTATAGGCGATAGATGGTGTGTGTGTGTGTGTGTGTGTGTGTGTGTGAGGCAGAAAGTGTTAGCGAGCGCTCATTGTGTGAAGAGATTTGTGATGTTTTCCACCTTTCACTCAGCACTTTCATATGCTGAAGTGGCTTCCAGTTCTTCGTCCTCCTCCTCCTCCTCCTCCTCCTCCTCCCAGTTCTCCGGAGACTTTTCCACAGTCAGTTGGCTTAGCTTTTTCAGACAGCGTGACATTTGCACCTCCCCACTGCCTCGCTAAGCTGAAGCGATGAATACAGCAGGCAGCGACACACATACACACACACACACACACACACACCATACTGTACATATGCACATACTAGCTGCAGGACTAGAAGAGCAGAGTCTGATAATACGTGTTGGAAACCTGTCTGTGGTTTTATGTGAGCATGTCATGTGTTCAACAGCTTTTTATCTGCATTATTTACAGCACATATTCCTCCTGTGCACGCTGCCTCCGTCACTTTGCACACCAGCTCACTGCGACTCAAAACAGATGAGGCAGGATACAGATTTACACTAACTACAAATACTGGAAGTAACGTTTATCTCTGAGAAACTAATTCAAACACACACAATTCAACATGTCAGATCTGGGGGCTTTAACCTTTTCTTCCGTGACTTAAATGCCCTGAAAACATATTTCCTGAATCAGCTTTTCATTATAAGATATAATAAAATAAGATAAGCCTTTACTGGTCCCCTGAGGGGAAATCCAGTTGTTGCAGCAGCACTAGGATAAAAAATAAAAAATAAGAGGTACAGTATATAAAACTAAGAAGAAGAGAAGTAAAATAGTGACCATACAAGAGCAATTAAAGTGACCGTATGTCAACAGCATACACATGACTAATGACTGCGTAATGAGACTTGGTGTTTGTCCACATCAGTGTATCATGGCAACTAGAACTGCCTCATGGTTGCATGCCTCTGACAACCAGTCAAGTTGCAGTTTACATCCAGCTCTGTCCACACTCATAACTAAGGATGGACCGATACATCGGCTGACCGATATATTGGGCCGATATTTGAGTTTTTTACTTGTATCGGTATCGGCCGATACACATGTGGGTTCGCAGATTTATTTTTCCCTGGCATGATTTACAGACAGGCATCCACGGGCAGCTCTATGTTGCTGAAGACCCTGCAGCACACATGCAGCGAATCCTACTGTGTACAGTAGTTGTTGTTTTATTTATGCTTCAGCTTAAATATTTGTTTATTTTATAAAGACATTACTGGAAGATTTAAGAGCACTGAACTCTTTTTTTTATTTGAATGTATAATAATAACAATAATAATATTCTACCTGTTCTACCTCAACTTTCCATCTTGTTTTAGTATTTTTTACTGTTCAATAAATGTTTCTTATTTTAAACTTGAGACCTGTAATATTTGTTATCATTGTGTCATTTTTTTGATGTAAATTGAGGGAGCAAAAGCAGTATCGGCCCCAGATATCGGCTCAAGAAAATCGGCAGTCCATAATCGGTCATCGGGGTGATGGAAAAAAATCGGTATCGGCATCGGCCCTAAAAAATCCATATCGGTCTATCCCTACTCATAACGTCATGAGTCATTGTGACGTTGACAATGCTTCAAAAATAGATGTTGCTGCAAAGAAACTACAAATTCTACAACATGTATGCTTCACACACATCTTCCCCCCGACAACACAGAAGATCCATCCACCTTATTCCTAGCCTCCTTGATCCCTTGCATGAATTATGTGTGCCACTTGCCACGCTGAAAAAAGAAAAAAGCGATCCGCACACCGAAAGAGCTCCCGTATGCAATTTTTATTTTGCGTGACGTTTCGAGCGTGATGCTCTTCCTCAGACTGCTAGACTGCCGGGCTTCAGGGATGTGTGTCCTTTTCTTTATCATACAACTTGCAATGCTGAACCAGAACCGGTATTTTCTACTGGTACCTAACAGTATGCTAATCCTCTTTCGTAGAGTGATTACGAAATAAAACGTGAAACACACCACCTGTTACACCTCAGAAGGAAAAACATGATATTAAGTCTCTCTAAGTCTGTCTTCCTTTTTAACCAAGCACGTTAGTGGTTAGCTTGCCCAAGCTAGCTTATGGTTAACATTTCCATCCATCCATCCATCCATCCATCCATTTTCATCCGCATATCCAGGGGCAGGTCGTGGAGGCAGCAGGCCAAGCAGAGCACCCTAGACGTCCCTCTCCCCAGCAACACTTTCCAGCTTCTCCTGGGGCTGGGATGAGATATGTAATCCCTCCAGGGTGTTCTGGGTCTGCCCCGGCATTAACATATTAACATGATATTGTATAATATAGATCAATCCAAAAACCAAACCGAAGTTTCCAGGGCTTTAAGGCCACAATTCAGTCAAATTAAATGTTAACTCCTCCAGAGGCTGCTTTCACACCTGCCCTGTTTGGTTCAGTTCAATCGAACTCAAGTTCATTTGCCCCCTCAGTGTGGTTCGTTTGTGCAGGTGTGAACACAGCAATCACACTCAGGTGTGAACACAGCAAATCAACCGGACTGAGACCTTCTTGAAGAGGTGGTCTCAGTCCGGTTCCAAAGGAACTCTGGTGCGGTTGGTTTGTGGTGAGAAGGTGTTCCGACCTGGATGTGAAGCAACTGCAGTCACATGACACATTGTTTGGGTTAAACATGAGCATGTTACAGTCCTGGAGGATTATTAATGTGCACCTCCTCCTGTACTGCCTTAATATGCACATTCAGCACATCCAATGCATCAAAACATTGTTTTCTAGTTGGAGCCGCGTTTGCCTCGTTTTCAAACTGTATGCTTTGACTAAAATGAACAATGACAGCAATATAGTCCACGATGAGCAGCGCTAAAATTAACCTGCGTAGTTGTCCCTCCATTGTGACATTAGAAAGTGTCACATTTATCTTGCAAGTGTACTCTTCTTCAACGTTTGCTTTACTTCCTGGATTTTTCCCACATGGAAATTCTGACCAATCAAGAGCAGCTTGACACACACACACACACACATTACAGTCTGTTATTCCCATCATGGCACAGTCCAGTCATTTCTCCTCTCTCCCCCTTTAGCACAGTGACTCTCCCCTCTCACTCTATCAGGTGACAGAGACCTTGACTGTGGGCCAGTCTCCAGTATTTCTCTGGGATCAGACGTCCAGTTCTTGTGTGTACATACTGTACATCGTCACTACAGTCCACTTACAGTATTCTCTGTATTCAGTTGAGTATACGGGCTGTTGGAAAGTCCATTGTATCTGCCAAATGTAAGAACGGAAAGACAGAGGAGAGGTGAACTAGGGGAAGATGGGTGTGTTTGAGAGGCTATGGTTAAAGGAAAACTCTGGCGTTTGACGAGTGTGGGCAAATCACCGCTTGAGGTGGCACCAAGTGAGGTGAAGACGCCTCCGTGCGAGTTGAGTTTCAAGTTTCAAGTTGAGCGAGTAATTTGTGTTTATCCCTGGTCTTTAACTTCATACACTTGTGGAGAGGAGAAGAAAGTGGAGAGACTGGACGGAAACAGCAGGAAAAACTGGAGTTCCTGTTGAGGTTTGAGGTCCATTAGAGTCGGAGTTTACACACAGACACACACATGTTGCTAACCAGCTACAGCTAACATCTGCTTAGTCTGTACATTGGCTGTCTGGGCCAAATAGAAACTTCATAAAAGTGGTAACATTTGCACGAATACAAGCAGTAACCTACAGAGCTGAAAAAAAAGCCAACATGGAAGTGCCAAAAGCTGCAGTTCCTCTAATGGCCACTTGAAGCTGACTCCAGGAGCGAGTCAATCCCCATAGACCCCCATGTTAAAACGCTCAACTTCATAGCATAAATAAAACATCCTTACAGCCTGGTACAAAAAATATTTTGGGCTGTTCAGCTAATTTTCCCCTTCATCTCAACAGTACGTGTGGTGAACGCTCCCTTTTAATTAAGGGCGTGGACACTTTGACAGTGTGTTCACACCGGGCACGAGGCGAATTTTTCGCGCGATAAGATTACATACAAAGTCAATTTAAAGACGCGAATAGACGCGAATTTGTGCCGGCGGCACGAATGATGCGAATGACGCAACGCGAATGGAGCAAACACGCGAAATTCACATCATTCGCGGCAAGTTCAAAATATTGAACTGGAGCGAAATATTCGCTTGATGCTGTGTCGGGGCAGCCTATCAGCGTTGAGATTTTCCTGTCGTCACCGACGTCACTGATGTGCTGCTGCCGTTGTAGTAAACAACATTCATTCAGGCGACATGTGACTTGCCAGATACAGTGAATATTTATTGATTTTCACACGCAAAAAACTCATCGGAGAAAGATGGATATTTATTTTGGTGCTAATATTCAGTGCAGGCTCCACTTCACCAACGGCGACTGGGATGCTCACCCTCACTGCAGGTGTCTGGGTTATGGAGAACGCAGGTAGCCTTCACACACTTCTCTACCACATCTGGATGGACCTCAATGGTCAACAACTGCCCCGCGTTGTTCCGAAAATGGAGGACAAGCTAATAATAGCTGTCTGTGGCCACCCTGAGCGTTATGACGTTACGTCCCCAAATTATAAGCTTCGGACCAAGAAAGTCCTGGCGTGGAGGAAAGTGAGTGAGGAGGTTGGTCTGCCTGGTAAGTTTTGAAAATTGATTCCAACTATCGGCTGTATGTTTCTATCAACAAAGTTAGCACTAGCATTAGTCCCAGTTAGCACAACCGATGTAGCTTGCTTTCCGGCCGGCATGCTTATATTTAATATTTACTAGCGGTGTCAACACACTGTTACTCACGCGAATGACTCGCATGAATGTCGCGAGTAAAAACAAATATTCCAGCGGTCAAACTCACGCGAGTAGAGCGAGGCGAATATTTTACTCACGCCCGGTGTGAACACACAGTGAGAGACAGGTTGCTGCTGTGATTAGCCGCTAGCTGTCTGCTAGGAGTCATCTCAGCTAGTCACTGAACTTGACACCTTTGCCATGTTTGTGTTCTTGGTAATTTTTAGAGAGGAGTTTCTCATGCAGTGATCTGACAAATATGGCTTGCTGTGCCGATCATCCAAGAAGTCTGTCATTTTTGTGGGGAATTACCTCAAAGATACTCTATAACTCGTTGTCCCAAATGGACCGTTATTGAGGGTCTCTCACTCGAGTTTTTGCCATGTGTCCTGCACTATTGGCCCACGTCAGCTTTTTTGCGGCTGATTCAGCATGCTGAATCGGTGTCAGAGACAGCAGAACCCATTGGCAGTTAAGCTCAGCGCACAAGAAGAGAAACGTAAGTGAGGAACGTAAACAAAAAGCTAAAATCAAGAGAAAGTGAGATCGAAACAAACTTGTTACATTTGGAAAGATTATATTTTCAGCATAAAGTTCATAATTGTTTGAGTAACTGCTCGCTAGCGCTAGTCAAATATTTGTTCTTTCAACATCAGGTTGTGTTGTTCATGGGCTAACTGGCTGACTAGCATCTTGAATCCATCCTGATGGTCTTCTGGTTTCCCCTTTTGAATGACGATTACAGACTACTGCCACCTGCTGGTATGGAGAGTTACTTCCTCTCCAGGAGGCATGGAATGTACATGCTACTTGGCTGTTGCCCATAGTCTTTGCAGTGTGGTCGATGCAACAGGCGACGCAACAGTTGGCTTTCGTCGCCCCTAGTTCTTTAATGTCAGTTTGGTGTGTCTGGGCCTGAGGGGTAACAAAGTCCAACTATAAGTGCCTGTAAAAAATTTAAAACGTTAAATTTTGTTTGTTTAATAAGTACCGAAAAGCAAAGTGTTCTGTGCCAAACTATTTCTTTGTTGGGACCAGCCATGTCTCTTCTTGTTGCCTGGCAACTGGTCCCAACAAATCTTAACAAGGGAAGAGTGGACAAAATGGACAAAAGAAAAGGAGAATAACTACCAGGTTGACAAACAGCGAAATTCCCCTGACAGATAATCGCCCTCAAACATGAATAATAGAGTGGGAGAGTTCAGTGAGGTACAAACAGGGCAGTAAACAGCCAAACAGCACGTACATAAACACACACTCACACACACACTGTGGAAACTGGGCAGGAGGCTGCAAGTGTTGCACCGACACAATAATGACTGCAGCTTATCTTTCATTCCAGTGCCACACAGCTCATTTAAATAAAACATTTCCCTCTTCCCCCCAACTGCTTCAATCCCATTTGTTTCCACATAAAGTACACACACAGCTACGCACACATACCTGTATGCATACAAACAGTTCCCACCTGATGCTGTTCAGGGACACAAGGCTCGCTCTGCCAACATTACAGCACAGGTAAAAGAGTTATTCACCGTGAAAGGTACACAACAATATGTGGGCTGGTGACGGAGAGAAAAACCAACAAATTATCACATATAATTTCATCACCTAAAAAAATATATACAGTCCTGTTCAAACGTTTGTAATCTGCTGTAATATTGATGTTTTCCTTCTTTCCTTCGATAATGACGATTCTAACAGAAACAAAAACTGAATGATTCAGATCCCAAATGTTTCATTTACATATGAAATAGTTTTGGCCCCAAATGAACAATGAAATGATTCAGACTTGTCCGACAGTGTTTCATGACGGGAGAATACTGTTGGAACTTCAGTTTCTAATTAGTTTTCTAGTCCAGTAAAGTGTCACTGACCCTCGATCATTACTGAACCACAACGGTGCAACTGGGTTCTAAATATTGAGCAGGTAGGTTTTTCTGTGCGCCCCCTGCAGTCGACTCATGGTTAGATTAAAGAGGTTTAAACCAGCATGTTCTTGATCCGAAGTCATCGAATATCGTCGCTTTGTCAGTGATTTCGGTGCTAGACACCAACGTCAAAGGCAACCTTACGTGGCAGTATGATACACCAACCATCAGCCAGACAGCAACTTTCGTAGCAGTATAATATACCGCTGGAAAGCATCAGGTTGAAATGTTGCTGGAAATGATGCAATATTCCGAGCTGCAAAGTCCCTATAGGACGAGTTCAAGGAGGGTGGATGGATCCAACAAACCAAGGACTTTGACCAGGAAGGCCGGTGTTCGCTTCCTGTATGAATGTAGAGTCAGACAATGATGTTTTTTCTCAACCGAAAATGTACGTTTGTTGCCTAAACCTAACCACGTGCTTTTGCGTGGCTGGACGTAACATTTCGTGGTGTTACGATACACCAGATCGGCCAGACAGCACCTGTCATGGCAGTACGATATGCTGCCGGACAGTGTCAGGTTAAAACACTGCTGGTCATGACATAACTTAAGGAGCTGGAAAGTCTCTATAGGGTGGGCAGAAGGGGAGGTAGATGGGTCAAACAAACCCTGAACTTTTACTCGGGAGCCCAGCGTTCACTTCCTGTATGAATGTAGAGCCAAATCATGATGTTTTTTTCTTGACTTAACTATGTGCTTTTCTTGCCTAAACCTAACTGCATGCTTTTATTGACGTCCCAGCATTGGTAACGCTGTTCTTGGTCGCAGAAGGACACCTCGTGTGTAATATGTAGACGTGAAAGGCCACTGACAAAGTGGCGATTTATGACGACTTGGGATGAGAACGTGTTGTTTAAACTGTGATTTGTCAGACCGTGGTACGTTCAGTCAACTCTGTCACTAGAGGAAAATAATGGCATTGTACGTTCTGTAAACCATGCGTACCTTACATTTGTAACTTTCTTTGTTTCTAAGGTGACATAGTAGGTTATATGAGCTGACTTAGATAACTGAAGGGGAAGGGAAAGGTGGATGGCGTGTCACATGGGCGATACGCCTGCTAAGCTGCAGACCACTGTTCAAGACCAACAAACAAGAAAACCGTTTGTTCTTTAGCGAGTCATTTAGGCACCAAACGTTGGTGTAATGACATTGGGTGAGAGGCAGGGTTCACCCTGGACTAGGGCTGCCACTAATGATTATTTTCATTGTCGACTAATCTGTCGATTATTTCCTCGATTAGTCGACTAGTCATTTCATCGAAAAATGTGTTGAAATGTTGAAAAATGTCGGTCTGTCTCGCCCAAACCCCAAAATTACGTCATCTAATGTCTTGTTTCATACTCATGCCGAAGGGTTTTAGTTCACTGTCATGGGAGAGTGTGTAAAGCTGCCAATATTTCAACATAAGAAGCTGCAGTAAGAGTATTCGGGGTACTTTTATAGTACTTTTCTATGAAAAATGACTCAAACTGATTAGTCGACTACTAAAATAGTCACTGATTATTTTAATAGTCGATTAGTCATCAAATAGTCGACTAATCATGGCAGCCCTACCCTGGACAGGTCACCAGACTATCACAGGGCTGACACATAGAGACAGACAACCATTCACACTCACATTCACACCTACGGACAATTTAGAGTCACCAATTAACCTGCATGTCTTTGGACTGTGGGAGGAAGCTGGAGCACCTGGAGGAAACCCACGCTGACACAGGGAGAACATGTACACTCTGCACAGAAGGGTTCCCCAACCCTGGGTTTGAACCAGGCACCCTCTTGGTGTGAGGTGACAATGACTAACCACTGCACCACCGTGCCATGCTCGAAATTTCAACATTCTTTTAACCAAGACATTGTTGCCTTTCCAGGCGTGATTAAACTACCAAAACAAGGAATTTTAGGGACAATACATGATCGTCTCCTCACCATAACCAAGTGATTTTTGTGCCTAAACCTAACCATGTTAATTTTTAACAATCTGCCACATAATAGCATACAAATGTAACACAGACGTACAATGTCAACATTTTTTTCTGCCCATTGGGATGCCAACATTTCCAACATTTCCACAAAAATGATTCAGGTTCAAAAGGTTAACGCCTCTTGCTTTCCTTTTACATCAACCAGCACATTTTCCAACTCAGCCTAGAAAGGTTTGAAAGGATGAATCAGATATGACTGGTGTAAGAAACAAAAAGGTTAACTGTTAGCTTTAATGCTTCAAGTACCTGTCCTTGTGCTGCGTGTAATTAAAGCACGGGAATAGTTTTTAAACAAGGTTGTCCTTCTGGTAACTCCAAAATAAATTCAGGAGTAGTTATTAGTATTCAGATCAGGTCTTTAACTCTTAATATTCACAACATATCAGACACTTAATGTACACACCAGCCAGAACACTCTCTTCAGGAGTCTTAATGGACGCCTATTGAGCATAGGACAGTGTAGCTAAAACGTGATGAATAGAATCACATTTTAAACAGTGTCCTTGTGTCGTCTCTCTCATACTTTGAGTTTCAGAAGCAGAAAATGTTTTTGCATAAAGGAATTCCCTCAGTGCTGACCAAAGCTAGACTTCCTCTCTCTGAAACGCAGTGTGTCTGCAGGCTGAGAGGACGACGCTCCACCAGGAGCCCGTCATGTTGATAGAGCCGCACGGCGCCAATATCCTCGGGACATGTTTTTTTTTTTTTTTTTTTTACTTCTGCGTTTATTTCACGGCTATCACCACGTCTGTTCGTAGAGATACTGTCTCTGACTGAACCCTAATCTGTCCCAAGGATGATGTTATTCCCTTTCTATCGCTTCTCGTTTTAGCTGCTCCTCCCTTCATCTTTACACGGCTCTCCGGAGAGGAGCAGCACGAGTCAAACAGTTTTTCTTTCATGTAAGCAGAAATATAGACAAGAGGAGGACCATGCGTGACTGCACTCTGTCACATAACCTCCACCACTTCTACTACTACACCTCCTCCTCCTCCTCCTCCTGTGCTCGGTGTGTTTTCTCGCCTTTTGTCATTAAGTTAGTGTGTAACCCCACGACTGAATGAGATATCACTGTCACACATCAGCACACAGTCTCTTACTGTGGAGCTCCTCGACTGCACTTTACACCCACTGAACCAGAACAGATGTGCAGTAACATCAGCCTGGTCTCACTTCATCCGTCCATAATGACTCACTTTATCTGTGAGACGGGCTTTTTTTGCCAAAGTGGGTTCTTTCATTAAAGGAAAACACTTATTCAGGCCTTTCAGATTTCTCTGTGCTGCAGGTTTTTTTTACTTAGATAGCCGACCCTTCATGAGTTTGTAAACTGCTGCCTCTAAAGCTTGACTGGGTCCAGTTGGATGTCTGAGTGGACTGCTCTACATGTTTGAATGGTCTTTGGTGCTTTTAGGTATCAAATAGGCACTTGTATTTGCAGATAACTGCAGGAAAGGAAAGCAAAAGTCAGATTAGTGCACCCTTTATAGATGCAGAGTAATGTTGCCTTTGATTCAGTGAGTTAGCTGCTACACCTTAGCCCATTTATTCAGCTACAGAGAGCTGCAGGAATGATTCCTAAAACCTGGAAATGAGTTAGCATTTTGCCACTCCCGATTCCGTCGTCTTAAAGTCAATGGGCTTTTTAAACAGGTGTTTGTTTGGACGCCTAAAATAAGGTCTGTGTTTAACACAAGCTTCAAAGACTTTCACATTTTGTTCTACAACATAAAACACGTCAGAAAATATTCCACTCCTGAATTTTGAAGCTTTGACGTGTCTTAAAAAAGGCAGTCGCCTGGGGCGTCGGTGGCTTAGTGGCAGAGCAGGCGCCCCATGTACAAGGCTGTTGCCGCAGCGGCCCGGGTTCGAATCCAGCCTGTGGCCCTTTGCTGCATGTCATCCCCCTTCTCTCTCTCCCCCTTTCACGCTTGACTATCCTATCTATAAAGGCAAAATGCCCCAAAAAATATCTTTAAAAAAAAAAAAAATCATCACGCTGACATGGCTATACAGCCTCACTGTGGGGGCGACATTAAGTCATGTGACCATAGTGTAGTTCGTTTATAACCTACTTTAAAAGATCATTCTGATTGGCTGTTCGGGTTTTATTTCCTCGCCCCTGTAGCGAGTGAATCTGCCTGTAGTGAAACCGGGGCTAACCGGTGCTTCCTCCTCAGGCTCCACTTCACTCAGCTGCCCCACAGACCCGCTGCTTCTTCACACTTTAACCTGAATACGGCGACGTGAGGCGACGCAACAGTTGGCTTTCGTCACCACTAGTTCTTTGATGTCGGTTTGGTGTGTCAGCACCTTTACAAATAAAGGCCTGTCTCAATTAGAGGCCTCATCTGGTTGCCAAGCAGTGTGTTTCATCGGGTGTATAAAACCCATTTGTTGGCTCCCTCAAATCATTTGTCCATTCCTTGATTACCCTGTTAGTTATTCATCTTCCTTTAGTCCATAACTGTCCTCAGATCAAAAGAATCAAAAGACTTTCTCATAAGAAATTAATCAAAGTGCATTTTGTTTCGCCAGGATAAAGTGGTGTTGTGCCAGTATGCTGGGTGCTGTAATCCTCTCTCTCTGATCAAATGAATAACTCACAGATGATATATTATTTGAAGCCTAATTTTTAAACAATTAATATTATTACTGGTTTTAATAAACAATTTAATTGTATTTCCTGATCTTTGCTGAGCAACAGTTTTGTATGAAAGGAATTAAAGACCTGTTCCAAATACAGGACCCACTGATTTCAGTGATTTAAACAAATAATAGCCCAGGCTATTAACTGAAGTCTTACGCTATGTTAGCTTTTTACTTCTTGCTTCAAAATCATGATCTTCAGTCAGTCAGAGACCTCTCAATCAGCTGAGAGTGCTTCAAGTGGAGCAGTTGGTTTTTTTGTTTTTTAGATTTTACTAAAAAGATTTTACTGCAGAGTGAGCGCTCATGACTTTCATGCTACTCTTTGGTACAGATAGCTGAGGCCGTGATGCAGCAGTTCATCTCCAAGAACATTATCTTCTCTCTTCTGCTTGTGAAGTGGTGAATTTACAGCTCACAGATATTTAATACGACACAGTCTCTGGTTTTTGTTTAATTATCTATTGTCGGCAAAAAAAGTTGTTGCACGTTTTCAAGCTATTGTTAGTGGCGTTAGGTTGTTTATTCTATCACGTAAATGCCGCTGTCACACTGAACGTCTCGCTGAACACCGTTCAAACTTTAAAAATCTTTTCTGGAGAAAAACACAAAGTGTTGAATATTCATATTAAACGGCCGAATCTGATCGACTGATAATTCTGAGTCGGGTGCAGCCCTAAAGATTATCTTGCTAAACAAAACCCATAAGTGCCATAAACACTTGTTTGCCACAGAGCATATTTTCGGCAATAATCCAAAATGCAACGGAAAATTCCCACTGGCTTTTTTGATGAGGGAACCTGAGGGATGCTAACTTCTGCGTCGACCAACGCACTTCCTGTTTGCTCTGTAGCCATGAATACACATTTATGGATGTTTATCCTTGATGGATGTTGGTGATACTTTCATGGTTGGAGGAGAGGAAGTTGATTCCAGAGATTTTCATGCAAACTTTGTCAGATCCAAAGAGTTAAAAGGGATCATGGACATGCCTAAAAACAAATTCCCTCGTATATAAAGCCCAGTCGAAATCATGAAGTACCGCTGATGGAATCACATGTTTTGCTCCAGAGTGTTTTCTCTGAGCTTTCATCATCACACGCTGCAGCACATCATGGCACTCAAACACTGGTTTCAGATTTGGTAGCCTGCAGTGCATCTTTCCACCGGATTATAGAAGAATGCGGTGATTATTCGGTGGACACATTCAAACAATATGTCTGACTGAGCCCTCGTGCAAAGAGGGGCTTTAGTTGGAGGGCTAAGTCTTAAATCAGAGGCAGGAGTGTAGCTTTAAGCAGCTTAGCTGCATTGTAAGTAAACACATTACACCCAGTGTATTGCCAATCCGACCGAGCAGAACAGAATATGAAATTTCATGAACTCCTGCCGGGAAAATAGCAATGCCTCAGAGAGCAGGAGACAGAGAAACTTCTCATTTCATACACTGGAAACAAAAAAACAAGCGAGTCCCTGAAACCAGCGTGCACTCACTGTTCCAGGGGAGTTACACTGACTGTCAACAATGAAACTAATATCTAACACACCTCTGGATCTGCTCCACACACACACACACACACACACACACACACACACACATTACAAGTACAAGTCACACATATGATAAAATTTAAATCTCGGTTCAGTCCGCTCTCTTAAAACTCAACCACCATACAGCAGAAATCTCCCTCGCCCAAAACCATCCTCCAACAAACCACACTTATACACTAATAATACCCAAAATATGTTTTGAGGGAAACGGAATTGCTGGCAGGATTATGTACCGTGGAAATGTTTTTTTAGTGAGGGAAGTTTTTTTACGCACGCTGGTCATAGGGAGGAGGTCCAGGTGGAAGGTGGGCGTACAAAGTGCAAAGGGAGCGTCTGAGAAAAAAAACAGACAGCGTAGAAATCTCGGACGTACAAAGAGAACTGGATGCAGCGTCATTCATCCCTATGGAAGTTGCTCAGGGATGCATGAAGCCAAAAAAGGTCAGCTTCCCGGGGCACAAATTACCCAGATCTTCCACCCGTAGAGCAGGTGCACTGGAGACTTCCACAGACTGTCAGCTAACTTCTGGTTTCACCCTAGGAACTTATGTCTAAGTCAGAGTCGCACCTGACCCACACCTGCGATTTAACACACACAGGCTACAGTCACTCACATTAAGCTGGGTTCTCTGTTCTTGAATTACAAATCTGGCAGACGAAAATTGTCTTTCACGGGCAGGCTGGGTTGCAACGGTATGAGATGTTCATGTTACAATAACCATCTCAGAAAATATCACAGTTTCACGGTATTACAGAAATTACAAAAGGGTTATTTTTGGTTGAACAAACATTTTATTACCATAATTTAAACTTGAAACCATTTTGCTATGGCCACTGAGTCAGGAGGGACACCTGTGCTGTGTCTCAAATCGCGTACTTCTGTAATGCAGTGCACTATGGGTATAAAAATGGCGGCCGAGGACTGCGCGACCGTGAACGTCGCTGCATTGTACAAATACATGTGTTTTTTGCACTAAGCACCACTATACTGTTGTAGGGTATCAGTCCAGAAGAAAGTTTACTGGGTTAATTTAGCAGTCTGTAATGATTTGGTACCGCGAACGATAACGCGAATGCTAATGCTAGTCTGCTAACTAGCTAATTTGCGGTCGTCACTTCTGGTGATTGCACAACGGCCGTGTTTGGTTTGAGACAACACTACCCTGTCGAAATTCGCGCACTACGCCAATAAGCACATAGTGCACATATTATACTACATGGAAGTGTACTGACTGAAGGATGTGATCTGAGACGCACCACTGGTAAAATTAAGTATTCCGGTCCAGTCCAGTGTTTGGCTTAATATCAAACTAGTTTTCAAATTTTCACACAGGCCCAACTGTAGTTTGCAGCTCAAAACTGAGCCGCTTACTCACCGGCCAACCGACCACAGCGATGCGGTTGGGTCAGGATGGATTTAATGGTTAATGATTGACTGTACAATGAGCAAAACAATGAACACTCTGAGTCACGTAATGTTTCTCTGTGGCATCGTCACTACAAGAAATAAAATATTAATTAGTGCAGCTTTAAGAGAAAACTTTATAACGCTAATAAACTTATTTACAAAGTTGAGTCCTGTTGTACTTTAACATACTTTGGAATAAATCACCTAAACTCATAATATTCACAGATACACTGTTTATCCACTGTGTTTTAAGACTATATGGGTCAAGGAGGGATAAACAGTCATAAATCAGGTGCTAATGAGGACAAATGTGAGCATACATTACACACCTGCTCATTAAGAGATGAAACTATAGGAAAATGTAAATGAGGCCATTTAACTGCATCTTTTAAGCCACATCATAAAGCAAATTATAAAGGCAGATACACCGAACACCACGTATATCTCAGCTTTAATAGCTCCTGTGTCGTCTCTCAGATAAGAAGTAGTCCTCCTTCCTCACCCCAGTACTCCTTCATCCCTCTAATTCCTCCTCTTCCTTTATTAAAAGGGACCTATTATGCTTTTCTTTATTTTCTGTCATAAATATATGATGTTACAATGTTGGATGTTCATAACAAAGGTGGCCAAAGTTTCAAATAATAAGTTCAACATATGTAAAATTAGGCTTCAGACAGTCATCAGCGAATGACTGATTTCTTTATATGATCATCTGCTCCAAGCACGCCACTGTAAGTCTTACATACATAAGTCGTACATTACATACACTGCTACATGTGGCTATGTGCTAACGTCAGGAAAACATTACCGATGTTGTAAATTTCTCCCCCGACTTCGGATCATATTCCTGCTGGAACGTGCCCGGTTGTGTTTAGAAGCTTTTACTGCAACCTGGACTTATTCTGAAGTCGTGGAATACTGGCGCTTGGGCAGTGAATTAAAAAATTTGTGTTGCACCGGCGTAGCGCGCTTACTTTTCAGAGACTGTATGCACACTGTACATTTCTCGGACACTGCAAACTATCCTGTTTTTGGACTGAGTGCCTCTGAAATAGAGATAACAGAGCGTGTATCTCAAAGATGGCGCCCACATCCCACACAGCGTGACGTACCTTCATGTTCTCCATATGTATTCCCCCCGGCTGCATGTACACTGCTACATGTAGCTTCATGCTAATGTCTTGGTTGCTGGTGTTGTAAATTTCCAGCCCAGTCTTACTCTGAACTCGTCAAATAAAAACTCATGTCAGAGGCAGATGCAGAGTGGCACCTTTTGCGGCGCTATGATACACACTGGGCGGATCAGTTTTAGAGGCAGCGGGTGACAACCAAAGTTGTCAAATACCGCCGCTTTGTCAGTGGACGTTGGTGTCAGACACAGATGCAGAAGGAAACCCTTTGCTGCAGCTGTTGGTAACAATACCAACAAATAATGTAATATGACAAAGTCCTTAAAGGGCGAGCAGGAGGCCGGTGTTTGCATCCCGAATGAATATAAAGCCAAACCCTGTTATATTTTACTAAACGTAACCACGCGCGTTTGTTGTTGCAGGACAAAAAATGTATGTAAACTGTACATTTCTTGTGAAAAGAGAAGTGTATTTTGAAAAGACAGAATGCATGTAACAAGTGAAAACTGACACAGTATCTGTGAACGTCCAAAACAGTTGCAGGAGGGTACTTGAGAACGTGATGTAATTTCTCCCCGACTTCGGATCATATTCCTGCTGGAACACGTTCCCTTGTGTTTGGAAGCTTTTATTGATGATTTTAAAAGGAGAAAGGGCCGCTATCCTCTGTTACAGTCTTTCCCCGGCTGCAACAATGGTGCAGATACACCGAAATATGAAAGCCGAGTAAACGCTGACCAATCAGAGCAGACTGGGATTTTTTTGGAGGAGGTCGTTAAGAGACAGGCGTTAAAACAAAGCGTCTCAGACAGAGGGTGAACACAGGCGTTCCAGCACAGTCTGAGGAAAATAGTGTTTTTGAACATGAACACAGGTAAACATGTTCCAGCAGAAACACAAAATACAAGCATGAACCTGAAAATGAGCCTAACAGGCCCCCGTAAGCAGACAGATCTTAGTCCAGGCTCAGATTGGTCCCCTGAGTGATCACAGAGCATCGATGACATCCTCACATTTTATTTCTCCGACTCCAGACTCTTTCACATCATACATTTTCTCTCAGTCCTTCTTTCTTTCTTTCTTTCTTTCCCTCCGTCTGCCCTGATTTTCATTTCATTTCACTCTTCAGATAAGATGACCCAGAAGCAAAAAAGCTCGCACAAGCAAACTGCGACGCGTCTGCACAAGTGTGTACTTCATGTGTACATGTGTTTGTGCGCAGGCACCGCCTCTCATTTGTGGTACATGGTGCTGAGCAGAAAGGGAATATTGATTTTATGGCATCTTACATCATTAAATAACAGCCTGATTCAAAGTAATATGCTGCAGCGACTGCCCTCATTCACTCCACTTTCTGCTGGGAAAGAAGAGCGTGAAGACATAACTGTTTGTGTCTTCAAAATAAAACGCTCTGCTTTATGAGCTTTTATAAACATTCAGTGTTGCAACAAGTGTTTAAAGGAAGTATTCAGCGGCTCTTCAAAGCCCCTGGGAGGCCGAGAACTGCTGTACAGTAGATTTGCAGCCGCACAAACACTCACGACAAGTGGTCCACTGAGACTCTTTCAGAGGCTTTCGTCACCCTGTGAGGATCCTGAGGCAGATCTACACGTAAACCAGAGCGAGGTGTCGGGTCAGTGTGGAAGTCTACGCAGAGAAATAAAGCATCTTTTCTTAAAAGTCAATGCACGATTCTCAAATGTGATTAAATCTTTGTAAGAAATGTTCCCGCACAATGTGAGTTTATTAGAGATACAACAATCGGGTCACAAACCTGGCAACAACTTCACAACAACAACGTCCAAATCTGACAAGCCTTCAAGCTCTGTTTCAGAAAGTTTGAACAGTTTTTCTCAGCTGATGTTGTCGTACATTGTCTCTGTTTGTCTCTCCTTTAAATGAGTTGTTGCAGCCTGTGATTTCAGTTTGAAGACGAGGTCACACCAGCATTTAACACCGTGAAATTTCACAGAAAAATCAAATAATTTCAATGAATCTAATGTGAATAGTGGAATCAATCACGGGGGTTAAATAAATCCACACAACTATTTTGCACTGAGTTCAACTTTGGTGAACTTTGACCGGCAAATTCACACTGTGAGGGGAGAACCGAGGCAGAGAATTTAAAATGGAGGAAGCTATCACAGAGTGGAGCAGGTATGAGTCCTAAAACCTGGAAATGAGTTAGCATTTTAGCGCTCCTAGTCCCCTTGTATTGAAGTCAATAGTTTTTGATTAGATGTCAGAGGTTGACACGTCCAAGAACATCAACAATAGAGGAACTGAGGCTACCTTGCACGTCATATGTTGAGGTGGAAAGTCTACGACCATGCGGCAATATACCACCAGGTCTTGAAGGCTGCTTTCACACCTGCCCTGTTTAGTTCAGTTCAGTTGAACTCAAGTTCGTTTGCCCCCTCAGTGTGGTTGGTTTGGGCAGGTGTGAACACAGCAATCACACTCAGGTGTGCACCAAAACAACCAGACTGAGACCTTCTTGAAGAGGTGGTCTGGTGAGAACATGAACCAACTCTAGGCAATTGTGCAACTCCAGGTCTGAAAGCAGCCTAAGATTCAGTTTCATATATTGATGCCTGAGGAACGTGTGTGGAAACTTAACATTTTCTTTAATGATTTCATTTTCCTATTCACCTGTCATCCACGTGTGCATTAGACGACAGTTGGGTATTTGCAAACTACTGCTGTCATTAGCGCTGATCGACTAACAGTCGGCCAAATATAAGTCGACCAGAAAGGTCATTCGTCGGCAAGATTTCATTGGTCGCTTTGTCGCAGAAAAAGAACAAAACATGAAACTATCTTGTCAAAATAAATCCAAACCTATATGACTGGACCATGTGTGACTTTACTTTGAAAGGACAGCCACAGGAAGTGTCCTCGTCAGGTTAATCTCCAAGGCTGGTACCTGCGGTTATTCCACAGGCTAGTTAATAACATGTCGGGCAGGAAATCCAAAGTGTGGGATCATTTTGAGAAGGTGAAGGACGAACCCAAGGTGATATGTAAACTCATCTTCATTGGTCGACTACAAACATGACGTATCATGTGAAACATGGAAGTAGCTACATGCCCATTAGCCCACAGCGTCACCAGCGACAACACAGTGAATTTGGGCAAACTACCAAAACTATCAGAGCAGCCAAACAGGACACTGAGCAGGACATCAGGTTTGTGCTCAGTCGATTATCACCTGTATTAAACTGTGTGGGAAATGTAAAACAGTATATTACGTCAAATATCAACTGTTATTTTCCGGTTCTGCATCTGTGTAAAGTAGCTGTTGCCCTGCCAGGAGTGTTTTCTCCACCTCACTTGCACAGATCTTGCAAGAAAAAGCCAAACATACTGTACACGACCCAAACATCTAACAACTGGTGTTTTTTTAACCATGAATTCTACAGGATGAATCTATGGTTCCTCTCCTCCTCTCATCAAAGCCATTAGCACTCTAACAGCTGACTGTCTGGCCCTATCAGTTAACACACTCCCACTGGATGAGAGGGGAACGTTTCCCCACTGGGAGCTCTCCCAGTTATTACAGCTGGATCCACCGTTTGAGGATCAGGGCTCACACTCTTTCCAGAGGAACTGTTGCTGCTCCCTGTGATCTTTGAGCCAGAGACAAATGTGGTTAGGCATGAAATCCCATGCCAGTTCACACTACCCACTCAATAGATGGAGGAGGTTTTAAAATATCAAACATATTTTCCTACACAGTGAGAGAGGTTACTCCTCCGTCACACAGAAACAAGACGGAGAGTCTAAAGTTACACTTGCAGCTCTGTGACCCGAAACGACTGCACTTTGAGCTAAGTGCTAAAGTCAACATGCTAACCAGCAGTGGTTTACACTAAGGAAATGATAATAACAAACTTTATTTATATAGCACTTCTTAAAACACAATTACAAAGTGCTTTACGATAAAAACAGACCTGAATATAAAAGTACAAAAAAGGTTAAACTGTATAAAACACATTAAAGGTTCAGTGTGGCAGATTTAGTGCCATCTAGTGGTGAGATTGCAGATTGCAACCAACCACAAATATGAATATTATATTCCATTTCTGACAATATATCCCCCTAATTCCTGCAACTGGACCTTTAGAATAATACTTGTAATTGTCAGACCAAATGCAGTGCTAGATGAAAAGTCAGGAGATCAATAAAGTTGTAGTGTAGAACAAAGATGTATCCTCTGAGGAGCATGAATGTCAGTACGAAACGTCATGGCAATCCATTCATTAATTGCAGAGAAATTTCACTCTGAAAGACCTCTATTCAACTCTGAACTCAACCATATAGTGCAGCAAGAGGTAAAGTACGGAGATCACCAAATTCAGAAGGATTCATCCTCTGGGGAGCGTAACTTTTGAACAAAATATTATGCAAATCCATTGTTATGTAGAGATGTTTCACTGGTTAAGTAAAACATGTCTGACCAGCTGATGGTGCTAGATGAAAAGTCAGGAGATGAATAATGTCGTTTCAGTGTAGAACAAAAAGATTTATCCTCTGGGGACCACGAATGTCAGAACAAAATTGAATGCCAGTCCATTCAATAACTGTCAACAAAATTCACTCTAAAACACCTCTACTCAAGTCTGAACTTAACCTCCCAGGGGAGCAAAAGGAAAAGTCAGAGGATCACGAAAGTCAGTGGGATTCAACTTCTGGGTAACATGACCATCTGAACAAAGTGTTATGTCAATACATCTTGTACAGTAGATGTAGGAATGTTTCACGGGATGAGCAAAAACAGTTTGACCAGCTCGTGGAGCTAGATGAAAAGCCAAGAGATCCATAAAGTTGTTTCAGTGTAGAACAAAGATTTATCCTCTGGGGACCACGAATGTCAGTACAAAATGTCGTGGCAATCTATCTTGTACAGATGTAGGAACGTCTCAGAGGACAAGTAAAAAGTGTTTGACTAGCTGGTGGTGAAGAAACACAAAGAAATCAGTAGGATACGTCCTCCAGGGAAAATGAATGCCAGCACAAAATTTAATACCAATCCATTCAACAGCTGTAGACAAAGCTTTGTAAAAACAAGATGGCTGCCATTTGTGCCGTGTCAGTCTGCAGCTGATCCTGACACAAAAGTGGTCAAAACCCAAACACATGTTATGGTTGAAACCTGTTTATTTGTGATTAGTAATAATTGTAGATTTCTACCACGAGATGGCACAAAAAGTGTCCATGAACGAGGACAACAGGTCTAAGTTAGGCAGAATGAAGTATAAGGTGCAGTAAACCCAAAATGTGACATCCTCATGAAGACACGGGGTCTCAGGAGGATAATATTGTCTCGTTCGAGGACACTGGGACTTCATAATTGTTGATAATGTTTAGATTTTAGGGCTGCCACTAATGATTATTTTCATTGTCGACTAATCTGTCGATTATTTCTGCGATTAGTCGACTAATCATTTTACCAAAAAATGTGTTAAAATGTTCTTAAATGTTGGTCTGTCTCTCCCAAACCCCAAAATGATGTCATCTAATGTCTTGTTTCATACTCACGTCAAAGGGTTTTAGTTCACCGTCATGGGAGAGTGTGTAAAGCTGCCAATATCTGAACGTAACAAGCTGCAGTAAGAGTATTTTACACTTTTATAGTACTTTTCTGTGAGAAATGACTCAAACCGATTAGTCGACTACTAAAATAGTCACCGATTATTTTAATAGTCAATTAGTCATCGATTAGTCGACTAATCGTGGCAGCCCTATTAGATTTTTACACTTCTTGGCTCCTGCTGATCCCAAATAGCTCGGAGAAAATGCATACCAATCAGAAGTTTGGGTTTCAGGAGATGTATCAGCATATTCGATTTTGTCAAAAAAAAACCAATATCATGCATCCCTTTCTTTGGTGTAAAACATGACAGAAAATATATTAAACAAAGTCCAAATACATTCAAGTTAGAGCAGAAGCTGTGATCACTGAGGCACTGATCAGTGGTTTTGAACTGCCTTCTCAGTGTTAAACATGGATGTACACAGCATGTGCACAGTCACAGAACTGACAGACATGTATTTTATGTCTCATGGACAAAATGAAGAAGCGACTCTTTCCTGACTTCCAGCCACTCCTCAGTATCTTAAATGCATCTCACTTTCTGTCATGTTTAATTCTCTCTACTATAAGTCCAGTGGGCTTACAGTCTTCCAGGTGCTGAATAGCGCAGCTTAAAACGACTTTGTGCAGCTTTGTGGAATTTTTCATCTGCTGTATAATCCTGTGATAATCCCACACAGACATGTAGCTGCAGTGTCTTTCTGAAACGCGGGCTATTAACGGATTATCCTTAATAAAGTGTCCGTGACTGTGAGAGTGTTTAAACAGCCCTGTTGATCCCAGCCAGACATTCACGACACATTCCGACACAACTTTGGAGCAAAGTCGCCCCCGGCTCACTCACCTTCTTCCGGGGCTGCCATTTCATCATATTTGTGCAGCAGATTTGTGCAGCGTCAAAGTGTCACAGCAGCCGGTGTGGAGCGATGTGCGCGCGGCGGCAGACGCATCTCACAGCCGCCGGGAGCGCAGCGTGGTCGGAGGGAGCGGAGAGAAGACGCGCCCGGTGCAGGAGTTAGTTACTCACTGAGTTATAATCCCGGTGTAAAGGCACTGGAAGCCCTGTCTGCGGTAACAGCGAGCACACTGTGCCGTCCGGTGTGTGCAGAGCATCATCCGTGCGCTCCGGCTGCTTCAGCGGCTCTGAGGACTCACAGAGCTGAAACCCTACACTGATACTGCCTCTCTGTAACACACCTCCTCCCTCCCTCTGTGTCTCCCTCTCCCCTTTACAATTAGTTAACCCGTGGACTCCTGCATGAGGCTGATCAGTTCAAGTACTGACACTGTGAAAACACTCCACTGCGACTTAAAGTCCTGCACTCACAATCAGCAGAATAAAGTATGAAAATTATAATCACTGTGCCGTAAAATGTTCCCTATTCTATCTGGATTAATATAACTGCTGCTTTAATATTAATCCAAAACCACAGAACCATGCAACTCTAAAAAGTCAACTTGTCATGAGTTCAGGAAACATCTCAGTCACCAGAGGAAAATGCTGGCACACCACTACTACTTTACATTTGCACATTTCATACATATTATATTAATGTTTGTGAAGTGTTTATCGTCCCGAACTTTTGTTTGGTATGCATTTTTCATTTCTGCTACCTATTTGGGATCAGTAGGACCTGGTCGGTATAAAAACAAAACCCTAAATATTGTCAACGATAATGAAGTCCCAACATCCTCAAACGTGTACTTCCTAATTACCAGTGTCTTCGCTTGTTACTGTTCCTAAAATTGGTCAAATGTGTTGCCGTATCAAACTACAAACATTATTGATCATGAATAAACAAGTTTCAAAAATAACGTGATCAGGTTTTGGACCTCATCCACCGTTGTGTCGGGATTGGCTGCAGACTTGACAGAGATGGCTACCATCTTGTTTTTACACAGATTAGTGTATTGTGCTCTTACTACCACTAGATGGCACAAGAAGTGTCCACGCATGAGGACAACAGGTCTGAGTTAAAGGGAAGTTGCGGTTTATTTCAACCTGTCTCCTATCGTCCTAAATTAGTTTTAAGTGACCTAAAAATAATAGTTAGCATGTTAGCCGTTAGCCTAGATACAGCCAGGGCGCATAGTAGCGTCAGACCTGTTAAAACATAAGTGAACGGGCAACCTTCAAGTGCAAAGTTAGTCCACTAAACAAGCTTTTTTTCCACAAAGACCGCCTCATATCGTTAGGATAAATGTCAGAGAACATATAGAAAACGACATGTAAACGTGTTGTCTTACCTTACCGGTGTGCTGCCATGTTTGTTTACCATCTAGCTCTGCTTTCCAAAGCACGGCTAAAATATCGCGAGAACAAGCAGCAACAGCTGGAAGGCAGAACCGGACAGTAGCCTGAAAAGTTCATTCATTTATTTTATGAAAGATTTATAGAATAATGGCTGACTTTTTGCCAGACTTCGACTTTGTGGAGGAGGAATTTGATTTTGCAGAGTTTGATGGCCGCCCTTATTTATTTGAGCCAGAATACACTGACGAAGAGCTTCGTGAAATTGAAGAACGGAGGAGGAGAGAGAGAGAGGCGCAACAGGTAGAGGACGAGAGAGGAGGAATGGCTGCTGCAAGGCTGCGTAGCTCCGAGGACGAGACACCTCCACCTGGAGTAGTATCCAGCTGGGCTTTATCTAGAGCTGGCGAGACATATTTCGGCCGCGCTTTGGAAAGCAGAGCTAAATGGTAAACAAACATGGCAGCACACCGGTAAGGTAAGACAACACGTTTACATGTTGTTTTCTGTATGTTCTCTGACATTTATCCTAACCATATGAGGCGGTCTTTGTGGAAAAAAAGCTTGTTTAGTGGACTAACTTTGCACTTGAAGGTTGCCCGTTCACTTACGTTTTAACAGGTCTGACGCTACTATGCGCCCCGGCTGTATCTAGGCTAACGGCTAACATGCTAACTATTATTTTTATGTCACTAGTCACTTGAAACAAATTTAGGACGATAGGAGACAGGTTGAAATAAACCGAAATTTCCCTTTAAGTAGAATGAAGTATAAGGTCCAGTAAACCCAAAATGTGACGTCCTCATGAGGACACAGGGTCTCAGGAGGTTATGAGTTGACTCTGTCATCAGGAGGTGGAGGGTGCCATCTTGGTGAGATGGCGCCCGAGCTGCAGATCACTGTTTAAGACCAGCAAGCAAGATTTTATCAATAAGGAAAAATAGGAAGTGTTGCACTGGGTTAAGGCTCTGTGTAGTTTGTTGTAAAAAAAAAAAAAAAATCAGGTGCTTTCAAGGACGGGGCAAAGAGTCACTTACAGGTTAAAAAAAAAAAAAAAAAAAAAACGGCTCAGTGTTAAAGTCCAAATAAAAAATACAAGATATGTATTTGTATATGTATACATATCTTATATTTGTCAGTTTCTCTCACTTTATGTGCAGGTTTGTCACAATATATAACGATTCTTATTCTTATTTCACTGTTGTTTCTTTTCTTTTTATTTGGCATTGAATCTTTTTTCTTGTTACTAATTATGTTAATTAATTATGGTAAACATTTATGTCATTTTCATTTGCAGTTTCTGAGATATGTAATTCCTCCAGTGTGTTCTGGGTCTGCCCCGGGGCCTCCTACCAGTGGGACGTGCCCAGAACACCTCTAACAGGAGGCGCCCAGGAGGATCCTGATCAGATGTTGAACCACCTCAACATGAAGGAGCAGCGGCTCTACTCCGAGCTCCCTCCAGATGTCTGACTCCTCCCCCTATCTCTAAGGCTGAGCCCAGACACCCTACAGAGGAAACTCATTTCGGCCACTTGTATCCGCGATCTCATTCTTTCAGTCACTACCCAGAGCTCATGACCATAGGTGAGGGTTGGGAAGTCGATGGACCAGTAAATCGAAAGCTTCGCCTTCCGGCTCAGCTCCCTCTTCACCACGACGGTCGAGGGCAGCTCCCACATCACTGTAGAAGCTGCACCAAACTGCCGATCCATCTCACGCTCATGAACAGGACCCCAAAATGTAAAAAAAAAAATGTGTTTTTCAAATTCAAATTGGTGAAGAATTTTATCACTGTGTTGTGAGTTTTTCATGGAGAACACTGAGCTGCACTTGTGTGACCAATTTCAAGTCAATCAGACTTAAAGTGTGAGGGGCATGACCTTTCAAAAACTTAATTTTTGGGCCTGATTATAGCACCCCCATCTGGCCTATTGGCGTAATATTTCCTGAGCAGCATTTGCACACAACCTCCTATTTTTGGTGATCATTTCATGTGTCTACGATGCACCGACTCACAGGAATTTGCAAAAACATTTCTGAAGAAAAAAAAGAAGTGGAAGCAAAACCAGCAGAGTTGAACCCCCACAGATTAAAGTATGAACGTCAACCATTTGTTCTCCTGCTTGCGCTCCAATAAAAATGATTAATATTATCATATTGTTGTTTCAGAAGGTGTTACAAAAACTATTAACACTGAGCGACAGCTGTTATCATGACACCATCGACCACGGAGAAACCAGTAAAGGTGATTAAAGTAAGATCAAACAAATGGCAGCACTTAAAAGAACCAACATTTTCACCGACCTTCAAAATGAAGACCTTATTTTCAAATTAATTGCACATGCACGTTGTTGTGATGCACATGGAGCTGTACGTCAGCATCTTGGTCCTTTCAAGCAACTTCAAACAGTCTTATCGTGATGTTTTCTTTTCGCACTTTAATCACAGAAATCTGAGGTCACATCGCAGACGTACACAGATACACCTGCCACACACACGACAGCAGAAAGAGCTGAGAGTAAACAGTGTTTGCAGACAGGGAGAACCCAACACCTCCTCACTGAGGGTGGCAGGGAGGGAGGAGTGAAACCGGAGCTGAGGGTCGTATTATTGGGGATCAGGGGAGTTTAGAGGGCAGGGACACACACTGGGTCCCAGAGAGGATCCTTTACCCTCCATAAACAAATAGAGAGGATGACTCTAACAGCCGACGAGAGCAGAGCAGAGCAGAGAGTATCATGATGTTGGTGTCTGTGGAGAGAAATCAATAGAGGATGAAACAGGTGTCACATGATTGGTGGTTTGTCTTTAAGGCTTCTCAGGTGCTGAGACACATCATTTTGAACTGAAGCACTGAAATTAGCTGTTACAGTGAATTAGATTGCACATATACATCTATATGTGTCAGTAATAAGCACCTACAGGATGCATATGCAGTGAGAGTGCTTGATAACTAATGAGCTATCATCACCTGACTCACACTGAGCGCCTCTGCACTGAGACTGTGCACCTGTGCAACTGCTCGTTAACGCAAATATCTAATCAGCCAATCACGTGGCAGCAGCCCAATACATTTAGTCATGCAGACATGGTGAAGACGAGCTGCTGAAGTTCAAACGGAGCATCAGAATGATGAAGAAAGGTGACTGAAGTGACTTTGAACGTGGCATGATTGTTGTTGCCAGACGGGCTGCTCTGAGTATTTACTGGGATTTTCAGCACAACCATCTCTAGGGTTTACAGAGGATGGTCCCAAAAAGAGCAAATATCCAGTGAGCCAAAATGCCTTGTTGATGCCAGAGGTCAGAGGAGAATGGCCAGACTGGTTCAAGATGATAGAAAGGCAACAGGAAGTCAAATAAGCACTGGTTCCAACCAAGGTGTGCAGAAGAGCATCTCTGAAGCAACAACACCTTGTCCAACCTTGAAGCAGATGGGCTACAGCAGCAGAAGACCACACCAGGTGCCACTCCTGTCAGCTAACAACAGGAAACTGAGGCTACAATTCACACACAGGCCCTGTCCAGATACCCGCACTTGCGCCCTGAAGTCTTCCCTGAAGTGCTCTTGCCAAAAGTGCAGTTAGGGGCGTAAGTGCACAAGCGACCAACGCTGTTTAAAAAGGAGAATTAGGACAGTTGTGTACACGTCACTTCCGTTTGGGTCCAGCTGGTCCGTCTCCTAGGAGACAAACATGGCAATAACGTTGTTCGCAGCACTGCTGCTGCAAATGATAGATAGATACAATCAGCGAATGATGAGGAGGATTAGGAGCCGCAGGAGAAGGCGGCATCTACATCAGAGCCAAGTATTGATGCTGATGCCCAACCAACAGGTAAATTAAATTAAATTTTACTCTTGAATTTACCTCTTAATAATGTGTATATTAGCTGTAACGTCTTTTTTTTTACTCTACCGTTAACGTAGCCTAGATTACCGTCATTCCTATTAAAATGTTTTTTGCTTGGATAAATTGTGATATAAAATAAACTATAAAGACATACGGTAATAAAATAATAATAATTAAAGACACAATCAAAACTGTAAAGTGATGTGGACTGTCATACAAACCTCCAGTCAACTGTAAACTGTATATTATTTCATTATTAACGCCCTGTCATGTATTATTAAGTCCACACAGCATGTTGTTTGACGTTCTGTTCCTCTAACTAGTTAATGGCTCGTGGACACGTCAGTTACCGTTTGAAGATGGTGAGTTGTACCGGCCAGCTGTGCAGTGTTAGGGCGTCACGACACTACGGAGGATCCTGGGTAAAATCCTTCAGCGAAGTGAGGTCTGATGCGCACTTTCGGAAGAAGTGCATTATGGGCGCAGGTTTTCATCCCTTGATAACAACAGAAGACAACTGGGACACCCTATGCACTTGTGCCCCTTAGCGGGAGCGCGCAATTAAGGGGGCGCAAGGGTGCAGTCGACGAATCTGCAGCAACCGTGTGATGTCATCATGTCAATATGGACCACAATCTCAAGCAAACAGAGCCAGCTTTATGCTAAGCTAAGCTAACTCAATGTAGCTGCAAATTCACCACAAAGACATGAGAGCGGTCTTCTCTTCTAACTCTGTAAACATATTTTCCAAAATACAGAATTATACTTGTGAACAAAAGAGCTGATTTTCTCTTACCTTCATCACGTCTTCATCATCATTAGTGTTTGGATGAAGCCCCACAGGGCTGTTAAAGGTCACGTTCAAAGGCTTGCATGTCATTACAGGGTTAAAGTGAACGGCTGGTGAGTCTGTTGTTTGTGTGTGATTGTAACGGGCTCCTCCAATCGATAACAGAAATGAACCTCACACAGTGACAGTGAGGGTAAATTGTAGTGAAGGATGAAGATCACTAACCCCATTTCCAATAATAGGAACACACACACTCACACACAGTCTGAGGTGTCAGCTCATGTGTGACTGTCAGTCATTTAAAGAACAACCTCATCTCCAGAAATAAACGACTGAGAGCGAATTAGTTTTAGAGGAGAATTACGTCTTGGAGCTCCGCGTGGAGCCTCGCCGTGGCTTTAATTTGGTCATCAGCTGAGTGATAACACTCGATCACTGCGAGCATCTCGGCTGCCATCAGCTGCTGCTGCTGTTCAGTGTCTCAGTGCAATTAAGACACATGGTGTGTAAATATGAACGTCTTCAGTGAGGCCAGATGACACCCTGCTGTCTGTCAGACTGTACATCCTTTACTTAAAGCTGCAGTGCTCAACTTTTGTCTCCCCCTTCAGGCAGTGAGAGTAATTACACAAACACGGTTGACGCATGCTCATGATGTATGTTTGCAGTCTCACCAAATCCCCCTGCTCCCAGCAGCGTCAAGTCTTTTTTTTTTTAAACTTAAATACTTCCTATAAATGTAGAGTTTCTTTTCTTATCTGGAGCATCCACTCAAAAAACTTTTCCTGGATGCATCTTAGTATTATCCGCTGTACTCCTAGCTGCTACTCCAATGCTATGGTTCCCCTCTTCCTGCCCCCTTGAGCTCTGACTGGTTGACGTAAAATGCATCACTTCTTGTGCACCAGCACAGGACAGCCACCACAGACACAACAACTCTGGTATACTGCAGAACAAAGAGAGCTTCCCCGTGGTGATAGGTTTAGACCCTGATCGGACAGAACGCTTTTTGCAGCTTGCTGCGTCTTTCTTTTTTAAATTGCGGCTAGGCAACCACTGGAAAACCTGTCCTTGACTTAACAGCTATTTCGCTGTGAAGTAAATATACTGGTCTGTAGATTACAGTCTGGGGGATGGTACTTGGGGACTGGACACAAGGAAACAGAGATCTGTGTGGGTATATGAGACCCTCAGAAAGAGGAGAAACCAAGGAGAGTGCCATTTGCTGGTCCAGGAGCTTCACCTGGACGATGGTCATTTCAAAGATTATTTTAGGAGCGAGGAGCGCTCACTCTGCAGCTAAATATAGGGACTGAACAGTGTTAATTTCGTTGACGAAAACTGATGAAATTTTTGTCGTCAATGACCCATTTTTCATGACGAAAACGAGACAATGACGAGCTAAAAATAGATCTTGATGATAAAAACTAAGACAAATCTATGTTTCATTTTTGTTGACAAGATGAGACATGATGAAAATGTTAATGGTCGACTATCGGACACTGAAAGCAGAACGGCTGTGCTTGTAATGATCTTCAGATGCCTGATGAGCGATAGGCTGGTAAACTCCAGTAAATAGTCTGCACCAGGATGTTTGGGTTGGTGCGAGTTGTGAGCTGTAATTCAGCAGTAAATAATCAGCCGTGTGTGTCTGACTGTGGATGGTGGAGCTGCTGAATGGATTTGTGGAGTTTGTTAGTTGCAGTTAGCAGCTAGCTCCACTCGCAGCCTTCACAGCTTCACCCCGCAGGACTCCGCTCAGTCCGGACTGGAGAAGGTTTGTGGGTTGATGGTGTTTGACAGGCAGGTAGGAGGCTCAGTTATCTGTGAGTGTAGCTGTGCTGTAAGTAAACAGTCTGAACTCAGATGAAAGTTTAGTTTGAATCACCAACTCTGTGAGAGGACACCAGTTTAAACCTCCAGACTAACATGTTGCACATGAAGAAACAAGTTATGTTTCTGCTTCTTAACAGTCACATGGATAAGTCAGAGTTTACAGTGAACCTGGGGACAAATCCTAGTTGGCTCACATTAGTTATTTGTTGAGAGCATAAATAGAGAGATGTTGTTAATTAGCCCGCCATGCTAACATTTGCAGCTTAATTTCGATCAGGTAAACAAACTGTTTCATATATTCCAAACTCTTTTGCTCTTCTGTTTTTGGGAGTTAAAATGACACAACCCTCCAACATGTGTTACAGCATGACAGATATCATCAGTTGATGGAAAACTTTCTGACCAATAAGAACACCACCAGCACCGTTACTCTTTGAAGACCACTGTACTTCCTCTCATTGATCAGGGGATAAACTCTTAATTGTGTTCCAAATAATGAGACAGCAGCTGCATCATGTCTCTGTGTGTAAGAGGAACACAACAGAAGATCAAGGCGGGCGGTGGTGATGTAACGTGGGTGTAAGCAGTCGGGTGTGACCGAGAATCAGGAGGAAGGAGTGAGGACGAGGTAGCAGATGACAAGCTGCCCACCCTCCACTGTCGCTCTCCTGACGGCTTATCAAAGCTTCTTACTGCCCAGAAACTTCTCGTCAGAGTGAAGAGGAGAGTGAATTTATATTCTCAGCAAATAACTACACCTGCTTCTGTTAGCAATGAGTTCAAATAAACACTGAGGCATCACATTAACTGTGATATGGTAGCATAATAAGCCATTAGAGTTCTTTAAATAAACCTCTGACTTAACACTAATGTAGTTACCCAGAGGGAGCTGGAAACAAGGTCTCAAATAAACCTGCAGTAAAAAACTTAGAAGACTCACTGAGGAAACTCTTTTTGTACGTTCACACAGACGGATTCTGCAGATGAGAGAAAATATGACATTAACTGAGACCCTGAGATCCAGAGACTGATACGAGGTGTGACAGTTTTCTGCATGCACACATTTTATTTCATTACACACCTTCATCCTCTGTCCTTCACACAACGTGACTGACTGTCGTCTGCAGCCTCAGAGTCTGTAAAGTTCAGTTTGGAGGTACTTTTACTTTAGTATTTCACACACTGACACATTGAGTAATTTTGAAATTACCTGAACTTCTTTGTAGAATTCAGTCAGCCGTAACTTTTAAAGCAGCCCGCACACTAACTTTTTAAAGTTAAAACAAATGCTTTGTGTTTACAGTGTATCCTGCTGCGTCTCTTATTGATGTTCCGGGACGGCATGTCAATTTACACTTCTTAAATGCATTATGTCTTTTACACATACGCTCCTGCTTTCACAGGACATGTGCTCGTTAGATGCATGCAGTCTTTTTCAATATAAACTCACAATGTCAGCAAACACCTCATATTTATGTTTATTCCCTTCTACAACTAAAGCACAAAAGCAGGTTTGGAAAACATTATACTTTGGCTAAACATTCATACAGGTAGTGAACACTAAGCTCCCAGGTGAAAGTCCAGGTTTGTTGGACCCATCCACCATCCCTCCTGCTCATCCTGCTCACCCTGTAGGGACTCTCCAGCTCCTTGTGATGCATAATTACCAACAGCATTTCAAACTGACACAGTCCAGCTGTATATCATATCACTGCAACAGGTGGTCAACCAGCAGCACAACATAACACTGCAAAACATTACGTCCAGCCATATTACATACTGATGCCACCAGGCCACATAGTATACTAGCTTTTGGCGTCAGGTGTCTAACCCCAAAATCACTGACAAAGCGGCCTCAGTCAGTCAGTACTTGTCAAAAACTGCTAACATGGCTGAAGGAGGTGAAGCTGAACTTTTCCCACCGGCAAAAAGGACGAAGTCGGTGCTGTGGGACCATTTTGGCTTTCAGAAGAACCCGCTTTGTCCCAACTTTAGAGAGCATCAGAAAAATGAGTGGCCGCAGAAAGCCCGGAGGAACAGCCAGAGCCAAGGCAAAGACCCGCTCCTCACGTGCTGGGCTCCAGTTCCCAGTCGGCCGTGTCCACAGGCTGCCGCGCAAAGGAAACTATGCAGAGCATGTTGGTGCTGGCGCCCCCGTCTACCTGGCGGCTGTGCTGGGGTATCTGACCGCTGAGATCCTGGATCTGGCTGGAAACGCTGCCCGCAACAACAAGAAGACCCGTATCATCCCCCGTCACCTGCAGCTGGCTGTCCGCAACAACGAGGAGCTCAACAAGCTGCTGGGCGGAGTCACCAGCGTGAAGTTAAGAAACAGCTTTTAACGGGTCTATATTATGATGATGTGATGATGCGTTGCACTGACAGGAGATGCCTGGTACGTGCTGTCGCTCATGAACGGTCAAACAAATATTAGCCAACCATTTTAAAGTCTAGAGTGCGAAAATAGGACAACGCCTGTTTTATTATGATGATTATTATAAACATTATTATCATTACCGTGGTAATACCAGTTACCGTGGTATTTTTGCCCACAGTTATCATACCGTCAAAATCTCACACCGGCACACGCCTACTTCTGAATAAGAGCGGGCTGTTGTACAAGATGGTTGTAGTTGTGAAATGTCGCAGTAAGGTTCAGAAAAAAGATCAGATTTTGGGTTAAAATAAGTACATCTGTTACATAAAAAGAAAGTTACCATCACGTATCATACCGCCATGACAGGTGCAGCCTGGTCAACCAGCAACGTATCATACCACTGCGAAACGTTCCATCTAGGCAGGTAACAAACTGACGATGACAAGCGGCATATCATACCACAGCAAAAGGTGGATATTGGTGTCGGCGTCTGACGCTGAAGTCACCGACAAAGCGGCGGTATCTGATGAGTTCGGATTGAGAACAGACTGGATATTCACAAGTTACACAGGACAATATAGAATAATCAAATAAGCTCCACTTTTATCAGCTGCCACATTTTAATGATGAACACATTAATGCATCATTCATTATGATCCAATAATGTGATATATATAATCTGGAAATGAGTAATTCTACATAAAAAGTACATTTAATTTTGTCACTTTAAAGGTGATAGATGTAGGATTCATACTTCCCGGTCAGTAGGTGTCGCACTCACACTCGCCCGCTCTCACTCCACTCTTCAATTCTACAGGTTGCCAGGTTCGTAAACGACAGACACTGGAGACAGCGATGTCAAGTGAAGAGTCTTTTGTGGTATAGTAATTAAAAATAATAATAAATGATGAATCCTCTCCTGTGCGCCCTGTAACACACTGTAACAATCTCCGTAAAGCATTTTTAGCTCTACTCGTCACTTATGCTAACGTAATTAGTCAATTAGGATCTTTTGTCGTGGTGGACACACGGATTCCCTGATACGACAACGTCCTGTACACGCACAAAAACACAAAAGTGTTCTTGATATTAAAACGACAAATATATTCCTCTGTTATAATTTCCCACCAATAATAATAATAATAATAATAATAATAACACAATAGTTCAGCTGTACTAGATACTTGATATATTCAGGAGATCTATCTTTTTGCGACCCTATTTTACAACAAGCCACAAAAAGTAACGTTATCATCCCAAAAACGCCGTTTCTAGAGTATTAGGTTAAATATCTGAAATAAACCATCATCCTTACTTTTTCTTAACATACTTCATCTAGGTGCAGTGTCATTACTAGTTCTGCTTTACTAGATATTAGATATATTCAGCAGATATATATCTTTTTACAACCCTGCTGCATTAGCAAACATTAGCTTACCTGTCCAGAAGGAAAGCGGCAACGTCTGCGTGGTTTTTTTAGCCCTTTTTCTGCCTTCAGCTGACACCAACGATCAAAAGCTGAACCGATGTTGATTCTGGTTTTGCTTCTCCGTTGGTCAGCTAGAATTTGCGACCGATAGCGCTGGGACGACGCCATACCTCTGCAGCTATCACAATCTGGCAACCCTGAGCTCCCCCCGTAACCAAGGTAACCAAATCAAAATACTGACATATTTTGGACCCGTCAAAATTTCTAAAACAATTATTTCTCTACTGTTATTTTTTTCAGGAAAATATAGACTTTAATTCTTCACCTTTCTAGATATTGTATGGATGTATTCTTTTTAAAAAAATATTTGTTTTGATGAAACAGCTATACATATGACCTTTAAGTATATACTTTGTACTTTTACGTCCTAAAAATCTGAATGCAGGACTTTTACTTGAGTCTTTCTACACTGTGGTTTTACTAGTTTTACTCAGGTACAAGATCTGAGTACGTCTTCCATCACTGCAGACTCCAAAAAGATAAATAAACACACACACACGTACAACATGCAGCTAACTGACACACACACACACACACACACAATGGGACACATAATGGGACAAAGCCTGCAAAGTATGTAGGTGTTTAAATGTGCGACTGAATGAAATACTTTGTCACGGATTTGAGCAGAAAGCCTTCTTCAGTCTGCAGTGTGACTGTGTCAACAACATGTTGCAGAGTGAGAGACTTGTTAGACTTTGGTCTCTTGTGTGAGGTGAAAGCCTTCAGGGAGAGAGCTCTGACTCCTGCTGCGATGATATGAACATCAAAGACAAACTGACGGCTGCAGAATACTGAAGACCTTCATATCTGTGCCGAGGAAGAACACAACACATCACTGCTGCTGCTGAAGGAGAAGCACCAACTCTGTGCTGCTGCTATCACAGCTCTGACTGGGCTGATCTATACAGCAGCTTTATGATGACATATACCATGAGAACTCATCTGCCAGCTGGGCTGCTTTTAAAGGAACAGTTCACTGTTTTAAGACATGAACTTATTTGCTTTCTTGCAGAGAGTAAAATGAGAGGAGGTGGAGGGATGGTGAAGGTGTGACACCTAGACGAGAAGGCTGCCAAGCTGCAGACCGGTTTGAGGCCAACAAACAACAACGCTGACTGTTTCCTGGCAACACTTCACGGCATTTCTACTCTTGTTTGGCACCGGACCTGGATGTGTTTAGTGGCACAGTGCAGTGTTTCCTTGCAGCAACGAGGAGTGTACCTAATTACTAATAAATAATTACGTCACTACTGACTTGAAATACAACATCACATCAGCGGACTCATTTTTATAATCGTTGCTGCGCAGGCACGACACAAAGCAGCGAGCTAGGTTGGAAGATGGAAACACTTTCTACCTTAGCGGCTGGAAATATTGCCGTTACTTTGATTTTGTCGGGAGGAAAGATGACAAGAACTCTGCTGCTGCAGGTAGTCAGACTTAAACTCTTTGCACTGTGAAAAACACGTCCTCAAACCTCCGATCTGACACACCTCGGCTACTACAACTGACAACGCAACAGAGTGAAGCTCCAGGAAATACACCCCACCAAAGGTGAGCCCTCCTTGGCCGGAGAGGTCGGCTGCAGCTCTGCACTGGCTAAACAACCAAAACTGGATTTAATCGCGGACAGCTGCAGACACAGAAGTGATGAAGCTTGTGGATGGATATGTGGTGGATGAAATGTTGCTCCATGAGTGACTTTTTGGGAAAACCGGGCACAGCCAACTAAGGATGTCCTGGTAAAAAAAAAAAAAAATCATTTGTAATCAAAAGTAATATAACGAGTAGTGAAATGAATTGATTTTGTCAGGGAATGATAAGGAATGAGTAAGTAATGAGCCCAGCGCTGTACGTATTAACGTGCAAATGTAACAAATTGTTGGTTCACAGAAATGTACAATTCAACCAGCAGCGTTTTGACTTGACACCATCCAGCAGCGTATTATACTGCTGCGACATGTGCCATCCGGCTGACCGGCGGTGTATCATAACACTGCAAAAGGTTACATCCGGTCACATTACATATTGACACCGTCCGGCCACAAATCATACCACCACGATAGGTGGCTTTTGGTGTCAGGTGTCTGCCAAATCACTGATAAAGTGGCGGTATTTGACAACTTCTGATAAAGAATGGGCTGTAACACGTGGTTAAAGTTGTGAAACATTGCAGTTAGGTTTAAGCGAATAAACTACATGGTTAGGTTTAGAGAAAAGGTCAAATTTTGGGATGAAATTAGTACATTTGTTGCCAGAGCATGTGAGCGGAGCTGAGCGGAGAGTGGAAGGATTTTGTGTTGAGCGAGGAGCGGCTATATTTTTTTAAAAGGTGGAGCGGAGCCCCACCCAGAATGCATCTTTGCACCTGCGCACACCCACACTATTTTCTTTCAAAACTATGGAGTAAACTGTGATTCTGGCTGCTCAGGTCTTTTAGAAGATTGACGACAATTTTGGGAGCTCTAGTTCTGCTCAGTTTTCTCAGTTTTGTCTCTCTTGGTTTAAAAATAAAACGTTTTAAATTAAAAACCTATGGTCTCACTGTTTTTGTCGGCTTAAAAACGAAATATTACCTTTATGTCTTAGTTGAGTTGGGTTGTGGTATTTTTGAAATGAAATGAAATTACGTAGCCTGGGGAAAGACGGAATCGAATCTACCAAGCTCATGTTTTATTTGTGAATAGAAGATTACAGGTTAGGGTAGTACGACGCAGTTTTTTTGAGCAGAGTGGTGAGCGAGTGGAGCGGGATAAAATTTATGATGGAGTGAAGCGGAGTGAAGAATGCGCAGAACCAAGCGGAGCGGACGAGCAGCGCAAAGTGACAGGTCTGCGAGTGAGGAGTGGAAATTTTCACCCGGTCCGCTCCGCTCATATGCTCTTTTTGTTACAGACAAAAACCATACAGTCACATAAATACAAAACATGACTGACGTCAGTTACATAACGTCATGTTTAAAGATAATGGTTTTTGGTTTCACACGGGACACAAACTGTGGTCTCCTGGGTGAAAGTCCTGTTCTGTTTGACCCGTCCACCTTCCCTCCCATCCTACACTTTCTTGCTCTTTATGCTACATCAGCTGCCCTCAGCACGCTGCATTTTATAAAGACGGTAAAGGGTGCCTTTAGCTTCTGTATCACACGCAAAGCATCTGTATTTGATGACCCGGGTCTGAGAACAGGCTGGACACTGCATCATCATTGGCAGCTGCTATCCACCCACTGTAATCTCATCATCAAGCTGAACAGAGCCGTTTGAATCTCAAACTTTAATGATGTTGCTCTTAAACCGTTTCTTTTCATTGATCTGAGCGTTCTCTGTGGTTGATGGGGTGAATAATTCAGGGAACAGAGACACCAGTGAATCTATGGAACGCTCGCTGTCTAAAAGCATCTGAAGAAACCAACTTTCTGTCGCCTCTGACCCTTTCTGTGATTGTTATGTTTCACTCTGTTTATTAAAGACACCTCCTGAGAAATCAGTCGTTTCAGCAACTGTCCCAAAATGACATTATTTTTGTAATGAGCCCAACGCTGTACGTATTAACGTGCAAATGTAACAAATCGTTGGTTCACAGAAATGTACAATTCAAACATTCTTTCAGGCAGTGAGGTCGAATAAATACTTTGAATTTGTACAGTAATTAGGTAAAAATACTTAGTTACACTCCACCACTGCTTATTACCTGAGGTATGGATCCATAAACTGCATCTTTAACGTACAAATGATCAGATATGTGACTCATGTTCTGTTTGTACGTTACAGTTTCATCATGTTTAACAACCTCAGTTTAATCTTAAATCACACACACGCACCCCTCACACGCCATTAATAATGCAACAGCTGGTTTTATTTGTGCGTGTGTGTGTGTGTGTGTGTGATTTGTTTATGCTCATGGCTGCTGCCAGCCTCATTGTTTTTTCATGAAAACTGTAAACTGATATTTACAACCTGTTACAACAAGGAGCAAACAAAGGAAACATGCAGGCGTGCAGACGGCAGCGGTATGCAAACAGCAGCACAGATAAAGCTGGGAGTCATTAATAAACACTTCAGCTCCGAATTAATGTAACAGAAATATAATGAAAGTCTCTGTAACTCATATATCTCTTTGTGTTTCACAGCAGCACAGGAACAATAATCTGCAGCAGGACTCCAAGCACCAACTGGCGGTGTGGACGCTCTGACAGCGTCTCTATGACGAGATAATAAAGTCAACCTCGACCTTTGAACCTCGACCTTTTTCTTCACAGGCTGGAAAACATGTTTGTCTGATCGGGCTGAAGACGAGCCGCGCTGCATATCTTTATCAATCAAACATCAGTCTTATTCATCTCTCTGATCGGCATCATCACTCTGCCTCTGCGCGCACACACACACACACACATACACACACGGATAAACACACAGCAAATGAACACACAGATACACACCCCCACCATATGTCAGGAAAGTCAATTTGATGGAGCACTTTCCGCAGCCAACATGGCTACTAAACACACACCTTGGCAGTGATGAATGTAGTGGCTCGGTGTGTGTGTGTGTGTGTGTGTGTGTGTGTAATGGACTGAGAGACACAGATTTAGTAGGTGTGTGTTTATGGTCTCTGTTCTGGTGACACTTTTATTGCTGCTGTTTCAGAATCAAACATCACACTCTAATGTCGTAATAATTACAACGCACTGCAGCCTCTGTCATTAAAAAACAAACTGTATTAAGTCTCTGACGTCACGGTGACAGAACATGAATCACAAAATCTTCAGACTGAGGTAAACCTCGTGACGTTCTCACAAATCATCCACGTTGGGATCCTGTTTTATCCGTTCAGTCTTTGTTGATACGTTGTTTCGTGACTTTCGTGAATCGCCAGAGGACCTACGATACGATATTATTGCGATATGCTGAGTATTGCGATACAGTATAGTGTGATATATTGCAATTGTGTCGGTGAAAAAAACATGGGGGTGGAGTCACATACCTGGGTTCACGTGTTTTTAGCATGTAAGCGCTGTATGGACGCAGATCTTTGCACAGGAAGTAGGTGATGAACTGTTATTTTCTCATGGTAGTTTTGTCGAGCTAAGTGTGTCCAGTGTTGGTTAACTTTTCGACAGAGCGGGTTTAGCATTAGCTTGGCCGTCAGTTGCTAACGCTATCTCTGGATGGTGGAGTGTGAGGTGAGCCCTCATGTTCGTAGTATTCCCAAAGTATTTTATTCTCACATGACACTGCTGTAAATCACATGTGTCATATCCAAGTCCTTCACGATGTGTGTTCAAAAACCCACAGTAAGTCCAGACGTTTGATTTAAATGCCGATGGCGCATTTCTGATTTCTTTCCCCGGCGCTTCCATCTTTGTTTTGATGAACTTCCTGCCAAATGGCGCTGACTAAGACCCTCCCTCAATCCCAAATGGATCCCTTACAGACTCGTTGACTCAAGCCCTAAGCCCTTACAGACCTAGGACCAATTCCATTTCTTCCCCTTAGCCCTTGTCTTGGCCCTTCCCCTTGGTTTTGCGCGTTCACGTGAGGGGAAGTGGTGTCCCAGTTCTCCATCAGGTAAGGTCTTTACCTGACGGAGAATTGGGACACTAAGACAAGGTCTAAAGGCCCATTTATGCTCAATGTTAAATACGGATACAGATGGAGCCTTCCGTCCGTGCTCCGCGTTCATTTCGTCCGTATTTCTGCACGTTTCCATAAAGCTTACGGATACGGACCAAACAGAGCAGTACCACCGGGAACCATGGGGGCAGTGTTGCTGTCACTACCCGATACGTAGCTCTAGTGAAACACGAAGAAGAAATAACAATTCAATTTCTCTCACTGGCAGTACTAGAGAAAAGAATTCTCCGTCCTCCAGTCGCGATGTATTTAACGGCCTCACCGACCACCGCCTCCTACAACGCTGCCTCTGTTTTTGTCTTTTATGCAAGAGGTACATTATCAATATCTCCTCCACAGTCGCCATGTTTGTTTTTCAGTTTGTTGTTGTCATAAACTTTTGACTCTAAGCTGCCCCCTGGTGGATATATTGGTTAACATCCATGCCAACGTAAAGGGCGCATGGAAGTATGTGGGCAGTGACGGTAACATCGTTTGAAACGGACGTATACATTTTCGTATGTAAAGGGAGCATAAATGGGTCTTGAGGGGAAGAAATGGAATTGGTCCCAGGTCTGTAAGGGCTTAGGGCTTGAGTCTGTAAGGGATCCATTTGGGATTGGGGGCCTGAAACGCAGTGATGTCTGGTTTTGATTCTGATTTTAATTCGGCTCAAACTGAAAAGTCACAAAGTCCGGACCACATGATGCAGGTGTGAAAGGGCCCCGAGTTAAGGCTCAGTTAGTTAAGTATATTAGAAGTTGCTGATTCATTTTTTACAGCAGTGTTCATTTCAATGACAAAAACAATGACAACATTTATTAATCAATTACCTTTTTTTTCCCATGACAAAAATAAGACAATGACAAGCTAAAAAGATCTTGATAATAAAAACTAAGAAGAAATCGATGTTTCATTCTCGTTGACGAGACATGATGTGAGAAAAAGAGGTGGGCTATCGCACATTGAGAGCTGGGAACAGCCGTGCTTGTTTTTATCTTCAAATGCTGCATGAGTGACAGGCTGGCAAACTCCAGTAAATAGTCTGAGCCAGTCAGCAAAAACTATCAACTAAAGTGTTTTGAATTGACGTTGACTAAAATGTTTCAAACTTTTGTTGACTGAAAATATGAAGGAAAAAATGACTAAAACTAATCAAACAGCTGTCAACATTATCACTGTTTCAGAACTGTTTCATTTGAATAAAATTTGACTTTGATTCATGACCTCAGTGTTTTTAAATCCTGGCCGCAGTCCTGGACCCAGCGAACGTCAGGTTGACCCCGTCTGTGACCCTGAAGGTGTCCACCGCCTGACTGGGTTTGAGAGAAGCCACCGACCATCTGTCACCTCTCATCTGTCGCCCTCTTTCTCTCTGTTTCCTCTTATTCCCTGTCACTTCTCATCGTCAACGATCTAATTAAGTTCAAGGTAAAACTCAGATGTCGTGTTGCAGGTGATGCATGAACACCACTTTTAATTAAGTTCTCCAGTCATCGACAAATAAACAACTGCAGCTGAAATATCACCACCAACAGCAGCATCGGGATCCTTCCCCCACACACACGCACACACACACACACACTAAACAAGAACACACCATCACACACACTGTCTCGTACAGTGCAAACACACCCATTCATTCCACCAAAAATCAATAAGCTTTTTCTGTGGCAAATGAGGAAATGATATAGGATGGGAAGAAGGAAGAAGGAAAAAAAGTGCACGAGAAGTTGAGACACGTGCAGGCGTGTACTGTATGTGTGTGTGTGTGTGTGTGTGTGTGTGTGTGTGTGTATGTGTGTGTCGTGAAGGGGGGTCTCAGGGGAACCTTGTACAGCAGCCAAAGAACATCCCTCCGCCCTCCATGTCTTGTGTTGCTTTCCTCCAGACCAACACTGAGTTGAGGGGCTGAACGCTGAGACATGACACAGGTCAGGTGGCGCTCTGACCTCATCTTAGGGACCGTATGAGAATGAATGGGTGGGTGAGAAAAGGTAATGTTTGTCTGTCTGTCTGCTGGTCTGTTTGTGTATATGTAAGGCCACACAATAACCCTCCTCCTACTTGTTTACCATCAAAGATCAATGTTAACAACACCTGGTGTATTACTATGTAAATATTAACTTTCTGTTTGATTATTTACCTTACTTCTTCCTTATGTTGTTTGACTTTTTTTAGTTCTGTAAATAAAAATAAAGCTGTCCTCCAAAAGTGGGGGGGTGGTGGCGGGCCAAAAAAAGAAAAAAGAAAAGGTAATGTAGACTACTTGGATTTTTTTTTTTTACCTCACAGTAGGGCTGTACCCAAATATTCAGATATTCGTTTCTATGGGTAGGTATTCGTTATGAAAGTTTGGTATTCGATATATATTTTACATATATTATACTTTTTTTTTTTTTTTTTACTTTTTTTGGTGCTAAATGTAGTCTTTTTGTTGTTGGTTAATGTAGGTTATCAGTAAAAATCAAAACTTTTAAATTGCATTGTGATGATGCAGTGTCCAGCCTGCACGGCACTGCTGATTAACCATTTTATTGCAGCACAGAGTGTCTGCCAGCAACCAATTACTTGCAGAGGCTTCCTACAACTTGTTTCAGCGGTTCCGATTTAATCAGAAGACAAATTAAACACGATGACTAACCAATGTGAAAATCAAAAGAAAGCATAGAATAATGTACTGAAGGAGACTCTTGTGCCATCACATTTTTTGTGGTTTGAGAGCAAAGATCCGGTCGCCGCTGTGCAAAACTCCGCAATACAATTAGGTCCGAAAAAACCCCGGAGGCAGCCCTACCTCACAGACATGTACAGTATTTACAGCCCAGATGCCAGAAGAAAATGTTAGCATTGTAAGTTTCTGCAAACCACATCTGCATCTGACGCCCAGCTATGTAAAAATTTCTGGAATTTGAATCAGCGGCAGCAACCCCCAGCTACATCCAATACTGTCATGCCCCTTGGCATCTCATAGCGACGCAAAGGGCACCCTTCAGCGACTATATTTGACACGCAGCTGAAACCTGATGGAAACAGCCTGTTCTCATCCCAAGTCGTCACATATCACTGCTTTATCAGTGGCCTTTCATGTCTACATATTACATACTTCTACATACTACTACTACTATCCCTCTGCATCTGCTGCTGATGTTCCAGGACGCCTGCTACGAGCACCAGGACGTCAACAGTAGCACATGGTCAGGTTTAGGCAACAAAGGCACATGGTTGGGTTTCAAAAAACAAAACACCAATATGGTTTGACTCTACATTCCCACAGAACATGAACACCAGGTTCCTGGGTGAAAGTCCAGGGTTTGTTGGACCCATCCACCACCACGCGCCAGGTGTCTGACCCCAAAATCACTGACAAAATGGCAGTGTTCAACAACTTCAGAACAAGACAAGGCTGTTGTAACACGTGGTTAGTTGTGAAAGTTCTGAGATGCTGCAGTTAGGTTTGGGCAAAAAAAACTACTTGGTCAGGTTTAGAAAAAAAAACAGATGTTCGGTTTGGTACATAACAAAAACATATTGTCATGTAAATGCATAGCATGACTGACATTAGTGCATAATGAGATTCTGTAAATGTTTATGTTTACAGATTTTTGGTTTCACACGGGACACAAACTGTGGTCTCCTGGGTGAAAGTCCTGTTCTGTTTGACCCGTCCACCTCCCCTCCCATCCTATGCGGACTTTCTTGCTCTTTATAATACGTCAGCTGCCCTCAGCACAGTGCATTTCATAAGGACACAAAAGGGTGTCTTTGGTGTCCATATCACACGCAAAGCATCTGTATTTGAAGACCTGCCTCTGAGAACAAGCTGGACACTGCATCATCACAGGCTGCTGCTATCCACTCACTGTAATCTCATCATCAAGCTGAACAGAGTGGCTTGAATCTCAAACTTTGACGATGTTGCTCTTAAACCGTTTCTTTTCATTGATCTGAGCATTCTCTGCGAGTGATGAGGTGAATAATTCAGGGACCAGAGACGCCAGTGAATCTATGGTCAAAAGTTGATCGATTCCAACAGCATGTTTACATCAAAAGAAAAAAGGAGGCAGTGGCGGCAAACGCTCGCTGCCTAAAACCATCTGAAGAAACCAACTTTCTGTCGCCTCTGACTCTTTCTGTGATTGTTATGTTTCACTCTGTTTATTAAAGACACCTCCTGAGAAATCAGTCGTTTCAGCAACTGTCCCAAAATTACACATTTATGTTCAAGTGATACAGATTTCCAGGGATTATGGGTTTATGAGTGAAGGAGGAAGTCAGGTGACGTTATTATAGAGGCACAGAAACAGAGTTTACCACAGGAGACTGGCTTTAAAAAATGATGTCATCCTGCCTTTATTCTGTCATTAAAAAATCGAGGCTGTGTTATCAAAACCTTTCATTCTTCCATATGAAGCGTACAACGAACAAACACACAACAGCAAACACAATAAACAGACATTAAGATATTTATAACTGGCATTTCAGCGTGGATAGAGGAATCACACAAACACACAAGAGGTGTTTTGAGATTTATCAGCATTTAGAGTGGACACGGTCTGACTGTGAGATAAAGTCTGCAGCAGCATGGCTGCATCAGTCTGTGTGGCCTCCAGGCACCCACCACAAATGAGACCATTCATCTTTGCTACCATACATGGCCACTAACACTGTCTGTGTCTCACTCACACACACACACACACACACACACACACACACACACACACACTGCTGTCTAATCCGCTCATTCTTCTCTGCAGCCACAGCAGGTATTTCACCTGCTGTTGTTTCTTTTTTTTCCACAGACACAATCTCACCTCTTATTATCTGCTCTGTCCTGATGACAGCTTCAGGATTCTATAAATGCTGTTTTTTCTGAGGCTCCGAGAGCGTCTGGGTCTCCTAGAAATTAGACCTATGTACGTGTATTACCTTAACACTTTGCCAAATACATTTTATTAGGAGAGCAACAATCCTCAGAATACAAGAGAAGTGTTTTCTGATCTGATGCAACCATCAGCAGGATGACATCATTTATCTGTGCCTTCAGAAACTGTTTAAAATCACTGCTGAAAAAATAATGCTGCATTCACGTGGAATCAGGCAGATGGAAAACACCTTTTGGACAACAAGGTTAAAACAAACAGTCCAAAGCACCCCAGACGTCCCTCTCCCCAGCAACGCTTCCCAGCTCCTCCTGGAGGACCCCAAGGTGTTCCCAGACCAGATGAGATATATAATCCCTCCAGTGGGTCTGCCCCGGGGCCTCCTACCAGTGGGACGTACCCAGAACACCTCTAACAGGAGGCGCCCAGGAGGATCCTGATCAGATGTTGAACCACCTCAACTGACCCTTTTGAAGGAGGAGCAGCGGCTCTACTCCGAGCTCCTCACCCTATCTCTAAGGCTGAGCCCAGACACCCTACAGAGGAAACTCATTTTGGCGGCATGTATCCGTGATCTCATTCTTTCAGTCACTACCCAGAGCTCATGACCATAGGTGAGGGTTGGGATGTAGATGGTCCAGTAAATTGGCTCAGCTCCCTCTTCATCACGACAGCCCAGTGCAGAGTCTCCACCACTGCAGAAGCGGCACCAAACTGCCGATCCATCCCACACTCCATTCTACCCTCACTCTTGAACAAGAACTTGAGATACTTGAACTCCTTCACTTGGGGCAGTAACTCTCTCCCAATTCGGAGAGGGCAATCCACCGTTTTCCAGCAGAGAACCACGGCCTCAGACTTGGAGGTGCCTCTCATCCCCATCGCTTCACACTCAGCTGCAAACCGTGGATGCTGGAGGTCACGTTCTGATGAAGCCAACAGAACCACATCATCTGCAAAGAACAGACATGGGCTGTGTTCGGAACCGCATACTACATACTACATACTGCCATACTACATACTGCCATACTACATACTACATACTCAATCAACAGACAGCATGCAGACCGTTTACACTGTAGCATACTACATGATAACCCACAATGCATTCCGCTCCTGCCCGGACTGAAATCAGCCAGCCTTCAGCTGATTTCACTTAAGCTCTAAACTCTGTAAATATATAACTTTAGCAACATTTGAAACATTTTTAGGCGAGAAAGTAGCCGTTTAGATCCACAACGTGTTGAAAACATGACCAAATAACAGCTAATTACAATTCTGTTCGGACGATTTCGGAGATTTCGGCGCTATTCAAGCTAGCCGCAGTGAGCAACGCACTTCCGGTTATTTTCACAAAATAAAACACCCGTTGCCCTTTCTTATACTGAAAACCATAACGATAAAATTTGTGCTTTTACTTTGAAAACGGGAGGTGAACCTACCCTTGATGTAGCTAGCTTGAAACCGCCGTTTTGACCGATCTCGTCCTGTTTGACCGTACAAAATGCCTCACCGGAGAGTCCTCTCAGCTCTGAGACGAAGATCGGCCCGCCGTCTTCGGTACAGAATGATGCTCGCAATCGACCTGGGATTGTTCGCAGATGTAAGTTTCTTTTTTAATCAACTATAAATCTAATCATAATATACAACGCAATATAACATACCTCACAGCCTGAAAATTGGAGGGAAAAATGTACATCAGTGAACAACAAAGTCGTTGTGAATTGAATGATTTCATTAAGTTTAATAAGTTATAATATATACAGTAGTAATACATATGAATAAATAAAACCAACTTCTTGTTTGTCCTGTTCGCGGCAAGGAAGTGACGATCGATGACGTCACGTTACGTTGCATCTTGGGTAATTTGAGTGTGAGTAGTATTGTCATGATGTATACTCAACATTTCTGGCGAATCTAGTATGCATCCGGGAACTTCTCGCATACTCAAAATCGCATGCTGCGCAGTGTAAACACACTGCATACTCAAAGAGTTAGTATGAGTAGTAGGTAAGTATGCGGTTCCGAACACAGCCATGCACTTCTGAGTTCCCCAAACCAGATCCCTTCCTCCCCCTGGTTGCTCCTCAAGATCCTGTCCATGAATATCACAAACAGAATCGGTGACAAAGACAACCCTGACGACTGTCGAACCTCAGATTGAGGAGGAGCAATGAGGATTCTGCTGTGGTCGTGGAACAGTGAACCAGCTCTTTACCCTTTCAGGGCTGCTGGACGGGTCGTGGGAGCTTGCTCATCCAGTCTACATGCGTTTTGTGGACTTGGAGAGGGCTTACTCCCACTCCACGTCCTCAGGGAGTCCTGTTGGAAGTACTGCAGGATTACAGGATACTGAGATCGTTGATACGATCCATGCGGCCCCTGTATAACTGAAGTAAGAGTTATACCAGAGAATAGTCTTGGTGCACTTCATCCGATCCTACAGAAACCTGCCAAAAGTGAGGCTTGAATCATTTGTTCACCATTAATCTGTAAGTGAAGAGGAATCCTCACGTAGTTCTGATCATGAATTTTCCACTGACTTTGTTATAACCGAGCAGAAAAATAATCTCTTAATAATATACGAGTGCGTAGCATCCAATTTTACTCCAGTACTCGACGAGGAAGCTTCAGTTAAAAGATGTTTGATAAATTATTATATTACATTATATGCCATGCTGATGGAGAGCTTGGAGACTGTTGGTGGTCTGGAAAGAGACTGCACAGTAATTAATCAAATTAAAATTCAATTATCTCCCTGTGAGTTTATCAAACACACGATACATGACTGTTGCCAGTGAACGCACCAGACTAAAACACATCCTCAGCAATGAATCAGACAAGAGCAGGTCAAGAGTTCAGAGGTCACACGCCGGGTCACTGCAGGTCAAAGTGAGGGCTAATCAGATGAGACCAGCGCAGAGAGAGGGTGTGTGTGGTTATCAGATCTGTCCAGCTGTGTGTGTGTGTGTGTGTGTGTGTGTGTGTGTGTGTGTGTGTGTAAATAAATTATTGATTTAGTAACAGATCAGAAAGCTTCTGACATTGATCTCTTCCCCTTGTGAGTCGAGTGAGGAGCAGGAAGGATCGAGGGGGGAGGAGCAGAGTGGGGGGAGCAACATCTCTGCACTGCTGGCTGTATCGAACAGTGATAAGCTAATAGAACAATAAACCCTTCAGGTGAAAAACTCAAGGTCCAATGTGCAACAGCTCTGACTGTGCAGATACAAGAAGAGAAATCTTAGGATGGACATCTTATGTATTTCAAACTGTCTTCAGGTATGAACAGGTCTCTTCCTCTCCAAAAGAAACAGATCAGGTGATTAGAATCACTGAACACACTCGATAAAGCATGTTCACGTTACATATCAGTCCTTCTTCGATGCTATTCGGCACCTCATGGCTCAGCCACAACACGCTGTGTGCTCACCTGTTTCCTTTCATATCCATATTCATCTTTCTGATCCAGACGTTCAGCTAGTTTTTTACCGTGACCCAAACTATCTGCAGAAGTATCTTCCTCTCTAAGCAACCTTAACCTCTCTAACTCCGCAGGGCACCGACATCCTCACCCCCCCCTCTGTTAAATGGTACCTCCCAGGCGCGCTACGTCATCAAACCATGTGATGTTTGGTATTGCTGGATTCAGGAAGCTCTCGACTTTTCAAAAATAAAATCGTTTTTCTTTTATTCCTTATGTATTTCACACCAGAGCAGCCTAAACACACAAAGTCCAAAATCGCGATGAGTCATGTCATGCCGTTTTTCGACAGGAAAAGTTAAAGGATTACTCATGATCTTATGTGGAGCTGTTAGCGGGGACTTAGCTGTTTTATAAAAGGTAAGAGTCTCACTCCTACCACTATTTTTGGCTGAGATAAACCGTCTAGAAAGTGGGATCATAACTTTCACGTTTCATATGGCTTTATTTGGTGATATTTTATGGTGTTTCTGTGTCATAAACAACATCAGCTATCATAATCACACCTGATTTCAATAAGGTACAATGTTTGAAGCTGGCTGAGTGTTGTTTGATCACTGATAGTACTGTTTTGAAGCCGAGTGACCGACTTGTCATTTGGAGCTCCGCCTGGATCTTTTCATGGTAAAAACACTGTAGAATGGTCATACTTTGAGCAGTCTTCTTCAAATTTGAAACAAGTGTTCATTGATAGTGTGCCTACAGCCCCACAGTGTCATTTACCTGCTCAGATGAAGCCACAGACAGTTATTCATCCTGAAACACATTTTTACTTTATTTTAGACAAAATCTTCAGTTTTTTACTGACTCCAGAGGCCCATTACTCTGTCTCTGTATCACCTAGAGTGTTTCTGACACTTTCACAAGAAACTTCAGGGAGTTTTCTTTCTGGCAAGACCTCATGCATGCATGTAGTCAGAGCGGTTCAGAAGCTACAGTCATTTTAATTTGGGTATGTCATTTTAGGCGTTTTTGCTACAAAATAGGGGTGGACTTTAACAAACATCATATAGCCTATTGACCTGAAACCCTGAGTGCAGAGCTGATCTTCTTCCAGGAGCTGTTTATTAGTGTGTAGGCCTACCGTCTGTGGGACAGATGTAAAGCTCTGACAGCCCTGCACTAACGTGATCAACTTCTTCTCCATATCTACCACAGACTGATATTAAAGGAAGAAGGGAAAGATATCTTATTATATTATTATATTCAATGTCTGCCAATATATCCCCCTAAACCCTACACACTGGAGCTTTATGGGTAAAATCAAACATAAAAATTAGGACGTATTAAGAAATTAGTATACCAAAATGTAATTTAGGGTTAATTTATTTATGGGCAAATAAATTTAAGTTTGCAAAATGTATTTATGTCCCTTCATCTGTACCTTAAAAGGACCTTAATTAAAGTGGTAGTTGTTAACTTTTATAAAACGACATCATATCCACAAAGCAGTAATGAGACTGATAATCTGTGAGAAGGATCACGTTCCTCTGCCCGCTCCAAATGCTTCTGATGACAGGTGAATGAAAACGACCAATCAGAATGTTACAGGAGTCTGTAACGCAGCTGTCAATCATGTTAATCACTGCTCACGAACTGCGGTCGAACTGACAAACATTTCTTTAATTCGGTTTCTGACAGCTGCGTCCTTCTGTTTCTTCAGAACATTATTTTGAGAAATTAGTTTCTTCCACTTTTAGGCTTTTGATTTTTTTCGTCTATGTTGTCGATGACGACGACGACTGGTAACAGTTCGACATGAACGACATGAACACGTGTGTGTGTGTGTGTGTGTGTGTGTGTGTAGTGATGGTGTGAATGTCAGGAAATAATTGTCCTTTAAATGTTGGAGTCTCATTATACACCACAGGTCATCCTGGAGTCAACAGTGTTATCATCGTGCACAGATTATATTGATCCTGTGCACATAACACACACACACACACACACACACACACACACACACACACGAACACACACACACACCACGATAATAGCAGCACTAGCAGGGGGTGAAATCATTTTAAATTAACAAACCAACTCTGTCCACGCCTGTGTGTGTCCAAGAGGAAATAAATCACAACGTGTAGTCAATGAGAGCGAGAGGAGAGGTTAGTGTGTGTGTGTGTGTGTGTGTGAGTTCATATTACCATGCTACACTTCCTTCATCTAACCAGCAGCTAATTTGATGTGTTTGTGCCTCATGGCAAGGTTGTATTAAATTGTGCATATTGGGCTCTTTAACACACACACAGGTAACCTCGGCTCTGTGATACTCAACTGTAGTACTGACGTGCACTGATGATGGCGGAGCGCTGCACACTGAGGCTGCTCTGGTCCCTGGGGACGCTGGTGAAGGTCATATTTAACCAGCTGACATAACACTCCTCCTCTTCCTCCTCTGGATATAAGAGGAGCAGAGCGTCAGAGAGGAGAAGGTGCTGATAGCATGTTGGAGAAATTCACACCTTCTGCATGAAGGTTGTTATTCTGCAATTAACAGGTTACTGATGGGTTTATAACACTATATGAAGCTGCAGCTATTTCTGTAACTGATGAGTCCATTGATTTATTTAATTAAATTCATTGTTTTCTCTATAAAATGTCAAGCTCAATTTGACGTCTTCATCTTCTTGTTTTCAGTCTGAACAGGCAAGAGATATTTAATTTACTGTCAGTTACTTCTGACATTTTACAAACCAAATAATCAAGAAAATTTCTCAGCAGATTGATCCACAATGTTTCTGTTAATCTTACTCTATAATGACCAAAACTCTGTGTGTGTCTGTTCCACGTTTTTCTCCTCACTGACTTGGTCAATCCATGTGAAATTTGGCACAGTGGTAGAGGGTCATGGGAGGATGCCAATGAAGCAATATTACATCAATTGGCCAAAGGGGGGCGCTATAGCAACCCATTGAAATGTCAAACTTTGAATGGGCATATCTCATGCCCCGTATGTCGTAGAGACATGAAACTTTGCACAGAGATGCCTCTCCTCATGAGGAACACATTTGCCTCAAGAACCCATAACTTCCACTTATATAGATTTTCCGCCATTTTGAATTTTTTGAAAAACACTTCAAATGGATCTCTTCCTAGGAAGTTTGAGCGATCTGCATGAAACTGGGTGAACATAATCTAGGTAGCAATATCTAAAGTTCCCTCTTGGCAAAAGTTGGAAAACTTCCTAAAACTGAGCTTCTATAAGGCAATGAATATTGCGGAGGGCGTGGCTCATCACATAAAGGTGTAGAACATCTCAAGGGTTTCACCCATCACCACGCAACTTTGTAGGCATATGACCACACATAATCTGAGGGGACACCTCCATTATTGACCCATCAAACAAAATGGGGCGCTAGAGAGCTCATTTCTTATCTAGGCCTAACCGCCATATGGATTTTTACTAAACTTGGTAGATATGTAGAACAGGACGCCTCAAGGTGACTGGAGAAATTTAACTCTAATTGGCAACTGGGTGGCGCTATAACAACAGAAAAATGCTTCAAAATGGCTAAAATGCGACCGATCGCTGTGGCTCCCCCTGTGGACCAATGTTGGTGTTGTTTCTAATGTTTGGTATGACTAAGTCATGGTATGGTATGCTGTACATAATCACGGAAACTGTCAGTGTGTCATTCTGTCAGTCAGTCATTCTGTCTGTCCCACGTTTTTCTACTCACTGACGTGGTCAATCTATGTGAAACTGCACATAGGCATTGAGGACTGGCATAGGTAGAAGGTGAGAAAGCTACCAATGGGTATGGACAAGTAGATTAAAGATTATCTGACAGATATGGATTAAAACTTCCCTGAGTGTTTGCTTTTTACACAGAAATATAAATGAAACATGCCACAGACGACCAGGCTGGTAAATAAAGCCCAAAATAAAGAAATAAAATCAATATATTCATGCAAATAAAAGATAATAAAGTGCGGCTCTCTCTGTGAATTCTCTGTAATCAGTGTAGACGATGATCCCAGAGTCTGTGGAGGAGACCTGAACATGTAAAAGCTGCATATTTGATTACTTATTTCATTCAGATTATTCTCCCTGCAGTGAAAAGAAAAGGCACATGCAGCTTTTGAAGAGTTTCACTTATGAATATGTAATTTCATTTTTGGGTTAAAGATAAGCTGGAACATACAAGAGAGAATTAACCCTATCTGATGAGGAACTGCTGAGTGCTGCATACATTAATCCTTTGATGCCTGCGTATTGAGGCTCCAACACTTCCCCGTTAAGAAGATGAAGCGTCAACACGACGGCCGCATCGTCTTTTCTTTTTGTTATTATTGACGCTCTTTGTGGATGCTGGGACCTCAGAGCTCAGACAGACAGACAGACAGTTGGTGGCACATATGCCCGGTGAGGCTGGCAGCCTGCAGCCTGGCACCGTGTCACTGAGGCCCTGCCAAACAGATGAGCCGGTAATTTTGTTTGGTTTACTGGTGAGGACAGCGTGAACTGGGTTTCTACTCACTGGCTGAGTTTGATAGTGAAGAGCTTCTTATTCTTCTCTTTCTGGAGGGTTTCTGTCACTGTTACAATAGAGGTGCAGAGTGGGAGGAGATGTTTTAGGAAACCCTGACCACTAGAATAAAAGCTGGGGCACAGAATCAGCGATCTAGTTTCACAATTTGCTTCAAATATTCAGTAAAAACTAAAATGATGATCATTTCTTTAGTTTGTGAACAACAACAGTAACTCAGAGTGAGGTTAAAATGCTATTAATAAGCTGATGGCACACTGAAATGTATGTGAAGTCCACCAGAAATAATAACTCATGATTATACCATTCTCATATGGTTCTAAGAAACCATATGAGAACCATAAACCATTTCTCTGGTGCTGTCTGTCTTCCCCACGTGGAGCCTCCGACTGATGCAACCGCTCATGTAACATCAGGATGTGGAGTTCTGACTGTGAAATGTCGACCCTTTTCATCTTACTATTGCACTCCAAGTTCTTTCTTGTATGTTACACAAATTGTTTTTAAATATTTTGTTTCTTTTCGCTTGGGGTATGCGAAATGTCAGTTCGTTTTTTGTGCTGCGCATAAAAATGACAAATAAAGAAGTTCAGTTCAGTTCATAACGTTATATATGACAACACAGCATCCAGTTGCTAATGGCTAATGTTAGCCTACTGTAGCGTAGCCTCTGAAACATCGTTATCTTCCTTGTGCGTTTCCACTTACTAGTAACCTTAACACTACTATCTAACGTTAGCCTACTGTAGCATAGTCTCTGAAACATCGTTATCTTCCTTGTGCGTTTCCACTTACTAGTAACCTTAACACTACTATCTAACGTTAGCCTACTGTAGCGTAGCCTCTGAAACATTAGCGTTATGTTCCTTGTGCGTTTCCACTTACTAGTAACGTTAAGGCTACTACCTAATGTTAGCCTACTGTAGCATAGTCTCTGAAACATCGTTATCTTCCTTGTGCGTTTCCACTTACTAGTAACCTTAACGCTACTATCTAACGTTAGCCTACTGTAGCGTAGCCTCTGAAACATAACATTATCTTCCTTGTGCGTTTCCACTTACTAGTAAAATTAACGCTACTATCTAACGTTAGCCTACTGTAGCGTAGCCTCTGAAACATTGACGTTATCTTCCTTGTGTGTTTCCATTCACTAGTAAAGTTAACGCTACTATCTAACGTTAGCACTGTAACTTAATTCTAAAACGCATCAGTCATCACTGACTCCGGTTGAGTTTTAAAACTCCGGGGTTGCATTTGTAACGTTACACTCGCTCTCCTCTTCTGTGTATCTAACGTTACCATGCCAACGCCAACGTCCATCATGGATGTAATGAGGACGTAATGGAGGAGGGGGGAGTAGGCCTTTGGAGGGAGGCGGGAGTTGTGAATGTTCAAATTTTTTCTAAGTGCTGTGTGAAATGCAAGAAAGGTAAGAGTTGCTTTAATAATAACATTTTGTTTCTTAGCTAATTTGTCATATCGTCATGAATATCATTATCGCAAAATACCCTGAAATATTGTGATATTATTTTAGGCCATATCGCCCATCCCTACTGCCTCATAGATTACACTTCATTAAAACCGCTTTCCTGGCCCTCGCCTTCCGTGTTAAGAGGTGCACTGGCACACTGAAATGCAGCATAAAAAAAAATGTGTTTCTTCTAAGATGAAGGTACGAGGAAGAAACTAGGACAACTACTACAATCTGCAGATTCTATCTGTAAAGTTACCGTTCTGACTCTTCTCTATTCAAACGGCTCCTGAGGCTCATGGGTATTGTAGTATTTAGAGCCGTCTGCCAAACTGACGGACTGGACAGGAACAAAGCTGAAACACAACATAACCCTAAATGTTCATCATATCATCCAGGAGGCTCTGTGTGTGTCTGTGATTGGTTACGCTGACAACGTCCTTAAAAGAAAAATATTAAATGGGAACAAAGAACAAAGAAAAACAGGAGACAAAAGACGACTAAGAGCCATCTCCCTCGGGAAGCAACTCGCAGCCAACAATCTACGATTTTAAATTTCATGTTTCAAGTGATTCAAGTGACACACACACACACACACACACACACACACACACACACACACACGAGTCATCTGAGCTCCTAAACCCTGAGAACAATTTCACAAAAGAAAAAAGATAATCCATAATTTGAACCACTGTTGCCATGGTGACGGGCCACACACACACACACACACACCGCAGTCTGTGTGACATGAACCACTCCAACAAGTCAGTCTAGTGCAGGGCAACATGACGGAGCATCCAGGCTGATATGAAAGGCTTCAGCTGAGCTTGGTGGGAGGATGAAGGAGAAAACATGGATGCAAAGATGGTTTTGCTCGCAGAAAAAAAAAAAAAAAAAAGATGAAGAAGACGATCAATTATAACTTGACCTAGAAAACCTTCAACCAACTCAGAGGTGTCTTTTAGTTTTCTTAGCTTTGCCTCCAACACAACCTGATGGTGACTCATCCCTCTGCTTAGGAAAATAAAATATAGGTGTCAAGAAATAATCTTAAGGACAAGACTGAATCATTTTCTGATTGTCAACAAATCCCATAAAAATAATTAAAAAAACCAAAACAAAACAAAAAAAACAAAGCAAAAAACCAACGTGCTGATCCTAAAAACTCGTATTTGTAGCAGAAACATAACTTGTTTCTTCATGTGCAACATGTTAGTCTGGAGGTTTAAACTGGTGTCCTCTCACAGAGTTGGTGATTCAAACTAAACTTTCATCTGAGTTCAGACTGTTTACTTACAGCACAGCTACACTCACAGATAACTGAGCCTCCTACCTGCCTGTCAAACACCATCAACCCACAAACCTTCTCCAGTCCGGACTGAGTGGAGTCCTGCGGGGTGAAGCTGTGAAGTCTGCGAGCGGAGCTAGCTGCTAACTGCTAACAGCCACCGCTGCAACTAACAAACTCCACAAATCCATTCAGCAGCTCCACCATCCACAGTCAGACACACACAGCTGATTATTTACTGCTGAATTACAGCTCACAACTCGCACCAACCCAAACATCCTGGTGCAGACTATTTACTGGAGTTTACCAGTCTGTCACTCATCAGGCATCTGAAGATAATTACAAGCACAGTCGTTTGGCACTCAGTGTCCGATAGTCCACCACTAACATTTCTCTCACATCTCGTGTCATGAACTAAAATGAAAGATCCATCTTAGTTTTTAATATCAAGATCTATTTTTAGCTCGTCATCGTCTCATTTTCGTCATGGAAAAAGGGTCGCTGACGAAAATTTTCGTCACAGTTTTCGTCAACAAAATTAACACTGGTCTACCGAAGCCCAGGATCAATCCAAAAAACGTTGGTGGCTCTGGTTGAGTTCTACCTCTCTCGTTCCAACAAACATCATGTTATTAATACACATTTGGATAATTAATTATCGACATTTGTGAACCGATGCCAAATCATCCACATCCATATCAGGACGCATTAATGAATCAATTATGTATCCCATCCCTCGTGGACCAGCACCAAGTTTTCGAAACAGAAACCCTGGTACAACATGCAACAGAGGTCCCTAGATGATATCGAACAATTAACATATTTATTTGGTGGGCTACCTGTGTGTGCGAATATTGGATTCTTGAGGCTGACACTGATATAACGTAAAGATTTGCACTGTTGCCAAAAGCTAATACTTAGGCCCAATCCCAATACCCCCCCTTGTCCACTACCTCTTAGCCCTTAGCCCTTGGCCCTACCCCTAGCCATTGCCCACTACCCCTTGGCCCTTGAAATGAAGCAACAAGGGGTAGGGACACCCCTACCCCTCGCGGGAACGTGCAAATGTAGTGGTAGGGCCAAGAGGTAGGGCTAAGGGGGGGTACTGGGATGGGCCCTTACTCTGCAACACTACTCTCTAAAAAGAGCAGCTCACAGAACTTGTACCCGTCTTAATTAATCCCCTCACTGAGCTCCTAATCAGTCTGAATGACCACCACCCTACAGTGGAGACAGTGCTTTCCAAAATGAGATAACAGTCCAACACCGTGATCTTCATATTTTTACACCATCACGATGAGATGAAGAGTCCGGCTGATGACTAACAACATTTACTGATTTACGCTGCTGTTTAATCATTTTAAGTGCACCTCACAAAAAAAGGAGTCCATGAACCTGGAAATGAACCCTGCTTGTATTACACACACACTGCCCCAACACACTCACAAAAAGTGCTCTCTTTGAAGCTCAAACACAACCCCGCCCGCCTCCGCAGACTTCACAGGAGTCCCAAATATGTGATTGTTCATTAACCTCAACCTCCTGTCTGGAAATAGCAACACACACCCCATTATTAGTGAGTCATTCTCCCTGCTGGTTATCTCGCCTCTCTTCTGTTTTTCTTTTTGGCTCCGTCACTCAGAGGCTGCTCTGCTCCAAATGTTGAAAGGTAACCAGGAAATCCCAAGATCCGTGACAAGGACACGATAACTCCCAAAACAACACATGAAGCTGGAGACTGATATCTCCACAACTATGGGATGGATTGGCATTGAATTTTATACGAACATTCATAGTCCCCAGAGGATATATCCCACCGACTCTGGTGAGCCCCTGACTCTTAATCAAGCGCCACCATGAGGTTGAGTTCAGAATTCAGTGGAGGTGTTTCAGAGTGAGGTTTGTCAACTACAGAATGGATTGCCATGAAATTTTGTACTGACATTCATGGCCTCCAGAGGATAAATCTTCCATCTACACTGAAATAACTTTAGTGATATTCATCTAGCACCATCAGCTGGTCAAACACTTTTCACGTATCCAGTGAAACATTTCTACATCTACAAGATAGATTGGAAACATTTCTTACAGACGTTCATGATCTCCAGAGGATGACTCCGACTGACTTTGGTGATCCTCTGACTTCTTACCTTGCTCCACCATGACGTTGAGTTCAGAGTGTAGTAGAGTTAATATTCAGAGTGAAATTCAATCATCACATTTTTAGTAATCCCCTGACCTTCCTTCTACAGTAGCACCATCATCGGGTCAAAATTTAAATCTGTCCAATACTTATGATCAAATTTCTGCGAAAACAAAGACATTCCCATCAGCCTCAACTGTATTTTGTGTTAAATGCTAATTAGCAAACGTTAGCATGCTAAGACGGTGAACAAAGGTGACGAGCATGGTAAACATTTTACATGTAAAACATCTGTACATTAGAAGGTACCTTGTGAGGTTTTTGCCTGCTTGTTACACTATGGAGCATTGCTTTTATAAGTGGGTATGAGGTGACAGGTCCTTGGCAATGGTTTCACACTCTTCCCCTGATCAACAGCCAACAGTGACACACCAAGAAACCAACAAGACTGCATAATGTTGAGGACAAAATTAAAATTTGGCTTTGCAAATGTTTTATGATCTGAAATGCGTTCGATGCGTTTGTTTGGCCTTGAGGATACACACAATGGTGAACAGAGAGTTAAGTGAACTGGCGTCAGGTAGTCATGATGGGCCCCAGTGCACGTTACTATGACGACCCTAGCCCCAGACACGTCACCACTACCCACTTGAAGGCAGGTGGCCCGGCTTTTGAACCCACTCCAGAGAAGGTCCATCTCTGGAGTAAGTTGGTGTGGCACGGTGCGTTTAAACTGATAATCGAAACACAAATCAGCGCAGCTTGGCTTTACTCTGTGTCGCCAAAAGTGACAATGGAAAAGACCCACAGTATTGTACATGTGCTACTGCGGTAACTTGTGGCTCTGGCGAAGCTGTGCTGAGAGTGTGAGAGAGGAGAGATGCACGCTGGTATGTGTTATGTAACGCAACTTGACCCTATATCGATATAAACAGTGTTGTCTAAATCTATATGTTGCTTGAAAATATATCAATATATCGCACATCATATATCGTCAGCCCAACAGCTCATCCAGATTATCTGAACCACACAAGGGAGCAGGTTTTACTGCAACACTGGAGGGGGGGTGCAAAAGAAATGGACGTTTGGGGTCCTTCACCGGAAAACTTTTTCATTTTTATGCACCAATTTGTGCCTTTTTTTGCACCAATTTCTAGTTTGAATATTTTTTTCCCTTTGCATTTGTCTTATCTTCCACATAAGTTTGGCTAGGTTTTAATGTCTAAGTGTTTAATGGCTTGTTTCTTGGCCCTTCAGACCTCAGTTCAGAGAAATCACGAGCTTCCTGGAGTACACTGTTATCATAAACTCAAAGAAATTATGTCCAAACCACCAGAATAAGTCCTGGTTTGTAATAAACTGGCTTTAAATTCAGCCATGAGCTGCTCTGCTCCGGTCAGTTGCTGCTAATACTGGGTGGAGACCATGAGCTGAGACCTAAATCCTTATCCTGTGACATTCATTTTCACTCATTCACACTCTGATAGCAGTCACACACCACGCCACATTCAAGTCCGACCCAGTCACTCTTTCATTATCTCCCACTGCTGTTATCTTTGCAATTCTCTTTGCAGCGACAGCCGAGGCTCCCGACTGTGAGGAAGAGAGATGAACGCAGAGGGAGGAGGATAAAGAATGGGTAAAAAAAAAAAGAGAGCTCCAGTAGCTCAGGATGGTTGCTGAGACAGCAGAGTCTGGCCCGAGTCTGAGCAGATGTCTTACAGCAGTGTACAAACCCACAGCGCAAGCAGAGGAGGAGCATATCTCCCGATTACTACCAGACAATTAGGCCCACTCCACTTGTAGGCAAAATCAAAACTCATTACGCTCTGCGGGCGAGAGGCAGAGCGAGTCTGGGTGTGAGAGACACAGCGAGCAGCAGGTTATTTGCTGCTGATGTGCACTTTTCTGCAAACATGTTATCACAGATGGGAAGTAGCTTCATCTGCTGCTGCTGCTAATGGGAGCGATAAGGAAGGTAGGAGACGATGAGGAGAAGAAACACCGAGCCACTTAAAGAACGATCATGGTCATTTACACTTCCACACAGTGACAGAGCAGCTGTTAAAGCAACCTCTGGGTCCTCTCTCTGAGGATCTGTGCAGCCTATTAGCCGGGGCTGGATTACATGGATTGTGCATGTTTGTGAGCCTCATGTGATCCGGGTCATGAGAGGGCCGCTGCAACAAAGGAAAAGTTGTGTTTGAGCTCTCTGATGTTGTGACCAGGCAGCCTCACGACACGTCAGTGCTGCTCTCTAGTGGCCGCTGCGAAAACCAATGTTTCATCACATCCTTTAATTTTGTGCATGACTCAATATAGCAGGTTGGGTAATGCTTTATTTTGCCTTGACGTTTCCTGGAAAGAGGGATGTAATTTGGGGAAAATTAAAGGGTGCAATGTCAGAAAAGTGACCTTTGCTCACTCATGTGGATTCAGGTACTGAGTGAAAACAGAGACAGCGTTCAGTGGGTGCACCTCCAATTAATGATCTACGACCGAGGGCGTAATTTCCACTGGGGATAACACGGGCATGACCAGATCCTTTTTTTGTAACCCTGACTTTTAAGGTTTCAGTTTGATTTACGCACTAAATCTCTAAGAAGAATCTCTGTTCTGTTCTGCAGCCAAAATCAAGAGGAGAAGAGAGGTGGAGACTTTCTGATGTGGCCATAAAGTCGGCTTCTGATTGGTGGAGGACAACCTGCAGACACTGTAAAACAAACACAATATTTATCTATCATAAAGTTTTAGGTTAAAAAATAATTAAGTGTTGTCTCTCTGTCAATAATCCTGCATTTTGATCTGAAAAGCCTGAAAACCGATTCCACATTACGCTTGTTAAACTGATATAAATCTATAAACAAAGGAATCAGCCTTCACATATTCAAGTTTTCTTTTCGTCAGCGTTTTTTTGTTGCAGAAACCGACCTTAAACCTTCAATTCCAGCTAATTGCCGAGCAACCCAGAGAGTCTTTTAGTTCGCGCACAGCAGGTCAGCTGCAATCTGTCTACAGTCAGCTCACAGTTCTACATATATCAAGTAAAAACATGTGGTTTCCAATGGCACATGAAGAACGAGGGGGTGTTTACTCGGGTTTAAATGGAGCATTTTCAGGAGGCAAACAACTGTTTATAAAATCAGCTCGAACTAAAAGGACTGCATCCAAACTTCGTCTCTGTTTTCAGTATAATTAGTTTCAAATTATATTCTGTCCTGGACACTTTCTGGTTCATTGTTATAAAATTATACACCAGTAAAATAAAGCAGGTTTTCTGATTGAGACAACAAAAATAGAGGACATATAACCCCTGCCTCCTCACTTAGATTCATCCCAAAGCGTCCTCTGATAATTAGATTTAGAGAGATTTGTTCATGTATTGCTGTTTTTTTCAGTCTTGCATTTTTAAACCCTTGTTGTTGACTTTATTCTTGTAGATTTCCAACTTTATTCTTGTAGATTTATGACTTTATTCTCGTAGATTTATGATTTTATTCTCGTTGATTTACGACTTTATTCTTGTAGATTTCCGACTTTATTCTCGTAGATTTATGACTTTATTCTCGTAGATTTATGACTTTATTCTCGTAGATTTATGATTTTATTCTCATTGATTTACGACTTTATTCTTGTAGATTTCCGACTTTATTCTCGTAGATTTATGACTTTATTCTTGTAGATTTCCGACTTTATTCTCGTAGATTTATGACTTTATTCTCGTAGATTTATGATTTTATTCTCGTTGATTTACGACTTTATTCTTGTAGATTTCCGACTTTATTCTCGTAGATTTATGACTTTATTCTCGTAGATTTATGATTTTATTCTCGTTGATTTCCGACTTTATTCTCGTAGATTTATGACTTTATTCTCGTTGATTTACGACTTTATTCTTGTAGATTTCTGACTTTATTCTCGTTGATTTCCGACTTTATTCTCGTAGATTTACAACTTTATTCTTGTAGATTTATGATTTTATTCTCGTTGATTTATGACTTTATTCTTGTAGATTTCCGACTTTATTCTTGTAGGTTTACAACTTTATTCTCGTAGATTTATGACTTTATTCTCGTAGATTTATGACTTTATTCTCGTAGATTTCCGACTTTATTCTCGTAGATTTATGACTTTATTCTCGTTGATTTATGACTTTATTCTTGTAGATTTCCGACTTTATTCTCGTAGATTTATGACTTTATTCTCGTAGATTTCTGACTTTATTCTCGTTGATTTCCGACTTTATTCTCGTAGATTTACAACTTTATTCTCGTAGATTTCCGACTTTATTCTTGTAGATTTATGACTTTATTCTCGTAGATTTCTGACTTTATTCTCGTAGATTTCCAACGTTATTCTTGTAGATTTCTGACTTCATTCTCGTAGAACCTATGCTTTTTTTTCTACATTTTGTGTGAAATTTTGTGCGGGATGTACTGAAATCATCGCAAACATAAACAATGAATGAGTAAAAATTCAAACAACAAGATTAAAAACACACATTTCATTTTGTTGCTAAAATACTGAAAAATGACCAATAAAATATCCACAGTGGGGTGTTTCCCTTCAGTATTATACAGGCCTCGCACTCATCTGGGTGTTTCAAACTTACGTCCCCTTTCCCCTACACCTTATCATTGTCAAAGTAATAGATAAATATTCAAGCAAAGATAACTATGGTAACTGTGGAGGCCTATTTCTAACAGTGTGATAAAAAAAAACCCTGTGAGTCATTATAATGAGAAACTTTCCTGAAACTTTCTTAGTATCTCAAAATAAAAACTTAGTATCTCAGAAATAATTGGTGTCTCAAAATACTAAGTTAGTAACACGAGATAATAAGTATCTTAAAATAATGACTTTGTAATGACTTTCTTTTTCATCACATTGGCAGGAATGGGCTTCCATAATACCAACAAAAACTCGGCCTCTCAGTAACTCAAAGAGAGAACTGATTGTCAAACTATTTGCAGAATAACTTCCTGTTGACTGACTAATGATTGAACAGACAAACTGTAATTCTTTGCAACATTAAGTAGACACAGTTAAAAAGTCCTGACACAAACATAAACAGATTAAAAGGTTAATACAAAGTGACACTCGCCCTGTCAAACTGTGTTTCTTCACTTTCTCTGGATGAAAATATAAAAAAAAAGGTGAGTGTGATACAGAGAGCAGTTTTGTACAGAGAAGAGAAAGTAGTCAAAGTGGAGCACTGAGAGTGAAATATCTCCATGCTGCAGACTCATTCACTCTCCTCACATGCTCCGCTCTAAGTCCTGGATTACCCTCCTGACCCAGACTGAGATCTCCATGACACAATTTGTGATGCAGCACGAACACAGCGGAGAACATCACCATCACATCAACACAGCACAGGGTCAGGTCATGGGACTGGGGAGGAACCCAAACCCAAAGAGACTGAATCTTCCCTTGGATCAGATTATAATGTTCTGCTAAACTCTGTCATGTGGGGAACCTTCCACCTCAACGGGCCGCTTTGGGTCCCCGAGTCCTACTTAAAGAAACGGGACTCTGTGCTTCCTCTGCACGTATGTCGGTAATATTTTTGCAGCGTGTGGTTGCAGAGTAGTTTCTTAATGACAGGGAAAGCCTGAGCCGACTCCGCGGCCTTCTGCGTAAACAGGCGTAGCTGGCTGCCATCTGGTTGGCTTCCACTTCAGAGCGGAGAGCCCGTTCGCTGATGATCTGCACTGATTCCAGCTACACTTAACTCCCAGAACAGAATATTTAGGAACAGTTGAGGACGGTAACCTCGCTTACACCCACATGATTAAAAGGGTCGGTCCATTAAATTACAAAGGAACATATTTTCTCACTTACTTCTAAAGATGTTCAGACAGACAGACAGTCTTGGTTTTGACATTTCGGCTGCTACTGTAGTGTAACAGAGGTGAATTTGATATGTTAATCCACAGAAAATATTTTCATAGGGTGTATTTCTTCTGTAGAAAGTAGTCTGTGGATTATCTCAAAGCTATTATATTAATAAATCATTAATTTGATGATTGTTCTCTTGATAAATAGTACAAATAGTCAAATAATTATATATCGTACAGCCTGAGGCAACATCTTTACATTGCTTGCTCTGTTTGTCAAACTCTGAAAAACCCAGATTTCAATTTACAAAGAAAAGCACCGTTCAAATAAGAGATGTCACCATTAATCAGTAACCACCAAGAATATTTTTTAAGCTGGTCTCTAGGTTTATTTTGCTACTCTTCAGTTAACTTCACTGCGCACTACCCAGGGTCTGGTGGGAACTAGCTAGCGTTAGCAGCGCTGCTAATTCAGCCATTACAGCTAGGATCATTGTGCCCACTCTCTCCTTTATCCTGTTAGACGTCTGTAGAACATTTTGTCATAATAACCACATGAATTCTTGGGTTATGGCCAAAAACATGTATTTTGAGGTCACACTGACCTTGACGTTTGACCTCCAACCACTAAATTTTAATCAGTTTATTCTTCAGTCCAAGCGGACATTTGAAGAAATTCCCTCAAGTTGTTCTTCAGATGGTTTTCATGAGAATCTATCAGACAAGGTTACAGTGACCTTTACCTTTGACCACTTAAATCTAATCAGTTCACACGGACATTTGTGCCAAATTTGAATACACTAGAATTACTTGTACGCCTCCGCCAACCAGTCCAGTGTCTCTGACATTCTCCATCCATGTCAGTGAAAACATGGATGCTTCACACACAGAAGATCTATACAATCAGCACAGTTTCAAGATTAGAGTCACCAATTCAGTATCTGACCAAATGTCTCCCCTTCTGTTCCTGAGATATGACGTTAAAACACGATGATGTCACAGTCAAGCTGACCTCTGACCTTTGACCTTCATTATTTTATCCTGTTAGACATTTGTGTGAAATGTTTGTCATATCTAACACAGGAATTCTGAAATGATGGTTTAACACATGTATTGTGAGGTCACACTGACCTTGATGTTTGACCTTCAACCACTAAATTCTAATCAGTTTGGACGTTTGTGTCAAGTTTGAGGAAATTCCCTCGAAGGAACTCTTGTGGTATTGCATTCACAACAGTGAGACAGATGATGTTATACTGACCTTGACTTTTGACCTATGACCACCAACATCCAATTAGTTCATCACTGTATCCAAATAGATGTTTGTGCCAAATTTTAAGAAATGCCCTTGAGTGGCTCTTGAGATATTGTCTTCATGAGAATGGGACAGATTAACCCACATATGGATGGACAACCCGAAGATGCCTTCAGCCACAGCTATCACCAGCGTGGAGACATAAGAAGTCAAGCTTGACCTTGGGACACAAACACCATCCTCCTGGGTGAAAGTCCTATCTTTGTTTGGTCCATCCACCACCACTCCTGCCACGCACCCTACAGGGAATTCTCCAATCTTTATACAACATTACACTGACTTTATTTCATTTTATACTACATCACCTCACTTCCTCCTCTACTCTTGTAATAATAGCTGCCACTAGAGGGCGCTGCCTTACAATAAACTAAGTATGGATAGTAATAAGCTGCTTGTACAGTCGACCTATGTGAGGTTTTTTTTTTCTGGTGAAAGCGAACTGTTTTGTGGGAACAATCCCTGCTGGAGACGCAGCAATGTCTGTGAAAAAGAAACGCTTTTCGTGCCGCTATCTCAGCAGGAAATGCAGCGATGTCACATTTAAAAACAACCACGTTTGGAGCCAAGAAATGAGCTGACTTTGTCATGTGGAGGTGATAGTATGGTGAATGGTGTTACACCTGGGTGAGACCACTGCAGACCACAGTTCAAGACCAACAAACAACTACATTGGTTCTTTTTAGTGACCCATTGTGGTTTTTCCACCAGTGACAGTGCCATGAAGAGCGGCTGTTTTAAACCAAGATGGTACTGCGTTTCCTGACAGAATTCTGCCACCAAAACCAGGTATTTTAAGCCAAAACATTATTTTTTCCAAACCATAACCAAGTGTTTTCTTTGCCCAAACCTAACCTCACATTGACCACAGTGTTGCTGAAATTTTAAGTTTCAACATATCTGCTACATGACAACGTACTTATGTCTAGAAATGTCAAAAATGACAAATTTCTATCTGAGGGTGTGTTGTGAGGAACACTCCAAGCTTGCGTATCCCAAAACAGACCAGCGGTGAAGCCAAACATCAGCCGCAGTGCCTCCTCTCTCTTTTCTGGGCCAAAAAGACGTCTTTATTTGTGAGATCAAAAAGTACAGCAGCCTGTGTGAAGAGGCAAAAGTTTCCCAGACCGCTATGAGCTTAAGGATCCGAATAAATGCACCTGTACGCGGAGAAAAAAGCCTCTTTGAAAGCACCTAACAACTTCACAAAAAACACACAGAGCGAGTGTGCAGATGACAGCAAAACATTCAGACACAAAACAGTCGGGTCTGTGGGAGAAAAACACTCAGACGAGTCAAAAGAAAAGCTTTCGCTCCTGCAGCAGTTTTACTTCTGTGATGTGACTTCATTTGAATCACAAAGAAACAAAAAGGCTTTCGCTCTGAATGCACCAACAGAAAAGATAAAGCTGCACAAAAACCACAAGAAAACAACATTAAAATGCAAAGAAGTTTTGTTATTCTGTTCGGCGTTGTTGTCCAGATAAGCACACAAACATATGCGACTTTTGACCAGTTACACCCCTCTGTTCCCATGACCGAGCCGCCTTTTCTCTGTGTGTGTGTGTGTGTGTGTGTGTGTGTGTGTGTGTGTGTGTGTGTGTGTGTGCGCGATACAGTGTGTGTTTGAGCCTGTTGTGCCAACAGAAAAGTCGACGGGGGCAGCGACGGGACAAACTGTGGGAGGCAAACAGAGGAGAAGAAAAGAAAAGAGAAGAGAGCCGAGCGGAGCGGGTGAAGAGCAGAAAGAGGGAACTCAAGCAGAAGTAAACGTCGCTCTCAGAAAGACGCTCTCTTATTGGTACTTCATTAGTCTTGACCTTGCATTTGACCCACGGCGAATGCAGCAGCAAGCCCACTGCTATGACACCGCCACTATACAAGCCACACACACACACACACACACACACACACACACACACACACACACACAGAGGAATGCTGCTTCTGTTATTGTCTTTAAGTGCCAAACTCAGGCCAAGGCCTCGCCAGGGTTTGAAAAACAAAATAACAGCCGTGCAAAGCTCTCTCGCTCACACACACACACACACACACACACACCCAAAAACACCACTTCCGTCCATTCTCTCGCACAGAGAAAGGAAGTGGAGTCGAAGCTGGCCCAGCCCCAGTCGTCCAGACAGAGGTAGCCCTGGTAAACTCAGTCTCCTGCCTGCATGCCCCCCCCCCCCCCCCCCCCAGCTCTCTGAATGGCTTTAAAAGACTCTCACCATCCGTCACTTCCTCGCTGTGCTGCTCGACGTAAAAGAGCCACTTCAAGTGTAGAGAAGTACTTGATGCAGTACCTTGTGCTGGAAATGTAAAACACTGCACACGTCTCTTTCACATCACTGGAAATTACAGCTAGAAACATCACAGGGAATATCACCATATATGTCAATTAATGTGGAGCTCTATCATGTCATTGCTGTTGGCTGGTAACTCAAGGTACCTCCCTGCCAGCGGTGGAAGAAGTACTCCAATCTTTTACTTGAGTAAAAGTATCAATACAACAGAAATACTCAAGTCACAAGTAAAAGTCCTGCATTCAAATTCTGACATGGAACTTCTTATGTGGAGCAGTGTGTAGTCAGACTGAGAATGACAATAGCTTCCTCCATTTTGGACTCTCCTGCTTTCGGCACTGTACTCGACTCAGAAATATACGATCTAGCCGTTCAAAACAAATATTCGACTATTCATTCCTTATTCCAGAGTTTGACAGTTTGAAGAGGGTTCGGCGAGATGTTCTAGGTGACAGAACTGTCAGTGTATATATAGAATCAACGAGCCAAATTAGCCCTTGGAGCTAATACATGCTAACTTTGCTGACAGTGATTCGGAAATGTGCGACATTTTTGCAGACACCTGATATCAAACAGGAGCCAGAGACTGTGTTGTATTAGGTTGCTATGAGCTGCAAGTTCACCACGTCTGTGCAGAAGACAGAAGATAATGTGATTTTGGAGCCTTACGCTGGAATTCCACTGGATGCGTGTCCGTTGTGGAACGGCAGCGCTGGTTACCCGCTGCATGCTCCGCCGTCCGTCAACACCCACTGGCTGCGTTTGCTGTGTGGAGCGGTGCAGCTTCGCCGGACAGCGGGAGTCACGAGTACCTACGAGATCTCACGAATTCACGCATAATCGCACGATATAACAAGATGTAGTTTCTATAAACAGAACCACAAAACCAGAGGAGCAGTAGGAAGACATCTGGGTGCACCTCCATGATTAACATCTCCTCGTCCATGGTGTCAACGGGGTGAAATGACGTCTGAAAACCTCTGACCTGTTGACTTCAGGCCTGCCTCCGCCCATTATGACGTTTTCAAGGTGTAGTGCAGGGAAGTATGATCCACCGTGAACACTGTGTGTTTTATTTTGAAAATTAACCTGATGTTTTATTTTGTTTCTGTGCACGACTTCCTGCCCTGCACGATCTGCTCTGTGCTGAATTGCTGCGTTGTGCTCCAGCGTCCGGCAGAAATAGAAGTCCTGCGTATCTGTTGCGGAGGGCTCCGGAGCGCCGCAGCTGTGACGGAGCCGGTGGAAGCACACACATTGGCTAGAATTGGCTAGAACTGAAATGTATCGGCAAACAACACGCATCTGGTGGAATTTGGGGGTTACAGGGCAAAGCCTCTCCTCCCTCTGGGCAGCTGCCTCCATGGTAAACGCACCTGCATTTGTATAGTGCCTTTCTAGTCACCCGAACACTCAAAACGCTTTTTACACTACGAGTCACATTCACCAATTCACACACACATTCACACACTGGTGGCCGAGGCTACCATACAGTAACACACTCACACACCAATGGAGGCATCATCGGGAGCAATTTGGGTTCAGTGTCTTGCTCAAGGATACTTTGACATGCAGACTGGAGGAGCCGGGGATCGAACCGCTGATCTTCAGATTGGTGGACGACCTGCTCTATCTCTGAGCCACACTTGTTAAGTTTTGTCATGATTAGCTATTAAGTTATAACCAAGAACGTATTTTTTGAGGTCACAGTGACCTTGACCTCTGACCACTGAAATCTAATCAGTTCATTGAGTGCGTTTACATGGGAATGAAAGTTAATTCCTATTAAAAATGATCTTGTAAACACCTAATTTGGAATGAAAATTCAATCCGATGTAAGGGGCTGGAATATTCCGCTTCTAATTCTGAATGAAAGAATTTCTCACACTTGTATACACTCATTCCTCTTTAAGTTCTTTCCGGTCTTTCTGCACATGCTCGTTTCCTTGCCCTTCTGGTGCCATGACGTATATAGCGTGCATAGCAACGGGCTGAGATAGAGCAGTCGGACTCGTTGCACTCACCAGTTTCCATTCTCCACAGCACGGTCTTCTATCTCCCTTCTTCGACCTTCTACCTCCCTTCTCCTCCTCAACAGACGAAGCATTAGCAGAACAAGGTTGTTGTCGTACTGCTGCTTCAAGAATATAAGCAAAACAAGCCAGAAAAAGGCACTAAGAACGGCATCGTCAAGCATCTTGTTATCCGGAGCGAGGACTACAGTGTTTTCTTCCGGTAAACGTAAACACGTAACATCCGCCCCGCCCCCTATCCAATCAGAAACCTTCCCTGCCCCAAACCTTGTGCGGACCTGAATGAAGGCGATTAAACTGATCTCCGTGTAAACCCTCATTCAGAATGAATGTTTCCCATGTAAACTACCTGGAAAGACTTTAATTCCAAATGATTTCATTCAGATTTATTTCATTCTGAACGAGAAGCCATCATGTAACCGCAGCCATTGTGCAGAAATTCCCTCAAGGTATTCTTGAGATATCACGTTCACAAGGATGACACAGACAAGGTCACAGTGAACTTAACCTTTGACCTATGACCACCAAAATCGCATCAGTTCATCGTTTACTCCAGGTGACCATTTGTGCCAAATTTGAATAAATTCCCTTACTGCGCTGTTGAGATATTGCGTTCACAGTGATGGGACGGGCACAGCTATCGCTAACACAGGCTCTGGCAGATCATTTCTACTGCAGAGTTCAAAGGGTGAATTCATGTGTCCACCACGATAAAAGATCCTCATTAATTTTGTATTGCCAAAGTTTTTGTGTTGCCAGCACATTATTTTAACACATTTCCTGCCCACCATCACATAACTGTGTGAGGACTTCCTGTGCGTTTCATGTGTCTTATAACAGCAGGCTCTGTGTGCGCACTGTACCTGCAAAGACCTTTTTCACGATAGACATCTTGATATGTTATGGTCGGCTGCATTCCATTTAGGGCAGGTCCAGTTGTGATGTTACCAGTTTCACCTGTTCTTTTCCTACTTTGTCGAGTCAAAATGTCTGCTGTGAAAAAGGTGCAGTCGTGACAGGAATGGCAGTGAAGGTGACGCTGTTCTCGGTTCTTTATTAACAAGCGCAGTGAGACAAAACATCTGAAACGTCTCTTGTCCCACAGTATGTATCTCTCCACTGTCCAACGCTACATCTGAACTTTATTATCTGCCTTCAGCTAATGATGTACAGCTACAGAAAGCACCGACGCATCAGCAACATCACACACAGTCCATCATCATCGCTGTCATCACCCGGCTCCCCCAACGCCAGCATATTTACAGGGATATCTCATTATGCTGAGTTATATATACGTTTGTTTTGTCCCTTTCAAACACACCGATCAAACAAACAAAGGAAAGACTATTCAGCTCAGGCTCCGCATCACGCTATGAAAGCACAACATGTGGACTGTGGTATCTAAATAGCAGGCTTGTGTTCAGCTGCCGTACACCGGGAACAATCAAAACTACAGCACAACAAGCTGTCAGACAGGATCTGGGAGGGAGAGACGGGAAATAAAGACTTGCTTTTGTTTCTGAGCAGCCAATTAAAGTCTGTCAGACACTGACTGGGCCGACCGCAGGGAGAGAGCGGGGATTATATCCAGCAACAGGTGATCTAAGATGCTTCAAAACGCTGACTCGTGCATGAACTCCTGAGTTTCAGAAGAGGAAGAGCGTATCGATTTTAAGGGTTATATTTCCTCTGCTCCACATAAATACACCATTACTGAGACGACTTGGAGAGGCAGGCTCATCCATACATCCATCAAACATCCACTCATTAACCATCCACTTAATGGACACATCCACTCTTCCTCCATCCCTCGCTCTCAGCTGCAGCACCTCCATCATCTGGAGAGTGTGATTGAGCGGCGAGGGGTCACTGAGGGTCGGAGCTCTTACCTTTGGCCATTTGGGGTTGATGACACGTGCTTTGATTGCATCGTCCAGAGCGGTGCTGTACTGGCCCAGTCGCAGATAGGCTGCGGAGCGGTTGCTGTACAGGATGCAGTTTTGGGGGTCGGCGGTGAGAGCCTCGGTGTAGAGACGCACAGCCAGAGCATACTCCCCCTGCTGGCAGGCCTGGTTACTGCGGCGCACACGCTCCAGGAACTCTGCTTTGCTTAAACCGGAGGAGCTGGACGTGCGTTCTGTTCTTTTCACCGGCGGGGCTGGAGGGATCACAGGAGAGGAAGAGGAGGAGGAGGAAGAGGGAGGGTGGGCGGTCCTGCTGGTGGAGCGAGAACCAAACAGGGAGAACTGAGGAGCAGAAGAAGGAGGACAAGGAGAGAAAACACTGATTAATTTATCTATTAGAGCTAATACTGTTTCATCCATGAATCAATCAACAGACAACTTTGTAGAGAAGTGATTGTTTCAGGTGTTTAAAACCAAAAACAAACGTTCTCTGGTTCCTGCTCAGAGAACTTGAGGACTTGCTGTTTTTTTTAGACCATTGTAAACTGAATATCAATAGTTCTTTGACTGACAAAGAGAAGGGAAGTCTGCTATGCTTTGGTTACAGTTGGGAACCAACTTCATTTTTATTTCAAACCAATTCTTTTTTAGTTAAAATGTTCAGAAAGGTTCAAAATTAGGTTCGTAAACTACAACGAAACTGGTTTGATATTGGTAGAAAAGGGGTAAAACAAAGTGAGTGCTCCTCATCCGTCCAAAAAGTCACAGCTCTGGATGTAGATTTCTCCATGTTGTTACTGGCTTCTTCTTCTGTTACACATTTAACAGCGGAAACTGTGGAGCATGCTCAGAGCGCCTCGGCCAGTTTGGGTCTGATTGACTGTATACATGCAGGAGTCACATGAACTGGGTGTGTAAAGGCCCTGACACACCAAGCTGACGGTCGGCCGTCGGGCCGTCAGCGAGCGTCTGTCAGCCTAGTTTTTGCAGTGTATCCCGCACCGTCGGCACTTTGGCGTCGGCGGCTTTTCGGCCGATTGAGCACGCTGAATCGGCGGCGGAGCTTGTCGGTGAGAGAGATCACTCTGATTGGCTGTTCAGGTTTTATTTCCTCGCCCCTGTAGCGAGTGAATCTGCCTGTAGTGAAACCGGGGCTAACCGGTGCTTCCTCCTCAGGCTCCACTTCACTCAGCTGCCCCACAGACCCGCTGCTTCTTCCCACTTTAACCTGAATAACAAACCAGAGCTAGCTGGGAGCGGCTAGCGGAGCGTTAGCCGCAGCATGACGGAGGGAAGCACAGCCAGTTAGCCTCCGCTAGTCTCTGAGCTAGCCCCGGCTCTCCGTTTGGATCCAACCGGAGCACCGAGCCCTGGTTTGTTATTCAGGTTAAAGTGGGAAGAAGCAGCGGGTTTATCGGGCAGCTGAGTGAAGTGGAGCCTGCGGAGGAAACACCGGGACCGTCTGGATGTAATAGTCCGTGGAGGTGCTGCGGTGCTCGGCTGCACAGATAGGAAACCCCTCGGCTGACAGGATGTACCACTCTCTCACTCCGCTCTCTCTCACGCAGGCGCAGAACGTACGTGCTACTTGGCCGTTGGATGTAGTCCGTGTAGTGTGTTCAAATGCAACTGACACAGGGCGACGTGAGGCGACGTGAGGCGACGTGAGGCGATGTGAGGCGACGTAGACGACGTGAGGCGACGTAGACGACGCAACAGTTGGCTTTCGTCGCCGCTAGTTCTTTGATGTCGGTTTGGTGTGTCCGCACCTTTAGTCCGACTTTGAGAGATTCAATTTAGTACGATTTCAGTCAGACAAACATGTTTACATGGATTTAAAAGTCTGGGTTTATTCAGACTAACACAATAAATTGTTTTTCTCTAATGTCTAACGTAAACGTTCTGACTGTCTACGGATAAGTACCTCATACAACCCTACAAAAAAATCTGAAGTATCCCTTTAAGGTCAGTGCCAGTAAGCTGTTTACAAACACAAAACAGGATCATAAGCAGGACACTAGTTCTCATGTCAGCGCTCTCCCTGTTAGATCTTTTAAACTTTCAAGTATCTAATAAATATCTGTTTCAACAATCCTGTATCAATCAGCTACACTAATTATTCCAGAGAGTGACAGACAGACTGACCGAATGAGAGAAGGCTTTTTGCCCACAGAGTTGTGGAACTTTAGACAGACAGAGAGGAAATGTGCTTTTGGCTGCTGCAGCAGCCTCATTTGCATGACATGATACTGTACTTTCTGGCAAATGGGACACCAAACTGCTGCGTGCACTTTTTCTTCTCTGCTCGGTGGTGACGGCTCGAATTCCTCAGAGAGACGGAGAGGGAGAGAGAGAAGAAGAAGGAGAGTCAGACAGAGACTCAGACAGTGGATGAGGCTTCTGTTCTTCTCATTCAAACTTTGTGCAAAATGTGCTCACTGAGGTTTGTTCTCTGTAGCTTTAACATGGAGACGCTGCCTCCCTCCCTGATCTGGTGTTTCCAAATTTGTCCTTTCACCAGAGCTTACACCAAGGCCTTCATTATCTCTCTCTATTCCCCTCTCTCCTTCTCTCACACACACTTAAAATATGCAGACTGGAGGATTCCTAAAACCTGCAAATGCATCACCCCAGCGGCTGCGAGCAGGAGGCGAGGAGACGCATGAAGCTCAGCATGATTCACTTTAACTGCAAGAAAACTTTGGGATGTTCACACCGTCTCACACGTGTGACATGAGAACTAATGCAGGCAGAGGACGACACACAGTATCCACTCTGTGCACGGGTACACCACTTTAAACTGACGCTGCACAGCTGAAGCTAAACATCAACGAGAGCTGGGTGAAACCTTTCCCATCTTTTAAACTTCATACACCTCCTCAGAGAAAAACAGCATTTACATAAAAATGTTTCAATATGTAATTAGTGATAAACCTGCTGCACACTGAAACAGAGTCGCTGAAATGCGACAGACATCTAAAAACAACCAAATTGACAGTTCACCCTTAGTTACTGTTGCTACGCTGCTGAGCTTTCCAATCAAGCACATGTACACAGACCTGCCCGCAGACATGGCTTGGACCCTGCAACGGTCCAGTGTGATATTTTTTGTTTGTTTGTTTGTTTGTTTTGTTTGACCGCAACGGTTGCGAACAACAACGAAAAAATGACTCGCACTTTTCAGGAGGGAGGATTTGATCATGAAACCAAAGCAACAATAAATACAGTGTTTATTTTTGGTGTTTTAAACATTTTTGCTCAAAATACAATTTGGTTATTTTTGCTTATATTTGGGATGAACAAGATTGTTGCTGGCCTCCATGCCCTGAAGGTTTAAGCCCAGAAACCACATGGTTATGTTTAGGAAAAAGATCATGTTTTGAATAAAGATACCTCGTTTTGGGGGCAAAATCTCTGTGTCTCTGTATAAAAACAAAAAACAGCCACTTTTTCATGGCACTATATCGGCTGGAAACAAAGCAATGTCTCAGTAAAAAATGACCACTTTCTGTGGCATTACCCCGGCAGAAAATGCAGCAATGTCACAGTATAAAACAACCGCTTTTTGTGGCACAGTTCCCACAAAGAATGTAGCGATGTCTTAGTAAAAAACAACCGCTTTTCAAAGCACTATTTCAACAGGAAATGCAGCGACTTCTCAGTAAAAAACACTCGGTTTTCGTGCCAGTATCCCTGCAGGAAATATAGCCATTTTTTGTTAAAAACAACCACTTTTCATGGCACTATTTCAACAGGAAGTGCAGCAATGGCTGAGTAAGAAACAACCACTTTTTGTGGCACAATTCCAACAACAAACGCAGTGACGTCTTTGTAAAACACAACTGCTTTTTCGTGGTACTATCCCAGCAGGAAATGTAGTGATTTCATGTTAAAAACAAATGCTTTTTGTAGCACTATCTTCACAGGAAACGCAGCAATGTCTCAGTATAAAACAATCACTTTTTGTGGTACGATTCCCGCAAGGAATGCAGTGATGTCTTGGTAAAAAACCAACCACTTTTCATGGCCCTGTCCTGGCTGAAAATGCAGCCATATCTCAGTATAAAATAAGTCACTATCCGGCCAGGAAGGAGATTTTTCCATAGAAAACAGGCGGTTTTCGTGCCAATATCCCAGCAGGAAGTGAAGCACTATCTTGACAGGAAACACAGCAATGTCAGTGAAAAACAAGCGCTTTTTGTGGCACTGTCCCTGCTGGTAATTTGGGGATATCTCAGAAAAATAACTGCTTTTTATGGCACTATAACAGCAGGAAATGCAGCTATATCTTGTTGTCACTGTCCCAGCAGGAAATGCACTGATGTCTGCAAAACATCGTCAGTGTAAAAACGATGGGTTGTTAAAAAAACGCCCACGTTCGGTGGTTAAACAGCCGCTGGAAACACAGTAACAACTTGCAAAAAAAACAACTGGTTTCGTGGTCTGCAGCTTGGCAGGTGTCTCTCCATCCTCCATCCCCTCCACCTCCTGATGACAGAGTGTGCTCATACACTGAGTCACTTCACATTGGTTTCTATGATATGTGTGAGACGCATGAATGTAACACATTCGTGGTTTGAAGAAATGCACAACACCAACATTTTCTCCTGTGGAGACTGGGCTGCTTTTTACGTCCCTATGGGCGGCCCTGCATGTTTAGTCTACACTGATAATCATGGCTGATTTACGTGCTCGAGATTTGTGGTAATTGTTGATGAAAACAACTGTCACTTCTGTTGGCTGAATTAACGACTTTACCAGCTGCAGTGAGCGAGCTAATTAACAGCTGGTTACTGTTCGGTCCTGCACAACATGAAGGAATTCGTCCATAAATTTGAGAGCAGGAGAAATCACTTTCAACACACAGCAGAGCTGTTGTCGATCTTTATTTACAGGTTTTCTGGAGCATCAAGCATCTGGCATCAAGCGTCTCCAGGTTGGCTCATCAACTCTGATATTAAAGAGGAATTTCTTGAGTTCTGCTTTGCTCTGAGGCCTGAGCAACTCCTACACTCACTGTTTAGTTTGTGGTGTGTTTAATTAAGAGTGCCACTAACAGATGGTGATGTGATTAATCTGGAAACAATCAAGCTGCCGAATGTTAGAAGCAAGATTTAAGTCTTTACTGTACAAGGTCTTCTGAGCTTTGGGTGACAGTGAAATGATGAAAACCTCACACTTAAATTAAGAGTGCAGGATTTTAGAAACACTGAGGTCAAAACCATCAAAGCCCCCTGTTCCCCCAAACACAAGGACACTCTTTCAGATATCTTAATCAGTGAAAGAGTTGGACAGTGTAAAAAAATGCTGTTTCCAAACTGTCTTCGTGCTGCCAGGAGTAAAATTCTCATGTGGAGAAACACTGACTCCCTGCAATAAAATCCCAAATTCACAGAAATATAATATGAAGCACATGACCTCAGCGTCCTCAGCGGCAGCTTCAGCCCTGAGGAGCACTGCGACACAGAAATGCTCAACTCACTGAGCACATTTCCACAACTCACAGCCCTCTGACAGCGCCCATTTCTCAGCTGTTCTCTCCGGGACGCCATCACGTTACATGAATGTGTCATGTTGTTCTAAAATATGACAGATGTGATATAACGCAGAGCTTGTTTAACATGTTACCAGGGCGTTGTTTGCTGAAATAAACAAAGACGTCCACACATCATGTGTGTGGAGCTAAGGCGTAAATCTCTAAGCCTCTTACTGTTGAACTAGAATACAGTTAATAGAGCGTGAGAAGAGAAACGACTGAGACGAGTCCAGTGTGGACAGTTTACATTACTAAGTAGGTTGTATACACTGCTGTGTTACAGTGTTCTTTAAACAGACGTCTGACCGCGCTGCAGCCTGTCTGCGGTGTCCTGTGGGAGCACCTGTGCACAAACTGCTCAGATGGTGTGTTTGTACGTGCAGAGGGTGTGTTTGTGTACGAGTGTGTGAGCAAGAGTTAAAGTGAAAGTTTACATGAAAGTGAAGTTTTATCCATTGTGTGTTTGACTGATTTATCAGTGGTCTATATTTGGATGACTCACTTCAACTTAAAGCTGCTTTAATTTATTTATTTTTGGGCCACTTGGGGGCAGCACAAACAAGCTGTAAACACAACACTTACATATACAGTCGCTTACTTAGGACCCGATCTCACAGAAAGTGTTTTCTAGGTTGCAAAACGTGAAGGCAATGAATGCCACGAGTAAAAAACATGCTTGCTGCACTTTTTTATTGTTGCCAGGCAACCACGCCATCACCTCATCTCCGTAACCTTCCCGTGCACTCAATCTACTTTTTATTTATTGTATGTATCCTGCAGTAGTCAGTGTGTAGCTGCTGCCATGTTGAGGCAGAGGGTGCTGTCTGTAGCTCTGGTTGAGGGTGAGAGGCTGTCAGCAGATAAACAGAGATCTGTGTGGGTACATGAGACCCTAAAAAAGAGGCTGGATCATGGGGAGTACCACCAGTTGGTCCAGGAGCTTCTCCTCCATCATGGACGTTTCCAGGCATATTTTAGGATGACTCAGGGGCAGTTTGACAACCTGCTGTCTACCATCAGGCCGTATAGCTCTGGGTATCCAGCAACTGCCACCACCAGTTTCTCCTCCATCGTTTACCAGCTGTAGACTTGTTGTCGTGACCACCACAGAAGCCCCGCCTCTCAAATCATCCCATTGGACAATGGGAAGTTTTCAGAGCACTCCAACAAAAACACCAGGCCCCTAAAGCACAGGAATGTGAGGCTCATAGCAAGACAGCGAGCAAAAAGCTTCATTCTCATTTAAAAAAATTACAAAAAGCCGCCTCCAGCTGCTGTAACGTTTTTTGTGTTATCGGGGCCTTATATCAGTATGCGTCTTCAGAACATGGCTGTACAAAATATTGTTTTCTTCTCCTCCTTGTCATTCCCAGGCCGTCAAATACCAAAGCTTTGTCACGCCCCTCAGCGTGTGATATCAACACAGAGGGCACCCTTAGCATCTTTATAAGACGGACCAGGCTTTCAGCTAACTCCAATGTAAACCCATCTGTGCAATACTAGAATAAAGAGCAAGAAAGTCTGCATAGCGTGGGAGGGAGTGGAGGTGAATGTGTCAAACAAAATGCACGACTTTTACCTGCAAGACCACAGTTTGTTCTTAATGAAACCAAAAGTCACCGTTGTTTTGACATAACCTTCTGCAATTTTCGTACAGTCATCGTACACTGACGTTACTCATGTGGCGTTATTATGACTAGTGAACCCAAAACATGATCTCTTTCTAAACCTAATCAGGTAGTTTTGTTACCTGAACCTAGCTGTGACTGTTTCACAACATGTGGTCAGGCTCATTTATACCTCATACATTCAAGCGCCCTTTATGATGGCAGATACAGCCGAAAGATGGCACTAGAGGGCAGAGTCAAAAGCTTCACAAAGCAACAAACGAAGCAACGATGGAGCATATGTCAACCTTGAGACATGTAGCAAAAGAAGAGCAACATTAGCATCCATTTTGGTCTCATTTTCTCACTCTTTTAGCTCAGTTTTTGGTCCCCACCGACTGCTGAGGAAAACCTCTGTCTCTTTAGCTGCTAAATGCTCCACTATGTTCACCAGCTGGTCTCTAACTGTGTCTGTCTGCTGTTTGTTGCTGCACAGGTAGCACAGAGAGGGTTTAGAGAGGCCTGCTGCCAAAACGACGCTGATTAGAGCAGTGAGAGTGAAAAAGAAACATCAAAATTGGCCATAAAACAAAACAATGAGCTGAAACAAACAATAAAGCTTTGCAGAGCTGAAGGAAGCTGCAGAGCGGGGTGGTAACGCACTGTGGCTGCAACACCTTTAACAGCAGTCATTTCATCCATTGTTAATATAAAAATGTTCATTTTAAATGCTTTAAAAAACTAAGAAGCTTTTTAACTCTCCCTTAAAGAACTTTAGAACATCGCCAGAAAACTTTTACAACATTTATGCACCCATACATTAACGCATGTTGTGCTGAAACAATTAGTCAGTTACTAGAATTTTAATAATCGGTTATTTAAGTCATTTAATCGAAAATGTCAAATATCTGCTGCTTTGTGTTTTGTATCATTTTAAATTGAATATACTGAGTTTGAAGTCTCAGCTGTTGCTCACACAAAACATGACATCTGAAGACAGACGTCACCTTGTGCTCTATTTTGTTTATATTTTACAGGTAAATCATACTTCTTTAACTCAAAAAAGTAACAGATGGATGCATTGTTTGCAGCCCTATGCACACATGCTGAAATTCACCAAACCTTTTTTCTTTTTATCTTAATTTATCCAGGATGGTCTCTCCAGATTTTGAAGGTCAGTGATGGACAAAATGGCTTCAAACTGTGTTAAACAAGTGAACATTCAAACAAGAAACAAGACTAAGTGAAGGAAGGGAGAACATAAGTGTTAAACACTTCAGGAAACTAAAACTGTAAATTAAAACTGCTGCAAACTCTTCATCTGAGTCCTGAAAGTGTCCCTGCAGTGATTTTAATTGTGAACTATATAAAGTATCTTGTGTGCGGCCTGCTTCATCAGGACGTGATGTGCCTGCGTCACCTGTCTGTGTTGTTATGTTCCTGTAGCAGCTAATTAAAAGTGCTGCCACTTTGCTGTTTGGAGCAGTCACACACACACACACACACACACACGCAGTTGACAAGTTGACAGTAGCACTAAGTCACTCAGCAGGACATTTCCAGTCACAGTTTGTTATTATAAGTGCAGCGCTGACGTCTGCAGTGATGGAGGAAGCACTTGGACGTTTAACTTAATAGTCCAGTGTGTCGGATTAAAGGGGACGTACTGGCAGTGATGGAGGCATGTTTTCCTTAGTGTACAATCACCTGAAAATAAGAGCTTTCGTATTTTCATTAACTTGAATGAGACGTTTGTATCTACACAGGAAACAGATCCTCGTCTACAGAAACTGCCATGTTTCTACAGTAGCCCAGAACGGACAAACCAAACACTGGCTCTAGATAGGAACATTCACATCAGCCACCATAGTTAGCAACTCCTCCAGAACAAAATCTAAAAATGTTAATTACCTGGTCCATTTGTTTTGGAAAAGAAGAGACCTCTGTGGATAATTCAGCTCTTTAACGTCTCACCTTAAGTATGACACTTAAGTCGTAATTTCTCCTCAGCTGAGGGACTTACACAGTTACACAGAATCCCTTAAAAGGTTTCCTTTTGTTAAGGAAAATCTAATTTACTACATTGAAAGAGATTTTACAGCTGTAAAAGTTTGCTTGGACTCACGCTTGTGACGCCTGTTATCATCTCACAAAGTTGTCTTATAGGTAGATTGTGGAGAAAAAATGGCAGAAGAAGAGGAACAAGACTCTTGATTCTAGTGATCAGAGGAGGAAAAGATTAAACTTCTTCACAGAAAGAACAAACTACAAAGTAAATCTGATCCCCAAATACCAGACAACAGAAAACGACTGTAGGAAGAAGCAACGAAAATTAATTCAGTCAAAATTAAACTGTAAAACCAAAAGTGTATCCATCAGGTTCTCCTGGTCGCAGAACACTCTTCTTAAGGTGTGTCAGTTGTTGTCATTTATCACAATAAATTCAGTCATGTTGCAGTTAAGATAGAGTCAAAGCTACCTTAAGTTTTTTTTATTGCTGAGGTCTTTTGTGCAACAGTCTAGGGATTCCTTATGTATGACACCAAGACAAGGAGAAAGCCATAAATATTTAAGGAAACCTTAAGGATAAGACTTAAGGGTGTTTTGTGCAACCGACTTTATTATGAGGAAACCTTAACTCATCCTTTAAGGAAAATCTTATGTTGTGTGCAACTGGCCCCTGGATCTTAAGGTATCAGAGAAAAGCGATGACCACATCCAGGTGACCACCAACACCGTTAGACACTAGCCATGTTTCCATCAGCCTGGTTAGATGCACATCTAGAAGTATCGCATCGGAAAGTTATGATGGAAACGCCAAAATTAAAATTAAAATCCCCTGATTCGCACAAACTAAAATACGCTCGCTTTAGCCGGGTTTTGGTTGATTCGAAAAAATGTTGATTCGCAAAACGGGGGATGGAAACAGTTATGTTCGAATTAAGTCTGACGTAGCGCACCTCTCTCCATGGTGATATCCACACTGTGGGTCGGGAAGGCGGTAATGCATTTACAAGCTGGTTGCCAACCGCCAGAAAACGTAGAAGAAGAAGAATGCGAGACTTGTTTTGTTTCCGGTTCTGCGGAAAACTCGCGCGAGTTCGTAGTTTTCACCGAAGTCCGTACATTTAATGGAAATACACAGGATTCATATTTCTTTTAATGCACATTTCCCAATGATTCAAATCACTTTTGGATGGAAACATAGCTACTGATATTTGGTTGAATTCAGGTTGTGAGGTCAGGTGACCAAATTTCAATGTCAGGACAACATCTAACACCATCCTCAATCTGACGTAGAATACTGACAACAGATGGTGGTGATATTTCATTGGTTTTAAGTTGTGTTGCAAAGTAACCAAAATCCAGTGTCATCCAGATGTCTCATGCCAACGTCATCTTGACGTAGAATAACTAAATTAAGTCAAAGACAACAGAGCCCAGCGTCTACAAAATGTCATAATGTTAATGTCTACACAACGTTGTTAGATATTGCAATTTATCAACACAGTTTTCATTGATCCAAAATTTAACATCTGTCCAACGTAAAAGTCCAACATCTCTCTGATGTCATCTTGATGTACGGTGCCAGCTGAAGCACATTACTGTTTCCTACATGCCAAACAGTGTTAGAGAAACACTGATTTCTAACGTTAAACTGCTTTATTCAGAGTCTTTACTGGGTTTAATCAGCTGGTCTGTTTGTTTTGTAGAGGACGAGACCTCTGTGGATAATTCAGCTTCCACTAAAAACCTCCTGAACAAAGAACACTGAAGGAATTCTAACCAGGAGAAGTTTTAGCTGGTTGCAATCTGCAGTCCTCACCACTAGATGCCACTATATCCCCCTAAATCTGACACACTGGACCTTTAAGTAAAAATACCACAGCGTAAAAATACTCTGTTGTCTGTTCCAAGTAAAAGTCCTGCATTTAAATTCAACGTCAGTAAAAGTACAAAAGTATTAGTGTCAAGATAAAATACAAAAAGTAAATGCTCTAATTATGCATAAAAGGCCATTTTAGAATAATGTTTATTGTTATTTCTTTAATGTTACAGCTGGTAAATGATGGCTAAGTTTTAATTTATTTATGATTTTTTTTCTATACATGATACTTTATATACTGCTGGGTAGCTTATAATTAAGTCTCAACAATATAAAAAATCTATCATAATTTATCTGTTGATTATATTTTATATTATTAATCTGACTCTGGAAAAAATCTTAAGTTATCAAATATATATGATGGAGCAAAAGGTACGATATTTGCCTCTGAATTATGGTGGCGTAAAATATTAGGTAGAACAAAAGTGAAATACTTCAGTGAAGTACAAGTACTTCAAAATTATACCCACAGTACTTGAGTAAATGTACTTGAGTAAATGTACAGTAAAAGTGTCTGAACAGGAGTTTACAGACTCACACGCACACACACAATGAGGACAAACAAAAACACAGGAACACAACAGCAATGTCCTGTACTAGTCCTTCCAAAGATTACACACACACACACACACACACACACACACACACACACACACACTTCCCGTGTCTCCTGCCTCACTGCTCCCGGCCTCTTTTCAGCCCAGGTCAAAGAGAGAACATTCCTGAAGAACAACAGAGACACAGACAGAAACCTGAAGGAGAGGAAACTGTGTCCCTGAACGCAGCACTTTGATCTGTGAATATAAGTCACACTGTGGGGGTGGCAGTGAAGGCAACACACTGTTATTGGTTATAATCGTACCTGAATGCAGGTGAAAAGATGGCGAGATTTAGATCACTTATATACATATATTTGTATGACGTGGGCTGACTTGAGACTAGTGGTGGAAAGTAACTAAGTACATTTACTCAAGTACTGAGGTACTTTGCTTGAGTATTTCCATTATCTGCTACTTTGTACTTCTACTGCACCACATTTATTTGACAGCTTTAGTGAGTTTGCAGGTTTAAACTATTGATACGAAACATATTCAACAAACAAAATATAAAGTATTAGTATGGTTTGAGACTCTATTGATCCGTTGGTGACGTTGAGCTAGCTGAGAGGAGTCCCATCTTTACCTGCTGTAACATTAATGTATATTAATTAAAGTAATTTCATCTAATAATATAACATACATTATTCTAAAATGGGAGTACGTTTACTTTTCGTACTTACAGTAGACTATATTTTCATGCTAATACTTTTGTACTTTTACTTCTATTAGATTGTGAATGCAGAGCTTTTACTTCTGAGATAGTTTCTACACTGTGGTAATACTAGTTTGACTTAAGTAAAAGATCTGAGTACTTCTTCCACCACGATTACAAGAAAACTTAACAGAGTCTTTATCATAAAACATGTCACAGCTGAACAACCCCAGGGGCATGCAGCTCTTTAGCCTCTCACCAGTCACAAAAAACTGATGAAATGGTAACGATGCGGTTATTCTTTTAAGGTTTTAATTATTTATACATTGTCCGATTGTAATCCTATACACACAGAAAAAAACCCCAAAACATTTAATTGACTGAAACGTGTCATACGTTAACGGTCTGGCACCTTTTCCTCTAAATTTTGCAGAACCTCAATAGTCTTGAGTCTCCCTCGCTAGGTGAGCTACGGATTAAAAACGTTGAAACATCCGGGAGGAAAACAAAGAATTTAACAGTGCATGGACAAATTTGTTTGCTTCGCCACCAACGCTGCAAAGTTAAAGTATCAATGATCATAAAAAGCCCACTGCAGAGTCGCCACCTAGTGGTGAAACATATTAATGAAAGCTCATTTAGGCCTGTTAATAATGGCTGTGTTACCATCATTATACAGATTTTTTTACAGCTCTTTTGATAGTAAAAGTTGCCGACCCCTGCACTGGACTGATGTTAGTGTAAAGCTGAACATACAAGTTGATTTAACATTAGTCGATCAACAGGAAGTTAATTGAATGTTTGATAATTAATTGATTGTTCAGGCCTTTTTTAAGGCTTCATTCTCTGGATCGAGCCTCTCAAATAATTAGCTTAATAATTATTTGAGGCTTTTCTTTGTCAGGAAACTGAACATTCTGGAGTTTTGGACTGCTCATAAAGCAGCGGTGGAAAGTAACTAAGTACTGTAACTAAAGCACTGTATTTAAATACAATTTTGAGGTACTTTTACTTTACTTGAGTATTTCAATTTTATGCTACCTTATAGTTCTTCTTCACTACTTATCAAAGGTAAATACTGTACTTTTCACCCCACTACATTTATTTGATTGTATTAGGTACTTTACAGATTCAGTTTATAAATAATAACATAAGCAATAAATAAAGTACGATGTATTATTATGGATAAAGATAAGACTTTATTGATCCTTTGGTGACGTTAACGAGCTACCTGACAGTACTGTAGAAAATAACATCCATCTGCATCAAACATCAATGATTCTCATGCAATAATATAACGCACATTATTCTGAAACGAGTCGGTCTGCATTGTGAGTACTTTTTCTTTTCATACTTACAAAATTTTATGCTAATAGTTTTGTACTTTTAAGACTATAAGTTTTTAAATGCATGCAGGACTTTTAGTTGTTACTACACTGTGGTACTTCTACTTCTACTTACGGTTGAGGGTATGAGATTTTCACGGTACGATAACTGTCTCAGAAAATATCGCAGTTTCATTGTATTACAGAATTTAGATTATCATCGGTCAGAATAACCCTTAAAGGAATGAAAACTTGAGGATTATTGTTGGTTGAACAAACGTTTTATTACTTTAACTGAAACTTGAAACTATTTTAATGGAAGTTTGAGTATAAAGTCTCCCCTTAGAAAATAACTAAGGTAAAGCTGAGATTCAACGTCCAGGTGCATTTTTATATACATTTATATATATACATAAAAATGCACCTGGATATATCGTAGATAAGCACATGCACACTGTGCGATAACTGTCAACTTTTATATCATGGTATACTTTGAAACCGGTATATCTCTGCAACCCCACTTATTAGATCTGAGTACCTTTTCCTGCACTGATTAACACTAAAGTCAACATGGTGCTCATCATTACGTCGTGTTTCAGCTTCGCAGTCGTCTCACTGGTGTTAGATTAAAGCTAAAAACGTAAGCTGATTAATCAATTAGTCGATCAAGGTGTAGTTAACTGAATATTTTTGGTACTGATTGATGATTTTGGTCCTTTTTTAAGGCTTTAATCTCTGAATCAGGCCTCTGACGTGATTATTTGTTGTCTTTTTTAGTCATATAAGACAGTAAACTGAGCATTTGGTGTTCTAGACGTGGTGGAAAGTAACTGAGTACAGTTACTCAAGTACTCAAGTACAATTTTGCAGTACTTTCAACTATCTCCAATCTTATTCTCCTTTGTGCTTCTTCTCTACAACATGTCAGAGGAAAATATTGACCTTTCTCCAGTGATATGATGTGATATAACTCTGTGAAAGGGACTGTTCTCCTTGTAATACTTTAAGTAGCCTACATTCTGCTGTTAATACTGTTACTTAAGCACCTCAGAGATCTGAGCACTGCCTTCACCTCTGACATCAGGGTATTAATCACCTAATCAATCAATTCATCTAGAAACTAATGGCTAGTTTGCTTTTGGTGGGTTTTCTGTGTGTGGATTCCTGCCAGAGGCTTTCAGAGTAAATCCTGCAGGATGCCAGTCCATGATGGGATGTGATCTGCCTGTTGGTCTGTAAACTTTCTGCCACCCACAGCCAGCCTCAGCGGATCAGTCAAACCACTAAATAAAACATGCACCACTGGTTTCCAGTCGCTTTACCTTTTCTTTCCTGGTTTTTTGTTTTTCCATCCTGCTCTCGGGCTAAATCCGGCAGCGACAAACTTTCATCCCAGTGAGGCAGGACAGGAAAACACAGCATGCAGAACAAGCCGAGCCTCACGGTGTTCCCGTAGTTTCTCCTCAGTCTGCAGCGATCTTACTTCACTTCAGCTTTGTGCGGGGAGACTTTAGAGCTGTGTCGCGATCCTCCAAAGTTTTTCCTGAGGAAAGTTAATCCACGGTGAGTGCGCCATGTTCCCACAGCCCAGCTTCTCCCCATAGCGCAGTCTGTCCGGTGAGAGGCGGGGATCCGGTCGGCTCCATGGCTGCAGCCTTCAGCAAGGTTTCAATTACTCCTCATGACATCAGAGAGGAGTTGAGTTACCTGACAGATATTCATTACAGCGGGCCTCTCATAGTATGTTGGTGTTGTTAACAGTGATGGTGATGCTTTTGTTTTCATTGTGAAATAAATAAAAACACATTTCATCTTTTTTTTTTTTTTTTTTTTACTTTTGACTTGGTCAAACAAACAACAACAAAACAATAAATAATTAGACTCATGTAACATTTCTCTTTTATATTTAAAATACATAGTTCAACATTTTGGGAGATAATGGGAAAAAAATGACAGTGTACCACATTGGTATTTGTCTGAAATATGAAGCTAAAGTCAGGTTAGCTTAGCTTAGCATAAATACTGAAAACAGGGAAACAGCTAGCCTGGCTCTGCTGTAATTAGCCTACAGCAGTTTTATTCTTTTTGTTTTGGACGTGATTTTTACCACTGGTCAGAACCAGGCTAGCTTTTTACACCCATTTACAGTCTTTATGTTAAGCTAAGCTAACCATTTCTTGACTGTAGCTTCATATTCACTACAAACTTAAGTGTTGTCATCTAACTCTCAGCAAAAAGCAGACAATACATTTCCCAAAAATGTCTCTCTCACTTTCTTAGGTGGAAGCTACACTCAGGAGACATTAGCTTAGCCTAGCTTAAAGGCTAGCCTAGCTATGTCTTAATTAGCCTACAGCAATTGAACTGTAGTTTCATCCTTCTTGTTTTGTACAGATGAAACAAACATGAGCTTTGGAGGTGATTTTTTTTTACCACTGGTCAGAGCCAGGCTAGCTGTTTACATCCATTTACAGTCTTTATGCTGAGCTAAGCTAAACTAAGCTAAACATCTCTTGACTGTAGCTTCATATACTACAAATAAAAGCATTGTATCTGCCTTTTCATCTAACTCTAAGCAAAAAAGCAGACAAAAGTTCCCCAAAATGTCTGCTTTACTTTTTAAGGTGGAAGCTACACTCAGGAGACATTAGCTTAGCTTAGCTTGAAGGCTGTAAACGGGGGAACCCCGAAACAGCTAGCCTAGCTCTGTCTTAATTAGCCTACAGCAATTGTACTGTAGTTTTTATCCTTCTTGTTCTGTACAGATTAAACAAATATGAGCTTTGGAGGTGATTTTTACCAATGGTAAGACCCAGGCTAGCAGTTTACCCCCATTTCCAGTCTATATGCTCAGCTAAGCTAACCATCTCTTGACTGTAGCTTGATATTCACTACAAAGATAAGTGCTTGTACTTTTTGTACTTTTCTCATGTAACTCTCAGCAAAAAAGCAGACAATATATTTCCCAAAAACGTCTGCCACTTTCTTAGTTGGAAGCTACACTCAGGAGACATTAGCTTAGCTTAGCTTAAAAGCTGTAAACAGGGGGAAACAGCTAGCCTAGCTCTGTCCAAAGGTAATAAAACCCATCACCAGAAACTTTTCACTTTTCAATTATATCTTGTTGTGTAAAAACAACAACTTGTGGGTTATTACCTAGACAAAAAAAAAAATACATTTAGTCTTTGTATAAGCTAGGTTTTTTTTCTCCTCCTTTCACTGTTTATACTAAGCTAGGCTAAACAGCTATTTTTTTATATTTGACACATAGACATTAGACACAATCCAAAACAACGAGTAAAAACAACAAATTTCACAAGCCAGGCTTGATGTTTGGTCTTGTTTACAGTATTTATGCTAAACTAGGCTAACTGGGTGGATTCATATTACCTATACAGATGTCAGACATAATTCATACAAAAACCGGGGGGTAAAAACAACATTTTTCTGTTTTACAAGCTGGGCTGGCAGTGGTTTGCTCATTTACAGTCTTTATGCTAAGCTAGGCTAACCTGATAGCTTAACATTTATCATACAGACATCAGACATAATCTGTACATAAAAACAGGGTAAAAACAACAAATTTGCTGTCATACAAGCCAAGGTTGATGTTTGGCCTCGTCTTTATGCTAAGCTAGGCTAACTGGATGGATTCTGTACAGACATCAACATAATCCATACATAAAAACAGAGTAAAAACAACAATTTGCTGTTTTCAAGATGGGCTGGTGGTTTGATTTTTTACAGTCTTTATGCTAAGCTAGGCTAACCGGCTAGCTTTACATTTACCGTACAGACATCAGACATAATCCTGATCATCTCACTCTCAGAAAGAAACCAAAATCCCAAAATGTCAAACTATTCCTTTAAATGTAATCAGTCATTCCTTCTCACATCATAAACCAAATATTTCACATTATATACAGATATTTACATTTATTTATTTTAACTCAGCTGAGCTAATACCATAACTCGTAACTATCTACAACTGATACAACACAATATTTACATCCACACTGAGTACTGAAACCTCAATAACAGTGACTCGTAGGGTTTAATTAGAGCGGAGACTACTGATGCAGAGGTGCATTAAAACGCAGGTAAATTACCTCCTGTCAGTCATTATCTCAGAGAAAAGTGCCACCAATATCAAACTCAATAGACCCTTGTCAAGGCAGACATTTTGAAATTTAAGGGACTAAATTTGTTACAGTTTATCGAAAGTGGAACATGATTGTCTGGATTAAATATCATGACAATCAATCCAATTGTAAATATTTCAGTCTGGACAGACAGGCCAACGACCATCACTGGAGCCATGCTAATGTGGAAGCACAGGTGTAACTAATTACTTTAACGATGCCTGTCATACCTGTGCTGTTGCTTCTATGACTCGTCAAAACATCTGCTGTGAAAAGGGTTTGTTATACTTCAGGAAAAGGTTCCTTTTGTCTTTATCCCAAAAATATGAATAATAATTTGGTCAAAACTGAGTTCCACTACATTTCTGATGTAGACAATATGAATAGAGCATCCCAGGAATGAGTCCTCAGGAATCCCTGGGGAACTCTATAAACCAGAAGTGGGACCAAGTCGTTGTTTTGCAAGTCACAATTAACTCTCAAGTTTTTGCTCACAAGTCCCAAGTCAAGACAGACAAGCCTGGAGTCAAGTCCTAAGTCATAAACTTTGAGTTATGCACGCCTTACCAAACTTCATACTATTTCAATTACGGAGTTATAATACAAAACGATTGTTATATAAAAGTTGTAGTTAGTTGGAAGTCGTTGCATCTCCATCAGTAACTTTTAACCCGCATGCTTTGCAAACTGCAAATTGTTTTCTGTTGACCACCGACTAGTTTTTGGACTTGAATGAAATTATCTTTGGTATAATGTTTTCCTACAGGCCTTCAGTTATGTAACGAAAGTTCTTCACAGTTCTCTCCTGCAACTTGACTGGATAATGTCGGACCGAATAGTGTTCATGTTATTTAATTAATTCCAGAAATGAACATGCTTTTTCATCTTTGGGGCTTAGGAGAGGGTATCATGTATTTGTAAGTCAAAAGGCTCAAGTGCAAGTGAGGTCACGAGTCACTGGTGTTATAGCCCAAGTCAAGTTGCAAGTCCTTTTTTGTGAATTTAAGTCTAAAGTCATCAAATTTGTGACTCAAGTCTGACTCATGTCCAAGTCATGTGACTCGAGTCCCCATCTCTGGGATACACAGTACTACAGTTTTTAATGGGGACCCAAAGTGGTCACTACTACATCAGAAAATACATGCAGATAAAGACATGTTTCAAGATGTTTTAAAACTCAGCTCATTATTATGACTCTTTTCACTGAGTTTATTGCAGGTGTTTTTTATGATAACCCAGCAGTTTCTGTTTATTTAATTTATAATCTTAAGTTTGTTTTTGGGTTTTCTATTTGAACATGTTGTCCTTTGTGAGATGTTGTGAGATAAAAACGGATTTTGAAGGAGGGAAAATCTGACATAGAAAGTGCTGGAACAAAAAGAAAATGACCTGAAATAGTCTCTGTAATATTGACCACTTTGAGCCTCCATAGTATTCGCACTCAGACGAGCGCTCTTCCTCTTGCAGCTGGCCGATCCTGCTTGTGTGTCCTGCTCTTGTTCTGGCTGAGTTTGGGCCGGACCATCCTGAGACACAGTTTGTGGAGTCTGACAGCTCTGTCTTTCCTCTTGGCTCTCCTGTTGTTTGGCCTCCTGACCTTCAGTTTGATGGCCTGTAGATGGCGCTGCTCCTCCATGTCAGCTCTGCTGCTCTGCTCCAGCTGAGGAAGATCTGCTCTCACCAGAGCTGCTGTACAGCTGATGGACAAAGATAAACGGTACTTTATAGAGGACGCTGTCATGAACTCAAGGATTGTATTCAAGTACAATTTGAGGTACTTGTGTTTGAGTAGGTCCATTTTATGTGACTTTATTTTTCTGCTTACATTTCACAGGCAAATACTGTACTTTATACTCCACTACATTTATTTGTCTGCTGTAGTTACTTTACAATTTTACATAAAAAAAAATATAAGAGTAAAAAAAAAAAACACTTTGTCAGCAGTTCCACCAAGGATACACGTTCTCTTTTATCTTCTTCTTTGCTCTCCCATTAATCACCATTAATTTGATGGTTCCCAGTTTGACCATGACTGGAGCAGTGCAGTGGTTCAAAGTAACACAGTAACATGTAAAGTATTTGTATTTGTACTCCAGTAGCTCCATGTTAGCCTACTTTATATCTCTTCTGCACAACAATTCTGAAGAAAATATCATACTTTTTACTCCAATACATTTGTTTGACAGCAATAGTTACTAGTTACTTTTCAGTTCCAGATTTTACGTTTAAAAAACTATGATAAGCTTTTAGATTAAATCTGTGGTTCTGAAACTTTTTGGCTGATCGCGAAAAAAATAGTGTCTGGTTGTGTCTCCAGAAACTTGTCAAGTACTTTACTTGAGTATTTCCACTGTATTTTACTTAAACTCTTGTATTTTTTATTCTACTACATTTTAGATTTTTACATATTTTGTTGAATATATTTTTATAGATTAAAGCAGTGGTTCAGAACTGTCTTATGCCCCCCTTCTGAAAAAAACAGTGTTTAGTTCCCTGTTGGCATTTTACGTTTCTGCAAACCACGAATACATTACATTTGCATGTTTTATATGTATATCAGAGTTTCTAAAGAGATGTAACGTACGAGCTGACTTTGTCATCAGGAGGTGGAGGGGATTGTGGATGCTGTGATACTTAGACAAGATGTCTGCCAAGCTGTGGACAACTGTTTAAATCCAACATCAACAAAACTTGTTTTAATCAAGAGAGTCATTGATGTGTTTCAAGGCTTTTAAGGCACCAAACAAAGGTGTTTTGAAGTGACCCCCGATGTTTTTCCAGCAGCTTTCTGAGTACCAAACAAAGGTGTTTTGTCGTGACCTGTCACTATTTTTCTAGCAGTTTTTTAGACACCAAACAAAAGTATTTTGTCACAACATGTCACTGTTTTTCCAGCAGCTTCTTGGGCACTAGACAAAAGTGTTTTGTAGTAATCAGTCACCGTTTTTCCAGCTGCTTCTTGGGCACCAAACAAAGGTGTTTCGTAGTAACTGGTCACTGTTTTTCCAGCGGCTTCTTGGGCACTAAACAAAAGTGTTTCGTAGTGACCGGTCACTGTTTTTCCAGCGGCTTTTTGGGCACCAAACAAAGGTGTTTCGTAGTAACTGGTCACTGTTTTTCCAGCTGCTTCTTGGGCACTAAACAAAGCTGTTTTGTAGTGACCGGTCGCTGTTTTTCCAGCTGCTTCTTGGGCACTAGACAAAGCTGTTTTGTAGTAATCAGTCACCATTTTTCCAGCTGCTTCTTGGGCACTAAACAAAGGTGTTTTGTAGTAATCAGTCACCGTTTTTCCAGCTGCTTCTTGGGGACTAAACAAAAGTGTTTTGTAGTAATCAGTCACCGTTTTTCCAGCTGCTTCTTGGGCACTAAACAAAGGTGTTTTGTAGTAATCAGTCACCATTTTTCCAGCTGCTTCTTGGGCACTAAACAAAGGTGTTTTGTAGTAATCAGTCACCGTTTTTCCAGCTGCTTCTTGGGGACTAAACAAAAGTGTTTTGTAGTAATCAGTCACCGTTTTTCCAGCTGCTTCTTGGGCACTAAACAAAGGTGTTTTGTAGTAATCAGTCACCATTTTTCCAGCTGCTTCTTGGGCACTAAACAAAGGTGTTTTGTAGTAATCAGTCACTGTTTTTCCAGCTGCTTCCTGGGCACCAAACAAAGGTGTTTCGCAGTGACTGGTCACTGTTTTTCCAGTGACTTTTTAGACACCAAAATAAGGTGTTTTGTGGTGATCTGGCGCTGTTTTTCTAGTGGCATTTTAAGCATGGAGCACAGGTGTTTTGGCGTGACCTGTCACCGTTTTTCCAGTTGAGACAGGGGCAAAAAGCATTCAGTTTTTCCTGAGACGTTACTGCTTTTTCAGCAGGTATCGTGCCCCAAAAACCAGGTATTTTAAGCAAAAACATAATCTTTTCCTTACCATTACCAAGTGTTTTTTGTTCCCAAACCTAAGTATGTTCACCTCTAAACTTTCAATAACAGTTTGAGGCCCAAAAAGATAAACAATGTTCCAACACATTCTCATTTCAACTTATTAAATACTGCAGCTTTGTCATTGCACCTCAAAATATGACGCACTAGGTAACCCCCTGCATCAGTTTTGGACGTCAAGGGAAGGCGTGTCAATTTACGGTTGTTATATGAATTGTGTCTTTTCAAAAAAAAAAACAAAAAACAGTTTTTATAAGACATGTATAGTTTCTGCTTGTTACATGCATATAGGCTTTTTCAAAGTAAACTTAGAACATGGGTAAAACACTTGTCACTGACATGACACAGGGCCCTGACCACTAGGTTGAGAGCCACTGGACTAAACAGGCTAACCGTAGTTCAAACCAGCTCCACCTGGAGCAGCTACAACAGTAACATGCTGCTCTGACATTGATGCATCAGTAATAATGATCTAATGATGTCACTGTAGCTTTGCTTTTGACACTTTAAGTTTGTTTTGCTGATAACACTTGTGCACTTTCACTTACCATAGGTGAGATTTTAAACGGAGGACTTTTACTTGTATGAGATAATTTTATGTATATTTTATGTATTGGTGTTTTTGGTGAAGTAAAGGATCCAAACATATTATATCACACAGAAATTTGCTAAACAGGTCGATGTGTCAGTGTTTTCTAAAGCCATGTGACCATCCATGTCTGTGTTTGTATACTTACATATTTCCCACTGTGCAGTCCTGTGGCAGGAAACACGACTGAGACACATATCCCAGCAGGAAAGCCTGTACTTCGGTCAGTTGTCTCTGCTCAGCCAAAGTCTGGAATAACCTGGAAAGGCAGACAAACACGTCAGAGACCAGACAAGCTACAAAAACAACAGCAGATGAACAGACCAACCAAAGCAAAAAGAAACCCAGACAGAGACCATGTGTGCAAACATGAGATTATGATAATGTCCAAGGCCATAAATCATTTCGGTGCAGATTCAGAGGATCGCCACATCTTATGTAACCGTGGTACTCCGAATGTATGTGTGCACTGATGGTGGCCTAGTTTGTTTGTGTTATGAAACATCACACCATGTCTGGCCTGTCTCACAGAAATAAAGGTGAGTGCACCACTATCACTGTGTCTCTATATACTCTGTGGAGGGGGCGCGGTAATCAGTTTGTTTAATCTAGACATGGTGTGACCCCTCTAAACGTCATTTAATGTCATCTTTATCGGGTGCTCCTGCCAATAGGGACTCGAAATGCTAATAAAAAAAAGTTAAATTCTAAGTATGAGAGGTTCTGACCGTCCTCTACTTAAAGGTCCAGTGTGTCAGATTTAGGGGGACACACTGGCATAAATATAATATAATATAATATAATAAGTATGTTTTCTTTAGTGTATAATCAACTGAAAATAAGAATCATTGTGTTTTCGTTACCTTACAATCAGTTGTTTATATCTACACAAGGAGCAGGTCCTCGTCTACAGAGATCACCATGTTGCACCACTATGTTTCTACAGTAGCCCAAAACACACAGACCAAACACTGGCTCTAGATAGGGCCATGCATGTTTTTGCATCAGCCACCGTAGTTAGCAGCCCCTCCACGATGAAAGCACAGGAAAAACACTGATTTTTCTAACATAACTTTGATTTTAGACTGACAGGCGGATTGGGGCGGCGTCAGCAGTGATGCAGGTGGTTAACCGGTCCGTTGTGGTGAAGAGGGAGCTTAGCCAGAAAGTGAAGCTCTCAATTTACCGGTCGATCTACGTTCCAACCCTCACCTATGGTCACGAGCTCTGGGTAGTGACCAAAAGAACAAGATCACGAATACAAGCGGCCAAAATGAGTTTCCTCTGCAGGGTGGCTGGGCTCAGCCTTAGAGATAGGGTGAGGAGCTCGGACATCTGGGAGGGACTCGGAGTAAAGCCGCTGCTCCTCCACATTGAGAGGAGCCAGTTGAGGTGGTTCAGGCATCTGGTAAGGATGCCTTCCGGACGCCTCCCTTGGGAGGTGTTTTGGGCATGTCCAACCGGGAGGAGACCTCGGGGCCGCCCCAGGACACGCTGGAGGGATTACATCGCCTGGGAACGCCTCGGGGTTCCCTCGGAAGAGCTGATGGAAGTGGCTGGGGAGAGGACTGTCTGGGCTTCTTTGCTGAGGCTGCTGCCCCCGCGACCCGGACCCGGATAAGCGGAGGGCAACGAGTACGAGACGAATACAAGTACAAACTTTGATTTATTCAGTGTTTAAATCAGCTGGTCTGTTTGTTTTGGAGAGGAAGAGACATCTGCGGATGATTTGGCTCCTGGTAAAATCTCCTAAGCAATGAACACTGAAGGAATTTGAACCAGGAGAAGTTTCACCTGGTTGCAATTTGCAATCCCCACCAGTAGATGTCACTAAATCCCCCTAAATCTTACACTTTTCCTAGAAGTAAAAATACTAACACAACTCTGTGAAAATACAAGTAAAATTCCTGCATTCACAACCTTACTTAAGCAAAAGTATGTATCAGCTAAAATGTACTTAAAGTATGAATATTCATTGTGCAGTAACATGTCCTTCTCACTGTTTTGCTGAATATTACTGCTGCTGTAAGTCTGTGCATTCACCTGCTGGTACAGTTGCAGTGGTACAGCGTCTTGGCCTCTGGGTTATGGAGGCCGTATCTCTTCTGCTGGGGAAGGATCTTGTCTCTGCACTCATCCAGATCTTTGTAGATGGCACATGACAGCTGCTTCTCTGTGGAGAGGAAACATCAGTGTGTAATAACGTCCAGCTCTGTTACTGTGGTGGAGAAATATAAACTGATATGGTCGAACGATGAATACCTGTGACACCCTGCTCAGTTTGTTTTTTGGTTTGTAACGTGTTCTCCAGATCGGCTGTGCTCTCAGGTGCTGATCCTGTAGAGTTGGTCACGTTGGTGACGGAGGGGATGGTGATGGAGGTAGATGGGGAACTGGTTAAAGGAGTGGGGACTGTGGATGCTGCGGCAGTGATGGAGTCTGACTTGCTGCTCTCCAGTAGCTCTGTGGGTGTGGTGGTGTTTGTGATGGAGCTGTTCATGCTGACCTCTGTTGGACTGGGAGACTCGTACAGCGTGGGCGGATGGACCTCAGCGTAGAGCGCCATTTTAGTCTCTTTACACCTGTAAGTCACAGCAGAGGGGGTAGATGAGCAAACTTCCTGTTTTATTGTTTGTTGGTTTTGTTGTGTTTTGTTTGTCTGTGTGTACCTTTGTTTCATTGTGTTTCACAGATGTTTGGGGCATTTTTGTTCTTCAGTCATCTTGTGACCCTCTCAGATTTATCTTGGGACACCTTGTCAGGACCAAGGATGTATTAAGAGAGCTGGAAACAGTGTTGGAGGTGGGGCCCTGTTAATTCCTATTAAATTTGCTCAGCGGCACATGAAGCCAAAAAAGATAAATTTCCATTGTATGAAATTACCCAGATCTTCCGCATTGTGGGGCCCATAGACCAAGAGCAGTAGAGACTTATGGAGGCTGAGCACGGCCGGGTGGCTAACTTCAGTCAGCCCAGCAGCCTACTTTTGGTTTAGCGCTCCGCTAATTTCATTCATTCATCTTCTAACCACTTCATCCTCTTGAGGGTCGCGGGGGGGCTGGAGCCTATCCCAGCTGACATCAGGCGAGAGGCAGGTACACCGGGTACACAGGGTACACCCTGGACAGGTCGCCAGACTATCGCAGGGCTGACACATAGAGACAAACAACCATTCACACTCACATTCATAATTAACCATAATTAACCTAGTCCCCAATCTGCATGTCTTTGGACTGTGGGAGGAAGCCGGAGTGCCCGGAGAGAACCCACGCTGACACGGGGAGAACATGCAAACTCCGCACAGAAGGGCTCCCACGCCTGGGATCGAACCGGCAACCCTCTTGCTGTGAGGCGAGAGTGCTAACCACCACACCACCGTGCCGCCCCGCTCCGCTAACTTGATTAAGATAATGTAATCATAGGCTCTTCTGGACTTTTAAAATGTTATCAGACTGACTGGATCAAACCTTGATAGTGAAACGAGTCATTTTGCAGGTGTTGCGATACTCAAAGAAAGAATCCATTGATTTACAGACATCTTTTGTCAGTATCAGTCTATGGAGAAAAGGCATCACGTGATGGACTAGGTCGTTGTAATTCCACTTTTGGCCACTATGTAAAATTGCCTTTGGAGCCCGGCACTGTTCCTGGGGGCTTGTTCAAGACCCACAAACTGGGAACCGGTCAGTGTTGCCAACTCTTTTCCAAAGAAAGTAGCTATCACGAGCTCCCAAAGTTGCAGAAAGTTGCCGGATGATGTGATACACTCACTTCATTAGCACAGACACAAATGTTGTTATTTGTTTATTTGTACTCCAAACACAAACCTGAACACACCACAGTGTTACGAAAAAGATCCTAACTTGACTTACATGCCAAACCAGTTCCTCTGTGTACACTGGAGTCTGTGGGAGAACTCAAAGCAGTGCATCTTCAGCAGGTTGAAGAAGGTGTATCCCACTACGTCAGCTATGCTATCGTTGGCCTCCATCAGACAGTTACGAAACCTGCAACACGAATCATTTCAGTTAACAAAGCAGCAAAGAAAACATGATGAACCAGCTGATGTAGACTGGATGCTATTTAGTGAAAGTTCTAACTCCCTACTTGTTGTCACAGTCACAGTGAGACATGGTGAAGATGTTGCTGTTGAAGACGCCAAACTCGGAGTGAAAGGACAGGATGGTGTGTTTGCACTGGTCGTGTTCACGGCAGCAGCCGTCAGTGTCTGTAAAAACTCCTGCAAGAGATCAGAGGGACAGAGCGGGGAAAGATTACAAGATTATTATTACTAATTTAAAAAAAAAAGATCAAAATTTAATTTCAGAAAAAAAAAACTCAAAATGGTAGCTTTAAGTGACGTTAATTAACACTGATGTGCCTGGCTCTTGAGTTGCATTATGGGAGATGTAGGATCCAGTGTTTTGAGACTAAAATTCCAGACATCTCGACTTTTGCTACTTTGATTTTTTTATTTTTTTAATTTTTTATACTCTTTATTTGTCAAAGTTATTGTCCCTTACAGCAGCTGGGCTACCTCTCATAGAAACAAAAGAAAACAGGCAGTGTCAATCTTTACGATAGCTACTGTACGTCCCTCCCACCCCACGATCCCGACATCTCAATAACAAAAACAAGCAAAACAAATAAACAAAATAATAATAAAACAGATATAACAGTAATATAAATACTAACACATACATACATTCACAGGATTATCGAAATAAACAATAAATTAAGAATGAAAATAGACATTTTGAAAGTGCGATCCTAAATATCTGCATGCTCCTTTTTACTTTAAAAAGCTTTTAAAGGTCTCATGTTCCCTCTGCCGTCCTGAGAGATTCCCTTTTGTGATTGTTTGTTCATACCATGTCAACACATGACATAAACTTCATGGCCTCTGAACATTAGGAAGCTTTAACGCAACCATAATCTAACTCAGTGATACTCAACTTTAGGCCTGTGGGCTAAATCTGGCCCGTGATAGGATGATGTTTGGCCCCCAGACATTTTCTAATTCCCAGTGAAAATAAATTTATTCACACTGGATTTGTTTTTCTTAATTCAAATGTAAACCAGGCGCCAGATTGTAACCCCCCCCCCCCCCCCCCCAGGGGTCCAAGCTAAGCCCTGAATGTCCTCAAATCCTAGAAACACCCCTGACTGGCCCCTGGCTTCCTGTCATTTTGTAAATGTTGCCACTGGGCACAAAGCAAAGCAAGTATAGATCCAGCCTACCCAAATCTTCATATGAAGGTGCCTTGTTGCCAGAGCCGCACCAGAGAGTCCCTGGCACAATGAACCCACGCTTCACGCGCTGATGGCTCCTGACCTCTGACCTCTCAGCGTGACCTTGCTGATCCTCAGTCTCGGTGTGACCACCGACGCTCCTCACCGCCCTCTTCCCTGCGCGCTCCCGGGGCTCCTCGACCCCTGGAGAGGCCACAGAGACGCACCGATCCTCTGCCTCCAGCATGGAGTCCACATCGAGATATTCATCTGGATGATCGGAGAACTTGTGCGTTTGCTCGCGGCACAGAGAGAAATAGTTCTGGATCACTGCTGCGTCGTCGCTCCAGGCGCAGCTGAGCAGTGCGCGCTCCCCGGACCATGCGCTGTGGTAGAGCCGCAGGGATGGAGAGGCCTGCCGGGGGTCGCTCCAGAGGAAACTGTAGTGTACTTCTTTGTTAGGCAGAGCTTTAGTCCAGGTGCAGAGGATCGAGGCTTGTGTCCAGCTCAGGAGTGATGATGTTAAAATGACAGTGAGAAGAGGAGCGATGTGCGTCATGGTGGCGCGTCGGAGAGAAGCGGCTGAATGAGAGAAGCTTTAGAGGCTGTTGGAGCTTAAATCTAAATTATTCCTCCACTCACTGACAGAGTGACACGCGCCAGGTCGGTTTTAAATGAGAAAGGGGGAGGAGGAGGCACGCGGGGTTTTTCCCGTGGATCTAAAAAAAAGTCAACATCCAGATCAGGATCATGTGACCTGTCAGTTCAGTCAGACATCACTCCCCCTCCTCCTCTGTGTGTGTGTGTGTGTGTGTGTGTGTGTGTGTGAGCGCTCACATCACTGAATGTGACCATGAGATATTGACTAACATATATACACAGACACACACACACACACACACACACACACACGTGCAGATGCCCTTAAATAGGTTATCAATCTGCAAATGTGACTGATATATTGATAAGTGACAGACGCGCCCTGAGTACACACAGTAAATACACACTTCAATGAAATGTGGCACACTTATCAATTTTTACTGACTGATTGCTGTGATGAGAGGCTTCCTTGCCCCACTGCTTTTGTTGTCAGTAGTTTATTCTCTTAATAGGGATGAAGACATATTACAGTTCACTGTAGACCCCAGGCTGCTCACTCACCTTTTTTTTGGAAACAGCTTGTACTTAAAACTTTTAGTTTAGTACAACACAGTCACATAAAAGTTTTGATTTCACCAGACACAAAATAAATGTGTCACATGACGTCTGACAGGAAATTTATGTCAATTTAATATAACTTTTAACTTATAACTTCTTATTGTTTGAGCATTTCATTCTGGGTCGTGGTAGTAGGATTACGGGGTAACAGGGTCAATGCTACGAACCATCCAGTCCCTGTATGACCAAATTGAGAGCTGCCTCCACACACTCAACGTAAAGTCAAACACGTTCTCAGTGGGTGTTGGCCTCCGCCAGGGTTGTCCCTCATCACTGATCCTGTTTGTGTTATTCATGGACAGGATCTTATGGAGCAGCCGGGGGGAGGAAGGGGTCTGGTTTTGGGACCTCAGAATTGCATCTCTGCTTTTTGCAGATGACGTGGTTCTGTTGGCTTCATCACATCATGACCTCCAGTATACACTGCAGGGGTAAAAAGCAGTTGGGATGAGAGTCAGCACCTCCAAATCTGAGGCCAAGGTTTTCTGACAGAAACTGGTGGATTGGAGTTCAATTATCTCAGGGTCTTGTTCATGAGTGAGGGCAGAATGCAGGCCCAGACTGGCCCACGGGAGAACCGGGGAATTCTGTAAACTGAGAGCAGCTTGGTTGTGGAGAGTCAGGTGGAGCAGAGAGCAGAGGGTGTGTACGTGTGCCTGTGTGTGCAGACTGTGCAGCAGGAGCTCTGCAGCTCAGCAGCGCCGTCACAAGAGGAAAGGTGGAGCTGAACGGGAGAGAGATTTAAAAAAAAAAAAAAAAAACGGGCCATTGAGGAGGAGGCAGCCAAATGTCATAAACTTACAGATATGTTCAGAGCCCCCCCAGCCCCCCCCAGCCCCCAGCAGCCCCCCCAGCCCCCCCCAGCCCCCAGCAGCCCCCAGCAGCCCCCCCAGCCACCAGCAGCCCCCCCAGCCCCCAGCAGCCTCCCCAGCCCCCAGCAGCAGCGTGACATCATCAAATGATGATGCTGCAACAAGTAAGTTAACATAGAAAAGTAAGAAAACTGGTTATTCTCAACATGAGGTCCAGGGAGGATGGGGACCATGGCAACAGTAACCATGGTGTGTGACCATGGCAACAGTAACTACAGTGTGTGATCATGGCAACCATAACCATGGTGTGTGACCGTGGCAACAGTAACTATGGTGTGTGTGTGACCATGGCAACAGTAACTATGATGTGTGATCATGGCAACCGTAACCATGGTGTGTGACCATGGCAACAGTAACTACAGTGTGTGATCATGGCAACAGTAACCATGGTGTGTGACCATGGCAACAGTAACTATGGTGTGTGACCATGGCAACAGTAACTACAGTGTGTGACCATGGCAACAGTAACTATGGTGTGTGATCATGGCAACAGTAACCATGGTGTGTGACCATGGCAACAGTAACCATGGTGTGTGACCATGGCAACAGTAACTACAGTGTGTGATCATGGCAACAGTAACCATGGTGTGTGACCATGGCAACAGTAACTACAGTGTGTGACCATGGCAACAGTAACTACAGTGTGTGACCATGGCAACAGTAACTATGGTGTGTGACCATGGCAACAGTAACCATGGTGTGTGACCATGGCAACAGTAACTATGGTGTGTGTGTGACCATGGCAACAGTAACTACAGTGTGTGATCATGGCAACCGTAACCATGGTGTGTGACCATGGCAACAGTAACTACAGTGTGTGATCATGGCAACAGTAACCATGGTGTGTGACCATGGCAACAGTAACTATGGTGTGTGACCATGGCAACAGTAACTACAGTGTGTGACCATGGCAACAGTAACTATGGTGTGTGATCATGGCAACAGTAACCATGGTGTGTGACCATGGCAACAGTAACCATGGTGTGTGACCATGGCAACAGTAACTACAGTGTGTGATCATGGCAACAGTAACCATGGTGTGTGACCATGGCAACAGTAACTACAGTGTGTGACCATGGCAACAGTAACTATGGTGTGTGACCATGGCAACAGTAACTACAGTGTGTGATCATGGCAACAGTAACCATGGTGTGTGACCATGGCAACAGTAACCATGGTGTGTGACCATGGCAACAGTAACTACAGTGTGTGATCATGGCAACAGTAACTATGGTGTGTGACCATGGCAACCGTAACCATGGTGTGTGACCATGGCAACAGTAACTATGGTGTGTGTGTGTGACCATGGCAACAGTAACTACAGTGTGTGATCATGGCAACAGTAACTACAGTGTGTGATCATGGCAACAGTAACTATGGTGTGTGACCATGGCAACAGTAACCATGGTGTGTGACCATGGCAACAGTGACCATGATGTGTGTGTGTGTGACCATGGCAACAGTAACTACAGTGTGTGACCATGGCAACCGTAACCGTGGTGTGTGACCATGGCAACAGTAACTACAGTGTGTGATCATGGCAACCGTAACCATGGTGTGTGTGTGTGTGTGTGTCACCATGGCAACAGTAACCATAGTGTGTGACCATAGCAACAGTAACTATGGTGTGTGTGACCATGGCAACAGTAACCATGGTGTGTGACCATGGCAACAGTGACCATGATGTGTGTGTGTGACCATGTCAACAGTAACTACAGTGTGTGACCATGGCAACAGTAACTACGGTGTATGACCATGGCAACAGTAACTACAGTGTGTGACCATGGCAACCGTAACCATGGTGTGTGTGTGTGTGTGTGTGACCATGGCAACAGTAACTATGGTGTGTGTGTGACCATGGCAACAGTAACCATGGTGTGTGTGTGACCATGGCAACAGTAACTATGGTGCGTGTGCACGTGCACGTATGTGAACATGTAATGTGTGGATTGGGTGGCCTGGGTGGATGTATGACTCCCAGCCTGAATTTTTGTCCCAGTCCGGCCCTGGCAGAATGGAGTGTGAGATGGATTGGCAGTTTGGTGCGGCCTCTGAGACGAAAGGGGAAGCTTTTGCAGTAGTGACTGAAAAAATGACATCGCAGATACAATCGGCTGAAATGAGTTTCTGACACTGTCAGAATTTTATCCCAGGCTGTCTTTGATGACAAGAACATGAGAGCGGCCATCTTTGAACCGCTGACTGTGTGATGTAGGACCACTGTTTTAGAACCACGACCAAAGATATCGCCACATTTCTTACACGTACAGTACAGGCCAAAAGTTTGGACACACCTTCTCATTCAATGCGTTTTCTTTATTTTCATAACTATTTACATTGTAGATTCTCACTGAAGGCATCAAAACTATGAATGAACACATGTGGAGTTATGTACTTAACAAAAAAAGGTGAAATAACTGAAAACATGTTTTATATTCTAGTTTCTTCAAAATAGCCACCCTTTGCTCTGATTACTGCTTTGCACACTCTTGGCATTCTCTCCATGAGCTTCAAGAGGTAGTCACCTGAAATGGTTTTCCAACAGTCTTGAAGGAGTTCCCAGAGGTGTTTAGCACTTGTTGGCCCCTTTGCCTTCACTCTGCGGTCCAGCTCACCCCAAACCATCTCCATTGGGTTCAGGTCCGGTGACTGTGGAGGCCAGGTCATCTGCCGCAGCACTCCATCACTCTCCTTCTTGGTCAAATAGCCCTTACACAGCCTGGAGGTGTGTTTGGGGTCATTGTCCTGTTGAAAAATAAATGATCGTCCAACTAAACGCAAACCGGATGGGATGGCATGTCGCTGCAGGATGCTGTGGTAGCCATGCTGGTTCAGTGTGCCTTCAATTTTGAATAAATCCCCAACAGTGTCACCAGCAAAACACACCATCACACCTCCTCCTCCATGCTTCACAGTGGGAACCAGGCATGTGGAATCCATCCGTTCACCTTTTCTGCGTCTCACAAAGACACGGCGGTTGGAACCAAAGATCTCAAATTTGGACTCATCAGACCAAAGCACAGATTTCCACTGGTCTAATGTCCATTCCTTGTGTTTCTTGGCCCAAACAAATCTCTTCTGCTTGTTGCCTCTCCTTAGCAGTGGTTTCCTAGCAGCTATTTGACCATGAAGGCCTGATTCGCGCAGTCTTCTCTTAACAGTTGTTGTAGAGATGGGTCTGCTGCTAGAACTCTGTGTGGCATTCATCTGGTCTCTGATCTGAGCTGCTGTTAACTTGCGATTTCTGAGGCTGGTGACTTGGATGAACTTATCCTCAGAAGCAGAGGTGACTCTTGGTCTTCCTTTCCTGGGTCGGTCCTCATGTGTGCCAGTTTCGTTGTAGCGCTTGATGGTTTTTGCGACTCCACTTGGGGACACATTGAAAGTTTTTGCAATTTTCCAGACTGACTGACCTTCATTTCTTAAAGTAATGATGGCCACTGGTTTTTCTTTAGTTAGCTGATTGGTTCTTGCCATAATATGAATTTTAACAGTTGTCCAATAGGGCTGTCGGCTGTGTATTAACCTGACTTCTGCACAACACAACTGATGGTCCCAACCCCATTGATAAAGCAAGAAATTCCACTAATTAACCCTGATAAGGCACACCTGTGAAGTGGAAACCATTTCAGGTGACTACCTCTTGAAGCTCATGGAGAGAATGCCAAGAGTGTGCAAAGCAGTAATCAGAGCAAAGGGTGGCTATTTTGAAGAAACTAGAATATAAAACATGTTTTCAGTTATTTCACCTTTTTTTGTTAAGTACATAACTCCACATGTGTTCATTCATAGTTTTGATGCCTTCAGTGAGAATCTACAATGTAAATAGTCATGAAAATAAAGAAAACGCATTGAATGAGAAGGTGTGTCCAAACTTTTGGCCTGTACTGTAGGTCGTCTTCTGTCTGTAGCAGCCCAAAATCACACAGTGCGTACTGGGCTTAAGAGGCACAATGAGACACCCAGGGATCCTCTTCAGCTGAATTTCTTACTCAGTCACAGAGTTGATGCCGAGGAGGCCAGGGTTCAGCTGCAGGCGTGCAGGAAAAGGTCCACACCTAAACTCAATCCACTTTATACAGTCTCATCAAGCTAGTCTCCTCCTCCTTCCTGCTCCTCCTTCTTCCTCTGACCTGCTCCTCCTCCAGGCCCACTCGTTACAACATCTGCCTTTCAAATAGGATTTTCATATTTGACTTTTGTCAGGAGCATCAGGGAGCGGTATTAACTCCTCCTCCAGGATGGCAGTCAGTTTGCACTTATAATTTCTACCTTTAATTACGACCTGTGACACATTAACTTGCAACTTGGGCTGAACTTGGCTCTGACCTGTTGAGGCATGGACTCAGGACCTCTGGGGTCGTCCAGTGGTGTCTGACACTGGGGAGTTCACAGCAGATTCTTTGAGTGCTGTTGGTCATGAGGTGGGGTACCAGCACGTCCCACAGAGGCTCGATTAGATTGAGATCTGGGGAATTTGAACTTTGTCACTTTCCATAGACCATTTCTAAACAATGTTTGCTGCATGGCATGGTGCATCGGCCTGCTGGAGGGGCACTGCCATGGGGGGTACTTGATCTGCAACGGTGTTCAGGTGGGCAGTGCGTGTAAAGTGGTACCTACATGAAGACCAGGACCAAAGGTTTCCCAGCAGAACATTGCACTGTAATGAAATGATCAAAGTTAATCACTTCACCTGTCAGTGGGTAGAACTTGTTAATGTAGGTTTGCTGAATTTGTTTGAGAGTAAAGATGATATTCATCGTTTCTGTTTTTTATCTGTTTATTTTTATATCAGAAAATTACTTTCATTGCTCTGTAAATGAATGTTGAAGACGTTTCTTCAGATAGATGCTTCCTCCCTGAAGGTAAACAGCATACCTTTATGATGTTTACCTTCACTGACAGTAAGGCGTGGGTGACAGTAAACACAGGGAGGAGACATGAAGGTCGTTTATCAGATTTGAAGCCAGGAGGATTTTGCTCCTTGAAAGGGCAGCTGCACCAACTTTACAAATGATAGTTCACAGATGTTGTGGAGTTGTACTGCTCACGTGAAGGAAGTTAAAGCCCAAAGTGTCTCCAGAGGGAGCTGCACAAAGTCTGATACAGTCCTCATGTGATGAGGTGCAAACATGTAGACCCTCAACCTGCTGCACGTTCAAAAGTAGGTTATTTCTGTTGTGCTTTATGTAGGTTGTAGAGTTAAGTCAGACCAGCTGCACATTTGTCTTGTCACGTATAAATCTTTCCCATCAGTCCTCTCTTCTGATTTATCTTGCTACTGATAGGAAGAGAACAACCCCTGATTCCAAGAACATTAGCACGCTGTGTAGAAAGTAATTAAAAACAGAACATAATGATTTGCAAATCCTTTGTGACCTACATTCAATTTCAAGACGGGACATTAAATGTTTAAACTGATAAACTTTTTCCTAAATATACACTCAGTCTGAGTTTGATGCCTTCAACAGGTTCCAGTAGAGTTTGGACAGGGGCATGTTTACCAACTTGTTACATCACCTTTTCTTTTGTCGGCACTCAGTAAGTGTTTGGTAACTGCAGACATTATCTGCTGAAGTTTTGAAAGTGAACAGTTTTTAAATTTTTGCTTGATAAACAACTTCAGTTGCTCAACAGTCCAGGGTCACCACTGTTGTATTTTGCACTTTTTAAATGGGAGACAGGTCTTGACCAACTGGTTCTCATTCCCAGGTTGTCAAATACCGAGGCGCTGTCACGCCCCTCTGCGCCTCACAGCAAGTGAGGCACAGCTGATAAACGCTGTGTTTAATATGAAACAGTTGCAGTTAGGTTTAGGCAACAAAACTACTTTGTTAGGTTTAGAACAAAGATCATGTTGTGGCTTAAGATAACCGACATCAGTGCACAGTGACCACACTTAAATAGCATAATGTAACACTGACTTTTGGTTTCACAAACTTTAGTCTCATGGATGAAAGTCTGGTTTTGTTCGACTCATCCACCTACAATTTTTCCCGCCCTGCATGGACTCTCTCATTCTTTATTCAATTCCCAATTCTATTTCCACAGATAGGTTTACGTTGGATTTATTTGAAAGCGCTGTGCACCTCATAAAAGCAAAACAATGGTCTTTTGCTAGACATTTTTGTACGTACTTTATGTACGTATACAACATGCTAACATTATTAGCACAAGCCTAAGACATTTTGCATTACTCAAATTAGCCTAGTGGCTAGCATGTTTTCCTCTGCGAAGCCAGGATCAACAGCAACATTTAACAAAGGTTATGTCCCAAAATTTGGCTCCTTACAAGTCAAAGGTTCTGTGACAACTTCAACAGTTCACTTATACTAGACATGTTTTCCAAACAAATACAACATGCTAACATTATTAGCACAAGCCTAAGACATTTTGCATTACTCAAACTAGCCTAGTGGCTAGTGTACTTTCCTCTGCTCATACAAAGCCAGGAACAACAGCGACATTTAACGAAGCTAACGTTACAAAATTCTGCTCTTTATAACTCACAAGGTTCACAGACACAACAGTTGTCTCATACTAGACATGTTTTCCCACATATACAACATGCTAGCATTATTAGCATAAGCCTATGACATTTCCTCTTGCATAAATTAGCCTAGTGGCTAATGGACTTTCCCTCTATTCATAAGAAGCCAGGGTAAATCAGACTTAAAATGTTATTTTTATGGAGGCTTTATTGTCTTCACCATTTAATGTTTCTTATCTGTGAAACTGAAGTAAATAAATGTTTCCGCTGAGGGAAATGCTTTCAGCCTACAAAAATAAACAGGGTCTATGTTGCTGCAACATCTGGCAAGATGCACATCAGTCTACATTGTAGGCTGCAGGGTAGAATACACGTCTATGCAGAGCCTGCACACCAAAGATACAGTGTCGATTAAACACAGAAGTATTAAAAGAGATTTTTACTCTTAAGAGGTTTTTTCTGGTTAACTAAAGGTTAAATAAATAAATAAAATCCCACTTCGAGTGAACATTGTATTTAAACCTTAAGAAGAACACTAAGGGGTGTTTTGTACAACTGATTTTATTTTAGAGTATCCTTATCTCTGAGTTTAAGGACAATCTTAACCTGAGGTGTTTCATGCAACTGGCCACAGGAGTTTTTTTTAACATTCCACAACTTTCCCAGTCTCTTGTCTCTTGTGTCAGTTTGAACATTAAATATTTTGTCTTTGTTCTGAATTCATCTGAATATAGGTCAGAAAAATATTTGCATATCATTGCATTCTGTTCATATTTTTTCCACAGCTTCCCAACTTTTTAGGAACCAGGTTGCAGACTACACGTTTGTCTCAGCTTAGGATTCAAGGACAGACTCTTCAGAGTGTAACGAGTCTGTAAACTTTTACCCACTTGGACTGAAGACAAGTTTTATCAAGAGAAGTCAAAGTTCACAGAATTTTCAGCTGCGTGTCCGTGTGAGCTGATTGGTTCAAACCTCGCCTGATTCAGACAAAGTTTTCTGCCACATGTCACGGTGCATATCAAAGAAGCACAGGAGCACAGGAAGTGCCAAGTGTCTTTATTAGCCACGTGTCTGCTACAGTATGACATGCATCTATATGAACACAGAGCAAAATATTCATCATGTCGCTCAAGACACTTGTGCAGATCTCATTTATGGTCATCTATTAAATATATCTCTGGAGGAATATTTCATGGATTTTCTGGACATGTGATAACATGGCTGCATGACTGAGTTTGTTCTTCATCATAAAACATCATGCAGAAGCATTTTGGGCATTTGGATTTCTCCAACAGAGAGCTCACACATGCACAGGTGAAGGTGCTGATAATGAGACCAACAAAAGCAAATGCATTTCACATCAACAACAAAAAAAAGTGAGTTTGTTCACATCATTTTTGGAGCCAAAAATCTTTAAATGTCCCATTAAATATTTAACATATGCATGTTCCACAATAACACAAGTGGTTCGAATGTTATGGTGACGCAAGCACTCGGAACAACATGGTCACATAGAACAGCTGATAACACATGATCCCATATGACAGGAGCACAGATCAACACGAGGACTACAGGTCAGAGACAGAGCAGTGGGATTCCCCTTTGTTGGGTCTAAGGTTAGAGGCTTGATCACAGGGGTCTTATCTTCTCTGTTCAATCATTACTGCATGTTAGGTAAGATTTATTAATTATATGATGCAGTTTATGATCTGATAACAGCAGAAATGGTTTTGTTTAGAGGCTGCTTCATATTAAAAAGAGTCCCGAGGTCAACATCCATGTTGGTCACCTGAAAACTGTTGGAAATGTAGCCTGCACTTTGGGGACATAAAGCAAAAGGATAATATCCGTCTACCCGTGCTCACTAAAGACGATATTCTACAAGGAGAACGATAGAGAAAGAAACTACACAGAACAGGTGGAGGACGATTTAATCCTCAAACTGAGCAGTGTTGTCGTGTAGCAGAACATGCCAGCGCTCGATCTTCTTGTCTTTGTTCTTCAGGCATTCGTACCAGTGCTTCAAACACTCTCCTTTAGCCTGGATGCCCAGCTGACATCCTCCTGAAGGCGGAGACAGAAGGGAGCATTAATGTGTAAACAGGACAGAGAGTCTGTTTTATCACGAGGTTCTGTGTGATCCCAACACAAGCAAACAGCCGAGACACATCACACCTGTGTCTATCTCCAGCTGCCTACTTGTGTCCAGATTTGGTTACTGCATATGTCACTGATGCTAGTAGTTCAAAGGGCCCCACACATGGTAATTATGACCACACTTTTGCTAGCTCCTTGCTTGCTTGTCATGTTAGCAGTCTAGTTATTACAGGTGGAGATATCGATATCAGCAGAATCCAACATTCCACAGGGCAAAACAGTGGATGGTCATGACACTGGTTATAAAATGGTCACATTATAGAGCATTAGCACACTGTCGCACTGATGACATAGCCTTGCAGGGCGTTCTCATGCCCTGTGTGTATGTATACCTATGAAAACGTATGCACCAGAATTCATGCACAACCCACTTAATCAGGAAGGCTGCAATCATGTGATCAGCGCTGATAGAATTTAAGACAGAAGTAGTATGAAGAGCAAAAGTCCATGTAAGGAGGTAGGATAAGGTGGTGGATGGGTCAAACAAATACAGAACTTTCCCCTAGGAGACCAGTGTTCATGTCCTGTGTTAAACCAAGTGAGTTATTTTAAGGTATGTTGTCACCATGTTTTTATTCCTAAACCTAATCTACGTATATTTACTCTCTTAAAACCTAACTAACAAAACTTTACTTTCTAAAACCTAACCTACCGGTACAAAACTTAACGTGAGGTACATAACATTACAACACCTAACCATGTTGCTTTTCCGACATGACTTTACTTTCCTACACCTAACCTACGTAGATTTTTTTTGCTCAACCTAACTTACCTAATTTTACTTTCTAAACCTAAACTACGTAACTTTACTTTTTAAAACCTAAACTACATAACATTACTTTCCTAAACCTTTCATCGCCCTAACTTTCGTTTGTGTCCTGCTGCGTTTCCTTTTGACGCTGCCGAGTGCCATTTAACTATAACGGCGATAGGCCCTGTATCATGCCGACGTTAAAGGAGACTTTTTCATCAGTGTCTGATGCCGCAAGTCACTGCCCCAGTACCGGATTTCGATGACTTTGAAGTGACACCAGGTTGCCTAAACCTAACCTACATAACTTTACTTTTTAAACCCTAACCTGCGTAACTTTACTTAGCAGACACTACCGTGCACACTACAAAAGAAATGTGCTCAAATCCATCCCAGACCACTTTTGTCACTGTCCACTATCACCAAAGACACATGTTAATACCAGGTATAAACACAGCTTGAGAGTCTTTATATATGCTAGCAGATCTAAGAGGCTGTATTTAAGCTAATGTCAACTTGCTAACATATTGATGTTCAGCAGGTTTGTTTTCCATGTTTGCCATTTTAGTTTACCATGTCAGTGTGCTGACATTTTCTAACAGCATTGAGTAGGCTTACAACTGAGGCTAATGGGAGTGTCACTAGTTTTACTGGTGTTTCATCATAAACCAAAGATAAAAAGTCAGATGATCATCAAAGTTATGAAAATTCATCCTGGGGGGAATGTGAAGGGTTTTTTTTTGTTTTGTTTTTGTTTTTTTTAAACAAAATTTCAAGGCATTCCATTCAGTAGCTGTTGAGATATTTCCAAAGTGGCGGACCGACTGACCAGCAGACATTTTCGTCCCCAGAGCCCCCAGCATGGCTAAAAATGTCAAATAGGATGAATGACGAAATGTTCTGCAAGATAATATCCACACTGACTTACCAATGAAATCATTAGATTTCCCCATGTCGTAGTCCCAGACAGAGATGTCGAGGGTTTTCTTGGCTAGCTCACCGTGTTTTATTTCATAACCAAACTCCTGCAACACAGTAAAGAAACATGAAATGTTATTATGTAATGGTTAAGTTCACAGTATGTGCAGACAGACAGCAGCAGTTCAGACAGAACTGACCTCGTTAAACTCTGGATTCAGAGTCTTCTTTTTTATCTGTGTCTTGTTTTTAGCTTTCTTCCCCATATCTGGCTTCAGACATCTGCGGCACAAGAGAAACATCATTGTTTTATTATTAAATGTTTTAATTAATTAAACACATGTATCACTGAGCTGAGATTTAAATGAGAAGATTGACACCACTCTCAAATTTGTCCATTGAACATTAGGCTACAGCCAGGAGACAGTTAGCTTAGCTTAGCATTAACACTGGGATACAGCTAGCTCTGCTCTGTCTAAAGCAGTGGTACTCAGATCATTCACGTCTTTAACTTAAGTAAAATTAGAAATGGCCTACTGTAGTAAAACTACTCTGTTACAAGTAAAAGTCTTGCACTGAAAGTACAATTACCTCAAAATTGTAAGATTAGAGTCACCAATTCAGTATCTGACCAAATGTCTCCCCTTCTGTTCCTGAGATATGACATGATGATGTCACAGTCAAGCTGACCTCTGACCTTTGACCTTCATTATTTTATCCTGTTAGACATTTGTGACAAGTTTGGTCATAATAAGCAAATGAATTCTTGAGTTATGGCCAAAAACATATTTTGTGAGGTCACAGTGACCTTGACCTTTGACCATTAAATTCTAATTAGTTCATCATTGAGTCCACATGAACTTCAGTGTCTCATTTGAAAAAAAATCCATAAAGGTGATCTTGAGATATTGTGTTCACAAGAATAGGACAGATGAGGTCACCATGACCTTGACCTTTGACCACTAAATTCTAATCCGTTCATTGTTAAATCTCAGGGGATATTTGTGTCAAATCTGAAGAAATTCCCTCACAAAAATGAGATGGTTGCAAGGTCACAGTAACCTTGACCTTTGACCACCAAAATGTAATTAGTTCTACACAAGGTCCTGGTTAGAATTAAGTAAGTGGATGTTTGTGTCAAATTTGAAAAAAAAAAAAAAAAATCATCAGGGTGATCTTGAGATACTGTGTTCACAAGAATGGGACAGATGAGGTCACCATGACCTTGACCTTTGACCACTAAATTCTAATCAGTTCATTGTGAAATCTAAGTGGATATTTGTGTCATATTTGAAGAAATTAACCTCACAAAAATGAGATGCAAGGTCACAGTGACCTTGACCTTTGACCACCAAAATCTCATCAGTTCATCACTTAGTCCTAGTGAAAAATGAGTAAGTGGATGTTTGTGTCAAATTTAAAAAAAAAAATCCTTCACGGTGATCTTGAGATATTGTGTTCACAAGAATGAGGCAGACAGAGTCACAGTGACCTTGACCTTTGACTAATGACCACCAAAATCAAATTCGTTCATTAAAAAGTCAAAGTGGATGTTGAAATTCCCTCTAGTCGTTCTTGAGATATAGTGTTCATGAGAATGGGACGGATAGATAGAGTCACGGCTTTGGAGTCATGGAGTCATGAATAATAGCCAACAGTAACTTGCTTTTTATATTTTTTTGTTTTGTATGGATTAAACAAACGTGTGTTTTCAACAGAGTTTAGGACACGATGGGACGTGTTATCAGGGGACAGAGAACAGGTGCGGGCTTCGTGTTCAAAGCGGAGGTTTCCAGTCTTTATGCTAAGCTAAGCTAACTGGCTGCTGGCTGTAGCTTCATATTTCATGTACAGACATGAGAGACTATTTCTTTAACCACGTTCAGGTTAGGTACGTACACTTTGACGAATGGGTCAGAGTATCCATTGGAGTCCATGGCAGCCAGGTGAGCACAGCGGACGACGCCCACGATCAGACGACCCTGCTGACTGTTGTACAACAGTGACACCAGGATACGACCCCTCTCCTCTGAATCCTCACCTTCATTCAGCTGCACACACACACGCACACACACAGAAATATATATACACAAGTAATAGAGAGCACAAAGTAACAGGACTTCATTTCAGAGATCTGAATGCTTCTTTGCCTTCTGCACATATCTGAAGGGATTATACAGTGATTATCATAATATCTACTAATGGAGGATAATGTACGTGCTTAAGTACAAATTATCTCCGTCTATAGTATTATGCAATAAGCTTAACTCCATTTACATTGACATTTTGTACATTACACTGACAAAAAACTTTAAACACTGTCTGGCTTCCCTCTGCAGTCTGGCTCTAATGAAGATGCTTTTTCTTTAATGAGTCATGAACATGGACGGATTACTGAGCAGGCCTAATGGGCACAGGCCCAGGGGCCTAAAGTGCCAGAGGCACCGTGGCACTCACCTGCAAAATGTCACTAAAATGAACACGAATCGACTAGGAAGAGACTCAAAATGACTTTAGAGAGAAATGTAAGGGCTACACATAGGTCAAGGGAACTACAAATTTAGACAAAAACAACAGTAATTTCCTAATACAGCTGGTATCTGCTGGAAACCAAAACAATACAGGCACTCTCTTTTTCCCAAATATGAAATCTGGAATCATCACCTTGTGAAAGTCACTGGTACTATTTTCATACACTGCTGTGTCACTGCAAAGTGAGTTCCCATCATGAGCGACTTTATGAATGTAAGCTGAGAGCGGAAACAGTGAATATTTTAATGGTATTGATGAAGAAATTTAATGCGGGTCGATCACGTCCGGCTGAGACCCAATCTGCTTAATAAGGTCAGTATCAGACAGATACAGCTGTGGCACAGACGATGAGCCATACCAGGCTTTGGACACACACACAGTACGTTGGTTTTGGTCTTTTTGTGGGTTTACTGACCATGAGAAAAGTGTAGATTATCACCAGCTGTTCTCTCTTCACACTTTTACTCTCATATCTACACAAACTGAATTCTTTGAATACAGCAGAAAGGTCCAACACTGTCCAACACACAGTTCTCTGAGAGCCACGTGAGGGTCTTACATCATCCTCATAGAGCGCCATGCCCCGAGCCGGTCCTCCCACAGCCTTCTTCACCTATAAAGAGAGTAAACCAGTGGTTAGCATCATCATCATCATCATCTTCATCATCACCACTAGCTCTGTTTTCATTACTCTGTCTCTCTGTACACACTAACGACTAATTCCCACCAGATCTGGTGATAGAGAGACATTTCCTACGGAGAGCAGGGGAACCAGTCACGCAGCAGTCATGGTGGGTGTGTTCTTGTGAGTTTGGAGAAGCGGTTGGGGCGCATTCACCTGTCTGTATTTGCATAAAGTAGACTAGATTTACGCAAATGAGTCCGTTGAGCACAATGCACCTGGCTTTGGCGATGTCAGTCTAAAGTAAAATAAGATCCAGTGTGGCACTGCCAGTTTCTCAGCGTAAATTCAGTCAGGAAAACTTTCTTAATGCTATACCCATTCACAACTCTCTCTCTCTCTATCCCACTTCCTCCAATCAGCTGACTGTGGGCGTTCCCTCTCCTTATTATCCAATCAAACTTTGCCACAATCTCCTTCAGTCATTCTTGTTGCTGCTGCCAAACTTTAAATCTTTTCTCCTCTCTGCTCCTGTCAGGCAGAATTATCGCGCTCTCTTCACCTCCAGTCACCTTATCTAGAGCCCACTCCTCTTCACATCCTGATCCTCAGCTCTCTCTTCACCTCATCTCATCATCACCACCAGCATCTAGACTGGGGAGGTTTGCTAATCCAGTGGTTCCCAACTGGTGGGTCGTGAGTCCACTCTGAATGGAGACTCACAAATGTGTCAAGTTTGTAAGAAACACACTTTATTTTCAAATACGGTGAATTTCCAGCGCCGTTTCCAGAACAGACAGCTACTTGACAGAGACAGCAAACGAGCTCGACAACACGGCCAAACACAAGTGAGTAAATACATTAAACTGTGAGGACCTTGGACTAATGACTAAGGAAGGGTCTGGACCCTGTGGCTGGACCAGTTGGGAACCACTGCCCTAATCTACTGCGTCTCTACATCACAATGGGGTCTGTTCACAGTTCTCATCTTTATGTGCACATTTCTTTCAGAACGAGTCTCTCCTGATTGAAATTATTTTGGTGGATTGTTTCGACGGAATAACAAAGTTTGTGAGCAGGGGAGAACCAGGGACTGCCCAGCGAGCAACACATTAATCCAATCAAGTGCATCCCATGAAAGTTAACGTCACCAGTGGGAGGCCCATCAAGCAGCCAGTTAAGTGAAGCAGTGTGTCTCCAAACGCCCTCACTAGATCTGCTGGAAATTAACTGCATTTGATTCAAAACAACTTAGAGACAATGAAAAGGTGATGTAGTAGAGAAACAGTTTGGGATTTAGCTTAGCTTAGCATAAAGACAGGAAACAAGGGGAAACAGCACAGCTAGATTACACCAAGTCCCCCTAAATACTCCACACTGAACCTTTAACAGTCTGAGATGTGAGTGTCGTCCTCGGGCTCACCGGGATCACTCGCTCTAAACAAACATTGAAGGTCTTCTTCTGGTCAAACTTCAGTTTCTTCAGAGCGACTCGCGTTTCTCCGATGAATTCATTGTGTCCAAACTTGTCCTCGTCGCTCACAGAAAGCCTGAAGACACACAGTGTAGAGTACATTTACTCGAGTACTGACGTACAAATCTGAGTATTTCCTTCTCATGCTACTTTCTACAGTCTACTCCTCTACATCTCAGAGGTAAATACTGTACTTTGACTTGGTAGGAGGAAGATTAAGGTTGCTCTTACCGGAGGGTTTTGCGTGACATTTCATCGTCAGTGATGCCGTGATACACCAGAGTCTCGTTCCACACTGGATTCAGAGTGGCTTTAAGTGTTTTGGTGCGAAGCTTGTTGGACTGAGAAAACACAACGACATAAAAAACTGACTGACTGACTAACTACATCAGAGCTGCACAGCTTATTTTAAATCAACACCTTTTAGTTATGTTAACATTACTCTACCTTACTGGCTCCAGGTAAGAGGTGCAGCTTCACATACGGGTCAGCGAGTCCGTTTGAGTCCATCGGCTTCAGACCCTGAGACACACACAATTAAAACAAGTTATCCACTGTAATACAGTCACAACAATGGTGACGCAGTAGGCTACATCAGATCCTGTGATGTAAGCACAAGTTTAACTGAAGCTCAGCGTCAGTTCAATCAGGAAGACAGCAACATTTTAAATCTGCTCTCTCCTCTGCTGCTGTCAGCCGTCATTTCAGGCAGAATTGTCGCACCCTCCTCCACCTCGTTCACCTCGAGCCATCACAGAGTCCAGGACGAGCTCACCAAAAACCTCCTCTTCACAACCAGATCATCAACACTCTCTTCATCTCATCTCATCCTCATCACCTCTACCACCGCCAGTCTCTACAACCTGAGGAGGGTTCCCTTTTTTTTTTTTTTTTTTACAATGGATTCATCCAGCCATCCATTTTCTAACCGCTTATCCTCTTGAGGGTCGCGGGGGCTGGAGCCTATCCCAGCTGACACTGGGCGAGAGGCAGGGTTCACCCTGGACAGGTCACCAGACTATCACAGGACTGACACATAGAGACAGACAACCATTCACACTCACATCACACCTACGGACAATTTAGGGTCACCAATTAGGGGCCGTTTATACGACAACGATTTCAGTACAAACGGAAAAGTCTGTCCTTAGCGTTTTAAATAACTTCTGCGTTTATATGACGACGTTATTGAAACGATCTCCGTTCACACGGAGCCGCAAAATCTATTGGAAACGCTGTAGGTTGCACGCCAGGTCAATGGGTGGCAGTGTAAATTTGCAAAGCAACATCACGGCATGACGCCATGCGCCTGCGCTGAAGCACCTTCCTCTACAACGCGGTGATTACAAACCAAAACAAAGAAGACACAATGGCGAAAGCATGCATAGATAACTTTGTCTGGATGGACGACGAGGTGGAGTTGCTACAGGAACAGATCTACACTTCACTTCAAATCAACAGGGTGAGCAGCACAAACAGAGCTCGGCATTGTTGTTGTGACGGTCGGCATGCCTAGTGACTGGAACCGCAATGCACATGTGAGAAAAGTCTGTTTTCAGAGGAAATGCATATTGCAAGTTTACATGACAACGGAGACGCTGCTGTATCCAAAAAGTTGCACTCTGGAACCCGTTTTCGGATCGTTGCATTTTCAGGCACCCAAAACGCAGCTGTTGTGTAAACGATCGGCCAAAACGCAACTAAAGATTACCGTTTTCAGTTGAAATTGTTGTTGTATAAACGGGGCCTTAACCTGCGTGTCTTTGGACTGTGGGAGGAAGCTGGAGCACCTGGAGGAAACCATGGATTCATCACCTTCCTTAAATATATACCATCTCAGTGGGGTCTAATCGCCTAAGACTTTTCATATTTTTTTTTACTTCTGTGCACAAGTGATAAATATTCTTTTCACTAAAAAGTTGAGTCTCTCCTCAAGTGAACTAACTTGGTTGAAACTGGCCAGTGAGTCATTAGCTTCCAGGTGCACACCGAATGACAGGCACACAGAGAGGGCTGGTACAAAGACAGACTTTAACACACTGATCAGGAGCAGCACTCCTAAATTTAGTGTTTTCCAATAAATCATGGGACCTACAGTTCATTTTTTTGACTGCCTGCTCCCACCAAATTAAAATCTGCCCACACTCAGTAGATTTGTGTCTGCAAGCAGCTCTCTAGGGCGTTGTATACAACATTTTCAGGCTGGCGTAGAGGTGCATGCCCAAAAGAAAAGTCCACATTTCTGGTCGGAAGGGGAAAAACACCTACTTTTAAACTTTCTAAAAGACTTGGACATTAACAAGTTTTTGGATATATGCAAATATTAAAGCGTTGACTTTGGCAAGAAAGAGGGAAGCTGTGTTCACACAGTTCAACAAGTCCCCTGCTTGTTGTCGTTAATCTTAGTATGCAAGGCTGCATGTAATATATATTTTCATTAGTCATGTAAAAATTCAGCCATTCATTCTTCATGACTGCTTATCCTGTTTGAGGTTGCTGGAACCTGTCCCAGCTGACACTGGGTGAGAGGCAGGGTTCACCCTGGACAGGTCACCAGACTATCACAGGGCTGACACATAGCCCTTTTTAAACAGGAGTTGTGCAAATTTGCAGGAAAGCCCAATCAGTCTTTTTTCAGCATTGGCAGTATAAAAACAAAATCGGGGAGTGCAGCAAAATGCCGCCTACCTACTTTTGTTTATACAGAATGTGCCTTTTTCGGGGCAATGGGGGGCGTGAGCAAGTAACAAAACGTGTAGCTCAGCGTGTGACGTAAACAGTGACGTGGGAGGGAAGCCACGGCTGGCCAGTCCTTCGGTGATTCTCTCATAAGTCAGCCCGTCCTTCACCGTCCCCGTCATCTGACGGTTAATGGCCTCTTCGTTTGCGAGGACAAGGAGGGCGCGCAATTCCTTGTCTCCCCAGTTGCTCATCTTTACAGTGTCTGTCAGGTTTGTGTTTCCCTCTTGCTACTAGCTGCTCGTTAATTCCTGCTATCAGCTGTTTCCTGTTTATCCACCGCCAGTGGCTCGCACGTGCAGCGTCATCAACAGCTCCTCCCACAAATCATCAACAGCCCCTCCCGTTGCGGAAGGCCGCCTCGGTCTGTTTAAACTAAAAGGGTTCCGCCAATATGTCTACCCTACGAGGCGGAAAATTGGGCACCTCGGATCAACTCGCCAATCCGGCTCTGTGTGTCAGCTGGCCGGCAAAACGGCCCAACATTCGCTGAAAATCTGGCAGTGTAAAAGGGGCTACAGAGACAGACAACCATTCACACTCACATTCACACCTACAGACAATTTAGAGTCACCAATTAACCTGCATGTCTTTGGACTGTGGGAGGAAGCTGGAGAAAACTTTGCACAGGGGGGCTCCCCCACCCTGGGTTCGAACCAGGAGCCCACTTGCTTTGAGGTGACATTGCTAACCACTGCAGCACCGTGTCACCCCCATGTAAACATCTAATTAGGAATAATAAGAAAAAGGGCAAAAACCTAAATATCTCGTGCATGTAAACGTCACTGGCTGCAAAGGTTTCTAGAAATCTAATTTACCCTTACTGGATAAACCTTGTTTTGTCCTGTCTTGTCTAATCCTGTCACATCCTGTCTTGTCTTTTCTTGTCTTGTCGTATCTTGTCTCATCTCGTTTCATCTCGTGTCACGTGTGTAAACATGTTTACCTTGGCTTTAACGATGCAGCAGTGCAGGGTGTGGTTCTCCTGCTCATAGAGGAGACTGAACTCCAGACATCCCAGAGTGGCTGCAGGAATAAAAACACAGGAACACGTTAGAGGAACTTATTTCCCTGGAAGGCAAATAAACATTGATTTGTGACTCTTCATCGCTCGTCTGGGAACTTCTCTCACAGCTGCAGGAAGATTTATTTTACTCAAAGTGATAAAAATTAGTGGAAGACAGCGTCACGTTCTGTGACATAGAGGTTTGGTTTGAGAGGTAAAACCAGTCTTACTGGCGTCATCTGAGTCGTAGTCGTTGTCCTCAACCTCTGTCCGATCAGGTGGAGGTCGTGAGGAGGCGGGGTTGTTGACCGGTGGATTAACAGGTGGATTCACTCTGGTCGCAGGAACATGTGATGAGATGGAGCTGGAGACAACAGCTTGTCTTTTTAGCTCCACAGCTGGAGGGGCCGCGGTTGCTTCCACATCTGCAGCAGGAGCTGGTGACATTAACATCAGAGATTAATCAAGTCTGAAACATCTTTTTATATGATGCTATTAATGTCTTGAACGCAGCCCGGCTCCTGTTTATTCTTAGAAGGAGCAGCGGTGTTTTACCTGAGGAGGGGGCGACCTGCTGTGCGTTTGCTCGAGGTGGTTTGGAGGCTAACACATGTCTCTCAGTCTTCATTACAGCTGCTGGACAGGACTGACTCTCATTATGGCTGTCAGCTGTTGTTGTTGCTGTCTGCTCCCATTGTTCTGATCCACGTGATGGCTGCTGCTGTGGTTCTGAGGAGACAAAATAAGAATATCACTGCCACCACAACAGACACTATCAGACGTACTCAGAACTTTTAGTAAACGCAGATATACCACAGTGTAAAAATACTCTGTGAAAGTCCTGCGTTCAAAATCTTAAAGATGTACTCTGCAAAATTTTCCGAAAAAATAATGTCTAGACTCATACAGCAGTAATCCCTCTCAACCATCACGTCTGGCTTTTACTTTCATGTTGCTGCCGAAAGTGTACAAACAGTAACTGAAAATCCTGCACCCTTATCTCTATCTGTATAAACTACCATGTTCCTGAGGATGTGTTGTAGGGTCCTGTGGTCCACTGTAGCCCCCTGCACCAGAACTGTCCTCAGTGCTGGACTGTCGAGGTCTGGACAGAGGGAGGGGGGGCGGCAGACCCTGGTGGACTCTTCCCTTGAAGAACCAAGCTCCTGAACGCTTCTGTACCTGCAGGGACACACAGAGGTCTCAGGTGAAAAGGTGAAACGAGGCAAAATTAGTAACTACTATAGGCCCGTTTCCACTGAAGAAGTTCCTGGTGCTATTTGGGGGGCAGGAACTACTACAGGAACGTCGTCTCGCTCGACCCTCTCAACCGCCGTGTCTCCACTGAGAGGGCGGAGTATGAGGAAGGTTCCTGTAAAGTTACCGGGCTCTGGATGTGACGTAATCGTTACGCGAACAACAAAGAAGAAGAAGCAGAAGTACGAAGAAAAAAGCAGACATAAGAAAGATGATAATCAACATGGAAGGAGCTGAGGTGGTCGCTGGGTTTCTGGTGTGTCTCTTTGTTTACATGGTGGTGGAAGCTATGAACGAGAGCTGCTGAGTTTTAAAATGTCGGCTATTTTGTCGCTTTCTGTTGACGTCATGTCCCGCCTTGAGTATATCTAATCAGCACCCAGTAAACCCCAAGCCCCAGCCAGGAGTTTTTCGGGGCCGTTCTGAGTACCTACTCCGAGGCAGGGACTTGTTTAGCCCCTGTATAAGTTCTCTGAACTCTGTCCTTCGGGGTGGTTCCTGCGGTGGAGACACGCACCAACGGCCCCGGCCCCGTAAAATTACCCCGAAGTTCCTGCGGTGGAAACGGGCCTTATGTGAATTTTGAGGGAAATTGATCGGTTGAGATCGGCTGCCTCTGGTGGCCAATAATGGAACTGCAGTTTGAGTTTGTTGAATCGAGTAACATCAAATTTGTGCGTTATTATTTAGCTGATATGTTGAAACTTTACATTTTAATGATGCGGAGGTTAAGGTGTGGTTATGTTGAGGCACAAAAAGCACTTCCTTCCTTATTGGAAAAGATCGTGTCTTAGCTCAGGCTGTTCTCACAAATGTTTAGTGTATTTTCCTACGAAAGGTAATGCACCTAAATTCGTACATATTGCACGGATTTTGAAATGCTGCAATCACATGACCAATGCGCTGACAGCAGTTAACGAGGAGGCAGTCAAGAATGCTTGAAAGGAAGCAGGTTGGGGCGGCAGATTGGTCACCAGAAACTGGACTTACTCTCCCCTGGAGTCGTGTGTTCGGATCCGTGTGAACTTTAAGTCATTTTAAGGCTCGCTCTCACCATGTGTCTTTTCTTAAAACCTAACCACTGTAACTTTACGTTAATCATGTAACTGTACATTAAGGATGTAACATCATTCATGGGGCGCTAATTTGTAGGGATTTATACGAACTGTCGTGCATGCATCTTTCATAGGATATCATACGAATCTTTCTATGAGAATACGTTGCTTAGCTTAAAATACCTGGTTTTTGGGGCACAATCCTCACTGGGAAAACAGTGACTGGCCTCCAAAAACACCCACGTTCGGTGGCTGAAAAGACGCTTTTACGAAGCAATGTCTTGGTAAAAACCATCCACTTCTTGTGGTACTGTCTCTGCTGTAAAAACAGCAACTGGCCCCCAAAAACACCCACATTTGGTGGATAAAAAGCTGCTGGAAAAACAGCAAAGACTCGTTAAATCACAAGCAGTTTAGTCGTTGGTGTCTAACAGTGGTCTGCAGCTTGGCAGATGTCTTAAGTAGATGCAACATCATCCCTTCCACCACCCAATGACAAAAGTCAGCTCATATACGACGCCTCTTTAGAAACGTTGATATGAAATGTACAAAACATATTCGTCGTTGGCAGACACGTACAATGCAACATTTCCTTGTGGCGACTGGGCTGTGAAAGTCAGTTCAGACTTTATTATGTGTGAAATTGTGTGATTGTTTAAATACATTAAATGTATGATGGACGGCTGATTTATTTGAATTTTTTTGTGTGTGTGTGTGTGCTTGTCTCTTCACTCCTTGATTCTGTGGAGCAGACACTCGGCCACTTTGTGTTTTTGCAGCATTACAGTGTAGTTATTCTGCGTGTGAGTGACAGGAGAGAGCATTTATTTAAAGAGTCCGGGCTCCCCGAGGCACAGACCTCAACAAACTGCAGCGCCATCATCAAAACAGCATTGTATAACTGCATCAGTGAGAAAAACAGAAAGCAGACCTTATTCTTCATGTTTCATATTGATCAAAACACCGTCTGTATTTTTAAGAATTAAAAAAGCAGTGAAATAAATATTTGGGGGATACTGAGGGGGTATCAATGAAAGGTAATTTTCCAGATCACTAGACAGTGAAATGCATTTCTCTGCTAAATGACAAGTCTAAAAGCTGGAAAACGGTTCATATCATGAGAAAAGCGTCTGTTCTGGTGGCAGCAGAATGACATAATTGCATAATTTGATTTTATCACGCCCGCTCTGTTCTTCATCCTCCTCATCCCCTCACCTCTATTTGTTCATTGCAGATTCTGCACAGCCAAATAGGACTCGTCCTGCTGTTGCTCCAGATCCCACATTTGCTGCACATGTGCTGCAAAGAGGCAAAAACATACATAAGACCAGTGATGGAGGAAGTATTCAGATTCTTTACTGAGGTCAGAGTACAAAAGAAAAATACCCTGTTACAAGTAAATGACAGAGTAAATGAAAATGTATCCTCTGGAGGTATAATCAGGAAATTGTGCTTAAAGTATCAGACAATTTTTGCTTTTAATTATACACTCTTGTTCACATTGTAAAGGTGGGAGAAAAAGTCCATACAGCATTGTATTGCAATATGTACGCCAAGTATCGATCTCTTATTGTATACATTATTAATCTTTGCAAAAAATATTTTTTATACAACTTCTGGTACTAGAATATCAAAATCAGTTGCTTTTTGTGTTTCATCAAAACAAAGATGGAGGCCATCAGTGCTGTTGGCGTTTAAATCAAATGTCTGGACTTATTTGGGATTTTTTAACACAGAAAGAAAGGAGGACTTAGATATGACAGATGTGATTTACAGCAGTGTCATATGAGAATAAAATACTCTGGGAACACTACGAACATGAGGGCTCATCTCACACGTCACCATCCAGAGACAGTCAGCACGTTGTAGTAGTCGAGCTAAGCTCATGGCTCGGCTAATCAGTCAAGTCAGACTTCTTGTCTTGTCTGAGTATACATGCAGAAGAGAACATCGAATTTCTGACCAAGTATGTTTGACTCCGCCTCGATAGGCAGCACCGTGTCCTTTTTAATACAGTGCGTATTGATCTAGTTCCGGTTCTTGTTCAGAAACTTTTAAAATAAATCCGTGTTTCACGTTTTCCGACCATCCATAAACTTCACAATGTTTAGCTCCTTTAGATGTCGGAGCGTGAATGTAGTTTCCTCGTCCGTCCAGAAGTGCATCTTCTGCTTCTCGGTCGCCATGGCGTTTGTTTGTTTTTGCGGGAGTTACTGAACTGCTGCTACATCATCTCCTCCTTCTTCGGGATGAAAGCCCACGAAAGAAAAAGTGGTGCATGCACAGAACACCGAGCCCGACTCCAGTGGGACTAAGTGGATACCTGCAGCAATAGTTCAATTTTCAATCAAATTATCTAGGTGTGTTAGTCAAGCTATGGATAGTCCCATTTCAGTCGGACTAAGCCAATAATTCGATTTTCTCAAGCTGCATGTAAACGAACTGACTGTTAGCCTCTGACGGCCAAGCTCTGCTCTTATTACTGTCTTTTCCTTAAAAACCTATAAAATCAATCAGTCTTTGTCTTCTTTGTGCAGCACTTTGTATCGAGCACTTTGATTGGCTGTTTAACACTACAGGAAACAGTGATGTCACTACTAAAATAAAACATCAAATTACTCTCTCTGTCACAGCTACACTCATAAATAAAATAGTAACAGTAAATGTTTTTGCAGTCAAGCTAAACCCACTCTGCCAAAAAATCGACCAACACTGGACGAACTTAGCTCGACAAAACTACCATCCAACTGTGAGAGAGCTCAGAAAATAACACCATAGTCCATCACTTACTTCATGTGCAAAGATCTGAGCCTTTGTGATGAACCCAGAAGCTGTAATGTCATGGTTTGGCCACTAAAATGGCTTCAAAGTCTGGCACTGTTTCTGGGGCAAAGTATTCCAGAAGTTGCTCCAGCAACTCTTTCCAGCTCCTCCTGGAGGACCCCGAGGTGTTCCCAGACCAGATGAGGTATGTAATCCCTCCAGTGTGTTCTGGGTCTGCCCCGGGGCCTCCTACCAGTGGGACGTGCCGGAACACCTCCAGCAGGAGGCACCCAGGAGGATCCTGATCAGATGCTGCACCACCTCAACATGAAGGAGCAGCGGCTCTACTCCGAGCTCCCTCCAGATGTCTGACTCCTCCCCCTATCTCTAAGGCTGAGCCCAGACACCCTACAGAGGAAACTCATTTCAGCCGCTTGTATCCATGATCTCATTCTTTCAGTCACTACCCAGAGCTCATGACCATAGCTGAGGGTTGGGACGTAGATGGACCGGTGAATCGAAAGCTCCGCCTTCTGGCTCAGCTCCCTCTTCACCACGACGGTCCAGCACAGTGCCTGCATCGCTGCAGACACTGCACCAAGCCGCCGATCCATCTCACGCTCCATTCTACGCTCACTTGTGAACAAAACCCCGAGACACTTGAATTCCTTTGCTTGGGGCTCCTAACCCAGAGGAGGCAATCCACCGGTTTCTGGCAGAGAACCATATTTGGAGGTGCTCATCCCAAACACTTCACACTCAAACCGCCCCAGTGCATGCTGGGGGTCACAGTGTGATGAAGCCAACAGAAACACATCATCTGCAAAGAGCAGAGATGCAATTCTGAGGTCACCTAACCTGACCCATTCCTCCCTCCGGCTGCACCTTGAGATCCTGTCCATGAATATCACAAACAGAATCGATGATGAGGGACAAACCTGGCGGAGGCCAACACCCACATGTTTGACTTTGTATGCGGACTCAGCTCTCATTTTGGTCACACAAGGACCGGATGGCTGACCTCTTTTGCTGTGATAGTGTTTGATGAGTTGGGAGTGAGACTGACAAGTGCTTCGAATTTGTACTTAACTAAACGGTACAGTAAATGTACTTAGTTACAGTCCACGACTAAGACTTCTACATGCACAGAGGAATGATCCTATGGCAGGTGCACAGAGCATATATATTTTTACAGTTCACATAGCATTAACCTCAGCTTAGTAACTGAAATAAACAAGGAGCAGAATGTGGTGCCTCAGACCAGGAGACACAGAGTGTGTGTCAGAACAAGTTAGCATACGGCCCACTGGGTGCTCATCGCCATAGGAAACCTCTCAGGAGCTCCACAACACTATAGAAAATATAGTAAACAGAAATCCTGGGATGTCCTCACGTCCTCTGGGGACTCTCTGCTGCGTGCGCCGTCTCTATTCTGTCCCTGTTCAAGCAGAAAGAATACAGAGATCCACCTACTTTATTACACTGCACACAGAGGACAGCTGTGGCCCCCTGTGGTCCAAAAGCCGTCCCACACAACAGACAGCGCGACTGTCCGTCACCACACGCCGTCTTCTTGATGTTATCCAGCCGGCTGGTGAGACGCCTGGGAGCACATGTAAATAAATGTGAGCACAGAACACAAACTTGGCACAGGTTTCACACCGAAAATCATTCAACTCAGCGAGCATCTCGGCACGGTCGACCGATGTGATTCTGTGCAACAGAGACAATAGTTTTCCATCTCACTCAATCCTCTCATGCTCCGTGGCCTCCATCATGGCCGCACGAGCCAGTACACTGTTGATGATCTCCTTCTCCTCATCCGTGAGCTCCTCCCCTGGGGCGCCGCCAGACATGTTCATCGTCCACCCGATCCTGAACCCAAAACACACACACAGAAAGAGACACGCAGGGTGTAAGTGGCATGCAAAGAACAACAGGAAAAAAACGCAGCTGGGACAACAAAGGCCAGGAACTCCAAAAAGTGCATCACTAAGGAGGGTGAGACACTAAAGTCTGAGGACAGGAGCACAGCTGGAAACATTTGGACGCTGAGCTACTGCAGAAAGTGTCACACACAATCGCTCACGAGTGGCTTACATGATGACTTATCTTAACAATGCATAAACCCAAGTGATCAGCTGAAAGCACACGTCAGGCATTTTGTTCATGCGTCTCTAACGACCAGTCTGAGGCCCCAAAACACTAAACAACGAAAAGTTTCAAAGCAACAAACTTCATTTAAAGGTCCAGCGTGTAAGATTTCAGCAGGATTTAGCGTGCATTTACTGACATGATGATCTTCATAAACAAAGACCTGCTCAGTCTAAGGTAAGGAAAACACAACGATGCTTATTAGAAGTTAGGAAAGCCTTTATTGTCGTTGTATTGTGCAGGACACAACGACATTTGGAGGGCCACTCCTGATTGGTGCACAAGACACACTGCATATGATATTAAAAACATTAAGCACACTGCACATAAAATAAAAGAGGTGGCTATAAAAGTGCCAGAGTCAATAAATATAAGGTACCAGAGTCAGCAAATTGCCCGGTCCACAGTAGTTATTGCCGTGTAGAAATAAAACATAGTGAGAGTGCACTGTGGCTGTTCATTTTATATGTTGATTGAGAGTGTGAATGACCTTAGGAGAGAAACTGTTCATGAGTCTGGTGGTCTGAGGTTTTTAATGAACTGTAGCGCCGGCCTGAGGGCAGAGGGTCCAACAGGTTGACTGACTGGAAGTGTGGTGGTGTATTCTCTGCAGAGACTCTGCCCTCTGCCTGGATATTCTAATTTTCTGTGTTCAGGACATTTACGCCCAGAGAGCTCAGGTGAGGCTGGGGCTTTATGAAATGACCGTGAGCAGCAGAGATTCTAGAGGCACAGCACCGAAACCGCCCCCCGCCAATATCAAACACATCGCCAAAACAGCCCTCTTTCATCTCTGAAATATCACCCACCTTCATCCATCCATCTCCTTTTCAGCTGCAGAGACTCATCCATGCATGCATCACTTCCAGACTGGACGACTGCAACAGTCTCCTCTACGGCTCATCATCCAAAACTCTGCTGCTCAGCTTCTCACTCACTGTTGCACCCGTGACGACATCACCCCCCGTCCTTCATAACCTCCACTGGCTCCCTCTCCCCCAGCATACCCACTTCAAACTCCTCATCATCACCTATAACGCCCTCCACACCCTGGCTCCTCCCACCTGTCTGAGCTCCTCCATCGCCACACTCCCTCCTGCAAATTCAGGTCTGCACACGTGGGCCGCATCACGCCGCTGTTGTTTGGTTCCATGTAAGAACGCAAAGGCAGCATATTGAAGGCACCTATAGCAACCTTAGAGTACGATCTCTGTGTTTGAAGGGCTAGCCTGCCACTCACAAAGTGTCCTGCACTTAATTATGCAACACATTCTCAACCCGACCTCGTCACATATTGACGTTTTGGTCGTCCACATACGACGTCCGAGGTACCCTGGGTGTGTTGGTTGTTGACGTTCTGGGACATCGTGTCAACTTCAGCCTGTTACATGCATTGTCTGTTTTCAAAATACACTTCTGTTTTCACAGGAAATGTACAGTTTGCATAAACGCACAATGTCTGTACAACAAGGCAAACTGAGGTTGGTTGGGTTTAGGCAACAAAAGCACGTGGTTAGATTTAAGAAAAAAGAACAGGGTTTGGCTTTATAATCTTACGGGACGCAAACACTGGCCTCCCAGGTGGAAGTCAGTGTTTGTTGGATGGATCCACCCCAGTCAGACTTTCATTGCCCAAACCTTCGTTCTTGTCCTGCCACGTTTCTCCCTGACGCCGCGGGCACCATTAAACTGTAACGGCAACCGGCCACGTAGCATGCTGACGTTAAATGATGCCTTTTTTCGTTGGTTTCTGACGCTGCCCAAGTGTCGGATTTCAACGACTTTGGAGTAAGACCGGGCTCAATTATGCTTAACTTTATACTTAACTTTAAACTTTAATGAACGTGTTTATTTCTGGGGGTATGTGGAGATTGACTCACTTTTGGAGCCAGCCTCAAGTGGTCATTAGAGGAACTGCAGTTTTTGGCACCACCGTGTTGGCCTCGTATTTCAGCACTGGAGGATGCCACTTGGCCACGATTCAGAGGGAATATACAGACTCAGTAAAACTTCTATAAACCAGAGTCATCATTAGGAGAGTTTATTTTTCTCAAGAAAAACAGACGTCATCGGACCTTTTAGAAACTGCATCTACATTTGATTGGAAGCTCAACTTCTTGTTGAACATGGTACCTAAATTCGTGTGATTATCCAATAGGTCAGTTACATTCCCCTTCATAGTATAGTATTTAAAAGTGAACTGCAAAATCAGAGGATAAAAATTCCCTTTTTATTTCACATCATTTAGAAAGCAGTCGACATAAACTCATTCCCAAAATGTTCCTTTGTGTACTTGAAGTGTTGGTTGTTTGGAAAGCTTCCACACATCTGCCTTTAAGGTTTAAAATCACTTGTGGCCAACTGACAGCGCAGAGGCCAAATTTCCTGCCAGTGGAAATCAAACGCAGTCAGCTTGTGAACTGAGGCAAGTGTTGTTTTTTTCCTCGAATGTGTCTGTTTGGTATTTTTGTGTCTTCCCATGATATTGCTCGCAGAGTGGGCAGGAACACGGATGAGATGAGACAGTCAGTGCAAATGTTTGGTATCAGAAATTTGAGCTCGGGGATACAGACGATCTCTTCCATCATCACGGCTTCGTTTGGTGGATGTGCACAAACATGAAGCTTAAAATATTACAACAAAAAAGGAGTGTTTTACCTGTTTAATATTTGCACAAAAACCTTTAATGACAGACTTTCTTTAAATATCAAAGAGTAACTTTGCATGAGGCTCAAAAGCAGTGTTTTGCTGCCCTCTGATTTTAAGTTTTAAGTGTTTTGCAACAGGCAGCGACACGCCCCCGTCAGTATTTAAAACGTGAACTTGTCAGTCTAAAATAAAATCATGAAAGTAGAAGAGGACTTTAATTTTGATGAAACTAAATATATCTCCACCATAAACTGATGCAGAAAAGGCACAAAAGATGCATAAAAAATCACCAGAATGCAAGCAATTAAGAAGTTGTAGCTCAAAATTTCCTGGGTAGGACCCCAAACACCACTTTTACATCACTGCAGTGAGGTGAGAAGATAAAAACATCTGCTGTTAAATTTTGTTTTGTTTTATTGCAATAAAATAAACAAATAAAATAAAAAATATGTGCATGTGGTCATTGGTCAGTTTACACGCACACAACAATCATTGTCAGAACACTGAGTGAGACAATTAATCAACTCAAGCCTTCTTTACAGGACTGCATAATAAAGACACCTTTCCATAACTCTTCTTCTTCTTCATTTATTTTGTATGAATTATTCAAAGATAACTGTGGGAATTTGAGTTATGGTTTACAGCAAAGACTTTGTGCTACATTACCACAGTATTCCCCTGTTTACAGTCCTGCTGTGTTTTTGATTTAAGTTATGAGAGATTGGTGGCTATATTTGTCGCATGCATAATTGTGAAGCACAGCCCCTCAGGCTACAGATTGGACCCGAATAGCTGCTCTGCTGCTTTGGGATTGTTTTAAGGATTTAATCTACCTGTGCACCTGCAGAGTGTCCGTGCACACCACGGAATGAGGCAGCACGTGCACAGGCACAGCCTACAAAATGCTACTATTAACACTTTCTAGTAGATTAGTACAGGGAATTACCTCTCTGTAATCATCACTGTTATGTAGATGTAAAAAGCACTGGAAGAACAGTGACAGGTCACTACAAAACACCCATGTTTGGTAGCTAAAAATCCCCTGAAAAAATGTGGCAGGTTACTACAAAAGACCTGCGTTTGGTAACTAAAAAGCTGCTGGAAAAACAGCAACAGGTTACTACAAAAAACCCTGTTTTAGTGCATAAAAAACAGTGACAGGCTGCTACAAAACACCCATGTTTGGTACCTAAATATCTGCTGAAAAAAAAAGCAGCAGGTCAATACAAAAGACCTACGTTTGGTACCTAAAAAGTTGCTGGAAAACAGTGATGGGTCCCTACGAAACACCCACATTCAATGCCTAAAAGTGAGCTAGAAAATCACAGTGGGTTGCTACAAAACATCTATGTTTGGTGCCTTAAAATCTGCTGGGGAAAAATAAGCAGCAGATTGATACAAGCACCCAGATTCAGTACCTAAAAACTGCTGGGAAACACCCATGTTTGGTGGCTAAAAGTTGCTGAAAAAACAGTGACAGGACCCTAAAAAACACCAACATTTGGGACTTAAAAACACAAATGGAAAAACAGTGACAGGTCGCTACCAAACACCTGTGCTCAGTGCTTAAAAAGCTGCTGGAAAAACAGTGACAACACACTAAAAAACACCCACATTTAATGTCTAAAAACCACCGGAAAAACAGTGACAGGTTGCTACAAAACACCCACGTTTGGTACCCTAAAATCCATTGGGAAAAAAACAGTGGCAGGTCGCTACAAAAGACCTACGTTAGGTACCTAAAAAGCTGATCAAAGCTAAAAATGAGCCAGAAAACAGCAGTGGGTTGCTACAAAACATCCATGCTTGGTGCCTGAAAATCCGCTGGGGAAAAAAAGCAGCAGGTTGATACAAGCACACAGGTTCAGTGCCTTTAAAACTGCTTGAAAAAACAGTGAAAGGACCCTAAAAAACATCAACATTTGGGACTTAAAAACACAACTGGAGAAACAGTGACAGGTCGCTACCAAACACCTGTGTTCAGTGCTTAAAAAGCTGCTGGAAAAACAGTGACAACACACTAAAAAACACCCACATTTAATGCCTCAAAAACCACTGGAAAAACAGTGACAGGTTGCTACAAAACAACCACATTTGGTGCCTGAAAAAACATTGAACAAAAAGCGACAGGTTACTACAAAAGACCTACGTTAGGTACCTTAAAAGCAGCTGGAAGAACAGCGAGGGGTTGCTACAAAACACCCATGTTTGCTGCCTAAAAATTCACTGGCAAAACAGTGACAGGTTGCTACAAAAAAAAAACATGTTCCGTGCTGAAAAAACCGTGACTCGCTAAATCACAACCGTCTGAATTATTCTGTTGCAGATCATCATCTGATGTTTTGTGTAAAATCTTGTGTTGGAAGGGCACAAAAAAAAATGAAATGACAAAATGAAACGTACAAACTGGCTTCATGTTCAGTTCATGTGAACACAGTTGCCCAGAATGAAATCAGTGACCGAGTTATCCCCTCCAAACAAAACTGTACAAGCAGTTCTGTACATTATTCTGCTTGTAAATCACAACTACAGAGGATTCAATGTCCATTCAGCTGTCAGTGCGCCACGGCTGCAGAGGCACTCCTTTTAAAAGCTCTGCGAGGCTAATTTGATTATCCATGATTTATTTCAGCTCTACCACACCTACTGCTGTACCCACGCCTCTGGCCATTAACTTCCCAAACATCTGCCAGTCATGTCTAAGTGCACGGGCACCATGTACGTGTGCAGCTGCTTGAAAATAAGGCGTTAATTGGGGCTGACTGCCGACCACGGACTGTGAACTGTTAGCAGTAATGTGTTACTGAAGTCTGGTCTGCTGTGTGCATATCTGAGGACAGTTTCACTGCGGAGGAGCGTGCTCATTATCTTTTGACAAGAACATTGTTGGAGGAAAGCATGACCTCAACTTTCTCGCCTCTGGTCCAAACCAGGCTGCTGACACACATTCGACACCTCCCTCATTGACTGATCCTGCAGACTTTTCGCTGACAGTATGGAGAGAAAATATTAAATAATTGATGCACAGTTTCCTCCTCATTGTAAGCACATTTTAGTCCCTATTTTTAAGGGTCCTGACGTGGCCAACCCCGAATTATCTGAATAATCAGCCGCACACATGACCGGCGAGTGTCATCATTAAGTCTCAACTTGCCCGTAGAGCCTGATTAAGCTACAGTGGAGGTACAAACTGTTATATGACTGAGCATTAGACATCACAAGAGATGAGGCAGTGGCTGCTGAGTACGAATATTTTAATGCCTCATTTACTCAACAGCTCAGCGTGCTTCATCTTTCTCATCCTGCTCCTCGTCGTTTTGTCCTCCTGTCCCCAATGTATGTAAATGTCAGGGGTGGTGATCATTGTGGACAATGTGGCAACCTGACAGATTGATGTCTGAGTGTGCGTGTGTGTGCGTGTGTGTGCGTGTGTGTGCCTTGAAGGGTTCAGAGTGAGAGCGAAAGGTGGGGTCAGTAAGAAAGGAAATGTTCTGAAATGGCTGACACTTTCATTTCGTGATTCACCACTCAACACACATTTACACACACACACACACACACACACACACACACACACACACACACACACACACACACTGTCATTATGCATAAGATCACTGCAGTTACAGCCTAGGCCATATGAATATGACAAATTAGTAGAATATGACGAGAAAACAAAGGAATTTTTAGTCATTAGTTGTACTCAGATTTATCAGTGATGGAAGTCGTATTAGAAGCACTGACACTGTTTACTTAAATAATTTTGAAACTATTTGTTGATTAATTTTTGTCATAAGCCCCGTTTCCACAGAGCAGTTCAGTTCAGTTCAGTTCGCTTTGTCTCCACAGTGAAAGTTGTGGATGGTACCAACAGAAGCGTTCCTTAGCGTCCCCATGTTTGGTCCCCCCTCTGTTGGGGTACCTAGCACACAGATCTGGTACTAAAAGGTGGAGCTAGAAACCCTGCAGTCTGATTGGTCAGTAGAGGACGCTCACTCTGGTTTTATGTAACCTCTGTTCATACATCAGTAAACTACAACTATAAAATGAAAGAGAAAAAAATCACTTCATTCACTGGGCCGACTGCCGGCAACTTTTAAGGTGGAACGTTAACTTGTAATGTTACTCAATGCATGAGTTGATGACGTGAATCCATCAGCACACCTTAAATTTCACTGTGACAACTTTGACCATCACTTTAGTTTTTATATGACACACACTTTTAGTAATGACTTTAAAAATATAGATTCATTTGGAGCGGATTATGTGAAGGTCATATATTCTAATCCTCACTTCCTGTGGGCTACAGCAGCATGCTATGTATAGATAGATAGATAGATTTCTTTTTTTTTCCTCAGGACAATCTGGGCTATCCAGATTTGCCATCATATCATGTCCTTCTATGTGCCTGTATTTTATATTATTTTTTATATCAATGAAAAAAAACAAATCTGTGTTACTAAATTCTTACATTTTTACATGTATCTCAGCATAGCAAGTTGGAAGAAGACATATTCTGCCATATATGAAGAGGGGAGACTCTCTGGAGTCTGGCAATATAAGAACCATGATGGTGGGACATTCTGTCACTTCACAGCTGTCCAAAACATGTGGTTTGTGCCAGGCGGACATGATTGTCAGTATTTTTTCATTATTGCAAGAAATTCCATTGACTCATTCACAAGTCAAAAATGTGTTTTATTTGAAAGAAACATGCAATATTTACATCTAAGATCATAGAAAAATAGTAATGATATTATTCCTCACTATATGAAGTGACTGATAACAAGATCTGTATCATGGATTGTAAAGAAATTTGTCAGATTTTTATTTTGTAGACAATTAATCTGGATTTATAACATGATGGGATGACAGCACAATGATGTGTGTGGTATCACTGCAAAGCTATGCTCCTGCACTTCCATGTGATATGTGTGGCATTTCTGTGTGACCCTGCATTCGCGAGTAATCCATCCAAGAGTAATTTTAGTGTAACTTTATCATTTGGACTACCGACAAGTGCTTGGTCTTGTCGGAAAGCTACGGTTCCGGTGTTTCACGTGATATGCGTGGCTTCTCACTATGCCAAACGGTTGTGGAGAAAATAGAAGAATAGAAGAACAGGTGTGAATTTGGACGCAGTATGCGTCGTTCGGGCCCATTGGGTTAAATATCCCATGGAGAGAGACTCTCACTGCAGCCTGTTCTATTTTGTTGTGAAAATGTGGGCGTGCAGCCTCGTTCTGTGGACGATAAACCAGGTGCAGACTTCCATCTGTGTCACCGCTGATGAGGAAATACAGCGAGTGCTGGACGGAGCAGTGAGTGACAACAACCCCGCCCACATTTAAGAGTCTGTCTGAACACACCGAGGGTCTAGGTACCATGTCTGAAGGCTTACTGCTGGTTCCAAAGGGTTTGGTGGAGACAGGGCTTTAGAGTTTCTGGCTCAGTAACATGTGGAGCAGGCAGCAGGAACTGTGACGTTCCCCTGTGTAAACTTGTTGTGTGAAACTATCGACTCCGCCCTCTAGTGCCATCTATTGGTTGTAAAATAAAGGACACATGGAAGTATTGGGGGGGGGGCAGTGACATGTAAGAGTTTGAAACAGACATATCTATTTCTCATATGCTGGAAGCACTTCTACTTGTAATGGAGTGTTTTCATCGTGCTGTATTACTACTTTGATTTTCATAAAATATGTCAACACCTCCTCCACCACTAAATATTTCCCTCTGAGATGCAGTGCAGTAGAAGCACAAAGTCAAATAAAATGAAAATACTCAGGTAAAGAACAAACACCTCGACACTGCACCTGAGTGACGGCCCCTGAAATTATGGCATTCTTAATTAAATGTCACAGAAACACGACTTTCTGAGCTGTAAAAGACCGCGGCTCATATATCACATCAGACACGAGTTAGAGTCAGGGTTGGTTGACTCTCCGACTCACTGTCACGTGCACACACTCACACACAGACGCAGTATGAACTGACTGTTACCCGGAGCCTTTGCTGTCTTTCAGGAGATCAATGAGCGGTGGAGCTCTGCAGCAGCACACAACACTGCCATCTCAATGTCATCCAGTGAAGAGGACACACACTGCTTCACACATGACAGCATATCAATATCGGCCCTCTCTCTGACACCATGACCCCTGTGTGAGCCTCATGTGCAGCACTGGCTGTGTAGTACCGATCAATAGTGGAATGTAACTAAGTACTTTTACTCAACTACTGCACTGAGGAACACATTTGAAGTGCTTGTACTTTGAGTTTTTCCACTGTATGCAACTTTATACTTCTGCTCCATCTCAGAGGTGAATACTGCACTTTTTACTCTACTATAGTATTTGTCTGATGTTAGTTACTTCCTGTCCAGTGAAAACCATGTATCTCCAGATGTACTGATGTTGAATGTTTGTGATAAACTGAAGGATGAAGTGTTTCGTTATGTGTTGGGAAAATTCTCCTTCTTCTTAAGCGAAATTAACTCTTTAAAAACCTTCTTGGATCAGCTGGAAAATGCATCGTCACAGAGCTGTAAACAGGCTGTTTTTATGACACCATAAAAAGTTGACTTTTAGTGGCTACAGTGATGAAACAAAACCAGCATCAGATGGACTGTAACCACAATCAGTACGCCACAGTAATATAAATAACCAGCGCCAAACTAGCGAGCAGCAGCAGCGACCCACCGTCTCAAACCGGCACACCGTGAGGGCAGAAACAGAGGGATCGGTGGGGACGGAGCACCTGCTGCAGCAAGCCAACATGCCGTCTGCGGTCATTTTGACTTGACCAGCGGACTTCACTACAATCTGATTGGCTGTTGAAACAGGTGACGTGCTTTAAAACCAGCCGCCTGCGATTTGACCAGCTGAGTTGTGACATCATCAGCTGGCTTGAGTCGAGCTTAGATCGTCCAGTTCACACCGCTGCAACGTTCTAAAGTGCTTTTGTCTCATTGTGAATCTTTGGTCTGAATTAGGCTTCAGAATGAGCAGTTTATATCTACACAGGGAGCAGGTCCTCGTCTATGGAGACCGCCATGTTTCTATGGTATTCCGGAGGGGACAAACCGAACACTGGCTCTAGATAGGGACATTAGGATTTTTGTGCCAGGAAAAATACAGATCTTTTTTAACACTTTATTCAGTGTGTTTACTCGATTAAATCACCAGGTCTGTTTGTTTTAGAGAGGAAGAGACCTCTGTGGATGAAGGCCAATTCACAGTTTCTGTTTCCATGTGTCCGTGAGGGTCTGCTTAGGTCCATGTGACATAAATCTTGCATCCATCCATGCATGTGAGGGTCTGCACGGATGTCCACGTGCAGCCCATTTTTTGTGACCATGTAGACTGTAGACATAGCAAGTGTGTCGACTGCAGATGCTCCAATCTCTTGTTCTTCCCTCCAGTTCAAAACATTGAAGTCAAGCCAGCCGCAGCCTCCTCACCATGGTAAGCTGGATATTTGACAGACATTTACTGCTCCGCTGCCACTCAGCAGCTAACAAGCGGAGCTAACCGCTAACTGCTAACAGCCACCGCTGCAACTAACAAACTCCACAAATCCATTCAGCAGCTCCACCATCCACAGTCAGACACACACCGCTGAGTATTTACTGCTGAATTACTGCTCACAACTCGCACCAATGGCTGACGCTGCTCTGCTCTGACTGTTTCTGCTGGCTCGCAAACCATCCTGGCACAGACTATTTACTGGAGTTCACCAGCCTGACGCTCATGCGCTATCTTATCTTACTCTATAATGATGAAAGCTCTGTGTGTGTGTGTTCCATGTTTTTGTCCTCACTGACTTGGTCAATCCATGTGAAATTTGGCACAGTGGTAGAGGGTCATGGGAGGATGCCAATGAAGCAATATTACATCAATTGGCCAAAGGGGGGCGCTATAGCAACCCATTGAAATGTCAAACTTTGAATGGGCATATCTCATGCCCCGTATGTCGTAGAGACATGAAACTTTGCACAGAGATGCCTCTCCTCATGAGGAACACATTTGCCTCAAGAACCCATAACTTCCGCTTATATAGATTTTCCACCATTTTGAATTTTTTGAAAAACACTTCAAATGGATCTCTTCCTAGGAAGTTTGAGCGATCTGCATGAAACTGGGTGAACATAATCTAGGGAGCAATATCTAAAGTTCCCTCTTGGCAAAAGTTGGAAAACTTCCTAAAACTGAGCTTCTATAAGGCAATGAATATTGTGGAGGGCGTGGCTCATCACATAAAGGTGTAGAACATCTCAAGGGTTTCACCCATCACCACGCAACTTTGTAGGCATATGAGCACACATAATCTGAGGGGACCCCTCCATTATTGACCCCATCAAACAAAATGGGGGCGCTAGAGAGCTCATTTCTTATCTAGGCCTAACCGCCATATGGATTTTTACTAAACTTGGTAGATATGTAGAACAGGACGCCTCAAGGTGACTGGAGAAATTTAACTCTAATTGGCAACTGGGTGGCGCTATAACAACAGAAAAATGCTTCAAAATGGCTAAAATGCGACCGATCGCTGTGGCTCCCCCTGTGGACCAATGTTGGTGTTGTTTCTAATGTTTGGTATGACTAAGTCATGGTATGCTGTACTCAATGGGTATGGACTAGTTTGAAGATAATTACGAGCACGGCTGTTCTCAGCTTTCAATGTCCGATACTCCACCACTAACATTTTCATCACGTCTCATCTCGTCAACAAAAATGAAACATAGATTTCGTCTTAGTTTTTATCATCAAGATCTATTTCTAGCTCGTCATTGTTTCATTTTTAGTGATGGTACAAAGGACATTAACCAAAAAATTCAGTGAGCACTGTTTCACAGAGTGGTATTAGTACTCTTGCCAAAATGCCTTCGTAGAATATTATGTTATTTCTGTGTGTCTGCTCTCATTGTGCTGTAGTTCAGTTCCTTCCTGAAGCACTACAGTTTTTCCTCTTTAGTATCCAGTGTTGACCTCAGGCCTACATGAAGAGTCACATACTCATCCAGCGTCAACCGTCCTTTATGTCCATGATGTGGGGGATGATGCGGTTTCCTGCGAGCGTCTCTTGAGAAGGCCACGCCAAGGACACGTGTCATCACATGAAGCCTGGTTTGATTTACACCTGTTTTATAGCTCCAGCTGACCGAGGGGCGGAACGACCTCCAGGGAGCACGGGGACTTAACATGATGCGTGTGTGTATGTGTGTGTGGGGGGGAGGTGTCTGTCAGAGATAATAGGTCATAAGTTGTGAGGTGAACACGGGTGTTAAACACTACATGAGGATGAGGAGCAACAGAGCAGCTTGCAGTTTTTAAACACATTAAATGATTCAAATCTTAACTTTAAATAATCAACACTAGGAAGGAATTACATCTGAAATTAAAGATGTAATCTTCATCATTTGAGTGTGCACGTGTTAAATGTGGGTTTTATGTGAAAGATGCAAGGTTTTATTTTAGCCACAGTGACAGCGTGGCTGCAGGGACGCTTCAGTCTGTCAGTCCTTCAGCACACTACATTTGTCCACGCTGACATATCTCAACTATTGGAAGGATTGTCATTAAATTTTCTGCGGACATTCATGCTCGCCTCAGAATGAATCCTAACGACTTTGATGATCCCTTGACTTTTCCTCGAGCGCCTTTAAATGTGTCCTTTAGTTCATGACCAAATTCCTGCAAAACCAATGACTTTCCCATCAGCATCAGCTGTATTTTATGTTTAGAGCTAATCAGCAAATGCTAACACGATTAAATGACTTAGCTAATGCTCAGAGGGATACTTCACCCACAAAATGACAATTTGCATATCAATTACATACAGTACCACATGTTACCTTGAATTCCTGCAGAAGACTTTGTGTTTCTTACATGCCTCTGTTGTGAACGGAGAATCCAAAAGGACAAAATTCTCCAGGGAAATTAAACAGGCTTTTAACAACAGCAAAACTATATAAAAACATCTGTTTACAAGCTCTCACACAACTCCCAAGTATAGTCCAAGTCTCATTTATCCAGTCGTACGCTCAGTACTTCTCAAACACATGCAATTTCACTGAGGCTGCTTTCACACCTGCCCTGTTTGGTTCGGTTCAATCAAACTCAAGTTTGTTTGCCCCCTCAGTGTGGTTCGTTTGGGCAGGTGTGAACACAGCAATCACACTCAGGTGTGCACCAAAACAACTTGACCGAGACCTTCTTGAAGAGGTGGTCTCAGTCCAATTTGAAACGAACTCTGGTGCGGTTCGTTTGTGGTGAGAAGGTGTTGCGACCTGGATGTGAAGCAACTGCAGTCACATGACACATTGTTTGGGTTAAACATGAGCATGTTACAGTCCTGGAGGATTATTAATGTGCACCTCCTCCTGTACTGCCTTAATATGCACATTCAGCACATCCAATGCATCAAAACATTGTTTTCTAGTTGGAGCCGCGTTTGCCTCGTTTTCAAACTGTATGCTTTGACTAAAATGAACAATGACAGCAATATAGTCCACGATGAGCAGCGCTAAAATCAACCTGCGTAGTTGTCCCTCCATTGTGACATTAGAAAGTGTCACATTTATCTTGCAAGTGTACTCTTCTTCAACGTTTGCTTTACTTCCTGGATTTTTCCCACATGGAAATTCTGACCAATCAAGAGCAGCTTTCTCACACAAGGCATTTGATCTGGTCCTCTTGTAAATGCTGCCGTGAGAACACCAACCAACTCTAGGCAATTATACAACTATGGAACAACATGAGTCCCTGATTCAGACCAAGGAGACCACTCTAGGGCTGACAGCAGCCTGAACATTAAGATTTAACCCAGTCTCATCCCCAACCATCCAATGAACATAACTTTTCTAGCATGTCTAGATCTATGGGTGTGTCAGACATCGCTCACCACTCACTACATTGTCCACTTCATTGTGAGTTTGCCATTTTGTAGTGCTGTCTGACTGTATAGTGGCAATTATTAAACCCAATATAGTGGCCTCAAAGTATCCCACAATGCATTGTGAAAAGTAGTGTACAACAGATGGTTACTAATCAAGCAATATATCCCATCATGCACAAAACATTGCACAAAAAGACAGACTTATTGGGACGGACGAAGAAGAAGAAGACGACTAGGGTTATACTGCACAAGTTGTGTGAGAGTTTGTAAACAGATTATTTGCTGTTGTTAAACGTGGACCCCATGACTTCAACTCATGAAGAACGTCCACCTATTTTTGATTCTCTGTTCATGGTGGAGGCATGCTGGGAAAACACTGTTTTCTTTATAAACTCAAAGTAACACAGGGAGAGTAATGGATAAACAAATGTTCATTTTGTGGGTGAAGTATTCCTTTAACATTAGCATTGAACTTGAAGCACCTCTGTGCATAAGAACAGCCTCAGAGATCAGAGAGCTGCTGGCGTGTCTGCAGAGTCTTCCTCTGTTCCATCCAACACAGAAACATTTCCTCCTCTCTGAGGTCAGTTAGGGAGAACATGAAGTGCGAGGTGCTGTTTTGTAGCGTTTGCGCTTCTGTAGCTTTCATCTTATCGCTCTTCTTCCTCTTCTTCTGCGTGTCTCTGTGTTTGTCCGCCTGTCTCTCCTGTTCACTCAGACTGTCTGTTCCTCAGCTGCCGGCGAGCGCAGTGAAGTAGGTCTTCTGTAATTAAGACCTTCGCCAACCTGGCATTAACATTAGCACAAATTGACATGCAAAAACTGTGCCCATACACGCACACTCTGTCCGCCTGAGTTTCTCTCTCTCTCTTTCACACACACACACACACGCACACACACATGCACAGAGACAGTGTGTGCAGAGGGGGGACCTGTCACACACGGTCAGCGGTGCAGAGAAAAGCATTGCAAATTGACGTGAAGTAAAAGGAAACCAAGGCATTTTAGCTCCATGAGACTGTGTGGGCCGACTAAGAGCCGCAGGACCACACACACACACACACACACACACACACACACACACACACACACACACACACATACGCACATGCACACACAAACACAAGTTATTCATGTCAGCACACAAGCAAACACACATTGTGTGAGCGAGTGTGTGAGCGCTGCAGGGAGGAAAACTGACAGATTGCGTCATCCTGCTGTGTGTCCTGTGACGCCAACAGGCCTCCCTGCTTCAGACGGGTCTGACGCTGTATTTTTATTTATTTATTTTTTTAAATATATTTCATATTCATGTTTTCGGAGCAGAAGAAAAATGTGCTCACACTTAATACAGCTGTACAGCTCCATTAAAGATGTTCTTGGTGTGAAGTTGTAATTCAAGAGGGAAATGTACACAAAAAAGGTTTTCATGTCATTTTAGGTTCAATGAAAATCTGTTTTATTACAATTTGCATCTTATTTTTACAGTTTGGGGCTTCATTTCTAACAGTGGTCACTACAAAGTTATTAGTGTGATCTGTGAGAACGATCAGGCGGGTTGTAAACAGATATAGTCAGATTATCTAAACTTCTTCATTTGAAGATATAAACACAAACCGAGCGCACTTTAATGTTGAGGGGGAAAGGGGAAACTGTGGCAGGTGTTTATGACACACTGTTTGCATAATATTTGCTCCTGTTTTCTCCCTCAATTTGGAACCAACTAGAATTACCACCATGCAGTTGTATACCTCCATGAACCAGGCAAGTCTCTGACAGTCTCCATCCATGTCAGTGAAAACATGGATGCTTCACACACAGAAGATCTATACAGTCATCACAGTTTCAAGATTAGAGTCACCAATTCAGTATCTGACCAAATGTCTCCCCTTCTGTTCCTGAGATATGACGCTCTTATCAGTTTTTTCTTCAGTCCAAGTGGACGTTTGTACTGAATTTAAAGAAATTACCTTAAAGGAAATGACCACTTTAGAATTAAAATACAGATGGTACTTACTGACCCTCATGCCGACAAGAAGTCCAGTGTAGTGTAAACTCCTTCGGGGTATCGGAGGATAACAGCTAGCTGGAATAACAGCTACACTTGAAGTGCATGGAACCCATATTTTGAAAATGTAATAAAACTCCACTAATGCATTTCAAAAACGTCAGAACGGCTCGTCCGTCGTAATCCAAGTGCCCTGAAGCAGCGGCATGCAAAACTGACTTGAAAAGACGTAATTTACTCCACTTTTATAGCATCATTTCTCAACGTGGTCAGTTAGCCAGCAGGCTGCTGTGTTTATATGGGAACTCTCGCGAGACTCGAGAACTAGCACCACCACTAGCCATCAGCTAGTCTCGCGTGAGTTGCCATGTAAACACAGCACTTTACAACTTACGTCAAATTACGTCTTTTCAAGTCAATTTTGCATGGCGCGGCTTGAAGGCACTTGGATTATGACGGACAAGCCATTCTGACGTTTTTGAAATGCATTAGCGGAGTTTTATTACATTTTCAAAACGTGGGTTCTGTGCACTTCAAGTGTAGCTGTTATCCTCCGATACCCCGAACGAGTTTTGTGGATTAAAAAACTACACTGGACTTCTTGTCGGCATGAGGGTCAGTAAGTACTGTCTGTGTTTTCATTCTAAAGTGGCCATTTCCTTTAAGATGTTCTTGAGATACCACATTCATAAAAATGAGACAGACAAGGTCAAAGTGACCTTGACCTTTGACCGAAAGATCACCAAAATTTAATCAGATCATCTTTGAGTCCGGATGGACGTTTGTGCCAAATTTGAAGAAATTCGCCTGAGGTGTTCTTGAGATATTGGGCTCTAGTTTCCCAGCGCAGCACAGGTGGCGCAGGGTGGCGCAGGGTGGCGCAGGGTGGCGAACCCCGCGCAGAGCTAGTTTCGAGCAGCGCAACCCGAGGCGCGCTCAGTTTGGTAGTTTGGCAGACCGAGGTGCACTGAGATGGGTGTGGCGGCGCAGCAGGGGGAGGTGTCGACAGATCCAGCTTGGCGCAGTGACAGTTTCGTGCCAAAAGGCTTCGCCGAAGGTGCGCTAAAAGCTCGCCAACTGAAACCAGGTCTACTGTCAGCGCAGGGGGAGCGCAGCCGGTGTAAGCCGAAGTTTGGCTGACCGGCGGACAGTGTGCACACGTCACCAAAACCTCACAGGCAGGTTTCCAGAATATCAGGCACATTAACGATGCAATAAATAGCCACAAAACCACTATTCAATGCAACTATCTGCAATCAGCACATAAATGTATCTCTATATCGACTGTCCCGTCACATCTGATGTCAGATCAAAGGAGATTGGCACCGTTTGGCACGTTTGGCACGCATAATGGAAACCCAACCTGATTTGATTAACACAGCTGCAAACTAATGAGTTCACATCCCTCTCAGCCAACCACAAACAGCCACAGCATCAGATAGGGAGTATATATTCAGCATCTGTCATCTTAGAAAAGCCAAAAGAAAAGAAACAGAGTGAGACTGCGAGAGAGAAAGAGAGCGCGCACGAGAGAAACGCAACATTGATTTACAATTGTGGTGACCTCCTCCCAGGCTACCTTTGCATCATCAGCCCGTGGAGGTCTGCTCGCAGTTCCGTATATTCAGACACTGCGAGCTTGGACCTCCCGGACCAAAACATCAGTTTCCTCCTGGGAGAAGTTTGGCCGTCTGACGCTGCTGCTCTCTTCTGCCATGACGAATTGAGTAAACTCTCATTACGCCTTTGCGCAGCGCATTTAAGGGCGAGGAGAGGGGCTCATTTGATTGGTGTGATGTGTGTAAAACCCACTCCACGCCTTCTCTCTTCCCTCTTTCCGACTTGCGCCGGTAGGAGGGACGGAGGTGGGACAGAGGAGTAGCTGTGCCAGGCACACGGTGTGCCACACTTACAAAATCCGCCTGGCCACACCCAGTTGGCGAAGCGCAGGTGCGCTGCGCCTCCACCTCGCCCGGTCTGCGAAACTAGAGCCCAAAGTGTTCACAAGGATGGGATGGACAGACAGATGGACAGACACCCTGAAAACATAATACCTCCAGACACGATTATCGCTGGTGCAGAGGCATAAAACTTAAGCTTTTATAGACTACAGAGTGTATAAATCTGAAAACTTGTGTTTTGTGTGTGTGCAGGATAAAAAGTGAGCTTTAGGGAAACACTGGTGTAAAACAAGAGCAGATCAGAGGCTGTGTGGCTGAAGTCAAACAGTACAGCTGTTGTCATGTCAACCTGTATCAGTGTTTGTTTGGTCAGCAGAAAATTGTAATTTGAGCATGCAGCTTTGCAGGAATATCAGGTCACCTGGTTATTAACAGGTAGCGTTTATGAGCTGCAATCAAATCCTTGTTTTTTGTTTTTTAGTTATCTGAAAAATATGAACTGAGGTTTAAACAGCTGAAACAGCAGAGTAACCAGGCGTGGGCCATGATGCACACTTTTGTCATTTGCTGTCCAAAGGTGGAAGAGAAAACATTTACTAGCTTTTGAATATGATCTGAAAACAACAGCAAGTGGATGTTTTCACATTTAAAGGCATTTTCAGATACAGCTGATCTGGGTTCTTTTAAAGGTCCAGTGTGTAGGATTTATGGGGATTTAGTGACACCTACTGGTGAGGATTACAGATTGCAACCAGCTGAAACTTCTCCTGGTTAGAATTCCTTCAGAGTTCATTGTTCAAGAGGTTTTTACCAGGAGCTGAAGTATCCACAGAGGTCTCTTCCTCTCTAAACCACCTTTCTTTTCCTTCAGATTTCTATATTTTGTTATTTTCAACATTTTGTGCATTGCATGAACTCAAACTACACATTTTAATTGGCCTTTCTGAACGGCCACATCCTGCAACCTCAATGCTTCAACTATACGGATTATCCGAAGGGTCCAGCCCAGCTCACACTGAACATGAATGTAGAACTCTGGTCAGTTTCTCCAGTGACTCATCTAATAAAGTTTATTTAAACAAGATGACCACATGCTGACTAAGAGAAAGAAAGGCAGGGTTACTTTGTGCAACTCTACTGTGAAGGAAAAATAAAAGTATGGAGCTGCAGATGTCTGGAAGATGTTTTGTTTGACAGCAGCCATGAAGGAGACTGGACCGTGGGCCTGCTGAATCTGCCAGAAATCCAACCGATCGTCCAAACAGCTGAATCATTGATCGTTCAATAAATCAGCTGTGACCATCAACCTTAACACTCTGCAGAGCAAACCAAGCAGGTAAGAAGCACGACAATGATTCGGTCAGCACAGCAAGTTTACTTTTCCTTAGTCAGACAGGCAAAGGTCAAAATACCGAGGAAGGCAAACAAATCTGATGTGGGGTGGGCAGACGAGGCAAGGTCCGAGGATCAGGTTAACACAGGTAAGTAGGGCTGACTAGGAACAGGAAAAATACTGGAAAGCAGCGCATCAAAACACAAAACAATCTGACAAATGAGCTGTGAAACAGGACTGAGGGCTGATCAAGGGAAGGTCAGGAAATATGAGGGAAGGGTCAGGTTAGGGGGATGAGGAGGAGAAGGAGGAGTGGCTGGAGGGAGAGGAGGAACCTGAAATGACAGGAGAGTTATGGTTCGTGTCCACAGGAGTGTTTTTGGATCTGAGGGGGGGTGCTGCCTCCCAGCTCTGGTGAGATGGCTTGTTTAGAAACTTTCTCTGACAATCACAAAAATGTTCACCAAAATGTGTTTCTGAAAACATTTAAGGTGAGAAATAAACCAGTCAGTTACTGAATCTGTCTTCGTTTCAGATCAACAACATTTTCTGGGAGTTCCCAGAGGTGGCGAGTGGCGCTGGATGCTCCTGATTTGAATAAATTAGCCTGGACCTCAACTTCTTGCAAATGAGGAGTGGCCAAGGTGACGCCCTGTCTCTTCAAACACAGTGCGTCCATACCAGAGTGCATTGCAAGGCTTCTTACGTAGACAATGAATGGCAAGGATCCCAACCTGTACCATTGAGAATAAAGACATAAATCTACGAGAATAAAGCTGTAAATCTACAAGAACTGAGTCATAAATCTACAAAAATAAAGTTGTAAATCTATGAGAATAAAGTTGTAAATCTACAAGAATAAAGCCTGAAATCTACAAGAATAAAGTCGTAAATCTACGAGAATAAAGTTGTAAATCTACAAGAATAAAGTCGTAAATCTATGAGAAAAAAAAGCCTGAAATCTATGTGAATAAAGTTGTAAATCTACGAGAATAAAGTTGTAAATCTACGCGAATAAAGTCGTAAATCTATGAGAATAAAGTTGGAAATTTATGAGAATAAAGTTGGAAATCAACAAGAATAAAGTTGTAAATCTATGAGAATAAAGCCTGAAATCTATGTGAATAAAGTTGTAAATCTACGAAAATAAAGTTGTAAATCTACGTGAATAAAGTCGTAAATCTACGTGAATAAAGTCGTAAATCTACAAGAATAAAGTTGGAAATCTATGAGAATGAAGCCTGAAGTCTACATTAATATTGTCATAAATCTACAAGAATAAAGTCGGAAATTTATGAGAATCAATTTGTAAATCTACGAAAATAAAGTTGTAAATCTACGTGAATAAAGTCGTAAATCTATGAGAATAAAGCCTGAAATCTATGCGAATAAAGTTGTAAATCTATGAGAATAAAGTTGGAAATCTATGAGAATAAAGTTGTAAATCTACAAGAATAAAGTTGTAAATCTATGAGAATAAAGCCTGAAATCTACGTGAATAAAGTTGTAAATCTATGAGAATAAAGTTGTAAATCTACAAGAACAAAGTTGTAAATCTATGAGAATAAAGCCTGAAATCTATGTGAATAAAGTTGTAAATCTACGAGAATAAAGTTGTAAATCTACGTGAATAAAGTTGGAAATCTATGAGAATAAAGCCTGAAGTCTACATTAATATTGTCATAAATCTACGAGAATAAAGTTGTAAATCTACAAGAACTGAGTCATAAATCTACAAAAATAAAGTTGTAAATCTATGAGAATAAAGTTGTAAATCTACAAGAATAAAGCCTGAAATCTACAAGAATAAAGTCGTAAATCTACGAGAATAAAGTTGTAAATCTACAAGAATAAAGTCGTAAATCTATGAGAAAAAAAAGCCTGAAATCTATGTGAATAAAGTTGTAAATCTACGAGAATAAAGTCGTAAATCTATGAGAATAAAGTTGGAAATTTATGAGAATAAAGTTGTAAATCTATGAGAATAAAGCCTGAAATCTATGTGAATAAAGTTGTAAATCTACAAAAATAAAGTTGTAAATCTACGTGAATAAAGTTGGAAATCAACAAGAATAAAGTTGGAAATCAACAAGAATAAAGTCGTAAATCTACGTGAATAAAGTCGTAAATCTACAAGAATAAAGTTGGAAATCTATGAGAATGAAGCCTGAAGTCTACATTAATATTGTCATAAATCTACAAGAATAAAGTCGGAAATTTATGAGAATCAATTTGTAAATCTACGAAAATAAAGTTGTAAATCTACGTGAATAAAGTCGTAAATCTATGAGAATAAAGCCTGAAATCTATGTGAATAAAGTTGTAAATCTACAAAAATAAAGTTGTAAATCTACGTGAATAAAGTTGGAAATCGACAAGAATTAAGTTGGAAATCAACAAGAATAAAGTCGTAAATCTACGTGAATAAAGTCGTAAATCTACAAGAATAAAGTTGGAAATCTATGAGAATAAAGCCTGAAGTCTACATTAATATTGTCATAAATCTACAAGAATAAAGTCGGAAATTTATGAGAATCAATTTGTAAATCTACGAAAATAAAGTTGTAAATCTACGTGAATAAAGTCGTAAATCTATGAGAATAAAGCCTGAAATCTATGCGAATAAAGTTGTAAATCTATGAGAATAAAGTTGGAAATCTATGAGAATAAAGTTGGAAATCTACAAGAATAAAGTTGTAAATCTATGAGAATAAAGCCTGAAATCTACGTGAATAAAGTTGTAAATCTATGAGAATAAAGTTGTAAATCTACAAGAACAAAGTTGTAAATCTATGAGAATAAAGCCTGAAATCTATGTGAATAAAGTTGTAAATCTACGAGAATAAAGTTGGAAATCTATGAGAATAAAGCCTGAAGTCTACATTAATATTGTCATAAATCTACAAGAATAAAGTCGGAAATTTATGAGAATCAATTTGTAAATCTACGAAAATAAAGTTGTAAATCTACATGAATAAAGTCGTAAATCTATGAGAATAAAGTCATAAATCTACGAGAATAAAGTCTTAAATCTACAAGAATCGAGCTGTAAATCTATGTGAATAAAGTCTAAAATCTATGAGAATTAAGTCTTAAATCTACAAGAGTAAAGTCGTACATCTACGAGAATTAAGTCATAAATCTACGAGAATTAATTTGTAAATCTATGGGAATAAAATTATAAATCTATGAAAATAAGATTGTCAATCTATGGGAATAAAGTTGAAATATTATGATATTAAACTCGTAATTTTAGAGAAAAGTCACAGTGTAAGACTTTAAAGTTGGGTAACCCCCCACACTGTTCGTACACACTTTGTCGCTTTCATACTATGTTACCCAATTTTCCGGTGTTAATCTGTGACTTTTTCTCCTAACATTATGAGTTTACTCTCGTAAAACTTTGACTTTATTCTTTACTCTAATGATGGCCAAAAACTACAAGATGAGCCCCGGTCATCCTTTAAAAGCAGAGCAGGTGGGACAGCATTAGTGTCTGCTGAGGGTATTTGATGAGTTGTTTGACCCTAACAGGAGGTTAGTCATCTCAGGAAACCAGGTTCAAACTGTCTCATCCACTAAAACAGTTATTTACGGTACATGGAACATTCCCCAAGGAGTCCAAACACTCCCATCTGAATTAGACTGGAACATTTTCAGCACACTCATCCATCCCACTCCTTCCCTCACACTTTCCCCACAGCTGTCACTAATCTTGTCAATCCACCATCATCCATTCATCCTCATCCATCCATCCATCCATTCATGCACTCTGCCGTCTCGCCCCCCTCAACAAGCTGGACGACTCTCCACTCCTCCACTGAGGCTTGTCAGACGAGTGAGGAAGCAGCTTATGGAGCTTAGTTCTGCAAAGAGGCATCACCACCTCCTTTATCCTCTGTCTGATGACTCTCTGGGGATGGTTAACCCTTGCATAAACACACACACACACACACACACACACACACACACACACACACATGCACGGTGACTCCTGAGTAAAGCACAGCGTAGATATAAGAATAATCTGGTCTTCAATCCCTACATGTGAGGCTGAGAGCTTTGACGTCACAGAGTTGTCTGGTGTTACTGTACCTAGACTGTGTAGAGGAGGAGGAGGAGGAGGAGGAAGGACAACAAAACACAACAGCGAAAGACTCGATGGCTTTCACATCGTACACAAGTAGGTCGAGGGATGAGAGCAGGAGGGCTGCAGTGCTGTTACTCTTAAGCGTGCTTTTCTTTAGCCGTGTTAAAGATCAAGGGATGAAAATATCAGTTGGACTGTCCACCACTTTGGCTTCAATATGTCAACAACCAATGGATGGACTGCTCTGAAACTTGGAATTAACATTCATGTCATTTTTAGGATGAATCATAACAACTTTGGTGAACCCCTGACTTTTCCTCTAATGCCACCAAAAGAAAAGCAGATATTTTTAAATCAAAGTTATTTCCAGCCAGGTGTCATGGGACAAAAGTAGGTGTTTTTTAACAAGAGTTCTGCACATTTCTAGTCGTGTTTGTGGCGACAAAAGCAGGTATTTTTCAAAGTGTGTTCAGAACATTTCCAGCTCTGTTTCTATCGACAAAAGCAGTTTTTTTTTTAAGAAAACAGGACATTTCCAGCCATGTTTGTGTGCCAAAAGTGGGTGTTTTTAACAAGAGTTTGGGACATTCCCAACTGTGTGTGTGCCAACAAAACCACTTTATTTTTCAACAAGAGATTAGGACATTTTCCGCCGTGTGTGTAGCAACTAATGCAGGTATTTTTTAACATGAGTTTGGGACATTTCCAGCCATGTTTTTCACAACATAGGTGTTTTTTAACAAAATTTTCGGACATTTCTAGTTGTGTTTCTGCCGACAAAAGTGGGTATATTTTTAAAGTGAGTTTAGAACATTTCCAGCTTTTCTATCGACAAAAGCAGGTGTTGTTTTTTTTTTTAACAAGAAAACAGGACATTTCCAGCTGTGTTTGTAGCGCCAAAAGTGGGTATTTTTTAACAAGAGTTTGGGGCTTTCCCAACTGTGTGTGTAGCAACAAATGCTGATATTTTTTACATGAGTTTGGGACATTTCCAGCCATGTTTGTAGCGACAAAAGCAGGTATTTTTTTAAGGAGCTTTCAGGACATGTCTAGCTGTGTGTGGTGCAACACAAAGGATATATTTTAGGAAGATGTCGTAAAATTTCCAGCCATGTTTGTAGCAATAAGAGGGTATTTTGTAACGAGGGTTTTGGACTTTTCCAGCTGTGTCTATAGCTAACACAAGAGATTAGGACATTTTCAGCCGTGTTTGTAGCAACACATGGGGGTAATTTTCAAAGAGAGGGATATTTACAGCGTACAGTGTATTTTTGGACAAATTCTGGTTTATTTCAGCCGGAGTTCAGGTTATTTAAATTCCAGCTTGTAGTGACAAAAGTGGTCAGTTTTTAAAAAGAGTTCGGGAAATTTCCAGCTTTGTTCATAGCAGCACAAGAGGGACATTTTTAACAAGATGTTGGGAGATTTCCAGCTTTGTTTGTAGAGACAAAAGTGAGTATTTTTTAACAAGCGTTCGAGACATATCCACTCATGTTTGTGGCAACACAAGAGGGTATTTTTTAAGAAGACGTTGGGAAATTTCCAGCCATGTTTGTAGCAACAAAAGTGAGTATTTCAAGAGTAGAGTTCAAGACAGTTCCAGCCGTGTGTGTAGTGTCACAAGAGGGTATGTTTTAATGAGAGATGGGGACATTTCCACCTGTGTTTGTAGCAACAAAAGCAGATATCTTTTTAACCAGATTCCAAGATATTTACAGCCATGTTAGCAATAAATTTGGGTATTTTTTTAGTGAGAGTTCAGGACATTTCCAGCCACGTTTGTACTGTAGCAACACAAGATTTCCAGCTGTGTTTGTAGCATCAAAAGTAGGTATTTTTTAACAAAATTTCGGGACATTTCCAGCCTTGTTTGTGACGACCAAACCGGGTATTTTAAGCCAACTCATGATGCTTTTCTAACCCTAACCAAGTGGCTTCTGTGCCCAATTCTGTGCCCCAAATGTGCCCAAGACATACAGTCTCACTGACTCGTCCCACCACTTTGGTCCAGACTGAAAAACAACTACTGGAGACATTCACGGCTCCCAGAGGATGACTCCTAATGATTTTGGAGATCCTCTGACTTTTCTCTTGCACCACCATGAGGCTGAGATTTGTGGAACAGAGTGAAATATCTCAACAGCTTTTTGAATGCATTGCCATAAGATTTTGGTCACACTTTAATGAGCCTCTTGCTTTTAGTGTCAATGTGTCCAGTCCTTTAGTATGTGACCAAATTCCTGCAAAACTTATTTCCATTTCTCTCCATCTGATGAAGCTAAATGAGATGATGGACGATGTTTACAGCGTCCCTGCTACACATCAACATGTGAGTATTGTCATTGTGAGCCTGCTGACTTTATGTACTGAGCTCAAAGCATGACTGTGCCGTACGGCCTCACAGAGCTGTTAGCGTGGCTCTTTGGATCCATGTGGATTTGAGGCTCCCTGGTGGCCTCTGGCTTAAAGCTGATGAACTGAAATCCAGCCGGGGACCTTGGTAGCATGTAATCCCCCCATCCATTGCTCTCCTTCTCATTTCCTGTCATCTCTCTCCCAAAAGACGATTTTGAAGAAATCTGTTAGGATTTCACTGATCGTTTCTTTAAACCCTGAGTATATAATTATAAAAAAGACAAATGAATGTAATGGCGGTTATAATTAGCAGCTTGTGGCCATCTGCGTGTGTGTGTGCATGTATGTGTGTGTGTGTGTGTGTGTGTGTGTGGATGACAGGAGCGCTCTGCACGACAAGTTCAGTACGAGAGCAAACACCCATATGGTGAGTGGAAATCACAAATTCTGTGTGTGTCTTTGCGTGTGTTTATACACCAGAGGCAGCACTAAGCCACTAAACAGAACACAAACCTCGGGCGAATAGTCTGTCTGTCTGTCTGTCTGTCTACTGTATCTGTCTCTCCCTGTGTGTGTGTGTGTGAGTGGGTTGGGTGAGTGTGTTCGTCTGAAGACAGAATAATGAGGAGAAACAAGGTCAGAGATGGACCAGCACCATGTCCTGTGAGAGGAGTCATCACTTATGACTCGCTCATCTGTCAACATTCAGTGTTGAGTCTAAACAGAGTCTGAACATCATCACGTCCACGTCAGTGACATTCACTGCTCCGAGAAACAATATAAGGTGTGTCACGTCAGGTTCAGACTGCACAATATTTCTGCCTGTTAAAATGGTCGTGGTGTCAGATCAGCGATTGTTCTTGTCGTGACTTGTTCAAGAGACACGACAGACCACACGTTGGTAACCAGCGTCAACCTGCGTCATGTTATCAAGGAGGAGTTGCTTACTAACCTGTGCTCAAACAGTGGCGCCTGAAGCAAAGTGGTGTGGTTGTCTTTTGTTCGGAAGACGCTAACATGTTCTGATCCCAGCTCGCTTTGTCAGTGGACCTAAACATCAAAATATGATGAACTGTGTATCCTCCTGCGTCGGTTTGGGACATTGACGAATGTCTCAACTGACACTTGTTACATGCATACAGTCTCTTTCAAAATAAAGTTACTACATACATAGGGTTGGGATCCGGATCCGGTTCTTTTTTGGAACCGGGTCCAAAGTTCCGGTTCCGGAACCGGTTTCATCACATTTGGAGTAACTGTTCCTGCAAACGGTTCCTAGACTGTAAAAACAAAAAAAAAAACCTGTCACGTGCATTTCCATTAGAGTGCGGCACGGGCTGCATATTTCTGTCCGAACCCGACATTATCTAATCACTAAAGCACTGAGCCGTTTGTGTCACACAGTTGTCATGGTTACAGGCTATTTAACAGACCAGGCGTGCGCCGTGGGTGCTCAGCGGAGAGGGAGACCTCCGTGTTTGAGACGGGAGCGGGCGGCTGGAGGTCCGAGGCTTCCAGCGAGGGGAGAGGTAGAAACAAACAGCCAGTGTGTGTGTGTGTGTGTGTTGTGTTCAGGTGTTGTCACGTAAATAACAGTGCCCAAGCATGAATGCATATAAGTATTTTTTTTATTACATTGCTGTGGTTAATGTGAGGTAACAGTGTTACTGTAGAAATCAGAGAATCACTTTTTGTTGTTATATATTCTCAGGGAGATGATACAAGCTCTAAATCTGAAATACACACCACACACAAATGTGTATTTTCATCTAATTGTACTGTGCAACAGTTAGAATAAAGTTTTTGTATTTGTATGATTGCATTTGTGTTTATTATATACTTGTTTAAGTATAGCGAGTATAATGAATATAATGTAGGAATCGGTAAGGAATCGGAATCGTTAAAATCCTAACGAGTCCCAACCCTAGTCATACATAAAACACTTTGTTCTTTTATTTCCTTAAGTTTAGGCAACAAAGGTCGGTGGTTAGGCTGAACAAAAAAACCCCACTGTGGTTAGGCTTAAAGTACGGTTCTTACCAACGTAGTGTCACATCATGTGCCTTACGTCATGTGATATTTGTTACGTCTGTAGCATGCTACACTGGGGGGATGTCTGGGGGACTTTCTTCTTCTTATACTCTGATAGTTACTGGCAGTGTCATATATAGCCGCTCTTCGGTGGGTATCATACCACAGCAAAGAGCGCACCCTGGTGCGTTGGTGTCTGATGCCAAACGCCAGAGCGACGCTGCATTCCCGAGCGCCCATTTATCAGGGCTTTTTCCCTGGAGGAAGATCAGCTCTGCACTCAGGGTTTCAGGTAAATAGGCTACGACACAGTATTTGTTAAGGTTGCTTAGCAACCTCAGACACAACCTGCCGCTGTGCTCTTAAAAGCTGGCTCAAAAAAGTCACAAAAGTAGCACCCAGCACTCGACCTAATGTTTTCAACGCAGCATGAGTACGGCCCCTAGCTCCACTGCAGCCTGGTCTCTCTTTCAGGGCGTCAAAATATACCGCTTGGGCTAAAGGGTGAAGTGAGTCAACTCACATGACTTGCTGCCAACCCCTTCGGTGTCAAGATAAAAGTAAAGGTCTGCCCAGGGCTGCAGCGATTAGTCGACTAATCAATGACTAATTGACTATTAAAATAATCGGTGACTATTTTAGTAGTCGACTAATCGGTTTGAGTCATTTCTCATAGAAAAGTACTATAAAAGTACCCAAAATACTCTTACTGCTGCTTGATACGTTCAAATATTGGCAGCTTTACACACTCTCCCATGACGGTGAACTAAAACCCTTTGGCCTGAGTATGAAACAAGACATTAGATGACACAATTTTGGGGTTTGGAAGAGACAGACCGACATTTTTCAACATTTTAACATATTTTTCGATAAAATGATTAGTCGACTAATCGAAGAAATAATCGACAGATTAGTCGACAATGAAAATAATCGTTCGTTGCAGCCCTAATGACAAGTAGGGATAAGATAACTTTGCACCATGAGCCTCCAAAACAGATTCAGTATTCTGCAGATATTCCCTTACTGACATGACAGATTACAAGGTGTGTTTTGTGACTGTGCGATGATGCGGTTGGCGGGTGTAGTTCGGTGGAAAGAAAATGGTTCCTGCATGAAACTGCTCACAAGAAGGCGAGTAACTGGGTCAGGATTTCTGGGGAAAAAATGTAGTTTAATGTATTTTTTTGGCGCTTTGAGCACCACAAGCCAAGCGTCATCTTGTTCTGCTATATAGGAGAGAAGCCAGACATCTCTATGGCCGACATCTCCAACACTAGGCAAGAACTGCTCTGATGCTGCCTTCACACTCATTTTAATATTCAATTTCGAAGCAGTTTCTGGTATCTGACATCTTTGTATCAAGGCCCTTACATTATTATTTTGTTTTCTTAAATTGGTTCAAACAGTGCGTCTATGGAGGTCACATAAGACAAACGAGAATCACCAGTGGTGTGTTTGTGTGTCGGACATATTTGCCCTGAAGGCTCTGACAGAGTATCGGGGTCACTGAGAGGAGACGTTCACACATAGCAGCTTATAAAGAAGCCATAGTGATTTTCTGTTTACAGCTGTGTTCCTGTGACACGCTTGTGTATAAATACACATCTGCCCCCGCCCATCCTTCCTGGCTGCGAACAGTTCCAAGTGCGCTCGTGATGTACAGTTAATCAAACGCTCGGGCCCACGGTGGGTTTGAGCAGCACATCTGCTGCTCCTGCTGTGCTGCTGAGAGAATTCCTGAGCGCTAACAATAATGCCTCAGCTGCAGATCTGAGGAGGAGGAAAGTCAATTACTGGACATTTCAACCGTCCAAACTGTTAAACGCTCCAGTGAATGAGCTCATGTGGAACATGTCCTCACTGGAAGTAATGGGAAAATGGGAAATTCATGAATTTCAATTGATAGCTTTGATGGATTAGGTCCGAAGGACTTGACCCTGACCCTGACACCGTTTATGATGGAGGAGGCAATTTCACCCACTTAGGCTGGACACGTGCCCATGTGAAACCTATCGATAACATAAACCACTGACTTTTATTACCTTAAACATTAGGTATGTGCATTTTGTGCTTGTTTAGTCGGTGTGTGAAGAAGTATTCAGATCGTTCACTTAGGTATTATCAGCAGGATTTATTAAAAGTAGTGATTATGTCAGTGTTTTCCTTTTCTATCTGAATATTCCTGCTGCATTAATGTGTCATTTTACTGCTGTAGATGTTTAAGGTTGTTCTCATTTGAACTCCTCTATATACTGCTGGGTAGTTTAATCCACAGCAATGCATCATATTCTGTAAGATCATCGTGTTTGTAGCGTGGCTGTCCTGTGAGTACTACGAAAATCAAAAAGTCAAGTTTTCATGATGTCATAAAAACAGCCTGTTTTCAGCTTGGTGACGATGCATTTTCCAGCTGATCCAAGAAGGTTTTTAAAGAGTTTATTTAGCTTAAGAAGGAGGAGAATTTCTCAACACATAAAGAAACACTTCGTCCTTCAGTTTATCACAGTCAACATCAGTACATCTGGATATAGGTGTTTTTTACTGGAGAGGAAGGAACTAAATGTAGTGCAGTATAAAGTACAATATTTACCTGTGAGATGTGGTGGAGTACAACTATAGACCAGCATGAAATGAAAATACTCAAGTAAAGTATAAGTACCTTGAATATGTGCTTAAGTACTGCACTTGAGTAAATCTATTTAGTTACATTCCACCACTGGCGATAATGATGATCAGCCGTTCAGCAGCTAACAAGCGGAGCTAACCGCTAACTGCTAACAGCCACCGCTGCAACTAAAAAACTCCACAAATCCATTCAGCAGCTCCACCATCCACAGTCAGACACACACTGCTGATTATTTACTGCTGAATTACTGCTCACAACTCGCACCAACCGAAACATCCTGGTGCAGACTATTTACTGGAGTTACCAGCCTGTTGCTCATGCAGCTTTTGAATAATATTTCAAGGACAGCCGTTCTCAGCTTTCAGTGTCCGATAGTCCACCACTAACATTTTCATCACGTCTCGTCTCATTTGTCTCGTCAATGAAAATTAAGCATAAATTTTGTCTCAGTTTTTATTATCGAGATCTATTTGTAGCTCGTCGTTGTCTCGTTTTTGTCGTGGAAAGAAAGTCGTTGATGAAAAGTTTTCGTCATAGCTTTTGTCAACAGAACATTGGTTTGCTTTTGTCAGTCACCGTATATTACTTGGCGTCAGATTTAAACTAAATGAGGTGATGATTCAGGTATGGTTACGGTTGAGCGACTGAAACAATTGGTAAAAGGCAGGAAAAAAATGTAGATATGAGAAAAAAAGTCATCCATTGAGTGCAAATCTTCACAGGACATGAGCATCAGATTTGATCCATTCTCCACCCCACCTCCATACTTTTACTTTCACTGGTGAAACAAAACAACCACTAGGCCCAACACAGAAGGGCTAACTCGACAGGGCAAGACTCAGCTGTCTATCTACACCTCAAGGAGAAAGTACACTCCTTCGAAGACAGCAACATGCACATTTTGGACAGGGAAGACCGATGGTTTGAAAGAGGTGTAAAAGAAGCCATCTATGTGAAATTGGAAAAGCCATCTCTCAAAAGAGGAGGAGGTCTGCAACACCACCTAGCCCCCACCTATAATGCTGTCCTTTCATCCTTGCCCAGGAGATTTAACAGTTTAACCTCTAAAAACAACGGTCGTTCACAAATGGCCTCATGTGACTCTAACGACTCCAGTGACAACCGTTGCAGCAGGAGTTCCAACAACTGTCGTTGACACACCATTGGAGCACTAACAAACCAGTGACATCATTGGCCTTGTGAAGACCTCCCCAGAGGTTAAATACTTGTGTTTTTCCAGCCTAGTCAGACAAGCATGAACTGATGAAGCCTCTTGGATAAGAGGTGAAACGTCTTCTAAGACAAAACTAAGTCCAGTTGCGTTTGATTCATTTGCCTTGAGACTTTAACTTTCCATCTTGCGCTCACCAATCATTGTTTTGCACTGAATGTCAATCATCCCTTTAATAATTCCCAGGATGCCAGGCTGTCCTAGGAATAAATATGTTTTTGTATTTTGGGTGAACTGGCCCTTTAACAGACTGATTTACATTAAACTTTCATTATCTTAAACAGACGACGTCTAATTAGCCTCACACTGACAGCACTTATTTTGCCGCTGAGCTGTTTTGCTCCTGAAAGCAGCACTAAAGACAATTAAGTCTTGAATGCCAACATCTCAAAAAGCACAGACACGAGGAAAAAAAACCTCAGTAAGAAATATTTCCCCTGAGTTCAGCAGGCAGGGGGTGTTGAGTCGGCGTGAACCGTCTCTGCTCAAGCACATTAGCCACATCAGTCAGCACCTGAGCGCTCAGCAGCCTGTATAATCCACCACCACCCACCTCACACACAATACAGTCAATACAGCTGATTGGGGGTCAAAAGGAGCATTCAGCAGGGATTACAGGGAGCATGGGAAAGAAGAGGGGGGCTCAATAAAACCGACTGTGGCTGAGGATGATAGACCAAATAAAAAGTGAGTGTTACAGCATTGCAAATCGATTTCACGCACACACACTGAGCTTCCTTTGCTTCGTCTTCTCTTTCCCTCTCAGCTTTGACTTCAGCTTTGACTTCACTGCTGTTAGCCAGCAGGCTGCACGCTCCTCCACTCCTTTCACTGGCTCCCTGTAAAGTACAGAATAGACTTCAAGATACTGCTTATCTCTTGCACAGCTCGGCATGGTCTTCTTGCATGCTTACACCACCTCTAGGCCACTCAGATCATCCAACCAAGGTCTTTTCATACCCAGCTCCCTCTGCATATCCAAAGGTGATGGTGCTTTAGTCCCTCTGGATGTGTCTCCCCCTCCTCTGTGACATCAGCTGAGTCTAAACTGCTTCCAGAACTTCCCAAATCCCGTCCTCTGTATTCGTATGAGTCCTTTCTGTGTAGCTGTTTTATTTTTCTGCATCTGTACCCTGTGAAGCACTTTGTAACTTGTTTAAAAGGTGCTGTAGCCTATAAATGCTGACAGTGTCTCCGGAGCTGACCAGAGTCTATAACATAAAGATTTCTCCTCTGTGCCAACACATTCTCACTGCGACCTCGTCACATGTCCACGTTTGGTCATGGACTTTCCACGTCCACATATGACGTCCAAGGTACCCTGAGTGTGTTGGTTGTTGACGTTCTGGGACACCGTGTCAACTTCAGCCTGTTACACGCATTGTCTTCTTTCAAAATACACTTCTGTTTCCACAGGAGAATTACCAGTTACATACAGTCTCTTTCAAAATAAAAGCCCTATGACAGTACAACACTGCAAATTGACGTGTTTTTTTTCCTCCAACAACAGACGAACATGGTTGGGTTTAGGAAAAAAGAACAGGGTTTGGCTTTAGGATCAAACAACGCTCTTACGGGTGAAAGTCGTTATTTGTTGGACCCATCCACCACCCTTCTACCCACCCTACTTGGACTTTTGTCGCCCTAACTTTCGTCCCTGTCCCATCGCGTTTCCCCCCCGACGCCACCGAGCACTGTTAAGTATAACGGCAACCGGCTGCGTATCATGCCGGCGTTAAAGGACGACTTTTTCGTCAGTGCCTGATGCCGGAAGTCACTGCCCAAGTGTTGGATTTTGACAACTATGCAACAGTCATTTTATAAAGAAACAGTTCTTCTCTCCACGTTGGGAGACAGTTACTACCTCAAGTGAGGGAGTTCAAGTATTTTGGGGTCTTGAGTTAGGCTAGGTGAAACGTGAGACGGATCAGTGGTTTGGGGTGGCATCAGCACTGCGACAGACCCTCATGGTGAAGAGGGAGCTGAGCCAGAAGGTGAAGCTTTTGATTTACTGGTCCATCTACGTCCCAACCCTCACCTATGGTCGTGAGCTCTGGGTAGTGACTGAAAGAATGAGATCGCAGATACAAGCGGCCAAAATGTGACGTGTCTGGGCTCAGCCTTAGAGATAGGGGGAGGAGTCAGACATCTGGAGGGAGCTCGGAGTAGAGCCGCTGCTCCTTCATGTTGAAAGGGGTCAGTTGAGGTGGTTCAGCATCTGATCAGGATCCTCCTGGGCGCCTCCTGTTAGAGGTGTTCTGGGAAACAACTAGCCTGGCTCTGACCAAAGGTAACAAAATCCGACTACTAGCACCTCTAAAGTTCCCTTATTAACATCTTGTCTTAATTCGCACAAAAAACAAAGTGTAAAAATGAGGAGTTGTGGTTTTGGAGGGCATTATGTGCAGGACTATACGTTTAATTTGCTGTTTTTGAAGAGAAAAAATGACACCACTTGCACGTCTGTACGCTAAATATGTAGCTACATCTTAGCTTAGCATGAATCCGCTTTTACGTCCGGAACCTCCCGACGCGCCCTTGTTGAGGACATGGCTCAGATTAATCTGTTCCCATTTGATTCAGCAGTGGGAACCTCCTGCGGCTGCATGCCTTTGCTGACGTCGACCCCAGCAGGATCCGAACCCTGGACCTTCTGCATGGAAGCCGAGTGGTCTTAGCTCATAGAGACTGTAAAAAGTGGGAAACAGCCTGGCTCTGTCCAAAGTATCAAAATTCGACCACCAAATGTATTACTTCTTTACCAAAATGTTTGCTTACATGATGTGTGTGTGTTAAAAACAGATATTATGCCACTGAAGATAACCAAAAGATTAATTCTCAAACATATACTTAACATACACATAATCTCTAACTGTAGTAATGCACATTCAGAATATGACAACTGTTTAGATGTGCTTTATGTATTTTGTTGTCGTTGTAAATGTCATTGTTGCTTGATGTCTATGAAAATCAGATAAATATAAATAAAAGAACATGAAAACACAAATATGTGTCAGTGTAATATTATCAGACTTTTTAAAATATTACAAATAGCCGACTGGTATCTGTATCACCATCAAAAATTCATTATAATCATAAGGTATAAATCTTTCTTAGGTAGGCTACAGGAATTCTGCATCATAGCATGTCACTCACATGACGTCAGCTATCTGTGAATATGGAATTTTGAGAAAATAAAATGTATATATCATAAATATTTAAACATAACAATATACAAAAAATATCTTTTTGCAGTCAAAATCATGTTAAAATTATTTTTACATTTAAATAATTAAATGGTTTTTATTATATGACGGTATACAGAAGGACTTTGAGGGAAATATCAGAAATTCTCCCTTAAATTAAGCTGATTTTTAATGTTTAATTTATTGACAATCATTGGAGAAGTATTGCTGATGTAATGACATTTTACTGTGACTGATCCACTGACTAATTCAAATGTGCAGGCTGTTTATGCTGCTGAGAACCAACCAAAATTTTAAAAAGTTCAAACTAAAAGGATATTTTCCATCATAAAAACAGTATCAATGAACCTTTTGAAGAAGATTTAATTATTTAATAACTGTCTGGTCTTACCTGACGCTCTCACACAGATGTGCTGTTGTTTTTTATCTCTCTGTCAGGTCTCAGCTGCTTCAGGTTAGTGTGACTGAAAATCTACCGCCAGCAGCTCCGTCTCAACATCCAGCATCCTCTCCGGTACTCTCCTCCTCACTGGCAGCCTCCTCATCACACACTGGAGCCTGAGCCTCGCTCCGCCTCCCTCCCCCTCTCTGCCTCTCTCCTCCTTTCTCTCTCTCTCTTGCTGTTTAACTAAATCTGTCGACTCTCATCTCATCAGCACAAGACAAAATGGTGATGCCACTACTGCCGTTAAAGTAAACTATGAGAGGGGGAAACAGGTTACAGCTTAAATATCACGCACTCCGTCTGCTGCACTCTGCAACTACAATTAGGCTACTACTACAACAAAGTACATTTGCTCAAATGCTGTATTTGCGTATATACTTTTTTATCCTATTTTATTCCACAACTCTGCTAAATTTCATAGCAAAATCACTCTGTACTAATTCTGACAGCGGTTATTAGTTAGTTTTTTAAATGAAGATATTACAATAAAAACATCTGATGAGCTTGTGAAGCACAATGAATTAAAAAAGATTAAACTTGTAGTTCCCAAGCATTTTGGCAAGTGACATGCTAATCTGTGTTTACGTTAGGTTAAGGTAACTTTAGTTGAGTCCCTTGTACTGTGTTTCAAATGTCTGTGGACAACATATCCTCATACAACAGTTCGTACAATACCTAACAAATAAGCGCCCCATGTATTAGCACCTCTACTGGTTAGGTTAGGTTTAGGTAAAGAATCATGGTTGGGCTTCACCATGTTACGTACCTAATGTAAAGCTACGTAGGTTGGGTTTGGTAACGTAAAAATAGGTGGGTTGGGTTTGGTAAAGTAAAGTTACATCAGTTAGGTGTAGGAAAGTAAAGTTATGTACGTTAGATTTGGAAAAGTAAAGTTACGTGGGTTAAGTCTCAGAAAGTAAAGTTCGTAGGTTAGGTTTAAGTAAGTAAAATTATGTACGTTACATTTGGAAAAGTAAAATTACGTGGGTTAAGTCTCAGAAAGTAAAGTTCATAGGTTAGGTTGAGGAAAGCAAAGTTACGTAGGTTAGGTTTAGGTAAGTAAAGTTACATACGTTAGATTTGGAAAAGTAAAGTTACAGGGGTTAATTTTTAGAAAGTAAAGTTACGTAGGTTAGGTTGAGGAAAGTAAAGATAAGTGGGTTAGGTTTGATGAAGTAAAGATTCGTAAGTTAGGTTCAGGGAAGTTACGTAACTAAGGTAAATTAGGTCTAAGAAAGTAAAGATATGTAGGTTAGGTTCTAGCAAAATAATTATGGTTGGGCTTCATCACATTACAAACCTAATGTTAATTTATGTAGGTTAGGTTTAGGAACGCAAAAATAAGTAAGTTAGGTGTGATAAAATACACAGGTTTGGTTTGGGAAAGTAAAGTTATGTAAATTAGGTTTAGGAAAAAAAATCATGATTGGACGTTGTCACATTATGTACTTAACATTAAGCTATGGACTTAATTTAAGGTGGCAACGTACCTGACAATAACGCAAAGGTCACTTGGTTTCATACAGGACATGAACACTGGTCTCCTGGGGGGAAGTCCTGTGTTTGATTGACACATCCACTTCCCAAACCTTTCACTCTTCAAGGCCAATTCACAGTTTCCGCATCCATGTGTCTGCGACTTAAATGTCGTCATCCAACCATGTCTGCGATGGTCTGTAATGGATCCAGCTAATCCAGCCCATATTTTGTGACCGTGCAGACTTTAGGCACAGCAAGTGCACCGACTGCACATCTTCCAATCTCTTGTTCCACACTCCAGTCCAGTTCAAAACCGTTTTGAAGTGGACTGGAGTGTGGAGTTTTATCCGGTGAAACTCCACTGGATGATGTAATTTAAGTCATCTGGCAGAATTTTGCCAGGGGGAGAGGTAGGGTATCTAGGCACTAGTTAAATAGAGGAAAGTTCACCACAGTTCATCTACACAACAGCTCTGTTTCCACCAAACCCTTTCAGTCCAGTCCCTTTGGAGCCAGCAGTGACCCTTCAGACATGGTACCTAGACCCTCGGTGTGTTCAGACAGTCCTCTTAAATGTGGGCGGGGTTGTTGTCACTCACTGCTCCGTCCAGCACTCGCTGTATTTCCTCATCAGCGGTGACACAGATGGAAGTCTGCACCTGGTTTATCGTCCACAGAACGAGGCTGCACGCCCACATTTTCACAACAAAATAGAACAGGCTGCAGTGAGAGTCTCTCTCCATGGGATATTTAAAAATAGCAGCTTTGTGCATTTAGTCCTTCTCAGGCAAGCTCAGGGGTTTAGTGTTGCTGTAGCCCACAGGAAGTGAGGATTAGAATATATGACCTTCACATAATCCGCTCCAAATGAATCTATATTTTTAAAGTCATTACTAAAAGTGTGTGTCATATAAAAACTAAAGTGATGGTCAAAATTGTCACAGTGAAACGGAACGGTTCTGTTGGTACCATCCACATCTTTTCACTGGAAAAAAATGTACCGAGCTGAACTGAACCGTACTGCTTGGTGGAAACGAGCCCTAGGTTTGGAACCAGAAGACTGGAAGGCTAAGTGAATATAAAGTAGATCATAATGGCTCCACCTGGAGCAGCTACAACAGCACCATGCTGCTCTTACATCGATGCATCAGTATAAACACTCTGATGAAGTCAGACATCATTAATGGAGGCTGAGTGCTTTATCTTCAGCACTTGAAGTAGCTACAGTTTGCTGATAATGTATTTAAGTAGGACTTGAATGCAGGACTTTTATGAAGCATTTCTACATTCATGTGCTTTTACTTAAGGGTCTGAATTCTCCTACAACACTTTAATCTTCTACAATCACCAATTAAATCATCACATCTCCTCTCCCTGTCTGATGAATCCTCTGCTGCCTCCCTGACTGTACACATGCGCCACAAAAGAGCTTGTATTCATGCACCATATGGGAATACTTTCTAATAGATCTATTTTTGGTCCTTTATTTCCCCTGAAGCTAAACAGCTGCACTTATTATGTACAATACAATACAAATCCAATAGGCCTGCATGCACCGTGCAATTAGAGCCCATAATGATTATGTAATTCTATTATTCAGAAAACGTAGCCAAGAGTTAACCTTAAGCCATTTACTGGAGCGGTCAGTGGAGCAACAAAGCTGTTACTGTCACTCATGTCACTCATGTTCTGCTCACACGAGACGTCGTCATGTCAGGGTACTAAAATGAGCGTCTGTGGAGACACTTTGATTTATTGATCTGTGGTTGTTGTGTCTCAGAGAATTATTTTCTGTCCTCCAAAGGTTCAGTTAGATTTAAATCACTGTCAGTCACCCCCAGTGTGCAGCAGTGTCCGGCCTGCTGTTGCCCTCTTGTGGCCCCTTCTTTGTAATGTCTAATGATGTGCCAGTGGCCTCTCCGCCACTCTGTGCCTCTCTGTCATCACGCCACATTGAACGCTTAATTGGCCAAACATCTCGCCTGCTAGGAGATCTGCACAAAACTGAATGTTAACTCAACCCTGAAAATGTGCCAAAACAAGCTGTTGTTGAGCAGAGTGTCAGCTCATGAAGCAGAACATGACTTGGAGGGTTGTTAATTAAACAAATGACAAATTAAAAATTACACATCAGGCTTCAGCATGGCCTTCGCTGTGTCTGAACGTCAGGTTGAGTTGATGACACAGGTGTGACAGCAGGTAGAGTTTCACTGTATCTTCAGGCCCAACAAACAGGAAGTGATGCATGACTGTCTAACAAAATAAAATAACTTAAAATAAAAATTATTACCTCCCTATTGTGTTTGTGTTATATGATTGTTTTTTACTTTTTACTCTAACACATGGACCCTGTGTCCTGCTGCCTAAATGTGTTCTGTCTTTGTCCTAATGTGACGTGTTTTATGAGACAAAATAAATAAAACAGCATATTTTTATTTACAGAGAGTGACTTTTAGCTCTATATTGCAAAAAAACATAAAGGCTTACCATATAAAAACCCAAGTTAAAAAGATGCAGGTAATGCACTTGCTACAAGTATGCATATCATACGAGTAAAATGTGCCAGTATCTGTATTCACAATGAAGGAAATCCTCATTTTGGTAGCTGTGTTTAATCTGTTACTCTTGTAATAAGAAATAATAATCTGAAGCTCAGTTCTGGGGCTGTTCTATAAATACTTTTCGCTTAGGTAATAAATATTGCAACTTCTGATCAATTCCTATAAAATTCATGCTTAAGCTGTTTTTAGACAGGAGTTGTGCAAATTTGCAGGAAAGCCCAATCAGTCTTTTTTCAGCATTGGCAGTATAAAAACAAAATTGGGGAGTGCAGCAAAATGCCGCAGTGTACTCGCTCATCCCTAATAAAAAAGTATTTCACACAAAATAAAAATACCACAGAGTCAAAATATAGTGTTCCAAATAAAATATATGTATGTATATCTTAAGTATCTTTGGGTTTGGGGCTGTTAGATTAGGGAAATAAAACATTTTTCACCATTGTCTGACTTTTTTTTTTGTAAAACAATTTATTTGTTATTTTAATTTAATTTTTTGCTTTTGTTTATTCACTTGTTTTTACGATCTTCAATTTTTTTTTGTACTGAAAACATACTTTTAGTATGAGTTTTAAGTTCATTTAGACTGCCCTTCATTTCCTTAGTTTTTATACACTTAAGTGTTTTTATCAGTTCTTTTAAAAGCTGTTTTCATGTCTTGCCCGTTTTAATTATTGACATGTAAAGCGATAATAAGTAAAAAAAATAATACCACAGTGTAAAACTACTCTGTTCCAAGTAAAAAAAAATAATATATATATATATATATATACACATATATATATATATATATTGAATACCTTTGGGTTTTGAAATGTGGAAGCAGAAAAATAAATACTTTTCACTGCTTTCTGATGATTTTTTGTCAAAAAATTCATTTTAATTTTATTTTTTTCCTATGGTTTATTTTCTTGCCTGTTTGTTTTCATGATCTTCAAATTGTTTGTATTTTTTTGTTTTGGTGTGTTTTTTGCATATATTTCACTTTTGCCCTTAAACACTTTAATAATAATAAGAAAAAGTACATTTAAAAAATCAATCAATGAAGAAAATAATGAAAAGATTAATCAACAAGCATTTACAGGCAGTATATAAACATTTATTAGTCTGAATGGTTTATTAGACAATAATGTAGCTGTCAGCAGATTTAAGTGCTGATTAATTAAGAGTCGTAACTCATCGTGTGAAACATCTGTAAGTAAAGACTGCTGTAGAAACAGAAAATGAATGATAGGAAACAATTGTTACGGTATAAATCAGGCTGTGTCTTTAAGGGCAAGTTATGAATATTGATAAATACTGTATATTTACACTTAAAATGCCCTTATAATTGATTATGTGCTTGCTCACATAGGCTTCTTATAAATGCTAAATTAAATTGTTTTATTCATAGAGGCTCTACATAGATCTATATATTTATATATAAACAACCAAATTATGACCCTGAAATAACCACAAAGGGCTCCATGCATGCTTAAAGCTCTCTGAATCGGATGAGAATACACACACAAACACACACACACACACACACACACACACACACACACACACACAGTCTGTTTCATGAGATCATGCGTGTGTGTTTGTGTGTTTGTGTTGATGTTTTCACCACCGGTTTGTTAATTAAACTTCAGCTATTAGCTCGAGGTGTTTAATGTCTGATTCTTTCCTCACATATTAACATAATTAAGCGCTGGTTATGCAAACACATTAATTACATAAGAAGAGACCTGCGTATGAGCAGAGCAGTACCTCGGCGCTGCCCGTCAGTATTAACCTGAGCATGATACAGTGCACAGTGAGACGAGGCCGGACTCTGATGTGATGGAGTCACATTTGCAAATGATGCAGAAGAGCTGCAGGGATAAAACTGGAGCTGTGTTTGTACAGCGGTCAGAGGAGAGGGTGGCCACAGGGCTGCCCGTGAGAACGTAATCCCAAGCGCTGCACAGCTGATAAGAGTGTGTAATTATAGAGAGGAACAGAGCCGGCATGAGGGTGAATGAAGTTAGAACAAGCAGGCAGCTTAATCTGAACCAACGTTCAAACAAGAGGAGACGTCAGGACGTCAGGAAGGCTTCAGGCTTCATGAATCATCCTCATCTCACAAGTGACGACTGGAGAAGTCATTTTCTCTGCTTTTAAGGAACAAAGAGGTTTTTCACTGTCCTGGAACAAGACGAAGGCTCAGTCCCAACACACACACACACACACACACACACACACACACACACACACACACACACCACTTAGACCTCGCTCTGTTTCACAGTTCACGTCTAAGGGGAAAGTTGGAAAAGAGGGGTCGGGGAAAGTTTTATGGCCACATGACCAACACACTCTCGTCACATATAGATGTTTGGTCATAGACTTTCAGTGTCGAAGTATAACGTCCAAGGTACCCTGGGTGTGTTGGTTGTTGACGTTCTGGAACGCCGTGTCAACTTCAGCCTGTTACATGCATTGTCTGTTTTCAAAATACACTTCTGTTTTCACAGGAAATGTACAGTTTGATACAGTCTCTTTCAAAATAAAAGCACTACGTCAGTACAACCAACAACAAATGCATGTGGTTGGGTTTGGAATAAAGAACAGGGTTTGAACATCAACTGGCCGTGTATCATGTTCACGTGGCAGGATGGCTTTTGTTGTCAGTGTCTGAAACCTCAAGTCACTGCCCATGTGCTGGATTTCGACGACTTCAGAGTGAGACCGGGCTCAGAAAAGAGGGGTCGGGCAAAGTTTTATGGCTTCACGCAGGGGCGACTCTAGGATCAGAGGTTTAGGGGTGCTGAGCACACAGAGAGCTACCCGGCCAGGCAAGATAAATTTCACTGTTTTGTATATTTTAACTCAATTTCATTCCCACATTTGTGAAAGAAAAGCACAACACTTTTTGGGAAAGTCTGTGACTAAACCATCAAATCTGATAAAGGTTATTTAAATGCTGAGCCACAGCAAAAGAGGAATGGATTGGAATCATGAAAGAAACATATCGTAACCCTAATTTCTGGGAGAAGACGACTCATTTTGATACAGCAGCTCCTCAGCATACACATAAACAGTATGTGTGTTTCTGGAGTAAACCAGCCCCCTATAGTGAGCACCTTGGCTTTAATATTAACACATGCACATGACACAACAGCTAGCTTCTCTCATTCCAGAGGACAGTGGTACTGACCACCTGTAACGTTTCCTAGTTCGAAAAAACGTCAGCTAACTCCTACCTAACAACATAAACAGTGACCTCACAATTAAATGCAGCAAAAATGAGGACTGGTAATGATAATAATGTGTTGGTATTGAGTGGTAGAAGTTAAGAAATGCGCCACATATCCTGGTTTAAGCCAGGTATTTACACCACTACTGCATATCACCCACTCTCTGGAAGGCAGTGCATTGCTCTGTGCAGATAGAACACTCAGAGCCCGAGTCGGGGGGGGATTGCTGGGATTCAATTTAGGGGTGCTTCAGCACCCCCAAAAATGGGCTAGAAACACCTATGGCTTCACGGCAGAGGTGTGGACCAACACATTCTCACTCCAACCTCATCACATATCGATGTTTGGTCATGGACTTTCAGGGGCTGTCCACACCAACGCAGGTATTTATAAAACCGTGACTCTTTGCTCACGGTTTGGCCTTTCATCCACACGTAACCGCAGTTTTGGGCCCCTGTAACCGGAGTTATTTGTAACTTGTGAACTTTTTGGAAAAGTCCGGCGTCAGCAGTCATGTGTGGACAGGATAACCGCAGTTATTTTGTCTCGTCTCCATTGTATGACGTCACAGTGTGCGACGTAAACAGAAAACAGCTGTGTTATTACCAATCCAGTGTGTGCGGCAGACAATTTGAGGATGGACCTAAACAACATACTGCTGCTATTTAGCAGCATATCAGCACTTTGTGGCTGTATCATACAACTAACGCTACTCAACCACATCCAGCAACAGAGGCGCAAGAGTGTGCTGTTACGGAGACCGCTCCTGCTGCATAATAGTACGCTTGTTGTTGTTTTTCCGGTAATGACGTTTTACTGCCTTCTGATTGGCTACAATGGCCTTACAGTCAGGAGTTATATCGCCACCTACTGCTTTGGCATGTGTATGACATTGCTTGATCGTGGAAGTTGCGGTGTCATGTGGACGGAGGTATTTTTATTACACCGCTCGTATGGACGCAGATTTTTTAAAAACTGGAGGCCAAAAAAGTTCGGTTTTAAAAATACCCGTGCTCGTGTGGACTAGGCCTCAATGTCGAGACGTGACGTGTGTTGCTTGGTGACGTTCTGGGACCTCCAAAATACACTTCAGTTTTCACAGGAAATTTAATGTTTACATACAGTCTCTTTCAAAATAAAAGCACTACGTCAGTACAACATTGTAAATTGACTTTCTCTTCCTTCAACATCAAACGCACATGGTTATGTTCAGCCAACACATGCAAGTGGTTGGGTTTAGAAAAAAAGAACAGGGTTTGGCTTTACAGTCAGGAAGTGAACATCGGCCTCCTGGGTGAAAGTCAGTGGACCCACCACGCCTCCTGCACAACTTACTCAGATTTCAACTCAGTCTCACTCTAAAGTCGTCAAAATCTGGCACTTGGGCAGTGACTTGCACCACACCAGATATTGATGTACATACAGTCCTTTCAAAATAAAAGTTGGCATGATATGTGGCCAGTTGTAAATTGACTTTCAGTTTCCTTCAACATCAAACGCACATGGTTATGTTCAGCCAACACAATGGAACAGAATGAAAGTTAAGGCGGTGAAAGTTCGAGTAGGTTGGGAGGGGCAGTCAGGAAGTGAACATAACAAACAGCCATCCTGGGTGAAAGTCAGTGTTCGACCCACCATCCTGTAAGATTACTCAGATTTCAACTCAGTTCACTTTTTCCCTAACCCAAACCACGTGTTAGTTGGCGGACGAAAAGAAAACGTCAATTTGTGGTGTTATACCGACGTAGTGCTTTTATTTTGAAAGAGACTGTATGCAAAGTGTACATTTCCTGTGAAAACAGAAACAGACAATGCATGTAACACGCTGAAGTTGACACGGCGTCCCAGAACGTCAACAACCAACACACCCAGGGTACCTTGGACGTCGTATGTGGACGTGGAAAGTCCATGACCAAACGTGGACATGTGACGAGGTCGCAGTGAGGATGAGTTGCAGATTTTTGCTGCCTTAACTTTTGTTGCTGTCTCACTGCAGCTCCCCCTGACACTGCTGGGTGCTGTTAAACAATAGCAGCAACTGGGTGTGTATCATGCTGACGTAAAAGGAAGGTTTTTTCGTATGTGTCTGACACCAGAAGTCACTGACCAACCAGCAGTTTTCAACGACTTCGGAGTGAGCCCGAGTTGACATGACTTGAACTCGAGTCAGACTCCAGTCACAGATTTTATGACCTTAGACCTGACAAAATCAAAAAAGGCTTCTGTTACTACTGGTCACTGGTTTCATCAGAGGAAAAGTCTGAGCATCATTAACATGAGCAGAATTCATCCTCTTGGTTACTTTAATATCTGCAGCAGACTTCATGGCAGTCCATCACATAATTATTGAGACATTTCTCTCTGACCCACAAATGCTGTCCTCATGGTGGCGCTAGCTGTCAAGATATTTCAGTGTGGAATAAAGTGTTGGACCGACTGACTGACTGCTGCTAGCAAGGCTGAAAATCATGTAGAAATGCCTGTTTGGAAATGGTTTATTAATTTTAAAAACCTTTTCAGTCACACAGGAACACTTCATGCTTCAGATTAGCAGGGAAAAAAAATCAGCAAATAGTTTGGCAGTGATGCTGGAGCTGTTAGACAGAAGACAAATTTTAGGGACGGATGAGGAGAAACCAGAGGAATGAGAGACCAACGGGAGAGGAAACCACAGAGAGACAGGGAGGCATAGTTAATGACAAATGACGGATAAATGCCAAATTCATGACCACGCATGCTGAGAGCTTAAGGTCAATGATGTGCAGATTGTGTCTGAGTGTGTCTGAGTGTGTGTGTGTGTGTGTGTGTGTGTGTGGGCAATGTGACTTCCTGCCTGCTCTGCATGCATACATACGCATCTCTCTGTTCAGTAATGTCATGAATAACCCTGGGTATAAAGTCCTTCAGAGAAACTGTCCAGATGCTGCTTGTTCGCTCTATATGCCCGAATGGCTGGAAGTGTGTGTGTGTGTGTGTGTGTGTGTGTGTGTGTGTGTGTGTGTGCTGCAGGGATGTCATAACCCATCAGCTTGTATCCCTGGTGGCGGCATCATGCATGAAACAACCTAGTGGAGCAGTTCTGGCAAAGCGCTGAGTCTCGTGAGTAAGTGGTCGCTGTCTGAAAGAGCGACCTGAAGTGAACCTCAAACTGTCCCTGAGGACTCATTCTGTCTGACTGAGACACACCAAAAGAGAAAGAAGAAGAGCGCAGAGATGGGAGGAATAATATGATAGATGGATTCATACAGAAAGACAAAAACACAAGAATTAAAGCTGCAGTGATTGATTTTTTGTTTCGTTTTTGGGGGTACAAGCTGAAAACAAACACTGTGAAATGTCCTCCACATCTGATGACAAAATACAGAGCTATTTCAACTATGTCCTCTGGATCTAGACGTAAAAGTCCCATTCATTTTCCCATACACAATGTTAATCTAACCCACTCTGGGGACAGTGGCAGGTGGGAGTTTGACTGGTGTGGTATGCCTGTCTATGGTGAGCTCAGGGAGGACAGAAAATAGGGGCAAAAGCTTGTTTGATCTTGATATCGAGTGTGAATACAGACCGTGAAAGCGGGACCTCAAGATCTTTCTGACTTTTGGGGTTTCAAGCAGGAGGTATCAGAAAAGATACCACAAGGATAACTGCATTCCTAGCGACGTTGCTTTCCGATCCTTCGATATCGGCTCTTCCAGTCGTTGTGAAGCAGAATTCACCATGCGATTGGTTTCTCCCACAAACAGGGAACGTGAGCTGGGATTAGACAGGTTTGTTTTACCCGACTGATGATGTGTCGTTGCAACAGTAATCCTTGGAGCTCTTAAACAAAAAGTTGAAACTCTCCCTGTTTAACCACCAATGAAAAGGATTAGCCCCTTTTCCGACCAACATTTCCAGGAAATTTTATTACCAGGGATTTATTTACCTGGGTAAAAGAATTCCTGGTAATCTGTGTGTTTTTGTGTTTCCACCGCACCTCAAAGTTCCGGAGAATTTATTCAAATCAGCGTGATGACGTAGATGATTCGGCGTGATAATACGTCAGTAGATATAAGCGTCAGTAGATATAAGCCTACATGGAATCAGGCTGATGGACGGACAACACCTTCAGGACGGCACAATAAAACTGAACATGCATGATGATATGTTGCAATGAAGAGAATGAAATATATGGAAAACTAGAATTGACGCGCTGCAGTTGTACGCCTCCATGCACCACAGAAGTTTCTCTTATAGTTTACAACCATGTCTGCAAAAAGCCACAATTAACAGTCAGTTTTGGATTATTTGAAAGACTATAGCATCCCCAAATCAAAAATACATATTTTACCCCTTACCTGCAGTGCTATTTATCAGTCTAGATAGTTTTGGTGTGAGTTGCCAAATGGTGGAGACATTGGCCGTGGAGATGTCTGCCTTCCTCATTTTGATGTGTAACTTGCGGAGGTTTGAAAGGAATCCAGCTGCCTCACCTGGGGTCTCATTTATAAAACAATTCATAGGATCCATACTAAAAATCTACCTATGGAAAAAAGCCAAAAATGGCAAAAAAAAAAAAAAAAAAAAAAGAGACAATTTCCATAATCAGGCTTCCACCTCCCCATCTGCGTCACCAATTTACCGTCTCCAAAATGTTCGTAAGAATGGGTCAAAGTTTCTCCCATCAAATCTGTTTTCGGGGCCGAGCGGTGGTGTTGACGCTGTTTATAGAAAGGACATTAAAGTAACCACCATCCCCATTCATTTGAACACATCTCCTTCAAACTCTCTGGCCCCCCAAAGCAAAACCCCTCTTTTCTATCTGACTTTTCTGATCGTCTGACCCAGCTATGGCACATAGCTCAGACTCTCTAGTCACTTTACAAAAATGTGTAGTAAATTAAACAGACTAATCCATACCCATTGGTAGCTGTGTCACATATGCATTGAAACAGACAATATTACTGATGTATTAAATAACATTTTAATTAACATTTTTTTAAATAACATTTTTTATTCCGGCGCCACACAGTCACATCTACAGTACACGCATGAACACGAACACATGCTTGCTCAGATTAACCCCTCTGATCCCACTCTAACATTCACACACAACAGGCCAAGCCTATTTACACATAAACGCACAGATGAAACTATAGCAAACAACAACATCCAGTCCACAACCACAACCAAAACTCATCTTGCTGCCTTGAATCTAAATCAACATCATATTCATTATCATCACAAGTCAGCACTCATATCAGACTGATGTGCAGAGCCGCACACACACACACACACACACACAAACAAAACAAGCGCAGCTGCGCAGTTACTGAAAAGTAACCAGAACGCTGAATTTCTGACCATTACCGCCCGCTCCCGCAAAACTCTGAGAATTTATGCCCGCACAATAATAGAGATGCATTGATTTTGTGTCTTCTCCCGTCCCGCAGGAGAAAACACGTCATTTTATAGGCTGTTAATAAAGAGATTCATGGGGTTGTTTGTTTCGTTCCCCTGGCCTGCATGTCTTTTGAGCACTGGTCAGGAATAGCGCTCCTATTTCGTTGTTTTCATTTAGTTTTTAATGAAATAAAGGCTGTTTCATATTCTATTCTCCTCCTCTGTATTTATTGATTTTTCTACCTTTATATAATCACGCAGTGACTGAGGTTAAGGCAGGCCCGGCGCCAGGATGAAGCTACTGAGGGGGCGGTTAAAAATGACGAGGGGGCAAATCTTTATGATGCAACACAGGTTCACACAGTGAGTTATAAAGAGCAGGCAGACGTGCGTAATACTCGCACATAATGACAGCTCGTTGCCGGTGAAACACAATAAACTGCACGTCTTCTTTCATGTTTGTCTCATGACAGACAGACAGACAGACAGACAGACAGACAGGTGGAGCAAGCGGCAAATTGGTATGAAAGCTGGTTCAGGGCATATCCGTCCATTTATGAATAAATATGGAGTGGAAACGCTCATGCATGTGCACCAAGATCCTGTGTTGACATCCTGTCGCTAGGCTACATCTTCTTCTTCTTCTTTTTCTTCTTCTTCTACTGTTTAATGGGGACCTGTGGGACCTGGCAGGACCCAATCCCAATGCAGCCCTCTATGTCAGAGTACAAAAGTTACCTGGGCCATGGCCCCCCTGGCCCCCCTGGTTCCGCGGTCTATGATTGGTCCACAGGGGGAGCCACAGCGATCGGTCACATTTTAGCCATTTTGAAGCATTTTTCTGTTGTTATAGCGCCACCCAGTTGCCAATTAGAGTTAAATTTCTCCAGTCACCTTGAGGCGTCCTGTTCTACATATCTACCAAGTTTAGTAAAAATCCATATGGCGGTTAGGCCTAGATAAGAAATGAGCTCTCTAGCGCCCCCATTTTGTTTGATGGGCTCAATAATGGAGGGGTCCCCTCAGATTATGTGTGGTCATATGCCTACAAAGTTGCGTGGTGATGGGTGAAACCCTTGAGATGTTCTACACCTTTATGTGATGAGCCACGCCCTCCGCAATATTCATTGCCTTATAGAAGCTCAGTTTTAGGAAGTTTTCCAACTTTTGCCAAGAGGGAACTTTAGATATTGCTACCTAGATTATGTTCACCCAGTTTCATGCAGATCGCTCAAACTTCCTAGGAAGAGATCCATTTGAAGTGTTTTTCAAAAAATTCAAAATGGCGGAAAATCTATATAAGCAGAAGTTATGGGTTCTTGAGGCAAATGTGTTCCTCATGAGGAGAGGCATCTCTGTGCAAAGTTTCATGTCTCTACGACATACGGGGCATGAGATATGCCCATTCAAAGTTTGACATTTCAATGGGTTGCTATAGCGCCCCCCTTTGGCCAATTGATGTAATATTGCTTCATTGGCATCCTCCCATGACCCTCTACCACTGTACCAAATTTCACATGGATTGACCAAGTCAGTGAGGAGAAAAACGTGGAACACACACACAGACAGTTTCGTCATTGTATAGCAAGAGAAGAAGATAGGCAGTGGAATTAAAGTCCTGTGTTGTAAAAACATTGGGTATTTTTATCTTGTAGCCAGTCACAATGAAATGAATCAATCTGAAGAAACAAACGTGTATTTTTTTCCCGAAATAATAACAACCAACTTCAGATAAAATTTGTGTTTCCATTACATTATTTGTGCTTTCCTAAATAATGTCTTAAGACTGGGTTCATCGCAAGGCAAAGATCAAATTTATAAAAAAGCTGTGTATTAGAAGCGGGTGGTGTTTGGGAAAACATGACTTTCTTTAGTGTACGTTTTGTGTATGCAGCGTGCAGCGTGTGTAATTAGGTCATAACCGTTACTGCCACCCTGTAAATGCAGGCAGACTCAATCTGGTTCACCCTGTGCTGCACGCCTGTCTCTACATATGACTCATCTACCAGCCAAGTTTAACGGTGACGAGTGCTGCTGAGGTAAAAATCAGCACTGTGTGAAGCCAGGTAGACACACTGTGGAAATACTCCACGAAATGTCCTGCATTCAAAACTTTAAGTAAATGTATGTATCATATGCAAAATGTACTTCATGCATTTTTTTATGCACTACCTGCTCGGCACCGAACAGAATAGTCAGTGACGAGCGGTCACAGAGAGAGGAACACTTAGCAGCTAGAGAGACAGATATTTTCCTCAGGAGTTGGTAGAGACCAAAAAACACACCTGAAAGTGAATATTGAAATTACACTAACATACGATTTATAATGTTCCACATCTGCTGATGTACAACTGTTAAACAGCTCCCCATTAAAACTTTATAAAGTGAGAATATGTCAATGTTACGTTCAACAAATAAGTACCTTTCAAAAATGCAGCATAAAGATCAATTTAGAAGTTACAAACGCAGAGAAAAACATTTCCACTTATGAGTTATTTTCATCCAATATTGTATTTACTGATTCTGCAGCAGAGGCAGACTCCTCTTGAATCATTTCCATTGTGGATCTTGTTCCAAAATGTTTAAGGTTTTCATCCATCTGTGCCCCCTCCATATTTCACCATAGTTCCCAGTAATCAGCCCTGAGGAACCAACAAAACACAGTCACATTCAAACAACAACTTCAGACTTTTTGTTCCTCAGCTAACACAACTTTTGATATATAACAGAATGTAAATCCAACCACCAGAGAAAATGTTGGCAGTGTACATTATGCAGTATTTCTAACAATGTGCTTCACATGGTTATGTTTAGGCACAAACACCACTTGGTTATGGTTATGAAAAGGTTATGTTGAGGCGTAAAATACCCAGGTTCTGTGGCACAAAAGCTGCTAAAACTGTGGTAACAGGTCGCCAAACGCACCCGTGTTTAGTTACACAAAAGCCACTGGAAACTGGTATAAATACTGTGAGGGGTAATTGGGAAATGAAGAACAGCTGAGCAGGTGGATGTAGGAGTCAGGTGACAGGTGGGAAAGTCTGAGGACCTCTGGTGGATGGATGGAGAATGGCATGTTAAAATCTTTGCTCTATATGCCCTGTAATGTAGGGTTATGATAACACTACCATATTTATCAATATTTATCGAGGGACATTTTAAGCATATTTCAATATTTATATCATAAATGATAATTGCTGCCTCAGCTGCAAGAGTGTGCAAGAATATTTGATTTGTGATTTTCCCAACCATAATAATTTTGGCAGTTAGACAAGTTTATATATTAAACCCTGAAATATGTATTAAAGCTATAGCTGGTAATGTTGGAGAGCTAGCAAGATTTGAAAGCGGCACCTCGTCTAAGCTCCACACCGCATCACTTTTCAGGCCCTTCAGCTCCCTCAGTTGTCTCCACCGTTCAAAAGCTGGACTGCTGTTGATGTCTGGTTTGTCCTCTCGCTTTATCCAAAGCCTTTTCTGCCTCTGACTTTGTTTTCTCAGCCTGTTTAGTGGGGTGAGCCGTTACAAGTAACACTGGAAGTGGTACTTTTGGCTGCATTTTCTCTGCCATTGTGCAGCAAACTCCTGCTAACTCAGTATTTCTGCTGAGGAGTGTGCTAAGTATTTCAGGCAACGGTGACATGTGATGAGTGGCACAGGGAGGAGGGAGTGAGGGATGGAGGGGGGCTCAGGCAATACGAGACATGAAGGCATCTGATTGGTTCTTTCCATTCGCACCGAATGGCAGAGATTGGTCAGAGTTTTTACAGGCCTGCAGCTGCCACAGACGTCTGATTCTTTTCATTCCTTTTTCTGAACACATTGTGTATTGACTCCTCTCAGGATGGAAGGACCATTTTACCCAGTATAACAAAAAGTGTTTCTGAGCAGGATTACCAACTATAACTTTAATGAAGGAACATAAACCTTTTTCTCTCTGAGTTAAATCAGCTAAAATACATTTGATTCATCTGACATTAATATGAACAACACTGTGAAGAGTTGTTAATCCTCCACAGGAATACAGCGATACAGAAAGTGAAGTATACTTTAAGGATTTTATTGTTAATTATTATATTAATATATATTAATCCTTAACCCTTCTCTCTCTATGGGGCAGGTCGCTCAGAGCACAAGTTCGGAAAAAAACACTTAACTGTTGTAATGCACATGCACAAGTTCTAGTGATGGGATTTCTCGTTCACTTGTGAGAGCCGGTTCAAAGATGCGGTTCGTTCATTGTTTTTTGTTTGTTTGTTTGTTTGTTTATTTTTTTTGCTGTGTGTGTGTGTGTTTGTGTGTGTGTGTCCAACGACAAATCGCATTGCCAATTTATCGCATCACGTGATGTGGATATTGTAACGTGGACCCAGAATAGACTCTGCAGATATAAAGTTTGGTGTAGCCATAGCAACGCCCTTTATAAACAAGTCTGTCAATACAAGCAAGTGCTAGTGGATAGTGGGTTAGCTTCCTACCGTTTGTTCATGAACGAGCAGAGTCTTTGAACCGGCTCTTTGAAGTGACGAGTAAGCGGCTGCACTGTGTTTCTCCCTCACAAACTAGTTTCTCTCAACTTGTTCCAGATCAAATAATCTGAAATTAATGGATACAGAGTAAATTAAAGCAAAAAACAAAGAAATCAGGAACTGGCTCATTCACTCTAAAGAGCCGGTTCACGCTTTCACTTCAAAGAGCCGGTTCAAAGACTCGGCTCGTTCGCGAACGTTACATCACTAGCAAGTTCACCGCTCCAGCTTGGATTAGTTGAACAGTACAGACGTCCCGCGGCTCACCGGGACCTGCAGACCAAGGGGAAGGAGTTGACTGAAGAAACGCGAGTCGTCACGCTGCCTACAGACTGTGTGAGTACATGTAGTGCCGTATTTTAACAAAGCAAACCGGAAATTAGCTCTATTAGTTTGGTTTGATGCCGCTCGCTCCGCCGTTGTGTCAACCTAGCGCGGTGTTAGCATGCTAGCTCGGTGTTAGCATGCTAGCTTGTAGCACCAACAGTAAACATAAACATACTACCAGACTGTTTACGTTTTGTTATTGATAAGCGATCTTGCTGTCTTTTATTCTAATTGTTTTGTGATTGCGAAATGGGTGCACATATGTTTATCTATGCAAGGCTTGTGTTGTATGTTTTATTTGAGCGCCATCTCGTGGCGGTGGTGGTAGCTAACTATAGGGACCGGAAAACGTCAGCTCGTCCCCTTTTGCTGCTGCTGATTTCCACTGTATTAACAGTTACTTACGTTCAAATATTACCCTGTAAATCTCACTTCACTCAAATCAAAGTGTATATTAAGTGTCATGAGTTATCTTGTTATGTTTTGTGACCGTAATTGTTAACTTACGTTTTGTGTTTTGGTCGAGTGAAAATGAGTTTGCTAGCTTGTGTAACGGTTAGCCGCGGTAACGGTCGGTTGCTTGACCCCGCGCACTGTTGTTTTGTGGAGTACTGCACAGGTAATGTTAAACGGCGGCAGCTTTGCATTTGTTGCGTTTTGTTGTTAATGTGTAGGGGCAGGAGCTGTGTCTGGCTCTGTACATCATCACCAACCACATCACTGTGCTACTTGTCAGCTATGTTTTTACCTTCTGTGAAGAGAAATATTTTGGTTTATTAGTTAACGCCTTGCATAGAAATGTTTCCCCCCCCCAAATAAAACTAAAAAATGGGTTCATGGCTGTTTCTAAGACTAAGTAAGATGCTACATGAAGAAGCAGACTGCATGTTTGTATTATGCGTTTATTTGTAGTATGCATTTATTTTGTGTTTCCAACAATATTATACGATCACATGTGAAAGAGTTGTAATCCCCTTTTGCTGCTGATGATTTCCACTGTGGGGCAAGAGCTGTGTCTGGCTCTGTACATCATCACCAACCACATTATTGTGCTTCTTGTCAGAATAAACACTGTGAACCTGAAGAAAGTGTGGCGAGTGGCTTCTTCAGCCTGCTGGGTTCGAACCAGTATAGAGTGGTTACGTGTGTATTAATGGCTCGCTCATGTGACTGGCTTCATTGTCTGTTGCTGTAGCCTGTAAAATAATTTGTTAGGCAATTTAGCCTCAGAAATAAGCTCAATAAAGGGAGGGGAGGCTACATACAGGGCTTAATAATGTCAAAGCAAAGTGATGTGGAAACGAGACGTCTGACAAACAGCAACAAACAATACAGAGAATGGTGCTGTGTCATATATGTTTATCCTTAGTCATGTATTTCATACTGCAATTATGGAAATTAGTTGTGCTCAAAGATATACACTCACCGGCCACTTTATTAGGTACACCTTACTTACCATTAAGTATTTAAAGCTAAATTAATGATTTGGGTAGTTTTTAAGGGGTTTCTTCCCGCAGCAGGAGAATTAAGCTGTTTTCCCTAACATGATGTCACAGGTAGTCTTTATGCTGCATTTTTGAAAGGTACTTATTTGTTAAATGTAACATTGGCATATTCTCACTTTATAAAGTTTTAATGGGGAGCTGTTTAACAGTTGTGCATCAGCAGATGTGGAACATTATGAATCATAGGTTAATATAACTTCAGTATTCACTTTCAGGTGTGTTTTTGGTCTCTACCAACTCCTGAGGAAAATATCTGTCTCTCTAGCTGCTAGCTGCTCTCTCTACAACCACGAGTCGCACAACCACAAAAAACCGCAAACATTTCTAGACATTTTTATGTGGAGCGTGTTAAACAGTTGTGCATCCAGCAGACGTGGAACAACATTATCATTCAGTTTGAGTCTTGTTTCTGACCATCTGATGAGAGTAACTCAATAATTACTCTCTGTTTATCACCGTTTTTTGTCTCTGTGATAACAATTTCTCCGATTGATCAATCGGTCATTAAGAATTTGATCAAACATGTTAAACTTCTTCGCATCCAAAGGGCTCAGCTGAGGTGGTAACTATATGTTATGCTTTTAGTGACTGTTTTCTTCTTAATTTTCTTAAACAGGTGCTGGTGGTCGAAGTGAGCAGCAGCCCAAATCCCCTGGTGGTGGTGTCCCTTCACGATTCCTTTGCTGTTGGTGTGCTGTGTCATGGGTGGTGTATAGTTTTTTTGGGTCCCTCCCCCTCTTGATTTTCTGCTGCTGCGGTAAGCCCCACCCCTGTGTCTCGTGTGCCCCTGCCTGCCTTTATAATGATGACTAACCTGTAGCTACAGCAACTTATTTGAAATTACGTGTGTACCAGTTACATAGTGTCTGTTTATACAGCAAGCACTTTAACTTTGTTATTTCATTAACTCTCTGCAGGTCTGGCAGGGCATTCAACACCTCACACACTATCAAGGCAATGCACCTGGGGCAGTCACTACGGATGCCTCACTAGCAGAAGAACTCAACCACTAATGTGCCCGCTTTGAGGCATCCAGACCTACCACAGTGGTGCCGTCCCGCCAGACCTCCAGTCCTCCCACACTCACCATTCAGGACCACCAGATGAGGTGTGTACTGAAGACTGTGGATGGTGTACTCCGTAAAGTACTATGTGCTTGTGCAGACCAATTGGCTGGAGTGCTGACCAGCATCTTCAGTACATCACTGACACAAGCATCAGTACCATCCTGCCTGAAAACAGCCACCATCATCCCAGTGCCAAAACACACAGCCATCAAGAGCCTCAGTGACTACAGACCAGTGGCACTGACGTTTGTAGGCATGAAATGCTTTGAGAGACTCATCATCCAACTCATAAAGGCCTGCCTCCCTCAGAACTGCGACCCACACCAGTTTGCCTATAGAGCAAACCGGTCCAGGGAGGACATCATCTCCACTGCCCTCCACACTGCCCTGAGCCGCCTGCAGCTGCCGAGGAGTTATGTCAGGATGTTGTTCGTGGATTACAGCTCATCATCCCTGACACCCTGATTGAGAAGCTGACTGTCCTGGACATCCCCCCCCCCCCTTATCTGTTCCTGGATCAAAGACTTCCTGGCTAACCGGCCTCACATTGTGAAAGTGGGCCAGCTCTGCTTGTCCATTCTTAGACTCAGCACCAGCTCTTCACAGGGCTGTGTGCTGAGTACGCCCTCTACATGTACGACTGCATCCCGATCCACCCCTCCAACTCCATCGTTAAATTTGCAGACGACACCACTGTGGTAGGTCTGATTACGGGTGGAGAAGAGGCAGCGTACGGGGAGGGAGTACAGAAGCTAGCAGAGTGGTGCATCGTGAACAACCTGAGGCTCAACACCACCAAGACCAAAGACATGGTCATTGACTTCAGGAGGCAGAGAGAGGACCATGATCCTCTGGACATTAACGGGGCATGTGTGGAGACGGTAGCCTCCTTTAAGTTTCTGGGGACGTGTATCACAGTGAACCTCACCTGGACAGCCAACACATCAGCACTCATCAAGAAGGCCCAGCAGAGACTCCACTTCCTGCGAGTGCTGCGGAGAAACCATCTAGAGGAGAAACTGCTGGTGTCCTTCAACCGCACCACCATTGAAAGCGTGCTGATGTACTGTGTCACAATGTGGTTTGCTGGCTGCTCTGTGGCAAACAGGAAAGCTCTGCAGAGGGTGACCAGAACTGCTGAAAAGATCATTGGTTGCCCTCTGCCTCCTCAGGAAGTCACTGCCAGCTCTCGGTGCCTCAGCAGAGCATAGAAAATATCAGAGGCAGTGTAGCCTGCTTCCCTCAGGCAGGAGGTACAGGGCCTTAAAATAAAGGACAAACAGACTCAGAGACAGTTTTTACCCATGGGCCATGAGGTTGCTGAATACTGCAGACATGGGTTCACAGGTCAACAACAACACATTGTTTTATACAGTTTACTTGTACTTTTATTCTTCCTTGCACCATCAGAGGCAGCTGTTTTAATTTCATCATACACATGTTGAATGATGACAGTAAAGGTCTTTCTGTTCCATTTCTGTTTATGACCACAGTGTACCCATCTTCTGATGGCTACTTCCAGCAGGATAACGCACCATGTCACAAAGCTCACATCATCTCAAACATGACAATGAGTTCACTGTACTCCAATGGCCTCCACAGTCACCAGATCTCAGTCCAATAGAGCACCTTTGGGATGTGCTGGAACGGGAGATTCTCATCATGGATCAACTGTGTGATGTCATCATGTCAATATGGACCAACATCTCTGAGGAATGTTTCCAGCACCTTGTTGAATCTGAAACACTAAGAATACACTGAATACAAACCTACGTGCTGTCTTGCAGCGTGTCGTGGCCTGAGAACATGATGTTTCATTCTCTGTTGGCCCTCTCCTTGTACTGGCGGAGGTGTTTTGGTGTCACGAACTTCTTGAACCTCCGCCACAGAGAAACTTCCTGCTGTTGTTCAGGCACATCCTGGGGAGCGTTGTCCTCTCTGCTGTCCCCTGCTGGCTGGAGGTGGTTGGAGAGCGGCTCATAGGTGATCTGAGACATCATCTCTTGCTGCAGAGCATGGTTTTTTCTCTGCTGTGCCCTCGTGGCCTCCCTCTGTGCAGTCAGTTCACAGGTCAGCTCGAGGTTGGAGCTGATCTGTTTCTGCAGCTGCTCCTTCAGCTCCTCAAGCTGAGCTGCAAACACCTCCTCCTTCTCTCTTTGCAGGCAGGTCACCTCCTTCATCTGCTGTTCTAGGGCTTGCTTATCTTCTCTAAGCCTTTCAACCAGCCTCAGGCCCTGGGTGAGGGTGTCCTTCAGCTGACCCCTGACCTCCTGCAGTTTTGTCTGCAAGACGTCAGCCTGCTGCTTTTCTGCCTGAAGCTGGTCCGTCAGCTTGGTTATTTCAGCTGACTGGTCCAGCTCAGAGGGAGGTGCAGTGGAGGGCACACTTTTCAGTCTCTCTATCTCCTCCTCACACTTCAACCTCAAGCTGCGCTCCTCTTGCAGCTTCCTCGTTGCCTCCAGCCACTTCTGCCTCTCCAAGTGTCTCGCTCAGCCATGAATCTCATGTGTCTCTCCTGGTTGAGCGCGTGTGAGCATGCTGCAGGCGCTGGTGAAGTGGCACAAACACAGGTGGTCCTCTGAATGGCACTGGACCATGAGGTGGAAATGGGGGTCTCCTTTGTGGAGCTCTCCTGACATTGTAAGGGAGCTCCAGAGGGTCACCTGCCTCATTATGTTCCTCCTCTGACTCTGGCTTAGTGTTGAGCTCCAGAGAGTCACCTGCCTCATTATGCTTCTTCACAGTCTCTGACTCAGAGACAGAGACAGACATCTGCATCTCCACCTGTTGGCTTGGTGGTGCCTCAGCCTCTGGCTCAGTGGCGAGCTCCTTGCCTACCTCCTGCTGGTTGGTGGTCTCAAGGCAGCTCCCACTGAGCCTGGCCAACAGCTTCTGTCTCTCCATCCTGAGGGCTCTGACCTCTGTGTCTACCCTCAGGGCCCACGCCTCTGGACTTGAGACCTCGTCCGTTGGGATGTGATCTCTGTTTGCGTCCATCTCTGAGCTGAAAGGTAATTTCAGTAGTCTCTCTGAAGATGTCTGCTGTTACCCAACCGTATGGCTCCAATGATATCCTTGAAGTGTGTGTGTGGATAACAGCTGAATTTACAGTCTCTTAATTACCAATTTTGATGGTCTTTGATGCATTACGTCACGCATACGTCACAGTACATTTGTGCCGTGCATCTCTACGCGGCAGGTCGCTCAGAGCACACGTTTAAAAAAACTGTTGTGCAAGTTCACTAGTTGAACAGTACAGACGTCCCGCGGCTCACCGGGACCTGCAGACCAAGGGGAAGGAGTTGTCTGAAGAAACGCGAGTCGTCACGCTGCCTACAGACTGTGTGAGTACCTGTAGTGCCGTATTTTAACAAAGCAAACCGGAAATTAGCTCTATTAGTTTGGTTTGATGCCGCTCGCTCCGCCGTTGTGTCAAGCTAGCTCGGTGTTAGCATGCTAGCTTGTAGCACCAACAGTAAACATAAACATGCTGCCAGACTGTTTAACTTACACCACGTGTGTGTATTAATGGCTTACAGAAATTACAGTTGTGCTCAAAGATATACACTCACCGGCCACTTTATTAGGTACACCTTGCTGGTACCAGGTTGGACCTCCTTTTTAATTCTTGGTGTCACAGATTCAACAAGGTGCTGGAAACATTCCTCAGAGATGTTGGTCCATATTGACATGATGACATCACACAGTTGATCCATGATGAGAATCTCCCGTTCCAGCACATCCCAAAGGTGCTCTATTGGACTGAGATCTGGTGACTGTGGAGGCCATTGGAGTACAGTGAACTCATTGTCATGTTTGAGATGATGTGAGCTTTGTGACATGGTGCGTTATCCTGCTGGAAGTAGCCATCAGAAGATGGGTACACTGTGGTCATAAAGGGATGGACATGCTCAGCAACAATACTCAGGTAGGCTGTGGTGTTTAAACCATGCTCAGTTGGTACTAAGAAAATCTCCCCCACACCATTACACCACCAGCAGCAGCAGCAGCCTGAAGCGTTGATACAAGGCAGGATGGATCCATGCTTCCATCTGAATGTGGTTTTTCCAATCTTCTATTGTCCAGTTTTAGGTGAGCCCGTGGCCGGTGAGTGTCTATCAAAGTCTTGATGGACATTCACCTTCCCTCAGTGAAATCATATTTCCATTACTACCTGTTTTATTTACAGGTTTCTATCACATCAGACTTCTTCCTGCAACCAGAGGGACCCTGCAACACTTATGTATTTTTCTGTTTCATTGTAACTGTGTTTAAAGAGCATTTTTCATGTTTTCTTAAATTGTTGCTTAATAAATACAAATGGACTGTAGCATGTGTCACATGTCTTTTTTGTCTTTTTAGTGGAGGCTGTAAATGTGTTAGTATGATGAAGGATGTAACTTGTATGGTCCTCCTGGGGGACTCTGAGGTGTTCCCAGGCCCGGGGCCTCCTACCAGTTGGATGTGCCCAGAACACCTCTAACAGTAGGGACCCAGGAGGATCCTGATCAGATTGAAATTGTTATCATAGAGACCAAAAACGGTGATAAAAGCAGAGTAATTATGGAGTTACTCTCATCAGATGGTCAGAAACAAGACTCACACTGAATGATAATCTTGTTCCACGTCTGCTGGATGCACAACTGTTTAACACGCTCCACATAAAAATGTCTAGAAATGTTTTTGTGGTTGTGCGACTCATGGTTGTAGAAAGTGGAACATTTAGCAGCTAGACAGACAGATATTTTCCTTGGGAGTTGGTAGAGACCAAAAACACATATTTTAATATTTATAATGTTCCACATCTGCTGATGCACAACTGTTAAACAGCTCCCCATTAAAACTTTATAAAGTGAGAATATGCCAATGTTACGTTCAACAAATAAGTACCTTTCAAAAATGCAGCATAAAGATCAATTTAGAAGTTACAAACGCAGAGAAAAACATTTCCACTTATGAGTTATTTTCATCCAATATTGTATTTACTGATTCTGCAGCAGAGGCAGACTCCTCTTGAATCATTTCCATTGTGGATCTTGTCCCAAAATGTTTAAGGTTTTCATCCATCTGTGTCCCCTCCATATTTCACCATAGTTCCCAGTAATCAGCCCTGAGGAACCAACAAAACACAGTCACATTCAAACAACAACTTCAGGCTTTTTGTTCAGCTAACACAACTTTTGATATATAACAGAATGTAAATCCAACCACCAGAGAAAATGTTGGCACTGTACATTCCTGCAAACCCCAGATAAGTTACACTTGTGTAGTATAATGTCGTAGATGCGTTGAAAATTCATGTTTCTAACAACACTAAGGTTATGTTTTGCTTTAAAATATCCACATTCTGTTGCACAAAAGCCACTGAAAAAGTGGTGACAGGCCACTAGAAACACCCAGTTAGCATCACAAATGTTGCTGGGAAACACAGCCACTGGTCACTAAAAAAAACAACAGGTGTTGCTGTTTGTTGGTCTCAAACAATGGTCTGCAGCTTTACAGCTGTGTCATGTAGGTATATGTCACTTTATAAATGTTAACATGACACATAAAACATACAAAGATGACATTTCTGTGGTTTGTAGTGACATACATTTTCCTCTGATGACTGGGTTGAGACTTCACAACTAGGACTGACTGCAGAGGTGACGGCAACTTATTGTAAACCTGCTGCAAGGGTATAAATAACTGTTGTGTGCATGAAATGGAGGAAACAACGGTGCGAGCAGGTCTCGTCTGGTGGTGGTGGCGTGCTCTAAAAGTACCTCCTTCAGGGCAGTCACATGACTGCACAGCGTCTGGGTGAACCAACACACCCCAGAGCAAGGAGAGCAGGAGGCCTTTAAACAGCAACTGAATCAGGTGGTGAAACATTTTGACTGTGTGATGATGGTGATGATGATGATGATGATGATGCATTATCTATTTTTGTAAAGTTTTAAACTGCAGGGTCATTATATGAAAACGTGCCATTTCCCATTCTTAATGTTTGATTTTCAAAGTACTGTTTTAAAACTATTTATGACCCTTTTTGGATTAAATAGATCTTTACCTATCAGAAATAGGTGCTGTGCCATCTCAGGCTGTCTTATTTTTTATTTTTTTCCACATTTAATCAACATGCATATGTGTGTTTTGTCAACCCTGTTACGTTACACCAATTAGTGTTTGAAAATGTTTTAAATGCATATTTACAACAAATCTGATATACTTTGAAGGATAAATCTCCCCTTGTTACACTGAGTGTGTTTGCACAGTGAGAATATTGAGGTGTTTATGTTTTATCCATGGATGAATATGCTCATTTGCAATTGACGCTTTCACAGCATCTTTCTTTAAAGAACAGAATATGGAAACAAAACAATACCCACATTTCATTATGTAGATTACTGGTTTCTTTTACTTAACATATAAAATGAGTTGATTTGACATTTGTCTTTTCATTTTTTGAATTATACTAGAATATTATACAAGTAACAGGGCTGACACCTCAGTAACAGGGTTGACAACAGTTATCATACTCATAGTTTAAGTTGCAGCTTTGGGTGTAATGGAGATAATGGGACATTCATAAACCTTTAATTCAACATGACTAATCAAAGAATAGTTTGGAGACATATTTATTGAGAGGTTTTAGCATTTTTCAAAACATGAAGGATATTGAAAGGACAGTCACAATGAAATTGATCCATTGAACATGTTTGGCCTGCTCCGAAAGTTGCATCATTTCCTGGGAGTGAAATCAGCTTCCTTATATGAACATGCTGGTGAAAAGACAAATAAGTGTCCTCTTCTTTTCATGATTTTTCTTATAGTGATATAATGTTTGACAAAAGGGGACAAGCTTATTGTGTCAGCCCTGTTTTCACAAAAGGACACGTTAAAAAGATATAAAAGATATATAAAGATATAGATGTTCTTGGCAGCCATTACTAGCCATGTGGTGAAGGTCATGAGACCACATGGTGTGCATTCATTAGAGGCTTATATCATGTTATTTATGTACATTAAAAAATTTTAACAAATGTCTTTTTAACTTTTGTGGAAACAGGGCTGACACAATAAGCTTGTCCCCCTCTGTCAAACATTGTATAACTCTGAGAAAAGTCATGAAAAGAAGAGGACACTTATTTGTCTTTTCACCAGCATATTCACAAACGGAAGCTGATTTCACTCACTGATGATGCAACTTTCGGAGCAGTCCATTATCTCAGAAGGGGTGTGTTCATTAAAAGTAACAGGGTTGACAACTACCTGGCGACACGATTAAATTGATGTTTTTTTACAACATTTTACATATATTAAGATTAAAACCCATTCATGAATAATGAAAGGACACTTGAGGCTTTATATATAAGTTTATGTTTTTATGATAGTTTGACTTTTTTGGGCCTTAATAGCTAGTAAACGTAGAACAGTCATGTTGAGCGACAGGCCATTTTTACAGTTTTTGAATGATGCTTCATACAAAAAGGTGTTTAAAACGCTTTGAAAACAAAAATAAAATTTTACATTGTTTTAATGTTACAAGAGATATCATGGAAAACAAATTCTAAAATGATTATAGTGTATTTATTGTTTATTGACATTTACAGCACAGTTTTGTTTGAGAGACACAAAATGGCACGTTTTCGTATAATGACCCTGCACTTGGCACTTTGCCCTCTGATCCTTGTGCATCTCAAGTTAACTCAACTTAAAATATGACAAACACGTTTTAATTTCTAACATAAAGCATAAATTTGATGAACAGGGTGAAAGTTTTAATAATGAGATATCTGGAGATTAACTGAGAAAAAGAAGGTGCATAATCTTACTGGCAGTAGATGCAGGTTTCAGGCAACACTGACAATCTTCCAATGAGCATGTGGTGCTGGGCCAGTATGAATACTGTGAGGGGTAATTGGGAAATGAAGAACAGCTGAGCAGGTGGATGTAGGAGTCAGGTGACAGGTGGGAAAGTCTGATGACCGATGATGATGGATGGATGGAGAATGGCATGTTAAAATCTTTGTGCTCTCATTCTTTTTGTGGTGTAAAAAGAAACCCAAAATAATCCTAAAGACACGTTCATTGCCAAGACACAAGGGCGCCAGACATTTACCAATGTTATTTGTCTTATAATGTCAGATATCCTACAGTGTGGGGTTATGGTAACACTAACATTACGGGCAGTTGGGAATGGCCAGACTGGTTCAAAATGATAGAAAGGCAACAGGAAGTCAAATGAGCACTGGTTCCAACCAAGGTGTGCAGAAGAGCATCTCTGAAGCAACAACACCTTGTCCAACCTTGAAGCAGATGGGCTACAGCAGCAGAAGACCACACCAGGTGCCACTCCTGTCAGCTAACAACAGGAAACTGAGGCTACAATTCACACGGGTTTTCTCACCAAAACTGGACAATAGAAGATTGGAAAAACCACATTCAGATGGAAGCATGGATCCATCCTGCCTTGTATCAACGCTTCAGGCTGCTGCTGCTGCTGGTGTAATGGTGTGGGGGAGATTTTCTTAGTACCAACTGAGCATGGTTTAAACACCACAGCCTACCTGAGTATTGTTGCTGAGCGTGTCCATCCCTTTATGACCACAGTGTACCCATCTTCTGATGGCTACTTCCAGCAGGATAACGCACCATGTCACAAAGCTCACATCATCTCAAACATGACAATGAGTTCACTGTACTCCAATGGCCTCCACAGTCACCAGATCTCAGTCCAATAGAGCACCTTTGGGATGTGCTGGAACGGGAGATTCTCATCATGGACCAACTGTGTGATGTCATCATGTCAATATGGACCAACATCTCTGAGGAATGTTTCCAGCACCTTGTTGAGTCTGTGACACCAAGAATTAAAAAGGAGGTCCCACCTGGTACCAGCAAGGTGTACCTAATAAAGTGGCCGGTGAGTGTATATCTTTGAGCACAACTGTAATTTCTGCGATTGCAGTATGAAATACATGACTAAGGATAAACATATATGACACAGCACCATTCTCTGTATTGTTTGTTGCTGTTTGTCAAACGTCTTGTTTCCACATCACTTTGACATTATTAAGCCCTGTATGTAGCCTCCTCCCTTTATTGAGCTTATTTCTGAGGCTAAATTGCCTAACAAATTATTTACAGGCTACAGCAACAGACAATGAAGCCAGTCACATGAGCGAGCCATTAATACACACACGTGGTGTAAGTTAAACAGTCTGGCAGCATGTTTATGTTTACTGTTGGTGCTACAAGCTAGCATGCTAACACTGTGCTAGCTTGACACAACGGCGGAGCGAGCCGCATCAAACCAAACTAATAGAGCTAATTTCGGTTTGCTTTGTTAAAATACGGCACTACAGGTACTCACACAGTCTGTAGGCAGCGACTCGCGTTTCTTCAGACAACTCCTTCCCTTGGTCTGCAGGTCCCGGTGAGCGGGACGTCTGTACTGTTCAACTAATCCAAGCTGGAGCGGTGAACATGCGCATGCGCATTACAACAGTTAAGTGTTTTTTTCGAACTTAGACCTCAATGTGGGCGGAGTCAAACGTTTGACGCCGCCCACATTTAGGCCATGCATAGAAATGAATGGCAAAAATGTACTGTGATGTCAGCGTGACATCACGCACCAAAAAATCAAAGTTGGTAAATAGACCTGGCGGACCGCAAATTCAGCTGTTATCCACACCCACACTTCAAGGATATCATTGGAGCCATACGGTTGGGTAACAGCAGACATCTTCAGAGAGACTACTGAAATTACCTTTCAGCTCAGAGATGGACGCAAACAGAGATCACATCCCAACGGACGAGGTCTCAAGTCCAGAGGCGTGGGCCCTGAGGGTAGACACAGAGGTCAGAGCCCTCAGGATGGAGAGACAGAAGCTGTTGGCCAGGCTCAGTGGGAGCTGCCTTGAGACCACCAACCAGCAGGAGGTAGGCAAGGAGCTCGCCACTGAGCCAGAGGCTGAGGCACCACCAAGCCAACAGGTGGAGATGCAGATGTCTGTCTCTGTCTCTGAGCCAGAGTCAGAGACTGTGAAGGAGCATAATGAGGCAGGTGACTCTCTGGAGCTCAACACTAAGCCAGAGTCAGAGGAGGAACATAATGAGGCAGGTGACCCTCTGGAGCTCCCTTACAATGTCAGGAGAGCTCCACAAAGGAGACCCCCATTTCCACCTCATGGTCCAGTGCCGTTCAGAGGACCACCTGTGTTTGTGCCACTTCACCAGCGCCTGCAGCATGCACTACGCGCTCAACCAGGAGAGACACATGAGATTCATGGCTGAGCGAGCGAGACACTTGGAGAGGCAGAAGTGGCTGGAGGCAACGAGGAAGCTGCAAGAGGAGCGCAGCTTGAGGTTGAAGTGTGAGGAGGAGATAGAGAGACTGAAAAGTGTGCCCTCCACTGCACCTCCCTCTGAGCTGGACCAGTCAGCTGAAATAACCAAGCTGACGGACCAGCTTCAGGCAGAAAAGCAGCAGGCTGACGTCTTGCAGACAAAACTGCAGGAGGTCAGGGGTCAGCTGAAGGACACCCTCACCCAGGACCTGATGCTGGTTGAAAGGCTTAGAGAAGATAAGCAAGCCCTAGAACAGCAGATGAAGGAGGTGACCTGCCTGCAAAGAGAGAAGGAGGAGGCGTTTGCAGCTCAGCTTGAGGAGCTGAAGGAGCAGCTGCAGAAACAGATCAGCTGCAACCTCGAGCTGACCTGTGAACTGACTGCACAGAGGGAGGCCACGAGGGCACAGCAGAGAAAAAACCATGCTCTGCAGCAAGAGATGATGTCTCAGATCACCTATGAGCCGCTCTCCAACCACCTCCAGCCAGCAGGGGACAGCAGAGAGGACAACGCTCCCCAGGATGTGCCTGAACAACAGCAGGAAGTTTCTCTGTGGCGGAGGTTCAAGAAGTTCGTGACACCGAAACACCTCCGCCAGTACAAGGAGAGGGCCAACAGAGAATGAAACATCACGTTCTCAGGCCACGACACGCCGCAGGACAGCACGTAGGTTTGTATTCAGTCCTGACAGACACACGCCTTTTGTTTCTGTCTGTCAGGACTGAATATGATCTTACGTGTGGCAACGGGTTTTCTCCGGGTGCTCCGGTTTCCCCGCTTTAACTACAAGGATTAATACAACAATAAAATCCTTAAAGTATACTTCACTTTCTGTATCGCTGTATTCCTGTGGAGGATTAACAACTCTTCACAGTGTTGTTCATATTAATGTCAGATGAATCAAATGTATTTTAGCTGATTTAACTCAGAGAGAAAAAGGTTTATGTTCCTTCATTAACACATATTTCAGGGCTTAATATATAAACTTGTCTAACTGCCAAAATTATGATGGTTGGGAAAAATCACACACAGTTGTATCAGAAATCAAATATTCTTGCACTCTCTTGCAGCTGAGGCAGTAATTATCATTTATAATATAAATATTCAAATGTGCTCCAACTGGCCTCCGACCTGTTGGACGTGTCATAGAGTCCAAACACAGTGATAAACAGAGAGTAATTGTTGGAGTTACTCTCATCAGATGGTCAGAAACAACAAACTGAATGATGATGTTGTTCCACGTCTGCTGGATGCACAACTGTTTAACACGTTCCACATCAACATGTCTGCAAATGTTTTATGTTTACAAGTGAACAAAAATAAGAAAAAAACCTTTTAAAAATCAAACCTGAACTCATTTTTTAAAGATGAAAAAACGGTGAGTGTTTTCGTGGATGATAACAGAATTTTCAGTCTCAATATTTCTACATGTGACTGTTTATGTCTGGAAATAAACAGCTATCTGTGTTTCCCCACTTTGATTTTACAATACAAACTTGTTTGAGAAAGAGTTAAACCAAGTTAGAAAACAACAGGTTTCCCTTTTCAGCAGTTTTTTAAACCGTCACCACCTCAGACGGACTGTTAAACACATCTATAATTATAATTATGTGCCTCACAGAATAATCTAGATGTGTTTTGATGGTGCGTTCATATTCACTCTCTTCAGACGTCTTTCTGTGTGTATTTTACATGTCTGATTTGGATTGTTTTCTTAAAAGTAATTTAAAAAATCGAGCACAATAACCTCCAGGATCAGGCCTCCAACCCGAAAACACACTATAGCCTAACATTTCCTATAAACCACAGTGTGTGATATAATTCATAGACATGATAATGACCACAGTGCACTTAATGATAAGACTAAAGCACTGCACGATCATGCAGACAAGATGTAAATATGATATAAATGAATATAAGAGATTGCTGATTGTGGCTGTCGATATGTTTTGTCTCTGACATTACTCCCCGTGTATCCCTTGTTCCCTCTGCTCTAACTAAATGTCGTTATCCTCATTAGGCGCTGAGCTCATGTCAGCTCCACTGTACCTCATCCCATGAGGCAAACAGGATTAGGATAAACTAATACTGATCCCTGTTCAGTGCTTAAAGGTCTCCAGATGAGGTTTAATGCAATTATGATGGAAAATAAAACAAAAACAACAACAAACATAATCTAATTACTCACCTAAAAAGAAAGTGGGTTTAAGTGTTGATTATAAGTGGGTTTAGGAGCCGGTAAATGTTTTCTTTTACCACATTAAAGGGTCAAATTAACCCAAAATATGATGAGTGTTTTTTTACTGTTGTCTTGGTAGTATCAGTGGACAGTTATTTGTCTGAACTTTGAACTCTTCCTTCTCCCACTGTTACATAATTTATGCATCAAAATGTAAAGTTTTTTGCGCTTTATTCCGAAAAAGACAATATATCTCCTGAGCAGTTTACATGGTTAATGAAAATGAATATTCTACTAGACTTGTTGGACTGAACGAACGCAGTCTCCCTCTTTAATCCCTTCAGCCACCATCTTTAAAAGGTCGACGGTGTGATATTTGCGCACCTCCAAAAACCTGTTGATATCCAAATCTTTCATAATGTTTTAAAGCAGAAAATACTACATTCAGAAAAAGGCCCAGTTTGGAAAATCCAAACTGAATACACTGTTTACTTGACTCGTGGCAAATTTAGAATATTGTCAAATTCAAAATAATAGTGGAATAATAGTGTTCATGTCATCCATGTCAGTGAAAACATGGATGCTTCACACACAGAAGATCTATACAATCAGCACAGTTTCAAGATTAGAGTCACCAATTCAGTATCTGACCAAATGTCTCCCCTTCTGTTCCTGAGATATGACGTTAAAACATGATGATGTCACAGTCAAGCTGACCTTTGACCTTTTGACCTTCACTGTTTTATCCTGTTAAACATTTGTGTCAAGTTTGGTCGTAAGTAGTGTGTCAGTTTATTCTTCAGTCTGAGTGGACGTTTGTGTCAAATTTAAAGAAATTCCCTTAAGGTATTCTTGATATAACATATATAAAAATGAGGCAGACATTGTCACAGTGACCTTGACCTTTGACCACTAAAATCCAACCAGTTAATTGTTGAGTTTATACTCAACAATTAAATGTTTGTTTCAAATTTAAAGAAATTCCTTCAAGGTATATGACCTTCGACAACCAAAATTCGAATCACTTTTTCTTCAGTCCACATGGACATTCGTGCCAAATTTTAAGAAATTCAGTTGAGGCGTTCTTGAAATATCATGTTCACAAGGATGGGATGTACGCACCAACAGACGGACGGACGTACAACCCAAAAATATAATACCTCTGACTGCAGCCATCACCAGTACGGAGGCATAAAGAAAATCTATCAGTTAAATTCATCATTAACTTTGAGATATGACATTAAAACATGATGATGTCACAGTCAAGCTGACCTTTGACCTTTTGGATATAAAATGTCATCACCTCATTATTTTATACTGTTCGACATTTGTGTCATAATTAGAAAATGCATTCTTAAGTTATGGCCAAAAACATGTTTCGTGAGATCACACTGACCTTTGACCACAAAATTCTAATCAGTTTATTCTTCAGTCCAAGTGGACGTTTATGTCAAATTTAAAGAAAAGACAGACAAGGTCACAGTGACCTTGACCTTTGACCACTAAAATCCAACCAGTTAATTGTTGAGTACAATGTTTAAAATTTAAAGAAATTCCTTCAAGGTATATGACCTTCGACAACCAAAATTCTAATCACTTTTTCTTCAGTCAGTGTGGATGTTTGTGCCAAATTTGAGGAAATCCCCTTGAGACGTTCTTGAGATATCGTGTTCACAAGAATAATGCAGACGCAAGGTCACAGTGACCTTGACCTTTGACAACCAAAATGTAACCAGTTCATTACTGAGTACAAGTAAATGTTTGGGCCAAATTTAAAGAAATTCCCTCCAGGTATATGACCTTTGACAACCAAAATTCAAATCAGTTTTTCTTCAATGAGGACATTTGTGCCAATTTTGAGGAAATCCCCTTGAGCCGTTCTTGAGATACCGTGTTCACAAGGATGGGTTGTACGTACGAACAGACGGATGGACGTACAACCCAAAAACATAATACCTCTCGGGGCATCGGTGGCTTAGTGGTAGAGCAGGCGCCCCATGTACAAGGCTGTTGCTGCAGCGGCCCGGGTTCGAGTCCAGCCTGTGGCCCTTTGCTGCATATCTCTCTCTCTCTCTCTCTCTCTCACACACTTAACTGTCCTGTCCATTAAAGGCAAAAAATGCCCAAAAAACACATAATACCTCTGACCACAGATATCGCCAGTGCAAGGCAAAAAAGAAGCTATCAGTTAAATTCATCATTAACTTTGATTATCAATCGTTTTGTCTCTTTTTGGGAAATGATTTACAGTGTAGGAAGGTAGAGAGAGAGTCTGTCACCATAACTGCACAAAATTGGACAAAACGATTGAGGAAAGGCAACCAGATGTTGTTGGGGAAGGACAAAACAAGAGCATAAATAAATATTTTAAGAGGCACAATATTATCATATGTGTATCATTAATATGATTAGAATATTTTATCACAGTTATCATCAATACTGACATCACGACACGCCTACTGGCCATCAATCAAGCAACACTGACCAAACAAACGTGTAAATAGCACAGTAAAAGAAACATATAGACACGGTCTTAATGAGGCATGAGCCTGCCATTTATTGTTATTGAGGAAGTTAACATGGTTAACTGCATTGAAAGTCATACAATAAAACCTCTGAAGCTTTGTGAGAGGTCCCTCCCTGTGTCACAGAGAGAAAGCTGTAGGAATATACATACAGTATATCTTATTGGCAAGTAGATATGTTTTAGTAAGTACATTCTCCTCTACCAGGTACTCATGTACAATATACATGTTAAAAAATATAGTTTGTTTGCATTGCGATCACCTTTTTTTTTTTTTTCCTTTTTTTGTTCAGGATGAAAGAATTCACATTTAAGTGTTACAGGTTCTTGAATGGCGGTGGAACTAAAGAGCACTGTCTTGTTTTTTTAATAGCTATCACATACACATAGGCATATGCATAGAAGGCACGTCTATGCATCTAAAATTGCTTACATGATAAATGGAAAAGCAGTTTTATCATCTGGGAAGAAAAACAAAAGAGTATCCAAGAACGTGTAAGGCTGATAGGCAGCCGCACTCTCACAACACACACACACGCATACGCACATCCTCGCACACACAGGACACAAAACACCACAAAGCACGCACTCCACGAAACATGAGACAAGTACAAACTCATCCCTTTGTGACGATAAAACTGCATACAGTACACCACACTACAGAAGATCTCAGTCAGTGGATGGCGTTCACCCGGGAGGAGAGGAATCATTTCAAAGAACACTTGCTGTGAAGCAGCAGCCGGGCGTTAGCAGACGTCCTCCGGTGGGAGGAAGCAGCCCCCGAAAAAACACTGATTTCATGATTTTCTTTTTAAATGTTACAGAAAGAAGCTGTTCAATCCTGGATCAGTGGTTGTTGAGAACTGTCCCTCAAGGCAAAGAGGAGAGCCGCTTCTTTTCCTTTATCTCAACAGAGAGACTCTGAGTCAGCAGTGAGTTCGATCTCGAGACTGCAGCTTCTCAAGGCGTCGTGATGGGAAGGCTTGACGAAAAGAAAATACTTAGGCCACGCGTTTGAAATGAATGTTGTGGATTATCACTAGAAATAACAATGCAGATCCAAAACATCAGACTTTTCTAAATACTGCTGCTGATTGTGAAAATGAAGCTAAAGGAATAGTTTGACATTTGGGGAAATACACCAATTTGCTTTCTCACCAAGAGCTATTTAAAAAAAGATCGATACTCAAGATACTGCAAAGATAAGACGACTGATAGAAAATTAACTGGCAGAATTATTTAAGTAAATTTTACGCAAAAAAGCCAAACATTAGCTGGTTTAATGCTTCTCAAATACAGTTTGACACCTTTCGTTGTCATGCCTGATAATGAACTTAATAGCTTTGGATTTTTGGACTGTGGGTTGGATAAAACCAAGATGAAACCAACGCCAATGCAGATGTGCCAAAACTGCAGTTCCTCTAATGGCCACTTGAGGCTGCCTCCAAAAGCGAGTCGATCCCCAGAAACCCCCATGTTAAAATGTCCAGCTTAACAGCAGAAACAAACATGTTTACAGCCTGTTACAAAAACGGTTTTGGTCTCTATCGCAAATTTCCAAGTTCATGACAACTGTACAGGGGGTGAATTATTTTATATAACTCACCTCTTTGTATTTCATTAAGGCTTAAAGTTGCGTAATATTAAGGGCGTGGCTGCTGTGAGTACAGATGAAGATGATTACATAGGGCGTTTCAGTTTTGTCTGACATTTTACTGACAAAACAATTAATTCAAAAAGTAATGGGCAAAGTAAATGAGTTTTGGAGAAACTAGTTGGTGGATTTTGTTATCTGTGGACAGAGTCGGGCTATCTGCTTTTGCTTGTTTCCTGTCTTTAAGCTAAACTCAGCTAAGCTAATCAGCTGTATATATAGCATACAAGCATAATAGCAGGGTCAAATCTTTTCCCCTGAAGTCTTACAGTCACCTTTGGATAGAGCCAGGCTAGCTGCCTCCTCCCGTTTCCAGTCTTTATGCTAAGCTAGGCTAGGCTAAGCTAAGCTACCTAGCTTTATGTTTAGCATACAAACACGAAAGCAGTATCAACCCTCTCATTGAAAATGGCTATTTTTTCCCCCCGCAGTCTTGGCGTCACCTTAGGACAGAACCAGGTTAGCCGTTCCCACCAGTTACAAATCTTAAAGCTAAGCTAAGCTAACTAGCAGTTTCTTTATACTTAGAACGCAAACACAAGAGCAGTATCAGTTTGCTCATTAAAAATGGCTAATTTGTCTTCCACAGTCTTGCGGTCAGCTTTAGACAAAGCCATGTTAGCCGTTTCCACCTGTTTCCAGTCTTAAAGCAAAGCTAAGCTAAGCTAATCAGCAGTAGCTTTACATCTAGCATACAAACATGAAAGCGGTATCAATCTTCTCATTTAAAATGGCTATTTCTCCCTCTTCAGTCGTGGTGTCACCCTTGCACAGAACCAGGTTAGCTGTTTCCACCAGTTTCCAGTCTTGAAGCTAAGCTAAGCTAATCGGCTATAGCTCTTTATTTAGAACACACACACAGTAGTGGTATCCATCTTCTCATTGAAAATGGCTGTTTTTCCCCTCTCAGTCAAGGCGTCACCTTTGCACAGAGCCAGGCTAGTTGTTTCCCCGTTTCCAGCCCTAAAGCTAAGCTAATCAACAGTAGCTTTATATATAGCACACAAACATTAAAGTGGTATCAAACTTCTCATCAAAAATGGCTATTTTTTCCACCCACAGTCATGGCGTTACCTTTGCACAGAGCCAGGCTAGCTGCCTTCCCCTGTTTCCAGTCTTTACGCTCAGCTCAGCTCAGCTCAGCTAAGCTAATCCGCTGCTGCCTGTCGCTTCATACTTAGCTTACAGACATGAGAGTGGTATCAATCTTCTCATGTAACTCTCGGCAAAAAGGCGAATGGGCAAATTTCCCAAAATGTCAAACTATTCCTTTAAATGTTTAAGTTTGATTAACATGAACAGAAAGACAAAAGAAAAGTGTGTCTGTGAGTGTTAGTGTGTTTAAACTACTGAACCCAGCTGACTATCACAGGCCAACAATCTCTAACCACAACAATGACTATCTATAGTGCCAAAGCTGAGAGGTGTGTGACTGCTTCCTAAAACAGTGACTCTTAAAAATTAAGTACATGTGGTGCTCAAAATAGGCAATGGTACACAAAAAGGCATTTGTCTTAAAAAACAAAAACAAGAAGAATGAAAAAAAGTAATATGCACTTTTAAAAAAAAACTTAAAAAACAAAGTTTTTTTGGCAGCCGTGCGTCTGTGGCGACGCCTGCAACTGAGATACACAACAGACTCCCCTGAAATCTTAATATGTCATCACACTGACTCTGACATAGAAGTGCAGGCGTGAAGAAACTTCTGTCTAAACCCCAGGTTACATTATTTATGAATCCACCAGGAGAATCAAGGCTTGACTGTAACTGTTAATGCTGCTAAATAAAAGTGCAGCAGTAAGGGCATTCGGCTTGAGCTCAGGAATGGTTTAACTTACAGACTCTGTGTAACCCCCCCCCCCCCAAACAAAACAAAACAAAACAAAACCAAACCAAACCAAAAAAAAAAGCATATTAAACCCATGTGGACGACAACAAAAAAATTCACACTCTGAACAGCCTGAATTTAAGTTTCTCTTCGAGGCAGTTCTGGAGCAGAAAAAAAAGGAATTCATGTTCAGAAGTCAGTGGATTACAAATCAACAGTAAATATGGTGTCACACTACAATGCCGATAGTTCTTCATTCAGAAACGTTACTCTATAGAACAGTGACAACTAGACAATAATCACTGGAAATTTCGCCTCACTGTTGTCCACATGTCCTCGTTTCCCACCATGTAAAAGGCTGAACAGGCCGAATAGAGACTTCTAATTGGCTGAGAGATGTGGATTAAATCATTCGTGGTTTTGGCACAGGCCTTTGTCAGAAAACTCCTCACTTCAGTCTACAAACAATCTACATAACCTTCCTTTGGTTAATTAAAATAAAAAGAGATGAGCAAAGGTTAGCTAGGTTTTCCCTCTGAGGAGAGTGCTCTCTGTTTGCAGCCCTTGTTTGGGGTGAGATTTACAAAGGCTAAACCCAGAAACTGTGGTTTAGTAGGATTTAGGCTTCTCAAAAGGCTCTTCTGATGATCATCACAGTGGTTTAGAATTCAACTAGAGGGCAAATGTTCATGTGGGATGAGTGAGAGCAGGAGGACCCTGGTGTCTGGTGTCTCTCACGTTTTTGTATGTGTGTGTTTTTCCATTGTTCCATGTCATTTACGGTCAAGTCTCAGGCGTCAAGGTGTGGCTGGCGAAAAAACTGTCAGGTATCAAGATCCTGGAGGAGACAGAGAGAAAAAGAAAAATGTTAATGACTGTATATTCTCAACAGGGATGTTGGAGGTGCAGCTGCCTCTCCCCCACAGGGCTGTAGGCTCCATAGGAGTGTTAAAATGTGTTTGTCTTGTTGTGTTATTGGGAGCCAGAATAGAAGGAGTCATGGCTCAAAACCAGCCGCCACTGCCCGTCAACAAAAACAAAGACAACTATGGTTAAATGTGATAAGACCAAAGGACTGGACGGAGGCCATCATCAAAAATGCTCACATGTGCAGCGCACACTTCATATCAGGTTAGGGAGAAAGTATTTCCTGTTGTAGGGATGAATAAGGTTATGTGTATTAAGGGTTATCATGTCCACCTCATCAGAAACTGGGGAGGGATTAAGAGGAAGATTGGATTTCTCTGGAACGCTAACTTTTTAGCACATTAGCTAACGTTAGCTTCCATAGCAAAACAAACAAGTGTGGTCCTCCTTTGTAAGATTGGCTTCCTGTGACATCATCCATCCACTGAGTGAGAGCATACGGGTCGGCCAGTCTGGTCCCGTTGGTCAGTGTTTACTAGGGCTGCAACGACTAGTGGACTAATCAATGACTAATCGACTATTAAAATAATCGGTGACTATTTTAGTAGTCGACTAATTGGCTTGAGTCATTTTTCATAGAAAAGTACTATAAAAGTACCCAAAATACTCTTACTGCAGCTTGTTACATTGAAATATTGGCAGCTTTACACACTCTCCCGTGACGGTGAACTAAAACCCGATGACGTAATTTTGGGGTTTGGGAGAGACAGACCGATATTTAACAACATTTTAACACATTTTTCGATAAAATGATTAGTCGACTAAAGGCCCATTTATGCTCAATGTTAAATACAGATCCGGATACGGACGGAGCCTTCTGTCCGTGCTCCGCATTGATTTCGTCCGTATTTCTGCATGTTTTCATAAAGCTTATGGATACGGGCCAAACGGAGCAGTACCATTGGGAACCGTGGGGGCAGTGTTGCTGTCACTACCCGATACGTAGCTCTAGTGAGACACGAAGAAGAAATAACAATGGCGGTTATCGAATGCCCCAGCGGACATCCGAAAGTACTGGAAATGATGCTCATCGTCAATTTCTCTCATCGGCAGTACTAGAGACTTTGTCTTTTACGCAAGAGGTACATTATCAATATCTCCTCCACAGTCATCATGTTTGTTTTTGAGTTTGTTGTTGTCATAAACTTTTGACTGAGCTGCCCCCTGGTGGATATATTGGCTAACATCCATGCCAGTGTAAAGGTCGCATGGAAGAATGTGGGCAGTGACGGTAACATCGTTTGAAACGGACGTATACATTTTCGTACATAAAGGGAGCATAAATGGGCCTTAACCGGAGAAATAATCGTCAGATGTCTACTTATTCAAGTAACACTGGCGGTCCCGGAGAGTGAGTGACCTGACATGGTGCGTTGGTAAATTCAGTCTGACGCTCTACACTAAAATGAGAGCCCTGTTGGTGGAAGAAACGGAGTGTTTCTACATTTCTACATGAATGAACCAACGGTTAAGTTAATCACACATTCACTCCGCTCGGCGCTCTGCTGCTCCATCTCCACAGACAGTGTCCAGAGTGCGCTCTGCCACTCTGAGAGTGCGCTGCTCTGGATAACCCAACAACCCAACACTCAGAATGAGTGTTTCTGAACGCACCACTCACATCATCTTCCTCCATCGTCTAAAACAAGACAGGTAAAATAACCCACTCTGCCTTGCCTGCATAATACTTTGCATCTGTCCCCCTTATATAAAGGTCGTTTGTGTGACACCAAACAAAAAAGAATGGTAAAGTAGAAGCAACTGCAATTTGTAAAGGTAAACAGTATTTCTTGGTTGAAAAATCATTTTAAAGCCACTTGAGGGCAGCGTAACAAGCTAAAAAAAAAGCTTAAACTTGATCAAACGTGATTAAAAACACATCTGGCGTAAGGGTGAACATGTTAGCAAACAGGAATGAAACTAGTGCTGTGGACATGTACATTATCCTGAACTTACCATGTGAGCTATTATAGTACCGGCCATTCAAACACCCCCACTGCCTTTATCAATATAATTCCTATCTTTACTTGAGATTCTACAGTCTCATATTGTGATTTCTATATGAGCAGCTTGTCATTTCATTTACCTGGAACTGATAGAGCACTGGGGTCAAAGGTGAATCTCATCTGTAGCTCTTCTGCTGCTGCATCAGACCCACGTTCTCATACACTCTGGAGCTGTCGTCCCTCATCCTATAAACACACACATGCACTTTAATGACAAGCTACTGACGAGGCTTTCTTTACAAGGATGCAAACAGTTATTTAAGTAAGGGATAATGCCCGACACAATGTCCTTTATCACTTTTTAATGGCTGACATGGAGGCGTGAACCGTCTGACGCACAGCAGAGGCCAATAAAAAGTGATCATGGACTCCTTGAAGGACATCATCCCACTTATACCAGTGTAACTTGTGCTTTCTGCAGTCAAAATCTCAGTTTCCATGCTAACACCTGAGGGTCTGTCTAATACCTGGAACAACCATTGCTACCCCGTAAGGTTCTTATACAAAAGAAACTTTATTTAATACTCCAGTAAACAGGACGAACCTCAGATAAACTTGCAACGGGAGATATTCTACTCGCCCATAGCATGAAACCCTTTGGCCCAGCTATTAGCCAGAAAGCCAACGTTATGCTAGCAAGATTCAAAGTCAGTAACACTGCACACAGTTGACAAACAGTAAACTTAAGTTGACAGTATGTTAAACAAGAAGACGAGCTCGCTATCAGCCATATCATCGTCCCCAAAATCAGTATCAAGATTTCCACGAACAAACAATACACCATGTGTACTGTTACTGTTAGCTGCCATGGTATCAATGCAAGTTAAACAGCTGCTCTTCACGGACAGCTTTACTTACTCTGTGCAGGTGGGAGTAGGAATAGGAGTGCAAGGAGGCAAAGGACTCTGCTCTCCTCCAGTCAGGTCAGACAAAGAGTACTTAATGTTGGTGTACTCGCGCCCTTTAATCTTACTTTTCTGCAGAGGAGAACACAGAGGCTGGTTAGGAGACAGGAGCAGGAGAAATAAAGTGAAACAGGAAAGAGTGATGGTGGCGTTATCTGCGTCACACCTGCTCCTCCTCTATGCGTCTCTGCAACGTTTCTATGTAGTGCTGCACAGCCATGTAGATGAATCTGTACTGCGCCTCAGTCTGCACCATCCCAGAGCGCTGAGAACGGACCATCTGGATGGTCTTTGGCACGTCGATGTCGCAGTCCACCCCTGCAGCAGGACAACAGTATCATACACTGATAACAGCCTCAGCACTGGTGATGTAAACACAGTGACACTTGTCATGATCAGTGTAAATTTACAGGACTCACCTTTTTCCCTGATCACGTCTATCAGGATGTCGATCACTATAAACGTTCCTGTCCTCCCGATCCCTGCACTGAAGAGCATGAGAGACAGTCTTTGAGTTAGCAGGTCTCCTCTGTGACCGTTTGTGTTGTCTGTTACAGAGGATCTATGTCTAGTTTAATCAGGTGTGTATACCTGCAGTGTACCGCTATAGGCCCAGCGTCCAGTATGCTCTCCTGCTTCAGGTTGACCTCCTCTAAGAAGTCGAGCACACCGCCGGGGTCAGTGGGGACTCCGTGGTCCGGCCAGGCCCTGAAGTGGTACTGCCAAACTGTGCGTTCTGTGTTCCCCTGGAAAACACGCGAAACAAAAACGACATTCAACACGCAGAAAGAGCTTCGTTACAGTTTAATTAATCGTAATCAACACATTAATACTGAGGTTCTTGAAAGCATAAGGCTGGAAATCTATCTATAGTTTGTAAAGGTCAACAAATCCAATGAAAATAAAAAAAAAAAAAAACAAACAACAATGTGTCTAGGATTTAATATTTAAAACTTTTTCAACAATGTTTGGAGGCTGGTTGCCCCACGGCAGCTTTTGTGGTAAATATGGCAGCTGAAAAAATGTAATGAAACATGCTATACTACATACTCCTTATGTCACACAAGTCAATTCATTTGTTGTCATTTTTCCATTTATTAAAATTATTATTATTTTTTTTTTTAAGATATTTTTTGGGGCATTTTTTTGCCTTTAATCGACAAGAAAGCGAAGTGCGAAGTGCGAAATGGGAGAGAGAGAGGGAGTGACACGCAGCAAAGGGCCACGGGCCAGAATCGAACCCAGGCCGCCACGGCAACAGCCCTGCACACGAGGTGCCCGCTCCATCCGCCAAGCCACCGACACCCCTATTGACCAATTTTTTATTTGTATTTACATATATCTGCTTTTAATTCTTATCAATTTAATTTATTTTAATTTAATTTTTATTTTAATTTTTTTTTCATTCTTGTCTACTGGATTTCCTTTGGCTGGTCTGGCTCTCTCTGTTGGTGGGTGCGGTTATCTTTTTTGTCTTTGTTCGTTCTATGTTTGCTGATGCTCTGTACATTTTTACTGAATTATCAATAAAAATACCTTGCAGTGCAATTTATGGAAACGTGGCAGTATCTTTGGTCGGGCTCTAAAACAGTGTTCCTATGTGCAGTGCGAGACGCTCAAGGATGGCCGTTGTCTTGGTCTTGTGATCAAAGACAATCTGGGATGAAATTCCGACAGTGTCAGAAATTTGGGATGACCATCTCACTGTATGACTGCTGTTACCACCTCCGTCTACTAACCAACCAATAGAAATGCAGCCTGAAATGATGCACAATGCTAAATGCTAGCAGATGCTAATAAATAGTTATTAAGAGCTGTCGTTGCAAAATTGGCCACAATGGGTCTTTTCCTCAGCCATGACTGCATCCACATTCTCCTCCTCCTCCTCCTCCTCCTCTTCAGACTTTTTCAACACACATAAATGCTGCTATAGAAGGGCTTGACTCATGTTAGTTGTATGTTGTTCAGAAGGCGCTGTCATCGTACAGTCTGCAGACATCAAACCTGATGGCATACCCACTTTTATCAGATCCATGTTGCACAGTGTAGCTGCACTAAACTTAGAAGTCGGCTAAAATCTCACAGCCTGTAGGAGGCTTTAGTCAGCCAATTAACATTTTATCAAATGTGACTCAAGCAGGAGAAAATAGTACATTTGTAGGGGACTATTTTTATCTGCGTATTAATACACATCTGGTGCTCCAGTGAGCATTTCCGGCTGCAGGAAGGTGTGTGTGTGGGACTGAGTCAAATTTAACTACAATGCCTATGTTCATCTTTATAAAAGGAACATGTCACCCAGTGCAGCAATGACTCATTGACGTGCTTTAAATAGTTTTTTGGACAACAATGGAGCTTTATGGTACAGAGGAAAAAATATATAAGGCTTTGATGCAAACACAGATACAGTCATTGTTGGTGTTTGGTCTTTTTGTGGAAGGGATTTTGTCATCTTAACATGTGAAAAGCACTTTTTTTTTTTTTTTCAACTTTACAGCTCACATGGAGTCCATTTTAAAGTAGCCCCAATTCATTAAAACACTGAGATTTAAAGTTAATTGAAAATTCAAACTCAAACACCCTTCATTTGATCTGCAACACATTTACTAAACAGATATTTTGAGCACAAGCAGCAGTAATGTTGGAATCTGTTTAGTGCTGCTTGTAAACTACAGCAACACAATGTTCATTAAATGTTCACTTCAACACCACTAGTGCCATCTAGTGAAACTGCATCTCCTCACTACAGAGTGGATTTAACCATAGGTTAAGAACTAGTAGACATCATTACGACACTCATTGGAAATTATGTTCCCCAAATCTGAAAATATAAATTCCAAAAAAAAGGAGATTTTCTGAGCTTCCACTTCATCTACATGTAAACACACAAACACGACTTACCTGTCCAACTTTAGACAGCTTCAGTTCTCTTAAGATGTAGTCGTGTGCCGCCGTCTCTCTGACGTTGCGAACGCGCATCGCTCCGTACTCCTTCAGAGCCGACATGTCCGGCCAGTACTTCACACATTTACTCTGTTGGGACACAATAACGTTCACTTTGACATGTTTCCTCTGATGCTGCTGGCTAACGAGCAGAGGTGGAAGAAGTACTCTGATCTTTTTAAAAAGTAGAAATATTATGTTACAAGTTCAAGTCCTGCATTTCGGTAAGTAACTATTACTCAAGTACAAAAGTATCAGCATCAAAAATATACTTAAAGTGCTAAAAGCACTCACTTTGCAAAACGACCCATTTCAGAATAATATATTTCATATTCATTGATTATAATTATTGATGAATTAACACTGTAGCTGATAAATGTGGAGCTCTTTTTCTACTTTACTTGAGTATTTTTATTCTATGCTACGTCATACTTCTACTCTACATTTCAGATAGAAATACTGTAGTTTTTACTCCACTACATTTATTTGTCAGTTACAGTTTACATGAAAGCATATAATACGATGCTGAAGCAACGGCTTTGAGTATCAGCCAATACCTGATACCGATCTGATACCATGGTAGACCTAAAAAGCTATATACCTTTACATGTAGAACAGAAAAGACTAGAGGCATCAGGCATTGATGACTACACAGTTCTTTCCTAAGATAAAATGAAACTATTTATGTTTAACAAAAATAAACAATTGTTCAACAGCAGTTGGAATAGTGTGAAATACCTCCACACAGCAGAGTCTCTCCTTCACTCCATGACGTATGACATAGCTCATGTCGCAATAGATTTAAAAGGGAAAGGATCGCCTCAGGTATAGGTTGCATTTTCCAATACCCGATCCATCTATTTGGATGATATCGGTGCCAATATCTGATCCAGATATCAGATCGGTGCATCCCTAAGCACTATACTACTAGTACTACACTACTACTTCCTCCATGGTCAAGCACCTGCATACTTGACGGATCTGGTGTCCTTTCACTGTCCTGTCAGGTCACTGCGGTCCGCTGAAGGCCACCTACTCACGACTCACGATTTCATAGCGTTCCAGGCAAGTCACAGTTTGTTTACGATCACTTCTGTCACCAAAGGTGGCGGTTCCTTCCTCATTTGAGCGAAACGGAGGAGGAGAAACGGCGCTTAAGGTCACAGATGCTATTATACTTTTTATTTTACGTTATCTCTGTGTTGTGAAACATATTTTGTATTGATTTATTCTTGCACTGGAAACTAGCTGTTAGAGCGGCTGCCAATAATACGTTAACATTAGGGTTAATTTATCTCTATTTCTCACCGTGTATCACCTGCATCAACACCGCTTCCACAGGGATGCCATTGTTGTTTAGAGGAGTAAGGTCATTGTTACCAAGTTGTTAATTGTTAATCGAGTTACAGGTTGCCTGGAACGCAGCATTAAATTGTCTCCACATTAACGAACTACAACATTAAAATGCTCTCACATGTATTTGTTAGTGATAAAAACACAAGAACATCATATTCTATACAAAGAAACTGAGCCATTCTCCATGTTGAGTACTAATTACTTTTGGTACACTTCTACTCCCCACGCCCACCGACTTATTTTTGTCTTTTTTTAGGGGGGACAGGGGATCTGAAGGGGGAGACCGCAGGCTGATACCATCTGTTACACAGATTTGGTGCTAAACTGAAGTGTTTCTTACTGCTCAAGAATTTATAAAAATTGTCCCTCCAAAATAATATCACACTAAAACACCACAGCCTTGAGAAACACCACAGAAAAATCCATGCTATTTTTAAATATCCCATGGAGAGAGACTCTCACTGCAGCCTGTTCTATTTTGTTGTGAAAATGTGGGCGTGCAGCCTCGTTCTGTGGACGATAAACCAGGTGCAGACTTCCATCTGTGTCACCGCTGATGAGGAAATGCAGCGAGTGCTGGACGGAGCAGTGAGTGACAACAACCCCGCCCACATTTAAGAGGACTGTCTGAACACACCGAGAGTCTAGGTACCATGTCTGAAGGCTTACTGCTGGTTCCTGAGGTGCTGGGACTGACGGGGGTCTGGGTATCCATAGAACCCATCTTCATTCAGATATCTTGAGGTTCAAGGGACTCTGTGAAAATGGCCATGCAAGTGTTTTTCTGCCAAAATTTAGCTCAACTTTGGAGCAGTACTTCGCCTTCGTCCTGACAAGCTACCAGTATCTTCACTCTAGCTTTAACACAGCCCTCCACTCAGCCTCACAGACAGTAATGTAAGCTGAGAACTCCAGTGTCATAGACTGGAAGGGGTTAAGTGCATTTTGCTGATAATGCTTGTGCACTTTTATGTCAGTAACATTTTGAATTGAGTATTTTTAGTCTGTGGTGTTTCTTCTTTTATTCAAGTAAAGGATCTGAGTGCTTCTTCCACCACTGGTGAAACCTGATATTAATACACTGTAGCTGCACTGGAAATATATTGATGTTTCAAAATCAGAGTCAGGTACGTCTGTTGTGCTCACCTTTCCCCTCTCCACCTCTTTGGTGGTCATGACGATGACTCGTGAGTTCTCCTGAAACACCATCCTCCAGAAGTCACTGATGGTGTTCTGCAGACAGCCCTGAGTGGCGATGTAGCTCTTCTTCACCTTTGTACTGTTGCACTTTGGGTCCAGCTCAGGCTGCACACACACAAACACACACACGGTCAGCTGAGAACTGAAAACACACAACACATGGAGTCAAAACAAAAACACTGACCACACATGGAAGAATGACTGATCAACACAATTCAACATTTTCAAGTGTCAAGTACAGGATAAAAAGTGTGTGTGTATATATGTGTGTGTATGTGTTTCCCTGAGGATGAAGTGAGTTTACCATGACAGCAGATACTACCATGATGATATTGGCGTTGATGTAGTCAGAGCCTGGCTCATTTGGGTCCCTGTCATTCAGCACCACACGTGTGTGGTCGACTGGAAACAGAAACAAAAACATTTTTAAAAATCCCCTCAGGTGAAAGTGAAACGTTGTTATAGTGAGAGCCGTCGGGGTTTTTCCTCACAAGGCAGAATGTTCTTGTATCTGTTCTTGTTTTTGTTCTCTGCTCTCTGGCCCTCTTTGCGACTGTAGAGCAGTTTGCACTCTTGTTGCTGCAAGGTCTGGATGGAGAAAAGAGAGGGGAGTCAGATCTCTGCGTGACACCTTAGCGTGCAAACAAGGACAGGTGAGCTGCGGCGTGACACAGTGACAGAACCACTCACCTCAAATTCTTCCCAGAAGCCCTGTTTGACCTTGTCAGTGGCCTCCGCTAGTTTGCTCAGCTCCCGAACTCGACTTTCAATCTCTGCAGCGTTAATACGGGTAGTGTTCAGGGGCTGAGGAGGAGAGCGAGAGTCAGTACCAGAATTTACAACTCAGGAAAATGCTGCCTAGCTAACGGTAAACACGTACCTGTTTGAGCTGAAGGACAGTGCCCAGAGTTTCCACCATGGGGTTCTTTTTGTAGTGCTCTACCAGGTCGGTGAGGGAGTCAAACTTCTCCCCTCCGCCCACGTCGTACTTCAGGTCATGCTGAAGAAGAAGCAACAGCCATATGAGCGAACATGTCTCTATTTTTTAAAAAAAAATGTGCATGAACAAGAAACACAGCGACTCAGAAAAACCAGACGACACGTTTACAGGCACTGCAGCATCCTGAGTCAGGGTTCCCACACATTTTTTCCAATCAATTTTCACCCCTTTTCATAATATTTCACCCCATTTCCATCACTTTGTTAAAGTAGTTTAAAATGAGTAGGACTATATAGAGCCATACGTTATTAAACATGCACTTCTTGGGCATTTGCAGATGAGACAACTGTTAGCACTTGGAATTTTACTCGCTAGTTAGACATTTACGCCGCCATCTAGCTGCAAACGCCAACAGACCAGACTGCCACGCACAGTCATTTGGCAAAACGTCAAGGCCACGTCTCTTTTTGGGGACAGAAACTGAAGATCCTGACGTGTGTTTGGGTGTAAGTTTGACACATCTGTATGCATTTATTACTTGTTAAACAGTTAACAAGAACGTTTCCTCAGAGCACAGATGTGTGTCTGAATCTTCCACTACAGGAGCTCAATGACCTGTCACTTCAGGTGTACCCGTCTTCACAGGTTCTGCTTTTGTTTTCACTGTACTCCACTTTCAGGATGAGTTCCTGCACCTAAAGTTAGACGTGTCTCAGATGGTAATGATACTAAATCTCTCTGAATCGAAATATCAAAATGCATGTTTTGCTGCCTTCTGTTACTTTACATTTGTTGGTTTTAACTGGTGATTTTTTGCACAGTGATGAAGAGTATGCAACTAGCTTAATGACATTTCACAGTATGTATTTTCTTTCATCGTGGAAGTAAGCGAGGCAGTGTGACCAAATGACACTTTGCTATATTTTATTTTCTCCTGAAAAGGCTCAGAAATGATTGCATTCATCACACAGTCTGTTCTGCAGCAGATTTTTCTTCCCCATTGTCTGATTTAGGTCAGAATTCAGCAGACAGTTTGATGGTTCAGAGCAGAGCGAGAGCAGGACAGGCAGCTGTTAATGTGGCCTTTAGGGCAACCACCTGTCCAGAGGGACGCAGCTGGCTCTGGAGAGCTGGTCAGTGGGGTCTGTTGACCTCTTACTGCCAGTGGGGCTCTTACATTATTTAATAATACTGACTTTACATGTCAGTATGTGTTAAGATGAAAGAAAATCAACATTAGACACACTTATTCCATCGTAGTCTGTCCCACAACGGTACCTGACTATCAGACGGTGCAAGAAAATGATGACGTTTCTCTCTGGTTGTCAAACTAAGAAGCTAACTAATAAGAAGCTCCGGTTCAGTTTTAGTCAGACTATGGCTGGAATGATCTCGAATAAGAGGATGCATCACTGTGTGTAATGATCTCTCCTCTCCTTCACATGTACTTGAATTCACACAAACACAACCTCATTACTTGTCCTCCATCTTGTGCAACTCCAAATCCATTTGGAAGTCATGTTCCCATATTTACACCCCCTTTTAACCAACTGGCATGAACACAAACACACCTTCACACACAAACACACTTGACCCACAAGACAAATTTCAGCCTAGGGCGAAAACTGTGGACGCCAAAGGGTGGGGGAACTTTTCTGGACCGACTGACCAACTGACAAAGCAAACTATGGAGCTGCTAGATAAGTCTGAAAAATATTATCAAAATGTCTGGAAAAATGTTAATAAAATGTCGGAAAGAAATGTTGGTAACATGTCAGATACAATTATTAAAATGTCAGAAAAAAATGTGATAAAATGTCTCAAAAATATTAGCAAATTGTCCAAAAAAATGTCAATAAAATGTCGGAAAGAAATGGTAACATGTCAGAAAAAATGATTAAAATGTCAGAAAAAATGGTCATAAAATGTCTGAAAAATATTGTCAAAATGTCTGAAAAAATGTTAATAAAAATATCCGAAAGAAATGTTGGTAACATGTCAAAAAAAAATATCAAAATGTCTGAAAAAATGTTAATAAAAATTCTGAAAGAAGTGTGTGTAACATGTCAGAAAAAAAATATCAAAATGTCTGAAAAAATCTTGATAAAATGTCTTAAAAGTATTATCAAAATGTCCCAAAAAAAGTCAATAAAATGTCTAAAAGAAATGTTGGTAACATGTCAGAAAAAATGATTAAAATGTCAGAAAAAATGGTCATAAAATGTCAGAAAAAATCTTGATAAAATGTCTGAAAAATATTATCAAAACATCAGAAAAAATGTTAATAAAATGTCCAAAACAAAGGTTGGTAACATGTCAGAAGGGAAATTATTAAAATGTCAGAAAAATCTTGATAAAATGTCTGAAAAATATAGTCAAAATGTTCAGAAAAATGTTAATAAAATGTCCAAAAGAAATGTTGGTAACATCAGAATTTCTTTTTTAAATGTCAGAAAATATCTTTATAAAATGTCTGAAAAATATTATCAAAATGTCCCAAAAAAATCTGATAAAAATGTTGCAGCTAAAAGTTAAATATATGGAAAACTATAACATCAGTGAGTGTCCAGTAAACTAAATAAACAGCAACAAAAACATCTGGATCCTTGCAGTGACACAGCAGCTCATCTAAACATCTGTATCAGTCAGTATCACAGCATTAAAGAAATTTTAATGTCTCCATTTCTACATATTCTGATGTAACAGAGAGGACGTGCTGTAGAGAGGCAGGGAAACTTGAAGGTGCTGAGAAGCGTGTAGTTACCTGGCAGCGGATCATGACGTGAGTGACTTTGGGTTTGCTGTCACTGCTGTCCGTCTTGTCATCTCCTGTCCGCACTGACAGAACAAAATCCCCGGGGTGGCTCTGGCTCTCTCTCACCAGGAAGCTGCCGTTCTTCCCTTTCTCCGTCAGCAGCTTCTCTGCCTCCCGGCCCGACAAGTGTCCGTGGAACCATCTGGCAAAAACAACCACAACAGCGAAATATGTTTCGACTGGGTTCGACTCATGAAACTCTTTTTGCACTTGTTATTGATGAGACATAAGCAAGGATGTTTATTGTTTACAAGCACAGTTAATCAAGGGCCAAAGACAGTACAACAGCCCTACAGTTAAGTGTTTTTTTATTATCGTTACATGTTACAGCTTTTTTTTACGTGGGAGCAAGGAGCCATGTCCAATTTCTTATAAGTTTGGAGAGTGAATATAAAACTTGACTTTAATTCAGCATATCAACACCTCAGAGAAAAACTGAAGGCGCTGGTTTTAATGTCATTATGTAGCAACGAGAATGTTTTTCTGTGAGTTGCATCAGCCTCCTCGCTGCTGCAAGGAGGCAGACTCATATAATAAGTGTGTGTCTGTAAATGAACATAACAAGAAAACTAAAAGAATGTTCTCTTGCTTTCATATTAAATGCCCCAAATACAGCTAAAGCTGAGGAACTAAACTGTAGCAAAAAACTCTGAAATCTGAACATGTATATTTCTGCTCACCTCTCTGACGTTGGGTCCGCACAGTTGAGCGGATACTTGAGCTCAATGACGTCTCCGTTTTTCTCTTTCAGCTGGCCGTGATGCTCCATGTAATACTGCACCAGCTCCGCCAGAGTGGCAAACTTCTCCCCGCCATAGAGGTCGTAGTAGTCTCCTGTGTTCTGGATCTTAATGTGGGTGACAGCTCCATTTCGCCTGCAGGGGGGAAAAGTACATTCATTTAGAGAAATGCTGCCGTCAGGGGGTAAAAACATCATCATCAGGGACACATAGAAATCCAACAGGAAGCTCATGTTTCTTCAGAAATTCCAATTAACTTGCAGGGTTTAACACCGCGGTTTTCTTCGGGGTCAAGTGGGTCAGAAAACTACTTGCCTGGAGTCAGCTTTTATTCGCTCCTAAACAAACTGTTTTATGTTACAGCTGTTATCAGATAACAACTAAGACTTAAGTTAATTGTCATGTTAATTGTCAGGTTGTCAGAAAGTTGATGTGCCCATGGAAAACCCTTTTGTCCACCTTGCTCTTAAACTTTTGGAAAACTGCGCAGTATATAAGAGTTTTGGCCACATCCTCTACACCACCCAACTAACCATTTCCAGGGTAACTGAAATGCTCACTTGCACTGAAAGTCTGAAAAAATATTAATAAATCACTGAAAAAATGTCCAAAAAATATTATTAATATGTCCTAAAAAATGACAATGAAATGTCTGGAAAAAATGTTAATGAAAGGTGTGAAAATTAATAATGCCCGAAAAATGTTAAGATGAATGAAAAATATTATTTAAATGTTTAAGAAATGTCTAAAAAAAATTAAATGTCAGAAAAAATGCTGATAAAATGTCCAAAAAATATGAATAAAATGTTCGAAAAAATATATTGAAATGTAAAAAAAAAAAAAAAAAAAAAAGGGTCAGAAAATGTCAAAAAAAGTTGAAAACTTGTCCTGAAAAAATGATCAAATGTCAGAAAAAAAGTTGATAAAATGTCTGAAAATGATTAATAAAGTGTTAAAAAAATTATACTGAAATATCCAAAATAATAATAATAATAAAAAATGTCAAAAAATTGTTAATAAATTGTCTGAAAAATATTAATAAAATGTTTGAAAAATTATACTGAAATGTCCAAAAAATGTTTATAAATTGTTCTGAAAAAATGTTCAAACTCAAGCTCGAACTTCTCCTTCACTCATCTCTCTTTGCAACTCTGAACAGAGATGAGAAGGAAGGGAGATTACGTAATCTTTAGCGACCTCCATCATCTGCTTCACAAAAAACCCCAAACGTGTCTTTTATTCTTTTCTACCACCTGCTCAGTCAGGCAAGTGAGTGGCTAGATTTACTAGCCTAATGTCTGCAGGTGAGCTCCCTGCCTTCGATGGCTTTTTTTCTTCCTCTAAATGCTGAGTTTCTTTTTTATCTTAAGCATCCACTCCAGTAAGTTTCCTTGGACGCTTTTTAGAATGTTCCGCCATAGCTTCCACCATACTCCGAGCTACTGCTCCTTTGCTATGGTCTCTCCCATCCTCCCGCCCCCTTTAACTCTGGCTGGTTAACGTAAGTGCATCACTTCTGATGTGCAGGAAAGTCGCCACAACTTCAGTATACTGCAAAACTTGGAGAGCTTTCCCTGGCAGCAATAGGCTGAATCAGCATTGTGCCTTGTGTGTCACAAACATGTATTTATATGGATATACTCCAGTTTTAAATGTAGAAGACTCTAAATAAGTCAGCACTGCAGAGTCACAATGAGCTCATACTTTGACAGAAAATCACAAAAATATCTCAGTGGGCCGGTCCAACATGACACCTTATGACCTCATCTAGAGGGCCGCTTCTCAGATGAGAAGACTTCCTGATTTTATTCGTCTTATGAGACTTTGAACTGAATATCTTTGGGTTCTGAACTGTTGGTCGGACAAAACAAGCACAACAAACCCTGACCATTGCATTTGACTTTATTGTCTCTCTTGTCCCACACACGCTTTGGTGAAGCACTGATCTTCGCACTCTTTAAAAAAAATGAAAGATAAGTTGAATTTTAACTTCATTATGTGAACTGCAAATATTCTGTTTCCTCACATGGAGAAAAGAAGTGCAGAGTGTTGTTGCGATGCATTCCAGCAGCGCTACACCATATCATATACCAACGATTGATCGACTAATCAAGACAATAATCCTAATTTGCAGCCCTACTGCATCATTACAACACATTATCTTATGCTCCAGCCCTTCAGATGCAGAGTACATTTATTATGATTAAAAGAAGCTAAGTGATAGTTAAACACAGAGTCACAAGAACACTCACAACGTAAGTGCCATCTCTGTTATGTGCATGAGGTGTGAGAGACAAAATGAAAACTAAAAATATTTCAAAGGCAGAGCGATGGCGCTGACATTCAGTTTCTAACAGGAAAGCACCACATCTACGTGACACAAACCAGATATAGACAGTACGAGCTGTGTTGAGTCATCGTAGGTGACCACCAGTATCTCGGAAAATAGAAAAAGGAGAAGTTGTGGCAGATCTGAAGCTCAGCAGCATGAAACTCTGAATGACTTCTGGTTAAGTCTGGCAGAATGAGCACAAAAGGAGACAGACGTGTGCTGGTCTGAACCAGCAGGGACGAGTCTCCCTGTGGAAACGTCTCCGTTTCCACCAGAGGAGCATGACTTGTTTTGTTTCCATCTGAAGTAAATATGGTGTGAGATGAGAGACTGTGCAGCTCAAATATGAGACTGGGACAAAAATAGCATTGGCTACATCAGCTAAACTGAGTTAATGATACGTCATCTTAAAAATTTATGACTCGACAGGCCCTGAGATAAAAACCACAAACTTTTTTTTATTAGCAAAAGGCTGCTCTTCCTTCTTTGGTTAGTGCTGGTTTGCCACTGTCATTCAACAGACTGCAGGCCTAAGATGGAGCAGAACTCACTGTGGAGACCTTTTTATTAGCATTATGACAGCAACATCTAACAATGTGAATACTACAGCACATTTAAAGAACATATAACATGTCACTTTTCTGCATTAAAATGACCTAAAACACCCCATTTTAATCAAGGGGACGGTTTGTGTCATCTGATTGTTAGAAATCGACTTTCTATCCAAGTTTAAGGCACATTTTTACAATACGCTTTTTAAATCTTGGTCATTTTTAACTATATGTTTTAAGCAGATGAAGTATTTTAGATTTTGGAGGTCTGGATATAAAGTCATCAGAGACATTAGCTGAGTAACTGTTAGCAACAGCTCAGCTCCAGCCCCTGTCGTGAAAAACAGCATCAGAGAAACACCAATTTTTGACGTGAAACTGCTTCAGTCAGTGTTTTTATCAGTTTAAATCACCAGGTCTATTTGTTTTGGAGAGGAAGAGGCCTCTGCAGATAATTTGGCTCTTGATTAAAACTTCCCAAATGTCTGGATCTTAAGTTACTGGAGAAATAAGTTGAGCAACTGTTAGCAGCAGCTCGGCTCCAGCCCCCGTTGTGCCAAACAGCATCGGAAAAACCCCAATTTTTAACTTGAAACTGCTTTATTGAGTGTTTTTACTGCTTTATATCACCTGGTCTGTTTGTTTTGGAGAGGAAGAGACCTCTACAGATAATTCGGCTCCTGATTAAAACTTCCCAAATGTCTGGATCTTAAGTTATCAGAGAAAAACACGAGCACACCTCAGCAGGAGCTAGACCTGCAGCCCCTTCTAAACAAGCCAAACAACATCACAGAAACACTGATTTTTAACATGAAACTGCTTTATTCAGTGTTTTTACTGGTTTTAATCATGAGGACTGTTTGTTTTCGAGAGGAAGAGACCTCTGTGGACGATTCGGCTGAATTCTAACCAGTAGAAACTGACCACAATGACAGCATTGCTCCATCTTGTTTTTTTACATTTTGATCGAGCAGCAGAAAATTATGTTGTACTTTTACGGCCTCATTAATTGATTTTGTCGGACCCTGCAAACACAACACATTTTACCATCTTGCAGTTATGTCAAATGTGTGAGCAAACATTTGACTTTTTACAGAGCAATGTCATCATTCATGTGAAGTTTTGTCTGTGTCCACCTGATAAATGTAAGTCCAATATTTATTCTCCTTTTAGCTCCACCAACTCCTGAGTGAAACATCTGGCTATGAAGCAGCTAGTCGCTCACTATGTCTGTTTGTGAGGTCGTGTACAGCTGAATTATATAGTGATTTGATCTACTATTTTATAAAACTACTGATTAGTGCAGCAGTACATATGACAGCCAAAAGTAGGTATAATCTAACATTCACAAGTCCAACACTTTCCCATCTCACCCTGCTGATGCTTTTTTATCTTGTTGCTGGCTGTTAGTGCAAAATCCCTGTTGCTTACAATATGAATAGTAATAACTGAGTTATATGGACGGGACATTCAGTTGGTCATCTGGTCCTCGGCATGTCATAAAAACATAGTGGCCATTTTTACTGCAGTGTTTGCAAATTGATGTAAACAAAGATAAAACATAATTAGAGAACATTTATGACCTGGATTTACTTTGTGTCCGGGGTTAGTGTCTCTTTTATTACCTTTATGTTGACGTTTGGATCACGAATCACATCTTGAGAGCCCAGTACATTTATAACTTGTACTTGTTAGTGTCTATTTTATCAAAATATAAAGCTTAGTTTTGACTGTTAAATAAATTCAACACTGATACTGGTAACAACACAAACTATGAAACAGCAGCTTCTATTCAGGCCTTACAGACACACCTGCTGAAACACATGCAGTCAAGACCCATAACCAGGCCCCTACGCCTGCAGAACACTGCAAATTTTAGAAATATGAATGCTGCTTATAGAACTCAGCATGTTGTCTCAGTCTCCTCCACCTTCCTGTGCATGTGTGTGACAATCGTGTGCTGTTTTCAGTGAGCAATAAAATCAAGGTTAGTGGTGTAGTGAGAAGAAATGTCAAAAATAACATTTACTGTTAACAAACTGGCAAATAAATTTTTGTTCTCTCTACCCCATATTGAACCTTCCATTTTAATGGCAATGTGTCCCACATTTTGTTGATTGACTTTTCCAACAAATGTTTTTTCTTGAAGTATTCATGATTAAATTAAATGTCTGATTCAAAGTTTCTAAAATCTAAGTAGATCTTTAAGCCTGCTTGAGGTAATTACAGTCTTTAAATTATTGTGTGAGGTTATTTTTGTTCTGGATCACAGCTGAAAACAACTGAAAACTCCATAGATTTCGTCTGGGCCTGCACACAGCATAGAAAAGTGTCATTTTAACCATCACCTGTCAGGTACAGTCGTAAAGAGCAAGAGAAAGTTAATTCAAAACTGCAGACACAGTATCATACATCCCGTATAGTGTACGTTGTACTTACCGTACTGAGAGCGTAAAGTCTCCTGGATTGCTCTTACTAGGCCTGGCTAAAAAGCTCCCATCCACTCCACGTGTCAGCAGGAGGTTTTCAGCCTCCACACCTGTGATGTTGGGGTGAAACCACCTGAAAGGAGGAGGAAACAATCATCAGTGTCAGTGTGGAGTGCAGCGCTGTGTGCAAATAAATGTACTGCATTTCATTTCCACCGGATGATCTGAGTGTCTGTTTAGGGTGTGCCTTATTGTTATACACGATAATACGGGTTTTATTTTTAATATGATATGAAAAATTAATATCATGTTTCATATCATGACAAGCATGGCTGAAAGTGAAATTATTAGCAACTCCTTGGTGGTTCCAGTAAAAAGAGGAGCAGCTTCAGTAGTGTGGAATAAACTGTGGCGTCCTGAATGTTTTCCTTCTCTTCGCGCTCAGAGGGAACTCATTCAGCGGCTCCTCTGGCAGCAGCACAGCGTCTCTCCCTCTCCTCTCTGATTCTGTCAGAAACCTTTGGTGATGTAAACCTCCGTGAATAAACTCCATATCTGTCACAGGTTACGGCCTGATGATTAATCAGGAGGAGAAATCAGCTGTTGATTTATATATATATATATAGATCCCGGGGGACATTTTTTGTATTTGGGAGCTGTTTAAATCTGTAATTTGTGGTAGATTTTATTTAGTTGAACTATTAATATTGTGACAGAATCTGAATCTCACTCTGAGTTACTGTTGAGAAATGAGAGATCAATTTAGTTTTTACTTAAGATTTGAAGCAAACTATGAAACTCTATCACTTATTTTGACTAATTTGTCATATTGTCAAGAACATTATTATTGCAAAACTACCCTGAAATATTGTGATATTAGTTTTGTGCATGCTACGTTTTCTAATCCTGAAATGTGGCACATTTGACAGTTGCAAAAACAGAAGTTTCACCATTAGAGCAACTTTCAACTTTATTGTTCCAGAGAGGAACCTAGCCTTGAACTTCACGCATAAATAAAACACACAAAATTATTGCAAACATGAAACTCTCTACATTTCTATTTCTCTTTTTTCTGTCCTTTTCATTGAGGCTGCTTTGTGCCAAGCCTTTTGGTTCATTTCTGGGCTTCATTCAGACACAGACTCAATCAGTGTTTGCTCTGTCTTTGTTCACAACTGTCTTTACACTGCTGGCTGCCTCCCTCTGTGAATATAGTACCCCTCAGTGTTGTGTGTACAAGTAGTCTGTACTCTGTCCACGTCTTCAGTGCTTACTATTTATCTGTATTTCACTTTCTGTGTATTGTGTGCACAAAAACACAAATGCAGATTATTTCTATGTGGAAACCTAGTTGGCAGTAAACCTGATTCGTGTTGCTGAGGAGGTTCCGTAGTCTTTAACTTAGATGTATGGTTAATTTAAACCGTGTTTGTGCTTTGTTTAGCTGATATTGTCATTGTGTTGCTCCCCAATGTAACTGTACTCCTGTAACTACTTTGTGCTGTGAGTATGTGACAGATAGTAACGGTGTTTACTACCCTACACATCCTCTGACTGGGCTCTAACGTTAACTTGCCGGTGTATGCTAAATGAAGCGCTCTTTAGCTAACTAGCTATTCGGTTTTTTTCCAGAACCGTCGGCACAGTCGGTGCTTGCTCACGGACACGGCAGCATCCACACAGCTGAGTTTAGTTAAAAGTTAGCTAGCTCAGCAGCTAACACAACCAGCAGACATTGTTTTCCTTACCTCCGAGATGTCATTTTTTCGCTCCTCACTTCCTCGCTGGCAGTTAGCAGTAGCTACAATTAGCTGGCTAACGTTTCCGACCGTTTCCGCTTCAATCACCGAATAAAGTGCTTCATCGGTTCACACCCGGTCAGAACGGGCACCGAAATCCAGGCATCGAAACAAAAAAATTTTACGCGTTACAAAAAAAGTCTCTAGGCCTCGGCCCCGGAGACTTCACAGCAAGTCGATTATTGGACGTCACCAAACATGCGACAAAATAGAGGGTACGCGGATTTTTACACCCGGAGCGGCCGGTCCTCGCCGCCGCTTTGAGGCTTCTCAGTAAAGCCGCGGAGCTGAGTAGCTCGGCCCGTCCGGCGAACAGCGACACATAAATTAAAGCGTCCCATCCACTTTCTCTTCGCGCATGCGCAGTGGCAGCTTGTTTTATGATTACAGCGGCACGAGCGGTGAGCGGCAAGGAGCGCCTCCGCGGGCCGCGCCGCTGTAGCGTCAACACTGAAACATTCCGCAGCCCACCGCACAGATCACGTGACCAGACATTTAAATTCAGCCTAAAAATAAAAGGAGGAGACAAAATAAAATGTCAAAATATTTATAAAATTAAAATATTATGACAGTAAATTATGAAAATATCGAGTTAGTGTACAACTGGAGGACAAGAAAGTTTGAGATTATTCATTTAATTAAAATATTTTATTCCCAAATATCGTTTTTTGAAAACGAGACATATATTTAATTTCTAAATGAGATTTTTTTCCCCCCCTTTTTTTAATTGGAAAGGCCCTATGTCTGTATGAACATCTGTTCACCTTAATTCCTAAACGACTACTTGCATTTTGTTTTATATTAAAATTTCGGCTTGTCTTTCATTATTATTTATTTCTGCCTTGCAGTTAGCTCGGTTATACTAATACTGTAATCTGTATTTAAGTGTCATATGACGTGCCCTTTTTAACTGTAAATAAAATTCTTAAAGAAAAAAAATTAAAAAAGAGACAACCCAGAATGAGAAAAATATCATGACTGTAAATTATGAAAATATACAGATTAGTATCCAACTGGAGGACAAGAGAGCAGAGTTTGGGATTAATGATTTAACTGACTTAGCAAAATATTTTATTCCCAAATGTCGTTTTTTGAAAACTAGCCATATATTTAATTTCTAAATTAGATAATTATTTATTTATTTGTTTTTAAGCTGGAAAAGTCCTGTGTATGTATGAACATCTGTGCACCTTCCTTCCAAAATGACCACTTGAATTTTGTTTTTTATTTTTATTCTTCCTTTCATCATTATTTATTTTTGCTTTGCATTTAGCTCGGTCGTAGTGCTACCGTAATCTGTTTTTAAGTGTCTTTATTGACTTGCCTTTTTTAAATGTTAATAAAAAACTTAAGATTTTTTTTTTTTTAAAAAAGGAGACAACTCTGAAAATACAACTTACTTTAAATTCACAAATGTCTCAGCTTTAAAACAAAAAAAAACCTTTATCTTAATCTATCTATCTGACTGTTCTGCACTGATAAATGAAGTAATCAGATCATTAACTCAAGTAAAAGCATTCAAAATTTTACTTGTGTAAAAGTACAGAATGTTAGCAAAGAGCTGCAACTATCAATTACATTGTCTACCATTTTTTTTGATTAACTGATTAGTTATGTCAATAAAATGTCAGAAAAGAGTAAAAAATGTTGATCAGTGTGTCATAAAGCCCAAGATGACATCCTCAAAAGTTTTGCTCTGTCCACATCCCAAATAAATTTAGTTAACGGTCATGAAGGAGTAAAGAAAATAGAAAATTTGCACATTTAAGAAGCTGGAATCAGAGAATTTTTACATTTTATCTACTTATTTTTATCGACTAATTTAATAGTTGACAATCAATTAATTGATAAATAGTTGCAGCTCTATTATGGCATCAAAATATACTAAAGTAAAATTACAATGTTTTCAGAATGGCTCATTTTGCATTTATATACATATAAATATACCCTATTATATTACTGGTTTATAATTATTGACACATTAATGTGTTCATCACTTTAATGTTGCAGCTGGTAAATGTGAGACCAATTTTAAATCATCCATACATATTTTATTCATGTATATCACTTTGCATAGGATGCTGGGAAGCTTGTGGTGAAGTCTACTTGATATTGTAGTATCATAATATTCTTAATCAGAATCTGGAAAGTAATTAGTAACTAAAGTATTCTAATGTAGTGAGAAAGTACAATATTTAACTCTGAAATGTAACATAACAGAAAATGGAAATACTCAAGTAAATCAGACTTAAAAAGAGATTTGTCTTGGTGTTTTGGTGCATGATGTCAAATACTGTGCAAAAGTCAAGAGACATAGTGTAAAATATTAAAATGTACAATAGGAAATATATGAAAAAAATAAAAGTAATATGTAAAAGTATATCTATTTCTAAAGTGGATGAGCAGAGAGCAGAGTACCTTAAAAACATACTTAAACACAGCACTTGTAAACGTACTTTCCATCACTGCTATTAACAACTACCAGATTAAGTCATAAAACCAAGAAAAAAACTAATAAATGACCTCTTAATTCTGATTTTAACCTCAAGCACGAGTCATAAAGTCTTTAACTAGACTCTGAGGGTGTGACCTTCATCAGGATTGTTTTAACATGTGAGATTAGACACACTGTCAGCAGTTTTTATTCTCATACAGATGCTGCTTGTATCTTTAACTTGAACCACATAATCACAGTAAACTGGTGACTGTTGCAGGATGATCAGACTTTTCTTTGGCACGACATATGTAGAGTCACAGATGGAGATCTACCTGTGCAGGTTAGTCCAGGAAAGAAGCGACTACAACATCTTCCTGTTTCAAACATTGTGCAGCTCTTTTCATTTAATAACAGATATATTTTTCATATTATTCACTGTAACCATTTTCTATTTTTGTTTATAGGTCTTGACTTTTACACACGCTGAAAAGAGTCCACTGGTTCAATTAAAAAAAAAATGAGGGCAACAATTTGCATGCATCTTTTCACGTAGATCCAACTCTGGCCTTATAGAGTCCTTTATAATCTGACCAACTCAGCTCAGTACAATCAACATGATTTGCTGTGACCTCGATAAACTTCAGCTGAATCAACTTAACATTCATCCCAAAGTTGTGGCGATATTTAGTGGTCAAATTATTTTATTTAGGATGTTCTAACTTATTTATTTTAATTACACCCTAATCAAAAGTGTCAAAAATATTTCTGAGTTTGACCATCTTCTTAAAATAAGTTGTCTTGTCTGTGTTTTCCTCTTTCTTTTCTCTTACTATTCATCAGTTAAGACTTGGTGTTACAATACCTGAGGTTTCAGCACGCTTGCTGCCAGAGCAGAGGTGTTTCGGCCGTGACCACCCAGCAGACCAACCCTCCGACACATCCTCAGTTGTGCACCTCAACATCATCAGGTGTTTCGGCCTTTATCATAAGACACCCTCAGTTGAGGGGGGCCCACCACAGGCTGGGTGTGTCAGAAGGTTGGCTCCTCTGTGGTCACCTAGGGGCCCAGATGGGATCCTTTCACTTCACTACTATGTTATTGTTATGCACCAGAATGTAAAGGAAAACCATACTTGGCAATAAATCTGACGTCCATTTTATGCAACTTTACTTCTACTCCAATATTAAACTCTTTACTGCACTGCATTTGTCTGATTACAAATTTTCATCCACTTCCTGTCCAGTGAAAAACATGTCTCCTCAGATTCATGGCTCTCAGGACAGCGATGCCACAAACACATGATGATCTCATAGAAGAGTAGCTTAGAGACTGGAAGGTTTAACACCACCGCAGAGGAGGACAGAATTTGTTTGTCATGTAATTTAGGTGAAGTTGAGAATGAGGTTCGCTTCTTGTTTTACTGTCCTGTATATGAAGACATAAGGAATGTACTATCTGAGTAACATGACCTCTATCTGTGTTGATTTCTTTTGGCTGGATGACCATACAAATTTGAGTTTTGTTTCAGAAAGGGAACTTTTTATGTTGCCAAATTTCTTTGCCAGGCTTGGGAAAGAGGGCACAGTAATCTGTTTCTGGACCAAGTGGATAAATAACATGTGCTTTTGATAGTTACTGCAATGTCATTATAATGGTGTAAACCCATGAGGATGCATGACACAAATAAAAATCAGTCTTATAGAGTATGATGCACTGCTGTCGATTAAAGTACCCAACAGTAAATAAAGGCTATAAAGTAAGCACAATCTGCAACATACTAAGGATAGACCGATACATCGGCCGGCCGATATATCGGGCCGATATTTGAGTTTTTTACTTGTATCGGCATCAGGTTCGCGGGTTTATTTTTCCCTGGCATGATTTACAGACAGGCATCCACGGGCAGCTCTGTGTTGCTGAAGACCCTGCAGCGCACATGCAGCGAATCCTACTGTGTACAGTAGTTGTTGTTTTATTTATGCTTCATCTTAAATATTTGTTTATTTTATAGACATTACTGGAAGATTTAAGAGCACTGAACTCTTTTTTTTATTTGAATGTATAATAATAATAATAATAATAATAATAATATTCTACCTGTTCTACCTCAACTTTCCATCTTGTTTTAGTATTTTTTAATGTTCAATTAATGTTTCTTATTTTAAACTTGAGACCTGTAATATTTGTTATCATTTGTTATCATTGTGTCTTTTTTTTTTTTTTTTTAAGATATTTTTTGGGGCATTTTCAGCCCCTAATGGACAGGACAGACAAGCGCGAAAGGGGGGGAAAGAGAGGGAGAGACACGCAGCAAAGGGCCACAAGCTGGAGTTGAACCCGGGCCACTGTGGCAACAGCCCTGCACACGGGGCGCCCGCTCCACCACCAAGCCACCGATGATGTAATTTGATGTAAATTGAGGGAGCAAAAGCAGTATCGGCCCCAAATATTGGCTCAAGAAAATCGGCAGTTCATAATTGGTCATCGGCTAAGGGTGATGGAAAAAAATCGGTATCGCCATTGGCCCTAAAAAATCCATATCGGTCTATCCCTACAACATACACATGCATGCAGCAGGAATATTAATCAAAAAACATCAGATAGACTAGTAAACACTTACAGGGAACATTTACTGCACAATGAGCACTTTTACATTTGATAATATAAGAATATTTTACTGATAATTACTTTTTAAATGCAGCACTTTTAATTACACAGTATTTTTACAGTGTGGTATTAGCACTTTTACTGAAGTATCTGAGTACTTCCTCCAGAGGCTGATGTGATGATGAAGTGAAGTGTCTTGTAAACCCATGAGGGTTGGGCACATGTAAGCGTGCATGACACAAATAAAAATCAATCAGTCATATAGAGTATGATGCACTGCTGTAGATTAAACTACCAAACAGTGAATAAAGGAGTTAAAATGAGCACAATGCAGCAATAAAATGCTACACACACATAAATGCAGCAGGAATATTCATCCAAAAACACCAGATAGACTCATAAACACGAACAGGGAACATTTACTGCACAATGAGCACTTTGAGTACATTTTGCTAATAATACTTTCTGACTGCAGCACTTTTAATTGTAGTGGAGTATTTTTACAATGTATTATAAGTACTTTTACTTGAGTAAAGTATCTGAACACTTCCTGCAGAGGCAGATGTAATGACCTGCTCTGAGCAGCTGAAGAGTCACATTCGTTTTGACAGCCTTTGCGCCACGCATTCTTAAATTTGGCCCTCGCCGGTCGCCGTTTAAGCCTGTACGTGGCAGTCGGAGAGCCGAGGCTCCTCTCCTGCAACAATTCACTCAAACACACTGACATCCTGCTCTCGTTTAGGATACACCGGAGCGAGGACACTGTTTCTATCACCAGAGCCGTCGTGCCGCCCGCTGTGAGACCGATTCAAACATGTTCACCGTGTCGGAGCTGGTCGTCTTGCTGGCCGTCCTGTCCGCCACCGCGTCCGGCTACTTCGTTAGCATAGACGCCCATGCCGAGGAGTGCTTCTACGAGCGGGTCAACTCCGGCACAAAGATGGGCCTCATGTTCGAGGTAGCCGAGGGAGGCTTCCTGGACATCGACGTCGAGGTGAGATACTTCACTGACTTTATAAACGCAGCCTCCTGACGTGTTATTTTTAACTTTACCTGCGGCTGTGACACGTCAGGCCTGTGCTAGCTAACGTTAGCCGCCGCCGTCTGGCTACGTAACGTCAAGTCAAACTAGTTGATTGATCGCTGTTAACTCATTTAAATTTAAACATTTTAATGTCAGAGTTAAATTGTTAATATTTGGGCAGCTTTCTGTTAATCAGGCGTGTGACAGGGTTAATTGAATTATTCATAAGGAATCAGGAAGTGCGGCGTTAGCTTGATTTCCGGCTAAGTTATGCTAGCTAACGTTAACTATGGCAGCGTTTGAGCGTCATCTAACAAATAATATTTAATATCCTCTTTAAAACTTGTTGTCTGTGGAAACGATGCAGTGATTTAAGGTGCAACTGAGTGTGCTGTGTACATAGATGCTGCTGCCATATGTCACATCAGTGCTCTTCATTTTTATTTAAGATATTTCACTGCATTATACTATATTACTGTTATGGCTATTATTTTATATTATTAGATATTATAGGCTGTATCACACTGCACCATATTACATTTGATAATCTGATTTACTCCTGTAACATACTACATTATTATTGCTATTACATTGCACCTACATTACATCTTATGCCTTATTCTATCCTGTATTATACTAACTCATAGTGTACTATGTTAATTTTCTGTCTTACCACAATCAGACACTGTCTTATATTTCAATTTTGCTGTATTAATACAGACTACATTAAGTGTCATTACTTCACCACTATTTATATCAAAGACCTGACTGATACTGGATTTTTGGGGCCGATGCAGATACCAATATTACATGGTAAACAATGCCAACATTGATCCAGCAGTTGAGATTATATATACACACTAAAACATTTTTTTGCCATCAAACACTTGTGGCAGAGATATATAATGCAGGCAGGAAATTTTACAGTTTAACATTAAACTTTACTGTTAAAAATGCCGACTGTGCACAGAAACAGAAAACTTATGTGATTTGAATTATTATAAGTCATCCCAAGCATCTTTTTCTGCATTATGTTCTTTAATAAAAGAATAAAGGTTTCATATTGGTGCATATCTGACAACATATATATGCTGATACCGGTATCAGAAATACTTAATTGATCCCTGAGGGAAAATTGTGATTCGTTACAGTCGCTCTGATGTAAAGAATAGAGAATTACAAGAAGTAAGATTAAGAGTATGAAATATAAGTATGTAAATATAAAGAAGTCCAGTATTGTCATTGCACCGGTACAGTGACATTTTTAAAAGCTACAACTGTACACAGTGCAAGTTAAAAAGGTACAAACCCGTGACAACACAGAAAAATACCTCAGTCACATCACTAAAAATAGAATAAAGAATAATCTATATTAAGAGGCAGATGTTATTGCAACAAAGTGATGAGATTAATTGAACTAAGTAAAAATGTGCATTATGCTACAATGTTAAACGCTAGTACTTAAGATATTAAGAATAAATGTATATCTTCACTGTGATGAGTCTACGTGTGTATAAATAATCAAATATGTGCAGTGTGCTACATTACACTGTGTAAACTAGTGTTACAATCAGAAATATAAAATATGTTCTTTGCTACAGTCGTTATTCAACATATAAGAACATGACTGGGAATTAACGCGAGCATTTACAGTTATTTATCAGTGATAGGCCAATATTGACTGATTTTATTGGCTCCAGTATATTTTATTCTCTGCAGTGTTTCCATGACTCACTGCTACTAGTCGTACCTCGTCACTACACCACGCTCTGTTTATGGTTCATACTTTTTCAGTTCTTATATGATATGTGTATACCTCTTATTTTATTTTTTATTTCTGTTTAACAGCATTTATTTCTGTCTTTGAGTCTTTTGTCTGCTGCAGCACCTGAATTTCCCCTCTGGAATCAATACAGGCTCCAGCTTACGGTACCTTTCTGCAGCAGTGCTCTTTATGCATGTGTGTTTCTCGTGTCCTTCCCAGATAACGGGGCCTGACGGTAAGCAGATTTACAAAGGCGACAGAGAGTCCAGCGGGAAATACTCTGTGGCGGCGCACATGGACGGAACCTACAAGTTCTGCTTCAGCAACAAGATGTCCACCATGACACCCAAGATCGTCATGTTCACGATTGATATCGGAGAAGCACCCAAAGGCCAGGACATGGAGACGGAAGGTATGTAAGCGGTGTATGTGATGAGTGGGACGCTAAGAAATACTATATCCCTTGTACTTCAGCCTTTTTCTGTCAGGACCATGCAGAGTACAAACGAGTTGTTCTCTCTGTGTTCTGCTGATCTTGTGTCATTGTGTGTGATAGTTTCTTTCCCCTTTTGACTTCATTTCGGACACTCTGTTCCTCTTCGTAGGTGGAGACAGCTGGGATGGTAGGGCGCAGGGCGAAACTGCTGCTGTGACATAGACTTTTTGAGTTTGTGATGCACTGTAGAGCTTTCTCTAACCAGTGTTGTTTCCATTGTTTAAACTAATATTGTGCATTCCTACAAAACATAGGAGGCTGTGATGTTTGTGAATGGTCTGACGACTTGCACAGTGAGAATGTTTAGGGTCTACTAATGTCGCAGGTGATGAGACGGCATCACCTGCGACATGCACAGTTGTTTAAGTGTTATGCATGTGTTGCATACCTCCATGCATGTTTTTTTTTTTTTTTTTTTGTGCACATCAAGTGTGTTTCGGCCTGTTATTGATGATTACTCATGTCTGTTTTTTTAGCCCACCAAAACAAGCTGGAGGAGATGATCAACGAGCTGGCAGTTGCCATGACAGCTGTAAAGCACGAGCAGGAGTACATGGAGGTTCGCGAGAGGATACACAGAGCAAGTGAGTTCAAAGCCAATAAGAACGTGTCCCAAAGGTTATTTTGTTTGAGTGGAAGTTCTCAAACTCTCTTCTTCTTCTGTTTCCAGTCAACGACAACACAAACAGCAGAGTGGTGCTGTGGTCGTTCTTCGAGGCTCTGGTTCTGGTGGCAATGACACTTGGACAGATTTACTACCTGAAGAGATTTTTCGAAGTACGGCGGGTGGTTTAGTGCGACTTTAAACGATCCCTCTGTGTCCTCCACTGATCTCTCCAACACCAAGACAGTTATTTACACTCTGGAAATGAGACTGGCAGATTTGAGTAAAGCCCACATTATGATTGGATCTCAGATGTTTTGTTCTCCTGTTACCTGTTTGGTTCCTTCTTTATAACTGTAATTAGTGTTTGTTTGGAGCGAATGGCCAAAATATTCTGGGTTAGATGTCAGTTTGATTAGTTTCTTTTTTTGTTGAGTTTTTTTTTTTTTTTTGTCCAATATTGTTTGATAATTAATTGCCAGTACAGTTTTGCCTGTGTGAGTGCCTGCGAGGCTCATAAATTTAAGTAAAGGTAGTGACGTGAAAAAGACTTAGAATGCACATATATGAGCAGGCATGTGTGGAGTCTCCACAGGAGGATGTAAAGATTTAAACGGGACCCTTTAAGTGATAAAACAACAAACATGAAAACAGAATGCATTTCATTTCTTTTTGTCTGAGATGCAGGAAGTTTTGTTTCCAGTGTCGAAGCCAAGTCAGACAATGTAAAGGCAGATATGTGATATCTGTGCATCGTGTCTATGCTCTAAAACAACAAATTGCACTCCTGATGAATGCATCTAAATAACCGAAGGATTTACACTGCAGCTGGTCTTTAAGGGAAACTGTACAGCTTCTAGCTCTGTCTGTTGATTCATAGCGATCCATGCCACGGGGAGGGGGCTTCAGTGGACATCTTTTGCAGGGAAACAGCGCGACTCCCTACGTAGTTCAGAAAAAACAGGCGAGTGGTTTCTTTGCCTAAGAGTTCACACCTTGATTTAATTTTTAAACACTTAAATTTCCACTTTAGCTGTAAGATCTGAAAGCGCTGAGGTTGGATTTTAAACTGAACTACTTGGAGTGAAACTCCAAAGCAAAGTGTAGAGAAATACTGATGTTACATGTTGATTGAGGCGGGGTGGGTGTGTGGGTGGGCGGGGGGGTCTGACACCTAATGACTGCTGTGTGCTTTAGTTGCTTCTACTATAGTTCTTTTGTTGGGGCTCGGGATTTTAAATTATGATTGTATACAATTTTGAACTGTTTGTTTTTTCCTGGAGCACACCCTGTAACACGCAACAGTTTGGATGATGCCTTTCAAAATTAAAGTCTTTTACCTGTTTCCTCCCCCGTCGATGTAAGAAAACAAAGAAACGTCCGAGGCTTCACACCGAGCACACAGCTGCACCATCGTTGAGTGTTGCGTGTCGCAGAGTGTGCTCCAGTTTTGTATTAAAAACAATCTTTGGTGAGCTCTGGCAGGTAAACTGCTCTGTACACAGTCTCTCCTTTTTGTGATTACAACAAACTAAATCTGATAATATGGATCTGTACAAATGTAGAATGGTTGTCTGTGGAAAAAGCCCCAGGTTTCATAATAAAGCCAATATTCTGTACAATTACTCTGATGTCTCTTTAAACAGGATGTTATGTCTTTATATGGAGAAACTTTGACTCTAATTGAATTGTCTTTAAACAGAGTGGAGCTCAAGACCAGGAGGTAACGTGGAATTAAAAGTTTTCACAGGTGACAGTAGTGTCTGTAAAGAATATTAACACTGGAAAGCCTCGCAGTAACAGCGGAGACTGAGGGATCTGATCCGGAGTTAATTCGTTTCACTTGTTTTTCCTGCTCTGACGAATCAGAATGTCTGAAAGGTCCAAGAATCTGACTCGACTTGTTAAAGATGAGCGCGGTGATCATGTTAATGACACTACAGGAGCACACTCACACAAACTTGTGTTCCACCTTAAACCTCCTTGATAATACTCATCTACTATTATACAGTAAGTAATCTTTTGAAGGCAGGATTTTAACTAGTTAACTTCAGTAAAATAGCTGCAGTGGTGGAAAGCAACTTTTACTCGAGCTCTGTACACAAGCACAGTTTTGTCATCTTCTTTATGCTTATACTTCACATTTCAGACAGAAATATTGCGCTTTTTACTCCACTACATTTATGTGGCAACTTACAAGTCACGTTGCACTTTCTACATCAAGATTCTACATCCAAAACATGAAATCAACTTATAAATTATGATGCATTATTAAAGGATAAATGGCCCGTAACTGTAAAGTGGATAAAGCTGACTAATGACGAATAAAATGCTGCTCAATATATTAGTGATAATATGTCACTCTGAAATTAAAGATTTATTAAATTAAACCCAACACAACAATATAAAACCCATTTCGATTCCCCCCGTCAGGTCAGTGTGTATCAGCTATTGAAAAAAAAATAAAATAAAATAGAAATTTGGGGAGTGCAATGAGTTAAAACTAGACAAAAACAAAAATGTGTTTTTTTGTTTATTCAAAAAGCCAAGAAAGAAGACAAATATATTTTAATATAATGATAGTGGCAAATGTTTCATTGATAAATGTAAATTTAGCAATAAAACCCACATTTTCTCGTTTTCCTGAAGGATGTTGGACAATATGTTTGACCACTTTTTAATTCGATCAACTAAAAGGCAATTCAGACACCCCACCTCTGTGTGTATTATGATATCTTCCTCTCCCCTGGCTCTTTTGTTACTCTTTCATTTGTACAATATCTCCTGTATAGGCCACTGACTCTGTATGATGTTCTTTCGTTCAATAAAATAAAATAAAATACCCAAAAGTAACATTAAAGAATAAAAAGCAATAACTTGTACTCAGAGCCATTTAATTTAATCTCTCTAAACGGCTCTGCTTTTACTTAAATTAAAAAAAAAATGGAAATAAAATACTCAAACGTAGCTTTTTTTTGCACCATAGCTGTATATACTCCAGTTAAAATTAATTAAAAATGAATTTAATAAAAAAGAAAGGGGAAAATAAATGAAGTACGCGGAACGATACTCGTGACAGCGCTTCAGTTCCCACCCGGCGTGTAAACATCGACGCACCCGGAAACAGAAACAACGTGGGGAGCGAGCGGAGCGGCGGCTAACACCGTTAGCTTCAAACTGAGTTTAATGTTAAATATCCAGCATGGAGAACACGACAGACGGCACGTGGGACAGTTTACCTGTCAAACTAAACGACGGGATTTTACAGACGCTGCGGGAAGTGAAGTTCACGTACATGACACCTGTTCAGGTAACAACAACACTTTATACCTGCCTCTGTGTAACACACCTGGTCATGAACGCATCATCTGATACATTACTGTTGTTCCTCTCCAGTCTGCCTGTATCCCGCTGTTCATGAGCAACAAAGATGTGGCTGCTGAGGCGGTGAGTGTAACGGAGTACATTTACTCAAGTACTGAGCTGCAGTACAATTTAGAGGAGTAGTATTTTAATGTCATGCTGCTGTATACCAACACTTGACTACAGTCCAGAGAGATGTACTGCACTTTCTACTGCACAACATGTTTCTGACAATATTAAACACCAGTTACTTTACAGATTCAGATTAATTAGATTATTATTACAGCAGTATCTTAAGTAGTTAACATTAGCTCCACTTTTACAAGCTGCAGTAAACCAGTAATACATATATTACTCTGAGATGGGCCGTTCTGTACATCTAGTATTTTTAATTTTGGTACTTAAACAATATTTTGATGCTCTTACTTTAACTAAAGATTTTGTATGCAGGACTTTTACTTGTAACAGAGTATTTCTGCGATTCAGCATTGCTACTCTCACTGAAGAGTAAAATATTTTAAGGAACGGTGTGGAAGATTTAGGGGGATTTAGTGGTGTCTTGCAGTGAGGACTGCAGATTGCAACCAGCTGAAACGTCTGCTGGGTAGAATTCCTTCAGAGTTCATTGTTCAGGAGCTGGATTATCCACAGAGGAATCTTCCTCTCCGATATAAAACAGAGCAGGTGATTTAAACTGCTAAAACACTGAATAAAGACAGTTCATGTAAAAACAAAAAAAAATGAGTGTTTTTCTGACACTGTGTGCCAGTGTTTGGTTTGTCCGTTCTGGGCTACTGTAGAAACATGGCAGTGAACATGGCGATCTCTGTAGACGAGGACCTGCTCCCTGTGTACAAACGACTCATTCTGAGGTAACGAAAACACAACAATTATTATTTTCAGGTGATTAGTACTTACGGTGATAAGTACTTGTTTCATCTCTGAATTTAACCAGTTAACCATAACTACCAGTTACTCCTGTTAACTGGTTTATTTATAGTGGCTGAGAAACACACTGGTGCCACTTTCTAATAAATATCAGAAGTTTATATGCTAATGGCTTAAAAAATCATTTTACTATGTGTTAGCATCAGTTATAAAACACTGATGTTAGGAGCAGGTTTTGGGTTGCCAGGTTGTGGAAAATCCTCCTGCAGCATGACAGTATTGTTAGCCAGCTCTTTCATTCATCACCACTCCAACAGACTGTGTCATCATCCATGAGGGCTGCACAATTAATCAAAATATTATCAAAATCACAGCATGTCAGGTAATGTGCATGTTTGGTGCAGACTCCAGCAGCAATCACATCATCATGATTTTTATTTATTTATTTTTTCAGTGAAAATGAAATGCAGAAATCACCATTCTAACTAATACTGCAATATGTCGAAATAATTGCAATATGATTTTTTTGCCCTGCATATTTCGCAGCCCTACTATCAATTAATCTAGTGATTATTTTCTTGATTAATAATTTATCTATTAAATGTCAGAAAATAGTGAAAACACACCTCCTCAAAGCTCAAGATGAGCTTGGTTTAATCAGCCAACAGTCTGAAACCCAAGAATATTAAGTTTACTATCATTTATACGGCGTCACAAAGAAGGTGGAACCAGCAAATGTTTGTTATTCTTACTTCAAATATCGACTGTCAAAATAGCGGCCAGTTAATTTTCTTTGGGTCGACTGATTGATTCAGTCGGTACCTACCTTGTGTGATATGGATCCAGAACATCTCCTCCATCATTTCCTGTGCAGCTCACTGACTGTCGTATCACTGTAGGTGACTGGCAGCGGAAAGACGCTCGCTTTTGTGATTCCCATCATCGAGCTGCTGCTCAAGAGAGAAGAGAAGCTGAAGAAGATGCAGGTGAGGATGATGATGCAGACATATTTATCTTCCACCTCAGAGTGTTTCTGTGGATGTTCAGAGACTCTGTTAAAGCTGATGTCTCCTGCAGGTTGGAGCTCTGGTGATCACTCCCACAAGAGAACTGGCTCTTCAGATCAGTGAAGTGATGGAGCAGTTCCTGCAGAAGTTTCCACAGTTTACGTGAGTACAGGTGGTGCAGTTTGACCTCTTAATGTGGAAAGAACATCAGCACCCTCGTCTGATTTTCTGTGAACTAATCAGGGCTGATTATTTTTATTTCATTCGTATTCATTAATGCTTCATGTGTGTTTGTTTTCCAGGCAGATTTTACTGATCGGTGGCAGCAACCCCATCGAGGATGTGGAGAAGTTCAAAGAGAAAGGGTACGCACCAGATATAATGTGTTTGTTAGTGAGCTTTAGAGGTGGTTGTAGGCAGAGCTCGACAAGATGTTTCCCTGTTTCCAGCTTTTATGCTAAGCTAAGCTAAGAGGGACAGCTCTCATTTAACTCTCAGCAACAAAGTGACTAAGTGTGCACCTTAGGTTTAACCTTAATATTTAAAGGACTTAAAAAGGACTGTATGTGAAAGCAGCCTAAATAAACTTTATTTCCAGAGGCAATGAGCAGGGTCAGTGACAGTGCAGAGGGGAGAGTATAAGGAGTAATGCACATTAACGTGAGGCAGGAAATGGCTGGAGAGTTGCAGCAAAGGAGACTTGCCTTAAGTTTTGTTGAGGCAGTCCACAGCTACGTCCGAACAGGTCGCTGAATAAGATTCATCCAAACAGCTCCAGGGATCAGCAGACATGTTGCCCGGGAAGTCCAGGACACACAGCTGGTTGTTGGAACAACTTTCACTCTGTTTACTTTTATATACACGTGTGAAGAAGACCAGAAGCTGGATCAAAGGTTGAGCTCACGTCACTTCCTCTCTGTGTTCTCCTCCATGCTGCCTCTGTTAGTTGTTTCCCTTGTTTCCTTGTTCCCTTCCCTTGTTTCCCATCCCCTCCTGCTACAAGCTTCAAACTATTATTGTCAAAATAATTTCAGGTGGCTTTTTTTTCTTTATTAGGCAGCGTACACACAAGACAGCTGACATGTAGGGGGTGAAATGCAGCAAAGACCCGTTACAATTACATGATCAGTTTCTGAGACCCCTGGGCCTTCAGGACGAGTGTGACATCTGTGTGTGTTTCAGGGCCAACATTGTGATCGCGACACCGGGGCGTCTGGAGGACATGTTCAGGAGGAAGTCAGACGGTCTGGACTTGGCGAGCTCAGTCAAGAGTCTCGATGTGCTGGTCCTCGATGAGGCTGACAGACTGCTGGACATGGGCTTCGAGGCCAGGTACGAGTCAAAGTGAACTTATGTTGTTAAAGGAGAAGAAACGAGTCCTGCAGCATTTCTTTAAATAGATAAACATGTATTTTATACTCTGAAGGTGTCACTAACAGATTCTCTGTCTCTGTGTGTGCAGTCTGAACACCATCCTGGGCTACCTCCCCAAACAGAGGCGCACAGGCCTGTTTTCAGCCACTCAGACTCAGGAGCTGGAGAAGCTGGTGAGGGCCGGCCTCAGGAACCCTGTACGCATCACTGTCAAAGAGAAAGGCGTCGCTGCCACCGCCGTCCAGAAGACTCCCTCCAGACTCTCCAACTACTACACTGTGAGTCACACACACACACACACACACACACACACACACACACACACACACACAGTTTCACATCAGTCATCCTAAAATCAAAATGTAATAGTGACCACATGAATTCTTATGTCATCATTTCAGATGTGTCGATCAGAGGATAAGTTCAACAACCTGGTGGCGTTTCTACGGCAACGCAAGCAGGAGAAGCATCTGGTCTTCTTCAGGTAAGTTGAACTGGGCAGACGCTAGTCTGGGGCCGTTAGTGGCCGTTTTGGTAAGGAAACAGAACCAGGGCGAGTGAGACAGGATCTGGAATTCGATGGATGTGCCTTTCCGTAAAAATAAAAGCACCAAGCTAATAAAAATGCGGTGAAACTTTTAATTTAAAGAATATAGTTTACAAGAAAAGCCCCAAGCCATTAAGTTAATCGATTTTCTTACACCCCTCATCACCCCAAATCGATGGTGCGCCAGAATTTAAAGTTTTACTATGGTGAACACTTTTAGTTTGGTGAATTTGGTGAATACCGTATCCGCTCCCTAGACCGGAACCAGAATCCAGACAAAATTCAGAGTGAATAGACACCAGGCTCTTAGCTTGAAGAGCCTGGTGACGCGAGGCTAGGCAGACGCTGTGCAATTTATTAATCTTGTACATTGTGTTAACTCACACGGCATGTTTTAATCTGGCTCTGGTTCACATCAATAACGCCAACTACGATGTCAGCCCGACGCCACTTATCTTAAAGTTTAAAATGTTTTCTGTCCCTTGGTGTGAAGTTATTGACTGACATGACTTGTTCTTGTCTGATCATCAGTACGTGTGCGTGTGTGGAGTACTACGGTCGAGCTCTGGAGACTCTGATCAAGAAGGTCACCGTCTGCTGCATCCACGGCAAGATGAAGAACAAACGCAACAAGATCTTTGCAGACTTCAGGGCCCTGAAAAGGTGAAACTGTGTGGACCACGTACAGCCACAACCAATCATCACTCTGTGACTTGTATGTCATTTCAAATCCTTGTATTGTGCTGCAGTGGGATCTTGGTGTGCACAGATGTCATGGCCAGAGGTATTGATATCCCTGATGTGAACTGGGTGCTGCAGTACGATCCTCCCAGCAGTGCCAGGTGAGCGTAGCCCCTGAAGTCATTATTTGGTGTGACGCAGACTTTTTAAACTTCAAGACTGCACAGTGAACAAGGGTTTATGATTTAGACTTTTACAGTTGCTAAGCTATATTTCTTTTTTTTTTTGTCTTTGTCTCAGTGCCTTCGTACATCGATGTGGACGCACAGCACGAATCGGCAATCAGGGCAACGCTCTTGTCTTCCTGCTGCCGATGGAGGAGTCCTATGTCAACTTTCTGTCCATCAACCAGAAAGTGAGTTTATCTAAAACATGAGTTTGGAATCGTCACGTTTTGCACTTATAATCTATTATAAAATATATAAAGGCTATAGAGGACATGATACACATGATCTGATTGTTATAAATGACAGAATATGCGTCCCATGCTTCCACATGTTTGTCAGCTGTGTATCAAGGAGATGAGCAGACAGAGACAGAGCCCTACATGTGACTTAAACAGAGCAGAGAGCAGAATCGCTCGCTGACCGGTGCGTAGAGGTTAAAATAAAGTAGATTTTATATTTCAGACATCTGTTTGGATCTGTGGCTCAACAGCATTCAGTGACTTCTACGACTTAAATGTTGTAAATTTAAAGTCACTGAAATGCTGTTGAAACACGTTCAGACGACACGCAGCCGAAGACTTGCTTTTATTCCACAGCTGAAGCACCATCCTGCTCACTCAGAAATATTAACTTATAATCTCAAATATTAGGGATTATGTTCCATCAGTGCGATTGTAAGAGCCACAAGTGAGAATTTAAGTTAACTTAAATATTATGCATAATTCATAATTTTGTGTAATTTAATGTATATAAGAGATAAATAATGTTAAAAGGTTAAAAACAAACTCATATTGATTATGTAATATATTATGCTCCCTTCCACAAAACTCGCCTATGGCACCTTTTAATTTAGTGAGTCATGTGCGCAGTTGAGTGAAGACAGAGCTGCAGCAGGCATGGGAGCATACAGTAATGTAATTTGAACTTTATTTTTTCATTAAACATTTTTAAACTGGAAAACATCTCCTGTCATTCGCGTCAGATTGAAGTTACTGTGCCCAACAGCTCGTGAAGTTGCTCTTTGACATCCAGAAGGAACGCCACTACAGCGACCATTATTCATTCACACCTATTTCTAAAGTTTAAAATGAGATTACACATTATGCACGATAAAATAATTTAGTGGAAGTTGCTCTTACAGACTGACAGCTGTGTAAAGAGTCAGAAACACTTACCTATTAAATATCAAGAACTTCCACTCGTGAAAAGGACATGCAGAGGATTTATTCTGATCAGGGGTAGCTTAAAGTCAGAACCCATCGGCTATCGTCTGATGACGATAAAGCAGAAATATGCAGATCTGTTGATAGATATTAGGGGCAACTTGATGCTAAGTGAGGGCAAAAACCACTGTCAAAAGAAGTGACTGACAGCAGATAAATGTGGTAACTTTAGATCTACCTGAGTAACAAACTAATATCCAACTAAGACTTTGATTCTGACACAGTAGTCCACCGCTAATCAACGCGTGTCAATGTGCACTTTGATACAGACTGAATCAGCGTGTCTGGGTCTGTCAGAGGGAGGAGACGGAGACAAACTCGGGTTTGTTGAAGGAAGTTTAAGTCACCTCTCTTGGGTCGTCTGGGTGAGGGTGTCTGATGTTCAAAAAGACCCGAAACATCCGATGACCCAGGATACGTCACTGGCGTCACTGCATCCCTGAGCATCCACAGGATGTATTCTGTAAGCTGGAACTGACAACACAGAGTTTCCCTCATCTCAGCGTTAACTTACTCAGAGTTGTCACTAAACCTGCTTTCTGAAACATGTTGCAACGCCATCATGCAGAAACGTGTCAGCTCACATGGGAAAATGTCAGAAGGGCTATGGAAAATACACACTTTGATTAAAATGAGAATTTGAGGGATTTAAATACCACTGCTCCAAAAAATAAAAGTAAAATAGGTAAATAAAAAATGGACCCGCCCTCTGAAGACGTTAAAGACACAGGAATGTTCACCACATAAGTTTAAAGGTCATTATTTACTGACTGCTACTGATAATATTGTTAGATTTGTTACTCAGTGGAAAGAGATTTGGTTGAAACTCATGACCTGTCTTTTGTCATTTGGTCAGTGCCCACTGGAGAAGATGGTCCTCACAGGTGAAGTCGTGGACGTGCTGCCCAAAGTGCAGGCCATGGCTCTGGCAGACCGAGCCATGTTTGACAGAGGCATGAGAGCCTTCGTGTCGTACGTCCAGGCCTACGCCAAACACGAGTGCAGCCTCATCTTCAGGATCAAAGGTGAAAACTAACCCTTACATCTTTGATCCTTTTCTCCAGTGTGAATAAAGCACAGACATAATATGTGTATTTCTTTGTCTAGATCTGGACTTTGCCTCCTTGGCCCGCGGCTTCGCCCTCCTGCGCCTGCCGAAGATGCCCGAGCTGAAGGGGAAGAAGTTCCCTGATTTCATCGAGACGACGGTGGACACAGAAACCATCCGCTACAAGGACAAGCACAGGGAGAAACAGAGGCAGAAGATGCTGGCCGAGCTGAAAGAACAAGACAAGACGCCCTTACCCAGAAAGACCTTCATCAAGAACAAGGCCTGGTCCAAGCAGAAGCTCAAGAAGGAGCGCAGGAGGAAGAGGTCGGCCAAGAGGAAGCACGAAGAGGTATTTACACTTCAGATCGTTTGATAAGTGCAGCAGTGGGCCGGATTTATTTACAGCTCTCTTATTATATCTTGTGTGTGTCTGCAGGGCTCTGATGTGGACGACGAGGACATGAAGGAGCTTTTAAATGACACTCGCCTCCTCAAGAAACTAAAGAAGGGGCAGATCAGCGAGGAGGACTTTGAGAAACAAATAATGAGTGGACCAAAATACAAAACAGAAGGGCTGTCGCTGGACGGCTCGGGGGATGAAGAGGTGTGATCAGCTGTGTTCAACTTGTACAATTTAATAAAACCTTTGACATTTGTTTACCTTTTGAGAAATGGATTTTATTGAGAGTTATAAATAAAGTTTGATGAGTTCGTCGCTGACAGCCGACGGGGTGAGGACTCCCAGGTCAGTGAAGAGGAGGGTGATGAGGGATGGAGGCGTGTAGTCGATCATCGGATGCTCCTCTGACAGGTTCTGTACCGTCTTCAGGGTGTCGGCTTTGTACTGTGGAGGAGGCGAGGAGAAGACGACTGGTGAAGAAATACTTTGACAAATAAAAGGAGCCTGGACGTGAAATTCTTTGCCGACATACCTTAAATTTATCGGGCACGTCCTGCTGGTTGAGTGGGTAGAGACGGACAAATTTGAAACTCTCTGCCACGACGTAGAAAGGCTTGTTGTGAGCTTTAGAGCACAGGGCCATCTGGTAAGTGCCGATCTGCAACAGCAAAGGTCAAACATTGAAATGTCTGTGTCACAAATAGCACAGTACAGTTTACTCAAGTACTGAAAGTCTGGTACTTTTAACCTTGACACTATTCTCCCATGTTTTTGTTTGTAAGCCGCGAAACAGGCTGTAAAGTAACCACTTTACAAAGTACGTCCACTGACAGTGTTTGTTTTTGTCACTGACAGGCTCAGATTGTTATTCTAAGTGTCTGACAACATTATGAAAGGATCCCTACAGAGATAGAGCTTTGTGTTAAAGAGTAAGATCCTTTTTGTTTAACCAGAAACAGCCCTGAAATCACCATCACCAAACCCACCAGACTAAATTTAAATAAACAGTCATTTAATCATTAAACACACTTCATTCAAACTCACAGAAACCATCTTGGTTCGTCTTTCCACTGTTCCAACAATCACCAGCTCTGGTTTGGTTGAAATTAACCCTTAATTCACCAGTTAGATGTGACAATATGCTGCCTCTATACACACACTAACATGACTGTTGATGACTGTTTGTTCTCTACTGGTTATGTCAAGGTGCTGAATGCCTGATTTTACATAGAATTGCTTGGTTTCTCCCAATAAATCATGCTATATCACCTGTTTTGGTGTGCATTAATTAATCACCGCAAGAGTTCTAAATATTTTTGAACTTAGGAATGATTCTCTGTCGTGATTAGCACGTACAAACAGCTGTTTGTGGCTTTCATCTCCGTCTATCTTTATAACAAAAAGTCAGAATTTCTGTTTATAACCACAGAAAGCAAGCAGGAACCAAGCTATTCTTGCCGCTCCATTTCAGCACTGAGGACATTGCTGCTGTCTTCAAACACACAACAAACAGCACTCGACAGAATACATCCTATTATAACAAAAGTTGTGTTTCACGTCTTTTGTCTGGTGTGTAAAAAATGAGAATGTGGATCAATAAACAGAAAAAGCTCTATCTCTGTAGGGATCCTTTCATAATGTTATCAGACACTTAGAATAACAATCTGAGCCTGTCAGTGACAAACACATTTAGTGGACGTACACTGACGGTGCGGATATGTCTGAGTGGTTACACTGCAGGCTGTTTCACTGCTGCTGGCTGCAGCTCTCTCTCAAAACTGCGCCAGATTCAAAAATGGTCGTCTACGTTTGTCATTTAGACTCAAAAACATGGTATAACAGGGTCCAGGTTAAAAAATACACAAGTTACCTTTTAAATTTCCAGAGAACCCGTTTGTTCTGGTGATGTCAGGCTGGTAATTAGTGCAGCTGTACTTGAATATTTTTTATTTAGCGCTACTTTACACTTTTACGTTCACTACATTTATCAGACACAAGCAAGCATTTTCTGGTTTAAAAACCGTCTAACAGCGTCTACATGAAGACCTGACGTCTAGGCTAAATCACGGCTGAATTTGGGCTGTCAGTGAAAATTTGGTAGACGTCTAACCATAGCCAAAGTGTAGACGTCATCCATTATACGGCTATGTACAAACCATGTCCAAAAAAAGGAGATAAACATATTTTAATTACTGTTGACTCTCCATATGTGATTGAATATCATACCGCACGCCATCTGCAATGGCGAAAATTACATTTAATCAATTTCAAAATTAAATCGGCTAGATTTGGGTTACATGTAGCTAGACTAAATCGGAGCTAAATATAGCCAATACGTTTAAATCACGACTATTGCTTGCTGGGGTGAGTCCACGCAAATAAACAATCTCCATGGCAACTTGCTGTAAACTCTCTTTCAATGCAGTAAATGAGTTAATGTTTTTCCTTAACAAAGGAAACCTTGTAAGGGATTCTGTGCAACCGTGTGAGTCCCTCAGCTAAGGAGGAATTAAGCCTTAAGTGACATACTTATGGAGAAGGTGTTTTGTGCAACCAGTCCCAGGACTTTAACTTGTGACAGAGTATTTTCACACGGTGGTACTGTAGTACTTTTACTTAAATGATCTGAAGGCTTCTCCCACCACTAATAAAGAGGCCCTTTATCACAGAGCATGATGAGCTGGTCATCTTTGGACTCAATATTGTCAGACTCACGACAGAGGCTTTGAAACAATAGTCTTAAACATTGATGCAGCAGAAACAGAGAAACCGTCTTTTGGTGACACTGACGCTTCACTGACACTCACCTTGTTGATGATGCCTCCGCTCTCGACGACTCCCTCTGCACCAACGATAACCAGGTCTACTTTCTCTAAGACGTACCTGAGGAATATAATTAAAACACAGTGTTTAAATGTTCATGCTCTCAACGTATGACAGTGTTTTATATCGTGATAATAAATATATTTACCCCACAGCTGCATCCAGGACTACAGTTACTGGCACATTGAGTTTTCTCAGAGCGTCTGCCATCTGCCGCCTGAAGAAAGAAAGGGGGAAACAAATCTGATTCAATCAGTGTGTGTGTGTCTGTGTGTGTCCTTCAGAATAAAACCCAATTTACTGACACACACTGCTCGCTCACCCGGCTGAGTCAGGCTGCGATTCAGTCACGTAGACAGAGAAGCGTTTCTTCTCATCTACAGCTTTTTCCAGAACCCGGAGGACGACTCTGGAGTACGAGTGAGTCAGGATTTTCTGTCAGAGGAACATGTTGAAGACGAGGAGGGTAACATTAGTCAGTGAGGAGCCTGAATACTGTGTGTGCACAAACAGTGTACTGTATGTCTGCTTATATCTGAGCTGCACTGTCCAAATCCTACCAACTCACAGCTACGTGTCTTTCTGGAGGACGACGACCTTCAGTCACAGAGTTACGTGTTAGACCTGCTCATAGTTAAAGTTCTTAAATGTCACGTGCACAACAGTTACAGTGACGCAGGCGTTGGCACGTCTTCCCCAGAAGATCTATACAATCAGCACAGTTTGAGATTAGAGTCAATTCAGTATCTGACCAAATGTCTCCCCTTCTGTTCCTGAGATATGACGTTAAAACACGATGATGTCACAGTCAAGCTGACCTTTGACCTTCATTATTTTATCCTGTTAGACATTTGTGTGAAATTTTGGCATAATTAATGTATGAATTCTGAGTTATGGCCAAAAACATGTTTTGTGAGGTCACAGTGACCTCTGACCACAAAATCAGTTCATTGTTGAGTCCATGTGGACGTTTGTGCCACATTTTGAAGAAATTCCCTCAAGTCATAGACCCCATATCCTATTTACTGCTACTTTTATCTTGCATTAAGATATCTGTTTTTTTATTATGCTTATTTTATCATTTTTTGTTGTTTTAATTTAAATCTAATGTAATTTATTTATTTATCTATTTCACTTATTTATTATTTCCATCTTAATCAATTTATTTTCTTCTTCAGTTGATTTACGACGGCCAAATTAATATGGACTAGGGGGTGGGGGTTATTGTTGTGTGTTATTGTATTTGTTGTTTGTTACCGAGGTTAAAACAATTTTTAAAAAAAAGATAAAAACAAAAGGAAAGATGTTTTTTAGATATTTCGTTCACAAGAATGGGACGGACGTACGTATGGACGTACAGACAGAAGGACAACCTCAAAATACACCGCCTCCAGCCACAGCAATTGTCAGCACGGAGGCATAAAAAAATAAAGAATATAATAAAATTATAAATCACATAAGTTAAAAATTTAATGAGACATGAAGACATAAAATAGTGCAGATGGAGAACAGCTTGTAAACAGAAAATGTAGTGGCATAAAAATACTAAATTTTTCAAATAATTCAATATGAATAAATTCTATTTTTTTTTTAAACTTTCTTGCCGTATTTTTATTACATTTTATTGTTTTTATTTATATTTATTTTTGCCATGTTTTTATTTGCCCTTATTGTTTAGCTTTCTTTTCAGTATCTAGCTTTTACTTCGTCTGTTAAAGAACTTTACAAACTCATGTTTTTCTGCTCACAGCTACATTATAATAGGTTATTATTTGACTGTTTCTGTCCTGCTTTACAAATGCTACACTGGGGAAGAAAAGTGTGATGATTTGTTGCCAGTCTCTTTGACCAATTTACACAGGGAAATAGGGTCCAGGGTGAAAATGCATAAGTTATCCTTTAAGTTGCCAGGATGAGGAACAAGATCAGTCGAATTCAACTTGATTATATTTTTAATAATACTTGTGATCGTTTAAATTTGTGTGTCTCTGTGTGTGGTGCCTGCAGTGTGCTGTTGTGATGTAAGTAGTTGTCTGGTGTCAGGTGAAAGAGATCTTCATCTCAGTGAGACTTTCTGCAGTAATAAAGCTTAGATGATGACAGTAAGAGGTGCACGTGAAACACTTACAGCGCCGTCTTTGATGAAGGTGTGACAGAGCTTCGCCACTTTGTTCCTGGACATCGAGATCTTCTCTAGGAACAGTTCTCCTCTCTCCTCCATCACCTTCTTACAGCGGGACAGATCCTGACAGACACAGAGACTAACGTTAGTGTTGCAGGGACAAATTAAAACTCTCACTGGTCCTCCTGTCATCTAGGAGTCAGGAGTTAAATCAAAGAGGAGGCAGCCTGGGTGCAGCTGAGAGACGACGAGCAAGTAGCTACGACATTTCCCCACAAATACTTCTCTTTATGCCAACAAAGAAAAATCCTCAGAGGCGATGAGTCCAAAGTCCCTCAGCACAATCCTACCCGCCGACCAAACTCTGGACATTTGGATGGGGCTTTAACTAGACCATGACTCAGCAGATGGCAGATGGGTGGGTGTTTCTAATGTGATGTGGACTATCAGTGTGTTTGGGTGCATGTCGGTGTCGCTCGGAGGCCACTCACCTCGTGCTCCAGTGATGTGAGACTGATGAAGCGCAGGAAGAGCTCTCCTCCTGAGGACACGGCCACAGAGGAGTCGACTCCTGTCAGGCAGTCTGTGGCCCCCGTCAGACTCTCCCTCAGACCCTGGATCGTCTCACCTGAAGGTTACAAACAGGCGGTGGGTCAATAGAAACACAGGATGCTTCTACTGCAACATCTCAGAGGCAAATATTGTACTTGATAAGCTGGAGGGTGAAGTGCTCCTTCCTCCTGCTTCAGCTAAATAAACTCTTTAAACTCCTCTTGGATCAGCTGGAAAATAAATAGTCACAGGGCTGTTTTTCTGACACCAGTAAAAGGTGATTTTTTTTAAAAATATATAAACTCACCTTTGTCTCTCTTGAGGAACTCCAGCAGGGTGCGGATAGCAGCCACAGCAGAGGCCATGTCCGGATCTTTCCTCATCTGAGCCCTGAAGTACTCCACCAGCTCTGAACACAATAAAGAAACAGTCAGTGTTTAATGACGCCTTTAACCACTGACTAAAAGAGGAATTAAGTAAACTAGAAACAACTTACCTTCTTCATTCATCCTGACACACTCACAGGAGAGCCTGAAACCTGCTGTCAAAACAAACGTCGGTGGATGTTTACTGACTTCAGTCCGGCCGGATTAAAGACGAAACTCAAATTAACGGTTTTAAATAAACAAATTAAATTAAACTTTTCAGGATGCAGTCAGAAAAAATATGTTTGAGTCCGTCTGGAAAGTTTTATTAACAATATTTGTTGAGTTGCACTCAGGTTGCACTGTGTTAGCTCATCTCACAGCGTGTCGACGTGTCGCAGAGAGATGACGTAGGACGTTTTTCTCCTCCCCGAGCGTCGTGTGGTCTTCACGTGCTGTCGGAAATAAATTTGTTGGATTTTGTTGTAAAGATTTAGGCGAAAAACTGATTTTTGTAATGTAGATAAAGAGACACTTTTACATTTATTTTTATACTTTTTTTTGTTTTTATTTTTTAAATTACAACTGAACAGCTATTTCCAGAAAAAAAGTTATTGCTTTATATTATTAATAATAATAAATTAAATGTGCATTCTTCTACACTGTATTGCAACAGTGCATTTTAAATATTAAATATACTATAATATCTGATATCAGAATTATAAAAATAATAATAATCATCATTATTATTTTCATTTTATTTTGTTTAATTTGCACTTTTCTTTGTATTGCAACTCCTGCACATATATTTTACTATTATTAATTGAATTAAGAATATTAAAACAAAATTCTTAAAATATTAAATATCATTAAATATATTCTGATATATAATGGTAACATTTTTAAGATATTAATATTTATTATATCTTATGATATAATGTGATATGTAATATGATATAATTTGAACATTAAAATATTCAGATATTATTTAAGTAATATATTATATTAAATTAAAAACATAATTCTTACTATATCTTTAATAATGAAAATAATCAATTTATTTTTTAATTTGCACTCTTCTACTTTGTGTTTCAACTACTGCACAGTGATTTCCCTCAGGATAAATAAAGTTTTAACTTATTTATAATTAATTACCATTATAATTGTTGTTATTATTATTTTCATAAGCCCTTACACTCATTTATTTTGGGTAGACATGCAGTTTTATAATGAGCATATTTTAAAAAGAAAATGGGGTAACACTTTTCTTTAAGTCCCCTAATTTAGCATTTATAAGACGGATATAAACATTTAATCAATAACCTGTTATAATGCAGCTGTCAGCAGATATATGTGTTGCTTAATGTATTTTTTACCCATAACCACAAACTTCTGTATGAAATATAAAATATAAGTCTAAATTCTGGACTTATGGAAATCTATGGACGACATAAATCAGTTGCAGATCAATCTTGTTAAATTTTACACCCACAAATCTAAATGGAACCAAACCCTGCTTTCACTGTGGCTTCTTAATTAAAGATGAGAAGATTTATCTTATATATCTTAAATGAGTTTTATTTTAATTAAACTGTACAGCGAACTTCAGTTATACATCTTGTATAAAGTAATGTAAAAAATAAAGAAAACATAAATACACATTTTCATTGCAAGGTTCTCTTCACCTCATTCATTCAGGGAAAACCGAAGATAAACAATAATTCAGAACAGTCAGAATAATATTTTTTGCTGAAGCTTATTTGAATTTGATCAAAGCATGTGAGTCTTCAAGGTCCATTAATGCAGTTTTAAATTACACCACCAGAGAGCAACATGATCACTTATATTTCACTTTGCTTCAGTCATGTGCTCAGTTAGATTGTGTCCAAGCTGTATCATCAGTAAACTACAACAGGTAATCTATTATCAAATATATAATATAGGTTTTAATGTTTGCACAGGTAATCAGAAATTACATTAAAAAAAAAAAATCAGTGAGATATCTGCACTGACCCTGGCTGACATTTTAACAATCTGAGGAAAGCTCTAAAAGAGAAAACATAATTCTCCTATAGTATGAATGTACTTTGACTGAATTACATTTTGATATTTTTTGTGCACAACAAGAGCATGTTGGTCATGGTGGCACAAGAGGAGAGGTCAAAGGTCACCAAAAACATTTTGAATCATCCTCAGTGAACATGAATATTTAAAATAATGTTAATTTCAGTGAACCCTGGCTTTGTCAACAACATAAAGTGTTCTCAAAGGAAGAGCATGATCATGTTGTGACACAAACAGTCGCACCAAAATGTTAATGAAGAATAAGTTAATAAAGACATGTTGTGGTGCAGGGCCGTAGCCAGGATTTAGAAACACTGAGGTCACAGTTTTGTTTTTATTGTTGCATCAAAATGAGACAAAACCAACACAGAACCTCTTCTTTGCGACACTCATTGTCAGTTTTTGAATGTAACTAAGTACATTTACTCAAGTACTGTACTGAAGTACAAACCTGAGGTACTTGTACTTTAGTGTTTCATTTTCATGCTGCTGTAAACTACATCACTAAAATTCAGAGGAACTATTGTACTTTATTCTACACTGTATTTATCTACAAATTTAGTTACTAGTTACTTTTCAGAATAAGATTTTCACACACAAAACATATAAAGAGTTTATAAAATATGATGTTTGGTGTGGTATTAGTTCTTTTACATTTTCACTGCGTGCCTTTTACTTATAACTAAGTACTTTCACAGTGTAGTATTTGTATTTTTACTCTATTTTCAGTGCAGGACTTGTAACGGAGTATATTGATAGTGTGGCATGAGTACTTTCACTACAGAGCAGTACTGTACTTAAACTACATTTTCAAACCAGGACTTTTAGAGAGTAGTATTAGTACTTTTACTTCTATCAGAGTATATTTGTTGTGTGGTATTAATACTTTAATTACATTTTCAACGCAAGATATTCATTTGTATCATACTATTTTTACAGTGTGGTACAAGTACTTCTACTACATTTACATTGCTGGACTTTTATTTGTAATGGAGTACTTTGACAGTGTGGTATTAGTACTTTTACTATATTTTCAGTTCAGGACTTTTACTTGTAACCGAGTATTTTTACAGCATGGTATTAGTACTTAAACTACATTTTCCATGCTGGGCTTTTACTTATTACGAAGCTGTTGTTTTTTTTTAGTTTTACTCTATTTACAGTGCTGGACTTTTATTTGTAACAGAGTATTTTCACAGTGGGGTGTTAGTACTTTTATTACATTTGCCTTGTTGAATTTTACTTGTAATGGAGTATTTTTACTGTTGTGATAGTACTTCAACAACATTTTTAACTTTTACTTGTAACAGAGTATTTTCACATTGTGGTATGAGTACTTTAACTACATTTTCAACGCAGGATATTTATTTGTAACAGAGTATTTTCCACAGTGTGGTACCAGTACTCAAACTACATTTTCCATGCTGGACTTTTACTTAAGTATTTTACTTTTACTCTATTTTCAATGCAGGACAAGGACATTATTTTACTTGTAACAGAGTAATGTTACAGTAGTGTTTGAGTACTTTTACTGGTGTAAATGACGTGATTACTTCCCCCGCCGTTACTCTCAGGCCTCAGCAGACAGACCTGAAAGTTTCGGCCTGAACTTGTGTTAGTTTTGGGGGTGTTTGAGTTGGATGAGGGAGCAGCAGCAGCCTCTTTGTTCTCCTCCACACACACACACACACACACACACACACACACACACAGCAGGGAGACACATCTGTCTTCACAGTGCAGCTGCAGCCACCCCCCCACCCACCCCCCTCTCTGCTCTATCAGTCGGCGCATGCGCAGTGGCTCCTCTGTGCGCTCTACTGTTTGCATTGTGTCTGAACTGCCGGCTGAGCTTTAAAAATATTATACCCACCGCGGCAATGTCGGGCAGGTCGGTCCGAGCTGAGACCCGGAGCAGGGCGAAAGATGACATCAAGAGGGTTATGGCCGCTATTGAGAAAGTACGAAAATGGTAAGAGGAAGAGGGAAAGAAGCGGGCTCGGTTATCTAACACGAGAAAGGCTCGGGCTTGTTGGGGGAGGAGAGGGAAGGAGACGGGATGGAATTGAAAGAAAAGGATGATTTGTGAACGGAGGATTCACGGCAGATGTACTTGCAGCTCAGGTTGCACCGGGGCGCACTAGCGCGGTGCACCGCCTCAGCCCGTCGTCTGGCGGCTGAGGATCCGACATATAACATCATGTACCCGGGTTTTTTTCTCTAAACGGCGAAAGGGTTGAACCCAGAAGCCATTTCGATGCAGTCACATGAAGCCATTGCTGCCCGCTGTTTGAGCCCGTAGCGGCTGTTTGAGGGCCGAAACCTCTCAAAGTGTTGACGGCGAAACATTTTGACGACGGCGCTCCGGAGTCGGAGGAGTTTAGTCCGTGTGGAGTTTTAAATTAAGCGCTTTGAGTCGCCCTTTAGGTCCGAGAGAGACGGAGGAGGCTCGGTGGGGGTTGGGAGAGGGAAGTAGGCTAACAGGAGTGCATGGCTCAACACGTACTCACTCAGTCTTCACGTTTAACACAACAAGAACACACTTTAAACACATTTAACCCTCCTCATCTTCACATGTTAGAGTCGGCGACATATTTAGGCTCGTTTAGGCGGGTAACTCCGCCCGGCGGCAGCATTAACACGGCGTTGTTTTTTATCAGGTGGTTTAATCAAACGTCCCCAGGTCAAAGTCAGGAGAAGTTAGTGGTTTTAAAATATTGTTAATTTAACCGTCCTTTTTTTAAGATTGAAAATAAAACACATCGTCAAACTGGATTTTAAGCTTTCGGGTACAAATATATAATTTAATAAAATTTTAATTTTTTAATTTAGGTTGTTTATTTTCTGTTTACTTGCTGTAATGTAAGCTAACACTGTGCTACTAAACTAGCAACAAAAGTTTCTCCCTTTAATGCAGGACTTTTACTTTAAGTTAATTAACTGAATACTTCCTCCACCACTTCCGGCTGAAACTATTAGTCAGTAATCTAAGCAATTAGTTGATCTGCGTAAAATTAATCAGCAACAAATTCATTCATTGGTGGTTTAATCAGACATCCCCAGATCAAAGTCAGGTCGTTTAAAATAATAGTTAATAAGTCTTTTTTGAAATTAAAAATAAAACACATTGTCAAACTGGGTTTTAAGCTTTTGGGTACAAATATAACATTTTAAAAATGTTAATTATTTAATTTGGGTTGTTTATTTTTTGTTTTTTGTTGCTGTAATGTAAGCTAACACTATGAATGCTACTCAACTAGCTAAAAAAAGTTTCTTTATATTGCCACGTGTGTAAATACATACAAATTATGAATATATATGAAATATAAAGTGCTCCTTGCGTATTAAGCAACTAAATGCTACTTTCACATTAATCTAGTACTGATAATAAAACAATAATATATCCAACAGCATAACTCTCAGGGAATTATGAGTAATTTTAAACTTTAACTGATACATACTTAAGTGGTATTGTAAATGAAGGCCTTTTACTGTAAGTAAATGAACTGAATACACTTCCTCCACTGTTTCACAATGAAACAATTAGTCGATTAATCAGCAACAATTTTAAGTTATCAGGTGGTTTAATCAAACCAGGCCAAAGTCAGGAGAAGTTAGTGTTTTGGAAATAATGTTAATTTAATGGTCAACTTTTAAAATTAAAAATAAAACGCATTGTCAAACTGGATGTTAAGCTTTCAGGTACAAATATATAAATGTATGATTTTTGTTTTGTGTTGCTGTAATGTAAGCTAACACTGTGTGCTGCTAAGCTGTCTAAACACAATACTTACTGACATGTATGTCATCTCAAGCTCTGTACTGAAGAACGTCTATAACAAAATTGTACTTTACTTGAGTATTTCCATTTTATACAACTTTATAATCAAACTTAACTTCACTTTAATGGTAAATATTTTATTTGTCACATCAAGTTTTAACACACAATAAATGATATGTAAATATATACAGTTGATTATAGAATGTTAAGTGCTGTTTGCTCCACTTTAACTAACTAAATGCTACCTGCACATTAACTTAGCACTGATATTATTACAATACTATTATATCCAGTACTATACCACCAGCTGAATAATGGGGAGGCCTACTTTGACACGTTAAGTACATTTTACTGAGACATACTTAAATGAACTGAATACTTGGTCCACCACTGCCGGACAATCAATTGCTGACCCATTAGTCACTGAGCAGAAAATGATTTAGTGACAGTTTAGATGATTTATTAAATTGTTTAAGTCAATTTTCTAGAATCCAAAATGCCCAAAATTCCCAGTTTTTGAGTGTTGATTGTACAAAATAAGACATTTGGACACATGATAGGCACTTTCTCAACTTTATGACATTTTATAGACCAAATGTTTAACCGATTAATCAAGAAAATAATCCACAGATTAATTGATAAATATGTTGGTTGCAGCTCTAATTCGAATATTTGTGTTTATTGTATCATATGTTATGACTTTAACAGTATCCTGTTGTAAATTTTAGTGTGGTTTTGTTATTTTAATCATAATTTTGGAGCTGAAACAATTAGTCAGCTTGGTAAGAAAATTAAATCGGCAGCCATGTTGCCAACTGATTAATCATTTAAGTTGTTTTTAAGAAAAGACAGTCTATAAAACTTCTGGTTTCAGCTCTTTTAATGTGAGAATTTGATGGTTTTCTTGGTGATCTTTGGGTTTTGGATTGTTGATCAGACAAAACGAGACGTTTGAATGGTCAGTGTCAAGTTGTGATGAAGATTTTTAGTATAGTCTTACATTTCTTTGACCAAACAATCAATCAAGGGAGCAAATAATCTGTAGATAGATCAATAAGGATTCATTAGTTGCAGCCCTAAACAATATTCCTTTTGATTTTAATTCATAGTTTGTTGTCATAACTCATTCCCATTGTTATTTTCAATGAGTCAATGTTTCTGAATTTTAATTTAAGCTAAAATTATTATTTGATTAAATGATTATTAGATTGGAATAAAGTAACTGACCACTGTTGTAAAAATTATGCATAAATACCTGAACAAAATACAACATTTAAATTTATCAACCAAAGCTTTGGGAGATTTTTTTACAATTTTCTAACATTTTATAGCCAAATTATTTTCTGGCTGCATCTAACAAGTATTTTCATCATCAGCTAATGTGCCAGTTATTTTCTTAATTATTCATTTCAGTTCACAAAATGCCAGAAAATGTTCCTAAAGCCTGATGTGATGTCTTTAAAAGTATTTTATCTGCTGTAGTGTAATTGTACTCAGAGACATAATGAGCCTTTGGGATTCAGTAGTGATTTTAGTGTCTATTTATTATTAACATCATATGTCTCCTGCTGCGCTAATCACAATATTTTCCATTCACAGACAGATATTAAGTCATTTATTAAACAAAAATGCCAAACACTCACCGACTCCAGCCTCTAAAATATGATAATTTGCTCTTCTTGGCTTTATATCATTTTATATTTAATTTATTCAAGTTTGGGCTGTTGGTTGGAGGCAATCTGACAATGTAATAATTGGCTGCGGGAAAATTGAGATGGCCATTTATAAATGTTGTCTGACAATTTGTGGACTAAATGGTTGAAAAAATGATGAAGAGTAAAAATAATAATTTGCAGCCTGTACTCTTAAACTAATGTCACCATGATAGCCCACCAGGAACCCTTTATATGTATTATATTATTTATAGAATGACTGTGTTCTTTGTGACAGCGAGCTGCGTTCTTGTCTTTGCTTTACGTCAAGTCACAGTGTCTTAATTTAGAAATGCCGGGGGCAATAATGTAATGTATGGTGCCTTTGAGTGAGCTTGTGTTCGCTCCTACACAGGGAGAAGAAATGGGTGACTGTTGGAGACACGTCCCTTCGCATCTACAAGTGGGTGCCAGTGACGGAGCCCAAATCAGATGATGTGAGTTCTGCCTCTCTAAGTGATATTAATAGTCAGTTACAGTAAAGCCTTAAACACACTGTGTAACAGGTCCTTTTATATACAAAAGAATATTTTCTCCCTTAATGTCAAGAGCTAAATGTATCTTTATTTTCTCTATTGTGTGTTTTAATAGTGACTTTTTCTCTCATTGTAGAAAAACAAAAATAAGAAGAAGGGTAAAGATGAGAAATACGGCTCAGAGTTGACGACTCCAGAGAACAGTTCCTCTCCGGGAATGATGGACATGCACGGTACGTACTGAAAATCTTTACGGACACGGCCGGTGATATTCTGTGCTTTTCTTACTGCCAACAAATCCAATGAAAAGCCGAAAATCAGCATCCTGTTAGCCCATCTCTAAATACGTTCTGACGTCTGCCTGTGGCTCTCAGCTCCAAGCCCATTGGCTCCTACTGTAGATGTATATCTTTAAAAAAATATATATATATAATGTTTGTGCAACAGTGTGGCTCAATGATGTGTTTTAAATAGTTTTTGGACAACAATGGAGCTCTATGGCACAGATCAGGCTCTGCTTGTTAGTAGATGCATTAACAGATGGTTTTGATCTTGTCACAGGATTTGTTGACTATAAGGAAGATCTTTAAAATCCTACAAAGAGACATTCACAAAACTTTTTTTTTTTAATCTGTTGCTCAGCCGCTCCACGATGTTGCGATCACAAATCAAAGTCATAGCCCCCACGAATTCTGCGCAACCTTGCACTTTTGTCCGATCACTGCAATATCACCAAACTTCAGTTTCTGGTCGTGTCGACGCAGACATTCGCGACATGAACATCTCACATTCCCCAAGAAAATTACTGCCGAAGACTGAGCAAGGCGTTCCCTGATATTCTGCACAAAAGCAGCACTAAACTGTTCAGCAGCATGTGCAACATCGTGGTGGAACACAAATGAAATTCATCGATTGACATTAAATACTTAACTACCGCAAAACGTACCCAGAGAACGACTGAAGCACGTCGACAACAGATTAGACAAATCAACCTGACCGAGGCTGCTGCCTCCAGATCTACATATTGCTCGAAGAATCAAGTGTTAGCTTAAACATGCTGGTGAAGTGGTAACATTGGGTGATGTCACAAACTCAGTACAGGGCCGTTTTATTCTTTGATTTTACTAAATAATACAAAAACAATTGCAATTTTCCCAATGCTAAAAAACATAGCATTGCAATTTGTTTAAGAAAAGCTGTCATGAAATCACAAATTTTAAGCTGCAGCAACCCCAAAAAGAGTCTGTGAAATCCTGGAGGAAGTGGTTGCTTCTTCTTAAGACAGCCACACCCTTTCTTGTCTCAGGCATTGACAGTTTAAAATGAGTTTAGAAATGAACTGTAGCATTTTAAAGTGTTAAAACCTGCAGATACTTGAAGTACCTGTGCTTTGAGACATTTGTACCCACTGCTCCTGACGGTTTTTATGCGTCTTACATGAAAAATGACACACTGATGAAAAAAATCCAACACAAAACGACAAAAAAATATTATGTTTTGTGTCTCAAGATCAGTGTTTGACAATCTCCTAATAACATAAACCACCTAAAATGACTCCATCTCTGTCTTTTCCAGATGACAACAGCAACCAGAGCTCCATCGCCGACTCATCTCCAGTCAAACAGGAAAACAGTTGTAGCACCAGCCCCGCCCCGGAGCCCACCGCAACGTCTCACCGCGAGAACAGCGAGGGCAAGACTGACCAGAGCCCGGACAGCAAGAGGGGTCAGACACTCACACACACTCTCACACACACACACATCTGACATTACCAACGGTCTCTTCACTGTTATTTCCAACTCAGAGAGGACGGCTAGCAGGTGTCAGTGTAGCTGTACGCCTCATTGGATGGATGATTAACCACTTCCTGTTTTTGTTTTGCCGCTCTAATTTTGTCTCTGTCTTGTAACGACAGGACCAACGACATCGCACTGAGAGACAATTTAAAAGACTACTTCCACCTCATAGTTAAATACAACTTTAACCGCCAACCTTCTTCCTCCTCCAACACTCTCAGACATGGACCTGATGGCGACTCAACATGTTGGTCTCATGTCTGAATAACTGACAGTCGTACTAGTGAAGAGCTATGAACATTTCTGTAACACTTAAAACACAGCACAGTCTCAACTGAATGCTGTCAGTTAAAGAGAAAAGCAGGAGAGAGTGAACATGTTAAACACTTAATCACACACATTAATTACTCATTTAGCATCTCTTGTGCTCCTAATAAATTAAAACAGTATAATAGATAAATCATGAAACACTTTGAATATGACCGTTTTAAGTTTCTGAGTAGATTCTTCTCACATCCGTGATATTTTTTTTCCCTTTTCTACAAACAAAACAAACCCTTGTGCAACCACTTGCGAGGCCTCTTATTTTCTGGATCTTTGGCATTTATTTACTCATGCCAGCTGCGTGGATGAATAAATAAATATGCTGTAAAAAACACTTCACATACAGCCTGTGAGGAAATATGACTAAAATAAAAGTAGGGCTGCAGCTAACGAGTATTTTCTCCATTGGTTAATCTTTTGTAGCGGTGGGAGATATGACCAAAATCTTCGTACATGCTCCGTCATTGTCTTTATATCAATGTAAAAGTATATATCATGATACAGTAATTGTTTTGTAAAGTCAATTAAGAACTGGTTTAAAATAATCAAATGTGATGTAGTGCAGTATGGTTATTTTCTTCTTTTATTTGGAACTTATGGACAAACAAAAAACAGCTGCCTCACATCAGAGAATGATTGATTTAAAAAATAAAAAAACTCAAATTGGTAAAACTAAACTTTGTTCAGAGTAGAAGCTTTAAGGTTCCTGAGGTCGGTTCTTTCAAGTGTTACGGGTTTCTGTATTTTCAACTGCCCAAGTCACGTTAACACTGCGAGGCAGCTGGTTTTGCAAGAATTACAAGATCGCGTAAGATCCAGCCCTGACTTGCTGCTCAGCCTGTCCTGAGTAGCTCCTGCGGTACAAACGGTTTTGCCAAGTCTCTATCGAGGGACACATTACACGGTATATACTGTCATATCGCTCAATCACAATCTTTGGATTATTCTCTTGGGTAATTGTTTAATCTATGACATATCAGAAAATGGTGAAAAATGCCCAGTAAAGCTTCATCAAGCCCAACGTGATGTCTTCACATGATGTTTCGGACTTTTGGTCAGACGAAATAAGCAAATAATTTTATCATGTAAGACAGAGAAAAGCAGCAGGACGTCACAATTAAGAAGCTGGAAGCTGTGCGTCTTTGCTTGAAAAATGACTTTACAATGAATCTGTTCTCAAAATAGTTTACAAAAATGTTCCTCCTAATCGTGTCAGCGCGAAATGAGAGCAGGAGGGAGAGCAGCTCAAGGAGATGGTCCTCAAGCGCTGCGTCAAACAGTTGGTGATCATGAATAGATTCTGATTCTTTCGGAAAACAGTGAAATACTGAATGCTCATAATAATAAGCTCGAAATACAAGTCAGCATCGCCAGTATTTCTGCAGTTTCCTCGTGCCCTCACAGTTTAATTGCAAAAAAATGCTTGAAAAACATGGCAACATAAATGACTTGAAATCAAGTTGCAACAATCCCAAAATCAGCACGCAGAATCCCAGAGGGACTGATTGTCATTCAACGCTCGTGCACTGTCGAACATTATAAGACAGGCAGCAGAATTTGCTATCTGATATCTTTAAATGATGAAATTTAAAAAGAAAATGTGTCCATCACACACGACTGTCATTCATTAAATCTTCAAAGACGCCTCTGTGTGAATAACAAAAAGCCTTCGCTTAACAGATGGATGAAGCCAGTAATGAAGAGTAGGGCTGCAGCTCATGACTGTACGACAACTGTTGGATTGAGAAAATGTAAAAGATAAATTAATAATTTTTAAAAAATCAACCATGACTGAAGACTGAAAACAGCAAATATTCTTATTTCAGAAAGTGTAAATAATCAAAATGTTTACTGATAATTTCCTGTTGATCGATCTGATTGATTCAGGATCTGTTCGTTAACTCAACTTTATTTATGTGGCACCTCTCATACAAACACGCAGCCTAAAGTGCGTGACATGGCAAAATTGGAATGACGCAGACACAATTTAAAGGACAACACAAACAACTAAACGGAAAGTTTTGCAAGACTAGAATATTACAACAATAAGACAGTAAAATATTAAAAACAAAACAAACTAACAAAAGACGAGTAAAAGTCCACAGAATAAAAAGAAAGTTAAACTCAACTGACCTTTAGTTTGTGTCTCCGCTGACTCCATGTTAGTGTGCAGTTACTTCTCTTCACCACAGTGTGTCATTAAAGGGTCAGAAAACAGGTGTCTGCAGCTACAACATGTCTTCTCTCAGATACATATCTCAGTCCTCCGCTGTGTTTACTGCCAGATGAATAAACATGCTCCTGTTCTGATTTGTTGATGTGTTAAAAACTCCTCAGGTAAGACCACCCCGTCATCAGAGACCTCAGAGAGAGCACAAAGTGCCAAGAGAGACAGTCTGTCCTCAGGGGAGAGGGACTCTTCAGACAACAAAGCCACTCAGGTACGAACACGGCTTATAAACTACACTCAAGACGCATTTTCTCACTTCCTGTAATGGTATCTGGCCGTGCAGGTACTTGCAATCGTATGTGTTCAGGTTTTGACGAATCATAGCTGCGATTTCTAAACTTGTCCCAGAAATTATCATCATGTAAAGCTCCATGTCTTCCTGACAAATTCCCCAACACTTCAAACTGTTGACAGTGAAGTGTGAGGAAGAGATGTAACCACGATGTTGCTTAAATTTTAAATTCCGTGAACACTGCAAACAAACATTTTTGGTTTGGAGGCAGAACTCTGAAAACCAGGACAAACAAAACTTAAGAAAATCCAGAAAACAAACAAAATCCGTGTCTGATTTATCAACATTTATCCCTTTCCTCTGTAGCTGCTGCTTTAACAGCCACACCATATTATACGTTGGCCCCGGGCACTCAGTGAATGTTAAGTAGATATTTATAGTCGCACAGATACAGCAGGACCTTGAATAACAACATGTCCTTGGAGCATGTGTGCGACAGTGTGCCTGTTTAATAAAAGTTGTAAATATCTCAACACAACAAACACCAGGCCTGAATGCATTATGCTTTTTTTAATCCCCTGTTAGCTTCCACACAAAGTATGCTAACCTTAAAGGTCCAGTGTGTAGGATTTAAGGGCAGCTATGGGCAGAAATAAAACATAATTCATAACTATGTTTCCATTAGTTTATAATAACCTAAAAATAAGAACTGTTGCGTTTTCAGTACCTTGTAGACAGAGCTGTTTATATGTACAAACTCCACACTGTTGTATCTACAGTAGCCCAGAATGGACAAATCAAACTCTGGCTCTGTATAGGGACATACATGTTTTCACATCAGCCACAGTAGTATTCCTACATGCTTGCAGGGTCCAAAACTAACTTTTTCACTTACCAGCCAGGCTGGCTGGTAAGTGAAAAAAAAAGGCCAACCAAATAAAAATTGCTTTTAAGTGTTGTAATTTGCTATCAGTATTATTTAGCATGTCATTTGGGTCTTGTATGCGATTCTCAATCAATATTTTAATAGTGTGCACTAATATTAGTATAATGTATGCTAAAATATGAATGACTGTTTCAACAGTTAAGTGTAATATTTGGGTTAATAAATTATGTAGTATTCTTACTACAGTGCAAAAAGAATCTTTTATTAAGGAATTTTATATGAATCACTGACTTCAGTCCCCTTTGGACAGTTGAGACATAACATTTTAGCTCGACCAGACTGCAACAGCAGGGCCTGCCCTATACAAACATGAATGTCTGACCAGTGGTGGACAAAGTATTCAACGACATGACTTGAGTGAAAGTAAAGATACTCTTGGTCAAATATTACTCCAATACAAGTGAAAGTTGTTCAGTCATTTTGAAGTGAAACTGCACCAACTGATTAACATACAAGTAAAGAACAGTCCCTAAAGTGTGTTGAGGTTTATGGATGGTTACCTGCCACAAAGAGAGAAATGTGAACGGCTTGTTTCTCCTCTGACACAACACATACCTGTGTGCTCAGCTGTTCAGGTACGTTTGGGCAGCGATCGCAGTGCACCGAAATTCTCGCGTAAGCCCGTTCACATCAGATGCGCATTTCTCCACGCCGGTCGACAAGCGGTTCTGCTCCCAGCTGTTGTCTCTGTCACATTTGGGGCTGTTTTTCCATCATGGGTAACTGCCCAGCTTGACACATTCGCTCGCGGCTCGCGCAGAAAATAGACCAGACGCTGAAACGATCACTGCAGGGCAGCTCCGCAGCCGGTGTGGATGACACAATTGGTTAACGTGGGCGCCGAAAGGAAACTGGCTTCGCTTCGAGGCGCTTCGAGGCTATTCACAGCGCTTCCACGGGCGGCCCTGGCGTTACATGACCAAAGATTGTCTCTGCTTGAAATACACATTACTCTGCCAGGAAACCAGCCGATACCAGCACCGTTCTACAGTAACAAAAATGCATAACTCGCCAGAGTTGCGAGTGGTCTTAAAAATTTACCGGCCAGAGACAAAATCTACCCGTAATTGGCGAGTGGCGAGTGTTAGTTTTGGACCCTGCATGCGTGGCATACACAAGTTTCAGCTGGCTGCAGTCTGCAACCTCACCACTAGATGCCACTAAATCCAACGCACTAGCGCTTTGAACATTGTCTGAAAAATATTGCGTATGTTTTAAGAGCTGTTTGAAATCGTTGATCACATTTTTCAATCACCAGGTCTTGTTTTAATTACAACTAAACTGTGTAGGACTAAGTTAAACCCACTCGCAGACCTGTTCCTGGTGCCAGCTAGCAAGGAGAGCAACATTTAACTGTTAATCTCTTCTTTCTCCTCATTACTTCAAGGTCATACTTGCATTTGGCCATGTAGTCGAGCTAGTTTGGTGTCTCTGACAAGGAGCTCTCCGTTAGTTACTCACTCTACAGCAGGAAATAGAACTTCAAAATAAAAGCTCTGTGCCAAAAATTTACTGTACTTCAAAATAAAAGGTGCTTTGTTTTACAAACTTGACACGTTTGCGAGTCACTTGCGGTCCTTTCAGGATGGACCCGCGACCCACAAGTTGGAAACCACAGGTTTAGTCGACTAATTGAGCACATCCCTGTTTCAAGTTCCCTTTTGATCATGTTAAAAACATACTTTCTGCATGAACCCAAGGGTTTGTGTGCTGTAAATTCTGTTTAACTGAAGTCGGAAATATTTTCTCATCTGCTGTAGGCAGTCGTGGGTTTGTTGCAACAGTAGACTGTGCTGCAATTTGTGGAGTGAGTAAGCACCATAGTTCAAGGAATTATTGTTATATACTGCTGAGAAGTACTGAAAGAATGTGATATAACGAAAAATAGTTCTAGGTCATACCATCCCTACTGGTTTACATCATACTTATATATTAGATCGATATTCGATAAATATTAAATTACATTCTACGTGTTATTAAAAAGGTCTTTTAAAAGTGTGACCCCAGCAGATGCTGTTAGCTTAACTGTCATGGAAATGTCGATGTTCTTCTTGGCATTAAAGTTGCTATTGTACATGCTCTGTACGAGTTTTAACAAAAGAAAAATGTCTGAGTCTTAATGACGCATTTATTTTTTTCTCATAGGACCTAGAGGAGGAGGCTCCGCCCAGCAAGAAAAGCAAAGTGGAGTCCTCGTCTCAGGACTTTGAGGAGAGTTAAATGTTTGGGGCTGAGTCATTCCTCTCCTCCCTCCCTTCCTCCTCCCTCCCTCTGCACCTCCCTCCATTAACTCTAGATAATTTAGGGCTAATGGATGCACCGGCTCTCCTCTCACTACCCCACCTCCCCCTCTCAATACCAAAGGGAGAATGGACGTCTCTCTTCCCCTCCTCCTCCTCTTGCCCTAACACTCCTCTGCCACAGAGGGAGAATGGATATTACCTCTATTCACTGGTCCCCTCCGTGCTTCCTTCCAGTTTCTCCACACCTTTTCACTAATGCCAAGAGAAGCTCTGAATCCCGGGGCTACAGTCCCCTCCGTGACCAGGGGGGCGGCGCCGTCAGCCGAGCCCCAGCCACCGCCAGGCCAGACGACAAACACTGACCTGCATCTGTGACTAGAAAGAGTTAACACTGGGGATCTGAGATTAGGACGAGGTTGATCCCGGGCGCTGCTCTGAGACCGCTTTTCAAAACGTTTTAGTGCTACTGGTTTAGCTCAGGATACCCACGAGGCTAACCTGGTCTCAGATCAGCGGCTGCGGGGGGAACCTCCGCCCTAAGACCACGTCACTTCAATCCTCCCGATTCGCCTCCTGTTAGACTAATGTTCTATATTTGTTTAGGAAACGTTTAGGGTTTTTTTCTCAGGAGGGTCAATGCACTGTTATGGTATGTCACAATCGATCACAGATAGATTTGCTGCTGTAGTGGAAGTCTTTTTTCTCTATCCATGAAAAGTTCTCCATTCATGTTTTTTTTAAGTGAGTTAGTTTGTGGTTTGTAGAAGAAGAAGAAGGTACTGGTCAAGATTGGATAAGTAGTGAAGGCAGGTAGCGTAGATCCTGAAGGTGTGCCTTGAGTTGCTACGATTAAATACACGTTTTAGGTCAAGCAGGTTTTCGAAATACAATTTTGGTGCCATGTTTTTGTTTTGTTGTTTTGCCTTATAATCATCACTAATTAGCATTATCCAAGATTTATGTTCAATTGCAACACTTGTTTTTATTCAAAGGAATAATTCAACATTTTGGGAAATATTTAGAGTTAAAAGAGAGGGTTGATACCACTCATGTCTGCGTGTTACATGTGAAGCCAGTTACGTTAGCTTACCTTAGCTTAGCATAAAGCCTGGAAACAAAGGGAAACTGCTAGCCTGGCTTTGCGCAAAGTAACCCCCATAAAACAGCCGCTGAGAGTGCTGCAGGGGCGACGTTTTTCTGTAGGTCGACCCAGATGTTAGCATTGCCCTGGTTCCCTCGTCAAAAAGCAACAGGTTTTTTTTTATTGGATTTTGGATTATTGCAGAAAACAAGCTCTGGCAAACAAATATTTTTGACACTTAGATGTTTTGTTCAGCAAGATTTGAAGCGTTAAGATATAATGAACTACACCACGGTTGCATGACTTAACGTTACCACCATAACGAGGCGGCAAAGCCATGTTGATCATGATGACATTCTGTAGTCTCCTTTAGCCACTTGTTAGCAACCACCTCTTTTAAGATGCTTAAAGTTTACTGACTTATTTTATGTCATAGAACAGAACATTAAAGTCTCTCCAGCTTGTGTTAACCACAGATCTTATTTCAGGCCTCTAACCAAAAACCTGTTGACCTCAAGATGAGGGAACTCAGACAGCTAAAATGCTAACGCATTCCTGCTGCTCTCTATAACAGGTTAGCGTAGCATAAGACTTGAAATAACAGCTAGCCAGTTTCTGTCCAAAGAATACCCGACATAAAATTTGTTTTCAAGCTTCTGTTTCTATACAAATTAATCTTGTAGACTTAATGTTTTAATTAGTGAGCATTAGAGGTGCTGGTAGGCGGAATTAGCTCACTAATTAACACGTATCTTTGTTTAATTTGTATTAGGGACGTCAACGATTAATCGATTACACACCATGAATATTTTTGACCAGGTACACGTGTCTGACCATAGGTTCATTCTGCTGCTTCTCACTTTTCTGCACTGTGTACCACCCGGGTCTGGTGGGAACTAGCTAGCTGTGCAGCTCATTTGGCGATTACCGCTTGTAACACCATCCCAACCGAACAGCATTGCTGTGGAAACATTGTGCCCACCCTCCTCAAGTCTACCCCAGGGCACTCCTTGGAGTAGTGGCTTAATTTTGAGATGCACATCCCCTTTAGCATTTTTAACTACTGTTAGCAGTGTCAGCACAGCTGGTAGTAGTGCTAACATAGTAAATAATGCTAAAGGGGTTTTGCGGCTCAAAATGAAGCTGCGTATTCACCAGAGCTACCTGTGGGAGGATCAGAGGGTGGGTACAATCTCACAGCCGCTAGCTAGCTCCTACCCGATCAATGTGTTGTGCACTGCAGAGCAGTCAAGGCTAACGTTAGCTAACCATTGATGGGTGGGCAAGTGGGTGCAATGTTTCCGCATGTTAACATGGCTAGCCGGCTGTCTGTTAGCAAAACCAACAGAAAATAAAATAAAAGCAGATATTTACATCATAAAACTAAAATTTCACCACCTTTGAATGGATAGTTCTTCGAAATGGGGCGCTAAAGCTCTCTGAGTCAGCGTAGCATCAAAAGGCCTTTTGTTTTTTCACATGTTATGCGAAGGCTAGCTGTTTCCCCGTTTCCAGTCTTTAAGCTAAGCTAAGCTAACCGTCTCCTGGCAGCTGTAGCTTCATCTTTACTGCACCGACCTGAAATTGTTTTTCCCAAAATGTGGAACTGTTTCTTTTAAACAGTTAAAAACTGGAATTTGAACACTACCCAGAAGAACTTTATATTCTGGATATTTTAACATCTGCAAACCTCATAATTCAGAGTTCCCGGATGCTGATCTGTTTGTACTTCATGTGGTGTCCCCCCCCCCCTCCCCTGAAGTAGAAACCGACCAGTTACAGTTACTGGGACTGGTTTTCCCGTCTGGTCCACCATCATGACTTGTATTTAATCACCTCCCACCTCTGTACATGTTCTGTGTGTCACTACTTATCTCTGACAGAAGGGTCCAGTCTTTTAGCTCAAGCATTGGTTCTAATCCTCCTTCAAGGTGCTGTCTATTGGCTGAATCCATACACGTGTGGCATCAAGCACGCTCTCGGTTTTTGTGCAGATTTGTGCAATTTACTTGAACTTTATATATACACACACACATATATATATATAGTGCGGATTCAGACCTGTGACCTCTAATGTACAACCTCACACATGGAAGATTCAGTTTCATTAACATTTACTCGCGGATATGGATTGAAATCAATTGAATCACTGCAAACCAATGACGTCATGACGTAACAGGGGCTATAAGAAGTACTTTAATACGCAGAATTACTTGATCAGATTTCAGCAAATCAGCATTCACATGGATGGAGAGAAAAGAAATTTTTAAAATTGTCTCAGTTTAGAGGATGGATTAGCATATACCTCATTCCCAGTCCAGCAGCGCTGGAACTTAAAATGCTATTGTATTGACATTAACAGTTATAAACAGCATTATGTACACTTGGTTTAAAAAAAAATCTCACTTATGTTGTAGCTTTCACCTGATTGAGCCGATTGCTTATAGTTTGCTCATAACTGTGTGTTTAAAACAAAAAAGAGCTGTGAGATATAAAATCTTGTATGTTGTTTTTTTTTCTTGGGACCATTTTGTTTCAGTTTAGATCTTGTACAGATTTATGGTTTGGTTTGACTTATTTATTCCATCAGTAGTGCTTGGTTTTTATCATGTCCAATGGTTTTGTTTTCTTAATAAAATTCACAAAAGTTTTTGGTGTTTGTCTTCAGTGTTTACAGGGAAAAGAACAGAGTTAGACAGTTTCTAATACGGGATATCTCTTTTTCTTTATCTTATTACTGGTTGAAGTACCATTGGTGGTTTTAACCCTTTGAAACCTGAGCAAAGTGGCTTGATTTCTTTCAAAAATACGAGAAGAAGGCAACGAGCAATGAGAGAAGAAATGACCCAAAAAGTTTGTAGAAAAAAAGAAACTTTAAAAAAAAGATGACGTTTAAAATCAAAAGAAAACAGTTTTGTTTTTAAATTGTGTTCTCAATCTATTATTTTTTTTTTTTTGCAATTTGTGTAACATTCTTACCAAGTTGCTTATTGCCCTTTTTCCTATGTTCCTGAAAGAAATTGCACCAATATACTCAGGGTTCAAAGGTTTAAATACTTGCAAAAGACGTCTCATAAAGGAGGTTTAACTACACTGAACAAACATTTAAATGCAATACTTTTTTTGCTCCCTTTTTTCACAAGTTAAAATTTCAAGACTTTCTTCGGCACTCAAGAGACATGTCTCAAATTTTGGACGCAAATTTGTTAAAACCATATTAGTAAACACTTGTCCTTTAACAGGATAATCCATCCACCTGACAGGTGTGTCCTATCAACATGCTGATGAAATCACTACACAGGTGTGTCTTGGGGATGGTCATAATAGAAGGACACTAAAATCTGCAGTTCACACAACACAACGCCTCAGATGTCATAAGTTTTGAGGGAGCGTGTCCACCAGAGCTGTTGCCCATAAACAAGACCACATTAACCACACCAAACTAGACCCTCCACATCCAGGTTCTTCACCTGCAAGATCATCTGAGACCAGCCACCTGGACAGCTGATGCAGCAAATGGTTTGCACTACCTAAGAATTTATGCACGAACTGCTAGGGAGGCTCCTCTGCGTACTTATCGCCCTCACCAGGGTCTGGACCTGACAGTAGTTCGTCATCATATCCAACATGAATGGGCAAATGCTCGCCCTTGATGGTGTCTAGCACTGTGGCAAAGTCTTCTCTTGACAGATGAATCCGAGTTTACACTGTAGAGGGCATCACACAGGTGAGCAGTTTGCCATTGCCAACACTGTGAACAGAGTGCCCCATGGTGGAGTTGGGGTTATGGTACAGGTTGGCATTAGCTACAAACAACACACAGGTGCATTTTACTGATGGCAGTTTGAATGCAGAGAGAAACTGTGATGAGATCCTGAGACCCACTGCCATGAACTCATGTTGCAGCATAATTTATATTTCCATGTTGCAAGGATCTGTACACAATTCCTGGAACCTGAAAACATCCCAGTTCTTGCATGGCCTGCATACTCACCAGACATGTTCCCCACTCAGTATGTTTGGGACGCTCTGGATCAGTGTGTTCCACTTCCTGCTGTTATCCAGCAGCTTTACGCAGCCATTGAAGAGGAGTGGGCCGACAATCAACAACCTGATCCACTCTATGTGAAGGCGATTTTTCGCACTGCAGGAGGCAAAGTGGTGTCACACCACATACTGACTGATTCTTTATGGTATCTGGGACCAAGAATGTTTTTTTCTGTAGCACTAGTTATATAAAATCCAACAGTCCTTTCTCAGATTAAAACTGCACATTTAAGAGTGTCCTGTTACCGTGACCATCCCAAGACACACCTGTGTCGTAATCACACTGTTTAATCAGGATCTTGATAGGACACACCTGTCAGGTGGACTGATGATCTTTGAAAAGGAGAAGTGCTAGCTAACATGGATCTTAACAAATTTATGAGTAGTCCTTAGCAGCTAGGATGAGTCCTTAACAGCTAGACTGAGTCCTTAGCAGCTAGGATGAGTCCTTAGCAGCTACACTGAGTCCTTAGCAGATAGACTGAGTCCTTAGCAGCTAGGATGAGTCCTTAGCAGCTAGGATGAGTCCTTAGCAGATAGACTGAGTCCTTAGCAGCTAGGATGAGTCCTTAGCAGCTAGGATGAGTTCTTATCATCTAGGATGAGTCCTTAGCAGCTAGGATGAGTCCTTAGCAGCTAGACTGAGTCCTTAGCAGCTAGACTGAGTCTTTAGCAGCTAGGATGAGTCCTTAGCAGCTAGACTGAGTCCTTAGCAGCTAGACTGAGTCTTTAGCAGCTAGGATGAGTCCTTAGCAGCTAGACTGAGTCTTTAGCAGCTAGGATGAGTCCTTAGCAGCTAGGATGAGTCCTTAGCAGCTAGACTGAGTCCTTAGCAGCTAGACTGAGTCTTTAGCAGCTAGGATGAGTCCTTAGCAGCTAGACTGAGTCTTTAGCAGCTAGGATGAGTCCTTAGCAGCTAGGATGAGTCCTTAGCAGCTAGACTGAGTCCTTAGCAGCTAGACTGAGTCCTTAGCAGCTAGGATGAGTCCTTAGCAGCTAGACTGAGTCCTTATCAGCTAGACTGAGTCCTTAGCAGCTAGACTGAGTCCTTATCAGCTAGACTGAGTCCTTAACAGCTAGACTGAGTCCTTAGCAGCTAGGATGAGTCCTTAGCAGCTAGACTGAGTCCTTAGCAGCTAGGATGAGTCCTTAGCTGCAGCTCTGGCTCTTTGTCCTCCCCTCTCCTCTTTCTCCACCTTTCATACCATCTGTCTTATCAAATAAAGCGAAAACAAAAACACATGAACACCAGCTTTTTTTCTTAGTATTTCTATTGGACTGTTGAGGAGTATACAGTACATAGAAAACAGTGACATTTTACACCACGTCAACATCTGTAAAATAGTTTGGTAACCACTTCTAGATGGTGCCTGAAGTAGTTACAGATATAAAACATTACACTAATAATTAGACGCATCACTTATAAAGTACACCATGTTTTTAAAGTCTATACAAATGGGCCTTTTTTCAATCTTATCAACAGGGCAGAAAAATAAAATGTAGTACACATAAAAGCTATCTCTTGTCTCATGGCACTGTGTACACATTTATCAGAAGGACGCCTCTGATTAGTATTTACAAAGACTTGTGTCGACGGTTAGTCACATCATGTATTATAATACACTGTTACACTGGAAGATTCAATATGATCCAAAATTGTGCTCAAGAACAAGATAAGTCAAATACATGTCGCTGTACAGGGTCAATTTAAAGGAATAGTTCCACAGTTCGGGAAACACGCTTGTTTGATTTCTGGCAGAGTGAGATAAGATGATTGACACAAACGTTTTAGTTGCAAAAACATTCTTTTTCAGTGTTTGGTTGTACTAAAAGACCATCTAAGGCATCAGATTTTCAGGTTTACCAATAAGTACATTTTGTTGTCATGGTTTTAAGCCTGTTTTTCACTCGCAAAAATTAGCATTAGCCTAGATAACCATAGCTGTAAATGCATCATGCTAACTAAGCAAGCAGCTAGCGTTGGTGTTAGCTCCACCCTCTCGTCCAAATAGGGTTGTTTCTGGCTCCAAACATCCAAGACGGCAATGGCAAAAATGTCGAACTCAAGGCTTCAAAATGGGAGTTGACAAACAAATGGGTGATGTCACGATGGCAAAATCAATGCAGCAGAACCAGAAATATTGCCTTTTTAAAATTCAACACATTCCTCTTCCTTGTCAGAAAACTGTCACCTACATTACCCATAATACAGCTGAACTTCTATCGGATTCAGGTATGTTCATATACTGTATGTAAAGATGGATGACATGACAGCTCCCCAAAAGTGAAGCTGAAACATCACAATCGCCCCCTGGTGGCTGGCTGCAGTATAGGTCTTAAAGATGATTGATACTGTGGAGACTGTGACTGCACAGACTCTGGCTCCAAATGACGTCACCAGTTCCCAAATATTTTAGCTTCACTTCTATAAAGTGGGGATAAGTGGAGACACGTCGCTCATCTTTAAATACAGTCTATGGGTGTGTTATGCTAGTCACGGCTAATGTACCCTGGAACCTCTTGTCTACAGCAGAGATGAGAAGCGAGCTACAGTAGTCTCACTTCTTTCTAAATCCATACCTTCCAAATTTCTTTTCACTTTCAAACTTGCAGGCTTCAGCTACGGCTGACTCAAGTGACATCACTCGAGGCAAATTATCAGACTATTCACAGCTCCTTCAGGCGACGCTAAAGACTTTGTACTACTTTTTTTTAACTCCCAACACCTGTAAACAGAATTTGATTTGTAAAACTAGTTCCCCTTTAAATAGAGTGTAAGGCTAAAGCTAGCAGCTAGTTAGCTTAGCTTAAATTGTAAACGGGGGGAAACTGTTAGTCTAGCTTTGTCCAAAAACAAAATCAGCCTTAATCACCACGTCTAAATCTCGTTTGTTTAATCCGTACAAAAACAAAGTGTTAAAACAAGAACTCGCTGTTTCCCCCACGTTTACAGACTTTGTGCTACGCTAAGCTAACCTGCCTGACTAGCTTCATATTAGCCTACAGACATTTGAGAGGTGTCAATCTTCTCATTTAACTCTCTGCAGACAGCAAATAAGCATGTTTCCCAAAGTGTCAAACATCATCTTTAAATGGGCCAGTATGAAATGGGACAGCACACAAAATAATCTGCACTGACCTTCATGATAAAATCACTTTTGTTTAGAATCATAAAGTTAAAGCGCTGTTTGTTTCTGATGAATCTTTAAAGTGGACAGTGCAAAACTATACAACCATGTCTACACGGATACAGATATTTAAAAACGGATGTTTTCCTCTGCGTTTTGAGCTCTCGTCCACAAGCGCAAAGTTTTAGATCACTCAACATAGATTTCTTTAAACGCCTTCTAAGGTGCAGCTTTTTCAAAACTCCAGTCGCTTTGTATCCGACTGGAAACATCATCCCATCAAATTGTGCATGACTTTTGTGTCTTTGTGGAATGAGCTCCCAAAACAGCAACGGACTGCCAGTTTGTAGTCACGTTTCAATTTCCATAGCACCTGCAGGCCGTCTACCAGAGATATGTTAATAAATTAGGTGTGAAATATGTTGAAATAAAGAAACATTTAGTTACTACCGTTTTACTATTGTTTGATTTGTTAGTACCGCCAAGCTCACTCTGCATGCTCATGTCTTCTTCTCTGGTATTTAATCGTTTAAGTATCGCCACCTACTGGCCACAGCAAGTGTTTGGAGTCGTTTCTGTGTTCTAGTGAGGACAGAGATATTTTAAAAAACGGAGGTCATGTGGACATTAATTTTAACAAGGAAGGAGAAAAATATCTCGTCAATTTGTGCATGTCTGTCGTTGCTTTTTGCAGTGAGCATGCGTCAGAAACAACAATGGCAGACTATCTGTTTGTTCCGTATTGTTAGCACTAGCACTGCTAGGTCTAATGACTGGTTTACATCTTTTATGCCGAATTTCCACAGCGTGCTACGGCTCGGCTTGACTCGACTCGACTCCTTCTGAGCTGGCGACCTTTGTGTTCTAGTGTGGACGGGGATATTTTTTAAAAGCTTGTGCTGACAATAAATTATCTGTATACATGTAGACAGGCCCGTAGTTCGTAGAGGCTTCCAAAGTTTCAATCTGGGTAGTTTTCATTCTGTAACATGAGGCAGATGCATTTCAAAAGCCCACCTATACTACAGTAGTCCTAGTTCAGACTATACACTTTTACATCAGTGCTAGCTTATGTCCCTGTAGGAATATCACTGGTTAGTTTAAGATCAGACAATAAATAACAAAATGCAACGACTTCATCGTCAACTACAACAAATCCTCTGTGACTCTCAGCGGCGTTACACGAGGACACCAACCTGTATGCTGATCTATGGGAAAAAAGTTGTTTATACACAAGAGTTCAGACGAAACGAAAGAATCTGATCACGAGGTCCATTTGACAGCAACTCCGGAGCTTTTGGTCAAGGTGCCACGCTGTCATGTAAATGTAGTTTAACTTAAAATCTCAAGTCCTTAAAGTGCTCAGATTTCAGGTTTAGGTTTTTAGAAGATTACGACAACTGAAAAAAACAGAATTAGGATGAAAGCTCCTTGACTGTTAAATGGACCTTAAGTCGTGAAATTATTTTGTTCGACAAAAAGAAATGTTGTAAAGCCACTTAATATAAAAAATAAAAGTAAACAATTAAACTGCCCCTTTAAGTCAAAGTCCACCTAATGAATTTTATCTCCAGTCTTCACTTGCACCCAGTGGTTTTCATGATGGAGTGACACAGGAGTTAACTCTTTCAACTGCATCCACTGAGGAGCACAGTGAGAGCAACCTTTGAAGCCACTTTTACCAACGTCAAGACTGAACTTCACTCATGTTACAAAGTGTTATTAGTTTTCCATAGATTAACATATAAGTTGGTTACGATGGAATATAAGGGCCACGACAATAGTCAAATAATTAATAAAAAGTCATATTTTTTTCCTTTATCAAATACAATCATCAATGAAGATGTAATATTTCAAGAAAAGTCAGTATATTCTCTTGTGAGAATTCCTGATCCTGATATTATGAGAATAACTGTAAATAATTTTTCAAGAAAAAATTGTAAAAAATGTCAGAAAAAGAGTCTTAATGTTTAGAGAATAAAACTGTTATCAAGAACATTCATATTATTATTAGCCCAGAATGATGTAAAATACTTAAAGAATAAAGTCTTACTATTTTGAGAATTATTTTTTGGAAATATTTCAAGAATTTTTATTTTGAGAAAATGTTGCACTATTCTGAAAAAATAAAGTTGTAAGTCAAAATATTTTGAATATGAGTAATAATATTGGAGAATTAAGTTTTAATATTCAGAAAACAATGTTGTGACATTTGGAGAAAAGTTATAATTATAATATGATTAAAGAGCACAGTCATAGCATGAACAGTAAGTAAAGACAGTAACAGTACAGTTTATATGAACTGTCAGGAAATGCTAAAACATTTAATTCCCATGAAGTGACTTGACTTAATACTGAAATATTTTTATTCTATCACTTAAGTTTGCCAACGCGGTCTCAAAAGCCCGGAAAAGAAAGCAAGATGAAGTATTTAGCACTGACATCAATTTCTACGTCTACTTGATACTAAATGTTTCCATCAGTCATTCATTTTGTTGTAGGTAATAAAAGTCTGAAGATTTCACTGTGAAAGTCGTTTAACTATTTTGTAATTTTTAAAAATCATTACATTTTTTTCTCTTCACTTTTTGCTCTTAACGTACGTTTTCTCTTGAAATACTAAAAATTGTATTTCTTATAATATCACAAGTTTTTGCGTTTAAACTGTGGGTTTTGTCTTGAAATATTATGCCTTTAATTTCTTCAAATATTTTAACCTTTTGCCTGTAAACTGTATGTTTCTCTTGACATTTTATTAATTTTATTTCTGATAATACTACAACTTTTTTTTCCTCTAAACGGTACATTTTGTCTTAAAACATTATGACTTTAAGTTCTTAAAATATTCCAACTTTTGTCCTCTAAACTGTACATTTTCTCTAAAATTCTTATCATTTTTATTTCTTAAAGTATTACAACCTTTCACCTCTTAACTGTAAGCTTTGTCTTGAAATATTATGACTTTTATTTCTTAAAATATTAAAACTTTTTTCCTCTGTATTGTGTTTTCCCTCAAAATTTTACAACTTTTATTTCTTAAAATATTACACCTTTTTTTCCCTTCTAAATGTTGCATTTCCTCTTAAAATATTAAGACTTTTTCTCAAAAAATTCCACCTTTTTCTAACAATATTACATTTTATTTCCTCAAATCTGACATGAATTTGTTTCCCTGTGTGACCCCGATACTCCGTCGCTCCGTCGTAGGTTGATATGCTGGAGGAAGCGTTTGTAAAATATCACTAAACATTAAAAAATTAGTAAAAGGTTTGACATGGCAGTATCACTCTCTGATTGGTGTGCAGCCTTACAGACTTGAGGAATGTAGAGTCGGAGAGGTGCTTCTTCATTTTCCCTTCAGTTTGAACTGTGCTTCATTAAGTTGCATCGTTTTTCGCTAAATAACAAAAAAGCCCATAAAAACAACACTTATTCTTATTTTAGAAACAAACTTAAATGCAAAACAACACGATAAAAACGACGAAGTGCAGAGGACGGATTCCTTTTTGTTATAAACATCAATATTGCACCAAAGCAGCATATTTGGACGAGCATTCTGCATTACAGTTTACCTTTAGAGAAAGGATTTAGATCAGGACGGTGGCTACCAGTGATATGCATAAATACAGTATAAAAATACAATATGGAAAAATCTGAAGGGGATTTAGTCGGGCTGCGTCGTGGGAGAGTAAGAGGTGAGCTGTGTTTAAGTGGAAAGGGAAGGAAATGCAGGTAAAGAGTTTTTTGGAGCTACTAGAAGGTCTGATCATCGTTGCAGGACTCCGTGGCGTGTCCGAAGGCCTCGCAGATGTCGCAGTAGGGCCTCTCGTCCGCCGGGTTGCCGTGATAGGTGGTGTGAGGTACCGAGTCGGGGCTCTGGGCCTGAGTGGGACAGTCCTCTGTGTCGTGGAGGTCGAAGCAGTCGCAGATGTCGCAGAACAGACGCGGCGTCACCTTCTTTTCCCGCTTTGACACACCTTCAACAAACCTGTGTGACGGAGACAACAGTGTGTGACTTATCTCCTTCTTCCACTAGCACACTTAATCCTCATTTATCCTCCTATTTTCTCGGTTAATGGATTTCAAAAACTATGTCTTACCCATCCGTGCCGTCGTTGCCGTTGAACTCAGCCAGAGCGAGCTTCTTCAGTTTGATCTTCAGCTCCTCGTTCTTCCTCTGCAGGTCCACGATCACACTGTTCAGGAAGTTGATCTGAGGGACACAAATCGAGACACAGATCACCTTCATGTGGGCACAGATCAGAGGTGAGAACTGGGTTGATAACATCCTGACAGTCTCACCTGCCCCTCAGCGAACTCCTTCTCCTCCCTCAGCTGCTCCAGGGCCGCGTCGCCTGCAGAAGAACCCAGGAAACAGGTTGACAAAAAGAAATATCACCTCACCCAAACAGTGGGCGCTCTAACTGTCGTCTCCTCACCTGACGGTGGAGCTTCCCTGTCTTCCTCCTCCGAGGCCTGCGTTCCCATGAGCCTTTGCTCTAGACTGTGAACACGGCTCTGCAGCTGAGCTTTGTCTCTCTCCAACGTCTCCACGGCCGTCTGCAGTGTCTTGGCCATGGCGTTTTCTCCTCGTAGCACCGCGATCTGCAGCGATGGAGCACACACATGAATCCCTCACACAGCTCAGAGAACACAGAGTGAAGTTTTACAGACATGACGTGACAGTCACGTGTGAGTACCTCATTCCTCAGCGTCTCCAGCTCCCGGTCTTTGTCTGAGATTAAGGCTCCAGTGGACTTCTGGAAGTTTATTTCGCCCTCCGTCTCCTGATTAGAGATCGTTTCTCTGTAGAAACATGGAGAGAGTTACAGTCACAAGGTGTGGGCATTATGATAGTATATCTTCTTCTTGAACCAGCACAAGAAGACGGCGGGTCCATCTTCTCTCCCTACTTCCCCTCATCCAAAGCAAGCACTCTACCTCCACAGGGTGCCTCTAATAAATGCATGTAAATATAAAGCTTTTTACATTTTGTTGAGCCTGACTTCACTGGAAAATTGTATTCAGGTTCCAACATCAGTACAAATCTAACACATAGATGATGCTGGATTTTTTTATCAACACTAATAAAACAGTGAGAAACCAAGAATTCAATATCAATTCATCACCAAAAATCATCTTCTCTGCAGCTCAGTGGATTAATAGAGCTTCAGATTTTAACCACCTGCCTCCAAAACCAATCGTGACAGATCAGTGACACCCAGCTGACACCCCGAGAACATCTCTGTTAACAGCTGTCATGATAAATCAAACTGGATATGAAGCAGGTCGTTTCACTGAATCACGTCTCCTGTCTTTCCTCCACGTTTACCTGAGAGCTCCCTCTTCCTCCAAATCTATTATTTCTGCTCTAATTATTGAGCATCACCTCTTCACTCCCCTCCGGCCGACTCCACCGAGCCGTCAGCTGCTCTCCGCCTCCCCTCTGCTTCACTTTGTCGCTCTGATCTTATGTCAAATACACGACTTTGATGCCTCAGCACATCTATCATCACCACTTCATAAGAAACATTCACTCTCATCTTGAGAGTCATGGCTGCTCTGAAGGTTTGGATGTTTTTATCCTCTGATTACTGAACTCCAGACTGAACACAAACTTTCTTCTGTTTACAGACTCAGAGAGGGATTAAAGTAAGACCAGACATGACGAACAGATGTAAAACATTTAAAAAGTCAGGAATAAACTCTGTTTCTGTTCAGTACTGTACTTCTATTTTAGGGTAACTTACTGTTGTACTCCTATGATTTTAGAGGCTAATATTGTACTTCTTTACTCCACTACATGTATTTAACAGCTTCGTAGACTAAGATTTGACTCCAAAAATAAACTGGTTATAAAATCAGTTCCCTACAGTATGTGACACAAACAAAATTAAAACAGTAATTTTACCTCGCAGAACACAGGAGCTGCTGGTCTACGACTGCTACGATCAGTTAAGCCTAGTTCACGTTACAAGATTTTCATCTTGATTTTGCATCGCAGAGACTATCCTAATCTTCTGAGTGTTCATACCTGGCGACGTGTGTTTCTGTCAGTGGGAGTCTCGCCAACTGTGTTACGACCTGTGTGCACACCACAAGATTTCGCCGACAGAGCCCTCGCTGACAGAGCCCCAGATAACGCGGTGACGTCACCAAACTTGGAGACGACACATCGTAAAGGCATGGATATTCTTTATTATCCTGGGTCCAAACACAACACGCTCCCCGTGATCCTGTGGACGCCGCCATTGTTGTTGTTGCTTGCCGGCTTGTCAGTGTTGCCAGATCTTGGGAGAGAAACAAGTAACCAGGGCTATGGAAACAAGCCCAGAAGAAGTGACGGATATATATAAAGAAAGGCGACGTTTAGAGAGCAAACCCAAATAAGCAACTCCACTTTAGAAACAAGCCCAAAAAAAAAAAAAAAAAACGCAGCCTGCGACTACCAATATTTGTAAGCGACTTTACAAAAAAACAAGCCCAAAGTCGCGGCTAATAAGCGGACCTGGCAACCCTGCGGCTTGTCCTCCTCACATTTCTTCCGTCCTCCTGCGTGCTGTCGTGGGACGTATCCCGCCTCTCGTTGGCTGATGCTCTTTGTCGGTTGTGTCAGACTTCTCCAGTTTTCTAGCATGCCAGATATCCAGTCCCAGTCACAGATGAGGGGGCGACTTGCTCGTAGGCTTGTTCACACATGAGGACTCGTCGTGGCAGACTATCTGCCGACTCACCTCCGACCCAAGGTGGCTCTCTAGATCCTCTGCAACGTCAAAATCGCGGTGAAAATCGTGTGATGTGAACTAGGCTTAAGTTAGTTTGTGTTATTGTGTGACTTTGGTGAATCTGAACTAACCCTTTTAAACGCCGAACTCACACAAAAACAAACAAAATATAACTGATCGAGGCGGCAGTAGACCAGCAGCTCCTGTGTTCAGCGATGTTAAATTACAGTTTTTCTGAATGGAGTCTGGCTTTGAAGAGAGCAAAGATAATGGCTTCAGTTCCCCTTTAGAAACTGCTGTCTGACAGCAAGATAAAGCAGTGAAAATATTCTAAATATAGCGTACACTTAAATGGATATCGATGTATTTAGGTGGCCAAATATATTATTTTGCTGACCCCTCCACAGCAGTACACTGCTTAGCTTCTGTGTTGGACTCCTGCCTGTTTCACCGAACTAGGGGCATGCTGACTGACATCTACAGTAAGTAACACAGTGGCTATGGAGAAGTACCTCATACAACCCACTTAAAAAAATCCAAACTATCCCTTTATAAGGTGCTGGCTATTATGAGCCAGTGAATAAACTTGCCAGAGGTGGAGGAATACTTAATAACCATTAACTTAACTGTCTCTCAGTTAATAGAGAGCTGTAATTATTAATTAAATCACACAAATTAAAAAAAATAGAGTATTTTTTCTGATTACATCGAAGCCAGAGTTCATCAGATTGTGTTAAAACATCAGAACTTGACAGAGAGAAAGCGTACACGTATAACGAACACATTTCCTGGTTTCTTACCTGGTCTTCATGTCTGGCTGTTGACTGTTACGCTCCTCATTGTGCTGAGAAGCAAACACACACACAAATATAGAGGCATTTAAATAGAAGCTAAACCCGTCTGAGCTTTAAGAGTTCGGTCACAGCAGGAAGTAAATCCTCACGATGCCAAAACCTATTAATCAAATCGCCGTTTCTGACTTAACAAAACCCTGATCTATATAACAGGATGAAGAAAATCGTTCATATGTTTAATAAAATAATATACAGTTTTAGAAAGGTCAGTACCTCCTCAAGATGCTGAGACTTCTGGGAGGCCAGCTTCAGCTCCTCACTGAGGGGGGAGGAGACAGAAAGGAGAGGTGACACACTTTAAAGTGCTGCAGTGAAGGAGCAGAGTGTGTGATGGTATATCTGTGTCACCATCACTGCTCTCTGCTTAAATCTGGTGTGGAGCCAGATGTGTTCACATCTGTTAAACACACACACACACAGACCACAAGAGAATCCAGTGTTTCACCTGGTTTGATTTTGGGTGCAAAAATTTAGTTATTACAGACTTGATTATGAGCTGTTAAGTGAGTGAGTGATAAACATTGCTCTATGAAATGTGTGACTTGAAGACTACAGCTGCCCCCAACTAAGAATTTTCCTAGTCAACCTACAGTCGTCATTTAGGGCCATTAGTCGACGAGTCGCCCTCATGTTTCTGATGTTAATTTAATGATTAAATGATACATACGTAATACAAAACCGTACTAATGAACCTTCATTTATATAGGCCTATATTTTATCTCCAAGTGCACGTCACACACTGAGCGAGCCGCCTGTTAATGACGCTGTGGGCTAATGGGCATGTAGCTACTTCCATGTTTCAGATGATACGTCATGTTTGTAGTCGACCAATGAAGATGAGTTTACATATCACCTTGGGTTCGTCCTTCACCTTCTCAAAATGATCCCACACTTTGGATTTCCTGCCCGACATGTTATTAACTAGCCTGTGGAATAACCGCAGGTACCAGCCCTGGAGATTAACCTGACGAGGACACTTCCTGTGGCTGTCCTTTCAAAGTAAAGTCACACATGCTCCAGTCATATAGGTTTGGATTCATTTTGACAAGGTGCAGCTCTTAGCAGAGTTTCACTTTTGTTTTTGTTTTTTCTGCAACGAAGCAACCAGTGAAATCTTGCCGACTAATGACCTTTCTGGTCATCTAACGTTTAGTCGACTATTGGGGCGCCCCTAACAAGAGTTTGGCTGGTTAGGTATGACACCTCACGAGTGTTGCAGGAATTACGTTCTGTCATCAACGCTAGTGCTGTCAGCTTAAGTTTGCTATTTTGGTGGAAAATTTCCAACTGCACTTTCCTTGTGCGGCCCTCAATCAAAACTTTGAACACCCCTGCTGTAAAGTCTTGTTTAAACATCCAGCAGATACAGAGCAACATTAGCATCATTTGGAGTCTGAAGATGAGGTCCATCAGTCATTCTTTCTTTTATCTCTGTCTTTGGTCTCCACCAACTCCTCAGGAAAATATCTGGCTCTCGCTGCTAAATGTTCCACGATGTACAGCTGGTTTTTGAGGGGTTTGTTTGCTGAAAACAGCAGCCTGCAGAGTCAGGTGACAATTCTCTGTAGGTTCATCACTACGATCAAGCCCTTTTTACATCGCACAAAAGTAACTTCATTCATTGTCAGTATAAAAATAAAATACGATAATCCTTTATTTGTCCCATAGCGGGAAATCTGCAACAAAATATTGACTGTTGCAGCTTTAAAGCAAACCAAGGTTACTGAAAAATAAATCTAGGATCTATTTCAGTCACTTATGTTCTCTCTTAGCATTTTAAAAGCAGCAAAATGTCAAAAAAGAAATCAGTTTGAACTTAAAACACTCTGAACATTTGATAGTAAAAGTACCGTATGGACCTGACTTACACTGATATAATCTACAGACTCAAAAGCCATCTGTTAGTCCACATCTGCTCCTACTACACCCTCCTACTTTAAACATCTTAAAGGATTTGACAGCTTTAAAACCCACAGTTTCAGTGGTTTATACGCTCTGCAGTGCTGAGATTCAGCAGTGATACAGTATGCATACATGCACGATGGAGAAATACCATCAGAATATTATAAAAGTGATGCTGTAATCTGAGCATGAGATCAGATTTAGACCCAGAGACAGCTGCACAGACTGTGCTGCCTGGGAATTGATCAGTCTGGATATTTGTCGATGCTGGAGCCGAACGATTTGCTGAAGAAATTGAAATTAGCTCCATGTGGGTCATTCTTAGGATTTGTGTCAAAGGAAGAAGCTATGTGTGACGAATGGCTCGGTCCGAGCACCAGCTGGGGAAATGTTTAGCTGCCTGCTGTATAATCACATCGGCCAAGGGAGGAGTTGAAGGGAAACTACACTTTAAAATAAATATGGTTTATTACACAGACTTTGTAAATAAAACATCACTGCTGTCTCTGTCACTTGTTTTCTCCATCAGGGTGTAAACAGAAACAGATTTGACAGAGAGTGAAGCAGCTGAGGCTCAGCTTCTGCAATCTAACTTGGGGAAATTGTTTCCTGCGTCATCAATGATTTAATAGTTTACTACTGTAGTTTTATGCTTCATGTTTCACCAAAGAGAACTGAAAAGGAAAAACAGATAAATAAAATTTCTACCAAAACACATGGAAGAAAACTACATGAAATCGTAAAGCTGCATTAATAAGTTTCTGTGTGTTTGAACACTTAAGTCCAGAACAAAATATCAGTTTTTGGATGGATTGCAATTAAGTTATGTGCAGACATTCTTGTTCTCAAGAAGATGAATCCTGATGACTGTCTGATCCCGATATTTCCTCTAGCGCCACCAAGAGGTTAATATTTGTGTTTTAGAGATATATCTCAAAAACTATCAGATAAATAGCCTTGAAATTCGGCTTTAACATTCATGCCCTTAAACAGCTTTATTTAATTCCTTAGCTTAACATGAAGACAAAATACTATTTTTTCAACACTTAGTTTTGACGAAAAACCTGCAAAACTGATCCTAATCCCATCATCCTAAACTGTGCTTTGTGTTTAGCACTGATTAGCGAATGTTAGCATGCTAACAGGCTAAATTAAGATGGTGGACATTCCTGCAAAACATCACGATGTCACTATTGTCACTGTGAGCATGTTAGCATGTTGCTGTTAGCATGTAGCTCAAAGCACCGTCGTGTGAATATGCAGGCTCACAGAGCTGCTAGCATTGGCTGTAGACTCTAAAGCTGTGTCCGACATTCCATGCTAACATGCTATTCAGTGCCCTTAAACAGTGTGTGAATTTTTTAGCATATCCGTAACCTTATGCAAACTATTTCCCATGAAATATTACAGCACGCAAACACTGGACACTGCAGCGACATAAATATGTCACAGTGCAACGCTGTCGAGGAAAACGTTCATAATGACCAGCGAGCAGGACAAGACTCTGTAACGTCAATAACGCTTCACTTTAAGCGTAAATATGTGAGAAGTGTTAGAGTGTGTCTTAAACTGCATATTTCCATAAGCACACTTCAAAGTAGTCTACTGTGTAAATGTAGGGCAGCTACCTGTTTTAGCCACTAGGAGGTGCTGTTGTGCTGTCTATTTCGCAACAAACATGGCAGCTCACACTGTTTGTCCCTGGCAGGACACCTTAGCTTTCACATTTGCTCTGCTTAGGACGCCATGTTTTTCAAAGTTTACTTTCCCTTGTCCTGTGAGGTGAGCATTGTGTCAGCGTCCTGCGTTATGTTGGTCATTTATTCCTTTCAGATTGACTCAGTCATATTTAGTTTAACTTGACAGTTTTGTTTATTTTTATTTGATGCATTTTTTTTAATGTTAATTACTGTTTGAGTAGGAGATTTATTTCTTTAAAAAAGTTCACTTTCTCTTGCCCTGCAGGGTTGAGGATTTTGTTGAGGATGTGATGCCAGCAGCAGAGATGTTACTGAGAGTTTATGTGAAATAAAACGCAGTCAAGGTCTCAACCACAATTTCAAATCCTGCATCTACACCATGTACTTCTTGCGTGGCGCACTAATTTCAGCAGGGTAGCGTCCCAAACAACAGCTGACAACAGCTTTTTATTTTTTTTTTTAAAAAACTACGTCTTTATGGAGCTACATTAGGGTCAAATGTTTTGTACTTGAAAAAATAAAATTTGAAACTGAAAATTCATGTGTTGATCTTGAATTTTGAAAAATATAACAATGTATTCAAAATAAAAATAAGTGTATGAAACGTTTTTTCAGGTTAAATATAATTTTGATTCACTTTGGTAATTCTTTTGAATAAATAATTTATTTTCACTTTTCACTTCCATATATATTTTAACATTTGAGGTCTTGTTTTTTTCAGTTGCATGTTTTATCTTTTCAGATTCAGATCTTATTTTTTACAGTTTCAAATCTGTTTTTTGAGTTTCAGACTTTTGACACTGATGTGGCGTGGGGGGCGTGGCATCAACTGAGAGGGGTGTGGAATCATGAGTGACAGTGCCTTCAGGGAACGTAAGAACTAAAAAAATTCTGATTCAACACTTACATACACCATATTCATGTGACTGGCAATGTAAAAATTGATGCCAGTGACAAACTTCCATTTAGAAATCTGTTTTAGACAGTACTGAGCACCAACTGCTGTATAAGAGCGATAAATTATGCCAGATTTTACAGATCAACAGCCACATTTTAAGTGCTGATATGTCCGATTTCCACATAGCACTATGAACGCAGCGTAGTGTCCACTTCATTTGCGATGACGGCGTCCAGTCGGTCGGATCAATCAGCTGGAGCCCATACATCCAGCACACAGGTGAGAAATGTTAACTAAGTTTTAGGAAATCATGACAAATATTAAGGGGTCGTTTTTGTGTTTCAAAATTCAAGATCAACACATGAATTTTCAGTTCCAAATTTTACTTTTTCAAGTACAAAACATTTGACCCTAATGTAGCTCCATACATTTTAAACGGCGAATTAACAAAACAGACGGTGGAGCAACATCGCCAACATTTGACCGCTATCTCCACCCACACATAAACCAAACTTACGCCACAACGTCAATGCTGATTAAAATGTACCGCGATAGCTCGGAGCAAGTTAGCTACCAAGCTAACAGTAGCTTCCACTACATCACAAAGATGGCGACCATTGAGGGTGAGAAGTGTCCGTCATTCCTTACTCAACTTTTGGACCATTTTGAGTGCGGCAGTAATACACTACATTTTCCCGTACTATGCAGTGTGAACGTACTTGTGCACTTAAAATATGACACTCTAAGTTTCACTTTACTAGACATAATCTAGTTTTTAAATTATTTCTAAATTGCCATAAGAGCTGAGGTTGGCAAGAGTTACCATGGTTGCACGTCTCCAACCAGCAAGGAGGCTCTCAGGAAGTAACGTGGTAATTACAGCTCAGTACATCCGAAACGATGCATATTATTGTTTATTTACACAAAAGTATGATGACATATTGGACATGTAGTGCACACGTGATTTTGGACGCAGCGTTAGTCTTATTTAATCATGATTTGTAAACGACGACTCTTTCTCACGGTGAAATAAAGCCTGTATTTACACGGCAACAACACATTTTTGATATTAACTGTTGTATTTAACAGACAAACCGATCACAGTTTGACCTACAGTAGCACCGAAACAGAACAATAAAAAATCTGAGCTGTGGTGCTTACAGCTGCTCTCTCAGATGCCACAAAAGCCACATTGATTCCACACCAGCACACACACAACGTGACACACACACACACACACACACTGATGTCACAGTGAGAGTAGCGGCCATGTTGGAGCCAGGCGGTCCTAGGAGGAGAGACGGAGGGATTACATAACAGCAGCAGACTGAGGAAGGATGGAGGAACACATTGTTGAGATGAGACAGGACGGAGGTGGAGGGAAGGAAACTGTGACAGAGCCACAGACGTGTCAAACATGAGGCCTCTTTGAGTTTTAACATTAATTAGGCTCATATAGTGAAGCAGACGCTCCGTAAAGAGGATGAAGCTGCGTTTGTTTCACTGTATCTAAAGATATTTGTTGACATCTCCATCTGCTGCTCCTCCTACAGGACGCTACATATTGATGACTATAATTCAGCCAGTTAGATCCATCTGGAGCTCTGACATCACAGCTCGGGGCCTCTGATGACTCAGGGGAGGTGTGGCAGGATGATGTAAAGACTCATAAACACCACATACTTCAACACACACACACACACACACACACACACACACACGGTCTATAAACAGACATCAACATCAGCCTGGAGATCCAGCACAAACACAACAAAGTTAAATAAAAACACATCGTTAAGCGCTGGAGTATTTTTACTCTGTATCAAAAACACAGAAGCATCAGAGTCGTCGATAATAAATTTTGCTGTGTCATGTTTTGCTCTTCTGTCCTCAGAGGTTTTAAAGGACCAAAATAATGCTTTTTCATGTTTTCATTTAGTATATTTCGCAAAGACATGGTGCTGTTTCACAAGTCTGAATGCATTTTCTAATCACGCCACGAGACAGTGCGCAATTTAGGTCCCGTCCACACAGGAGGGGAAACAATTCATCGCTCTCCACTGACTTTGCATTGCATGAAGTTGCCTCCTTGTTACTTACGTCTGCTAGCAAACAACAGAAAAGTGTCTTAAAGCTGCTGTCTAATGCAATGCACTACCAACATGGTAAAAACTCCTAAGTTTTATAAGCTGCCAAACAGAAAACTGAGCCTTCAGAAGGAGAAAAGTGGATATTATATTCAGGATGTGGCTAACTGTCATGAAGCTGAAGCTATATAAAAAAGTTACAGGCGTGAATTTGGCCAAACAAACTGTTATACAAAGGTTGAAGCTAACTAAGTTATGTAATGACTGATTTTGATCTTTGTTAGGTTAAATAATGATCTTATCTTATCTGGTGATTCCATTAAAGAGAGCACAGAGAGGCAGTCAGAGCTACAGGCTACAATGAGGCTAAAAACAGAGTTCAAATGACATTTTTCCAAACAACTTTTTATGTCGGGGCTTCAGGACACTTGGATCACTACGGACGAGCAGTATGGAGATATTTTGTGGTTTCAGTTATGTGTTTTTGGACGTTTGAATCTGGGGCGCCGTCAGCCTCCATTAGGTGGAGTTGTGTTGCTACCTCCTCTCCCCTTGGATCTCTGCAAGTGATGTGAGGACTCTAAAACTTCACCTGAGCCTCCCTCGGCATATGGGTGAGTAGATAATGGCTGAATTTTCATTTTTGGGTGCACTATCCCTTTAAATAGTTGTAAATATTAAGGTATGTCACTTCTGGCCATTCAGTGGAATTATTTCTCAAAGATAAGGCAGGTGAGGAGAAGAGGAGACTGAGACAGACGGACAACACTGAGTTTGTAAAGGTACCTTTTCCTCTCTGGTAGATGGAAGGTGCTAAAATAATCCTCTAACATGCTGAGAGCTAATGTTTTTAGCTAACTCCAAATGTTTTGTTAGCTTTTCAGCCCGAGGTTGCACATTGTTACTCCAACTGTTTTCCCCTCCAGTAAGCATGGTTTTCAGATTGTGACGTTCTGTCTCTGTGGATCCATTTGCTTTCATTCATTCATTCATAACCAATGAGATCTATGCTAAGCTAAGTAAGAGCCCGTGTCCACATGGAGTTTTTTAATCTCAGCGCCAGCATCTTTTTTTCAGTTGTCCTCAATGAAGAGCGGGCATACGCAGCTGCATAGAGCGCCATGTTCAGCATCTTTTTTCAGAGCGCTATGGCTTTTTTGTGCGGCTGCTCTGAGCACTTTAAGTTGAATATCTCCGAACTTTTCAAAAAGGCACCAGTGACGTCACAGCCACCGCTGTCCCAACAAAGATAGAAAAGTCTCAGAAAATTTTTTTAGGAGCAGATCGGCCGGCAGACACTGATTGTTGCTGGTGAGTGTTGTGATTTTATCACTTGCTTGAAGCTACCTGTGTCAACCCTCTGTTAATGTAGCGTTATGTTAGCTACCAGGCTAATGCTAGTGTCAAGATATTAGTGTCATAGAAGCAAAACCCACACGCAGCTTGTCATTAATAAAAGCACGGGCATGTAGTGCTCCTCAGCGCCCTGCCACCACTTTGCTGCTAAAAAAAACAAAACACTAGGTGGACGCACACTCTAAGGAAAGCACTTTTACTGCTGAGTAATTAATAAAGTAATGTCATAACTTTTCCCATGAGTCATGTGGAATGAGTGATCACAGTTTTTGAGTAACTTGCCGGACACCGATCTTTGTTAAGTTTAAAGATAAGCTTTTGTTCTGCAAAAACATTTCTGTGCACACAGAAGTATTTTTTCTTTTTCCTTTCTTTTACATCTGTTTTCTCACGAAGGAATGTAAATGTTTATAAACCTTACATATTACTACTGCACTGCAAATTGAGCATCTTGGAGTAAAACAAATCTTAAATAAAAACACACGTGTGACAGAAACCGATGGAGACTCCAAGCATCTGCTACTTGATTTTGAATCCATTCAGAAATCGAATGCAAACTACAAGTTACCAGAAATGTACTTATATAACGTACATTAAATAATGTATTAAGTGTAATGTAAAATGTATATGTGATCTGTAGTTAAGGATCTTCAACAACATTTTTACGACGACACTGAGGACTCATGGTTTAAATATTTTTATGTGGAAGCCATAACACTCAAGAGGTTTTTCTTTTTTTGCCGTGATAATGAGTGTTGTGCATTGTACTCCACTCTGCCATCATATCCATAATCACATAATAGCACCCTCTGGCTTAATTATGGGCTTTACACAACAATTTATGGCGTATTTACAAGTGGAGGCATCTCTGTGGAGAGCTGCAGATGGAGCCTCGTTAATACCACATTTGACATTTGCAGCCTTGAGACAGTTTTCACATGTTTATCTAAACGTCTAAATGCAATTAAATCGAGCCACATTTTCACAGCGCTTCTTTGTGCTGAATCAAGAGCTCAGAGAAATGCAGAGTGGATTTTTAATCATTTGTTCAGACCCTCAGGACACATTAACCACACCAGTCTAATGAACTGGCTGGCTGGGGGGTCACCTTTACAGGACACACACGGCAGGAACAAACACATCAGTTATCACGAGTACTCACATTTCCTTGCAGAGGACTCCGATGCGCTGCGTTTCCGAGCTGCTGCGCTCCTTCGACAGACTGAGCTCCTCCTGGTATTTGGAGTTCTGCTGTTTTAAAGCCTCGAGCTGAAGAGGAACAGACACAGAGAAGAATAAATGCACTCCACTTTACAACAATAAAAAGACATCACGGGAGGTATAATGTGTCTTTGTTTCCCATCTTAATTATACATTTACAGCTGATAGGTTGGACTGGCTTTATTTCTCCAGGGGTGGTGGGGTGATTTTAACATCACCTGTGCTGCTCAGTGATTTTAATCCCATCTGGAGCGTGGATGTGGTTTAATTTCTCCTCCTCACTCCAATAATAAGAACAGCTGCAATTACTGACTGTTGAATCCCGTCCAGAGCGACGGCCTCGTGTTTTAACGAGGATCTTGTGAGTATGTTTCCACATGAGGAGCTGCTTGTCCTCCTACTTTATTTATCTCTAAATGAGGTCAGTGTTAAAGGCATACTACGCAGGACACTCCTAAAGAACAATGCATATACTCACACAGCAGTAATCCCTCTCAATCATCACTTATGACCCACCCTCAGTGTGTGTTGGCGTATCTTTCTGCAGAGATTTTTCTGTATTTTCAGTGATAGGATGTTTATGGGCGTGTACTCCCACAGTGCTCAGGTGAGGTCAGGGCTTTACAAAAAGGAAGTGACCACGTGCCAGACTGTAATATGAGGCAACCAAGAGAAACAGCGCCGAAAAACACAAATACAGCGAGGTGAAACATTTAACGAGAGTGAATCTGGGAAACCTTTACAGCCTTTGTTACCTTATTAGCCAAGTGGAAGTCCCCAACACCTCCTCCACACACTCTATGGGTAAGTGAAGTCCTTAACTTAACTGCATAATGAACGGCTCCCTGAGGAAACTCTGCATGATGTGGGATCCCTTTTTCGAGTATGTAGAAGAGCTAGACTTTACATTCCTGAATGATTGATCATCTATTTTACAGACATTAAATGTGATGTGACAGGCAGTTGTCCGACCAACAACCACTATATTATGTTTTAGTATTTCGTGTGATTTTTATCACCATGCACATATTTTCACACATTTTTATATTTTAATTTTACTACTATGTTGTTTTGTTCTTTGTCTTGTTCTGGGTGCTGATTTAGTTTGTAGTATTTGTCTTGTCTCAGTCCTGTCTTGGCTTCGTATCGTTCTTGTTTTACTTACTACTTACTCTTTTGTTGTGTCATTATTGGATTGACCAAATATTTTTGTGCTCTCTGTCTGCTTTATTTGGAAAATCTCAATAAACAGATTTGGGGGGAAGAGTGTGAAACGGGTTGGCTTTACTTTCACTAGTGAACCGTTAACAAACAGTAACTGACAATCCTGCAGAGTATACCTTAAAAAATTGAAATGAAGTTAAGCCAGAAATGTTTTTGCAAGCTCTAGCAAATGTTTGAAATTGTTGCTTGAAAAATTACTCAAACAACTGAGCAATTATTGATGCAGTAGCTGAGTAGGACATCATGGAAGCTTATGATGGCCACCATGAACCAGGAGGTCCCTGGTTGGAGTCTGATTAGTGGTGTGATTAAGCTATTAGTTGTAAAAAATTAAATTAATCTCCAACTCTTGAGTAATTTTTTTGAGGAAAAGGTAAATATTCTGTTATTTCAGCTTCTTAAAAGTGAATATTTTCTAGTTTATTTAATCCTCTGTGTGAATAGACTGAACACCTTTGTGTTGTGGACAAAACAAGAAATACTAATACGTCGTCTTTGTCTTTGGAAAACACTGATCAAATTTTTTCCCACCATTTTCTGATATTTTATTGACCAAACAACTCCTCAATTAATTAATGAAATTAATAAATACAGACATTACCTGATCAGAAACTGTAAAAAAAAAATGTAAGGAAATAATTTGAGTGTGAGAGTGTATGATGTGTTTATCTGTGTATTGTATGGTATTTTAGTTTCAAACTGTTGTATTGTTGTTACGTGTTTCTTCAATCGTTTGTCATTAATATAAGTAAACGACAATAAACTGGGGGAAAAAATGAAATTAAAAGTTAGTGGCAGCTCTAGCTCTACTTGTCAGAAACCCTTCCTGTCATCTCTCCAATGCCCCCCAATCCCCTTCCCCAAAATACTTTCTAAAAACCTGCTGATTCAATCTTTCTTTCAGCTTCACTATATGCCACAAACATATATTCAACATCATATTCCAATTTAAGAGTTTCTGCATCAGAGGAAAAGCTGCCGCCAGACAAGAGGACTTCTGGGTCATTAAGAGTGAAACTGCAGTTAATTCTTAAAATACACAAAGCCTTGATGTATCTGCGATGAGTCAGCAGCGAGCAGAATGGGTTCAATCCACGTGAAACTAAAAATAAAATCCCCAGAGACGTCAGTGCTTTCAACTTCACCTCATGCAAACTTTTTAGCTCTCATTCAAGTCTGACAATCCAAAAAAACCCACATCTCATAAATCATCAAACTGTTTTTCAGACACGTGCGGCACCGCAGCCTTAAAATAGCAATAATCAATATTTAATTAACAAGTATGACTTTAAGATCAATGCTTCTGCTGCAGCTGGCTTCAGATAAAGTAAAACACCATGTGTCATGATGCACACTGTCTGCAGCATGTTTCTGTTTGCACATCAGCCGTGTTTTGGACGCCTTTCAATGAGAGTATCTGACTTCTTAAACACCTCAGTATTTATCTACACCTCCAAAGTGAGATCTCGTCTGCAGAGCGTGTAAACATACACATACACAAACATGCAGAATATACACGTTATCTGCTGGGTCACAAGCGCAGGCTACATCACGAGATCTCACATTAACATACATCATGAAATCTTGCATTTACACCGTGAAAAAGGATCATTCATGAGATCTAATTAGAGCCAAATTAACACCATCTCCTCCTCATTACACTGACAGCAAAATGCACTTGTATCTGCTGCACTGATCAGGTTTGAATCCCCAGCTAAAAAGCAAAACCTACCTGGTAGCGAGGCGAGTAGATGTTACTGGAGTAACCCTGATGCAGAGCAGCTATGTCCATACCTGCACAGCTCTCCACTGCCGGAATTCAACCTCTGATCACCTGCTAAACGACAGCAGCGTTGTTGCTATGTCAGCCTCTCTCTACAGCATCACATGCACGCACTGAAACAAGCTGGGCATCAATAAACCATCAGCTCTCGTCCCCCGCCATGCACGGCTGCGAGAGGGAAATGGAGAGCGTGTCGCTTCAGCAGCCTCGCTTTTTTCTCTCTCTCTCTCTCTCTCTCAGTTGCATTAAAGACGCCGAGCACTTCCATTATGTAAGCGCGACAGGATAAGCTCCTCCCAGACTCACACACACCCCCCCAGCTCTCTGATGCTCACAGTCTTGTTCCTTTGCTCTCCAACACCATATGTGCACTCCTCTAAAAGATTCACCTTTCATTCACAGTGTGTAACATGAATCACAGCAAATACAAGATTCAGCTGGTGCCTGCAACCGTTTTGTTTTACAGTCGGAGGTCTGATAGAAACAACGAGCCATTCACACTGTCCCTCATACAGAAGCATCTGTGCTCAAAAACCCACTGATACACAGTTTAACTATCAGTGCAGACTGAGAAACCAGCAAATAGCCACAACCGAAAAAGGTTTGTGGAATGACAAATATTAATACCACGACTTGATAAATACTGGGTGCTGGACAGAAGAACAAACAACAATACAAAAACAGGTCCGCACACCAGAAACTGCTCCTTTTGGAAATTTCAATCCGATCACCACGTGTGACGTTTGAGGCGACAACACTTCATCAGACATGAACAAGATAAGGACACACAGCTTTATATGCACAACCAATGTTGGTCGCCAATCCCAGCTGACACTGGGTGAGAGGCAGGGTACACCCTGGACAGGTCACCAGACTATCACAGGGCTGACACATAGAGACAGACAACCATTCACACTCACATTCACACCTACGGACAATTTAGAGTCACCAGTTAACCTGCATGTCTTTGGACTGTGGGAGGAAGCTGGAGCACCTGGAGGAAACCCACGCTGACACAGGGAGTACATGTCAACTCCACACTGAAGGGCTCCCCCACCCTGGGTTCAAACCAGGAACCCTCTTGCTGTGAGGTGACAATGCTAACCACTGCACCACTGTGCTGCCTTAACCATGTTGTTTTCGACATATTTAATCAGCCTACTTTGGCTGACCATTACTCCAAAACCCAATAGCATTCTATTTATCATAAAAATAAATCTGAATAAATCAGAAAACCAGCAAATAACCACAATTAGGGCTGGACGATATTTTTCAGCTACATCTCGATACACGATATGTATATTGATTTTATAAGGACTTCATTAATGCTCAGACTTCTTATATTTCTTATGTTTACTCTCAGTCTATTGTTGTTTTATTCTTCTGATGTATATATTATAGTTAAATTTTCACACTTACAGCCTCAGCACAGTGACGATATATATATATATATATATATATATATATATATTTTTTTTTTTATTTTAATATTTTAATTTTATATTTTAAGTACTAGCGTTAAACACTGTAGCATAATACACATTTCATTTCTACTTTATCTTATTCATTGCTTTATATTTACACACTGTTATTTCATACTCTTATTCTTACATCTTATAATTCTCTGTTCTGTACATTAGAGCAACTGTAATGAATCGTAATTTCCCCTCGGGGATCGATAAAGTATTTCTGATCCTGAAACACCCTCTCTGATGCCAAAAAGTTGTAGGGATGACTATCAGAAAATGTTATCACAATGGGGGTTTTGATCAATAATCATCAATGATGTGGATATAATGACTAAATGGGTTTAAGACAAGCATTAAAACAATAGATAGGTCTGATAAGTTCATGAATTTAAATCACTTGTCTGTAGTGCAGCCTTTAAAACCAGGGAAAAACGCAATTTTTGCCACATCATGATACAACGATATCCAAAATCCAAGACGATATATAGTCTCGTATTTCGATAACAATATAATATCTTCATATTGCCCAACCCTAACCACAACTGACAGCTATCAAGCCAACGAAGCCAAACAAAAATGTTGTGTAATGTTAAATATTAATACTGCAAAACAAAAAGCATGTTTATATTCTGACTTTTAAATCCTACAGAAGATCAACCGAGAAGCTGCAACCAGGACATTTTCCTTGTCATCTCTTTACTGGCACTGTCTAAAAAAAGTCTTAAAAATTACACGATAATAACAATAACAATAATAATAATAATAATAATATTAACACTTAAACAATTAACTGGTTATCAGAATTGTTGCGGGCTGACTTGGATCAGTTAACCAACATATCGTTTCAGCTGTAGATCCAACAGATTTATAACAGCACAACACAAAAGGGCAGTCTCAAGTCAACCGAGCATTAACTAAAGCAATGCTGTGTGTCCAGCCAGGCATCTCACACACACACACACACACACACTCTGACATGTGCACTATTACATCACAACTTACAGCAACACGGCTGAGTGGACAGAAGAAGCAGATGTAAGAGCATCCCTGCTGAATAAATTACGTGTGTGTGTGTGTGTGTGTGTGTGTGTGTGTGTGTGTGTGTGTGTGTTTGTTTTCCTCCATAGAGACGCCACTCTCTCTTTACTGTAGCTGCAAAAATATTTTTAATTTTTGATGACATCATGCTGATCCCTTCAGTTTCCTTAAAGCATGTGTATTTAAAGTACGCTGAACAGTCTGTTGTTTGTTTCAACTCTGTTCTTTATGTTTGTGCTCAGAGCTACAACTATGGGCTGCAAAATGACTACTGTTAAATAAATAAATAAATAAATAAATAAACACCCTATCAGGTAACAGTTTATTTTAACCCCCTTATTTATCATCTACAGACAGTATCATTAGTAGGGATGGCCGAGTACATCATCATCTGTATCCATAGCTGTAGTCAAAGTGGGCGGAGATCTGTGTGGGTACGTGAGACCCTAAAAAAGAGGCTGGATCATGGGGAGTACCACCAGTTGGTCCAGGAGCTTCTCCTCCATCATGGATGTTTACAGGCATATTTTAGGACAACTCAGGGCCAGTTTGACAATCATCAGGCCGTATAGCTCTGGGTATCCAGCAACCACTACCACCAGTTTCTCCTCCATTGTTTACCAACTGTAAACTTGTTGTCGTGACGACAGCAGAAGCCCCGCCTCTCAAATCATCCCATTGGACGATGGGAAAAAGGCCCTTTTTGGCTCTGAGCTGAAGTTTTTTCAACTTGAGGATTTCAGAGCACGTGAGGCGCACAGCAACGCAAAGAACAGCTACGTGCAGCGTACTGATTCGCTCAGCCCCTCGTTGCCTGTCTCAGGATTGCGAGCTCTGTACCTTGGTCAGAGTCAAACACCCGTATTCACCCGTATTCTTCAGATCGCACTCTTCTATCAAATACGCTACATTTTTTTGTCTGTCCCTCGCACTCGCCTTAAGACATGTGGTGATTGAGCATATGCAGCTGTAGCACTTAAATTTTGGAATGCTCGGCCTGCTCCGTTACGATCTGCTAACTCTGTGGTTTTATTTTAAAGCCAGCTAAAGATGCACCTGTTTAGACAGGTGTTTGGGTAACTTCTATGTACCAAAGCTGGCCTTTTTCAAATTTTGTGTATTGTTGATGTGTAGTGTGAATTCTTTTTTTTCTTATGTGTGTGCAAATAGTTTTGTTAGTAGTGCACTTTTCACGACGTGGCTCACGTGGTCATTGTATATTGCTCTTGTGAAGCACTTTGTGACCTATGTCTGCGAAAAGCGCTGTATAAATAAATTTCACTTGCTTAGTTACACACAGTGACAGGGCTAACTGTTAGCATCACAAGTTAATGTTACCCAACGGTTATTAACGGGTTTAACAACAGAGTTGACCGGTTTTGGTCTTGGTGTGAGAATGTTGGGAGCTCAGTGAATGTTGGCTCCTGCTGCTGTGTTAGTAGAAGAAGAGCAACTCAGAGAGACCGCCTTTCAGAGCTGTGTCCAACTAATCACAATTCTACAGAAAACACTGAAATCCAAAATAATAGGCTCTAAATTCAAGACAGCATCACAACTATTTTTTTCCAATTTCCACTTGCCTTAAACCTACGCCCGTAAAACATCACAACATGCATCAAAATATTTTACAAAAGCGGCCATGACATCAGGCAGGCAAATGTATGAGACACAATACAAAACCTGTTGTGGGTAATGTTGAGATTAATTGCTCTTGTATAATTTTTCATTATTTTCTATACATTATTTTGTATCATTCTCTATTTATCTGTACTCATTTCTTTCCTTGTTCTGCTGGGATCAGTAAAGGTTCATCTTATATTATCTATTCCACCTTGAATCATCCCCTCAAATCCTTGAATCAAAAGAACAGCAGGCAGAGGACTGTGTGTCATGTCGCAGCGCTGAAATGTAGTGCATGAAAAGGTTTATGTCATGGGATGATTAAAACAGATACGACCCAACAGAAAGCATGTTTATGTTCAGCCTCTAATCTCCCGCTTCCCTTGCTGTCATGAGACCGAACATCTGGAGCTGAACAACAGCTGGAGTCAGAGTGACAGTGGGAGAGAAAGAGGGCACCAGAGAGCTGCAGACTGAGTGAACGGCTGCAGGTGGAGCACAGTGAGACGAGCAGCTTGGATCCAGTATGAGATGATAAAAATATCAAGTTACAGATGGAGGTGAGAGGGACGAGACGGGAAGAGTGAATGAGACACAGAGAGATGGTTCACAGTATTTCATGCGTGGCTGATTGAATGCGATGACCGGGACTTCCAGTCACATGCGGTCAGTGTGAAAATCCTGATGTGAATACGTAATAAAACCCTGCAGGCTATAAATGCTAAACTTATGTATGTGCATGTGTGAATCCCTCCTGTCACGGGGCTGTGGACATATTAAAGTAATGCTGGAGCGGTGTGCACGAGGCTGCAGTCAGAGACATATTTATGAGTTTTTAACCTTTCCAAAACCAAAAAAAAAAAAAAGGAGCAGGAGTGCAAGGAACTACTTTAACAGTGTGTTTGTATGCTAAGCTACAAACGTTCAGAGGCCAAGAAGAATGTCATGAGCCAACAACAGTATTTTGTGGAGCTATATACTTTTTTAAAAGATTTTTTGGGGGGGGGGGCTTTTTGACTTTATTATAGTGCTGCTGGAGAGAGACAGGAAAGTGGGTAATGTATGTAAGATAATTGCCTGGGACCTGTTAGCTTTAGCTTTGGTCTTTTAGCACTACAAAATGTATGTAGCCCTCAAGTGCATATTTAAGACTCTTTTGAACAAGTTTCCTGTTTTAAAATGAGTCAAACATTAAAAAGTCAGACTGAGACTCTTGGAGCTAACGTTAGCTTTATTTGTTGGATAGCCACGTGTGATAAAATCTGCTAGCGAGAGCTGTCATGGCTGGAAACGAGAAGCTGCTTTTGTTTACGTCCATCTTAAATTCTGTCAAAGATTATTTTTAATTTCATGTGGTAAATCTGACACTTTTATTGCTGTAACTGAATATGAGTTGAGAGTGTAAAAGAGAAGATGACCAAGGAATTAAAATACGACTTGACAGCATGGTGACTTCAGTGACAGTAGGTATTTACAGTCTTCTGCTGGAGCTGAATATTGCCACACATATTTTATGTGTCTGCTCACCTGTGTCTCCAGTGTCTTATTCTCATTGGTCAGTTGCTCAAGCGACCGCTCCGTCCTCTCTGACTTTTCAGTCGCCTGGAAAACAATAATATATTCAGCTCCACATGGTATGGTAACAGACCGTGCAGGAAAAGCTTGTTTTCCTGAGAACACAAGATATTTGTTTTGTGACTGAGAGAAAACAGTTTTATTACTCCCTCATCCCGACATTATATTACACACCACCCAAACAACTTCAGCACTTAAAATACAGCATTCCCATAAATAGAGCGGAGTGCTCAGAGGTCATTAAAAATGTTGGCTAAAAAAGGAAAGAGAGCCTCCAGCTTGTTCAGCTGCTTCACTTTTACATCCATTTGTAATGAGTCCCGTGAAGCGAGAGCAGAAAGCTCTGACTTTGGGGAGAGAGAACAAAATACTCTCTTGTAGCTGCTGCAAAATGTTAAAATGTTTTGTCTGCTGAGGTTTTTGATTAAGAAATATTAGAGCAGCAGAAAGAGTGGACTCTGTTTTAACATTCTGTTCATGTTAGTGCTGATGTTGCACGTGTTTGTATTCTGGGATAACCCAAAATCACACAATGTAAATGGAACTTCATTCATTCAACGCACCTTAAAATGAAAATCAAAGTTAATTTTATGTATGATGAGTATTTATGTTGTAAGTGTTTCAGTCTTAACATCAATATATATTTTGTTAAAAAAAACATTCAGAATGAAGATTAGAGCCACATTTAAGAAAAAAAATTTGATTTCAAGGTGATGGGGCACTGGCGGAAGTGGAGCGGTGTGGATCAGTGTAAAATTTTATTTATTTATTTATTTTAATTTTCTATACTTTATTGATCCCCCTGAGGGGAAATTCAATTTTTGTCATTAACACACAGGTCCGAAAGACACACACATGCACAAACAGGACCTATACATGCACAAAGTGGAGAGATGTCAGAGTGGTCAGCCTTGGTCAGGCGCCCCGAGCGGTTGGGGGGTTCTGTGCCTTGCTCAGGTGCCCAGGAGGTGAACTGGCACCTCTCCAGCCACCAGTCCACGCTCCATATTTGGTCTGGACAGGGACTTGAACAGGCGACCCTGCGGTTCCCAACCCAAGTCCCTATGGACTGAGCTACTGCCGGCCCAAATGAATGAAAAATTTAAACAAAACAATTTTCGGCGGTAACACAGTCTTAATCTGTGACTTTTTTCTCCTAAAATTAAAAGTTTAATCTTGTAATATTTCGACTTTCGTCTCAAAGACTTCCGACTTTAATCTCGTAATATTATGACTTTTTTTTTCTTGTACATTTCCGACTTTATTCTCATAGATTTACAATTTTATTCTCGTAAAATTATGGCTTTTCATCTTGTAGATTTAGGACTTTATTCTCATAAATTTACGACTTTATTGTCATATATTTACGACTTTAGTCTTATGGATTTCTGACTTTATTCTCATAGATTTACGACTTTATTCTCGTAAAAATGATGGCTTTTCATCTCGTAGATTTATGACATTATTCTTGCAGATTTATGACTTAATTCTTGTAAAATGATGGCTTTTCATCTCGTAGATTTATGACATTATTCTTGCAGATTTACGACTTAATTCTTGTAAAATGATGGCTTTTCATCTTGTACATTTATTACTTTATTCACGTAATATTATGACTTTTATTCTCCTAAATTTACGACTTTATTCTCAAACTCTATGCTTGTTTTTCTTTTACATGGCCCTCATCCTCCATCATACTTTAGTATTCCTACTTACTTACTTTTAAATGTCTACAGAGCAGGATTTCCCTAAAAAAAGTATAGACTCATAACAAAGTAATCCAACTCAATCATCATTTACGACCCACATGAAGTGTGTGGTGGTGCATTATTTTCTTCTTATTTTGCTGTGTTCGGGATGCTTCTGGGTACAGAAGCAGCTGCACACATCCAAGAGGCAGCTACAACAAACATGGACACAACACAGACGAAATGCAAATATAGCAAAGCGAAACACGAAGTGGAGGAAGCTCGTTCTGAAACAAGAGTGAATCTGGGTTGAGCCCTGAAGGAGAGGATGGGATGAAGAGTGACACAAAGATGGCCTGTTTTCTGTTGGACAGGTCGGTGCTGGTGGTTAGCTTAGTTATCTTGCTAAAACATCGGCTAAAAAAACTAAATTCTTGCATAGTACACATTTAAGTAAAAGATCTGAGTCCTTCTTCCACCATCACTTTTTCCACATAATTTCATCCTCATACGTCCTTTACATTACTCTAATTAATAATTCTACAAACTCCTTTTCAGGCAGTGTTTTGGGCATTTGAACGCATCACGATGACAAGCAGCCACAGCTGATAGACTTCACAAAACTGTGACGCTTGAATAAAAAAAGGAGACCGCTGCGTCGACTTATCAAACCCAAATGGGAATGAGAGTAACATGTGCATGTGTGTGTTAGTAATGTTTTAACAACATCACATTAGCCCGAGGCCGCAGTCAGCTTTAGAGTGGGAGAGCCTCACTAAGTCTGAATGAAAGCACGCTGGGAGATTATTTTAGGAGGGATTATTAAAGGAAAGGCTACTTCAAAGTCCCCAAACTTTTTTTTTTTTAGTTGTGACATTTTCAGCACAACCAAGAATACCAGAAATAATTAGCTGAAATCTGGTGACAGCCAGAAGCAGACTGAGCTGTCCTGGTGAGAATCAGTAAATGCCAACACGCTGATTCATCGTCCACATGCGGCGTTATCCGACTGTTCGCTGCAGTCAGAGCCGTTCAGCTCTGCTCAGAGACAGCAGAGACGCTCTGTGTGCAGTGACATGAGGTTGAGATTTAATGTGACACTGATGTTTTCAAATGTGTTGTTATACCAGCATATCAGGGAGTATTCCAGCACCTAAAATCTGTAGTTAGGTGCAGCTGTTGAGTAAATGTACTCAGTTACATCCCAGCAGTGACTGCATGTGTGAACCTACCTCTGTCAGCTCTCTCTCTCTGCACTGATTCTCCTCTTTCAGGGTTTGGACCTCTTTCTTTGACTGCTCCACAATCTGCTCCAACTCTGTCAGAACACAGAAAGACGACATCAACTCGAACAGTCGTCTTCATGCAGACAAAATAAAACATCACACACTGTCTTAACAAAGTCAGCTGGGACACACGTGCTGTGTTTACCTTGCATGGTCTTCGCTGTCCTCCTGTTCTCCTCCTCAGCTGTCTCGAGCGTTTGTCTCTGAAATGGAGAAACATCAGCGAGCTAATCACTCACATAGTAACATTCCTGTACCTTGAGCTAAGGATGACTGGGTCCAGAAAGCATGCAAGGTTTGTGGATAAAATGCCTCTGTTAATGAGGCCACTTTCACAATGCCCACGAGCAAAACACCTCACAGGGGAAAATAAGACAAATAAGGTAAAAACTCAGTTACAAATCACACCCTCACAGATGTGAACTTATCAACCAAAACGTGTTTGAATAAACAACCAGAGGAGAGCTCTGATTCTTTGCCCGAGCCCACATGGGCCTGACCCGACCTGCAGGGCTGTAATTTTTCATTAGTTCCCTGGGCTCAAATCAGGTCAGGTTCCAGATGTTAAATTGATTTTTTTTTTTTAATGAAACCGGAAGTTCTCGTGCATAGATGGAGTTTTAATGGACTGAATCAAGAGGGGAAGTGAGAGAAAGGGAGGGACTGCAACTGAGAGGGAAAGTGATGAAGCAAGAGGAGAGAGAGAGAGAGAGAGAGAGAGAGAGAGTGTGCATGAGAAAGGAACATAAAACAAGAGAAAGAGGAAGAGACGGGGGCTCCAAGGCGATTTGGTTGGCAGTGTTTGCCTCTGCCTCCCCAGCAGCAGAAGAGATGTGTGGAACATACAGCAAAGAGAGGTGATCATCATCTGGGCGCTGCATCACCATAGACTGTCGTGCAACCTGAGGGGTGTAATCTGCTCTGCCTAACGTATTGTGCGCTAGACGACAGACAATTGAAATGAGGAAGAAATGGTGCGACGAAACTGTAATAAATGTTTTAAATTTAAAAAAATATAATATGTGGTTGTCTGCGGCAAAGTGATGTATTGCCCCCTCCAGGTTGGGGGAAGAGTTACTGCCTCGAGTGAAGGAGTCCAAGTATCTCGTGGTCTTGTTCATGAGTGAGGGTAGAATGGAGTGTGAGATGGATCGGTGGTTTGGTGCAGCTTCTGCAGTGATGCGGGCGCTGCACCGGTCTGTTGTGGTGAAGAGGGAGCTGAGCCAGAAGGCAAAGCTTTCGATTTACTAGTGACTGAAAGAATGAGATCACAGATACAAGCTGACGAAATGAGTTTCCTTTGTGGGGTGTCTGGGCTCAGCCTTAGAGATAGGGGGAGGAGCTCGGAGTAGGAGGTAGGAGGCCCCGGGGCAGACCCAGAACACACTGGAGGGATTATATATCTCATTTGGTCTGGGAACACCTTGGGGTCCTCCAGGAGGAGCTGGGAAGCGTTGCGGGGGAGAGGGACGTCTGGGGTGCTTTGCTCTGCCTGCTGCCTCTGCGACCCGGCCTCGGATGAGCGGACGAAGATGGATGGATGGATGGAAATATGTGGGCTAAGATATAATTGTTTTATATTTTACAGCAGGCCCCAGCTCAGGCCCAAAACTGCTCCCGTGGTCCGGGGCTCAGGTCAAGCTTGGACAGAAACTGCGCAGGTTCATGTTGGGTCAGGCCTGATTTTTTGGGCAGAGCTCTAAACCAGAGTCACTTTTCTGTAAAAGTCAGACCTTGTAGCATTTCTGTCACACTTCTAGAGCTGAAACAATTACTGGATTCATTGATTTGCTGATCAACATAAAAAAATTCAACTATTTTAATTAATATATTTGTAATTACTTTATGATTCAAGCGGTTTTATTAGCAAAAAAGTCATGTTTTTTGGGCAGTTTTGTGTTTCTAACTCTACATGTGAGATTCCACTGACTTGATTCTCATCATGAGTTGGAGTCTCAACATGATCTTTCCTCTGTTTATTTGTGATTTGTGTGAGTTTCCTCCTCTCTCACCAGGCTGGTCAGTTCCTGTTCCAGAGAGCTCTTATCTTGCTGCACAGACTGAAGCTCCTTCTGTTTGCTCTCCACGTCGACACTCAGCTCGCTGATCTGTTGGGGACACACAGTATAGACCATAAAGTCTACACATGTACGTCTGAGCAGAGCCATAAATTATGCATCGTCACAGCAGCTCAAACAAACTGCACATAAAAAGGAACATGTGACTATTTACATTTGGGACTAAAGGACAGGTTGTAAATTATATGATGATGATAATGATGAATAATACATTTTACAGGTGGGGAGTATCACATAGCTGCTGCTCAGACTCCACAAACCTTCTTCTCCTGAGCCTGCGCCTGGGCCTTGAGGCTGCTGATCTGCTGCTGGGACAGAGACGCAGCGTCCTCCTTCTGCTGGGACGCCCGCAGCCGCAGCTGGAGGTCGGCAACCTCCCTCTCCAGCTCCATGATCCTGGAGCGCTCAGACACTGTGGCCACCTGCAGCGGAGGGTGTAGGAAAGGAGACATGAAGACAGAGAACAAGGAGACAGGAGAGGTGACAGAGCAGAGCAGTGGTGGAAACAGTAGACTTGGGCTGATCAGTGTAAAACAAATATGAGCTTTAACACTATTCTATTTAAGATGTGCGATTCAGCGGTGTCAAAATAACTTTGAATTGGTAAAGTTTTCAGCCACAGTGACGTATTTTGATTCACCGTGATTATCATCGGGCTGCAACCAATAATTATTTTCACTTTTTATTATTTTTTGGTATTAGATTTGTCTATAACATCGAAAAATAGTGAAAAATGGAAGTGAAAGAGTCCAAAATGACATCTTCACATTTTTGGTTTTGATCCAAAACCAAAAGATATTTAATTTACAATAAATAAATGAATGAATAAAGCTGGAACCAGATTTTTTGGCAATTTAACTTCACAAAAATATCAGTTAAATACCTTAACGAGTAGTTCATTTTCAAAATCAGTGAATCGACAAATAGTTTCAGCTCTAAATTTACTAATCTCATTGCCTCATATCTCTTTTATATTATCTTACCTTACTGAAGTATTTATGCAAATACCTTCAATTATTTACTTTCATTACCTGTCATAGTCAGAATTACACAGTTCCAGTTTAATAAGACATTAAAACCCTTCATAACCTAACAAAGAATTTGTGTTTTTACTTGTCAAATAATTGGAAATCACTGGTTAAGTTTGGATCTTTATGTAAACCCAATGAGGTAAATAAAGTTTCCTACTTTGAGCACAGAATAAACCTATTTATTTGTGACTCCTGAACATTTCAGTGTATTAAAAAAGCAGCAAACTAAGGGACACAGCTGTATCTAGATAGTTTAGTCTCATTTGGAAAGACTGATGTCAAAAACAGAGTTCTGCTGAATAAACCTTCAGTAACATCGTTTCTTACCAAACATTTTATTGATACCTGTGGAGGGACCCCAGTCTGAGAGGGTATATTTTCAAAACTTTGATATTCAAATATTTCTTGTGGACTGTAAACACCTGCAAGAATAGGGATGGGAAGTGAGAACCAGCTCCAGTTGAAAAAGAGTTGTCCGATCCATGGGAATCACATACCTCCAAGCTTATCAATTCCTCTTATCCATGCAGGCATGTTTTTTTAACAGTTGCACAAACAGTAATGTCAAACTCATGCGTCTACGCTGCTGGAAACTTGCAACAACAAGGAGTCATGGTGGAGAGGAAGAAACGGTCCAAATGTGGCTTCATTTCACTGAGAAAGATGACAGCAGTGCTGCATGTAATGTCTCTAAAATGATCATTTCAAGGGTTTCTACTCAACGTGGGTGTAAATTCCAGGAATACCATGAATTTGTCACTCTACACATGAGTGTCACCGCTTCCCAACCAGGCAGCACGTCTGTTACAGAGGGGAAATATCTTGTTGTAACAATATTAGCACCACACAGGGAGGTTTTGCAGATTTTTTCTTGGTGGTGGTTTGACAGCGAAGCTTCTGCACACCTGAGTCACACACACGCCTTTTCTTTACTCTGTTTCCACACTGTGTTCAGACTCGGAGGTCATAAAGCGGTCGCGCTGACGCTGAAAATCTGTGTAGGCATAGTCTTTTTTCCCCACACTGTAAATTGATCAGGAATAAATAAGAGAATTGGTAAAGAATCGGACCGATAAGCAGAACTGATAATGGCACTGGTATCAATTCCCATCACTATGCAAGAAGATTTTCTAAAACAAGAATTTCAGTCTTTAAACCTTGTGTCATTGATCTAATACAAAAACAGGCTAAAATAAACCACATTCATTCAGATTGAAAATAATTAATTCATCAGAGAGAAAAATCCTCTCCACAGGACGACCTGAGGAAAGTTTTAACCACCGACAGAGAATCGAAATTCAGTCTTGCTCCAAGAGAAAGACTGGTCAAAGTTTGAACCTTCTGGTTAAAGGATAAAGGAAAGCAGTGTTCTGCATTTTTCTTACTGTCAACAAAAATCCCATGAAGAGACCAAAACCAACAATAAATGTATTGTGTGTGTGTCTACGGCCTGACATATCTTGTTCCTCTGTGTCATCGAGCTCCATCGTTGTCAAAAAGCTGTTGAAATCTTATCAGTGAGCCACACTGTTGCAGTGGTTTCTCTTTTCCACTCTGGCTCTTAAACCGGTTTCATTCATGCCTCTTGGAACTTTGGTCTCGTGATCGAGTCCCTATTTCCATCAGGATGTAATCAAGGATGTGTCATCAACAGAAGGTGTTGCACAATGCACAACGGAAGTAAACGGTAGTAGCAAACTGACAGATCATGAATTTTTATTATTCTGTTATTAAAGATATTATTTTCCCCAAAAACCAAGCACGGACCACCAGATCTATGATTACTGTCATCAGACTGCACCCAGGTACACAGACTTATTTAATGGGATGTCAATAAGCCAATCACAGTGTTCCACATCTTCTAAAGTGGACTGCAGTAAAGCCACGGCCCCTTTTTTAACAACCGTGAGGTGATCACTTGTGTTTAGGGCTGCCACTAACGATTATTTTCATTGTCGACTAATCTGTCGATTATTTCTTCGATTAGTCGACTAATCATTTCATCGAAAAATGTGTTAAAATGTTGAAAAATGTCGGTCTGTCTCACCCAAACCCCAAAATTACGTCATCTAATGTCTTGTTTCATACTCACGCCAAAGGGTTTTAGTTCACCGTCTCGGTAGAGTGTGTAAAGCTGCCAATATCTGAACATAAAAAGCTGCAGTAAGAGTATCTGGGGCACTTTTATAGTACTTTTCTATGAAAAATGACTCAAACCAATTAGTCAACTACTAAAATAGTCACCGATTATTTTAATAGTCGAGTAGTCATCGATTAGTCGACTAATCGTGGCAGCCCTACTTGTGTTTAAACTGTGTTTAACGTAAACAAGAGACGTTATAGTACGTGTACATGTCAAATAATCATATGAAAGATTTGAAGTTTTTACTCAGGATTTTTTGAAAAATATCCGAACGGACGAGGGATCTAAGTGTTGCAGGAAAATGAAACACACTTCGAGTAAGGAAATACAGCTCTGATTTGACTGAGCTCTCAATCTCAACCCAGGCTCGACGGGCCCCAGAAAGCATGACAGGTTTGAACAAGGTTGGGCCAAAAATGTGCACTGATTGGCCGGGTCAGGTACGGCTCGAGCTGTGGAAAAAATATATATTTAAAAAAAGCTCCACGCCAGGCTCTCTGTCCTTCCTCCTGGCTGGAGCAGGAAGCTTCTCTGGCAGGACAGTGTGGAGAGTCGGTGATCAGGTCCATTTTCTGTTGGAGACATGTGTGTCTTGTGTCGTCACACAGCCGGCTGAGGAGCCAACTAGGGGTGGGGTCGGGCTTGGTCCTAGTATTTTATGTGATGATGTCTGACAGGCCAGGTCTGGGCTTTAAACTCAAACAGGTCGGTCCAGTTCAGGTTGTAAATTTTTCTGGAGCTTTGACAACTGTAATTACACTACTATTTGGTACTGGGTTGTTTCACTCAATACCTTAAGTTATCAGGTCCCGACCAGCCCTAGTAAACCAGTGTGTTTGTGTATGGGTGCGACAGAGAAGAGAAGTTTGAAAGAGTAAAAAACACAAACACATTGTTCGTTTTGGTCTTTTCATGGGATGTGCTGAAAAAGAAAAATGATGGCCGGCATCGTCAAAAGCACAGGCACTCTATCATTTAAAAAAACGTCCATGCACACATGCATAACTTTGAGTATGATAGACCTGGTTATTAGAAAAGCTCAAGGCCGATGAGATGTTAATGTCCCTGTGTCAGGGCTAACCGTGACCGAGGCCATGAGGGAAGCAACTTGTGATAAATCTGGTGATTTGCACAATGTTTGCACGCTGTGCTTCCTTCAGTATATTCTGTGTCTGTGCATCATTATTAAACCCAGTGGAGGGAAAAGCACATCACTCAGTCCTGCTGGAGGACTGGGACTGCCAGCATTACCCTAGTGTCCTCTAAATCCCTCTGGAGTTTTTCAGCTTTGGTCTTTTCAAAGAGCAGGCTCTGCTCAAGCTCCTTTATGTGGGCATGCTCCAGTCTGGTCTGCGTCTGTTAGTAAGAGAGAGCAGGAAGAAGAGGAGAACAAACACCAATGCACTGACATGCCGGCTTTGTAGGCCACGAACAGAGAGAAGACAAGACTTTAAAGAGAAGGCCAGTCAGAAAGAAAAGCACTGATCAGTCACATCAGTTGGTTGCAAACAAAAGTAGATATTGTTATTCACTCTTTCTGCTCTGAATATCAGGAGTTAATTATTTCAATCATCTCATTCTGACTCTCAGATTCCTCACTTTTATTTCTCTTCTCGTCACACTTGTTTGCTCGTATTCCAGCACTTGAACTCTAATTTTCTCTGACGGGTAAAGAAGATGCAGACAAGAGAGGAAGATGAAAGCACTGAAGGCGAGGACAAAAACAGCTTTCAAGAACAGGCATGTGGATGAAACGATGAGGAGAGGATGGCCGTGTAAGTGCTGCGGAGGGGTGAAAAAATCTGAGAGAAAAGGTTGAGTGAATTAAGCGCGAATGAATAAATAAAAGGAGCGGGAAGAAAGACGCGTCGGAACAAGGAAGCAAATGAATGATTCAAAGAGCGAAGGAAAAGGAAAAACCTGAGACAGGATGACTGACTGAATCATCAGCTCGTATTTATTCTTTGGAGGAAAATGCAAAGCAGTAGTTTCACACTTTAAAGTCACTTAACAGAATAAAGAACTGAGTGAGAGTGAGAATGTGAAATAAGTTAATCAACTATACACCAAGTTTGTCAATAATTCACACATGAATTTGAGAAAAATAAATTCAGTCTGACAAGTGAAAGATACTGAAGATATGTGGAGTGAGTGAGAGAAATGTTTAATTAAGAAGCAGATTATATAACCAAAAGTTACCTCCAGGTCTCCTCTGGTGATGCAGGCCTCCTCCACACTGAACTGCAGATCTTCCACTTTTCTGTCAAACAAGGACAAATATAAAATATTCTCCAACTAGACACATGAAGACCTTTGCGTACTTTTTGTCTAAAACTGTTGCACAGGGAACAGGTTTGATTTTCTGTGTCTCTTCACACCCGTAAAGAGCCTTTATAAGACTCTAATAAAGAGTTGTTAACAAAAACGTGGTGCAACCTGCAGGACACAAATATCGCAACAAAAGAGGGGAACAGGGTGCGCAGAATCATTTCATAACTCTGATTTCAACGGCTCAGACCGTGATATACAGGTGGATGATGATGACAAGGAGGAGGATGTAATAAAGGATGAAGACCGTACACAGACAGAGACAGACTGAGAGAGGACAGCAGTGTCGAGACGAGGGATGCTAACGATAAATCCATGATCGATTGACCTTTCACTAAGCCACGCCCCTTAACAACATTCATCTGCACACACTGTGATGTATCAGTTCAATATCAGTTTCCCTGCTTCCCTTCACTGGTTCCTGTACAGCAGGGTCGGTCTTTGTTTCACTGTTATAATCATTACAAAGCAAAAGCAGCATGTGTATACATTCAGTAGGCTATATCTTCAGTAGCTAGCTAGCTAACCCTACACTTTTCAGGGTTTGATTTTGGTTTTGGAACAGGGAAGAAACGTATATCTTTTTCCAACCTCTCCAGGTAACGAGTATCATTAATACACGACGTGCCCCAGGCACAACATTTAGCTCCAAATCCACAGAACCAGCCTGAAAATGAAGGAAATCTGAAACGACTGCATTAGAGTCAATGGAGCACAGCTGTGTTGCTGTCGGACTCTTGTCTGAGCTATTCGATGCTATGCTATGATTGGCTGGTCTGCGTTCGAAGGTAGGGACCTTACAAAGGGTCAACTGGTCGTTAAGAATTTGATCGGACATGTGAATCTCAATTGAACAAATGCGAAATATAAACAATGTTAAGTCTCCGATTTAATTCTACATATCAGTAGAATTGTGCATTTTGAAAGCGTGTTTCAATGACTAGCATTAGCAAACAAAGGGCACAGTGTAACTATGATATGACAAGGCGGCCATTTCAGGGTCTCAAAGAAAAGTGTGGCGGCAACACCAGAAAATGACGCAGGCGAGGCGAAGCATTTTTCAGTTATGTTCAAAGTGTTTCACATGTCTTGGCCTGTATGTCTTTTTATGTTTCATAGCTGCAATGCTGTCAGAGAATATTCAATATGTCTCTGTGAGCTTTGATTGAGAAAACAGAACTTGTTTGTTATTGTTTGGTCTGAGCAAAGTTTTAATGTTCTTTTTAAATCACAAAAAAATCACATTACTGATAGTTTATTGTTACCTATAATCAGTTAAGGAAAGTGCTGACAATTTGCAACCCTCATCGAGACAGCGCAAGAGGACAGCTCAGCCTTTTCAATTAGCTGCAGTGCCAAATGTAAAGTGCTGGCAGAGAGTGGTGACAGCCAGGGAGGAACCTCCAGTGGAGAAGCAAAATAAGAAATGTGTCTTTCCATTTGTCTAGTGTTGCAAATATTCACAACAGATAGAATAACAAAATACTTAGTACTCAGCGTGCAAGGTCAGTTGATGGATTAAAATCACGCATACATAGAAATATGGACTTGGTGTGCAAATACCTGTTGTCTGCTGCCCTGTCCAGTTTATAGGTGGAGTCAGACTTACCTCTTCTCCTCCTCCAGCTGGTTGAGCAGCTCCACTTTCTCTCGATCTGCTGCTTCCACCAGTGAACGCAGCTGGTCCAACTTTGCCTCCATTTCCATTGCATACTATAAACACACAGAATGAAGAACACTCAGCATGAGCTGACTCAGTGACTGCACACAAACAAATTGGTTTAAGCAGTTCTCCTGATTTAGACCAGGCACCAGTGTGAGGTGACTGAGGGGGCTGTTAAAACTTGTGAGGGGGTAATTATTTTCAGAACATAAAACTCATTGATTTCACCAGGCTATAGCCTCAGCAAGGCTGAATAACAGCAGCACACGACTACTGTTTCAAATACATTTATTAATCAGAGCAGTCTAGTAGAGCATTAAATATATTCTGAATTTACTAACAATTCTCAGAATCAAAATCAGCAGGGGGAGGCGCATAGAAACAGCTGCTTGCAGCTTACTCTCTGTGGATTGCTATAACTGAGGGGGGTAAATGGAACAAGGGACGAAAGTTGTATTTCGAACAACAAAAAACAAGCAGGCTAAGAAACTGAACAAAGTGATATGTTCTGTCTGTCTATAGCCCCGTTTCCACCAAGCAGTATGGTACAGTTCTGTTCGGTACATTTTTTTCTGTCTCCACAGTGAAAAGTTGTGGATGGTACCAACAGAAGCGTTCCTTAGCATCCCCATGTTTGGTCCCCCCTCTGTTGGGGTACCTAGCACACAGATCTGGTACTAAAAGGTGGAGCTGTGAACCCTGCAGTCTGATTGGTCAGTAGAGGACGCTCACTCTGGTTTTATGTAACCTCTGTTCATACATCAGTAAACTACAACTATAAAATCAAAGAGAAAAAAATAATTTCATTCACTGGGCCGACTGCCGGCAACTTTTAAGGTGGAACGTTAACTTGTAATGTTGCTCAATGCATGAGTTGATGACGTGAATCCATCAGCACACCTTAAATTTCACTGTGACAACTTTGACCATCACTTTAGTTTTTATATGACACACACTTTTAGTAATGACTTTAAAAATATAGATTCATTTGGAGCGGATTATGTGAAGGTCATATATTCTAATCCTCACTTCCTGTGGGCTACAGCAACACTAAACCCCTGAGCTTGCCTGAGAAGGACTAAATGCACAAAGCTGCTATTTTTAAATATCCCATGGAGAGAGACTCTCACTGCAGCCTGTTCTATTTTGTTGTGAAAATGTGGGCGTGCAGCCTCGTTCTGTGGACGATAAACCAGGTGCAGACTTCCATCTGTGTCACCGCTGATGAGGAAATACAGCGAGAGTGACAACAACCCCGCCCACATTTAAGAGGACTGTCTGAACACACCGAGGGTCTAGGTACCATGTCTGAAGGTACTGTACTGAAAGTGTTTGGTGGAAACAGGGCTTATCTGTCTTTCCTCTGCTCGGTTTCAGTGTTGTGGACAGCACCACACCCACACACAAATAACAGTGCTGTCCATGGTTCTGAAACAACAGCTAGGTGACTGTCACATTCATCTCCACTACTAGGGTTTTTCTTTTTTTCAAATTCTCTAGAGAAACATGAAACTTAAAAGAGAGGGCAAAAAATATACGTCACTCCTGATTGAGTTGTGTTAGACAAACATAAAAAGGCCTGGATGAAAATGCGAAATTACTTCATATTCATTTATCTGTTGTCTCATTTTACATGTGCATGTATCTGACCTGATCCCGTCCTTTCCTCAGCAGAACCATCTCCTGCTGCACCTCCCCTGCGTGGCTGGTTGCCTTCGCCACCTCACATCTCTCCAGGTCTCTCTCCGCGAGCAGCTGCTCGATGTGCTGCTGCTTCTCCTTCAGAGCCTCCTGCAGCGCTGTGGTGCCAGAGATCTTACGAGCGTACCGAGCAGATGTCTCCGTCAGCTGGAAGGAGGAGAAGGATACAGTGACGGATTTAAACATTTACATGTTATCTGACACTGTCTTCCAGACCAAAGTGCAACCTGGTGTTTAAACTGCGTCGGAGGCTCCTTGAAATTTTCGATACTCAGTCCCACCATGGAGAATTTACTAACTGCAATGACTTCTTTCAAGTCAAGAGAAAAAGTCAAAAAGAGTTGGATAACAGCAGTGTGAGTCTCACCAGTCCTGCCCGGCTGGGTTTGCCGCTGATGGAGGAGGTGGCAGAGCTAAGTGTGCTGACAGAGGAAGCGCTCGGGCTCCTCTTGAGCGTGGACTTCCTCCGTGAGCTCTTTGACTTGGTCGGCGTGGTGCAGGGAAAGCCGATACGTGTCACCTTGTGCGTTGGAGCAAACAGACCATACCTGGGCATGCACTGAAAGTATCTGAGAGGAAGAAACTGGAGCTTTAGGAACATTTTCTTCGCAGGTTATTGCATGATTGTGTTAAAACAAATGTTAAACATGTGTCCTCTGTCAGTGGTCTTTACCTGGTGCCTGCGACAGCTCCATCATTCTTGCCAAGCGGTTCATCCAGCTCCACTCCACACCACTCCCCCTTGGCAAAGTCTGTCTCTCCCAGAAACCGCACCACTCCTGCCTTGTTACCACCAACCTACACACAAAAACCAAATGATTAATCATGTTCTTCAGTCCTCTATTTAACGTTAAAGTCGTCACTCTGTGGATACGGTGTCTCACGCTCCACTCCAACAGTTTTTTGCTTTAACTTATCATAATTAAGTAAATGCTGACTACACAACGTAATGGCTATAGAATAAAGACCCCATCTGTGTTTAGATTGGTTCCCTGTAAGCCTCATTTTCACTATGCAACTCTCTCTGCCACCTGGTAAAATCTCCTGGGAAATTAAACACTTAATATCCAGCACAAAGGAAGTGCATTAACCATTGCAAAGAGAATAGCGCCTTTGTTTTTCTCCCCGGTAGCTGACGGTAGTTGTCCCCAGCTACCAAAGAGCATCACAGTAAGTTCTTTGCAGTTACTGTCCCCAGTAGCAGAAATGGCAGACAGTGGAACAACCAAAGTAATTGTGGAGGACAAAGTGCACTCTGTGTCGTTGGGGGTTGCCAGGCTCTGAGAAAAAAAAAGTGATGTGGTTGTCTTTGCAACAGCGGCGCCAACAATAATACCACATGGAATGTATATGGAATGATATTGTAACTAAGTGTACCAGTAAAATAAATTCTTGTTGACCTCCACGAACACTTGGGGCAGTTTGGAATTAGGCCTGTCACTATGACTTATTTTGTTGATGATATTTAGTCTTATAAAATGTGACATGGAACACAGGCCCCAAAAATGACTTTAACATAATCATTCATTCAGAGTACATTAGGTGATTTCTCATCGTGCTTCTTACCAGCACACGGTCTCCGAGCCTCAGCTCCCTCCTCTTCTTCATTGACTCTGTGTCTGAGATGTTAGACACTGACTCGCTGGACGTGAGCATTCGGTTAAGTGCAGTCTTTATGCCGGTCCCTTGAGCTGAACAAAGAAAAACACCTTCACTCCTCTGATAAACACACAGTTCATACTCCTGGTTTCACTGACGTATTAGGATGTTACCAGTCGAGGTATTGCCAGCAGGTGCAGGCTCGCTCGGTGCAGAGGCTGCTGGCGCCGGACTGGCCTGCCTCCCGTTGGCCTCTTTCTCTGGCAGTGCAGTCTTGGATAGCTTTGACGGCCGTGTGAATATCCCCCTCCCGTCCTCACACTGGAAGTACCGGACCCCTGCCACAGACCCGTCGTTCTTCCCGATGGCCTCGTCCAGCACAATCCCAGCCCACTGCCCGGGAGCAAACTGCGTGCCGCCGATGAACTGCACGTAGCCGGGCTTGTTGCCGTTGACCCAGACCCTGTCCCCGACCTGGAAGTCTGCCGCTCCATCCTGGGTTGGGGAGGTCACAGTGCCAGGGGACTTCTCTGGAGGAACTGGCTTTGAAGCACCTGCAGTCAGAAGTGCAGTAGACAGCAAAAACAAGTGCTGCGTTCACATTTTTGTTCAGTGTGAATAAGTTTATAGGGTGCTTAATCACTTAAAAGATAAGCACTGTTTTCTCTCCCATCACATGGAGGTCAGAGGATCACGTCCACATCTCTTTGGTGTACTCTCCAACAGTTGCTGGCTGATTACAGGATGGACTTTGTAATCTGATTGACACCCTGCTGTGGTTTAGAGCGGCCTAAGGCCCCGATCAGACAGTGTGCTTTTTAGCAGGCAAGCAGACGGATTGTCGTCCTTGTTTTCAATGAGAGTGAAGCTTTTTGCTCTCTGACTCTGCATTCCTGTGCGCCTCCTGTTTTTCCACTCTATGCACCTCGTGTTTTTGCAGGAGCGCCCTCATCAAAACAAGTTGTGATGACTTTAAGTCAGAGCAGAGAAGCACCCAACATCATTTGTGGGGGTTATTTCATTGTCTAATTTTATAAAATGAGAAGACAGGTGATTGGGTGGCTGCAGTGCGGTATGCCTTATCTGTTGCAACCTGCAAAAAGTGCTCTGTCTGATCGGGCCTTAAATCAGGGTTCTTACACTTATTCTTAAGTCAAATCTAAGCACTTTTCAAGCATTTTCAAGGTGCATTTCCAAGCTTTTCCATCACCTTACAGCTGTGGTAAATTGCATATTTATATACAGTACATACTATATACATCACTGCTTCCCAACCCATACTAGAACTCCCTAAAACTTCACAGGAGTCCTGAAACCTTCTTGATTTTATGGGATGTACGAAAACTGTCCTTAAAAATAATCAGTAGCCCTGTATCTCAGCATTTCACTAATTTCTGTTAAGAAAACTATTTTGTGTTCTCTGTCTTCACTGTGCTATGATACACCAGTGATGCTGGGATTTATCAGATCAGTCAAATCAGCTGAAGTTGCAGCACTGTGCTGTCAAATCAATATCTGATATCCAATGGGGGGGTGTCGGTCGGTAAAAGGCTTCAAGTGTTTTCAAGGATTTCCAGTACCCGTATGAACCCTGATAAATGGTTCATCAGAACAAACAACACAACATCTCACATCGTCTTCAAAGCCGCCTGATATTCCCTTTGTTTACGAAGTATTTCAAACACATTCTCTTGTCTCTCCCTGTTGTGTTGTATGTACGCACACTCATCGCATCATCCACTAATATTTCCTCAGATATTAAGTAAAAAAGTATTTGAATAATTTCATACCAGAAGATGGAGACGTCTTTGATGGCACCCCAGACGGTCGGACTATTTTGCTCGGGGGTTTGAGCCCGCTGACTTTGCCTGGTGTACTCATGGCTCCTTGTTTTTCCATGGATAGTGTCGGGGGGATCTGTGGGGTGTCCGGGCCTGATCAAGGTGGGGGACTAGGCCTTCCCCACCACCCCACAAAGTCCCAATGTGATGTGAAAGGAACTGGAAAACAGAAAAAGTTCCATCAATCAGCTGAAACAGAAAACAACATTTTTGTGGAATGTCACACAAAAGCGCCTCTGTATCTTTCTGACCTCCTTCAGATCTACACACCCTCCCCGACTCTTAGATCTTGTTTTGCAATCCAGCTCACATCACCATCTGCCCGCTTGACTACCATCAGCCGTTCTGTATCCTGTCTGAAAACACCTTCTCAAGCCAACATATTCGGTCTGATTTAACGGTGACACACATGGAGACTTGCACGGATGATGACTCAGTGATGATGATTTTATACCTCATTTTTATAATTGTAATAATAATAATAATCCCCGACCAGCGTCATCAACATAGCAATTGAATTGAATGCCCAATTTTCTGAAGATATGGCCAAGAGGTACAAGACAGATAATAAATACAAGGGGACCTAAGACAGAGCCCTGAGGAACACCACTAGGAACTGGAAAAGAGTTGGATCTGAAATTTCTAATTTGAACAAAGTGAGTACGGCCAGAAAGATATGATTTAACCCAGTCGAGAGCGGTACCAGTGATACCAGTGGTAGCTAGTCTCTCTAGAAGGATGTTATGTGAGATTATTATTACTGTTATTAAATATCAGTTAACGGAGATGGTTTGACAAACAAAAAAGGTCCATTTCATGTTATATTCTGTTAACTGTAAGTCATATATTGCTGCCGACCACTTTCAGAGACTTAAACCTCATTACAGTCCATATTTTCTCAGCTAACTTTGTCACAGATACCTTCATCATGCTTGGTAATATAAGCAGAAACTCAATTAATTAAACTTTCTATAAGCAAACATGGATGTGGCTGTTCCTGTCATTACAAAGTTCACTCTCAGTCTCAAATGTGATGGTTCAAGTTGTCAAGTTGATCTTCATCAGGGCTTCAACTAATGCTATTTTTTATTGTCGATAAAATCTGCTGGTTATTTCCATGATTAATTCATTAATTGTTTGGCCGGTAAAATTTTAAAAAATACTGAAAATTTGCCCATTGCTATCACAATTTCTGTGTTTTGTCCAAATGCTGTCCAAAACTCAGAAACATTACATTCATAATCACATAAAATCAACGATACAGATCACAATTTTGTATCTATTGTTTTAACGACTGTACACCTGTTTTCATTTTAAACCTTTTTTTTAAAAAAAAAAAAAAAAACAAATTTACTGTGACAGTTTCTATTTCATAATTAAGATTTTTGACTTTTTTAATACTCTCTCTTTTCTCTAATGTTTATTGTTACACAACAAGATACCAAGGATAATAATTCCTTGAATGTGAAAATAAAAAATAGCAGTAAAACTGATTCTGAGAAGCTATTTCCAGTGAATTTGAGGCACTTTTACTAAACTACGTAAAAAACTGAGATCATTCTTCTGTTGACCAACTAACCAATAATAAAAATCCACTGAGTCAGTAAAAGAGAGGGAAATACTTTTTATAGCCACTGTACTCCACCCATAACTACATCAGTATCTGTGAGAGCTGCTCCACATATCAAACCCTGCCCTGTTATAATGACACTCTCTGAACACCTCCTACTGTTAGTCACAACCCACTGTGTATTAGCAAGCTATTTATCATCACCCATGTAATAAATGTGAAGCCCAGCTGACCTCATGTCACGTTGTGTACAGTGTACTCTGTAATGTTTCTACTATAACAGCCATAAAAAAACAAATACCTTAGAATTTATGGAACTAATGAAATGTAGTGAAGCTGATTTTCCACCTCAGACACTGAAGCAAAGTCAGTGGATATAAAAAGTCTACACACCCTTATGAAACTGCATGTTCTTTAAATGTAAAGACAAGAATCCATTTAGGAAATCCAGACAGAAAAATAGTTATTAGGAACATTTTAAATTAAAAAAACTACAACACCCTGAGTGCATGCACCCTGCCCCGTTAATATTTTGTGGAAGCATCTTTTTGCATTTGTTAGTGTTGAGTCTCCGTTAAGTTTACACGTCTAGACTTAAGAATGTTGCCCCACCCTTGTTTGCAGATTAAAATTCCTTCAGATTGCCAGGGGATCTCCTGTGCACAGCTCTCTTTAGGTCATTACACATTTCGGATGGGACTGAGGTCTCAGCTCTGACTGGACCATGATTTTCATTTTTTGAAGCCATGCCGCGGTCAACTTGGACGTGTGCTTTGGGTCTTTGTCATGTTGGAATGTGAAACTCTGCTTCATCTTCAGCTTTCTGACAGAGGCCGGCAAGTTTTGCACTACAATATCTTGATATTTGGAGATATCATTATCCCGTCTATCTTGAAAAGAGCCCCTGGTCGAGCCAAAGAGAAGCTGGCCTCAAAGCATGATGAATGCATGCTTCACAGTGGGTAGGGTATTCCTCTGTATTGGCTTTGAGTGAGAGCTGGCACAATATTAGATTTTAAATACAAGATTACTGTGGCGAAAAGTGTTCATGATAACAATATTATCCCGGTATATACAGATAGTAGAGGGGGGAACTGCCACCAGTCCAAATCATCTTATTGTGAGTTTTGTCTCTTTCTGTGGTGAATGAATTACACTCAAAATACAAGTGTAGGCTGGTGGAGAGTTTACAACCATAACTGTACAAAAGAGCAATTACAGTTAATGGTTAGTGAAAGTCAGCCAGATGGCACTGGGGGAGGGAGACAAAGTGACAACAGAAAGAAATGTAAATGATTTAAGACAGTGTTTCCCAACTGGTCCAGCCACAGGGTCCAGATTTCTCCTTAGTCATCAGTTCAAGGTCCACACAGTTCAATACATACAGCGTCATACTTGTGTTTGGCCATGTCATCGAGCTAGTTTGCTGTCTCTAGCCCTTTTTAGATAGGAGTTGTGCAGATTTGCAGGAAAGCCCAGTCACTGTTTTTTCAGCATTGGCAGTATAAAAACAAAATCAGGGAGTGCAGCAAAATGCCGCCTACCTACTTTTGTTTATACAGAATGCTCCTTTTTCGGGGCAATGGGGGGCGTGAGCAAGTAACAAAACGTGTAGCTCAGCGTGTGACGTAAACAGTGACGTGGGAGGGAAACCGCGGCTGGTCAGTCCTTCAGTGATTCTCTCATAAGTCGGCCCGTCCTTCACCGTCCCCGTCATCTGACGGTTAATGGCCTCTTCGTTTGCGAGGACAAGGAGGGCGCGCAATTCCTTGTCTCCCCAGTTGCTCATCTTTACAGTGTCTGTCAGGTTTGTGTTTCCCTCTTGCTACTAGCTGCTCGCTAATTCCTGCTATCAGCTGTTTCCTGTTTATCCACCGCCAGTGGCTCGCACGTGCGGCGTCATCAACAGCTCCTCCCACAAGTCATCAACAGCCCCTCCCGTTGCGGAAGGGCGCCTCGGTCTGTTTAAACTGCCAATATGTCTACCCTACGAGGCAGAAAATTGGGCACTTCGGATCAACTCGCCAATCTGGCTCTGTGTGTCTAAACGCTCGCAGCTGGCCGGCAAAACGGCCCAACATTCGCCAAAAATCTGGCAGTGTAAAAGGGGCTTCTGTCAAGTAGTTGTCCATTAGTCATTCACCCTACAGCAAGAAACGGCACATCAGAATAAAAGCTCTGTACCAGAAATTCACTGTACTTCAAAATAAAGTGCATTCTTTACAAACTTGACACCTTTGCCAGACACTTGCGGTCCATTCAGAATGGCCCCGTGACCCACTTTTGGACCGTGACCCACCAGTTGGGAACCACTAAGAGATGCTGCATTATTTACATAACATTATCATGTGTGTATTATTAACATGATATCAACATTCTACTTTTAAATAATACCATTTTCCTCAATAGTGGTATATCAAGAAGCCCTTTTATGCCAACCATATCTTTAAGAATTAAAGCTTAAAAGTTCAACCTTTGTCTCATCAGACTATCACACAACATGGTTTGCATTGACTGATTAGGTCTTTTGGCATAATTTAGACAAGCTTGGAGGTTCCCTCTTGGAAGAAAGGGTTTCCGTCTTGCCACCCTTCCCCACAGATGTGGAGATCACAGGCGCACCTATACCAGCACCTGCCAGACATTCCTGTAGTTCCTTTAATACTGCTGTTGGTCTCCTTATAGCCTCCCTGGTTAGCTTTCACCTCATCCTCTCATCAACTCTGGAGGGTTGTGATGATGGTTTTGACAGCACTCCATGGTACATCTAATGCCTTCTATATTCTTTTACATCCCTGTCCTGAACAATTAGATCTGGCAGTGTCATTGTTAACTCTTTGAGGAACATGGCTCTAGCAGTAGGATGCAACCCCAAACACTCCAGCAAATCCTACAGCGACAGCTGACTTCACTGGTTTTAATCAGGATCATTTTCATTGATGGCAGGTGTACCCTACGTACCTACAAGCATGATTTTGAATGTGATTGGGTTAACTTTGAACACAGCTAGAGCCCCTGTTATAAAAGATGTGCAGACTTATGATCAGGGTGTTTTAGTTTTCTTTAATTTAAGGTCCAGTGTGTACGATTTCGGGGAATTTAGTGGCATCTGTCAGTGAAGATCACAGATTGCATCCAGCCTAAACTTCTCCTGGTTAGAATTCCTTCAGTTTTCAGTGTTCCTGAGGTTTTTACCAGGAGCTGAATTATCCACAGAGGTCTCTTCCTCTCCGAAATAAACAAACCCTATGACTTGAGCCACTAAAAACACTGAATAAAGCAGTTTCATGTTAAAAAATCTGATAATTCAGTAGCCGATGCGAAAAAGCAAAAATGTAAATGGCCTTGTCTAGAGCCAGTGTTTGGTTTGGCCCATCTGGGCTACTGTAGAAACATGGAGATGCAACATGGTGATCCCCGTAGACGAGGACCTTCTCCCTATGTAGACATAAAAGGCGAATTCTAAGGTAACGAAAACACAACAATTATTATTTTCAGGTGATTATACACTAAAGAAAACACAGTGATTATATAATTTTTTCTAATATACCCCCCTAAATCCTGCACACTGGACCTTTAAATATTCCTAGTAAAAAAATATTTGTCTCTGTCTCTTTGTGTTTGTTGTAAGCTCACATTAAAGATGGAACAAGTCTGACACTTATGTTGTTGATCTTTCTGTCAAACCCTGCAATTTCATAAGCATGTGAAGCCTTTTTATATCCACTGTAAAACCTTCATTTCTCCGCAGGTCTTGTACCGTAGGTGTCGAGCAGCAGCGTGACCACGCGGCCATTTTATTCATAAAGCAGATGATTCACTCCGAGTGCAACTAGGTCAACACAGATAATATGTTTCATACAGTACAGTAGAGGCTGTGTTTTTACATATCACACGCTACATTTAAGAGCACTCCACTGATTCAGCAGCCAGTAACACTGTTGGACTCACACTGGGACCGTTTATAAAATTATAAGAATTATAAAATCAGCAGAACCAGAGATTACACTCACTCAAGTACTGTATTTAAGTACATGTTTGACGCAGTAGTACTTTACTTGAGCATTTCCATTTAATGCAACTTTATACTTCTACTCCACCACATCTCAGAGGTTAGACTAATATTGCACTTTTTACTCCACTACATCTGTCTGACAGCTTTCATCCCCTTCCTGTCCGGTGATGTATCTCCAGATTTTTGTTAAATGTTTGTGATAAACTGAAGGATGAAGAGTTCCCTCATGTGCTGAGGAAATTCTCCTCCCTCTTAAGCAAAATTAACCCTTTAAAAAAAAAAACCTCTTTTATGAGCTGGAAAATGCTTTGTCACAAATACTGTACACAATAGGGTACTTCACCTGGTGAAGGCCTGGTGACTGAACCGTGGTTTATCAAATAAAGGAATTCCCTTTTTCTCCACCTATGGACATTTTCCACCACAAGTTTCTGAAGGTGTGCATGAGCCTCTATATTCCACGATATATGGAATAAAACTATTATTATTATCAGTAACAATGACTTTTAAAGGAATGTTTTTTTGGTTGAACAAACATTTTATAATAACTGAAACTAATAACTTTTTTTTTTTTCATACACATATGGATAAAAAATCTCTCTTTTGAAAATTAACAAAGGTGAGATACTCTGTCCAATAGTGTTCTTTTTCAATAACGTAGATAAACAGATGTACCGTCAATATTTAGCCTATGGCACGGTATATCGTGTACCGCTGCAACTCCACTCACAGGACAGCCACGCTACAAACATGATGATCTTCAAGAATACGATGCGTTGCTTCGCATTAAACTACCCAACAGTGTATAAAGGAGTTAAAATGAGCACAACCTTAAACATCTACAGCAGGAAAATGCCATGTACACATTAATGCAGCAGGAATATTGATTCAGAAAACACCAACAGGGAACAGCGTACTGCACAATGAATACTTTTACTTTAAGTATGTTTTGAAGAAGCAAACTCTTACGGAAGTAAGGTTTTGATTGCATGACTTCAAACAGCCTTCTTCCATCTCCGAAATATCACCTGCGTCCGTCCATCCCTCTCCTCTTCAGCCGCAGAGACTCATTCACACATTCATCACTTCCAGACTGGACGACTGCAACAGTCTCCTCTACGGTTCATCATCCAAACCTCTGACTGTATCACCCGTCCTTCTTAACCTCCACTGGCTCCCTCTCCCCCAGCGTATCCACTTCAAACTCCTCATCATCACCTCAACAACCTGGCTCCTCCCACCTGTCTGAGCTCCTCCAATGTCCTGCTCCCTCCTCACCAGGACTAAACACAGCACCTGGAGGGGACAGGGCCTTCTCCACTGCTGCTCCCTCCCTCTGGAGCTCACTCACTAAAGTCATCAGAATCTCCCCCTCACGCTCCAGCTTCAAGAAATCCCTTAAAACACCTCTTCAAAACTGCGTTCTTCTTCTTCCTCTCTAGCAATGTCTCCCATCTTATGGATTATTTCATCTTTGTTCTGGTGCTGTTCTTCTTTGTAAAGCATCTTTGGGTATCCAGAAAAAGAGCTAAATAAATCCAATGTATTATTATATTTATTAGTGGTAGTAGTACTTTTCCTATTGATTGCAGGACTTTACCTGTGGTGGAGTATTTCCACAGTGTGGTATAAGTACTTTTGCTTAAGTACAGGAATACTTCTTCTACAACTGACTGTGTTGCAGGTGAAATATGTAGCTGACATTTTCCACAGATATCCATTCAATAAAAGCTTGTTTTATTTTAAATTTATATCTGTTTTGTAGCATATTTTTGCACTTAAAGCACAGGAGGAAAACAGGTGTGTTTCAGTCCATCCAGTGAGCAGATAACCTGAGCAACCTGCTGTAACATTACCTCAACAGTGCTGCTCCCCCCGCCCAGCCGGTGCTGCAGGACCAAAACAACAAGCACACCTACAGCTGTCAAACCCCTCCTGTGTCCCCCTGTATCTGCTAACACCTCAGCCTCCTGTATCTCCAGCCTTACACCATCACACATGACCCGTTACATGCTAAATAAATCACTGCTGATGCTTTGTTGGCCGACCAACAGATGATGAGACGCCGTGTTGTTTGTGTCTGGGCTGGGCTCTACTTGCTGCATCTCTGGAGCCACTAACTTAGTAACACTTCTTATTAAACACCCTACGTGTTAAATATCGAAGTGTCAGGTTATTTTGATCACACACGTTATTTAACAGAGTGCTTAAACTTATCTCTTGGTGTCATATCTGGTGTCTGGAGCTTTGGTCCCTGTTGGAATGCGCTCCAACTGCCAAAGCTAGCTAGCTTCACGTTAGCATCAAACAACGCCCTACGGAGAAGGTGTTTAAATATAAATAAAGGCAGACAGGTGTGTAGAAAGTTGTCGTGGAAGCTTACTTGGTCTCCGCTGGTGAACTGAGGCTCAGTAAAGGATGGTGTGGGTGGGTGCAGCCGTGTCTTTGCACCGTTACATGTTTTTCCAGCCGCTCATCTTTTCTCAGCCCAGCCCCAGCATGACGTCATCGTGGCAACTATTGATGCTTTCATGGACTGCTCCTAAGCTCGGACATCCGAACTCCTTTTTTCAACCCATGTTCTCTTTGGCTGTTAGTGGAGAATGTATGTCAAATGTGTCTTATTTGAGTACGTCGACATATAACCACATATATGAGCAATTACTGTATCTAAATACACACTCATGCAGTTTGATTGTAGTATGCTCTTTTTCCTTTCTTTATCTTAAACTATATTGAACAGTAATAACTGAGAAAACATATATACAAAACATACACGCATACATATACACATACAATACTATGACAATAAGAATACATAAATATATACATATGAAGAAAGAAAACTCCCCATTAGCCCTACACTTCCGTCACAAATGCCGCGTTCAGGTCACAGAAGTAAGATTATGAGTGAGAGGTGGCCAAACCTTATCCTTAGAGTGTATCTTCTTCTTTCAAGGTGAAGTGTGTCTCTGAGGTCACTCAGCCACATCTTTGCTGTGAGGACTTCTTTCTTTTTCCAGTTCATAAGGGGGAAGTTTCTGTGCAATACTGAGACTATAGGATAGGAAACATTGCTGTGTGTTGCTTAATTTTCTGACATCATCAGACAGTCCTAGAATATTAATGAGTGGCTGTGGTTCCAGCTGAATCTTAAGTATTTTAGATATTGGTTTGAAAATGGTGATCCAGTGGGTCTTAACTTTGGGACAACTGAATAAAACAGTGGCTTGCAAACAATGATGGAGGTGCAATCCCCATTTCTTTCTCCCATTTTGTTGTTGTTACAGTGGGATCAGCTGGGCTGATACATTGTAAGGTGTCCTGTTTTTGGAGAATGTGGTACAACAATACAAGAAGAAAATTAGTACACAGATATATTAACAGGCAGCTGCACAAAGTCAAAGCCTAAGGATTATCTTATTGTGATGGGCAACAAAGACAGAAAAAGATCCTGTATAATAAATACATGTGACTAACAGCATTTGGACTTATAGGAAGGTGGGGGCAGGGGCGTAAATACAGACAGTGCAGGCAGTGTGGTTGCACTGGGGCCCTTGAATTGGGGGGCCCATAGAGAGAGTGAGCCCTCCAACGATGTGCTGGGTGGAGAATGGGCCCTTATGAGCAAGTGCCACCTGGAAAATATGCCTGTGTTTAAAGCAAAAACTCCTTATTAATTAAAAACAGTGTCCTTGAAAAAGACAAACCCATCTCAGTCATGTTTGGGGTTTTTTTTTCATTTTTGTAAAATAGACAATATCATCTACATTATGTGCTTATTCTATAACTATAAATCAATTATTCTACAAATTAACTATTATATAACTTTAAACCAACAATTAAAATTATTAAATTAAATCAATAATTTCTTCTTTTCTTAGGTATTTTTTGCTATATACAGATATGCAGTGATGATTGCTGTGTAATATGTATGTTAATGTTATCCACTGTCAAGTCTCTGATCATGTGACGAGACAGTATGTGCATGATTGTGTTCACTGGGGCCCATTGTAACTGCCTCATGCCACTGGGTGGAGGGTTAAAATGGGAACAACACCTTGACTAAGAACTCCAAAATGTTAGTTCCATCACCTAAGACATTTATTTCCCAGCTCTTTTATTTCCATTTGTTATATTCAAATTACTAAGTCCGACCATCTGGATGGTCGTCTGATCAGATTTCAGCTATCTGATTGGATCAAATCTTGAAAATAAGTTGTTCAAGAGAATAAAAATATCTAAAACTGGATTAGATTATGTAATCCAGTCTTTTTTTATTTAAAGTTTGCCAACTCCTGACATAGATGGATGAGGTCAAATTTCAAATTTGAATTAAAACGTGATTCCTTGAGTTGGAAGAAACACAAACACAAAGTAAAAAGGCACAAACAGTAAAATGTGATTTATCTCAGTTATTGTGTTTAATTTATTTACTGAAAACAAAATGTGAGGAGATACAGAGACAGGAAATGTGTTCAAATGTATGCACACATGACATAAGAGAAGATAAATTGCTTTTACATTATCAGTTTGATTTACCTGCATGCCCACAACCGTTAGACTCAGTTACCTCATTAAACAGTACATGTACAGATTGTGTGTTGACAGTTCAGTGACAGCAGTCGTCTGAACGTCCCTCTGGCTGTTCAGCCCATTTGTACTGTAAATATTATTTTAATGGGAGGCAGAAAATCAGTGTTCACAGTGGATGTGATTGACAGTGTAAACTCTTGTATGAACTACCTTACAGAAGAAAGGTTGATACACACATAACATCACATATTTGATAGATATTGTTGCCTTCACAAACATCTGCAGCTCATATTTGATGAGGTCACCTTGCAACCATGGCGTCTGCAGGCCCTTATAAAGTAAGTTAAATTCGGTCTTGACGCTTTAAAAGTCATTAAATAGTCTTAAATTTGAATTTGCAAGGTCTTTATTGCCACAAGAATTGAATCAATTATTTAATTCACTGATTTTTAAGATTTCTTTTTGTCAAAATGAGTCGAGCTCTTCTGCATGAGGGTCCACATTTCTGATATTACAAATGTTTAAACCTTATACTTTACATTATACTTACACTTCGCAAAATGTTTAACTCACTCTAATAAACATATTCCTACATAAAACCTTCCTCCACACAGGACTACATACATCTAAATTTTACACTCACCTTCAGTGTTTAATAAGAGATAATCTGTCCGTAAATCAGTCTTAAATCTGATTTAAAGTGATCTTGAAAGGGTCTTGAAAGCTGGAGCCTGACCGATATTTCAATTGGCCAAATTTATCAGCCATTGCTGACCTCTTACGGATATGTTGGTATCGGCGTATATGTTGTCCGATATGCACAGATATGAAAAGTTTTCTTTTTATTCAGAACATAATCCAGAAAAACGACGCTTGTTTTTATCATTTTTACATTCCCAATGAAGTTTTAGGGGGCGATCACACAGAAATGAGACGCTAGAGACGCGGACGCTTCAAAGACACTTGAAGTACTGGAAGCGCTTATTCAATGCGTGCTAGCTACTGGCGTCTGACGCTCAAAAAGTTGAAAATATTTTAGCTTTTCAGCATCTATGCGTGTCTAAAAAGACGCCGGAAAAATGCCTGTCTAAAAAGACACTTGAACGCCAGTCGCACTGTATCATAGGAAAACAATGGTTTTACTGGCGTCGTGTTTCTGGCGTTTTATCTCGGTGTGATCACTCCCTAACTCTCTCAGTGTATGCGTCTCTCAGTAATAACATTATGGATGGACGGATAGATATCGGCCGGTGTATCAGCATCAGAAATTTTTAACTCCCTAATATTGGTATCGGCCCTAAAAATCCAGTATTGGTCGGGCTCTATTAAATCAGAGTTCCCACACATTTCCATGGACAAAATTTCAAAACTTTTCCATGAGTTTTCCAGGCCTGGAAAATAATATTGTGAAAGTCCATGACCTTTCCAGGTTCTCTCTGATTGTGGGAACCCTGACATTAGAGCTGCTCATGTCAACAGCCTCATTAAAATGACTAAAACTGAAAAAAAACTGCTGTTACGTTACATAACTAGAAAGTTATCCAAGAAAGATTATCATTACAGACAAGAAAATTCCATGACTTTGTAAAACTTTCAATGGTTTTTATAAATCCTGTGACTTTTCCAGGCCTGGAAAATGTGACTGTGGAATGCCATGACCTTTCCAGGTTCGTCATGACTGTGAGAACCGTGTTGAAAGCATTCCATTTAAGTGTCTGATACCAGTAGACACCCTGCTTGCAACTTGAGATTCTTCATTGTTAACGGCTCATGATTACATTAATTAACCACATTCACAAGGGTTTTGTTACACAAGTACAGAGCACTAAGCTCCTGATTATTATTTTAGGTGGGCCAATTTGTTGTTTAAAATCACAGCAAAACCCCTTCTACATTTTGTTACAGTTATAAACTAGGATAACAGCGATTAAATATGTTGCCTGGCCTTTAACGTGCAGTTTGCATCCATTAGAGTATCCCTTAAGTGTTAGCAGGGGACACAAATATCACCTTCATTCTCTTGTGCCATCCACGGTGGAAATGCCGTTGTCAGCTGACTCCGTCTCATCTTTGTTGTTGCTCCTTCTCAGCAGTTTATTCAGGAGCTTGTTGAAGGTGCCGCTGAAGGCAGGGCTCGAGAAATAATACACGACGGGGTTGAGGACGCTGTTGAAGTAGGTGAAACACACCGACGTGTAGAATGCCAGGTTGGCCTCTTTGAAGTATTTGCACTCGTTGTACCACGCCTTGAGGATCCACACTGCGATGCGCGATATAGTGCTGGGGAAGAAGCAGATGATGAAGATCAACGCCACAGCCATGACGAACTGCACGGCCCGTTTAATCTTCCCGTTCTTGTCCATGGTCCTGACCCTCAGCTGCCATGTGATTCGGATGGTGCAGAAGGCGACGATTGAAGTGGGCAGGAAAAACTGGGTGACGTAGAAAGTGTTGTGCCAGGTGGAGAGGGGACTGAAGCCCATGCAGATGTTGAAGCTCTCACACTGTGTGCGGTTGCTGTTGTAGAAGAAGTGCTCATTAGCGAGGAGGTAGCCGGTGGCGAGGAAAATTAGACCCCAGAGGCCGAGGGAGACCCAGAGAGCGTAGCCCAGGCCCATCCGGTTGATCCGGTGCCTCGGGTGGACGATCTTGAAGTAACGGTCAACAGCCACGGCTGTGAGGAAGAAGATCCCTGCCGCACGGTTGGCTGCCAGCAGAAAGAGCAGGATGCGACACAGGGCGTCGCCGTACAGCCAGTTCTTCCCACGCCTGTAGTAGTCGGCCCTGAAAGGAAGGCAGAACAGCACGATGGAGTCGGCGACGGCCAGGTGAGTCAGGTACACAGCGTTGGGCTTCCAAGTGTCCATGTGAAAGATGAACATCCACAGGGCGACGAAGTTCCCCATCAGTCCAAACATGAACTCCAAGACCAGTATAGGAGGCAAAACCTGGTCCAGGATGGGAGACTCGAAGGCGCAGCACTTGTCTGCAGGAGTGACATTCATCATTTTGCCGCGTCAGTGAAGCACAATACCGACCTGCTGCTCTTCACAGTGTCAACACAGATATGCTGCACCAGGTGACTTCTTTGGGCGAGAATCATATTTGCATTCATGCAAATTCACAAGTGCAGTAAACATCCGTGCGCTATGTGTTATCTTTGGAGAAGTAGTATTGACGCAGAGGAGCAGGGAAACAACTGTAAATGTTATCTGTCTGGGGAGTGTGGCTTCATTATAAAACTATTATGCAGGGCAGGAGGTTTACTCATGGGGACGCAGGAAAAACAAGTAACCTGCGGCCATTAAAGTGACTCATGAAGCAGCAGCCTCACAATCCTTAATGCTTCTGAAAACAGACATGCAACAAACTTCGAAAGGAGAGCGTACAGGCGAAGGAGACTGAAATTTATTAGCCTACAGTTTTGCTTTGAGTGAAGAACATTTGGGAGGGATTCACGTCATACCACACCTTTGGCAAACGAGAGAAAGCAGCTATTAACTAAAAAAAAAAAAAAAAAAAAAGGAAGCCAAGTGAGTGGCCAAGTCCGCAGCTGTTTATGAACAGTAAATAAAATAGGTATAAAATGACTTAATGTGTACATTTGGCCAGGTTGTTGTCGTTGTTACAGGTCACATCCGTTTCAGTAAAAGTGCATATTTGGTCTTCACTTCTTGACTTCACCCAGATCATCGATGCTGTCATCGTCCACCTAAAACGGAGACACACAGAGATCTCAGTATTTGCATTTGATGTATCTTCTTCCTGTGTGCCACAGAGCTCCACTGTTGTCCAAAACCTATTAAAACACCTCAGTGAGCCTCACTGAGTCACATGTTCCTTTATTACGCTGAACACACACTGCAGTTTATTTTAACTCATCCCACATACACCGTCCTGCTGACACAAACACTCACTACAGCACCAAATGTGGATTAATCTGCCACTGAAAACAGTCCCCAACAAAAGCACTATTTCCTCCTGTTTGATAAAAACTACAGAGACCAGCTGATTTAAGAAATGACAAAACCACTTTTATAAATTAAACTTCAGGCTGAGTGGGCTGTTGTCACGCTATTTACCATGCAACAGCAGACATGTGTCCACTGGTAGGAATTTGGCAATACTGTATCTTACGTGCTCTTGTGATGATCTTGCGAATTCTGCTGCCTTGCAAGGCAGCGTGATTTGGGCAGACATGGAAGAGGAGAGTAAAGCTATAAATACAGAAACCTGGAACATTTGAAATTGTTCTCAGGAACGTTAAAGCTTCCACTATAAAAGAATTTTAGAGCTCTGTTTTAAGTCTTTTGGTTTTAACTCCAGGGTTGTCTCATGTGAGGCAGTAGGTTTTTTGGTTTGTATGGAAGTACCAAAAAGAAGAAGAAAATAAAATGTGATGAAAAACAGTATGGTTATTTTAAACAATTTCCTTATTAAATTTATAGAACAATTACTGTATTGACATAAATTCCATATATCATGATAGAAGATTTTGGCCTTTTCAACCACCCCTAAAGGCCCAGACACACCAAACCAACTTCAGAGAACTAGTGGCGACAAACACCGCCGCTACGTCGCCTCACGTTGCCTGCGTCTCGGCCAAAAAGTTGCACGTGATTACAACAAAGACTTCAATCAATGACCAACCAGCACGTACATTCTGTGCCTGCATGCGAGGATATACCCTTCCATACCGGCAGATGGCGGTGGTCTGTAATTTCATTCAAAAATGGAAACTGGAAGACCATCTTTATGCTAGTTAGCACATTAACAACACAATTCAATGTTCCCAGAAAGAACAGAGCATATTTACCGTGCACTACTGAACAATAACACAAACCATCAAAAAAATTTCTGCTACAGAAAAAAAACCTGACCTTTCTTGACTAGTTTTGATTTCACTCCCTTTGATTTTAGCTCTTTGTTTACTTTCCTCACTTCCATTTCTCCTCTTCTGTGCTGAGCTGCCAGTCAGAGTGATTTCATTCTCCAACAGGCTCCGATGTCGCCGATGCCAAATAAATATGCTGCATTGTTGGGGAAAACTAGCACTAATGAGGGCCAACAGTGCGGACACACCGCAGTGATGAGGACAACAGATGTTCACTGATGACCTGACAATGACCAACAGCTGTCATTGTCAGGTCATCGGTGAACGTCTGTTGCCTTAGCTTTTGTAGCATCCAGCAGCATTGGCACTAATCTGCCCTTGTCTGCTTTTTTCCGGCTGATTCAGCACTTTGAATTGATGTCGGAGACAGTGAAGCCTGCCGGTGACAGAAAACACTCAGATTGGCGGCTCAGCTCAGCACATGAGAAACGGATGTGAGGAAAGTAAACAAAGAGCTAAAGTCAAGAGGAAGTGAGACCAAATCAAACTTGTAACGCTAGGTAAGATAATATTTGTGTTATTGTGCTGTTGTTCGCTAGCTCACAGTAAATCTAATTTGTTCTGTCAACATCAGGTTGTGCTGTTAATACGCTAACTGGCTAAATAGCATCTTGTCGGTCTTCTGGTTCCCCTTTTTGCATGATGAATATAGAATTCTGCTCCCTGGTATGGTATGGAGGGGTGTGTCCTCTCACACAGGTACACAACATACTTGCTGGCTGGCTGTTGGCTGTAGCCTTTGCGGTGTGTTTGTGTGCAACATTTTGGCCAAGACACAGGTGAGGCGTGCTCCAGTGTTTTCATGTGGTCGCTCCGAGTGCTTGTGGTTAAAAATCGAGGAACTTTTCAGAAAGGCACTGGTGTCCCCAGTGCCTCTCCTTTTAACGGAACCAATCGTATATTAGATTAGGGAGGGACTTGTCATCCTAGTAACCAAGAAAACTGTGAGGAAGCTTGCTCTGACGGTCTCTATCTCGCCCAGGTTTTATGATATGTATTAGTTGAGGACTCTTCCCTGATTCTTTTTTGTTGTTGTTTTTAAGAGCAGTCACCTATAGTACTGTCATGTGCAAAATATGATGTAAGAAACACAAAATAGAGCTACACCAATGTAAACCACTAATGTTTCATTTTTCTTTCAGCTGATTTGTGTTTATTCTATATACAGCCCATGAAATATATTTGAGCTGCAGGCTGGTATCATCATGTATCATTTAACCATGACATACAGTGTGTCATTTGCACAGACAGTATCTGAAATGAAGTACAGCACCAGTATAGTTGTGCTCTTTTAACTTCTTTCAGCCTGCTCAGTTTGATCTGTCCTGAAATCCATCTTTCTTTCTAAACTTGTTCCAAGTATAAAGTTAAATTTTGAGCCACTTTCTTCTCAGTAATCCAGCCAAATCCCTCCTCTCCTCCTGCCAACCATCTTACATTTTTTAACATCACTGCTCAGCTACAGAGGTTCAAACTCTGTGCAAAATTACTAATTAAAGCCAGCACTGCCTCATGCAGTGAAACTGAAACTGAGAGGCAGAAGACAAACGAGCACATAAATACACAAAGACAAATCACTGAAGACACATTGAGACAGCTCACCTCAGGCCACTTCTCTTGAATGACGTCGATTATGTCATCTGTAAAATCTCCCTGAATGATTATTTCATCCTCCCCTGTAACTGAGGCACCACAAGAGAATTTCTGGGCAAAGAATCGCTGAGCCTCTTTAAGTTCGATGTCTGCAAGAGTCAACACAGAATTGTACGTTAAGAGAATAAAGCTTTAAGAAGAAGAGAATGTAATGTTGAAAACAATAAAAACACACACACACACACACACACACACAAAAATGTCTTACCAAATGTTGCCAGGCCACACACCCGTGTGACGTATTTCTTCTTGGCTCTTGGGATTTTTGCTATCGTGACTTTCTGAGGCACAGTCTTCTTTTTCTGTTTGATCTGGCCTCTTCCACCTTAAGATAAAAAATAAAGCAGATCACAGTCTTTCAGACATCACATTCACATCTGTAATCACTACTAACAGTGTTTGTTTTTGTCACTGACAGGCTCACATTGTTATTCTAAGTGTCTGACAACATTATGAAAGGATCCCTACAGAGATAGAGCTTTGTGTTAAAGGGTCAGATCCTTTTTGTTTAACCAGAAACAGCCCTGAAATCACCATCACCAAACCCACCAGACTCCATTTAAATAAAGGGTCTTTTTTTTTTTTGGCTGGCATAATTTTATTTTCGTGCCTGGTGGAGGCACGAAGGCTCTGGATCCCTCTCACTGATGGCAGGAGGCAGATGAGGTTGTGTGAGGGGTGGCTGGGGTCACACACAATGCTGAGTGCTTTGCTTGTGTCGTGTGTGTTGTCAAATGTCCAGGACTGAGGGGAGTGAGACACCAATGATCTTTCCAGCTGTGTTCACGATGTGCTGCAGGGTCCCGCGGTTGTAGCCAGTGCAGCTCCTGCATCACACTGGTAAGGATGCTCTTAATGGTGCTACAGTAGAGGGAGCACACGATGGGTGGGGGAGCTCTTGCCCTCTTCAGTTTGCAGAGGAAGTGTAGGCACTGCTGAGCCTTCTTCACCAGTGCTGTGGTGTTGGTCGTCCAGGAGAGGTCTTCACAGATGTACACCTGCACCTTCAGATCATTCCTCAACCCTGACCTTTCCTGTCCTTAGGGGTCTTTCTCTGAATTCTACTATACACGTATTAAGTTTCTCAAACGTGCACTATAGAGTACAAGTGAAGACAAATACAAACTCCTTTCTCTAGCTAAGTTGAGTGCCTCCTTCCGAGCCTCGAGCGTGATGTAACCTGCCCCCTTTATCCTAGCAACAGAGAGCTCCACAGATAAAATCTCCATTAGAGTATTCCCACTGCTGAATAAAAGCACTGTGTGGCAGCTTCCACCTAACTGCCAATATCTTTTCAGCAGCAGTGCATGCTGATAACCATAACTGCCTTCGAGTGTGATTAAAGGTCTGCTCTGAATCATCATTGAGCAGCACACATGCTGGAGAGCAGTCAGTCCTAACACTCAGATAGACATTTTGTTATTTGCTCCCAGAATAGGGTTGGGATCCGGATCCGGTTCTTTTTGGAACCGGGTCCAAAGTTCCAGTTCCGGAACCGGTTCCATCACATTTGGAGTAACTGTTCCTGCAAACGGTTCCTAGATTGTAAAAAAACGTCATGTGCATTTCCATTAGAGTGCGGCACGGGCTGCATATTTCTGTCCGAACCCGACCGAGCCCGACATTATCTAATCACTAAAGCACTGAGCCGTTTGTGTCACACAGTTGTCATGGTTACAGGCTATTTAACAGACCAGGCATGCACCGTGGGTGCTCAGCGGAGAGGGAGACCTCCGTGTTTGAGACGGGAGCGGGCGGCGGGAGGTCCGAGGCTTCCAGCGAGGGGAGAGGTAGAAACAAACAGCCAGTGTGTGTGTGTGTGTGTGTGTGTGTGTGTGTGTGTGTTGTGTTCAGGTGTTGTCACGTAAATAACAGTGCCCAAGCATGAATGCATATAAGTATTTTTTATTACATTGCTGTGGTTAATGTGAGGTAATAGTGTTACTGTAGAAATCAGAGAATCACTTTTTGTTGTTATATATTCTCAGGGAGATGATACAAGCTCTAAATCTGACATACACACCACACACAAATGTGTACTTTCATCTAATTGTACTATGCAACAGTTAGAATAAAGTTTTTGTATTTGTATGATTGCATTTGTGTTTATTATATACTTGTTTAAGTATAGCAAGTATAATGAATATAATGTAGGAATCGGTAAGAGGAATCGGACCGTTAAGAAATCGGTAAGGAATTGGAATCCTTAAAATCCTAACGAGTCCCAACCCTATCCCAGAAACTTTAAACTGATGGACACTTCCACATAATATGTATGAAAGTCCTCAGCTTATTCAAATCACATGTGGCACAATTTGGAGCAGTGGATATACGCATCATGTAACGCTATTTTGGTGTTTTAAAAGTTTTAAATATGAAATTCAGGCTTGTTCATTTATAATTTAAGTGTTATGATTTTAGTTTTGGGAAAAACAGGAAACATTCTCCCCAAACTCTGGCCCAGTATATCCATGATTCACTGCATTTCTTATTCCAAATTGCTAAAATACTTGTTGGAGTTTGTGTGTGTTAATAAATAAATTTAAAAAAGGGTCATGTTAGTGTGTATAGAGGCAGAATGTTGTCACATCTAACTGGGTGAATTAAGGGTTAATTTCAACCAAACCAGAGCTGGTGATTGTTGGAACAGCAGAGAGATGAAGCAAGATGGTTTCTGTGAGTTTTATTTTGTTTCTGTCGACTTTGACTGAAGTGTCTTTTTACAATGATGACTGTTTAAATGGAGTCTGGTGGGTTTGGTGATGGTGATTTCAGGGCTGTTTCTGGTTAAACAAAAAGGATCTGACTCCTTAACACAAAGCTCTATCTCTGTAGGGATCCTTTCATAATGTTGTCAGACACTTAGATTAACAATGTGAGCCTGTCAGTGACAAAAACAAACACTGACAGTGGACAAACACTGATGGTGTGAACACGTCCCTGAGGGGTGGTTGGAATATACCAAAGTTACCCTTTAAGGTTTATATCAAGGCATTACATTTTTCTTCCTTTGACTCCCAGAGACAATATCTCAATGAATACCTAACACCATAACATCCTATAATAAGCTTTATAGAGTTGATTGTGGGAAAAAAGTCCCTCCAGCATTTGCCAACATACCTCTCTTCTGTTTCTTCTTCTCCTCCTCCTCGCCTGCAGGGGGAGCTTCTCCAGTGCCGGTTTCCTGCTTGGGAGCATTTGCTGCCGGACCAGTGGTTCAGAAGGACAAAAGGAAAATATCAAAACCAATCCTGCAACAAAGCTTCTTAACTTTTGGATGGCTGCCATCTCTTTGTAGTACCAGGACAGCTTGGCTAGTGACCAGCGTGTGTCCATGACAGTTTATTTTTTTCCTCTTTATGTCTGACGTCGTTGGAGACCTTTAGACCGGAGAAGATTTGACCTCATTATGAGGTCATTTCTCACTCTGGATACCCTGGAGTGAACCTTGTGCTGTCAGTATTGTCGCAGTTTTGAGACTCTGCTGACAGCTGCACACATTCATACATTTGTGTTTTAATTTTTAATAATATACAGTACAGGCCAAAAGTTTGGACACACCTTCTCATTCAATGCCTTTTCTTTATTTTCATGACTATTTACATTGTAGATTCTCACTGAAGGCATCAAAACTATGAATGAACACATGTGGAGTTATGTACTTAACAAAAAAAGGTGAAATAACTGAAAACATGTTTTATATTCTAGTTTCTTCAAAACAGCCACCCTTTGCTCTGATTACTGCTTTGCACACTCTTGGCATTCTCTCCATGAGCTTCAAGAGGTAGTCACCTGAAATGGTTTCCACTTCACAGGTGTGCCTTATCAGGGTTAATTAGTGGAATTTCTTGCTTTATCAATGGGGTTGGGACCATCAGTTGTGTTGTGCAGAAGTCAGGTTAATACACAGCCGACAGCCCTATTGGACAACTGTTAAAATTCATATTATGGCAAGAACCAATCAGCTAACTAAAGAAAAACGAGTGGCCATCATTACTTTAAGAAATGAAGGTCAGTCAGTCGGGAAAATTGCAAAAACTTTAAATGTGTCCCCAAGTGGAGTCGCATAAAAACCATCAAGCGCTACGAAACTGGCACACATGAGGCCCGACCAGGAAAGGAAGACCAAGAGTCACCTCTGCTTCTGAGGATAAGTTCATCCGAGTCACCAGCCTCAGAAATCGCAAGTTAACAGCAGCTCAGATCAGAGACCAGATGAATGCCACACAGAGTTCTAGCAGCAGACCCATCTCTAGAACAACTGTTAAGAGGAGACTGCGCGAATCAGGCCTTCATGGTCAAATAGCTGCTAGGAAACCACTGCTAAGGAGAGGCAACAAGCAGAAGAGATTTGTTTGGGCCAAGAAACACAAGGAATGGACATTAGACCAGTGGAAATCTGTGCTTTGGTCTGATGAGTCCAAATTTGAGATCTTTGGTTCCAACCGCCGTGTCTTTGTGAGGCGCAGAAAAGGTGAGCGGATGAATTCCACATGCCTGGTTCCCACTGTGAAGCATGGAGGAGGAGGTGTGATGGTGTGGGGGTGTTTTGCTGGTGACACTGTTGGGGATTTATTCAAAATTGAAGGCACACTGAACCAGCATGGCTACCACAGCATCCTGCAGCGACATGCCATCCCATCCGGGTTGCGTTTAGTTGGACGCTGATTTATTGTTCAAGAGGACCAGGACCCCAAAGACACCTGCCGGCGGTGTAAGGGCTATTTGACCAAGAAGGAGAGTGATGGAGTGCTGCGGCAGATGACCTGGCCTCCACAGTCACGGACCTGAACCCAATCGAGATGGTTTGGGGTGTGCCGGACCAGTGGTTCAGAAGGACAAAGGAAAATATCAAAACCAATCCTGCAACTCCTTCAAGACTTTTGGATGGCTGCCATTTCAGGTGAGTACCAGACAGCTCATGGAGAGAATGCCAAGCGTGTGTCCATGACAGTAATCAGAGCAAATTTGGCTATTTTGAAGAAACTAGAATATAAAACGGAGAAGATTTGACCTCATTATGAGGTCATTTCTCACTCTGGATACCCTGGAGTGAACCTTGTGCTGTCAGTATTGTCGCAGTTTTGAGACTCTGCTGCCAGCTGCACACATTCATACATTTGTGTTTTAATTTTTAATAATATACATGTTTCTGATTAACGTGTCTCCTTGTTGGAGAGAAACCGTTCACAGTTTCACGGCTTTTCAGTCAGACTCCTCCAAATATTCTATGTATGTATATGAACTTTTTGCAGGGGTCTTTTAAAGTGGCCGTTTTACTCTGTGATTTGTGCTGAAAATAAAATCTGTTTCTCTTTTATTAAAGCTGTTACACTGCGCCTAAAATCACTGTAGGCAAGCAACTAATACAGACTTTGAGTGAGCTGAAAGCGTAGTTCATCAAATATCACAACATCTTCAACCTCTTAACCCCACTGTATTGCATGTGGGTCGGTCATTACAAACTCATGCTGTGCAGCCAAACATACCAAATATGTCTGGCTGAATTTTAGGGTAATGTGTCTATCTAGGAAATTTCTATTTGATGGAATCAAACGTGGACTGCTGGGTTTAATATTTCAGTCTGTGTTAGTATATCTTCAGCATAGAGCTGGAACCAATGATGTTGAGGAGAACAGTATGATTCTGGCAGATAATGTAGAATAATACTTTAAATAAAAGAGATTGTTTTTAGTATCGAACATGAGCCACTGCAAAGGCCTCAGCCTACATGGGGCACACGCTCTCCCAGGTGAGCTAGAGGTCGCCCCCTCAAAAATATGGAACAATACTTACGTAGGAGCCAGAATGTGAATTTAACCATCGTTGTTTATTATTTGTTTAGGCTGCACGTGTTCTTTTGGTCACTTTCACTTCTGGTCATTGTAATTTGCACAGAGGTGGATGTAGTTTCACATTATTTTACCTGTTCATTCACTGGCGTGGCGGCTTTTGGATAAAGAGGGTGAGTTTTTGGCTCTTTTTCTGTTGATCGTCATCACATCACGTGATGTTACCAGATGTAATATTTCACTGAATCTCATTTCCTTTAGTTGTTTAATAAATCATCATAAAGCACATCTATGGACGTGGATTTCTTTGAATGAGTCACAGTTAAACACCTACTCAGCCTCTTGGCAGCTTATTTCATTGATAGCAGTCACTAGAATTTAAGAGGGGGAAGAGAAAAGCTGCATGTTAAGGGGTAAACACATTACACATAACATTATGGGTACCCTTATAATAGGTGATACTGTGACTTTGGGTGGTTTCAGAAGACGTATTCATACAAAAATATACTGTGATAAAGTGAAACATAAGGGATAACATTTCACGTTCATCAGACATTTGTGCCACTTGAATATAGCGCAGCCTTCAAGACCAGGAGGACACAAATAAACTGCACCACATCCAAAACCCCACACTACTTACTCTCATGTAGTCATGCATAATTATATAAATCTACACTGTGCAGCTCTATTTTTAGGTCACACATGTTTGGAGCGCTCTGCATGCAGACTTTGGGGAAACTGAACAAAATGTAATTGGCTACAATCTTAAACGGCACTCACCTACAGTCATCCTGGCAAAGACATCTGGAAAGTTCTTCTCAAGCCATTGCCTACATTTGGCTGGCTCAGGCATATACTCACAGTACTGCAGACACAACAGTGTAGATTCAGTTATACCTTCAAAAACACCTTAAATATACAGTTTAAACTAGTTATATATGTCTGGTATATAGTTTTATGTCAGCTTTATTGCCCATGTTTTTAGCTGTATTTCTGTCTTTCCTGGAAAACGTTATTAAACTGTGTGTAAGTACATTGAAACCAACTTAAAATCAAAACCCACTTCCTTGCATGTAGACATGGTCTTGACCAATAAAGTTGACTGTGAAATCTCAAACGGCATATTTGTGAGTGCTCAGGAGAACAGTGGAATATAATATGTGTTTGATGGTTAAATCTTACCTCAGTAGGCAGGGAGCACACTGCAAACAAACAAACAAACAAACAAAACAAAGATACATTTTTATATTTTGAAAAGGCACCACTGTGGAAACAAACAAGTGAATTTCAAGTTATTTAATCATGCAACTATTACAGACAATGCTCTTTAAATATGTAGAAACGATCATGCATGTCAAAAAATTAGAAATCGGAGACATGTAACAGTGCAGAAGTAAAGATATAGGGATAAAATACAACATATAAAACACAAAATAACATATTTTTGGTGGACAGTAGCTGCAAAATGCATGAACTGAATGTAAACTGGAATGTAGTGGATACATGTGCATAATTAGACGTACTAAATATATATACAGAGATATAAATATACAGTAGTAAAGGGTAAAGTGACGATGTGATATACCGTACCTCCACAGTAAAGTACTTTCAGTGGGTACTTTGAATCAGAGTCGACTGTCCCATGTTCTGATTTGCATTCCAAAGAACCAGATTCCATCTCAGTAGTAGCCATCACTAATTATCTGCATGAAAGACACATAAAAAGACAACAAATTAATGCACAGGGTTCATATAGGTTGGTGTATCCACAGTAAAACCCAAAGAGCAGAGAGAAAATGTCTTCAGATGTGACACAATGTCAGGTGTGAGGGAACCAGCTCCTGCCAGCATGTCATATTATTATACTGTAGGACACCATATTTAATATTCTGTTCAGTTCTGTGTTATTTTGTTGGACTGTACTGTGTATTATGCTGTATTGTACCATATTACCAGGGGTGTAATGATATATCGATGCAGACTGATGCTTTGATTCAAGGATCAACGATCCAATAATACTGATGCAAAGTGAATTCTAAATATTCAAACAGTGCCAGCAGCCGGCTGGGAGACAAAATGGCAAGCGGCCAACATGAACACAATCACCCCTTTTCCACCAACATTTCCAGGAAATTTTATTGCCAGGAATTTATTTACCTGGGGGGAAAGAATTCCTGATAGTGTGGTTTGCGTTTCCACCGCAAAAATGAAAATGAAGTCCGCACACCAGGAACTGCTCCTTCAAATCACTTTAATAGTATAGCACCACATGTAGGAGCAGTTCCTGGTGTGCAGGCTTCATTTTCATTTTTGCACTGATTTACTGGGATGTGCGTGCTATGTTTTACTTGTTTTTGTGTTTCCACCTGAACATTTATTCAAATTAGAGTGATGACACAGATGATTTGGTGTTCAAGTTTAAAAGTATTTTAAGTGTCAAACTAAGTTAGTCTGCACACAGACAGCTGTCATTTGAGGTCATTAGTAACAATTCACTATCAGCTGAGCTAGCGTGCTGTCCTTGTGTAAGACATTATGTGGCATGGCAAGCAGCCAAGAAGAACACAATGAGGATATTTACTGATATCACCTCATATCAGTCGCAGGCACCTGAATTAAAATCATACTGTGGGAGACTTTGTGGTGTCAGTGAATGTCAGATTGTTGCCCAAAGAATCGTGATGAAACATGTGATTTATACCCCTATATATTACACCACTACACCTTATATTATTCCCAACACTATTTCATAATGTACCATATTATACAACTCACCTCACTCAACTCAAATGTATTTATGAAGCGTGCCTGTGGATATTCTCATTCATCCAGGTCATAGTTATCTCAAGGCAACTGAATCCAACGCAACTGGACTTGGTTTTGTCTTAGAAGACGTTTCACCTCTTATCCAAGAGGCTTCATCAGTTCATGCTTGTCTGACTATTCTGGAACTAGTCTGACAAACTGGTGTGGAAGCACCCAGGTATTTAACCTCTGGGGAGGTCTTCACAAGGCCAATGATGTCACTGGTTCGTTAGTGCTCCAATGGTGTGTCAACGACAGTCATTGGAACTCCTGCTGCAACGGTTGTCACTGGAGTCGTTAGAGTCACATGAGGCCATTTGTGAACGACCGTTGTTTTTAGAGGCTAAGCTGTTAAATCTCCTGGGCAAGGATGAAAGGACAGCATTATAGGTGGGGGCTAGGTGGTGTTGCAGACCTTCTCCTCTATTGAGAGATGGCTTTTCCAATTTCACATATATGCTTCTTTTACACCTCTTTCAAACCATCGGTCTTCCCTGTCCAAAATGTGCACATTGCTGTCTTCGAAGGAGTGTGCTTTCTCCCTGAGGTGTAGATAGACAGCTGAGTCTTGCCCTGACGAGTTAACCCTTCTGTGTTGGGCCATGCGTTTGTTTAGTTTCACCAATGTACAAGTCTGGGCATTCCTCACTGCATTGGACAGCGTACACTAGGTTGCTCTTCTGAATGTGTGGTGTACGGTCTTTTGGGTGTACCAGTCTTTGTCTGAGTGTGTTACTGGGTTTGAAATACACAGGGATGCGGTGTTTGCTGAAAATCCTCCTGAGTTTTTCAGATACCCCAGACACATAGGGGATGACAATGTTATTGCGCTTGTTCTTTTCTTCCTCACCCACCTTGTTCTTTCTGGAACAGGCTGCTGATTTCACAAAGGTCCAACTGGGGTAACCACAAGTTTTTAGAGCCTCCCTCAGATGTTCATGCTCTTTCCCTTGGGCCTGAGTGCTGGTAGGTACATTTTCAGCTCTGTGTTGTAGGGTCCTGATAACACCTAGTTTGTGTTCCAGTGGGTGGTGAGAATCGAACAGTAAGTATTGGTCTGTGTGAGTGAGTTTCCTGTATACCCCAATGTGGAGGCCTCTGTCCTCTGTAGTGTGCACGTCACAATCAAAGAAGGGCAAACTATTCTCCTTAACATCTTCTCTTGTGAACTTGATGTTTCCGTCCACTGAATTGATGTGTTCAGTGAAAGCTTGTACCTCTTGAGTTTTGATTTTAACCCATGTGTTATCCACATATCTGAACCAGTGGCTCGGTGCTGTTCCCTCAAAGGAGTTCAATGCTCTGTATTCTACATCCTCCATGTGGAGGATGTAGAATACAGAGCATTGAACTCCTTTGAGGGAAGGAGTACAACACTCCTTCGAAGACAGCAACGTGCATATTTTGGACAGGGAAGACCGATGGTTTGAAAGAGGTGTAAAAGAAGCCATCTATGTGAAATTGGAAAAGCCATCTCTCAGTAGAGGAGAAGGTCTGCGACACCACCTATCCCCCACCTATAATGCTGTCCTTTCATCCTTGCCCAGGAGATTTAACAGCTTAACCTCTAAAAACAATGGTCGTTCACAAATGGCCTCATGTGACTCTAACGACTCCAGTGACAACCGTTGCAGCAGGAGTTCCAACAACTGTCGTTGACACACCATTGGAGCACTAACGAACCAGTGACATCATTGGCCTTGTGAAGACCTCCCCAGAGGTTAAATACCTGGGTGCTTCCACACCAGTTTGTCAAACTAGTTCCAGCCTAGTCAGACAAGCATGAACTGATGAAGCCTCTTGGATAAGAGGTGAAACGCTGTCTAAGACAAAACCAAGTCCAGCTGCGTTCGATTCAATTGCCTTGAGATATTTATGAAGCACATTTAAAAACAACTTACACGGACCAAAGTGCTGTACAAAAGGAATAAGTCACTAAAAACACACACGAGAGGCAACGTGACTGCCAGGTGCACAGCTCATACATTCAGAGACACACATCAGAGAAAGCCACGTCAGGCGGACCTGAATGTTTATGAATAAAAGTAGGTTTTGAGCCTGGATTTAAACGAGTCAGATTGAGGACGGGGAGGCTGTTCCACAGTTTGCAAAGGCACTTTCACCCCTCAGCTTGAACAGCCAGGAGCCCCAGGTCAGCTGACCTGAGGGACATCAGGGTTGAATGAGGTGTTAGGAGGTCTATATTATGTTAATATGCAACACTGACTCTTGCACTATAATAATACAAAGAGAGCATATATATTAACCTGTTTACACAGACTTGATGTCTCTGCTATCAATCACACCGCTGTCACTTAAGCATATCGTTTGTCTCCAAATGTTTCTGCTTCATTCTATTCTTATTTAACTTCATGAAGCCTGTCTCTTATTTATTATATCTGCTACTCTCTATACTCATCTCTGCGTATTTCTCCCCTGCTGCAACAACTATCTTTCCTTGCTATGGGTCAGTAAAGGTGTATCTTATGTTCTCTTATTATCAGGGTGGAGGAAAAATCTACACAGCACAGGTATTGCAATATTTGCCTGGCAATATTGTTTCAATACACAGAGGCCAACTATCTATTTTTCATCATGTGAATTATTCATATTAAAAACACAACTAAAACCTTTGGTGGCCTTCGACAACACTGAAATCAACTGTTTATCAGTTTTTTCGATAAATTTTGCTGCAATATAAACGATTCACAGAAGATGAACAGACAAAAAAACCAGATGCAAACAGATGTCAGTAAAGATTTCCTTTGCAGACATGATTTGTAGTTTTAAAAAAGGTAATTAATCACAATATTTCGCATTAACATTAAAGCAATACTCAGCATATTACACTGTCTATTTATATTTGTCTCATTTGATTATTTTTATTGTTATTATCTTGTTTTTTCATCAGTTTTTTGTATTCTTTATTTTCTTATCTGCTTCAGTGACGGTATTTTATCTTTATTTTATTCTTATTGTTCTTTGTATTTCTTGAAATTGCCTCATTTTATTTGTTTGAATCCTGCATTGTTTTAAATCCAGGATCAACCATGTGAAGCACTTTGTAACTTTGTTTTGAAAAGCACTTTATAAATAAAGGTTATTATCAATATTATTATATTGCAAAATGTTTACAATTGCAATAATATTGTAACATGGCTGAAATATCATGATGATATTGTATCGTAGGGCCTCTGGTGATTCCCACCCCTATCTTATAACAGGTGCATGTTTATTTTTACCTCTCTTTGTTCAGCTCCTTATTTTTAACTGTGTGTCAATTTCTACCTTCCCATAAATTATTCTGTGTCTAAGTACAGTCAGAACAACTTAAAACTAGGGGTGGGAATCACCAGAGGATCCACGATACAGTGTTATCATGATACAATATTATTGTGATTTTAAATATGACACAATATGCTGACCTGTTTCCAACTGTAGATTATGTCCCCAAAAAACTTTGTCAATCTTATAAATTAAGATTTCAGTCTTTCCATCTCACTTCAGTCATTTTTTGCAGCAAGATATGTCTAGCAAAAGCAACTGATTATATCATTCTAGTAGGCTACCTTAAGTTTAATTTGTATTTGTAATATTAATAGTTTACATCATCAAAAATATATATACTTGGCACTGTGTGACGATACAATACGACACTATGCTGTATAGATTTTTCCACCCCTACTTAAAACTGGATTTAAATTACTTGTGTGTGCAGCTGATTCTGATTTTGACATAGTTATATTTAAGTATTTGCAATTTTAACTTCAACTCCAGGACATTTTCCAGGAAAATATTAGACTTTTCACTGCACTAAGTTACATTTATTTAACAGTTATGGTTAGGAGTTTAATTACTGATTCGGATTGTTGATGCAAAATGTGCAAATACAAGAAATTATAGAGACAGATGAGGTGGCTGAGCAGCAGCTAGCTATGTAATATCATGGTACAGAGTTATGTGAACAGAAACAGCTCACATGTCGGTCCCACTGGGGGTTAATTTAATGCACAGCAGCAGCACAGTCATAATTAGTTGGCTAGATAGCACAGGAGAAGTCAGCAGAAGAACTAGCTTTAGCTGGCTAACACATGCGGCTGTTCTGTTAAATAAGACCGCTAGGCTACAATACTTTTGGCAGTGTCTACGATTTAAACACCACGATGGCCGTGGACACTGGTGCCGTGAAGACAAACTGCACCCTGCTGCAAAACATATCCCCGAATTTAGTTAGAGTGGTTTCATTCATCAGGTACCGTCAGCTGTCACCGCCAGCACCAGTTTAGTGGGGCTTTAGCTTAGCATGCTAAGTAAGCTAACGCACCGCTAACTGAACGGGCTCTGCTGAATAAACTGGACAAAGACAGAAGAAACGTCGAGTTACGTACCCCGCGAATTATACTCTTAAAACTGATGTCTGCTCGGTAAATCCGCTGGCATTATTGATGTTAGTTTGACTTCTAGAAAATCATTCTTATTGAATAAGGTTTAGTTGGCGTACTTTGAGCACGCCTAGTAGCGCTTCTTGTTTTAGTTTGTCCGAGTGGCGGATACGCAGCGCTGATGTGCAGCAGCGCCCCCTGGTGCTCGGAGGAAGAACACTGCACTACCCAATGACTGTTGAACAGCCATACAATGACATTTAGGACACATTTAGTGCTGTGGTGCAGAGTGCAGAGGGTGCTGGAGTAAATTACTGCTCTATATAAATGAGGTAGATGGATTTGACAGTATGTACAGCGTAATTATATTGATGGTGATGGTATTATCACAGATTGTATATAAAGATGTAGACTTTGTATGCAGTTTGTGGTATTTACATGTTGAAAAAAACTGTGTATATACAAAAATGTAAAATGTAGAGGTACAGTGAAGTACAGTGGATGTTTGGTGTTGGATCATTACAGAAAAAAATGACATTGTGACAGATGTTAACTGCTCATCAGAGTGATTCAATGAAAATCAGTACAAAAAAAAAAAAACTTTCTCGATAATGTGTCTGCAATGCCTGCAAAAAGTAGGCCTATGCAGAATTTCATTTGACTCTAAGAGCTAAAATAAAATGATATGAGTAAATCATTTCTTTTCAAGTTCATTGAGAAAAGGTTAATATTACAGAGTCAGACATAACTGTATATTATATGAAAGACAAGAGACGGACTGAGATTAGACAAAAAAAAATCTATATAAAATAAAAACCAAAAACCCAATGGCAGCATTTTAAAACCATTCAAGGGACAAATTACCAGCTGGTTAAAATGATACACGGTGGTTACACCTGTCTTATTATTCTGCATTTTGACTGAAATAAATAAATGAAATAAAATTGAAAAAACAACAACTCTTTTACTAAAATTTACTAAGAAGGATGAGAGAGGTTTTTAAGAGGTTTTTCATAAACTGCAATGAATAATCACTGCTTTCAAAATAAACAATAACATTTAGATTGATTTTAACACAGTGACCAGTATTCTGTAAAATATATACATTTCCAAGTCTATCCAAAATTGAACTGAATGCTAAACAGCTAAAATCAAATCTATCAATGTTTCAGGTTTATTTTTGCAAACTACACATATTTCATCCAACTCAGTAAATCTAGACACTTTATAACCAATAACCTTAAATCTGTTTATTTATTTTTTAATAGTGCAAATTTCTGTGTTTCCCTGGCACAAAAGAAGAATAAAAAACAACGAAAAACAAAAGAAACACCAGTATATAAACACCAATACTGGCTATTGATGATTAAGTTAATTTGTACATTTAATTATTATTTTACAATGTCAATGAATTATTATTTTTAATTAATTATTGATGCATTTAATTATTATAAACATGTACATCATGACAAATTAGCATTGGGGGCATTGTGCTTGGACTGTCACTGGTAGAAAGTGTGCAAAATTTCAAAATGAATCTCTCTAATCTTGTTAGAAATACAGAATTTGAAGGGACAAATCCTTCTGCCTTTTAATGTCACATATTTATAAGTCCATAATGATTTCCCTCTTAGAGAGGTTTTCTTTTTAGAAGAAAAATATCGTCTTATATATTTATTTGTACATTTTAAAGTCTTTATTTCTATCCTATTCATGAGTAACAATGGAGAGAAAACACAATGGAGAAAAAAATAGTATGCAACTATTTTGGCAGCGTCGTGTACCCGTAGTGGGTGACGAGCATATTTTAATGCTGACCGGAAGTAAGAAATGAATTACACTTATTAATTAGACGTTCGTGTATCTAGAAAACGATAACTAGTGACTATTCTTCAGTCTATATAAATAAACTTAATTAAGAATTAAATAAAAATATTATTTTAAATACTGCGAGACGTACTTTGGCGTGACGTCACTGCCCGACCCTTGTTTACTTCCGTCGTTCATTCACGTTCAAAAGTTAAACTCTCCGCGAAGCTAACGTCAACTAGCTAGGTATTTTCAGTGTTTTAAATACACTTTAAAGTCAGTCATCAACGTTTAAATGTTTTTAGAGCGCGTTTTAATTTTGAAAAAAGTTGTTTATCTTGTTTTGCTGAGTTTCATTTAACTTTAGAAGTTACTCACAGAGTTGGTCAGTTAATATTAGCGTTAAGTTAGCCTTTCTAACTGAAGGGCTAACGTTAGCATGCGCCCCAAAAGATGTTTAAAACAAGCTCACAACAACAATGACGGTAACATAAGACGGGGAGAAATATCACTAAGGAGTTGGTTGTAATATTAGCACTTTTAGTTATGATGTGATGGACGGAGGAAAAAGACTGTCTCCTCATGGAGGTGCTTCAGCCTGTTTCCCCTGGTCAAACGGTAAACACTCACACCACCAACAATAATGCCATTAAAGTGCTTTGTTTGACATGTATGAGGGAAGTCTCAACCATCCATTGTGACTTTCAGATACTTCAGCTGAGCTCTGGCACAGCACTCCAGTTAAAAAGGTCAGTGAGATTTCATTGAAACCCATTTAAAAAATAAATGTATTCATGTCTGACTGTGATGAGCTGTTGTGGACTGAAACTAACTACACCTACTCAAGTACTGTATTTAAGTGCAAATGTGATGTACTTGTACTTTACTTGACTATTCGCATTGTTTGCATTTTTATATTTCTACTCCATTATATCTCAGAGGCATCCCCATCTCCTCCCACTGCTGTACCAGAGCATTACTCTGCCAATCCTGCTGTGTTGTTCCACCTGCTTTTTAACATGCTGTCAGTTTCTAACAGGGCCAAACTCACCCCTATCACCAATATCGCTGCCAAGATAATTGGTTTCCCCACACCCAACCTCTCAGAGTTAAACATCAGGGCCATTGCACACATTGCGACCCCAATAGCACAGGACATCACACGCCCACTCAATCACCACCTCACCTGACAGCCCTCAGAGCACTGAGGTGCAGAAGGACTCACTTTGGGGAAGACCCTGATCCCTGCAGCCATAGCTGCCTTAAGTAATGGGCCTTGCTGAACAGGCCTGAGTTTGCACTCCTGTCAGTGTTGTTACTGTGTGCTGTGTACTTGCTGTTGCCTGAGAATGTACCATGCTACGGAAGAAGAATCACACCTTGATGACAATGAAATCTGAGCCTTAAGTCTAAATTATTGTACTTTTCCTTCACTACATTCATGGGATAGCTTTAGTTACTTCCTGTCCAGTGAAAACTATGTACCTCCATATGTGGTGATGCTGGATGTTTGTGATACACTGAAGAATATGCTCTCAAAATTCTCCTCCTCCTTAAGCTAAATAAACTCCTTAAAACCGTCTTTAATCAGCTGGAAAATGCATCGTCACAAAGCTGAAAACAGGCTGTTTTTCAGACTTTTTAGAGATATGTGGTTCTCACAGGACAGCCACGCTACAAACATATGATGATCTTATAGAATATGATGCACTGCTGTAGAATAATCTACCCAACAGTATATAAAGGTGTTAAAATGAGCAAAACTGTAAACAGCTACAACAATACCGCAATAACATTCACACTAATGCAGCAGGAATATTAAGCCAAAACATCACATAGAATAGGAAAACACTGACTACATGGAACACTTTATTTTCACAGTGTGGTAGTAGTACTTATAATTAAATAAGAGATTTGAATACTTCTTCCACTACTGTATGTGCACTACTTTTCAGAAAAATGGTGGTGCTTTACTGGACACCAGCCAACCCTCTGTCCTAACCAGCTTCAAGATGGACAGCACAGCAAAACAATGGGCCAAAAATTCCCCTCCCATCCCAGCAGACTCGCTCTGTCCCCCCAGTTCGCAGGATGCTGAGGTGAGATCAAATCTGACCCCGACACAGGACCTCCAAGTTCATTGTTTCCCACACACGGAATTAATTTATGATTACATTATGTCTTACGTCAAATTCAAAATTATTTTTATGTTTAGCATAAAGGACAAAAGAAAACAACAAATTTATATTTTAGAAGCTGGAACCAGTGAATTTTTGGTATTTTTTGCTTGAAAAAACATTTAAATGATTAATCAGTTAATAACTGACAAAAGTTCTATTTCTAACAGGGTAAACAGACTTTGTTATGGTGACATTAGCTTTACACGCCTCTCTCTGTCTGTGCTTTGCCAAAAGTTTCCTGTGAATGACCCGAGTGGCTCCACGATCCAGAGGCAGAGGAGGGAGCTCCAGCTGCTGATGGCTGAGCTGAAGGACAGGGACAGGGAGCTGAACACCATGGCTGCTTCCCATCACAAGCAGCTTCACGCCTGGGAACAAGACCGCCAGAAGGTGCTCAGCTTGGAGCAGAGGTGCGCCCGTTTGGATGGTGAGGACACAGGCAGGATATTTTTAAACAGATCCGGTCCTCCTTTTACTATTTTTTGGCTTTTATCATCAAAAATGCAAATTATGATGAATAATAAATTGTGAATAGATGTTTATTGTTTTTCTGTGTTGTAGAGCTGCAACTAACTATTGTTTTCAGTTGTTTATTAATTTGCTAACATTTTAATCTAAAACCTTTTAGAACATAAAGGAAATTTACCTTTATCACATCCCTGTTGTTAAGCTGGCACCCTCAAATTCCTGTATTCCTTTTGAGAAGCAGCAAACCTTGGGAAAGCAGGGACCAGATAATGTTTGGTATGTACTTGAAAAATGTCTCAAACAATCAGTTGCTATGTTGTTTGTGCAGATGAGTTGCAGAAGCGCAACGAGGTGATCAGAGTCCTGACTAAACGTGTGTGGGTGGTGGAAACCAGGGAGGCGGAGGTCCAGAAGGAGCTCAGCGTGGCCCAGCAGCAGCTCTGTGAGCTGGAACAGAAACATCAGAACATGAGCCAAACATGTCAAGACTTTGAGGTACAATTATAATGTGAATACACTTTTATATTCTCCTTAAAAATAAATCTGCTCACATCATGTCAAAATAAGGCAGAGCAATAGCAGCAGGACTGCTCGCTCAAAGTGGAAATATTGCAGCCTGTTTGCCGCTGTCGTCTGCAGCACTCTCGCTCAATACTGGACCAGTTTCAAAACCTGTTGTTCCCATTAGCTACTTGAACACAAAAACATGGGAAAATAGGATTCAGATTTAAAAATACCAAACTTACCCTTTAAAAGGAACTCATTCTTCTCATTCATACTCAGCTGAAAGCAGTCTTGCTAAGCAGAACTCAGTATGTCTGCTTTAGGTTTAAATGTCTGTGGTGTCTCCCAGGAGAAGAACCAGAGTCTCAACTCCACGGTCATGGCTCTGTCCACTCAAGTCGGCTCTCTGCAGGTCAGGGAGGAAGAACTGAGCTCCATGCTCAAACTCAAGGTACACAGTAGACTGCTTTTCTTTGTAACTTCATTAAATACTTATTAGGATCGTTAAGTTAAGTTGTATCTGTGTATGATTCTTTAAATATTCTGCTAGTTGGTTAATACGATCTGTTTTCCCCATCAGGACAAAGATGTGACCGAGGCCTCTGGTCATGTGGTCGACCTCACAGGGCGCCTTTGGGATCTGGAGACATCACTGGCAGAGAGTTGCTCACGGGAGAGCAAACTCCTGAGAGACTCAGAGGAAAATAAACGCCGCCACAGAGAGGCCAGGCACGAGATCACACATCTTAAAGGTACATGAGTACAACGTCAATCAAACCTCAGTTCCATATGTTTGGGGGTTTTTTGCTTACAAATGCGTAGACACTGTTCTGTTTGATGTGAGCAATGTCTTTGAGTTTGATACAGGGTACACACAATGAAAGCATGACATGAATATAACAATATGGGAACCCTCTTTCCTTTTTTTCTTTTATTTTATTTGTGTATTTTATTACATATAATTTTATTATTTTTTATTAGTGTTTTATTTTTGTCTTTAAAATGTCTGACATGTAAGGGAAGACTTCATTTTGTTTTTGGACAATAATTTATCTCTGTGCTTTTGATATTCCTCTGGATGAGAGCACAGTTGCTTCTCTGTTCTTATGAGGTATTTGAAAATTAATAAAGATATTGTTGGGAAAAAAAATCCTAGACTTTAAATCGATCATCTTAAAACTCTTTTACTGAATCAGGCTACAGTCGCCCTGCTGATTTATTATCCTCATTATCACATGGTATACATCGACCTAAGTGTGCAGACTTAAGGCATCAGATTGCTCCAGAAAAGTGCTGGTCAAGTCTCCCATACCTTTGACGACGTTGCAATTATGAAGCCGCTGCGTCTTTTTGTAACTTTACAAAACACTGAACAACACTGACAAGCACCGCCGCTTTTCAGAGTGACTGGCGCCAGTGATAGAGATGAGAAATAAGACATGGTTTGCTCTGTATTTATTTAATTTTGGGGGATATTTTGAGCCTTTATGGACGTAGAGAGATGACAAGAAAACCTCTCAAGCGACAAGGGTGTCCCTGCTCTTTGCTTACACAGCTACATCCATCATTTTTCATGTCTTTTTCTTTGTCTTGCCTTTTCAGGAGACACTATCAAAAAAATGTGCACCATTATCCCCATTTGAGGAGATTCTGCCTAAAACTCAGCGGGCTTTTTCCCCCGAGTGGCCATTTGGAACAGTTAAAGGCACTGTTTCCTTAGATCTGGCCAAACAAGACTTTGTACCAGTACCTCAGCCTTAAAGTAAAGAAACATAATCAACCATAGGAGATTTACGTCATCTCTAGAGCTGCAACTAATATTATTTTCAATATCAATAAATCTGCCCATTGTTCTCTTGATTAATCATTTTGTCTGATGTCACAGAGGTGCTGTTTAATCTTAATTCCCCATTTTAATTCCAGAGTCTTGTGTTCTCCGACCAGCAGACCAAAAACCAACAACATTTCAGTTTACTTTTATGTATGACAAAAAAAAAAAGCAGCAAATCCTCACACTTGAGAAACTGGAATTAGAGAAATGTTTGGTATTTTTGCTTGAGCACAATTCTCAAAGCAGTTGGCTGTTAATGTTCTGTGTATTAACTAATTCATTAAGCCTCTAATTATTTCAGCCTCACATGTGTTGCTCTCTCCTGTGTCGTATTGTGGTTGTAGAGGAGCTGCAGCAGCAGGTGACACAGAGCAGCACTCAGAGAGAAGAGATCATCCGACTCAAACAGGAGCTCCAGCTGCTGCGCAGAGATCTGGCCCTGTCAGGTACGTTAAACTATCAACTACAAATCCGCTCTGTGGCCAGTCTCTGTTGTGTTTTTAAGAAGCATGTGTGTACAATAAGTGGAATCCAGTTTTATCTCTGCAGTCTTCTTCTCTTGATATTGATCTGTGCAGTAGCTGTTTGCAGACACCAGAATAAAAACAAATGTTCCTGCTGAGATAAGTGCAGCATCTGATGTTTGTCACCAGGGGAGGGAGACAGCTGGAGAGATGAGCTGCTGGATCTGGCTCGCTCCAAACAGGAACGCACCATGTCAGAGCTCCGCTGCCTGCGACAGGTACAGTGTCCAATATGCTGAACCTCACTGAGAGAAAAAAAGGTCATATCCAACAAAAAATCTTTCCCCTAGCCTCACCACATGGCTGAAAAATATAGCAACTAAACAGTTATGAATCAATAGAATATACTGTAATAAAAACACTTCTTCTTCAGTTGAATACGTCTTTCCTCATTCCTGCTACTCACACCGTCGTTGACATCAGAGGTGCCTTTCTGGTTTGGCAGCATACCTCAGACTGCTACTGCAGACTCTTGACTGCGGCTCTGGGTCACTGTCATGTCCAACACTTGTTTAAAGCACACAGTAGGGACAAGATACTGTGTATTATCACTTCTTTAAGTTAATCATGATTTTGGTTTTTAAAAATTAAAATGGAACTTTTATTCATTCACAGAGGAAAAAATCAGTCGTTGCTGCAGAACAAAGACAGAAATAAGTTCAGATAATTTTAAAAAGGAAAGAAAAAATAATAATAGGTATATACAACTAGAATAAAAATAAAAACAAAAATATCTGTTGGTATCTGATATCTTAAAAAAGTACATTAATAAATACACATAATGCTGTTTCTGTGTGTTTTTCCAGGTGTGTGAGAATCAGCGGAACGACCTGCAGCTTCTGCAGCTGAACCTGGAAAGTGCACGGGAATCTCTGCGGGAAAAGACGGGTCAGGCATTACCTGGCAGGTGAATGTGCCAGGAAAACATGGCTAGACCAAAGCAAGAGTTCATGTGGGGCGCCTGGAGCTTCAGAGTTCAAATTATCGGAGCCCCAGCGTTCCCTGATGAGAAACACGGATGAGTTGAGAGCAAGGAGCACACACTCAGGGGGTTTCTATGAATCTGCCTTTTTAATCTAACTTAACTCAGTCCTCTTGAAGTGGTCCAAAAAAGTGGCCCAACAGAAACGGATATGGTTCTGTCTGTCTGTTTATTTTCTCAAGCATTCCACTGCAATGTGATCCAGAGGCCTAAAATACGATGCCTAAGGGCAAATGGAACCTGGAGCCTTTAGTCTTTGTAATGCACAGCTAAAGAGAACCGAGTACTTGAAGCGATCATTTCAGAGTTCTTTTGGAGTGTTCACAGGTGCACTAAAAATGCTGACTCATTGCTCCGAGTCTGCTTGAAGGACTGAAAGTGACTGAGTGTAAAAACACCCTGAGAGTTTTCTCTGAAGCCAGAGATGTTGCCATGCTACTGTCTGAACTGATCTTGAGCTTCACACTTGTTTCCACAGCTCATTTTTACAAAAGTAAAGATACTGACACACAGTTCACAGAGCACGACTCGTAACAGCTGTCTGATCTTAGAAAAGCAAACTCTGGCTCCCTCTGGTCAGGATCAGCTCTCTGAGCAAATTTACCACACCGCCACAAAAGCCACCAAGAAACTGATAAATGAACGTACAGTAAATTTAACAGAGGGAGCTGTGCGATCTCTAAGAACAGGTAATGTAAATGATTTGTTTTGTCCTTGTTTGTATGTCAGTCAGGAGGAGTTACGATGTGTCTGTGCAGACAGCCGGTCACCTTCATCACTCAGAGTGAAGAGCTCAAGACCTCTACATGACTCTGCGTCTCCGCCTGCAGCCAATCTGAAAGCTACAGTCAACGGTGACCTGAGAGGCTTCACGATGACACACTCCATAGATGTAAGAGAGAAGCTGTGCCTCATATCAAGAACAGCTGTGTACATTAAGACATTTTTATTTCTCAATAAGTTGAGATGAAGTACCCAGGATCTGACATTTTATAGTAACATAAAAAAAGTGTAAGGGTCCACATCTTTTTAAGGAATAGTTTGACATTTATTGAGTTTCATGCAGAGTTAGATGCGACTGAGACCACTCTCATGTCTGCAGGTTGAATATGAAGCTACAGTCAGCACCCAGTTAGCTTAGCTTAGCATAGAGACAAGAAACAGGGACACACAGTCAGCCTGGCTCCGTCTAAAAGGTAAAAAAAAAAAAAAGAGAGAGAGAAAGTTTTGAACTCACTTTGTATCTTATTTTTCTTTAGGTTTTTTGTATGAATTAAACAATTGAGATACAATGTGTTAATTACAGGAGGTTGTAGTGTCTTATCCAAGAGAGGTATCAATCTTCTCGTTAAACTCCCGTCAAGAAAGCAAATGAAACTGGGCTCAGGTTATAAAATTCTAACTGATTTTGAAATCTGGTTGCATCACGTAGATGAGGAGAAACTTCTCAGATGTTCTCCTCTGTAACCTCAAACATGCACACACTACAAGATTTGAAAAAATGAGGCATCATACATTATAGGATATTTTTAAGATTACCAGAGGGGGAGCATGAATCACTGCCTCACGTGATCTCATGATCTCTCTTTAGTTTGCTTTTTAAAGAGGACACTGTTAAGTTAAGTAGTTAATGTGGAAGAAAATTCCAGAGTGGACAACAAGTGTCGCACACACTGACTCCAGAAGGCGTTTCTTTTATTTCAGTGACGATGTTTTCGGCCTTTTGGCCTTCTTCAAGATCAACACTCATACCTTATGATTGTTCATTATTAAACCTCATGATTGTTGATCTTGAAGAAGGCCAAAAGGCCGAAGAAAGAAAGAAAACATCATCAAAATAAAAGAAATGCATATGGGACCGGAGTGTGCGACACTTGCTCTCTATAATCAAGTGCCAGTGATCAGCACCTCTGTATTATTCTTGGTGTGCATTACTGTTATATTTTAAAGGGGGAGACACGCTCAACACAGGCTGTCTGTTCTTCAGTGAGCATTAGAGGTGAGATTTTACCTGTCAGTTTTAATATCTGTCAACAGTAGTATGCTTCCTAACGTTAGCTTCAAGGGCTTGAATGTTTACTTTTGCTTGGCAGCTCTGTCTGCTGCTCCGTACTGACGAGATCATAACTGTAATCATCCAGATTTTAAATCCTAAATATCAAACATGTGTGATATTATTAGGGCGGCCCCGATGAGCCTGTGAGCAGTCTGAAAGGGTTAAGGCCGGATCAGTAAACCAGCGGCACAGCGGTGCAGTGATTAGCATTGTTGCCTCACAGCAAGAGGGTGCCTGGTTCGAATCCAGGAGAGTCAGGGAGCCCTTCTGTGCTGAGTTTGCTGGAGCCTATCCCAGCTGACACTGGGTGAGAGGCAGGGTTCACCCTGGACAGGTCGCCAGACTATCACAGGGCTGACACATAGAGACAGACAACCATTCACACTCACATTCACACCTACGGACAATTTAGAGTCACCAATTAACCTGCATGTCTTTGGACTGTGGGAGGAAGCTGGAGCACCTGGAGGAAACCCACACTGACACAGGGAGAACATGCAAACTCCACACAGAAGGGCTCCTCCACCTTGTGCATTGAATCCTTTGTTGAGCAAAAGTGAAGATTTGTTTTAGCTCCACCTTTTAGTACCAGATCTGTGTGCTAGGTACCATAACAGAGGGGGGACCAAACATGGGGACGCTAAGGAACACCGTCACAGTGGATAAGGAAAAAAAAAAGCGTACTGAACTGAACTGCTCAGTGGAAACGGGGCTTTAAAGATTTTTCTCCTTCTCTCTCCAGGGTGATGATCCTCTGTCCAGCTGTTCTCTGCAGCAGCTCTTAGATGAGTCCAGGCAGGTCATCAGTTCAGAGCACAGCAGCTCCAGACCTACTCACAAGTGCCAGACATCCCACCATCATGACCACCACCCATCCACCCCTCCATACAAGGTAGAGGAGTTTCACAATGCTGGGCCTCATCACCCTCTTCTCTCGCTCCGTTTGTATTAACGGGGTGTGGCATCCAGGGTGTAAAACGTTCAGTTAAACTGCTGTTTCTTTTTTAGTTTGGGTGTGTTAAGACATAACAGCTTCATTATTTTCCTCCAACAGGCTGGTGAGACTCCACCCAGAGCCTGCCCTCGACACCAGACAGCCCTGTGGACAGATTGATGCTCACTGAAGCACAGATTTATTTATTTAGTTTTCAAAATCAGTGTTACTACAAAACCTGTGTGCACACAGATAAAGGTTGGACTGCCTCTCAGGAGAATGATGAAGTGTTAAAGTCTCATTCCTGCCATGAATTTGTACCTTTTTATACCTTTAATCTTGTTTTGTTTTTAACTTGGTGCCTCTGAATATTTTTGGAATACAAACCTAAATTCATGTGTATTTTTTATAAGCCTGTGTCAGATGTTTAAAGGCTGTGTTGTGTGGAGTGGGTGAGATGTGAAACCAGTCCTACAGGGCTGTTGAGTGGTGTGTCCTTGTATTGTCTTTCCAGTTTCACTGCCTTCAGATTCACCGGTGACTCAAGAGGAAATGTGGAGAGCTGTTTGTTACTTTGTCATCTGCTTTTGATTAAAAAAAATATTTATAAGTAAACCTATAAATCACTGGTGTTTTATTTCCTGTGATTAAACGCACTGATTTGGCGAGTACGCATTTTTACGCACGAGAGAAACGGCTGTGTTTACCTGTTGGTCACTTTTGTTTTCACAAGACGGCGATGTTTTCACCTAAAGAAGAGAATTAAAGGGGGAATCTTTTTTTGGGGACGTGCGCGCGCCGCGTCTGGCGCACCTTTTATTGTTTTGAAGAGGCACGGGAGCGCAGGTGAGGAGCTGAAACCTGGAGCCGGATCACTGTGTGGATTTATAGTTAGAGGAGCAACATGAGCAAGGCGAAGAATAAAAGTGATAATAAGACGGAAAAAGCTTTGGCTGCGGAGAAGGAGCAGTTTGCTAAACAACAGGTAAGAAATTATGTTTTATTATTTATTAAAATTAAACAGTTTATTGCCTAAATGACGTCATGTATCCCGATTATATGTATGTTTTTATAGCTTGTAAATCAGGCTGAGAGGTTCCTTGTTAGGGAGCATTTGGTGACTTAAAATTAATGTGTTTAAAGTTGAATATTTGAGTGGAAACTTATAATATTTGTTTTAAATTAACTTCAAGACAGTTTTGGCCTCTTGGCTGGGCTAAATCTAACTTAGTGTGTTTTTGTTTTTATCAGGTAATCACATCTATTTCCGCCAGAGGCAGTGTGATGTTGACTTGCAGGACAGTTGAGCTGTTTTAACTCTTTTTAGCTGAGTCTCTCTTATTTTTTGTCTTTCAGCTCCAAAGCATCAGCAAAACTCTCATCTCTGGTGAAACACCACTCAAAGAGAAATATGTCCGCAGTATCCTTTAAAAAGCAACCTATTTAGTGTCAAATTGCTTAAACAGGACAGGTTACAGACATGCTGGCTCCTCTGTGAGGCTGTACTTTGAGCAAAATGCTAATATTAGCATGCTAACTTCAGCTAATTAGCAGTTGGTTGGCATCAGGGTTGGTTAGGACACTCTCCTCTGCCTTGTGTCTCAGTTTATGTTGGAATATTCTATCCAGTAGCAAATTAAAGGTTACAGCTATAAATCAATATGTTTAAATGTCCACAAATGTTTTCTGACATTTGGTATTTTGTGATTAAAGTCATGTTGTGCATTTGTGCCAACCAGCCCCATTAGAGGGTTTGTTAGCATGTTGCTAAAATGCTGTGGTTACAAAAAATGAAGCAACAAACTGAAACAATTTCACATTTAATTCAAACAAGAACCAGAAAAATACAGAAGCATATTGCATTCACTTGACAAATAAAAAAAAATCTGTTTTATTGAGTAATTGTTTCTGTTCTGTTTAAAAAAAAAAAAAAAATCTGTTTTTTGGTGTAATTTTTTTCTGTTTTTCGTGGGTTTTTTTGTTTGTTGAAAAAAAAGTCAAATGCCATCATAATTTGTTTTTGAATTGTTAGAAAATTGTATTTTAATTTTGACTTAAATATTGCTTGCATAAATAATAATAAAAAAAAACAGGTTACATTTTTTATATTGCAGGTAAAATTTCAAATTTGATTTACATTTGAATATTGATAATATTATAAAAATTTAAAAAGTATTAAATGGCAAACAGCTTTTCCATTTTCATTTTTTATATGACCATAGGATGTCAATTCAAAAATGTAAAAATGAAAATGCAAACTGGATAATTGCATTTTAATTTTAATTTTTTTCTCAAATAACTTGGAAAATTACGGAAGCGTATTGCATTCACTTTACAAATTCAAAAAAAAAAATCTGTTTTATTGAGTAATTTTTTTTTCTGTTTTTCTGAGTAATTTCTTTATTTTTCGGTGTAATTTTGTTTCTGTCTTTCGTGGTATTTTTTTTGTTTTGTTTTTTGGGGTAATTTTTTCTGTTTTTCTGAGTATTTTTTTCTGAGTTAAGAGAGCAATAGAACAACAGATGCTTTTGTTCCTTTCTTGAGAGCTTGATATAATTGAAGCAAACATGACCCGCTTGTTTAGTTTAATCCAGTTTTACTTTGTTTTGGGTTTGAGACACTGGGAGACACTCTTGTCTTTAAGTCATATAGATGGTGTTATCATTAGTTTGTCGACTTCACGCAGGCACCGGTCACTTGCAGGTGCCAGGTGGGAGCTTCTCGCGAGATTTTGAAGTATCTCCTCGTTCGGGAAAAAAAATTACCACAAAAAAGAAAAAGAAAAAAATACCCCGAAAAACAGAAAAATAAATAAATTACTTCGAAAAACAGAAAAAATTACTCAGAAAAACAGGGCTTTTTTTATTTGTCAAGTGACTGCAATACACTTCCGTAGAAAACAGTAACTTTTAATACAGTATCTGCACATTTTTAAAATGAAAACACAATTTTAAGCAATTTATCAGTAGGAATGTCTTATAACTCTTGCCACTGACCATTCTAAATAATAATAGTTAATTAATTAAACAACACAATACAGTTACAGCTGTCACTGGTGGTTGGGACTAACTAGTTACATTATATAACTAGTTATGTGTAATTAAATTACAAAATAAATGTAATTATAATCAGTTACAGTCACTGAGAAAAAAATATGGAATTAAATTACAGTTAGCCTACTAGTCAAAATGTTGGTGATCACATATGGGTTACATCCGAATCTCTTTTTTTTGTCTTTTGTAAAAAGTTTATATGTAAATATAACATTCATTCTGTTGTTTTGCATCTTTATGTCATGCAGGAGTGCTCTCCTTTGTCATAGCCTATTTACGGACAGTTTCAGCTGTATTGCTCAGTTTAAAACATTTGTCAGAAAAGTAGTCAAGTTATCAAATTTAATAAGTTATGGTGTTTTCACGCTTGGTCCTTTTCAGCCCCCTAAGCGGACTCAGAGTGGTGACTCAGCATTTTTTGCACATATGCAAACACTTCAAGAGCACTCAGACCTCTCTTAGTTCAGAGGAGTCACTTCAAGTTCGCAGTGCAGTTCACTTCATCTGATTAGTGAAGAGTTTGAATGCAGGCGCCATCCCTGCTGGACAAACAGCCACAGGTCACTAAAAAACAACCGGTTCTGTTGTTTCTTGGTCTTGAACAGTGGTGTGCAGCTTGGCAGGCGCCTCGCCTTGGTGTCACGCCATCCACCATCCCTTCAACCTCCCAATGACACTGTTATGTCACTTTAGAAACATTAATGTGATACATAGGAAACATGCAAATGTAACGTATTTGTGGTTTGCAGAAACGTACAATGGCAACATTTTCTTCTAGCGACTGAGCCGAGGAAAAGTCAGATTAATATCAAATTCATTATCATCTCTTCTCTGGACATCACAGATCTCTGTACAAACTGTCATGACAATCCATCTGATATTTGTAGACATATTTCAGTCTGGGCCAAAGTGATAAACCAACGTTGCCATCATGGCTAAAAATCAGACTCTGTCTTCATCGATCACACTCTAATATGAATATGAACCTGCTAATACATGAGTCTGAAATTGAATTGAGATTATTGCATCAGAGTTTTGGAGTTTCCTTGACAGCACTGAAGATATCATCATGGGATCACATAAGGAGGGTGGAGCCACCACCTTCTGGTCCTACACCCTCAACCTGCCTCTGTCCAGCAACTCCATGATCAGCTGGAAGTTCTGCTACCTGCTGCACAAACTGCTCAGAGACGGACACAGAAACGTGAGCTCACATCTCACTGTCTACTTCACTGTAACCTTTTCCACCCTCCTCTTCAGTCTTGGTGGCGTCTAATCTCTGTCCTCTGTGTTTGACCTGCAGACTGTCAGAGATTCTCACAGACACGTCCGCAACGTTAAAGACATGGGCATTCTCTGGGTGAGTATCAGTGATGGAAGAAGAACTCAGATCTTATAGACAAAGAAAAATACTCTGTTGCAAGTAAAAATCCTGCATTCAAATTCTTAAAAGACGTCATAAACTGTCTCCTGTGGCTGATATCTGATTCTATGTGACATCGTTAGATAGGTAATACCGTCGTTCAAAGTTAGAGCAGCGGGTTACTGTTGTAGCTGCTCCAGGTGGAGACAGTATAAACTACTTAATATAGAGTTACTAGATTAGTCCAGTGGTTCCCAACCCGGGGGTCGGGCTCCTCCAACTGTCACCAGATAAATCTGAGGGGTCGTCACGTGAGTAGTGGGAGAGAGGAGAAGAAGAAGATGCAAAGTTCGGATACACAGATTTATATTAGGTTTGTTTTAGAGTTTGTCGAATAAATGAAAAAGAAATAGGTATCTACACACACACCAATGCTTAAATAACACTGGTACAATTTAAAACACCACACAGATTCCACTACACCAAGGCAAAAACAGACAACATATATCCAGACGTGTCACCGACTTGTGATCCTCCGACGCAACCCTTTTCTCACAGCTTTGTCTTGTGGCCTAAGGTTGCATCTTTCTGGTCGTGCACAGACATTTTTACGGGCAGGTGCTCAAGCAAATAAAAAAGGGCAACCATCTCATAATTATGAATCAAAAGATAAAGTTACGTACAGCAGCAAACCTTTTATTTACTCGCATATAACCAGTATGTCTCATCCTATGTTCCAAGACCGTGGGGTTTATGAAAGCAGCAAAGTGAAGCACCTCTATGAGACAAAGTACAGAGCGTTTTTTTGAGCAAATACACCACATGAACTTATATCTGTTAATGTTTTTTTCCCAGGGAAACTTGCATGATCGCTACGGCCATATTGTTGCCTTATCTGCCAAATTCCTCTGCCTCAAACTGGAATTTCATGCAAAGGTAACACATAAATGTTGCTTTTATGGTTTGCATTACGACATGTGATGAACTCAGAGTGAAAATCACCTCATTACGTTTTAAATTCACAGCACAAAGTGATCCCAGGCAACTTAGAGGCCAGCGATGAGACTTTGGATAGAGAAGCAGGGAATGACATGACCAAGGTGTAAGTGTTTCTACGCCACGACCAAGTGTTCTGTGTTTCTCATTAAATGTGATTCAGTAATGTGGCTTTAATGTGTTGCAGGTTAGACATGACGCAGGAGCTGATGGATTACTTGGAGGCTGGACTGAAGATGGAGGAGACAGGTGAGTTCACAGGAAGCAGACTCTCCACATGTTCAGGTTTGCTTTTTGTTGCATGATACCGAAGCCATCGAAGAAGTGTTTTTGTTTGTAATAAATTAAAGGACGAGGCTGGTGATGTTCTTTGGTATGCCTTTGTGCCGGCGACCACTGTGGCCGGAGGAATTAAGTTTTCGGGTTGTTCATACATACCCGTCTGTCCCATCCTTGTGAACATCACATCTCAAGAACACCTCGAGGAAATCTCCAGAAGGGGAGACATTAGACTCTAATCTTGAAACTGTGCTGACTGTATAGATATTCTGTGTGTGAAGCATCCATGTTTTCACTGACATAGATGGAAACAGACACTGGGCTGATGCACCAGGCATGCAACCACACTAATCCCATGACATGACTAAAACCAAAAATGCTAGACTTAGCACTTAGCAAAAAAGCCCATTGGTTCCTACTGAAGTCATACTCCTTGAAAATGTCTCATGAACATGTCGGTTCATTCTTATAAAGGTTAAATTATTTCCTAAATCAGCTGCTCACGTCATTTTTTAGGAAATGATACTCAAAAAGGAGGAAACAGTGCATTAGTTGGGGAAATAAATCTATATTTGGTGCACTAGTGAGTGTTTGTGGCAGCAGGACGGTGTGAGTGGGATTAAGTCAAAATAAACTACAGTGGGTGTTTTCCAAAATCCAGGAATGATCCTTAAATGGCCAAATTTCAAGGATGCAACATCATCAAATCTCGCTTAAGGTCTGTTTAAACGTCAAGGATTCTTCAGATTCTTCCGAGGACATTTTCCTTCACTCAGAGAATATTCAAGGATGCATGTGTGTATCCTCAGCAGTTATAAAGTACCTCCCCCCCCCTTCCCCCCCCCCCCCCCCGTGCATGATTGGCTGGAAGTGAAGGCGGGGCCTCTTCAATGTAACTTGCGCCAGCGGAGCTCGGCAGGATTTAGATAAATATGTCATTTATTTGGAGTAATATCTCCAGGAGTTTTTATCATACAAGTATAATAAAAATGTCAGCTTTCAAATGTTTCCACTGCCAAGTAATTACTTTTTTAAAATACAGTGATTAAGTTTTTAAATGAATCATTTGCAGGAGTGACGGAGCGCTGAGTGCCACAGAAGTTTCATTTAGCCTACCTGTTTGTTTTTTTAAGTATGATCCTGAAATATATTCTCCCTAAAAGTCACGTGACTCTGAAAATACTGCTGATGTTTGTTCAGACTGTACAACAACATTAGAGACTGTGCTCTGTGGCACAGAGGAAGAAGATACATCAGGCTCTGACACACATGTGTTGCAGGATTTCAAGAAAAAGCTGGATACCATCAGACGTGTCCTTTAATTGCTTTTAATTTTTTTGTCATGTCTAAAGTTCTGCGCCAGCTGGACGCCAACGGGGCCAAATCTACCACTCCAGCTGGGCAGTGCAGGCTGGCTCCTCTGATCCCCCTCATACTGGACTGCAGCTTCCTCTACCACTTCTCTGTCCTGCTGATGTTCAAACTTCACAGCCGTGAGTGACACATACATTTATTTATTTCTTAACTCAGTCAAACCTTCCAGTGTTAGATGAAGCTTTAATGCCCTCTGGTTTACAGGCATTGCTCCAGAGGTTCTTCTCGGACATCGAGAGCGGTTCCGCGTTCTGTTTGACGGGTAGGGTTTAAATATTATGAGGCATGAACACACTTTAGTATCTCTTGATGGGTTTCATCAGTGACAGCTGTGCTTTCTTCTGCAGCCTCACACAGTTCTTCGACAGAGCGAGAGAAATTGAGTTCTTTAAAACTATCATCCAGATCCCAGAGCTCCCCGATGTAAGTAACATTTGATATGAGTGGGTTTATCATCAGTGGTGGAGGAAGTGTTCAGATCCTTCACTGAAGTAAAAGTACAACACCACTCTGTAGAAATACTCTGTCTGACAATGACAATGTTCTCTCACTAAAAGTATGTAAGTCTAATCAGGGAAAATGTACTCAGAGTATAAAAAGTCCCATGTGATTGTTATATATGATCTTATTAGATGATTCTGACTCATGCATTAAGGTAAAAGCAGGATTTTACTGTTGTAGCTGGTTGAGATGGAGCTCATTTTGATCTATTAACTACTGATTGTTGTCATTATGGATTCATCTATTGATTATTTTCTCCATTAATCGATTGATTAATTGGTTTTAAAAATGTTAAAAATGCTGGGAAATGAGCCAGAGCCCAAAGTGACACCTTCACAAGCTTTATTTTGTCCAACCAACAGACCAAACCTCAAAATTATTTGCCTAAAAAGGGACTCAAGGATTATAGTTTAAAAAAAAAATCAAGAGTCCCCACTGTTCATGATGCACATACTACATTTTGTTTTCTCCACAGGCTCCTCCAAACTTCCTCCGTGCCGCTGCCTTGGCTGAATATAAAAAGGCGGTGGTGGTGATTCCTAACGAGGAGCGTCAAGAGGAGGAGGAAGTGGAGCCGCATCCAGAGATTAGAGAAGCACCACAGATGCCACAGGTACGTGCACGTCACAAGATGTTAAATGTTTCCACCTCTATTTCTGGTGTCACAGCTAATATTTTTTGTTTGTTTGTTTTTTCTTCTTGACAGTACTATCTGCTCAACCAGATGGGAGCACCTGATGTTTCAGTTGACCAGAGAGGAGCAGAGAATGAGAGTCTGAAGAGAGAGCTGGAGGTGCTCAAACCAGAGCTACAGCTCATCAAGACTGAGGTAAGATGGACTTTAGTTAAAGTACGTAATAACAAAATGTACTTAAAGGTGAAGTGTGTATGATTTAGTGGGATTTGGTGGAGTCTAGCGGTGAATTACAGATTGTAACAAGCTGAAACTTGCCCGGTTAAAAGTCCATCAGTGTTCCATGTTCAGGAGGTTTTTACCGGGAGCTAAATTACCTGCAGAGGTCTCTTCTTCTCCGAAATACATAGACCAGGTGATTAGAACTGGTAAAAACACTGAATTAATAAACATTACAAATGGGTCCCTATAAAACATCCATGTTTCGGGATTAAAAAGCCACAGGACACACAACAACAGGTCTCTTATAAAAAAAACATGTTTTGGGGCTGAAAAGCCGCTGGAAAAACAGCCTCAGGTCACCTTAAAAAAACACCTTTGGTGCCTAAAAAAACACATGAAACACAGTGATGGGTCCCTAAAAAAATATCCAAGTTTGATGACTAAAAAGCCATAAGAAATACAGACAGGTCCTTAAAAAACACCCATGGTTGGGGGTTAAAAAGCCACAGGAAAAGCAATGATGGGTAACTAAAAAACAACCACATGTTGAGGCTGAAAAGCTAAAAAAAAACCCCACATTTGATCACAAAAAACACCCACGTTTCATGACTAAAAAGCCATAAGAAAACAGAGACAGGTCCCTAAAACACCCATGTTTTTTGCCTGGAAAAACTGCAAGAAACACAGTGATGGGTGCCCAAAGTCCAACCATGTTTTGGGGCTGAAAAGCCGCTGGAAAAACAGCCTCAAGTCGCTAAAAAAAAGAACCACGCTTGGTGCCTAAAAAACCACAAGAAACACAGCAACGGGTCCCTTAAAAACACCCAAGTTTGATGACTAATAAACCATAAAAACACAGAGACAGGTCCCAAAAACCACCTGTGTTTCATGCCTAAAAAACATAAGAAATACAGTGACGGTCACTAAAAACAACCACGTTTGGTACCTAAAAGCCAAAAAAAAAACCACAGCCATGGTTCCCTAAAATTCTCCCAAGTTTGGTACCTAAAAGCCACAAGAAACACAGCCATGGTTCCCTAAAATTCTCCCAAGTTCGGTACCTAAAAGCCACAAGAAACACAGCCATGGTTCCCTAAAATTCTCCCAGGTTTGGTACCTGAAACCCACAAGAAACACAGCCATGGGTCCCTAAAATTCTCCCAGGTTTGGTACCTGAAACCCACAAGAAACACAGCCATGGGTCCCTAAAATTCTCCCAAGTCTGGCACCTAAAAGCCACAAGAAACAAAGCCATGGGTCCCTAAAATTCTCCCAGGTTTGGTGCCTAAAAGCCACAAGAAACACAGCCATGGGTCCCTAAAATTCTCCCAGGTTTGGTACCTGAAACCCACAAGAAACACAACCATGGGTCCCTAAAATTCTCCCAGGTTTGGTACCTGAAACCCACAAGAAACACAGCCATGGGTCCCTAAAATTCTCCCAAGTCTGGCACCTAAAAGCCACAAGAAACACAGCCATGGGTCCCTAAAATTCTCCCAGGTTTGGTACCTGAAACCCACAAGAAACACAGCCATGGGTCCCTAAAATTCTCCCAAGTCTGGCACCTAAAAGCCACAAGAAACAAAGCCATGGGTCCCTAAAATTCTCCCAGGTTTGGTGCCTAAAAGCCACAAGAAACACAGCCATGGGTCCCTAAAATTCTCCCAAGTTTGGTACCTAAAAGCCACAAGAAACACAGCAATGGGTCCCTAAAATTCTCCCAGGTTTGGTACCTGAAACCCACAAGAAACACAACCATGGGTCCCTAAAATTCTCCCAGGTTTGGTACCTGAAACCCACAAGAAACACAGCCATGGGTCCCTAAAATTCTCCCAAGTCTGGCACCTAAAAGCCACAAGAAACACAGCCATGGGTCCCTAAAATTCTCCCAGGTTTGGTACCTGAAACCCACAAGAAACACAACCATGGGTCCCTAAAATTCTCCCAGGTTTGGTACCTGAAACCCACAAGAAACACAGCCATGGGTCCCTAAAATTCTCCCAAGTCTGGCACCTAAAAGCCACAAGAAACACAGCCATGGGTCCCTAAAATTCTCCCAGGTTTGGTGCCTAAAAGCCACAAGAAACACAGCCATGGGTCCCTAAAATTCTCCCAGGTTTGGTACCTGAAACCCACAAGAAACACAGCAATGGGTCCCTAAAATTCTCCCAGGTTTGGTACCTGAAACCCACAAGAAACACAGCCATGGGTCCCTAAAATTCTCCCAGGTTTGGTGCCTAAAAGCCACAAGAAACACAGCCATGGGTCCCTAAAATTCTCCCAGGTTTGGTGCCTAAAAGCCACAAGAAACACAGCCATGGGTCCCTAAAATTCTCCCAAGTTTGGTACCTAAAAGCCACAAGAAACACAGCAATGGGTCCCTAAAATTCTCCCAGGTTTGGTACCTGAAACCCACAAGAAACACAGCCATGGGTCCCTAAAATTCTCCCAGGTTTGGTGCCTAAAAGCCACAAGAAACACAGCAATGGCACCCTAAAAAACACTGGAGTTTGATGACTCAAAAGCCATGAGAAACACAGAGACAAGTCCCTAAAAACACCCAAGTTTGGTGCCTAAAAGCCACAAGAAACACAGCAATGGGTCCCTAAAAACACCCATGTTTCGGGGTCAAAAAAGCAACAGGAAAAGCAACAATGGGAAACTAAAAAACAACCATGTTTTGGCACTGAAAAGCCTCTGGATAAACAGCCTCAGGTCACTAACAAAAAACCCATGTTTGGTGTCTAAAAACACAAGACACAGTGTTAAGTCCCAAAGAAAACCCAGGTTTGATGACTTAAAAGCCAGAAGAAACACAGAGGCAGGTCCCTAAAAAAAAAAAACACCCATGTTTGGTGCCTAAAAAAACACAAGAAACACAGTGATTGGTTCCTATAAACACCCAAGTTTGGTGGCCGAACCTACCTCCTTGTCCCTCCTCTGCTCAGGCTCAGAGGTGTGTAACTGAGTTGAAGGCTCAGGTGAATCGACTGGAGGCCGAGGTCGAGGAGCAGCGCACCCAGAAACAGATGGCCATGGTGGAGAAGGAGCACCTGCAGATGGAAGTGGAAGCTTTACGGTACGCCAACGTTGCCAATGCCGGGGCTCAGATCGGATTCAAGGAGGCAGACCGTGAGTAAACAGACTTGTGTGCAGGTGAAGTACGAGTTGGGCTGAGCCTTACAGTGTCCTCTTTGTCCCATCGTCTCCACACAGACAGAGCTCAGGCAGCAGAGCTTCGCTTCACTCAACTCAAAGAGAGACACGCAGAGCTGATCACCAGTCACGCCGACCTCATGAAGAAGGTAAGCTGCTCCATCGTCATCGATCATCATCGTCAATTGTCATGATGCTTAATTTTTATTTTGAATAAAACCTGGGTGAGAGATATTTTTAGTTAGTCTTTGTTGATTAACTCCGTCAGTTTTTGCCTGTTTTATTTGTTACCTCCACCAATCACGTGTGGACACTCACTAATCAGAGTTGATTTCTCACCTGAGGAGCTGATCTTCAGAGCTGTGACTCACCAGGCAATATATTTTTGTCCATTGTCTTTATAATGACGGGATTGTGAGTGGTTTAGCTCAACCTCAACCACGAGTCTCTCCTGATCCATTGTTTGTCGCACACAAGACACAGCTACAGAGTTCTCTTTGTACATCAGTGGTGAGGAGAGGAGTCGAGCTGCTGTAGGAGCAGAGAAAAGAGCTGCTCTGGGAGCTGGTGTGTACAAGCCGAGAGCAAGTGGAGGAAAATATATTTAATTCCACAGGCGGCAAGGTTGGAAGTATGACAGTGGCATGAAGTGCCGTGGGACAGCGTGACCAGGAGCACTGACACGTGTCTAAGCTGCCTCCAGTATGGGGTCGTACACTGAAAATAATAGGGGTTAGGGATTTGTTGGTTTGTTCGGGCCTTCAGGCAACCATCATCACATCATCCACTGGAAATCTGCAACTTGTAATTTTTATATTTTGTTTTGTAGAGATTAAACAAACAAGATAAAACATGTCAATTAATTAGCTTTACAGGTGCTGGGAGGCTACCGTAGGACAGAGCATGGCTAGCTGTTTCCCTCCATTTCCAGTCTTTATGCTAAGCTAAGCTAACAGCTGCTGGCTGTATCCACACTATACAAACATGAGAGTGATCAGTCTGTTCATCTAACTCTCTGCATTTAAAGTGAGTTTTTGTAGTGACTCTGACATGTTTTCTGTGTGTTTGTGCAGAACGCAGAAACAGTGAAGCTGCTGTCGAGCACAACACAAGGTCAGGACGAATTGCTGAGAAAAACACAGCAGCTGGAAAACGAGCTGGCAAATCTGCGACTGGAGAAAAGAAACACGGTGAGACCTCGTCAGCTTCTGAGCCGTGACCACTGCAGAAAGACACCTCATGATATTATATTTTTAAACTGGAATTACCAGAGTATTGATGAAGTGTCTCCTCTCTCGATCAGATGAATCAGCAGCAGCAGGAGGTCGAGCGCCTGAACAAAGAGCTGCTGGAGCAAAGAGCAGAGCTGGCTCTCCTTCACAATGCGCTGGACAACAAAGAGAAGGTGAGACTGAATGTGAAGTAACAATCAAGCAAACTTTTATTAGTGAACCAAGTATTCCTGTGTCTGTCCTTTCAAATTAAATTACCACATGGTCCAGTCATATAGGCTTGAATTTATTTTGACAAGGTGCAGCTTCTTCTTCAGCTTTTTTTTACTGCGACTGAGCAACCAATAGTTAATTAGATTTTTATTTATTCAAAGTTCCCTCATGGCTTCTTGTGTTTAATCAAATAATTACTTCCATATTTCTGTTGCTTCAGGAGGGATCTCAGGTGAGCAGCAGCCTGGTGGCTCTGCAGGCGGAGCGGGATGTGCTGCTGCGCTCCGCCAGAGAGAGAGACGCAGAGCTCTCCTCGCTGAGACAACAGGCCCAGCAGCAGCAGGGCACCTCGGACCTGGAGAGAGACCGACTCCTCCGAGAGCTGGAGGCTCTGAGAGCTCAGCTACAGCAGCAGGTACGGTCACGTGACAGAGAAATATGCACATGGAGGCACTTTAAAGGCTACATGGGTGTCTTCAACCATCTAATACATAAAGTCAGCAGCGCACAATATGAATTTTGGTCTGCATGTGTGCTTCCTGTCTGTTTTCTGAACAGTCCAAGCCTCTCAGATGGTCTAAAAAAGGTCTGCTTACTTTACCCTGAGTCAAAACTCAACATACAGTTTTTAGGCTCCAAACATGTAAACATATGATGAACAGATCAATAACTCAGGGAGCATTCACAATATCCTGCAGTATAAGAAAAAATAGCAAAAATAGGAAGGTGCTCCAACTCTCAGTCGTTTTGCTGTACTGTAATTTTTATTTACCTGTGTCTGCACTTTAATTAAATTTTGGCCTATTTCTATTTTATTTTATTTTATTTTATTCATTTTATTTTATTTTATTTATTTCATCTATTTTATTTTATTTTATTCATTTTATTTATTTTATTTTATTTTATTTCATGTCATTTCTTTTCTTTTATTTTCTTTTATTTTATTCTATTTAAATTCTATGTATATTTCTTTTATATCTTGTCTGAATACTTTTTTATGTCTTGTGTAAAGCACTTTTAATGCGCTTGTTGCTGATAAAAATAAACTTGCCTTTCCAAAGCTTGCCATCAATGCCGAGCAGAAGTTGGAGATCGACAGGCTGAGACGAGAGCTGGACTCGACACGGGCAGAGTTGAACCGTGCAAACAGCGCCCTGCAGAGCAAAGAAATGGTACGAATATTTCCTCTTTGACGTCGTCTCCAAGTCCCCAGACAAAAAAAAAAAACACTTATAGATGCATGTTTTGCTCCTCAGAGTGGTACCCAGCTGAGCAGCTCACTGGCAGGGCTGCAGGCGGAGAGGGAGGTGTTGCTGCGCACAGTCAGGGACCATGAGGCCGAGCTGAACTCCCTCAGGCAGCAGGCTCAGCTCCACCAGAGCTCCCTGGAGCAGGAGAGGCAGAGGAGCAGCATGGAGCTGGGAAGCCTCCACGCTCAGCTACAGCAACAGGTGCTGCACACACACTTCATGACCTGCACAGTGAGGCTGTTATGCATCTCAGAGTTGTTACTGAAGAGTGTGTGTGTGTGTGTGTGTGTGTGTGTGTGTGTGTTACGTCAGGCCTGTCGTGAAGGAGAGCTGGCCCACAAGCTGCAGGAGGAGCAGTTCTGTCTGCTGCAGTGTGCTGTGGTGGAGGCTGAGGGCATCATACTGGACGCTGTAGCCAAACTGGACGACCCCATACACGTCAGCTGCATCAGCTCACCTGGTAAAACCTCCGTCAGTTCTTCCCATCCAAAAAATCACATTCATCACACTGAATTGACTGAACAGTGGAGCTTTAAAGGTCGACTCCATCTGTGTTCTTTTCTGGATTTTCAAATCGGAACACCCACTTAGCCATCAGCAAAAAGCAGTGACGTAGGTTAGAGCAGCAAGCGTTGATAATAATAACAATACCTGAGAGGGTTAGTTCAGATTTTCTAAAGAAGGGATGTGTGAGGTACTTCTCCGCAGTCAGCGTTATATTTTCACCACTTTACTTTGCAGTCAGACAGCCATTTCCAGCGGGGAACTGAAGCCATTACATCGCTCTCTTCAAAGCCACCAGACTCCTTTGATAAAAACAGTAATGTAACTTCCCAGAACACACAAGTTGCTGGTCTACTGTGTCCACAGCAGTTCATTACTTAGCTTCTGTGCCGGCCAGGGAGTTAGAAGAATAATATGGAACAGGTCACGTGGGACAACGTTTTTAGAAGTGTTTGGGGAAAAAGCATTTTGATGCCAAAACGCATGTACTTCAACCAAAAACTGAATGTTTGGTACGGAAGGGTATTGCATTCACTTGACAAATAAAATAAGCCCTGTTTTTCTGAGTAATTTTTTCTGTTTTTCTGAGTAATATTTTCCCTGTTTTTCGTGGTAATTTTTTTCTGTTTTTGTCAACTGAAATTATGCCCATACACGTTTGTCAGCTAGCGATGGGCCTACGCTAGAAGGATGCAGTGGAAAACATAGCTAGATTATCATACCCTGTGTGTAACTAACTACGTGCCTTACCCTTATTGATCCCGTAGTTGAAAGTGTCTAGGAGCAGGAGCACCGACGCAAAATGCATCCATGAGCAGGAGTCACCATGGATGCAGGGGTCACTTGCAGGTGCCAGGTGGGAGCTTCTCGCCAGATTTTGAAGTATCTCGTCTCCTCGTTCAGGAAAAAAAATTACCACGAAAAACAGAAAATAATTACCACAAAGAAGAGAAACAAATTGCCATGAAAAACAGGGAAAAAATTACCCCCAAAAAACAGAAAAATAAATAAATAACTCCGAAAAAAACAGAAAAAATGACTCAGAAAAACAGGGCTTTTTTTTATTTGTCAAGTGAATGCAATACGCTTCTGTAGTTTGGAATTGAATACATATGGAACACTACTGGGAAGCTACTGAATGGTAAAAAAAATGGGAAAAAATAAATGAATAAATAAATGATTGGACCCACCTAATGGATGCCACCAGTGGTGTCTAGTGGTGAGGTTGCAGCACATAAACTTCTCCTGTGTACCAAGTGCGTAGAAGAACTACAGTGGCTGATGTGAAAACACGAGAGGCCCTGTCTAGAACCAGTGTTTGGTTTGTCTGTTCTGGGCTACTGTAGAACAACATGATGGACTCCATAGATGAGGACCCGCTCATTATGTAAATATAATCGGCTCATTCTAAGGCAGCAAAACCACAACAATTCTTATTGTAAGCTGACTGTAAGCTGCAAGAGGGTTCCTGGTTCAAACCCAGGGTGGAGGAGCCCTTCTGTGTGGAGTCTGCATGTTCTCCCCGTGTCAGCGTGGGTGTCCTCCAGGTGCTCCAGCTTCCTCCCACAGTCCAAAGACATGCAGGTTAATTGGTGACTCTAAATTGTCCGTAGGTGTGAATGTGAGTGTGAATGGTTGTCTGTCTCTATGTGTCAGCCCTGTGATAGTCTGGTGACCTGTCCAGGGTGAACCCTGCCTCTCACCCAGTGTCAGCTGGGATAGGCTCCACCCCCCTGTTTTTCGGAGTCATTTTTTCTGTTTTTCTGAGTAATTTATTTATTTTTCTGTTTTTTTTTGTGTGTAATTTTTTCTGTGGTAATTTTTTTTCCTGTTTTTCTGAGTAATATTTTTCTGTTTTTCGTGGTAATTTTTTTCCTGTTTTTCGGAGTAATATTTTTCTGTTTTTCTGAGTAATATTTTCTGTTTTTCTTGGTAATTTTTTTCCTGTTTTTCTGAGTAATATTTTTCTGTTTTTCTTGGTAATTTTTTTCCTGTTTTTCTGAGTAATATTTTTCTGTTTTTCTTGGTAATTTTTGTTTCTGTTTTTCTGAGTAATATTTTCCTGTTTTTCTGAGTAATATTTTTTGTTTTTCTTGGTAATTTTTTTCCTGTTTTTCTGAGTAATATTTTCTGTTTTTCTTGGTAATTTTTGTTTCTGTTTTTCTGAGTAATATTTTCTGTTTTTCTTGGTAATTTTTGTTTCTGTTTTTCTGAGTAATATTTTTTGTTTTTCTTGGTAATTTTTTTCCTGTTTTTCTGAGTAATATTTTCTGTTTTTCTTGGTAATTTTTGTTTCTGTTTTTCTGAGTAATATTTTCCTGTTTTTCGTGGCAATTTTTTTCCTGTTTTTCTGAGTAATATTTTCTGTTTTTCGTGGTAATTTTTGTTTCTGTTTTTCTGAGTAATATTTTTCTGTTTTTCGTGGTAATTTTTTTCCTGTTTTTCTGAGTAATATTTTTCTGTTTTTCTTGGTAATTTTTGTTTCTGTTTTTCTGAGTAATATTTTTTGTTTTTCTTGGTAATTTTTTTCCTGTTTTTCTGAGTAATATTTTCTGTTTTTCTTGGTAATTTTTGTTTCTGTTTTTCTGAGTAATATTTTCTGTTTTTCTTGGTAATTTTTGTTTCTGTTTTTCTGAGTAATATTTTTTGTTTTTCTTGGTAATTTTTTTCCTGTTTTTCTGAGTAATATTTTCTGTTTTTCTTGGTAATTTTTGTTTCTGTTTTTCTGAGTAATATTTTCCTGTTTTTCGTGGCAATTTTTTTCCTGTTTTTCTGAGTAATATTTTCTGTTTTTCTTGGTAATTTTTGTTTCTGTTTTTCTGAGTAATATTTTTCTGTTTTTCTTGGTAATTTTTTTCCTGTTTTTCTGAGTAATATTTTCTGTTTTTCTTGGTAATTTTTGTTTCTGTTTTTCTGAGTAATATTTTTTGTTTTTCTTGGTAATTTTTTTCCTGTTTTTCTGAGTAATATTTTCTGTTTTTCTTGGTAATTTTTGTTTCTGTTTTTCTGAGTAATATTTTTCTGTTTTTCTTGGTAATTTTTTTCCTGTTTTTCTGAGTAATATTTTCTGTTTTTCTTGGTAATTTTTGTTTCTGTTTTTCTGAGTAATATTTTCTGCTTTTCTTGGTAATTTTTTTCTGTTTTTCTGAGTTATATTTTTTGTTTTTCTTGGTAATTTTTTTCTGTTTTTCTGAGTAATATTTTCTGTTTTTCTTGGTAATTTTTTCTGTTTTTCTGAGTAATATTTTCTGGTTTTCGTGGTAATTTTTTTTCTTTAACAAGGAGACGAGATACTTCAAAATCTCGCGAGAAGCTCCCACCTGGCACCTGCAAGTGACCCCTGCATCCATGGTGACTCCTGCTCATGGATGTATTTTGTAAGGTGCCAGCGTGAAGTCGACAAACTAATGATAACACCATCTGTATGACTTAAAGACAAGAGTGTCTCCCAGTGTCTCAAACCCAAAACAAAGCAAAACTGGATTAAATTAAACAAGCAGGTCATGTTTGCTTCAATTATATCAAGTTCTCAAGAAAGGAATGAAAGCGTCTGTTGTTCTATTGCTCTCTTAACTCAGAAAAACAGAAAATATTACCCCGAAAAAAAAACAAAACACGAAAAACAGAAGAAATTACTCAATAAAACAGATTTTTTTTTTATTTGTCAAGTGAATGCAATACGCTAACGTAATAAACTAATAAAAAACATAGTTGTGAATATTACACACCACTTCAGCCAATAGCTGCCCCCTAAATCCCCCCACCTACAATCTGGACCTTTAAATACTGATTATTCTGTGTGTGTAAAATGTCAGAAAAAGGTACAAAATGCCAGGTGAAGCCTTTTAATGTGTTGTTTTGTCTGAAAGATGAGAGGGAACATCCACAGTAAACACAATACAAGAAAAACTAATTTTACAATGATATGAAATGGAAAAACAGCCAGTCCTCACATTTGAAAAATATCTTTTAACAATTAGCCTTTATGTCCATAATACATAAAACGATAAATACAGTAAGTCTCAAAACCCTTAACTGATAACACTTGACTTAAACCCTCTCAACGGAGCATTTAAAAGCAGCGTTTAATAATATTAAATCACACAGTATAATGTAGCTGCACACAGATGGAAAGACATTCAAAGTGTTTATTTATGGACAGTATTTTCAACAGTTATAAAGTGTTTTACAGTGCTGTCATTCACAATGTGTTCATACAGCAGCCTCCAGTTAAAAATGTCTCACCAGAGGAGTTATTATTGTCACCAAATATGTTGATAAACACTTAAAAATCTCCTTAAATCTGATTACAATGACATTTAAGTGTGTTTTAAACCAGTTTATAACCTGCTTACAAATGCCGTGTGGGAGTCCCTGACACTGAGTCCTACTCAGACCTTGAATAGTAATTTTTCATGCTCTTTCTCTTTGTGTTTCTCAGATTATTTGGTGAATCGAGCTGAAATCACTCTGAGCTCTATCGACAAAATGCAGCAGAGTCACATGGTCTACCTGGGGAACAGGAATGGTGAGTGAGCTGTGTGTTTGTGTGCTCAGGTTCGGAGATAAAGCATGTTTGTGATAAGATAATGAAAGCATGTAACGCTCCTCTACAGCAGTGGAACAAGTATTCAGATGCTTTACTTCAGTTAAAGTACTAATACCACACTGAAAATACTCCTGAACAAGTAAAAGTCCTTATTTAAACCTTACTTCAGTGAAAGTTTGTGAGTATGTATCAGCAAAATGTACTTTAAATACTGTTTCCTGTCAGTGTTTTACGATTATATCTGATGTTTTTGGATTAATATTACTGCTAAAAGAACAATATTCACCTGTGAGATGTAGTGGAGTACAAGTATAAGGTTACATGAAATGAAAATACTCAAGTAAAGCACAAGTACCCTTCAATTTTTGAGTACATTCTTTAGTTACATCCCAGCTCTGCTCCTTATTGTTTCCAGACGCCAGTGGTTTGCTGAGAGCCGTCACACAGTTCTCTCACCTCGCCGCTGACACGATTGTCAACGGAGCTGCGACATCTCACTCTGCCCCCACCGACCAGGCCGACCGTAAGAGACACAAACACACTGTGACTGTCAGAGGGGTGTTTACTACAGTAAATACAGTACACACAAACAGCTAAACACTCCTGTTTCTTCTGTCCGGTGCAGGTTTAACTGACAGCTGTCGGGACTGTGCCAATAACTGTCTCCAGTACCTGAAGGATCTGAAGATCCAGGCCTCTTTACAGAGAGCAGATCCCTCCGCCGTGCGCTACACTGTCCAGCGTATCCTCGCTCTGGGACAGGTGAGACTGATTTGACCTTTATCAGAGTAACAAGAGTCTAGAGCCGTGCCAGCAGCTCTGTGAGGCTGTAATTTCTATGTTTGACTTTGCTGCAAACCAATTTTTGTCTTGTCAGATAAATGCAGTGCAGTATTTGCCTCTCAGATGTGGTGGAGTACAAGTATAAAGTAGTGTAAAATTGAAATACTCAACTAAAGTATAAGCTGGTCAAAACTGTATTTAAGTAAAGTACAGTTACTTCCTATCACTGCCTCTTACAGGCAGTCTTTTGCCGGTTTTGCCTACTTAACCTGTGTGCTTCATGCGCAGGATCTGCGACCGAAAGGCCAGGATGTGCGGAAAGAGGAGCTGGGACACATGGTGGACAAAGAGATGATCGCCACATCGACTGCCATCGAAGAGGCCGTGCTGCGGATGGATGTAAGGACACATCATGACAGATGAACCTCTGAACCACACACACACACACACACACACACACACACACAACTGGTGATACTTAACATCTCTGCTTTAACCTCTGTTTCTCAGGAAATTCTGTCTCAGGCAAAGAGAGAAACATCTGGCATCAAGCTGGAGGTCAACCAGAGGTGAGATGAAAACTGTCTCATCCTTATTTGTTAAAGTTTCAAGCTTCTCTGCTTCATGTTCTCACCTGCAATGTGTTTGTTCCTGTTCCCTCTCAGTATCCTGGGGTCCTGTTCAGACCTGATGAAGGTGAGAAGTCTTTTCCACTTTTGAAATATATTTCTGTTAACCTCTGTGATTCCTCGTCACTCAGTGTTTCTGTTCCTCTCCAGGCTGTTCACATGCTGGTGACAGCTTCTACTGACCTGCAGAAAGACATCGTGGAGGGAGGCAGGGTGAGTTCTGCGTTTATCAGACTTATAATAATTGCACTGAAGGGCCAGTTTGGAGTAAAGAAGTTTCATTTTATTCACTAAAACACGGCTGAACTGTGTGCTCTTATTGTCCAGTTGCCTAAAGTGTTGCATGCAGTGACACATTTGTAATTGTTCTCCTCTTAGGGTGCAGCATCTGTCACAGAGTTTTATGCCAAAAACTCTCGCTGGACAGAAGGACTCATCTCTGCCTCCAAAGCTGTGGGCTGGGGCGCCACGCAGCTGCTGTAAGGATCCAGACACACACTGTATATCATTAGTCACACGTGTTGAATACCAAACTATAAAGTGAACATGTATTTTGCCTCTTTGCCGTCAGGGACTCGGCTGACCGGGTCGTGGGTGAAAGTGGAACATATGAGGAGCTCATCGCTTGTTCACATGAGATCGCTGCGAGCACGGCTCAGCTGGTCGCTGCCTCAAAGGTAAAAAACTCAAGTCAAAACTATTTCCTGTTGGTTTGTGAAGCTCTCTAACTAAGTACATTTACTTTAAGTACTTCAGTATTTTCATTTTATTTGACTTCCATACCTCTAGTATGGAAGTCCAAAGGGGACTTAAATAAAATTATAATTTAAACTTTAATAGAAAAATGCAATTCTGCAATAGCTTTATTATTTCTACGGAAGCTTATTGCATTTTGGTTGTATTTTTTTGTTTGTTTTTCGGAGTAATTTTTTTATTTTTCTGTTTTTTGGTGTAATTTTTTTCTCTTTTTTTGTATTTTTTGTTTTGTTTTTCGGAGTATTTTTTTTATTTTTCTGTTTTTCAGTGTAATTTTTTTCTGTTTTTTTATGGTATTTTTTTGTTTGTTGGAGTAATTTTTTTATTTTTTTGTTTTTTTTGGGATCATTTTTTTTCTTCTATTTTTCGTGGTAATTTTTTTCTGTTTTTTGGGGTAATTTTTTTCTTTTTTTTGTTGTATTTTTTGTTTTGTTTTTCGGAGTATTTTTTTTTTATTTTTCTGTTTTTCAGTGTAATTTTTTTTCTGTTTTTTTGTGGTATTTTTTTGTTTGTTGGAGTAATTTTTTTTATTTTTCTGTTTTTTTGGGGGATCATTTTTTTCTTCTATTTTTCGTGGTAATTTTTTCTGTTTTTCTGGGTATTTTTTCTGAGTTAAGAGAGCAGTAGAACAACATATGCTTTCATTCCTTTCTTGAGAGCTCGATATAATGGAAGCAAACATGACCCACTTGTTTAGTTTATACCAAAAAAGATGACAAGACACTCTTGTCTTTAAGTCATATGGATGGCGTTACCATTAGTTTGTCGACTTTACGCAGGCACCCTAAGACTTTGCGTTTGCTCAGACGAAAAGCCCATTCAGATCTGCTGGACATTGTAGTGTTTTTCCAGAATCAGATGGACACATAACCCAAAGCAAAGTAAAACTGGATTAAACTAAACAAGCGGGTCATGTTTGCTTCTATTACATCGAGCTCTCAAGAAAGGAATGAAAGCGTCTGTTGTTCTATTGCTCTCTTAACTCAGAGAAAAATACTCAGAAAAACCGAAAAAATTACCCCAAAAAACAAAACAAAACAGAAAACACGAAAAACAGAAACAGAATTACACCGAAAAACAGAAAAATAAAAAAATTACTCAGTAAAACAGATTTTTTTTTATTTGTCAAGTGAATGCAATATGCTTCCGTAATTTTCCACGTTATTTGAGTTAAAAAAAAATTAAAATTAAAATGCAATTATCCAGTTTGCATTTTCATATTTTTTTGAACTGGCATCCTATGGTCATATAAAAAATGAAAATGGAAAAGCTGTTTGCCATTTAATTAAAAAAAAACAAAAAAATACTTTTTAAATTTTTATTAATATTATCAATATTCAAATGTCAATCAAATTTGAAATTTTACATGCAATATAAAAATTGTAGCCTGATTTTTTTTTTATTATTTATGCAAGCAATATTTAAGTCAAAATTAAAATACAATTTTCTAACAATTCAAAAATAAATTAAGATGGCATTTGACTTTTTTTTAGACTTAACCTGCTTTACAGTAAAGTAAATCAAATTCAACATTTTAAGTGCAATATAAAAGTTGTAATCTTACTTTTCATGTATGCAAGTAGTATTTAAGTCAAAATGAAAATGCAATTTTCAACAATTTGAAAATGAGGATGGCATTTGACATTTAGTTTTCAAAGACTTAACCTGCTGTACAGTACACAATAAAATAAAATTTTTATTTTAAATTGTCCACTGTACAGTGGGGTACAGCTCTGAAAATTAAATACCAAACAGCTTTTCTATTTAATTTTAATATGGTCATATAACACCCATATGAGTATGTGGAAGATGAAAATTGAAATTGGATCATTGCATTTTATTTTATGGGCTTCCGTACTTCCGTGTTTCAGAGACAAATACTGCTTCTTACTCCTTTGTATTTATTTAATAGCTTTAGTTATATGTTTCTTTTCACATTCAGATTTTACAAATAAACATATGTAATGATAACAGCTTGTGGTCCCTTATAAGAAAGAAGCATCTAGTCGGAGCTTCTTGTCACGTTTCAGACGTCTGAGCAGTTCCACCAAAGATGTTTCCCGTAAACTTCTCGCACTTTTCGTATTAATGACTGTTTGAACTTGAAAGTAGAGCTTAGAAAGAAGCAGAGTTAATCAGCAGGCTAAATTTGAAAAAACAAAACAAAACAAGATAATGAGACGCAGGTGAGGCTGATTGGGGTGAGACAGACAATCAGACACAGGTGATGTCATCAAAAAGAAGAGGAAACACACAGGGACAGGAAGTGAAGTGATCTGAAACAAGAGGAGACGTGAGTTTCAAAGTAAAACAGGAAGCAACATGAATGAATGAAATAAAAAACAACTTAAAAAAACTGTAGCTGTGACAGAATGATTCACCCAAACTACAACATGTATTGTAACACTCACTCACAGTTTGTATTGGGACTATTTCTTCTTTACAAAGTAGTTTAAATGATAACAATCTGTTCCCAGTGAGTGCTGTGGGTCGTCTAGACAAACAGACACATTGTTTGTTAAAGGTCACATTGCTGCTGAATTTTTTAAATACCTTTTAAGTGCTGTGAGCACCACAAACAAAATTCCGTTCACTCTGTTGTGTTGTGCTGGAGACTGAAATCTCTCAGACTAATATCTTAAATATCTGCATAGAGAGCACAAGAGTTAGGTTTTAAAAAAGGTCAGTGTTTTATTTTATTTCATATTGTGTCAGCTGATCCCTTTTATAATATACACAATGTGTTTTGGTGACAAATGCTGAATATAAAACAGACTGTTAATGTGACAGTGACTCCACATGTTCATGTATCTGTGTAATTTCAGGTGAAGGCCGACCGCAACAACAAGAAGCTGCACACACTGAAGCAGGCTTCACGACATGTGAACGACATGGCTGCTGTGGTCGTCACCTCCACCAAACATGGGCAGCAGCAGATCTGTGATCAAGGTGAGTGGTAATGTTAATATAAATCATCCTGAGGGTGATGATGTCTGTTTCATGGCAATACATTTGATAGCTGTTGAGACATTTCCTCATGGATTCATCCTCTGGGGCATGGATGTATCACTCAACAGGCCCAGGGACCGCTTGCACCTTAGGTTTTCTCCTCACGTATGATGACACTTAAGGCTTAATTTCTCCTGAGCTGAGGGACTTAAACAGTTGCACAGAATCCTAAACGTTTTCCTTAATTAAGTAAAACATTAACTCTTCACTGAAAGAGATTTTAGAGCAGTAAGTTTCCATGGAGATTGTTTGCTTGGACTCAAGTTTGTGACGCCTGTTATCGTCTCACAAAGTTGTCTTATAGTTAGATGATGAAGAAAATGTCAGAAGAAAAGAAGACAAGAAAATCAAACTGGTCAGAGGAGGAAAAGATTAAACCTCTGGAGGAATACAATCATAGAAAGAACAAACTACAAAGTAAATTTGATCCCTAAATACCAGAAAACAGAAACGAAAAATGATTTCAGTCAAATCTTAAGCATAAAACCAAAAGCGTGTCCATCAGTTTCTCCTGGTTGCGGAACATTTTTCTCGATATGTGTTAATTTTTTTTCATTTATCACCATAAACTCAGTCATGCTGCAGCTAAGACAGAGTCAAAGGTGCCTTAAGTTTTTTTGCTCCCTTGCTTTGGTTGCTGATGTCTTCTGTGCAATGGTCTAAGGATTCCTAAAGTATGAGACCAAGACAAGGAGAAAACCATACTGAATGAATGAATGAATAAAAATGTTTATTTCGGTCGGGTCATTTGACAAAAATACACAGTTTAACAGAAAATATCAGTATAACTAGAAAATAACCAAACCAAAAAGGCATAGGCTGCAGCTAACGCTTATTTTCGCCTACCCTTCTTACATGATCAGCTTGTTCAGATCAAATCATTCAAAACATTAAACAGAAAATAATACCATATTACACAAAAATCCCAAATATAATTCCAGAATGATATCAGTAACATCAACTACATTTCTCATATTTTTCAAATACCTTACTTTTAAACAAGCGTTTGAATTCATAAATTGACTGGCACATCTTCAATTCGTCGTCAAGAGCATTCCATAAATTTGCACCCCTTACAGAAATACATTGATCTTTTATCTTAGTCCTGGATTTTATTTTCTCAATCATACGTTTCCCTCGGAGCTCATATCTACATTCCCTTTTTTTAAACATACTCAGTATTTTACATGGTAACAGGTTGTTATACGCTTTGTACATTATCAATGCTATTCTGTAGTCCACTAAGTCCATAAATTTGAAAGCCCTTCATTTAATAAATAATCCATTTGATGGTTCTCTGTAATTTGATTTTGTGATAATCCTTACAGCTCTTTTTTGAAGGATAAAAATAGGTTTAGTATGGGTAGAATATGCATTCCCCCATATTTCTAGGCAATACATTATGTAAGGGACAACCACTGAACAATACAGAATATACATAGCACGCTGGTCCAACATATCCTTTACCTTGTATAATATGGCAATTGATTTGGCTAATTTTGATTTAACATAATTAATATGCATTTTCCAATTCAGTTTATGGTCCATAATAACACCTAAAAATTTTGTTTCAAACACTCTTTCCATAGATACTTAAGTGAACATTTTAAGGAAACCGTAAGAAGAAGAATTAAGGGTGTTTTGCGCAATTTTATTTTGAGGAAACCTTCACCATAACTCTAAGGAAAAAGAAAAATTACCTCTGGCCTTCACTTGTAAAATGTCCCTGAAAATGAATAATGACTGACCAGGAAGAGACTCAAAACAAATCAACACAAAACCACAAAAAAGCAGCAAAGCCACCACAGAGTCTGTGTGTCCTGCTCCTGTGTTGGCGAGGTGATGGGGCCTTTTGCATCTCTGTGCCCAGGGACCCTCTGTTTTTTAATCCACCCATGCTCTGGGGAACATGAACATCTTTACGAAATTACATGGAAATTAAATCAGTAGTTGTTGAAATATTTCAGTCTGGACTAAAGTGATGGTGCGACCAACATTTCCATAACTCTGTGATGTCATCACAGGTACGATGGACTTCTCTGGCATGTCTCTGATCAAACTGAAAAAGGAGGAGATGGAAGCTCAGGTGAGTCCATCAATGCATTTATCATCTGGTTTTGTGTAGTAGAGGTAGAGGTGTGCCATATCATCTCATTCAGGATAATATCAGTATAACTTTTGATATGATATTAAACATTCATATAGTGATACTCGCAATATTTCAACTTGTTGACATGTTGACCTCATTCTGTTACACATGGATTTCTCATGTTGTGTTCACACCTGCACGAATTAAATAATTCACTCAAGTGAATTGCAGGTAAAGTCAATGTAAGGACGTGATTAGACGCAAACTCCAGCAGGGCAGCACGATGCACATGACACGAAATATGCAAATTAAACAGCTTGAATGCAGCAAATAGTGTGATTTCACATCATGAGCTTTTTCACGAGAGTTGAAAAATCTGAACTTCAGCGACAGATGCGCACAGCGATAGCCAATCAGCATTGAGATCCTCCGGGGATGTATAATGCCAAGGATTTACCGGCGGAAGTTTACTCAGCGAGTCAGCAATTTCACACGCACATAATGCCAGTCAACACAAATCACCTGTTTATTTATACATATATATATATATATATATCTAATTCATTCTCTCAGGTGAAGGTGCTGCAGCTGGAGACTCAGCTGGACCAGGAGCGAGTCCGTCTGGGGGAGCTGAGGAAGAGGCACTACGATCTGGGCGCCTCTGGGGATCTTCCTGACGCCGAGGATGGAGCCGATAGTTTCCCACCGCCGCCGCCACCCACTCTGCTGGACTCCGCACCAGTACCTCAGTCCTTCTCACAGACACAGCCGTACCTGAACACACTGAGCCTCGCACCAAGCAACCCGTTCGCTCCGGCTCAAACTCAGCCTGCGTCTTACACACCAACAAGCACGTACACACCTTCTCAAACCTACACTCCGTCTCAACCTTCCACCCTTTCTCAAACATACACACCTTCTCAAACATACACCCCATCCACCCTTTCTCAGACATATACACCTCCACAAGTCTACACACCTCCTCAGAGCTACACCCCTCCTCAGAGCTACACACCCTCCTCCCAGCCTTTCATCCCAACCCAGCCGTACACACCATCTCAGCCCTACATACCAACCCCATCCCAAACCTACCTGAACCCTCAGTCTTACTCGCTGTCAGCGCCCACAACACAAAGCTCCTCCCGGCCTCAGTCTCCGTCTCTGTCTCGGGCGACCCCTCAGAACAACACCGAGCCCACCAAACCAGCCTCGAGGAAACCCAATATCTTTACCAAATCTGGAAACCTGCTGAAGAATGCGGTAAGTGCTTGAGACCCGTCTGCTAGAGAAGCATGTTCTCACTCCCAACTCGTCATGTATGGCAGCTTGTTCTTATTTTGCTGTTTCCTGTGAACGTGGAAGCTTATTTTGAAAACACAGTGTTTGCATTTAACAAGCAGACAGCAGGGAAGGTAGAGCGTTGTAGTGGCAGCTGACCAAGCTGACGAGTTGGGAGTGAGAACGTGTCAGCCAGAGCTGGATGATCATCATAAACTGTGTGCCTAATAAGAAGATGATTTCAGAGGATGCTGTATTAATGAGTCTTTTTTTAATTACAGTTCAAACGTGGTGAAACTGGATCAGGAGAGTCCTGAAGCCTGACTGAAGAAGAGTCATTTTACTTAACAATCACTGGAAATATAATGATTTCAATCTAATTTTATCTCTGACTCTGTAAAAACAAAATTAGAGGAGCTTAAACTCAAAATCATTGTCAGTTAAATGTGCAAATTAATATTATCCAGCTTATTTTTGTAATCATACCAAAGCCTATATTATGTTACTGTTTGCTGCTGTATATCAAGTTGATTTATTAAAGGTGATAAAATAATCTGAGGCTGAATGTAGCTGTGTGTTTCCTCTGTGTCCCATAATCCACAGATCATAAGCTCACTGAGTTATGAGTCACGGCGTGAGATAGACTGATGAAGCCACAGTGTGTAAATCTTTAAGTCTCATTCAGGACAAGATGAGTCCACATCACATCAGGGTTAAACTCCTGAAACACTTTGCTGCACAAATGTCTTTTCATTGTATATTCTTCAGCCTTCTTCAGTAGAACAGAGGGACCAAGACGAACAAAGGATGTGGCTCCAGAAGCTTTGTTTCCTTCCTTACTCCCTACTTTCCTTCCTTCTTTACTCTTCACTTCCTTTCTTTCTTTACTCCATCCCCCACTTCTTTACTTCCCTCCTGATATGTATTAAAATATCTTCAGGACAGGTGTTGAATAGCAGGATGATATAAGGCCTACAGGACTTTGCTTTGTCCCTGGCATGGACGGATTATGAGACAGTGGGCACAGATATTCAAAAGTCCCCACCACCTCTCCAACACAGGAGCAAGACACACAGACTTCGTGGTGGTTTTGTATCTCTTTGTGGTCTTCTTTTTGTGGTTTTGTGTCTCCCTGTGGTTGTTTTTTGTCATTTTATAGTCGTTTGTGTCTCTTTGAGGTCATTGTATGTCTCTTTGTAGTCTTTTTGTCTGTCTTCTTGGTTGTTTTGCCCATTTTTAAAGTCTCTTTTTTTGTCTCCTTGAGGTTATTTTGTGTCATCTTATAGTTGTTAGGGTCTTTCTGAGGTAATTGTTTGTTTCTTTGTGTCTCTTTATGGTTGTTTCGCAGTTATTTATCTCTTTGCAATTCTTTTGCATCTCTTTGTGGTCATTTTGAGTCTCTTTCCGGTCAGTACTTGAGTGACATTTTGCAGGCGAAGAGCCCGAAGTCTTCCTGACATTCGGGCTCTTGCGCCTGTGCCCTTTAGGCCTGTTCAGCAGTCCATCCATGGTCAGTGGTGGAGTGTAACTACAAGTACATTTACTCAAGTACTGTATTTCCATTTTATGCAACCTTGTACTGTACAACATCCCAGAGGTGCGTACTGTAATTTCTACTGCACTTCATTTGTCCAACAGCTGTGGTTACCTTGCAGATTACAATGAGTGAAAGCCACGTATCTGCAGATGTGTCGACGTTGGATGTTTGTGATCAGCTGAACTGAAGGATGAAGTGTTTCTTTATGTGTTAAGAAAATTCATGGATCAGCTGGAAAATGCATTATTACAGCTGACAGCAGGACAACAAGACTTCAAGTGAGAACAACTTTAAATGCAGCAGTAACATTAATTCAAAAACATCATATATAAAAGTAAAACACTGACAGGGAACATTTTACTGCACAGTCAATACCTTTAATTGAATGCTTCGAGTCCATTTTGCTTATAAAAACGTAACCAATGTTTTAATTGCAGGGCTTTTACTAGCAGCGGAGTACTCTCACAGTGAGGCACATTAACTGAAGTAAAGGATCTGAATATTAACCAGTGAACGTCTCTTCGTGCTGTATTATATTCTCACAGCGACCTCATCTGTCTGTTATTTCTGTCATGCGCAATACAAACTGCAATCTCACCACCATGGAAGTGGCCACTGTAGACTCCCGGAGGGACCAGAGTGCAGCTGCGTCAAGTTACAACAAGATGAAATGGAAATATACCGGAATTAGATATCATCACCTTCAAAATAAAAGCACTATTCCGCACTGCTCCCTTAAAGTATACCTTTTGAAATCGTGTATTTACCCTCTAAATCCATATTATTTTTATTCACAGTTAATGTTTAAGTTCCATATTTTGAAAGTAAAAATGACAAAGTGCCATAAATACAAATAAATAAATAAAATAAACCACCAGTTACACAGAATAAGTTAAATAAACTGGCTACTTAAAAAACTAATCGATTAAATGTTATTGTAACTTTCCTCAGAATCAGAATCAGAAATACTTTACTGATCCCCGAGGGGAAATTATTTAATAAAAAAATGTAATTATTTACTCGTGGAATTTTACTGTAATGTACACATTTAAGTGCTCTCAGTATAATGTACATTACCTTACTGCGACAATGAAACACACACAAATGTTTGCATTTTAGGAAACTGTACAGATCAGACAATAAAAATAAGTGAACATGAACATTTATAGCCATTTGATTATTAGCCCAGAGATCCAGAAACCAACAAGTGCTCATATGCCGGAAGAACCAACCTGGCCTCATCTGTGTTTAAGAATATACACTATGGTATGTGCACAATCTAAACTGAAGTCATGCGTTTAAGGCTAGATATTGATCCAACATAAGGTCATAATGTAGGACCCACCTAGGGGCTTACCACTGAGGTTATTGAGGTCTCTTTTGTTTTGTTTTGTTTTTTTTGTTCAGGAAATATGGATTAGGTTTCAGCTACTTGCTATATGAGATGAGTCCAGTACTTTTTGGACTACTTATCTATATGCATATTTTGTGTCAATAATCCAAATCTGTAGAGGTCAGAAACCAAGAAGCTTGGGAACCACTGGTTTAATCTAATGCAAAGAGTTGCATTTAAATATAGAATAGAGAAAAATTGTAAAAGATATCTAAGAAAATACAAGTCTATACAAATATGTACAATATATGAAAAAAAAAGAAAGAAACTGTGCAGTTTTTAGAAGTTGTAGTTAAGTACCGAAATGTGCACATCTTGGAACAATGTAAGAAAAACAGTATAAAAATGTGTTAAATTAAAGCTACATAAAGTAGCAATCTAGGCTTGAATAGCATTAAATGGAAATACCATAAATGAAGTACATGTACCTTAAAATTATGCTTCAGTACAGTAAATGTACATGGTAGGTTTATAGCACTGGCGACAAATAATTCCATTAAATCTTGAAAATTTGAATAATACAGAAATTGTTGAACTGATTCATCAAGCTATTTTTATTTTATTTTTATTAATTTATATTTCAACAACTTAGTCATATTCGTTTGCTTCCAGTTTTTTTATATTTTATTTCTGTATCCACAAGGTTAATAGATAATTAAATATCTAAATATCCAATATTATATTTATTGTTATCATTATTAATATTAACATTAATATTATAATACAAAAAATAATATAAAAAAAATACTTGAAGAACAGCGGTAATCTGGTTTTATTTTGAAAGGCCTACCCGGACGTTGTCTATTCCAAAATGGCGGACTTGACGCTGTGGTCAGTCAGGAGCTACAGCGATGGGCCACAGTCGATATTTATCCCAAACAAATCAAACTAACGCCCGGGCTGAGCCGTTAGTGATGGATAAACCATAGTTCCGGTGGTTTATCCGGGTTTACGGTGTATTTGTCGGTAGTTTATGAAGCGAACGCGGTAGAGTTTAGCTAACTTAGCTGAATTGTTCTTCCAGAGGGAGGAAGTTTGTGGTGGCGGAGGAAACATTAGAGGAAACCGGGGAGGGCCGAACTATCCCGTCATGGAGGACTCCGGGTCGGCGGCCCTGGAGAAGAATGTCGCTGACCTCACGGTGATGGACGTGTACGACATCGCCGCGGTGGTGGGGCAGGAGTTTGAGCGGATCATAGACCAGTACGGCTGCGAGGCTCTGTCCAGGCTCATGCCCAAAGTGGTCCGGGTCCTGGAGATCCTGGAGGTGATGGTGAGCCGCAACAGCATCGGGCCGGAGACCGAGGAGCTGCGGCTGGAGCTGGACAAGCTGCGGCTGGAGCGGATAGACCGGCTGGAGAAGGAGAAGAAGCACAGAAAGGTGTCACAGTGCGCAATGACAGGCCCTGTCACTCAGTGGTACACTCATTAAAGCTGTGCATCTAGATTATATCTGCAAATTATATCTAAATCTGATCTGTTAATAAACAAATAAACAAACCAAATGTTACAGGGCCCCTAATAACCTGAGGTAGATAAAGTAACTGTGTTCACATTCTTTACTCAAATTAACAAAATACTCCAAAAATATGACAGTCTTTCATAGGCAATAGCACCAACACCATTATAACGATATTGTATGACAGACCCTCAACAGAGGTAACAGTGCCACGGTAAAGATACTGCATTACAAGTAGAATTCCTTAATTGAAAGTGTTACTTTAGTAAAAGTACCTTCACCATTGTAGAACTACTCCATTACAGGTCCTCTATTCACAATGTTGTTTAGTTAAAGGAAGCAAAACCACTGTAAAACAAGCAAATGTCCTGAACTGAAAATGTAACTTAAGTAAAAGTACCAGTACTGCTGTTAAAATCCTTTATTACAAGTAAAAGAAACTAAAAATACTCCATTACAAGTCCTCAGTTGACAGTCTTACACAGGTAAAAGTACCAGTGCCACTGTTACAATAGTCTATTACAGATAGTATTCCTGAATTGAAAATGTAACTTAAGTAAAAGTATCTGCACCACTGCAAAAGTACTCCATTACAAATCCTCGATTGACAACAATGCCGAGGTGAAAGCACCAGAACCACTGAGAAAAACTCCATCACAGGTTCTCATTTAACACTGTTACAAAGGTAATAGTACCAGTATCACTGTAAAAATACTCTATTACAGGTCCTCAATAGACAGTGTCACAGTACTCGTGTCACTGAAAAATACTGCATTACAAGTAGAAGTCCTCAATTGAAAATGTTACTGAAGTAAAAGTACATGCACCATTGTAAAAATACTTCATTACAGGTCCTCAATTGACAACATTGCTTCGTTAAAAGCACCAGTACCCACTGTTAAAATCCTCCATTACAAGTAAAAGTAACTATAAAATGCCCCATTACAAGTCCTCAGTTGACAAAGTTACATAGGTAAAATATTGTATTACAGGTCCTCAATAGACAGTGCTACAGGTAAAAGTGCCAATGCCACTGAAAAAAGTACTGTATTACAAGTAGAGTTCTTTAATTGAAAACATTACTCAAGTAAAACTACCAGTACCACCTTTAAAATACTCGATTACGAGTCCTCAGTTGACAATGTTACACGGGGAGAAAGTCAGTACCTCTTTAAAAATACTGTCTTTCAAGTAAATGTCCGTCATTGAAAATTTTACTTTAGTAAAAGTACAAATACCACTGAAAAAATATGCCATTATAGGTCCTTAACTGACAGTGTTACTTGTAAAAGTACCAGTACTACTGTAAAAATACTCCATTACAAATAAAATTCAGAAACTGAAAATGTTACTAAAGTAAAACTACCAGTGTCAACTTTGACAATTTTACACAGGCATACTATCAGTACCATTGTAAAAATACTGTATTACAAGTAAAAGTACAAAATTAGAAAAGGTTACTTAAGTAAAAGTACCAGCACCATCTTTAAAATACTCCATTATGAGTCCTCAGTTAACAGTGTTACACAGGTAGAAGTCAGTTCCTCTGTAAAAATACTCCATTACAAGCACAAGAGTAGATTCTAGTTCCTGTTTGTTTGGCTGCAGCTGATGACGGCTGATGGGAGCTGTGTCCCTGACTCAACAGGAAACTCTTCACTCTGCAGTTATATCGGTCAAATGTGTGATTGTTTCCAATTAGTCATCAAAGTCTCTTCAGTAGAAATAAAGATCTCACAGAGATCTGAAACATGAGCTGCAACAATTAATCGATTAATAAATTAGTTGATTGACAGGAAATTAATTGGCAAGTCATCAAGAATTTGTTTATTTAATTTATTTTTTATTTTTATTATTATTATTATTATTGTTATTGTTATATTTTTTAAAAAGCCAAACATTTATTTGTCATATATAATATAAATTAAACAGCTTTGGATTTTTGTACTGCTGGTCAGATGAAATATGCCATAATGAGCAGGTTAATCAGATTGCAGCCTTTGTATTTTGTAAACTGATCGACTATTATTTAAATGTAAAATCTTAATCTGAAAATAAACTTACAGTAAGATGCAGTTGAGTATAAGTATGAAGTGTTATACAATGAAAATATTTAGGTGAAGTATAAGTACATCAGACTTGTAGATCACTGTAAACTCAGTGTTGAGTATCACAGACACACTGTGGGAATACTGAGGTATACAACACACAGTCACAGCTCAGAGTCACTCGCTCCACGCTATAAAAAGTTGATATGTAAGTTTCTCGTGACGGTGAGTGAGCCGCGCTGTTCACTGATTAACTGTGTCTCATGAGTGTGATAAAGTGGATGTCTCTGGAGGTGACGGCTGATTCCACCGTGACTGAGACGGCACAGTCAGCTTATATGATTTCCACATAGACAATGTCACACCTACAGCACAAATACACACCAATAAACACACTCCTACACAGTGTGCAGGATTCAACATTGAAAGGTTTCATTTCTCACATGCTTAAAAGGATGCATGCACACACTGACTAAGCAGGCAGCGTCCAATAAAGAATAATAATTAGATCAAGAGTAGACATTAGAATTGGAAAAATAAATAAAAATTCATAGATGTAAATTTACAGATGTACTAGAGGTGCAACTAATGATGATTTTTATTTACACTGTAGCTGCTCACAGCCCAAGATGACATCATCCGATTTCTTTTCTTGGCAAAGCATCAGTCCAAAACCCAGTGATAGTCAATTTATTATCATTTATTGCAAAATCATCAAATCTCAGATTTGAGAGGCTGTAAACATACAAATTTTAAATTATCATGTCAACTTGAGATTAATTTTCTGTCATGAATTATGTAACGTGAGTATTAAAATACTAAAGTAGCTGTATCGTGTACATTTTCTTATCTGCGATATTGGACGGGGAATCTCTCTTTTATTTTAGTTATTTTCAAAGGCAAAACTTTTGACACAAACTTTCATTAACAAAATGGTTTCAAGTTTCAATTATAGTAATAAAACGTTTGTTCAACCAAAAATAACCCGTCCGTTTTCAGTCCTTTAAGGCAGTGATTCCCAACTTCTGGATCGCGGTCCAAAAATGGGTCACGGGTGTATTCTGAGTGAACCCCAAGTGACTCGTGAACATGTCAAGTTTGTAAAAAAATCATACTTTATTTTGAAGTACAGTAATTTTCCAGCACAGAGGTTTTACTTTGACGTGCTGTAGAGCGAGTGACTAGCGGACAGCTACTTGACAGTGACAGCAAACTAGCTTGACAACATGGCCGAATGCAAGTACGACACTGAATGTGTTAAACTGTGTGGACCTTGAACTGATGACGAAGGAGGAATCTGGACTTGTGGCTGCACCAGTTGGGAACTACTGCTTTAAGGGTCATCCTGACTGTTCATAATATAAATTCTTTAATGCCATGATATATTATGCCGAGACGGTTATCGCACATTGAAAATCTCATACCGTAGCAACCCCAATATGAAAATGTAAGTTGTGCAGATGTCACAGTTGTAATCAGGACAGCAACGTTAAAGCAATCTGGATATCGCTTCAGTGATCAATGATCCAGTATCATCGATGCAAAGGGAGAACATCTATACATATTTTCATCTTCAAGATACACCTTTATTTTGACATTCCCATTGCACACCTGTGTCCCTATTGTTTTGCAAGCACACCTCCTTCACAAACATTTAAACAGAGCCAGCAGCCTAGCGCCTAGCGCCACGCAGACAATGAAGAGCAGCCAAGAAAAAGACAATAAAGATATTTACTGATGGCATTGCATATCGATCGCAGGCCCCTGTGGCAGGCTTCATGGCATCAGCAAATATCATATTGTTTTCCAAAGAATCAATATAATGTTGTATCGTTATGAAAGTTTGTGATATCAAGTCGTGATTCACACCACTCGTAATGTAAACTGCACAATAACATTTTGTAGGGTGGTGCCAAGGATTCATTTTCACAAATTATGTACATAATTTATATTATAGCTAACAGTTTGAAAGTACTGCACAGTATGTAGAGCTAATACACGTTGTTGAGTGACAGAAAATGAACGATTGTCATTCGTGAAGCTTAAATGTTGGTCTTTTTTTATAAAACCAAAAAAGAAAGGGATTTACTTTGGAACTAGGAAATACTTATGTGTTTCCGTTACTTTAAAGAAGTTGTAGATTTTTTGTGCTTGAGATTGTGTAGCATACACAAACAAAAAACAAACATTGTGACCCACATCTAAATAAAGACGACATAAAATATAATACAATACAAAACAAAATGAATTAAACGACAATGAAGGAAAGGTTAGTTGTGGATCAGAAAACCTATTTCGTATGATTCCTTTATTTACTTTCTCTCATCTCTAAAATGAGTGACCAACAATAACTTATTATTATTATTGTTGTTAGTATTATTACATGTGTCCAGTGTTTAGCCTGAGACCATGCTGTGGACTTCTCTCTGTCCCTGCTCTCGCCCGGTCTAGTGTACACTTGGCGTTTTATCAGATCTCTGCATGGTGCTCTAAATGTCTCCACACGTTAGCAGGCATGTAATGTCGTCATGTGTGAGACCGAATCCAATGTTAGAGCACAGTCGAGCTTTTCTCTGCACACAGACGGTGACAAATTAAAGGAAAACTTGAATTAGAACCAGAAGAGAAACATAACGAATGTTGAAGTTTACACACAGGACAGAGAGGTCGCTGGACGGGTTGATGGGAAGTATGTCCAAGAAGTATTTAGATTCTTTCCTCGAGTAAAAGTACTGATACCACACTGTGAAAATACTCAACTAGTTAAAGTCCTGCTTTCGAAACCATACTGAAGTAAAAGTGAGTATCAGCAAAATGTACTTTTAAGTACTAAAAGTGAAAGTATTAAGAGTGCAGTAAAATGTCCTCTGTCAGTGCTTCACTACTATACATTATGTTTTTGGAGTAATATTACAGCTGCATTTACATGTATGTTGCATTTTATTGGTGTAGTGCAGTAAAGGGTACCAGCACCTCATATTTGTACTTGAGAAAAAAACTCTTAGTTACATTCCACCACTGTGAATGAGGTCACTTCAGTATGATCGTATGTAATAGACGTGGTTAATAATGTTTAATGTACTAAAATACTTGTGTTTTCTTGTCTGAGTGCAGGAGCTAGAGCTGGTGGAGGACGTGTGGAGAGGAGAAGCTCAGGACCTCCTCACCCAGATCGCTCAGCTGCAGGAGGAGAACAAGTCCCTCCTCACCAACATGTCCAACAAAGACCCCCTGAGTGAGGAGGACCTGCAGAGGCACGAGGGTGAGGACAGAGAGCAGGGTTCATTACTTAAGAGTTTGTTCCAACAACGTTTAACAGCCCTTGAAATGGGTGCTTTTTGAGGAAACCATGCTTCAAAATGTTCTATAATACAGACAGAATGGTGTCTGCAGGAATAGTTTGATATGTTGGGAAATATGCTTCAGGGCTGCTTAAAATATGTTTTAATCAATTAATCATTTAAGTCATTTTTAAGCCAAAAAAACACAATCACAGCCGACAGATATCTTTCCCTTCAACCGTAAATATCAGTGTGTGGTAAACATGGAGAAGAAGTTGATCATGTTAGTGCAGGGCTACCCAGAGCTTTACATCTGTCCCACACACTTATAAACAGCTGCTGGAAGAAGATCAGCTCTGCACTCAGGATTTTAGGCAAGTAGTCTATGATATGATGCTTGTTAGGTTTATTTAGCAACCTCAGACATGACCTGCTGCTGCGCTCTTGAAAACTCTCACAGAAAAGGCACAAGAGTAACACCCAGCGCCCGACCTCGTGTTTTCCAGGTGGTTAAAGATGTGGCATGTGTATGGTCCCTAATGTAGCATAGAATAGAAATGCTCAAGTGAAGTTCAGGTACCTCAAAATTGTACTCAAGCACGGTACTTGACTAAAGGTATGTAGGTACATTGCACCACTGGATGTAGCCCTTACATACATTTTTGTTTTTTAGATGAGAAAATTGATCCCACCCTCATGTCAGTGCCTTAAATATGAAGCTACAGCCAGCAGCTGGTTAGCTTAGCTTAGCATAAAGACTGGGAACAAGGTCTGTCTCTGTCTCAAGGTAGGAAAATCAGCCTGCCAGCATCTCTGAAGTTCACTTATTAGCACGATTAGTGTCTCACGTACAGACACGAGGGTGGTATCAACCTTCTCGTCTGACTCTCTGAAGGAGAGCGAATCATTTCCCAAAATATTGAACTACTCCTTTAAGTTATAACCTGAAGCTAGAAAGACTTATATTATTTGCTACCTGTTGTTTGTGTTCTGGTTTTGCAGAAAACTTTCACAAACACTCACTGTGTCTCACTCTTTCCACTCTTTCCCTCTGATACACACACACACACACACACACACACACACACAAAGGAGTCCTTCTCTTGTGTCTGACGGCGAGCCAGTCTTGTCTCTGCATCAGAGGCTCTTTCGTGGTTTCACACAGAGGACACAGTCACCCTGACACACTGTGGACAGACCAGTCTCAGTGTACAAGCACACCTGCTAGACTACACACACACACACACACACACACACACACATATGCATGCATGCATGCACACAAATCCGGGTTTCCTCTGTACAGCTGACTTTCTCTCACCATAAAAACAACTTGTCAAGAATATATCTGATAAATATGTGTTTCCTCCTTTCTTGTTTTTGTTTGCTCGTACTCTCCCCCCCTCACTGTCTCGTCTCTGTGGTCTCCAGGTATGACAGAGAGAGAGAGGCAGGTGATGAAGAGGCTTAAAGAAGTGGTGGACAAGCAGAGAGACGAGATTCGAGCCAAGGACCGAGAGCTCACGCTGAAAAACGAGGACATAGAAGCAGTAAGGCGACAAACAGCTGCAGGCTGTGATGTTTTCTGTTAAAGCTGCAAAAACACATCTTTTTTTTTTCAATTCTGATAGGGTCAGTACTCAGAGCCTAGATGATTGGTTGGTTAACGGATTAGTCGATTGACAGAACATTGATCTTTTGGTTCCAATGATTTTAAATTGTTTGGTCATTTTTTTTAAAGCAACAAACATTCTCTGGTCCTGACTTCTCAAATAGGAGTATCTGAATACATAAATCTGTTTCTGATACAGATATTTGTGCGAGTTTAATCAGATACATGTGTGCCATTGATCCTTAAAGGACACAGTGTAG